>NC_135649.1:114064910-115393243 GCF_053574225.1 Canis aureus | reverse complement strand
TGGCGCTCAACTGCTGGGCCACCCGGGGATCCCCTGGGCCCTGGTCTTGACAGCGTCCCTGAGCCTCCAGGCCCCTCCCTAAGTGCTTATGGGGCGGTCAGAAATACTTGCCCTCCTGCCTATCCTAGCCGGCCTGCTCAGCAAAAGCCCCCGGGCCTCCCAGTGCCTCGTCTTACCCTCGCCGGGACTCCCTTTTGAGGCTGCTTGTCCACTGTTTCTCCCATCCCTTTGCTGGCCGGGGCAGCTGACTCCGTCTTGGAGACACACTCTCCTGCGCCAAGGTGCCCGCACCAAGGGGAGGCACAGTGATGTCACAGCACCCCCAATGCTTCATCCCCGGGAATTCCTGGTCTACTGATCCGCATACATAATCTCACTTCCCCGCATCCTTTCCTTTCCTGATTGAAATCCAGCCACTCCCCTGCAGTGCTGTGCTCCAGCTCCCCCTCTGAGCTGCCTTAGTTTACAATCCTGTGCCTTGAGCTCAGCGTCTGCCTTCCGCCCAGGGCGTGATCCCGGGGTCCTGGGTTCGAGTTCCGCGTCGGGCTCCCCGCAGGGAGCCTGCTTCTCCCTCTGCCTCTTTCTGTGTGTCTCTCATGAATAAATAAAAAAAATCTTAAAAAAAAAATAAATGAATCCTGAGTCTTACAAAGGGCTCACTTGTGGATCTCAAGATGCACTGATTACATTTAAATGTCCCGTTACCCCCTGTTCGTGTGTTTGCCTTATGCTCTTAATTTATACTCGTGGTTGGTTTGACTTTAAAAAATCGAAAAGCACTTTATAGTTGCTTTTTACATTGCTATGGCTTTGGGGCACATGTATATTCCCCAAGAGTGGCCAGGAGGTGAAGACCCCTGCCTGAGACAGGACTGGAATGGTAGCCCGGGGCATCTCCTGTAAATGGGAGCCCTTCTGGCCCTTGAGCTGCCTGGGGGGCAGCGTCCAGCCCCCGGCTGCAGGGAAGGAGGACTCCCCTCCTCTGAGCTCTAGCTCCCAACAGGCATCTACCTTCAGCCTTTAACCCCCACAACACCACAGTGCAAAACACAGCAAGCCTGTTCATCTCAGTAAGTAAACTAAATGTCATTTTCTGCTTGAAGTGCCTCTAAGTAACCTGCATCCAAACCTCCACTTGGAGGTCAAGATTCTCTCCCTGATCGATCGTTAAGCCTGACCTTCGTTTATTGAACTGTTGAGTTCTCTTCTCCCACAATGAATAATTCACTCCTCAGCCAAGCATGCCTGTGAATTAATTAAACGCAAACTGCACAAACGATCCTCAGAAAACCCTTATTAACTTGCATATAAAACATATTTTCGCTGTTTACAGATAGCTGTTGCTATGGAAACAGTTTGTTTCTTAATTTTGGGACAGTTGGCACACGAAGTAAGGATGGGTCTTGGGTAATCTCTTTCGAGCATGTCTTTGTATGCCACGGACCGTGGCAGTGGCTTGGTGAGACCTGGGGTGGCCGGGTCTTCCCTTCCTGCCCGCTTCCCCCTCCTCGCCCGAGCCATTTCAGGCTTTCTATCTCGAGGGTCTGTGGGGTCTTGCTTCTGGAGTATAGCTCAGAGCTGTCACTCCGTCTCCTAATTGTACAGGATAAATTTTCATTCCACTTTGTGATTGGCAATAGTCAGGCCACGTCCTGGCTCTTCTGGAGCAATCCATTGGAGGGCCCCGGCCTACTCTTTTGTACCCTTCTAGGCAATTATCTATCCCCGCCTCTTTACCATCTGAATGGCCGTGTCTACACTCAGGTGGTATGATGAACACTCTGCAGATGTGGGAAACTTTGGGAAGGGGTGGCCTAATTGCCACTGTTGACGCAACTGGAGATTTCCTTGCTCTAAAGCTGTGGTCCACTAAGCACGAGGTCGCCAAATCTTTCATTTGCTCCAACCAGAGTTCTTTTGTGTGTGGTCAGCAGTCAACATGTGTGTAAAGTAATAGTGATTTTCGTTCTATTTGTCTTGAACAAAGGCAGGATTTTCTACATTGAAGAAAACAGCAAGAAAAAAATGAATAAGTTTCATGAGCTTTTCACCTCGCATACATAGAATTCTGGAACAATTTGCCCTGTCTTCAAAAGACAGTTATGTAGGGACGCCTGGGTGGCTCAGCGGTTGAGCGTCTGCCTTCGGCTCAGGGCGTGATCCCAGATCCTGGGATCGAATCCCACAATGGGCTCCCTGCATGGAGCCTGCTTCTCCCTCTGCCTGTGTCTCTGTCTCTCTCTCTCTCTGTGTCTCTCATGAATAAATAAATAAAATCTTTAAAAAATCTTTTTAAATAAAAAAAAAGACAGTTATGCCAAGTCTTCCTCAGATACGCCCACCGAAAGGGCTCCCTTCAGAAAAGAGTCGTGCTTCCAAAATGACATGCAGTATACACTGCTTTTTGAGATTCACAGTGTGGGGGTTTTGTTTTGTTTTAAGATTTTACTTATTGATTTGAGAGAGAGAACTAGAGAGAGAGAGAGAGCACAAGCAGGGGAGAGGGAGAAGCAGACTCCCCGATGTGGGGCTCCATCCCAGGACCCCAGGATCATGACCTGAGCCGAAAGCAGATGTTTCAGTGACTGAGCCACCCAGGCACCCCCCGCACCCCTCACAGTGTGTTTTAGACTCTCGAAGTCTCTGATGATTTTGAGAGTCTAAAACACAACAGCACAACAAACCCTGTTTAGTTTACTCTTACTTTTTCTAACTTAGATCAATACATCGTCTCCCAGATAACTGTGAGAGCCTGTGTTCAGGTGACATCTGTAAAACTTCGCTTATAATGCATTCAAACATTTCCCCATGCTATTATAAACATTCTCAGTTCATTACATTAGGATTCCAAAACCTCCTCAAAAGGTACGATGGAAAGAGAGGTGATTGGGGTCCCATTGAAGAATGCAGGATGCATGCCGCTTTTAGAAAAAGACGTGCCCTTGTTGTAAGATGAAAATTAAAGATAGAATCATTTTTTAGGGATGCCTTGGCGGTTCAGTGGTTGAGCTCAGGCTGTGATGCTCAGGCTGTGATCCCGAGGTCATGGGATCGAGTCCCCCATCGGGCTCCCCACAGGGAGCCTGCTTCTCCCTCTGCCTGTGTCTCTGCCTCTCCCTGTGTCTCTCATGAATAAACAAAATCTTTAAAAAATAAAATAAAATCATTTTTTTTAGAGCGTAGCTTCACAGCGGTACCACTATTGACACTTGAGGCCAGAGGCTGCTTTGTGGTCGAGGCCTGTAGCTTATAGGTTGTGGGCAGCATCCCTGGTCTGGACCACTAGATGCCAATAGCCCCTCCCATCCCCAGTCAGGAGAGCCAGAAAAGTCTACAGACACTGCCTGATGTACCCTAACCGTGAATGGCCACCAATTCATTTTTGACATGAAATATTCAGAGTTGTTCAAAATGTACCTTGCTCCCTTCCAGCAATATCTCCTATGTTCCTATTGAAGGTAGAACCAAATGAAACATATGAACTTAGTTGCTTAATAGAATTGAGAGGCAAGGCCAGGAAATCTCCAAAGGGAACATCGATCGAGAGCTTTTGTTTTGTACCTTGAAAGTACAATAGTGCTCTACCTGTTTTCCTTATTAAAAGGGACTTAAAAGGCAAGCTGCTTTTAATTGTAGGTCTGGTTAAAAGCCACTTAAAACTTTTCCAGTTGAAAAAAAAATCTCAAAAGACCATGAAGGATCAAAGCTTGACCAGCCTTTTGCAGAGGGCATGTGAGAGAATAGAGGGTAGAACAGCCCCCCAGAGAAGTGGGCGGGGGGTTGGGGTGACTGGGTGATGGGCACTGAGGGGGGCGCTTGGAGGGATGAGCACTGGGTGTTATGCTATATGTTGGCAAATTGAACTCCAATAAAAAAGATTTTAAAAAAAGAACAGCCCCCCAGAGATGTCCTGCTCCCTGAAACTTTTCCTGCTTCTCAATTTTAAGGACTAAATGAAGGGGCACCTGGCTAACTCAGTTGGTGGGTGTGTGACTCCCGATCTTGGGGTCCTGTGTTCAAACCCTTCATTTGGGTAGAGATCACTTTTAAAAAAAAAGTCTAAATTCATTTACAGTTTGGTAACATGGAATCTTTAGAACAAAACTTTGCTTTTTTTATTTTAAATATTTTATTTATTCATGAGAGACACAGATTGAGAGGGGCAGAGACACAGGCAGAGGGAGAAGCAGGCTCCCCGCAGGGAGCCCGATGTGGGACTCGATCCCAGGACCCCGGGATCATGACCTGAGCCAAAGGCAGACACTCAACCACCGAGTCACCCAGGTGCCCCAAAACTTCACTTTTTAATGCAGTTTCTCTCTGACTTCAGCTCCAGCACATATTCAGTACAGCCCTTAAGTTCAGGGTTCCATATAGTACTAACTCCCTGATGAAAAACCACTAGAGCAGCTGTTCTCAAAGGGTGATCTAAGGACCCTGGGGGGGGGGGGTGAGGACCTATCAGGGGGTCCACAATATTGAAACTATGTGCATAATAGTGCTGAGATTTTAGTTGCCCTTTAAAATCTGTCTGTCAAAAGTATACAGTGGCATTTGCTACTCCGTGTGATCTTACAAGAGCTGGCATAGGGAAGCCCAGATGAGCAACCAGCTGTCTTGTGCTAATCCAGGCATTAAAGAGATTTTGCAAAAATGGAAAGCAGCCCTACTCTTGCCACTGATTTTTCTTGTTTGCGAAAACAGTTATATTTTATAACTATGGTGTTTATGTTACAATAGATGGGCTTATTGTCATTTTAATAAATGAGTTAGTATTTAAAAATTTTTTTCCCAGTATTTACATCCAACAGGGTGAAGATCAACAGATATGGCCAATATAAGTGAAAGCTCCTTGAGGTCCCTAGCAATTCAGAGACAGAGAAAATGGGGTTGTGCGTCCAAGAGTTTAAGAAGGACCCTGCTAGAGAATGAGAATATTCTGTTGGGTGTGTGTGGACAGGGAAAGATGAGACTACACCCAAAGGAGCCTGTAGCATGGGGGAGCATTTTAAATACACATTGAAAGCAAGTTTAAAGTCTCACGGCTGGGATTCATTAACATCTTCAACCCAATAAAATGCCCCATTAAAAATTAGGCTTCTCTTCTGACACTCTCCTATCTCCTGAGGGCACTAATTAAACAGGAAAATCAATAAAATGAGGCTCCTTCTTGACAGCTTTTGCGTCGTCTTCACCTTCTACTAACTCATAAAGAGGAGCTCTGATTTCACGAGAGGGACTGCGGGTCCCTGGGCTGTCTGGTTGTCCTCTCCACCCGACTCATCGCTCCCTCCAGGAAATGACAGATCAAGGAGGTCCCTCAAGTGATGCTGTTCATGGAGAACTCATTAATGTGCACGATTATTTAAATCCACAGGGAGGGGGGAAAAAAAACCCAAGCCAGAAAGCCCACGTCAGCCTGGATCACCAGACTTAACTGTCAGTCTTCCCTGGAACCGGGCAGATCATCTATTCTCTGTTTTTCCCCCATTGGTTAAGTAGGTTATAAAAACCAGCCAAAAAATGTTGTTTCCTGATGGGCTAAAGAGGAAGCTGTAAATTGATTTTTTACATTTTAAGATCTATTTTTTCAACACTATGTCTTATCTCTTTTGTGACCCTCTCTATTTCTCAGTCCTAATAAAGCTGAGGCCCAGGTAGATGAGCTGAAACCCTTTACCTGGGAATGCATGGCACTTCTGGAACATTCTTAGTGTCAAGCCATGTTAGTGTTTCAAGAAAACTTGTAGCACTGAATCCAGTGCTGCCTCAGTTGCCCTTTGAGGATCTGTTCATAGCTAGGAATCCTTTCCCCCAGAAAGATGCTCTTGGTAGGCAGACTAGGGCCCCCCCAAAAGAGCTTCATGCCCTGATCCCCCAGAATCTGTAAATATGTTACAGAAAATGGCAAAGGGGAAATCTTGGTTGCGGATGAAATAATCAAGGCATCTACTCAGCTGACCTTAAACTAGGGAGATTAGGGGCCCCTGGGTGGCTCAGTTGGTGAAGCGTCTACCTTGGGCTCAGGTCATGATCCTGGGGTCCTGGGGTCGAGCCCCAAGTTGGGGTCCCTGTTCAGAGGGGAACCTGCTTCTCCTTCTGCCTCTGCCCCTCCCTCTCGGACCCTCCCTCCTTTTCTTTCTCTCTCTCTCAAATAAATAAATAAATAAAAATAAGGGCTTTAGCTTCATGTTGGATGGATTTCTTTTTTTTTCTTTTGTTTTTTTAATGAAACCAAAATCAGAAAAAGAGGTTCCTTTCAGACTTGTAATGAATCATGCTGAATTTGGGGCGGGACCATAAGCAAGATTCCTGCTCTGCACAGAGCCCACGCGAACGCAGATACTGAGCATGTCTGGGCCTGCAAGGAGCCTGCAGGCAGTCCATCTGTCCGGGCGGGGGGGGGACTTTGCTTTTTATCAGAGCACATTTTCAGCTGCTTATGGCTTGCAGGGGACTTTTGTGGATCTGGAAAGCTGTCCGTCCCTTCGTTCCCAGCAGCACCCTCTGGCACTCTCGTGGGAATCCAAGTGAGAAAAACAAATCCGCTGTCAAGGTTGCAGGAGGCTGGCTGAGCCCGGGCAAGAGGGAAAAATGAGTGGAGGGCACCTTCCCCGTGGCATCCCAGGGGTGGGGGGTACGGGGGCGGGGCCCGTTGCCTGACACCCCCCCATACACACACACACACACACACACACACGCACACACACACAGCCCGCTGCTACAGGTGTCATGTTTCAAATCCCACAAATCTTGTGTGGAATCTGCAAAGGAACTTAGGATCATTGAATTTGAAGGATTCGTCACTTTTTAGCCTCTTTCTGTAGGAAGAAAGCGTGTAGGCATGGGCACTCACTCTGAGGCCGGTTCAGGGTGCTGCATCTGTCCTTTGGGCTGGCCAAGGGTCTTTGAGGGACACAGATGCCCGAAGTCCATGAGAGCTGTCACTTGAAGCCTCTTCGATTCCTGTTAAGTTGTCAAGCCCTGGACCTGTCTTAAGATACCTCCTGAATTCTCAGACCGTTGAGGAAAAGAATCCTGCCTCATCATTAGGCTCCTATCCCTCCAGAAGCAGGAGCCTCACACATAGGGGGTGTTCCATAAATGCTTATTACTTACTGATGAGAGACAATACGTTTGTCTGGATCCCCAGCTGTTGATACCTTCCAGGCATCGTGTTAGGGGCTCTGCATTTCTAAAGTCAGTCCCCCCCCCCAAAGCAATCTCTCCTGGAGAAAGAAGGCTACCCCCCAGTAGAAGAGAGAAGACCCCAATGCAGACAGCTGTCATGGGAGCAAAATCAGAGAAGTGCTGTTGAAGAAGTAGAAACAAAGCCAGGGAGGCGGAGGATGGGGCCTGTGGGCCTAGAAGGCGTTATTTCCAGAGTGAGGCAGGGGCAGGTTTGGGGAAGAGGTTCTGAGCTGCCTGTTGGTGTCTGCAGGATTTGATTTCACACCACGTTGGTGGCCGAGACACTCCACAGCAGGAGGGCTGGATGGGCAGAGATGAGAATTTGGGGTGGGGGTGCTGAACCCCTCAGGTTTGGCCAAAGCCGGGGTGCCTAGATAGGAGAGGAGGGAGGAGTTAAGTAGGCACTGAACTTCAGGGGAACATAAGAGGGCTGCTTGGATTGGGAGCTCGGGCTGCCCACACTTGGCTATTGCAGATGGCAGTAGATGCGCTGGCCCTGCCCAAGATGGGTCTCAGTGACTAGTGTCGTGTGGTTTTTACCCACTGTGTGAAGCAGTGATTATTAGATGTTGGTTTGGGGCATACATAGCTTTTTGAGGCAATCACAGTAAACTGACAGACTCACACAAAGCTCCCAAGTGATATAAAGATAGTTTTAGATTTAAGTCTATTTAGCTCCGTATAATTGTCTATACCTAATGAGTATTCTGAGAGATAGAGGTGTGTGTGCGTTTATGTCCGTGTTTCTCTAGCGTTTTTCATTATTTCCCCCTGTAGAAAAAGCTTTTTTCAACAATTTAACAATTTTTTTCCTAATTGCCCCTCCATTTAATTTCAATAGCACAGGTATTTAGCTGCATATAAGTATATGTACTGTATGTATATATCTGTGCCTTATATATAAAAAGAGTGAAATTTTTGCCTCACAAGAACCAATTTCCGCCCTCTTGGAAGCAATATCACTCCTACTGAGAAAGCATACTACATATGTGTCTGTGTGTACGCGTCTGTGTACTCATTTGTGTGTCACCTTATTGTGCAAAAGAGATAAGATGCCAAATCAGATGTTACTTCTTCATCCACAATGGAACATGTTGCTTTCCAAAAGATTGAATATTCCGGCCTTCCAACCATCTACCAGGAAAATGGTAGTAGACGGGGGAAGAGGACTGCCTGCAGACCACCGCGTCAAAGACAGTGATGTGGATAGTCCTGCAGAACATTTCATCCAAGGTGTAGAAACATCTGCTGGCCTAACTCTTATTCTTAACATATAAGATCTTAAAAAAAAAAAAAACTTATAAGATCTTATGTTAGTGAAAAAAATCTAACTCTGTCGTGTATAAAATATTGCTGTCTCGTCGACAATGCCGAATGAATTTCCAAAATCTGTTTTTTCCATTCTGCTTTTTCTAGACACCCTTCAGAACACCCTTCCAATTTTATGATAATATAGCAATTGTCTCATACTTGTTATAATGCAGTTCACTTGCTGATAGCCCTTGAGAACCATCTTAGCTTTCTTAATTGGATCAGACTGCAGATTCCAGTGTCATCAGGGACACACTGCAGAGCCATCTACTGAGGAGAGTTACCCCACCTGATCCATTATGTGTCGTCTTGAGTGATATCCGCTTCAGGGGCAACTGTTTGCTGACCTTGTCTCAAATCCTGTAGCTCCCCAGTGGAGCCCCGTGCGGTGATCAAGAGTCAGGAGTGGCCTGAGTATGCTGTGTTCAGCCTGACATTTTCATCATTACATAATAATGCTTTTTGATATATATTTTTTTTTAAATCTGAATTTTATAGACAAAAGTCAGTTTTAACCCAACAGGACCTAATTATTTAGGGCCTTCTTTAAATTTGTATTGGACAGAGAAATTGAATCTAGTTCCTTTCGTGAAGGCTTCATTACAGTTCAAAAACACTCCCAGTGAGCAAAATAAAACTCAAAACGTTTCCTTGTTATGGGGTTTAGAAAAAATTGCGGTCGAAAGAAAAGCTGTTGAAACTAGGAGATAAAATGTCTTTGGAAAATAAAATAAGACTTCATTCCATGAGAAGGAAAGTTATTGGAACAGGTGACAAGTTCAAATTACAGATTTATTTCAAAATAAAAATGGGTTTCCTTTTCCAGTATGGCCAAAGAAACTCCTACTAGACTGATTCTCTCCTATATAATAATTGTAAATGCCAAACATGACAGGAAAAAAATTTAAACACCTACTACAGACAGCAGAAAATTAACAGGGGTAACAAGATTCTGGAGTGGACTTGACACTTGGAAGAAAGGAACTGCAAGAGATATTTGCTAGTTTTTATGGGACAATGACCTGAGCCAACAGTCAGACACTCAATTGACTGAACCAACCCGGGCACCCCGAAAATGTGAATCATTCTTAAGAAAATAGACAGTCAATAGAGACCAATACTGATGATGCCAATGAGCATAACCATGCTCACCGACATAAAATTAAATCTATGTATGATAAATGAAAAGCTTGGAAATCTTAGCAGAGAAGTAGAATTCATTAAGAAAATGGAAGTTATGGAATTGAAAAATGTGATCTCTGAAAAGTCAGTATAGCACAATGACTTTAAGATTTGGATAATAGTATACACTAGTGCCAGATAAATTGTCAAGAATTCCTGCTTTAAGTAACAGCCACAGATCATTTGTAGTCTGCTTGAGAATTTTAAGTGTGTGTGTATATATATATATATATATATATATATATATATATATACTTATATATATTATACATATATATTTTAAGTATATTTATATATACTTAATTTTATATATACTTCTATATACTATAATTTTAAGTATATATATATATACTTATATATATATTATACATATATATGTATAATACCAACGTGCTATCTAAAGTTTTAAGAAAAGATTAAAGGGTCTTTTGCAATCTTTTATTGTTTGCTAAGTGTTGTTTCTTAAGTCTCTTTTGTTTTTCATAGACTACTGTAGCAAATTTGGTCTAACCGACGTCAAAGTTATTACAATTCTTGAGCAGGATTAAAAGTTGGTGTAATGTATCTATAAATTCTTATCATTTGACCATGGATTATTTTCTTCCTTTCTTTCATCCGCATCAACAATAAAACTGGTTGTACTGACTTTTTTTAACTCCAAGAACCCCCCACGGTGTTGACTAAAGAGGGATATACTAATTCTCCTTTGCCTCTATAGATTGGGCTACTCGAAAGATGTGCGGTTATTGACTCTGGTTATCTGGATCTAGTTTGCTTGAGAGGAGACATCGTTTCCCAGTTTCTGTCTCCAACAGAGACACTGTTTAGCCCAGCTCGTCTTTTGCTGCTGAACCAAATTAGAGGTCCCACGGTCACACTATGAACCAGATTCCCTTGCATTGGATGGCCATCCCTGTCCAGTTAGATATGGCCCAGTGGTAGAGTCGGAGTGACATGGTTCAGGGAATTTAGGCAGGGTGGTTCATCTTGGAAGGAACTATGAATGGGGCAGACACTGAGACTAATGTTTCTAGGTCTAAATCCTTATTCTCACCTAGTCTTGAAGTAAATTCTTATTTCCTATGCGGCAGTGGTCGAGGAAATTGTCATGGACCTTCTTGCAAGATTGAGAGTTGAATGCAGAACCCAAAATAAAAAGTGGAGTTGGTGATAGTCTCTTTTATTTTATTTATTTTTTTAAAGATTTTATTTGTTTATTCACGAGAGGACACAGAGAGAGAGGCAGAGACACAGGCAGAGGGAGAAGCAGGCTCCATGCAGGGAGCCCGACATGGGACTCGATCCCGGGTCTCCAGGATCACGCCCTGGGCCAAAGGCAGCGCTAAACCACTGAGCCACTGGGCTGCCCAGTGATATAGTCTCTTTTATTTTTATTTTATTTTATTTTATTTTATTTTATTTTATTTTATTTTATTTTATTTTATTTTTGATAGTCTCTTTTATATCTCAGTTTGTCAAGTAAGTGGACCTTGAGAATGCTCTTCTGGCATTTATTCTAGAGATATTTATGGAGAACCTACTGTGTGCTAGAAACTTCAACAATGCTATCGCTGCCGAGATTAAACCTGTGGCTCTTGCCCTCAAGTATCTCAGTCTTACAGGTGACAATGACAATAGAGCAGGCAGGTCCCTGCGGTGTCATCCGAATGTTATAGAAAGTAAACTCAGGATATAACAGGAGCCCCCAAAGGAGGGCAGTCCTCTAATTTGGCCTGGGATAAAGGGGGCCAATGAAGATTACCTAACAAAAGAGGTAACTGAACTGAGCCCAGAGAGAAGGAAGCATTAGCCAAGGAGATGAGAGACAGGAAGAGCATTCCAGATCAAGGTAGGGAAGCATGAAAAGGCAGGGTGCCTGCAGGTCTTGGAGCTCCTGGGCCTGTAAGAGTGCCCCGGTGCTGAGCATGATGTCCAGTACCTGGTAAACTTATGAGTAAGGTCCACTCCGTACCAGTCCCTACATGGTCTGCCCCTTGGACCTGTCTCCCTATAGACCAGTGGACACCCATCCCCCGCCAACCTATGGCTTTTTCATTTGTAGCTCCCTCTGCCTAAAATGCCCTTCCCTCAGGAATCCATATGATGCACCCACTCTGTTCCTTCAGATTCTTGCTGGAACCCTATTATTTCAAGGAGACCTTTCTCACCTCTGCCTCCTGACACTTTTTAAAATTCATTTCCTGGTTTTTTTTCCTCCATACCACCTGTTAGCCTCTCACCTGTGTATTGTTGACTCCATATTTTACTGCCTGTCTCCCTAGAATGTAGGCTCCCCTGAGTGCAGAGACCTCTGTTGTTTGTTATCTGCTGTCTCTGCGGTTCTTAGAACAATGCTTGACATGGAGTAGCTTGTTAAAAATATTCATGAAAGGGACGCCTGGGTGACTCAGCAGTTGAGCACCTGCCTTTGGCCCAGGGCGTGATCCTGGAGTCCCGGGATCGAGTCCCACATCGGGCTCACTGAGTGGAGCCTGCTTCTCTCTCTGCTTCTCTCTCTGCTTCTGTGTGTGTGTGTGTGTGTGTGTGTGTGTGTTTCTCTCATGAATAAATAAATAAAAATCTTTAAAAAAAATTCATGAAACGCATGAGTGAGTGAAGGGCCTTTTTCTATCTCCTTGTACAACATGTTATAATCATGAATTAATTGCCATACATTCACCGTATGCCCCTGACTCAGAAATGCAGATATCAAAGGAGATCCTGAAAAATAGCACTGGTGTCTCCCTGCCTTGGTTTCCTTTTGAGAGAAAAAAATCCATTACTTGTATAATGGAATTGGATTGGTTTGCCCTGATAAGTCAATAATACCTGCCTGATGAAAATCGTCTCTTGGTTTTTCTCACACCGTCTATGTCAGCAGCCGATTCCTTTCCCAAAGCTTGAAAACTTGCCTGCCCCAATAAATTAAGAATGTGTCTCACATCCTATTATTCAAGACTCTGTGATACAGCCCTTGTCTTAGGTGGCATCTCCAGAGGTAAAGCCTGAGACTGGGCTTTCTGGTGAACTGAGTTATTGGAACGCTTTGCAGGAAGACCCCCGTGTGGGAGTCAGGAAGTGTAGGACCCGGAAGAGAAGGAGACCTCACAAGGTTGCAACATGAAGACAATCACCAGGAAGGATGGCCGTCTTCATCCAGCTGTACAGCGGGGTGCTATGGACAATTAAGTTCACATCTCCAGTGTTGTCTACACTCTAGGGACAGGGAGCTGGAGTAATTCTACCTCAGTATACTCTCAGGCTCTTCTCCCTTCGTTGTAAATTTTTTCCTGGCTCTCTGGGATCATAGGCAAGATAGTTTGTGGCAGCCTAGTGCTGTCCCCCAACCAAGAGACAGTGTGCTAGCTGTTGGGAGGGAAGCATCTGGAGACACGATATAGGGAAATGGTCATGGACTCTAGAAATACAGGCCATGTTACACTGCCAGCATCTGTTGCCTTTTTAGCCTTATTCTTACTACTCTCGGGTTGCCAGAGTCGCTCTCTACTCTTTGGTTGCATTTCGCCTGCCTTGCCCCCCACCTCCTTCCATGCTTACCCATCCTTTAAGACTGATTTCCTCTCCGACCTTCTCAATCAAGCTTTTCTGGGGTCCCAGAACCTCACCGCACTCTCGTTTTTATGAACCTTCATTATATTCTTGAGTCTGGGCTCTGCCCCCCACTTGTGTCACAAAATTGCTATTTGTCTTTGGACAAATTGTTGTGTCCAGTTACTCACCTGGCAAGGGTTTGCAATCTGACCGCTCAGGTCCCTTCAAGGGCAAGAATTCTCTGATTGTGTGACTAGTTGCTGTGTGTTCAAATTATGAATATAGGGATCCCTGGGTGGCTCAGCGGTTTAGCACCTGCCTTAGGCCCAGGGCGTGATCCTGGAGTCCCAGGATCAAGTCCCACGTCGGGCTCCCTGCGTGGAGCCTGCTTCTCCCTCTGCCTGTGTCTCTGCCTCTCTCTCTCTCTCTCTCTTTCTCTCTCTCTTTCTCTCTCTCTCATGAATAAATAAATAAAATCTTTTTTAAAAAATTATGAATATATTTGTCAACATTCAGTGGACTGCAGACTTCCGAGGATAAGAATACTTTGCTTTCTGAACTACACCCATGTCTTCTGAAAGTCAGAAACAGTAAATTTTCCAAATTGAGGTTGCAAAGACTAAGAATAATGTAGGTGTAGTGTCTGGTACATAGAAGACCCTTGAGATAGATGATCAATATATTGATATACCTTTGTACTTCAGGAAGTGCCTGTTTACTGTCTCGTACATTAGAGGCACTCCAGAAATATTTGCTGCATTATGGAAAGCGAAGTTATAAGCTGTCACTAGTGAGTGACAAAGCCGAGCTCCCCTCACGCTGTACACCGTGACCTTTCCTTCTTCCTTGTTGCTAGGGCCAAGAGTTGATGAAACACTGGAGAAGTAGCTTTGATATTATAAGAGCCACAAACCCACCTGGCAGCTATGCCCAATCACCTAGAACCTCTGCCAACCTGTTGGTTCCGGGACAGTCAACTTTCAGTGTCAACCACTCTCGAAGCTTATTCTTTGCTTTCTTTAAACACAGAAAGTATGGATCTAATGCCAAAGAGATCATATGCTCTGGTTCCTCAAAAAAACAGTAACGTCTTTAGTATCTGGTGTCTGCGACTTGGCCCCTCTTTGCATGCTGTTCATTTTTTCTGCAAAGCTAAACACTCATCGGCGCTGGTTGCCCACTGCAAGGTTTGAGCTGGACTGGCGGCCTAGCTTCCTAAATGTGGCTTTTGACATTACTAAGCAGATGATGCAACACAAGCTTTAGCTGTCACTGCTCACTCGCTGGTACACAGGAAGTACGGGGACTCAAAGCTAATTCCACGGCAACAAGTCTCCTGCTCAGAATCACAAACACCATGTATCGGGCCAGGAGCCTGTCCCAACAGGACTGTAGGACCCTCCATTACCTGGTAGGATTCATTGTGTCTTTTCTTTCCGACGGTTCCTTCATGAATCCCTCCCCACCTCCTACTCTCCCTCGTTCCCTTCCTTAGAAACAATCCTGTGAATAATGTCTCAGGAGATTGAATGCTTGGACTTCGCACAAGAGCTTTCATTTCTTTTTCATATTATCCTTACTCCCAGGCAATGCCCCATGGGAACATTGAGGGGAACAAGGGAGATTCAGGGAGAAAATTAGCCCCTCCAAAGGAAATACTTGAGTGCATTTTCTTATTGTGGTACAATATCATTAACCCAAAATTTACCACTAGGGACATTTATATATTCATAATGTTAACGGCTATGATTCTGCAACCAGTTCCACTGCGTGGATTTTTCCCCACACCGCCAAGCAATTCTCTGACACCTGCTGGGTGTCCTCCACTCGGGCCTACTTGGAGCTATCATCAGATTCCATGGTCAAGGGCTCAGTTTCAAGACAGACCCCCATCCCCTTAACTGCAGAGGCCAGTAGCACTTGCCCATTGTCACCTGTGTTCCTGACCAACCTACACACAACATCCCCTCCTTAGGTTCCATTAATTTGCTCAAGCACTCACAGAACTCAGAGAAACATTTTACTTACTAGATCGCCAGCTTATTATTATAAAAGAATATACCTCAAGAACAGGCAAATGGAGAAGCCTCGAAAGATCTGGGGAAAGAGTGTGGAGCTTCCTTGCTCTGTGTATTTGTGTATATATGTGTACAGCAACACTGTTCATGATCTGTGGAAAGTGCTACCAACCCAAATTTCCATTACTAGATAAATGGATATATCATGAATAGTGATGCTATAAACCTTTTAACGTGCAATTTTTTGTTTTCACATTTATTTTCCATTCTTTTTGGTACGTACCTAGGAGAGGAATCGCTGAGTTGCGTGCAATCTCTGTGTTTAACCTACCGATGAACCTCCATATGTAGTGCAGTTTTCAAAACCACTGTGGCCTGGTATGTAGAATTCTTAGGTCTTTAATATGATTTCAGCAATAGATAAAAAAAATAGTAATTAAGAGAATTGTTAACTGAAATGATGATAGGAGTCTTTGTGAAGTGCAAAATGTCAGGACCCAGGATTTCTTGCTTTGGGGTATAAAATGAGGATCTAGTATGTGCCATGTCACACACCCTACTCTGCTGTTAACAATTGGACAGGGTCGCCCATGTCCGTGAGTATCTGAATTGAAAATCAGAGTATCAAAAAAAAAAAAAAAAAGAAAGAAGAAAATCAGAGCATCTTTATGTTCACTGCATAAGTAAGTAAAGGTGACACAACTCACGAGGAGCTAAAGAATGGGATACAGGGGCGCCTGGGTGGCTCAGCGGTTGAGTGGTTGCCTTTGGCTCAGGGCGTGATCCCCGGGGTCTTGGGATCAAGTCCTGCACTGGGCTCTGCTTCTCCCTCTGCCTGTGTCTCTGCCTCTCTCTCTGTGTCTCTCATGAATAAATAAATAAGTCTTTTTTTTAAGAAAAAAAAAGGAATCAGCTACAGAAGATATCTCTATAGAGATCCTGAACCTCCCCAACAATATTTCACATTTCACTTTGCTTTCTCTCCCTGCTAAAAGTAAGCCAGATGGTTCTCCATGATGCAGCCAAGTCTGTATATTTCCAATTCCGCGTACTTAGTTTGTAAGGAAATCCTCCATCCCACAACTAGTGTCAGTCTGCTCGGAACATTCAGTTGCTTACCAGTATATTTCAAATATATCTTATTTTGAAATATTTTTCAGCTCGTTTCAAATATGTGTATGGATAGGTTTATATATACACACCTATATTCTATGGAGAACTATCAACATTCATAAAAAATACTCTGGTTCCAATGCTCTTATGTATTGTCTTGGGGAATCATCACTTATCACCAGCTTTTATTGAATAAAAGTTTTACCCTAGTCAATATTATCCAAATATTTGGCCGACGGCATATTGAAATTAGACTATTTACTGAGTGTGTCGGATTCTTTTCATAAGGTAGACTTAGGCATTTTAGATTCACTGAGACTTGATAGGTTAGAATCTTAGAATCTTTGAGAAAATTTTATCCAATGTGTTTTAAATTAAGCTAATGGCTAACCTGACCCTTTCCCTTCGGCCAAAAGTAGGTGTTTCATGTGAAACGTTGACTGTCTATTGAAGATATTGATGAACGCAGCGGCGCAGTTACCTTTCCAGACATCGAGGCCCTCACTGTGGATTCAGCTGCTTCTTAACAAATTCTCCAAATTCAAGAAATGCTGTGAGGAGAGAAACCCGGGCTCCCGGGTGTGAAAAGTCCCAGATTTTAACATATCCGAGATTGAACACAAAAAGCGTTACATTCTGTTTCACAGTAATCCTCACAATGTTTATCTTTTTCCCATAGCCCAGGTAAGAGAGGAAGTATTAGCAATTTTGTGATTATCCTCTACAAACCTCTAAATTTGATATGAGCAGAGAACAAGCGTTTAAACTCTTTGTCTCCATAACCTCCATTTTCATACACTGTTATCATTAAACACTTCTGGAGACAGGCTTTTGACAAGTGAATTGTGGCCTTTCCATGCTTAATTTGTTTCTTAATTGTGCATGCTTTTATAATGCCCATAAAATAATATTTATAGCCATAACATTTCAAAGGCAGCGCTTTTCCGAAAAGGAGAGTTAGATTTATTTCCAGATGTTTCCACCAAACATTTTCTTTTTTTCCTCTCCCTCGCCCTACACTCCAATTTCATGGTCGTGATTAACGGGGCAAAGCTCCGTAGCAGAAATTCATCAGCTGATTTCTTCCACCTACAGAATCCACATTTTTCAGGGCTCAATTTGAGACATAATGAAAGTCTACTTTGCATAATTATCATGTGAGACTATCTATAATTAAATGATGAAACGTGGTTTTGCTCCCGTGCCTAGACAAGGTTTGATGTGAGCTAAAATCACAAAAGTTTATTTCTTTGCTTTAACTTTCGTTTGGTGGTGGGAAGGGGGGGAGGGGGGATATAAACAAGCAATTCATTTCCAACACAGTTTAAGTTCCCGTGGGAACCTTTTTAATTTTGAGGAGAGAAGGCAATTTCTTGAATTGACGAATAACTGGAAACTCGAATATGATTGCCGCTTCAGTGTTAATAGGCATTACTCTCAAACTTTACGAAGTGCTTATCATCAGCATTACATTTTGGGTTTTGCCTTGAAAATATTCTGTAAAGCTTTTATGATAGCTTTTGAGATACCCGTGCAAAAAGACCCCATTATTCATCAGGCAGTTCGAAAGCCTGAAATGAACCTTGCAAAAGTTTCTAACCCTGAATCATCATCTGGCTTTATAGGCTTTCTTTCTCTTCCAACTACACCAAACAATGCTGACTATACCAAGTTTCGAATTCAAACAATGGTTGTAAAATTTCATGTGGGGAGCAATGTCTCCGGAACTCTTTGTGAAACATAATAATATATTCCTAAATTAAATTTAAAGTGACTGAATAGGTGAGTTTGGCTACGTTATACCTGCATTTTTCTTTTTTTCTTTTTTTTTATAAATTTATTTTTTATTGGTGTTCAATTTGCCAACATATAGAATAACACCCAGTGCTCATCCCGTCAAGTGCCCCCGTCACCCAGTCACCCCCCCCCCCCCGCCCACCTCCCCTTCCACCACCCCTAGTTCGTTTCCCAGAGTTAGGAGTCTCTCATGTTCTGTCTCCCTTTCTGATATTTCCCACTCATTTTTTTCTCCTCTCCCCCTTTATTCCCTTTCACTATTTTTTATATTCCCCAAATGAATGAGACCATATAATGTTTGTCCTTCTCCGATCGACTTCTTTAAGTCAGCATAATACCCTCCAGGTCCATCCACGTCGAAGCAAATGGGGGGTATTTTTCAAGTATGCTTTGCACCACGATGGCATATGCTTAAGAGACAGAGATGAGAGACAACACAACTTTCAAAGAGTTTAGAACCTAATAGTATTCAGGTCTAAAATCCCAAAGGGGTGCATTTATCAGTGATTCACCAGGACAAACAGTGGAACAAAGCTTATATTTACGTTACGTACATTTCGGTCTGGACCTTTCCTGGCCTTAATTTTGGGAAAAGGCGCCCGTTGTTGATTTTTCCTGGAACGTTTCTGCTCCTGATAGGACTTTAGGAATCAAGGACGAGAATTTCTTCTAGGAGCTAAATGAAAAAGTCAATTTAGATATTTGGCTTCAATGTCTCTCTAATGGTAGTTTTTAAATCGTGCTCTATGAGTTTTGTAATGAGATGACTTCCTATGCGCAGCTAGATCTGGCCTCCATAAACTGTGGCTCCCAGGCCAAAGAATGGCCCTTTACCTGTCTTTGTAAATAAAGTTTTATTGTAACACAGCCCTATTCATTACTTATGCATTTGTTTAAGGCTCTTTTTGTGCTGCAACAGCAAAGTTGATGATTTGTGATCAAGACCATATGACCAAAAAGTCTAAGATAGTTACTTTCTGGCTTCTACCAGAATACTGTCTGCCGACTTCTGTTGTAAATATTATGCTTAAACTGATATTTCTAAGATTACCAGTTTTAGAACTTATCTCCTGTTGCTCACTCTGCCAGATAAAGGCTGGATTAGTGGCCCCATTCCCTATTCCCATTCCCTCTCCTCATGCTCTCTTTTCTCAGTTTAGTTCTGTTACTGCTGCTTACCCTTCTGATCCTAATTGATAGATTATACCTTTATTTCTTTTTCCTTCTACTTTAAGCAGCAGGTCCTGCTACTAGTAATTTCCACGTACTGAGGTGAAAATAGATTTCTGGCACCCTTCTTGCTTGCTTCTCTTTGCCTCTTCTTTCCCACTTTTTTTAAAACATATTTTCTCTTTAATAAGACAAAGGTTGAAAACTTAGAGTCGTCTTGTAATCTTTAGGGAGTCTTAAGGGCCCTATCTATAGGTTGATTCTCAATTTTCAAGCTCACCAAAGAGTTTTAATTTTTATGACTAATAAAGGGTTTTCATTGTATCACTAATTAGTGCTGATTATCTTGCCACTACTTTAAAGTTTTTTGGTTTTCTAGCAGTTTCTCTGTGTTCCTTTTCTCCCTTGCATGTCCGTGTCTTGAATACTTTGTTCTCAATGGTAGAGCCCGATCTCTGGAAGCACCTTCTTTCCCAAGCGTGTCCCTCCTGAATGCCTCTTCCTGCTCTAATTTTGATTGCTGACTCCCTGAGCCACCAGTAAACTGTCATCTTAAGACTTTTGCTTCCATCTTTCCTTAGTTGGAGCTAAGGTTTTCTTGATCTCATGCCTTTCTCTCTCTTGATTTGATTGGAGCACATCCTCTGATGATTTTCTTAGAGAAGATGTGTGGGACGTAAACTTTCTAAATCTTTGCATGTCTGGACCTGCCTTTATTTTGCTCTCGCACTCGATGTAGAAATTGACGTTGAAAATTATTTTCCCAGGAATGTTTGAATTCAGGCTACCTTGCTGTCAGGCCTCCAGTGCTGCACTGAGACAATGATCTGATTATCTTTTTTTTTTCTTTTAGATTTTTTTTTAATAATAAATTTATTTTTTATTGGTGTTCAATTTGCCAACATACAGAATAACACCCAGTGCTCATCCCGTCAAGTGCCCCCCTCATGTCTTTATCCTCAGTGTACCTTTTTTTCCCTCTGGTTTTAAAGATAATTTCTTTATCCTTGGTGTATTAAAATTTCATTGTGATACATCCAGATGGAAAGTTACTTCTATTGTCTGGCTAAAGGCTCTCCAGCTAAGTTCCCAGGTCATTCAGCTCAGAGACTATTCAGAATCATTTCTTCGATAATTCCTTTCTCCCTGTTGTTTTTGCTTTTTGATTTTAGAAATTCTTATCAATTTGTATTGGCTTTTCTGAATCGATCATTTGTAATTTTTTTGTTTCCTTTATATTTCCAACACCTTGCCTTGTTATTCAAATGTGTGAAGGATTTTTTAAAAATTTTTCCTTCAAGGTCTCTATTGCGTTGAATATGAAAGTAGATATTTACTTTTCAAGAGCACTTCCTCATTCTCATGTTTTCTCCCTATTTTTGTTTTCAATAAAATGCTGCATCGGTACACGGCTCTACCCAGTTATCTTACAGGATACAGGCCTAGAACCAACATTGCTGAGACACAATATATGCACTTAAATTTTGGAAGCTTCTGATGGCCCTTCAGAAACAGGTTGCCCCACCTTACATTTTTACTTTGATGGGGAAAAAGTGGTATATCAGTATTTTACTTTGCATTTCTCAATGAGAATGAGTGATCTTTGAGAACGTTATTGGCCATTTGTATTATTTTCATCTATGTCCCTGATCATATACTTTCCCATTTTTATTGGATTCTCCTTGGTTTCTGAATTGTGCAAACTCTTTATCTATTACATATATTATACATTTTGTCTGTTCTATATGTTGCACACATCTTCTTCCAGCGTTTTGTCTTGTAGCTTTGCTTGTGCTTTTGCCCTCTTGAATTACTATGGAGTTGAACCTGTTTGTCTTTTCCTTTGTAGCTTTTAGATTTCGCATTATACTTGGAAATTCTCTTCCTACCACGAGACTCTAAATGTATTCTTTAGTATGTTAAAAAAAATTTCAACTGAGTAAATTTGAAGATCTAATTGGCCTTTATTCAGTGACTGATGAATCAGGCAGCCTTCCATCCGGCAAATAGAAAGGAACTCCAAAGAACTGCACAAAATAAAAGGCTTTTATGGATAGAAGGAGGCAGGAAAAGGAAATTTCTAGCAAAGAATAGGTTGTTTCAGACAAAGCCCCCTCCCTAAGGGGGATGGGCAGCATCTATGAGGTGGATTACCTCACTATTGCTGACCAGGTAATTTCAAATTGAGTGGAAAGGTTACATTCCTGGGAGAGGCTGAAACTGCAATTAGGTTCTGTATCCAGCCTTGGTTTGGTGACCTGAGGCGTTGCACAAGTGACTCCATTTTGAGCTTGTCGTTTCTTTTTTAAAAAAGTATTTTATTCTAGTACTTTCAACGCTTAAATGTGACTGCTCTGTTCCTCCGTGCCCTCAAGTATAAATGATAAAAATATTACCCACCTAGTGAGTTTGTTGTGAGAATAAATGTTGGCAATGCATATATATCATCAAGAACAGTGCTTGGCAAGCTCAAACATGTTGGCAGCATCTGCTGCTTTTATGGTAAGGGTTCTTTTCTTTGGGACCTAGCACAGGGCCTGACTAAATGACGGCTGTAAAGATTAGATAAATGAGTTCACAAATTATTGTAGCAAATGGAAACTCCCTGTGAAGAAGATGGAAGAATGGAAAGTTTTAATGCCCTTTTGTAAAGGTGAAGAAGGATTGAGGCAAAATCTCCCAGTTGTATCCTGTGCCTTTGATTTGTTTACCCCCTTGGTTTGTGTGGCCCAGAAAATAAGTGTCACACTAATAAAAGCTGAAGATACTTTTTAGCCCTTAAATTGAGTTAAACGAATGCTATTGTGACAAGTTAATTAGGCATGCATAAAACTGCTAAATATATGTCATTGAAAATGCCTATCTTTCATAATTTGTTAAACATCAATTATGTTCATAAGAAATCTGCATCTAGTAAAATGGGTACTGCTGATACATGTTAATTATTTTTGAAAATAACAGAGTTCTTTTAAAGTTGCATATGGATTTAAGCATGCACGTCCTCTGAAGGTCTGAGCTATTTTGAGCTTATACAAATGAATCTGAACAATATGAAATGAAGTAAAATTTTTCCTAAAGTTCTCTTAGTAAGACAAAAGGCAAATGGAATTGGCTATAGCCAAGGGTCTATAAAAGATACTTGGTTTAGACTTCAGATGTTCAGGTAGGCACGTTCTCAAGTCTCATCAGATCCAGTCTGTGTTGGAGCAGCACAGTAAGATAAAATAAAACAATGAAAGGCGGTTTCCTTTGTCCAGTTGTTGACGGGACACCAGTTCACAACAATGCAACACACACTAGACTTTGAGATGCACACCTCTAATCTTTATGCTTTTCAATCCTTGAGAGTGTCCTGGATTCATACTAATATAATGGCAAATGCTAATTCAAGCCATGAAATTGTTTATCATCAAGAATTGCTATGGCATCCCCTTCGTGCTTCTCCATCTGGGAACTCAGATGCTCAAGATAGTCACAGGGAAGAAGATGCTACATCAGAGGCTGTCACCAAGGCAAGCTATGGAGTGAGCATGACTGCAAAGTACAAGATATATGGAGGTTGGCCGTCTGTTTCATCTCTTGGGCTTCCTCCTTGGATGTCTCCCACTGACCCAGTGCTTTTCAAAGTGTGGTCCTGAATCCTGCACCAGAATCACCTGGAATACCCTTTAAAAGCACAGATTCCTGGCTAAGGCTGCATTAACTAATGGGGCAAATTGAATTATGATTTAGGTTATCGGCTGAATTGGGTCTGAAAAATGAAATCATTTTAAGCAAACAGCATTAAAGTAGATATGGAAGATATCAGAGCATTGTTGTACTTTCTTTAATTATTTTGTTTAATGGTTTTGTTTTGACATGGAGCCCGGTATTGGGAAATTTATTGTCTTGGAAGATATTGACCTTTCTTCTCAGTGACAATTCCCCTCTTACTGAAATTGATCACTCTCCCTGCTTGAATGGGATCTGAACAACGGAATCCTCTGGTTTCTTCCCAGTCCACTTTCCTCTTGCTCACTACCACCTCTCGTCTGGCTTAGGTGCACCCACCCTTCGAACCTTAGACTGCCTACCAAGTATCATGGGAGGACCATTTAACATGCTCTGAAGACCCGTACTTCTGTGTTCTATCCAATAGCTCAGAAGTCAGGGTTGAGAATTACAAGGTTGATCGACTACTAAATCATTTTCTAACGTGGTTGTTCCAACGTTTGCTCCAGGAATAGATTTCCATAGTGGTATTTGAAGTGTTCTATAGCCTCCTCTCTAATTCAGTTCACATTAATTTACACTCACCCAAATGGCACAAATGTGTTTATACAGATTATTGCCAACCATACGATTCTGGGCATCTGTTGTGTGGCTATCTTCCTATATTACCTGTCTTTTAAATTAGTAATCCCCAATAAATCTCAATCTAAGGTTCCTTAGGAGTCATGCCTATCTGGCCTGATGGTGTGAGGTGAGGTTGAGAGCTACTGGCTCTGCTGAGCATCTCAATCAACCCAAGGATGTGACTCGATTATTCTTGTCTCAAACACATTAGAGTGTCATTAACATAAAAGTCATCTCTTAAACACATTGAACTGAACTCAATGTAATTGATTACCAACCTAGCTGTAGGGATTTTGCAAGCTTTAGGGAAACTCACAAACATTTGTGCCCTTTTAGATCCTACCATTAGATTCACAAGGCACGGTCAATAAGCATTTTGCAGGCGCTAAATTCATCATCTTTAACGATGACAAAAATCTGGGTAGATGAACTGGCTGTTGATAAAAGACTAATTCTTGAAGTGGTTTTCAATAGTATTGACAAATAGAACTGAACCCTCGAAAGCTAAATTTGATCATGAATTAATGGAACCTATTTTGGACGTTAATTTATACAAGCCCTAATAGATCCTTGATTTATTGCATCTCATTTGCTAAAGCTGAAGCCACGACTGGAAAAATGTATCAGTCTGGGTTCTGTTTCAGCTCTGTAGTCCTTCAAACTATAACCCTCAACATGAATATTACTGATTCATAAATAAAATTCATAATATGTGCATTCAAGTTAATATTTAAGAACTGTATTAACCTTTTGTTCTAAGATAATCTTTCTCATCTTCCACAGAGTGGAAGGAATTTTAGGATGTTTCTTTTCTCAACCCAGCGTATACCAGATCCTAATCAAGTGATAGATTTTAGAGCCTCTGACCTTCGCAGGAAGGATGTGCTCTTGCTTACATAAAGGGTGCGTGTGTGATACCAGACAGCATTCTAACATGGCTTATAGTTTTCTTCTCTAACCTCTTTTGTCCTTGGTACTGCTCGCTCTCCTAAACATTCTCCCCCATTACCCAACAAGTAACATGGCCACTTGTCCCAAACACTGGTTTCTTTAATGCCTCTATGGCTTTTTGCTTGCTCTTCCCTTGGTTTGGAATGTAATTCCCTTCCTTATCCATCTGGTATTTACCGCCTCACATCTCTAACCTCATCTCATGGGCACCTTCTCTGTGAGGTCTTTCCTGGTCCCCAGTGACTGTCCTTGGGCTACATTGACTACCCTTGTGGGATGCACCCCCATAGTACAAGCTACATCCTTCCTCGGTACCTGCTGTTGTACTCAGATGTTTATATCCGTAGCTCCTCCTACTGGATTGGAATTTCTTTCAGGACATAGAACCAAGGAGAACATCACAGTAAATAGGACTAAAACTTTTTTGAGGGGCACCTGGGTGGCTCAGTGGTTGAGTGTCTGCCTTCGGCTCAAGTCGTGATCCCAGAATCCTGGGATTGAGTTCTACATTGGGCTCCTCATGGCAAGCCTCCTTCTCCCTCTGCCTATGTCTCTGTCTCTCTCTGTGTGTGTCTCATGAATAAATAGATAAAATCTTAAACAAGCAAACAAACAAACAAATAAATAAATAAATAAATAACACTTTTCTGAGTAAGGAATGCATGGGTAAACAATGGCCCAGAGACTATTCTCTCAAGGCCATTATACCTGTCTTCCCTCTGCCTGGGATCTTTTTCATAGATAGCTTCCCAACTAAATCCCTCCCTTTATTCAGGTCTCAAAGGTAACGTCCTGAGAGAATCCTCTACTCCCATCCTGTTAAAAACAATCCACCCCCTCTTTCTCGCTCTATCTTGCTGTATTTTTTTCATAAAAACATATCAGCCACCAACAATATGAGATATAGTTTATGTTTGATTTTCATTGTTTTAGTCCTTCCACTAGAAGAGGGGTTGGCAAACCTTTTTTCTGTCAAGGACCAGATACTAAGTATTTCAGGCCTTGTGGGCCAAAAAGCCCCCATCACCACTACAACCTCTGCCTTGGTAGCATAAAAGCAGCTACAGTGCATCAATAAAAGGGCATGAATGTGTTCCCATAAAACTTTATTTATTACAGCAGGCAGAGGCCAGATTTGGCCCGTGGGTCAAACTGTAGTTTGCTGCCACCTGTGTTGGAATACAAGCTCGTTGGTCTGAATCACAGCATATCTTGGGTACCAGACACATAGAAAGATTCCATTAAATAGTTGTTGAACTAATGGTGAATCAAGTTTGATCCACCACAAGTAACCAAAGAGCCCAATTTTGACTGAATTTGAGAAGTCAGCGGCTGCTAGTCTGAGAGAAAATGATAGACAAAATCTTCCATTGAGCCTATCGAATCCTCTAAAACATGAAAATGGCTGCTATGTGGCTAATATTGACCAAAGACAAAGGTTTACTGATAATACTTGTACAAAGACAACCAGAGAAAATGCTTCAGTTAAGACAAAGGAGATCGCTTTTCATTTAAATTAGGCAACTAGAAATGAATTTTACACCGGTCAATACATGAAGCTAAAGTTTTCATTGTATTTAAAGGTTTTATGTAGAAAATGTGTTACATCCTGAAAGAAGTATTTATTTAATAGGTATTTAGGACTTGTTTGTTTTGTGAGAACTGTTGGTGTATATGTAGGTATAGTTGATGTATTATAAATAAATATTAGTTGAATAATTGATCTCAGTATTGCTCTTAGGGCAGAAATGTTTATTGCTCTTGGCTAAGAATTAAAACAGAAGTTCTGGTTTTTTCAACTGGGAGTTGGGATGAGGACGCTCCCCATCAGTGCCATTCCCAAGGCAAGGAGTATTTCCTGGGACTTGGCAGGTTTCTTCATTGGAGAGAGGCATGGTGTACAGTTGAGTCCTGGCAGAGAATGGATGGATGTAGACACAGGTAAAGATATCCGTAAGTCCCACTGAGACACCCAGGGACTAGCGACTAGCAACACCTGGGAAGTGGGCAAGGTGCCCACGTGATGCCACCCACGGGGCAAAGCTCCCGTTGCACAGAGCAGGCAGAGAAGGAAGCAGGCCTGGATCCGGGGCCTGGGGTAGAGAGGTTCAGTTCATACCATATGGAGCTTAGAAGAGGGGAAACAGAAGCAAACAAAACCCAAAATGGAAAAGCTGTGTAACCTTGGGCTGTAATGTAGTTCAATGTCTAAGGAAACTAAATTCCTAGGAAGGGGCTATGAATAATTATTTGAATGCGGAAAAGATTAAGAGATCACAATTTCTTAACTGAAATAGAACCGTTAGCTGAATCCTTGGATTCTGTGATTTCCTTACCAACTTCTTTTAACTTCTATCAGAAGTTCTTAGTCATTGGGGGTGCCTGGGTGGCTTGGTCAGTTAAGTGTCTGACTATTGGTTTTGGGTTAGGTCTTGATCTCAGGGTCATGAGACCAAGCCCTGCATGGAGCTCTGTGCTCAGTGGGGAGTCTCCTTGAGATTCTCTCCCTCTCCTTCTGCTCCTCCCCCACTCATGTGCGCTCGTGTGCACGAGCTCTCTCTCTAAAATAAATAAAACTTAAAAAAAGTTCTCAGTCATCAAAGGAGCCCTTACTATTCACTTTTTCAAATCCTTTGTGTAAAGATTATAAAATCATGAAGTTTACAAAGTGTGACTAATCATCTCTCTAAACGTATGTCCTTTTTAAAAATCAGATCATGCTTTCTCAAATGTTCCCCACGTTGTATCTACTTATTTAGTTAATTATTTTCTGTAAACTTTACACCCACTGTAGGGCTCGAACTCACAACCCCAAGATCCGGAGTCTCCTGCTCTATCAATTAAGCCAGTCTCATGCCCCAATATCAATTCATGCTGTCCAATATTGTCTTAGATCACAGTTTCTATAACACACCACTCATAGTTTGAATTTACAAACCCATGGGATTGTTTCCACTCTCCAAATATCAAACTATAATAGAAATCTTCAAAGAATACACATAGATCACAGAGAAATACAACAGCCCGATGTTGCGATGGGGAGGGTACCTCCTGCATCTTCAACCCTCTGCTTCCCGCATGTACTGCCCTGAAGTATGGATAGAATCCAATTTGATGGAGACAAACTTTCAGACCTAAAGCGATGATTTTTAACATGTTTGGGGAAGGCTTTGCTCGTTGTTATCAAGTCTTTTGTTCAAAAATGGTTTTCCCATAGGTATAAAAAAATAAGGGGAATCATTCAAGATGGGAAAGTCTGCCCTGCCCTGTAATTCTATATGCTCCGTAAACACCAGATACCAAATGAAAGTTAGAGAGATCTGGAGTGCTTGGGTTTCCGACCCCCAAAGAGTTCAATCATTTGGAGCCCAGAGCAGGAACGCATTTAATAATGATCAATTTGTCTGTCCTTTTGTCACCCAAACCTGAGGCCACCCTGTTTCATGGTTCTTGCTAGAATTACTAAGGATTAGACAAGTAGAATGAAATGCACCATTTCTCATCAGCACGTTAACTTCATTTGTAGGTTTCTAAAAATGCTTCTGACGAGATTGGAATGTGAGAGCTGGGCTTTTTAAGAGCTATGCTGAGTTTTGTAGTACCAGTGATCCTGTCCATCATGTTTGAGTATATAAAACACTTTTCGGGCCCACACCATAAGTCATATTATACAGAAGAGAAATCTCCACATTTTCTGCTTTTGTACTCCATTTCTATTATTTAAAAAGCTGTGAACATGCAAACTCTGAATATATACTAATTTATTTGTAATTTATATGTATATACACCCACACCACAGTGAAGAGTATATTACAGAAAGCATATGTGAAAAAGATGTTAAATAAGATGTGAAAATAAGATGAGATGAAGGTAGGATATTTTAATCACTTGTAAACACTTTGCTGCTGTTGCTGTATTACAAATTATGTAATATTTTAATGACAGCAACGTGATTGAGGATGCTTATTTATTTTTGAGCACCTTAGTTTACCACTTCATCAAATAACAATTCGAGGGTCTGTTTGCAAGTTCAGCTTATTTCTTCACTTGGTGTCTCAGTCGTTGTCATTGGGAGAAAAAAAGAAGCTGCAGAGACCTATCAAGAGGCCAAGAGCCAGGGCGCCTGGGTGGCTCAGTGGTTGAGCATCTGCCTTCGGCCCAGGGCGTGATCCTGGGGTCCTGGGATCGAGTCCTGCATCGGGCTCCCCGTAGGGAGCCTGCTTCTCCCTCTGCCTGTGTCTCTGTGTCTCTCATGAATAAATAAATAAAATCTTAAAAAAGAAAAAAAAGAGGCAAAGGGACAGAATGTTTCACCAGCTTGCTTACTGGTGAAACAATCTCATCTCTGCAAGTGTTAAAATTCAGCCAGAAAGTTTCCATGTTCCTTGATGTCCTCCAACTGCTCTCACAAACCAAATGGAAGATGTTACTTGTTATTATAGTTAACAAATGAGTTCACAATCCCCAGAAATGCTTCACTTGAGGATTTTTAAAAGGGTTCGAAGAATTCATTTCTGGGTTTTCAATGGCTGCTGTTTTTATAGATACATATTTGCATAATTTTCAATAAAACAAGCACATAATAGTAGAATCATTTTTAAACATCTGTCTCCCTACATTCTTAACACAACCCAAGTTTCTTTTAAAATTTAAGGTACTTTCTCATTCACTATTCTGATCTCTCCTTTACTCTGAAGAGACAACTCTTTAAGTTCATTGTCACCAGCTACCAGTCGGCAGCCCCTGCGGAGGACGAGAGATTTGCTGGAGCTTCGGTTCCAAACCAACCGTGCTGTTGACACACTAAAGCACTTCAGTTTCTTTGGTGCCTTGGCTCGCATTCAACTCTTTCAAGAGGGCGGGCATCTCTACATGTACCCCGAGACCCTTGTTCGTTCTCGTCAAAGCTGCGACTCCACCAGTGTATTCTTTTCTATGTTTGGGCCAGAGCTTCCTAAGAATTGTCATTTTATAATAGGGTCTGCTATTCTTGTCGGCTAGACAGTCAGTGTTTTTCTTGTTCAAAGTGTTCTTGTCTACGATCATATAAAAATTTAGAATTCTCTTTGTTGAATTCTTTAACACGGACTGTTGAGGTATCGTTATTGGATGGCATTAAATCTGTAAATTAGCTGGAAGAGAACTGAGATTTTCTTTCTTTTTTTTTTTTTTTTGAGAACTGAGATTTTCATATTTAGTCTACCCATTACGAAGTCCCATTTATTTCAGACCCTCATAAAATTCTCCAACAAGAGGGGCACCTGGGTGGCTCAGTGGTTGAGCGTCTGCCTTTGGCCCAAGGCGTGATCCCGGGGTCCTGGGATCGAGTCTCACATCGGGCCCCCCGCAGGGAGCCTGCTTCTCCCTCTGCCTGTGTCTCTGCCTCTCTCTGTGTGTCTCTCATGAATGAATAAATAAAATCTTAAAAAAAACCTCTCCAACAAGAGGCTTCTCCACAGTTTGTGTCTTCTCAGTTAAGCATTCAGGATTCTCTTCACTCTGCACGTACCGTGTAAGCTTCCAAGCTTGACTAAACAGTTGGAAATCTTTAAATGCTCCTGCCGTGTTGTGGAATTGAGTGACAGTGGCCTGTGGAATTGATTAGTGCAGGTTGAGTTCTTCTGAACCCACAATATGAATATTCATGAAGGCAAAAAAGGCACGAGACCAAGTATGTTATGTGAGCTGGAAACACATTAGGTACAGTTATATATTTTTATAGTAAATTTAGTTCGTCCTCAGTGGCGGCGTCTGGTTGAGCCTTTTTGATCCTTGAGGTCAGAGGCTTGCCCAGATTTGCTCTCAAAACATCGGTTTTGGGTGTAAAAATCCACAGATCATAAGAAGGCTGGAATCCCCTGGACATACAAGAGAAGTGGCTGAGCCTCCCACCTCGTGGGATGCAGCACGCGGATGTAGCTCCAGATTCTGGGGATTTCGATCCATATTAACAGAAGTTTCCAGAGCTCCTTTCGTGGTGTCCCTGCACAGGATGGTGTCTTTCCACGCTTAGTCACTTTTCTTCTGGCTCCTCTCTCCTTCCCCTCAGAGATCCTGTTTACTCCATTTCTTTTCTCCCACATAGCACAGACAAGTCATGTGTGCAAAACAATTAAAGTCACGCGGGAGCGTCATATTATGTTCCTGCTGGTTGGCAATTCGAGTATGATCACGTCAAATACTCAGAAGTCCCCTGGGTGTTCACAGAGTCAGAATTGGAGTAGGCCCCTCTGCTCCTCAGCCCATGGGTACCTGCTCCTAAGACCCTCACCCGAGACTGGGTAGGTCCCTGAGGTTCACGGACTCCACCATTTCTTTACACTCGACCTGGGGATGTTGGTGTTGGGTCAGGCCCACCACGGGCACCCTCTCTCCTGAAGTTTCTGCCACTTCCCAGTACCCTCTGCCGTTGCCTCCTTAGCCAAGGTGCTCCCACTTTCAGGAAACAAAAGTCAGAAGAGAGGGGTATCGGTAGTCATCGTTTGCCCTGGACCCTGGTAAATGCATCTTCCCTGAGGCTGGGGGGCTGCCGACGGCCTGGCTTCTTCATTAGACCCAGTAGAGGGGAAAACTCCATGAGAAGCAAGCTCAGATGTTTTTCAGTACGTTACTTTGCCTTATACGTCATTATGATTCGGACTTGCTGGAAACCCATCCTGGGGTCTAATCCACTTCCTGACCTCTCAGTGGTAAGCTACCAACTTTAATAATCCATACTTCTGCATTCCTTTTCCTTCCTGCTGCTTCTTCTGGGGAGTTCTGGTTTGCCTAGCTTAGGACTTTCGCTCAGAGCTTTCCTTACTAGGCCCCCTCACAGGCCACAGTAAGGCTTATGAATACTTCCCCTTGCCTTGGGAGCCACTGCGACCCACGTCCGCTCAGGGAAATGAGGAAGTCATGAGGAAGAGTCCATCGGGTTCCTGTGGATGTTCTGCCAGCTGAGATAATGAGGGGGGACGTTTCCTTTGGAAGTGTCTGTAGCATTTGTAAAATGTAACATACTCGAGCATAAATGGTGTGGACTATAAGGTTGGTAGAGTCCTCTGCGACCTCTGGAATTCCAGAGTTTTTAAGTAATACTGAAATCACTATTTTAAAGATTGTATGAGTGAGCTTCTGGTACATAACAAACATCCCCTAAATTCAGTGTCCTAGAGTCATTCTTTAGTAGCGTGTCTTCGGCCTGGGGGCTGGGAATCTCTGCTACACTTGGCTCCTTCCTGAGTTGTGAGCTCTGACCTCTTCCACGTGTGTCCATTCTCGAGCCCAAGCTGGAAGGGCAGCAGCTGCCTTGTGAAGGTCTTCTCGTGGTGATGATAAAGATGCAAGAGCAGGGGCACCTGTGTGGCTCAGTTGGTTAGGCAGGGGCCTTCGGTTCAGATCATGATCTCAGGGTCCTGGGATCAAGCTCTATGTCAGGGTCCCTGCTCAGCGGGGGGTCTGCTTCTCCCTCTGCCCCCTCTCCCTGCAACTCGTGCTCTTTTGCTCTTTCTCTCTCTCTCAAAAATAAATAAATTAATTAATTAATTAATTAATAAAATCTTTAAAAATAGAGGCAAGAGCACATGAGCAACTACAGAGGTTTTTGTTTTGTTTTGTTTTGTCACATCTGGGCTCAGCTGTGTGACATGCTTTGTGCTGTGAGATGTTAGCAGAGTCAAGGAGTAGCAAAATCTACCGTGTGAATAGTGGGAGGCTCTGGAAAACACTGTGGTCTAAGCTGGCAGATCCCCTCTTGGGGAGCAAATAAAGAATAATTCAGTCTGTCACCGAATCCAGTACTACCAAGGTGAGCATATGATGTATTGACATGTCATGCTGTCATGTAATCACAGCTGGCCCTCCCTGACAAGTAACACTGCCAATGACCTTCCCAAGTAGAACTCTGGACCGTCTGTTTATTTATACTTCTTTTCATTCCAGTCCTAACTGCCCAGGTGTCCTACCTGCTACCATCTTCCTACATTCTTAAGTTTTAAGAGTAATAACTTCTAAATTTAGCTTTTCCTACCAGAATCTTTCCACTCAGCACATATTCCATAAAAGGACATCACTGTCTTTGATGAGTATATATAAAAATGGAATCACTTTAGGTTTTCTTTTTCTTTTCTTTTTTTTAAAAATATTTTATTTATTTTATTCATGGCTCCCCATGGAGCAGGGAGCCCGATGTGAGACTCAATCCCAGGACCCCAGGATCACGACCTGAGCTGAAGGCAGATGCTCAACCACTGAGCCACCCAGGAGTCCCCACTTTAGGTTTTCTTATAGCATTCTATCTACCAAAGTGACTCTTTGTGATGCGTGGATGTATCAGTCTTTGACTTCTGTGGAGGAAGAAAGGCTCCCAATGTACTAGGAAAGCCATTTCCTTTTGTTATGAGGGGTTGGACAGCAGGATCACCATCATTCCTTTTGAAATGAATTTGTTTGGGGCCCCGGGGTGGCTCAGTAGGCTCAGGTCATGATCCTAGTGGGGAGTCTGCTTCTCTCTAACTCCTGCTCATGCACTCTCTCTTTTTCTCTCAAATAAAGAAATCTTTATTAAAATAAAATAGGATGAATCTAGTCAAAACAGGAAGATTGTTCATTGAATCTCAGTGGATATGTTTTCCATCTCAATTAACATAGCCTGGATTTTCAGGTCACCTATTCCTGGTCTCTATGTGTGTGTTGCAGAAGGTTGGGGGCAGGGGCTGGAAGTTTGTGTGTCTCATCAGTTGTGTTCTTCTGTTCTTAGCATCAGAATTCACTGAAGCATGTTGAGCAGGTAAAGAAGATGTTGCTTTCTCAGCTCATTGTAAAAGGACTCAAGCTTCGTTGTAAAAAATGCCACGAAGAGGGAGCCAAAAAGTGCTTACCTTAATACAAACCACAAAATGATGTTTCATGGGGGAGATCAAAGACAGGTTGATTATTTTAAGTAACTTCTGAAAACCCCACTTGTCGCGCAAGACTAAAAATGCAATTGGAAGGGTATCCTCAAGTGCAAACAAAACAGAGTAAAAAATTGTAAACAAAAACAAAAACACTGGAACAAACATCAACCACAAAATACACATTCGATTGTGAGTTTCAAATGGTATTTGGATGGGGAAAGAACCCTGAATGGATGTAGCCCAATGTCACTTTGTGGACACAGCTGGTGGCAGCATCTGAGCTGAAAGTGCAGGCTCCTCTGAACATAAGTGGCGCTTCTCATTGTCCCATGACGTGGGTCCCTGCCCCGGCCCTAGATTCGATGTTTACTTAGGGTTCTCGAAATGTGGCAAAGGAAAACTTCCTGATTTAATCCTCAGACAGCCTGGATTTTATTCCTTCTTCTTTGTCTGCCTTCTTCTTTGTCTGTATTCTGTTGTAGTTTTGCCTCATGTGTATCAGTTTATAGTTGTGTTTATTGTGTCATTGCATTTGATAAGATTTTTCAAACTAAAGGTCTCAGAGCTTAGCTAGGATTTGTTGTGGCATTTCACTGGGAGTTCGCCTATCGGCATTTAAAACAATACTGAATCTGTTTTCATTTTTTTAAAAAGATTTTATTTATCTATTTGACAGAGAGAACACAATCTGGGGCAGAGGGAGAAGCAGACTCCCCACTGAGTAGGGACCCTCATGTGAGCCTCAATTCCAGGACCCTGGGATCATGACCTGAGCTGAAGGCAGATGCTTCACCAACTGAGCCCCTCCCCCGCAGACACCCCTTGTTTTCATATTTTAAGAGTGAATGAGTTCATCATATGTGAAACCTATTCCTTTCTATTCATTGGCTCTAAGAGATGAAAAGAAGAACTATTGCTTTTTGATTACTGATTGTGTGCTAGGCATTGTGCTAAGCGCTTCACTCCTATTCATTTCATTTTCACAACTGTCTTAGGCGATTGTGACTGTTAGTCTCGCCATCTTCCAGATGCAGAAACTGAGGCACCGAGTCAGGAGGTAGTTTGTACGGGGCCCGCTGCTAGGAGGTGGGGGGTGCTCAGGATTCGGCTGTAGACAGTCGCCACAGTCTCAGTGCAGACCACTGCAGCAGTCTCACGCTTGCCCTGTACCTGGGTGGATGCATGTGTGGGTCTCTTGGGTAGACCATAGGTGTTAGCTCCTCAAAGAAAAAAATGGCTCCTGCGATCTACAGACATCAGGACCTCGAAGTTGCATTAGACAGTGTGCTCATATGTCCACCCTCAGTTAAACATCCTATGTGTGCAGGAAGGAGGTTCCAGAGTAGGAGTCCGGGCCCTGTCGGAGTGGCCTCCAAATATGTTAAAACCCCAGCGATTTCTTGCCTTCCCTGCCCCTCTCACCCTGGTGCAGGCCACCGTGCTCTTCTTTCAGGAGGGATGCAGTAGGCCCTGAAAAGCTCTCCTTGCTCCACCGGTGCCTCCCCCGTCTGTTCTCTGTGGGGTAGCTCGCAATCACATCACTTCTCCACTCAGAGCCTTCCAGAGGCTGCCTGTATCACCCCCTCACACCCCCTCCCTTATTTACCCCTACCTCGGAATCCTGGCCTCCCGGCTGTCCCCTAGACACACTGTCACAGGGCACAGCCCTTCTCAGGACCTTTGCACTTGGTGGTCTCTCTGCCCAGAACACTCCTCCCCCAGATACTTATCTGACCCCTGATGGAACCCCCAAGTGTCCCCACCCAGTGGCTCCCCGCTCTTCCTCCCGGCATTATTTTTCTCTTCAGTGCTTGTAAAGACCTGATATGCCATACGTCTTCCTAATTTCTTAGTTCATTTTCTGTCTCAGAACACCAGAGTGAACATTTTATTATTTTTACTCTGTTTTGGTTCCTGTTGAATCCCTGGAAGCAAGAAGCCTGTGGGCGTTCAATAAGTATTTGTTGACTAAATGAATGCATTATGGAGTTGTTTCAGAGAATTAAATGAACTAACATATGGAAATAATTTCAAAAATTGCTTAGCATGAAATTAGTGTTTAATAAATGTCAGGTATTAATAAAATAACAATATTACAGTTATTGAATGAATGATGAATTAAGAATTGGAGGCTATTACTCTATCATGCGGTGGGAAGAGGATAATCAAGCGATAAATGCTTTCAATATCCTAACCTGCACTTCAGTAGATGCTGGAGGAAGTGGTCCAGCACATCGTTTGTGTCTTTTTTCCTGTTGCCTCGAAGCAGAGCCAGTAGCCACCCCTCCCTGAGCAGGGAATGGTCCCTCGTCCTTGCTGCACTTTGGAATCCCCCAGAGTTCCTTTCAAAATCCATCCTGCCAAACACCCCCGGATATTCTGATGTGGTGGTCTGGAGCGAAACCTGGGCATTAGGACTTTTTAATCCTTTCTGGGTGGTTCTAATGTGCAGCCAAGTTTGGAAACGGGTGCTGGAAGCTTTTCCCAGACCGGCAGTGGCACAGGGCAAAGCCTTCCCCAGTTCCTTTCTACACTTGGAATTGAGAGTTCAGCCAACCAGGGTTCGGTTCTCTGTTCTGCAACAAGGGTGACCATGAGCTGGTGGTTTCACGTCTCCAACCTTCTTCATTTAGAATATGTCTTCTGTGGATTATGATGCCAATTAATAGCTGAAGGCCAGACCCTAAAACGGTGGGCATCCCCTTCTCTTTTTTCCCATTATTCCATCTGGGGATGAACAGCAAGTAGCTCAAGAAGAGCCTGCTCTGAGATGCTCTCTTGTAAGGAAGACAGGACAACAGAACAGTGTCCCCCATGCCCCAGTGGCTCCTTCCTCCCCCAGGTACACACAGCCATGCCTGTGACAGGCCTGGGAGGGATCCATGTCAGGGGTCACGTTCCCACCAGCGAGGCCTCCCTGGGGAGCAGTTTCTGGTCCCAGCATCCTGACCTGTTCCATATGACTCAGGCCCTCCCTGCCAGGAGCCCAGTGGAGGCTCTGGTCCTGGACGCTGGGGCTCACTCCGCATCCGTTTTGCTGGTTTAATCAGGGCCTTGAGTTCTGTCCTGGAGACTGCTGGCCTTCTTCATGTGACCTCATGCCCCCAGGTGGCCTGCTCACCTCCCTTCATCCGGAGCACATGGCCCACCACGGTAGCCATGCCTCCCCTCTGGCTCCCGCCAAACACCTGCAGCAGCACAGAAGAACTCCGTTCCCCTTTGACCCTATAACACCACCCCTCAGAGCCTGGTCGTGCCTGGAATGGTGGTGGGACACTGGAGCTAGTACACTACCGGGGCGAGCTTCTCAGGTGCGTGACCCAGGACATCCCCCGGGGCCCTGGGCAAGGGTGCACATTCTGCTGCCTTGAAGTCCGTAATTACGTTTGGATGAGGGGGTCCCGTGTTTTGGTTTTGCACTGTCATTGCAAATCATGTAGCTGGTCAAGCGCGTGACACTTGGGAGACCTGGTGTGAGTTGCACCTGGCTTACCTCTGAGAAGCGTGCGACCTTGACCCAGTTATTCTTCCTGCTTTTGGCGTTGGCAACGAGGGGGCCGTGGGGTCAAACTGCCGGTGCTGTGGGGTGTTCTGAAGATGGGATCGGGTAACAGATGAGTGTCAGCAGGCAGCGCATACCACGTTAGCTCTCAACGCTTCTCTCCCTCTGAGCATTCCAGACTGCGAGCTGCTAAATGAAGACACCTCCTTTCTGATTAAAGGGGATTTTAAACTTTTATTTTCTTAGTCAGTGGTATATGCCTATAGCACAGAATCCTGGAGGGTTTCCGTTCATTTCTCTCAAATCTTATTAATTACACAAAAGGACCACAAGAATTCATCCTTCCCAGTCGTCGTCTTTTTTTTTTTTCCCATTGGAACAATGTATTGTCTACGTGGCATATAGAATAGCATCTTTCAAGGTATTTAGAAATGATCTTCTTTTACTTATTGAACATTAGAGAACCAAAAACTTGAATGAAGTCCGTGTTGTTGAAATAACAATGCCTTACATTTCTTAAAAGAGGTTTCTAGCGTTCAGACTAATAACTCTTCCCTCAAAAAAGGCTGCCCTGATTACTGGACAATGGCGAAGACTGCATGAAAAGTCACACGAGTGGGTTTTTGACACGATACTCTGGCACACGAGGCATGGGCCCTGTGGGACAATAAGCTGCTATTTTGACATCAGCTTCCGTCCGGGGGTAATGCAGATAATAACACCGGCCTGGCTCCTTCCTTCCCAGCTTGTTTTGTGCATCCAATGAGATCTTTGTGGGTGCATTTTGAAAGTGTGTGAACGCCACACTTATTTTGAGTTTAGACGACTGATAAAACTTCTGAGGTTAGGTGGTGAACAAAGAGATTCATTTAAATCATTTGAAAATGTCTCCAGAAAATAAATGCCAAGAGTTCATTTCTCATCTTTTTTGGAAAGGGGGAAATGCGGCTGACGCTAGGATAACCTATCACCACCAGTAGGATTCCCATCACTTCACTTCCACTGGAGCCAGAAGCCATAGACCCTACTTACTGAGTATCCCGAATCCTCTGAGGCTCTTTCTCAGCACACCAGTTATAAATCGATAGTGTTCCACAAAGAATTCTCTCTCTCTCTCTCTCTCTCTCTCTCTCTCTCTCTCGGTTCACTCAATTATTTATTGCGAATCCACTCTGGGACAGGTACTGTTGCAGGCAGCCGGGATAAATGAGTGAAGGAAACCCAGTTCCTTGCCCTCGTGGAGCTTACATTCCAGTGTGGAGAGCCAAACGATCAAAAGAAGTCTTATTTTATCGCACATTAGCAAGCGATTAGCGCTAAGAGCAAAAAAGTAGAAGAGGGTACGGGGTTCGTGGGTGCGGGGGAGCAGGCTTGCCGAGTGCGACTTTGTGGCCGGAGGGCCACGCCTGAGCAGAGGCTGGAGAGCGCTGAGCACGTGCCACACACATAGCTGCAGGATCAGCATGCCAGCTGGGGGGGAACAGCCAGTGCAAAAGCCTGAAGCAGAAGCGGCTCTAGTGATTTCAAGGAATTAAGGAGGGCAGGCGAGAAGCATGACCACGTGCCTTCCCATGTCTTCCCCACGCTCTCCCAGACAGGGAGCAGAAAGTTTTGAAACGGGAGAGGGGATGCGATTGCCAAGCCACTGCCAAGCGCTTACGCTAATGCCACTTTTCCTTTGTGTGTCCTTTTCCCACAGTCACATGACGCAGGGCATCCCGTTTGACGACCCTCGCTTAGAGAGCTGCCAAATCCTCCCTCCGGCCCCTCGGAGGGTGGAGATGAGGAGGGACCCCGTGCTGGGCTTTGGCTTCGTGGCCGGGAGTGAAAAGCCAGTGGTCGTCCGCTCCGTGACACCAGGTAAGCACCCGGGCCACTCCCGGGCCCCTGGGGTCACCCGCCACCTACTGCTCCCTGTCCGGCTGTGGAGCCTCGCGGAGTCCTTCCAACATCTGGGTGTGAACCGGGTTTCAGTTACCAAATGCATCGTATCTTTTGACTTAGGAAAACACTGATCTATCAGTTGTAACCATGGAAATGACCCACTTCTTAAAGTAGGAATGCACATCAAAAGAGGCAGGCGCTGCACTGGATTTCACTAAGTTCCCGATAAACCCCTTAGTGGGGGGAAAAGAAAGGCAGAAAGTGACATTTAAGTCGCAGAAGGATTTTAGTCATGGGAGCGGTTGGATCGTTCTTTGAAGATGCGCTCTTCTCTCCTGAGTCGAGGCCCAATAGAGTTCTCCACCCCGAGGCTGCGGAGCCGGCCCGGGTCACTGACTTTGGCCGATGGCATATTAGCAGAGATGACACTCGGGGGGCTTGAGAGGTGCTTGCACGCTTGACCTGCTCGATCGGGTTTCTGTCATGGGCGTGATGGGATGGGAGCGTTTCCCTCATGTGGCTGTCACCTGTTCAGCCCGAGCTCCCATTTGAACACGTGGCACTACGGGCCTGCTGTGTGGAGGTAGACGTGGCCTGGCCTGCACCAGCCGGTCTGTGGTCATCCCAAAGGCCCATCTGCCTGAGAAGCAGTGACGACTGTCGGCCAGCCGACGGCGTTTGAGGGCAGTTTGTTACGCGGCAGTGGCCCACTCATACACGCCGTGGCCGGTCTCTTGTTCTGCAGCGTGATCAGATCATTAATGTCCTTCACCTCCGTCTTTTTTTATCAGACTATACACACGTTCGACTCTCAACACAGTTGAACATTGCCCTGGGGATGCAACTGCCCGAAGTGGGCTGCCCTCTGCCTTTCCAGAAACAAGGCTCTTTTAATGATTTCTTTCTTCAAGATACGCATCTATGTGCTCGTTTTAATGGACTTGTATTGGATTTATTTTCACATTAAAAGGAAATTCCCTTGCATGCCGTTCCTCCCCCGGGCTGGGCAAACCGGTAACAGAGTCACAGTGGTACAGTCCTGTGGTGCCACGCAGAGTGCCTGGGTGTGATGCGCTCCGAGCTCGTCTCTGCCCCCTATTAGATTGTTTTTAGCTTCCGCCTTAATTCCTTTGCATTTCAGTTTGATGGACACTTCTCTACATCACCTGAATAATGGGGACCATACTCGTATCTGTCTTTAAGGGCTCGGGAGAGAACAAAATACATTATAAGAGTGCAGGTGCCTTTTCTCTGCCCTCCCGTCTTGCCAGTTGCTGTGTCGGCCATACAGTCCCCTGCTCCCCTCCTCACCATGCCTCGAAAAATTGAAGGAATCAGAGACCCTCTGCTCTTGGCCAGGCGAAGGGATTCCAAACCTGTCAAGATCAAGAAAAATAAGGATAATGTGAAGTTCAGAGTCTGAGTGCAGGGGCACCTCGGTGGCTGAGTGGTTGACCTTCTGCCTTTGGCTCAGGGCATGATCCTGGGATCCTGGGATCGAATCCTGCATCGAGCTCCCCGTAGGGAACCTGCTTCTCCCTCTACCTGTGTCTGTGTCTCTCATGAATAAATAAAATCTTTAAATAGATAAATAAATAAAAATAAAGTCTGGGTGCAGCAGAAACCTTTATACCTTGATCATTCCAGGCAAAGAGAAGGCAGAGAAGTGACGCAGTTCCTGCCCCCAGGTTTGGCAGTGAAGGAGCTGAAATGAAGGTGGTACACTGACTTGAACCGAATTAAGATTTTTTAAAATTGAAAAAATAGTTTAAAAAGAGCACCAGGTACATGCTTCCCATTCCAAAACATATTTATTGTTATTATTACTGAACTCTAAAATATTTGGGCTTCTGAGTCTGCCAGTTAAGGAAATTGAAAGGCATCTACTGAGTAGTATAGATCTCAAAAGTTAATAGTATTTTTCATTATTTGATATCATTCTGGCCCAGGGTGAGCGCTGCAAACACGGTCAACCACTTCACAGACTTGTTCAGGCAGAAGAGGCTTCCTTTTCTATCCCACCACTGACTCACCACACCACTTGGTCCTGTTTGCCCAGCTTTTTATTTTACTAGCCCCAGGTCCCACCTCAGTTCTCTGTGTGGGATTGTTGAGCTCTACGCAATTTAGAATTTCATTCTGAAAATGAAAGAGATTTGTCGCCTGCTGTGATAACAAAATATTACATATGCGTTGTAAAAATCCTACAACGTAGATCGTATAGAGGAGAAAGTTAAAACCAAAAGTCGCCCTGAGCTGCTAGTCCTCGGAGTGAACCATTAGTAACACGTACATAGAGGAGACAGTTCTGTGCGTGCATATGCATATGTTACGTATCATATGTATGAGATATATGATGTATAATCGGTGGGTGTGTACACCTTTTTTTTCCCTAAGTGGGTTAACATTTGACATGCTGCTTTCTGATAATGGGACACTATAACCTCTCTGGTTCTGAGATTCTCTAAAGACTAGGTCCTCCCTAGAGCCGACTGGAGATTTGAGTATTGTTTTGTATTTTCTTGTATTGCTTCACTCCTCCTTCAACCTCTTTCCTTTTTCACCCTCCACTCTCCTTGGTCCTCCACTAACACCTAATATTCGACAATTTTGAGAATAGTGGACAAAAGTGAAAACAAGTCAAACAGTACTGTTACCAGTCATTCTTAGGTGTGAAAATACTGGTCGAATAAGTTGTGTCTTTCATAAAAATGACTGCTGAGGTCTCAAATGATTTCTGTGGCATGACCAGATTTTTTGTGCTCGACAGCCCAGCCTTCAGAGCACAAGGCACAAGACAATTCCCTGAAGTATGTCTCTGCTTCATATTCTGGATGGAACCGTCCTGCTTCCCCTGAAATTCTTGGTTTTAGTTGCTCGATTAAACAAGAATATTTCCATTTGGCCAAAGAAGCATAGGTCAGATGTAAATGTACGTCCTATTAATCTGCAAGTGGTTTTCCCAGGAAAGTAGTTAAAATCCATTAGCCAATTAGTGTGAAAATTTTTCTGTATTTGATCAGCATCTGATTTCTAACCATTTGTTGGACTGAATTTGAGTGAATGTTTGCAGATAATCCAATGGTTATATAAACTCTCTCAAGTGATTTTCAAATTTTCTTATGTGTGCAAACACTGAATCTCAGTTTCCACATCTTGAAGTGAATATTTTTTTTATCACTGATATGAGGAAATATTAAGGTTTTCCCCACTTTTTTACTACCCAGAAAGATTTGTTTATCCTCCAGCTTGAGTGACACATAATGCCAAGTGTCTGGGTGGGTGGGAAGCATCTGAATTACTTCGAGATCCCATCTCTGGGTGTGAAATGTTCATTCCAATTACTAAATAAAGTAATAGCAATAATATTTGAAAGATAATGTTTCAGCTGCACTTACTACCCAGTGACAGACCTGGAAATGAAATTATAGTACCCCATCAATATTTGGGAGGTAATTACATTAGACCAGTAGATAGTTGATATTTTTTTTTTTAAAGATTTTATTTATTTATTCATGATAGTCACACAGAGAGAGACAGAGAGGCAGAGACACAGGCAGAGGGAGAAGCAGGCTCCATGCACCGGGAGCCCGACGTGGGATTCGATCCCGGGTCTCCAGGATCGCGCCCTGGGCCAAAGGCAGGCGCCAAACCGCTGCGCCACCCAGGGATCCCGATAGTTGATATTTATAGGTTTTATTTAATCTGGATGTATGCTTCATGCAGTTGTGGCTTTATGTATCGAGGGACCTGGCAATGATCAGTTTTTAAATTATAGGAGCAAGTTCAAAAGAGATGCTGGCCACCTGAACTTGAAAGAGTCCACAGACCTAAGCTGGGACCCTGTTCTACCCTTTAGTCCAGTTCTTCAACCTGTGTGAGCCTGAGGCATCTTATTATATGGAAGGGATCAAAGTGTCAGCGGGATTCTAGGCAAAGCATTTAGCCCCTTGCCTGGTACATAATAGATGCTCAACAAATATAAGTTCCCTACGCCCTTGCCAACACAAGCGACAAAGACCATGGTGGGTCAAGACCAAAACAAAAGCCATCTGGCATCTTGTGTGAGCATGGACACACACACACACACACACACACACACAGGCATGGTCCCAGCCACAAAAATAATAAAACATCCTCATCCCCCAGCTGATAAGAGTATTTGCTGCTTCCTTAACCATCCCCGCCTTAGCTCTGCTTCCTTCCCCCCACTTTTTAGGCATGGATGATTGAAGACGCTCCCACTTCTTGAACCCTCCCCAGAAGCACATAATACAGGGGCCTCTCGGTTCCCCACAGTATGTGGCCTCCCTAGTTGTGTAAACGAGGCTTTGTTCAAATCCAGGAGTGCCCAGGTTATGGCAGCTTTGGCTGCACGTAGTTGGTCATCCATCAGGGGCAATACGTTCTAGGGGCTTCCATACTCAAAGTATCATCAGTTGACCAACAGCCTCCAGAGCCCTTGGGAGCTGGCAAGAAGCACACTGCCTCACCCATTGTTCCTCCAAATTTCCTGAATGAGTCTGCAGGGCAACAAAGTCCCCAGGGTCATGTGTGCCCATTAAAGTGTGACAGGCTCTGCTAGGCTGCTGTGTCTCAAGCCTGCCTGGGAAGTTCTAGAGAAATAATGATGTCTGATTCCCACCTCCAGAGAATCTGATTTAATAGGCCGGAGTGTAGCCTGGGTCTCTGGAGCTTGTCCAGAGCTCTCTAGTTTTCTTTCTTTCTTTCTTTCTTTCTTTCTTTCTTTCTTTCTTTCTTTCTTTCTTTCTTTCTTTCTTTCTTTCTTTCCTTTCTTTTCTCCCTTCCTTCCCTTCCTTCCCTTCCTTCTTTTCCTCTCTCTTCCCAATGTGGGGCTTGAACTCATGACCCTGAGATCAAGATTCACGTGCTCTGCCGACCAAACCAGCCAGCCCCCCCTCCCCAGTTCTTCCTAATGTCCAACCAGGGTTGGGAAGGATGACTGTGTAGAACTTGGACGGGTGGTTGGGTTTTGTTTTGGCAGACAGTGCCCGGCGCTTACAATGAATGGTGATGGGGCGAGAAGGACTCGGAGGGATTGGCGATGGTCTTCTCACCTGCGCTTCGTTCTCATTTGTCTCCAGGTGGCCCCTCCGAAGGCAAGCTGATCCCGGGAGATCAGATTGTAATGATTAACGATGAGCCAGTCAGCGCTGCGCCGAGGGAGCGGGTCATCGACCTGGTCAGGTGCGTGACTCCCCTGGGCCCTGTCCTGCTGCAAAGGCAGACCTCGGGCCCTGGAGGAAGGGCTTCCCGTGAGCCAGTGTGGGGCAGCATCACAAGTCCCTGCCGTTCACCTTGACGGGGCTGACACTGACCTCTAAATAGAAACAGGCCCCCTAAAGACAAAACACCTAACTGCCCGTTCTGTGTTAACAGCCAGGGTGCCTGTGCCTCAGCTGGAACACTCCTTGACTCCTACTTCCATTGCTCTATCCAAAGGTTGCATTTTCTTCCCCTTCCAAAATTACTGACACGTTGATATTGCCTCATCAAGGGGATCAAAATGCAATACCCGAATTCCGTATAAGTGATGAGTAATTTTATATAATCTCATGGATACACAAACATACAGTTCACTGATTTTTCATACTTGACTGAGTGATTCATTACTGAATTGTGAATCATCAACCGAAGCAAAAGGATAAATAGGTCAAGGATATGACTGTTTAAAAATGTGCTTGGTTTGTTGGTTTAGCTTGATCATAGATGTAAATAATTTGTCGTGTGATACTCTTAGTGGAGCAGCAGAAAATATTTTATGTGATGTTAAAATATTGGTCAAAAGATTCTTGAAGCCCCCTGGAGTTATTCTCCCACAGTGTACTTAGGGCAAAAACGGGTCATTACAAGTTAGAAATGAGGCTATGCCTATTGTATGAGTGGATCCACTTGGGCTCCCGGGGTGTTGAGGAATGATGGGTGGGTGACACCTGTCTTTTATATACTGATTTTTTTCAAGCAAGATTGCAGCAGAAGCTAAAGCTATTACATCTAAAAAAAAAAAAAAATCTAAAACTACATCTTAAAAAAAAAAAACCCAAAAAACAAAACTACATCTACACTTTGAAAAGGCATTAAGTGGAGTGTTTCAGGGGCTTTCAAGAGAAAGTTTCTTTCCCAAGGTTTGTTCTGCTTCTGCTTCTCAGAGAAACCCTGGAGGGTCCCGCTTCCTTGGGAGGACTGGGAGAGGGGTAAAAAGACAGAGAAATAGAAATAGAAGAGGCTTACTTTAAGGGTGAGCAACCGTTCCCGTTGAAGCCCAGCAAGGCCCACATCCCGGGATGCCTCTCAGTTCCAGAAGGGTTGGTCACCCTACCTTACAGTGTAGACCCACTATCATGGAGGCTTTGCAGCTGGCTGGCCAAGTCTTCGTGGGGCGTCCACATCTCCCAAGGGTTCCTCCCCAGGCTGTTCATCCATGTGAGCAGTCACTGACCATGCTCCGTCAGACTTACCCTGCATCAGGAATGAGACCTGGGGACACCTTCAATTTTCCTGGGGGCCAGGAATGCAAGAATCAGGAGTGACTCTGTATTTTCAAGCCCTGGGAAGGGAGTGGCAAGGTTACCATCTGGAGCCCCTTTTCTCTCGAGATGCTTGTGGACAGACCTCATCCAGGCAGGCTCTGAGCCTTCGGTAGGCCTGCATCTTGGAGTGCCTTGTTTGGGCCTGAGGGCAGGCCACGGGGTTCTCTTGTTCTCCCCTGGGCGCACCCCTCTATAATCAGTTCTGTTCATCTGGGTGCCCGGAGGATGGTAGAATGAAGGTGGCATTTTTGGGGTGCTGGGGCTGACTTGCTCGCTGTAGGACACAGCCAGCGCAAAAACCATCCAAAAGCGGGATCATTTCCCAGCAATCCTACCAGGGCATCTAGAGAGATGTTTCTCCTAACCATTTTTTTCCTTCTGCTTCAATGCACTTTGAAGCAAGTGACCTCACCATAAACAAAGTCTCTATAGAACTTTCTATGTAGCAGGGCTCAGCCAGGATGTGTTGACTAAATGAACGACAGCTCACAGTCCACATCCAGCCTGCCACCTGTTCCTGCACAGCCCATGAGCTAAGAATGGGTTTTACCATTTTTAAACGGTTGGGAAAAAAATAAAAGAAGAATATTTTGTGACACATGCAATCCATGTGAAATTCAAGTTCCAGAGTCCATAAATAATGTGAAAACAGTCACACGCCATCATTTATGTGTTGTCTCAGTGTTTTCTCCCTACAGTAGCAGAGCTTGAGTGCTTGTGACCGACGCCTCTCGGGCCCTTTACAGGGAAAGCTGGTCAGCCCTTGTTTCAGAAGATCCTAAAGTCATCAATAGCATTTTCTTGGCGATCCCTGCACCATGCCCACATACTTGATAAAGAGGTTGTGCTGTTCAGAATGGAAAGCACGGGTGCTCTTTAACCATCATGAAGTTCTTCGGGTCCTTAAAACTCCCATTGGCTTGTCAAGACCAGCCCCTGGGTCAGAGGCCCGCAGGGCAATAGAGAGCCGAGGCCTTCTTGCCAAACTGCCCACGTTAGAGCCGCCTCCCCCTTAAGTCAGCTGTGGCTGCTCCTCTGCCTGGCCTTGGCTGCCGACTCGTCGTGTGTCATCGGTCCCGTGTGCCATGGCTCTCCCATGGAGCTCATCCATGAATTCTCTGGTGGCAGGAAAGGAGGGCATCCCGCGGAGCCACCGCACTGCACAGTACCGTGCCCGGGGGCCTGGCGCCAGTAAGACCAGCCACTCTTTGGGTTGTCTGCTGGGCCCCACCCCAGAGGAGAGGAAGGAACTTCTCCCTGGATCTCGGCCCTTCTGACAACGCCGAAGGTCCCTCTCTCCACTCCTTATGAGGCCTGGAGGAGGGAAACGAGAGGGGGAGGAGGGAGGAGGTGCTGGCTGGCAGTAGCAGATCACACTGTGCCGCTTTCTAGAAAGTTCTAGGGGGAGTTTCACTTGCTGCCACGGCCAGGGCACTCAGCGCGGACCCCCCAAGACAGACGAGACCCCCCATCAGACCCTTGGGGGCATGTGCCAGGATCCAAGGGATTGTCTAGCCAGAGAAACTCGGGCCCTGGACGCCACTGAGACGGCGAGCAGCAGTCCTGAAGGTGCTCCCTTCCACCTCAGCACAGTCCATTTATCTGTGTAAAAAGTAACAAGGTGGGGCCCCTGGGTGGCTCAGTGGGTGGCCCAGGGCGTGACTCCGTGGTCCTGGGATCGAGTCCCGCATCAGGCCCTTCCTCGGGGAGCCCGCTTCTCCCTCGGCCTGTGTCTCTGCCTCTCTCTATGTGTCTCATGAATAAATGATTAACATCTTTTTTAAAAAAGGTAACAAGGTGCTTTCTTTTAAGCAAAGCAAGCCTCGTGCAATTCGCAGAGATGAAATGCAGTCGGTCGTGGAGATACCTTCCAACTCATTAAACCAGAATTTGGAAATAATGCATTTCTCACTAATGAGGAAGTTCAAGTATTAGAAAATCTTCCTCGCCTTCCCATCAGCTTAGTCATCTGTCTGCCATATGTGGACCAACCTAAAAATGTAGCTCGTGTAACCAGCTCTGGGCTTCTCAGCCGATATGTGTTTTAATGCCTGTATCTTACTTGGGATAAATTCCCTTTCTGTTTAATAAAATATCCCATTTTCTTCACCACTAAGGAAATTCGGAAAAACACTCATCATTTTAATAACCCTGTAAAATTCGCTATTTAAAAATTGGCATCCATTCATTCACGTAAGTGGTTTAGTCTTGTTTTGTTCTTTTTTTTTTTTTTTTTTTTTTCCTCCCATCACAGTTTTTGCTCACGGATCGTTTTTCTTTCCAGATACATTTGTGTTTCTTTGCGGGTTATTTTTCTTATCATTTGGTTTCTCTATGGTAGAAAATTATTTATTTTTCTAGAGAAAATGAAAGAGTTTCTTGGAGACCAATTTACTACTATAGTAACCACATTTGGGTTTTTTCATGTATCCTCAGAAACATCTATAATTGCTTCACTGAAATTAGACGAGTTCTGTTCATTTCACAGTTTTCTAAGTTCTTAACTCTCTCTCATACTTTATAGCGGCTGAGGAGCAAAATCTTTGCAGAATTCGTGCCCTTTGCAAATTACCCTATCTTTCTTCTTTAGAAGTATCTGCGGATAATTTCCCTTGGCTTTTCATAATTAGACAAATTAACTTGAAACAGTTTCCAAAATTTCATTTTTGAAAACTATGGAGTATAATTGCTCATAGACATTATGAATCATGCCCCGTCCCTCAAGGCTAGCCAACCCAATTGAATTCGTTTGACTTCAATAAACAATTATTGAACATTAAGTAAGTGGCAAACATCGTGTAGGGTACTGGCCATGCATAAATACCAAAGACCTGATTCCTGCACTTCAGGAGGAGACTTCTAACTAATTGCACTCTATTTATGCGTGTTGCAAGGCTGCAGTGGAGGGTAGTGTTTGGTGGGAATGTTTGATGAGGATGGATGGGAATGTGCAGGAATGTAGGGAAGTGGCAATGGGTAGCTACTGACCCTCAGTAGAATGGCAGGTTCGTGGCTGGAGAGAGGGTTGTCAAATGCATCTTGCCTTTGTCTCTGGAAACCCAGACCCTCCTGATGGACGCTAACTTCTCCAACCTGCAGATAGTGAAATATCCCTTGCCACATGGCGGTCCCAAACCAGGACCTCAAAATTTGGTCCCACCCTCCTGCAGCAGTCACCCCTTTATGACAGCAATAAAACTCCTGGCTTGTTGTGTTGGACTGAAGGCATTGGTCTCTTGCGATTCAAGATCCATCTGAGAATTGGATAAATAGCATGGACCTCTGCCTCCACCCAGAAGAATCCATATGCATACCAGTTTTGCATATAGCGTCAGAATGCTTCTTGAACCCCAGTGTTAGGGCCCTGGCAGTGGACTCTGAAAGTACTGACTGGCTCTCTTCCTTTCCTTTTGTTTCTATCAGAAGGCAACATTGCAGAGCCAGCTATGTGAGCAGCTCCATCTCACCCCTTTCCATCATGGCAGTGAAAGCTGAGGGCTGCCCAACCCATGATGAGAAGGCACAGGGGCCAAAGCTCCCTTCTCCCATCCCCTACAATAAGGCAGCCGACTGTCCCTCCATCTGTCTTCTCTCACTACCTAGTTTGATTAGGCCTGCTGATCTAATTAATGAGCTGTGCTATAGCTACAGCCACATCTAGAGAAGATTGTCCGCATCTCTCAGACATGTCACCCCTTCTGTACTAATGTCCTGTGACTGGAGAGCTTTTCTGGGGAGCATTAGGGTTCTTCCAATAAGTAACTAGAGTAAGAATAGATGATACATTACTAATCATCACTTCAATTCACAATGGACAAACGCTAATTTTTAGTGACATTCCTTTTACCTAAGTAACTAATATGCACACACACATGCCGAGCAATGTGCAAATTTCCTTCTAAGGCCAGGAAGATTATTCTACCAATTATAGCAAGAAAGCTCAAAAATAAGACTCCTGTCCTCCTGGAACACACGCATCTCAACAAAACAAGTGAGCCAACTCACTTGCACAGTCGAAGCCAGAACTTGGTGTACAACTAACTGTTAAGGGTAACTTTTTTGACTCTCAGGAGAGAAAAAGCAAATATTATTGGTCGCATCCCTACTAATGATGATGAGAGTTAACATGTATCAAGTCCTTATTACATGCAAGACACTTTCCTTCCTTAGTGTTAACACCAGATAATACTTCTACAGCACTTACTGTGCACTGTCCTGTGTACGTTTTGTATATTAAGTCATTCAGTCCTCACAGTGATTAATGGGTACAGTGGTTACCTCTGATGTATAGATGTGGATCCTGAGGCACAGAAAGGTTAAGGAATGTGCCCAAGATCCCCTAGTTAGTAAGTGGTGGAGTGAAACCCAGTCTGGCTCCTTAGGGACCACTCATAACCTGCTCATCATGTGTATTTCTTACAACAGCCCTGTGAGCAAGTATTTTTTATTGGACCCCCATTACAGAATGGGGAAGGGGGCTCAAAGGAGTAAAGCAGTTGCTTAGGGCAAATAGGGAGGCACACAGTGGGGGTGGAACAAGCCAGTACCAACCACCAAGACCCGTCGGCTCAGAAGGAGACCAAGCCTAGTGATCTGACACATCAAGTCTTCACTTAGTAGGCCCATCAAATAGCAGAGCTGAATTTGGCCTCTAGATCATGGGTCTCAGCACCCCAGAGACACCCCCATTTTTTAATTCTATGCACAGAGCCTGTCTCCTATCCCAGGTTTGCCAAGCACTTGCTTTGAATTTAGCAGGAAGTGCTCAGGAGTACCTGCTTGCTGCAGTCGGTGAGAGATTGGCAAGCTTAATAGGAGCAAGAGAAACACTTTAGAAGGGACCCATCTAAAAATGAGATCTAACCCCTCTGTCTTTGTATCAGCCTGTCCTCATCAGAATTATAATGGAAAGTCAAATCAGATCATGTTCCGGGGGCACTGTGTCTGCACAAGAATATATTAGGAGGGTCACCTTCCTGTCTAATTTCAGCTGGGCTGAGATGCATCTCGATGCTGCTTCGTAAAATAACAAAGCAAAGAGCATCCACCGAGCATCAGGCATATAAAATATGCATGATGATGTATGATATAATAAGGCCTTATTACAGTAAGACCGGCAAGCAATTTCGGTGAAAACAGAAAAGAACAGCCCCTTGGTACGCTGACACTACACATTGTAGAGTCACCTAATACACATTTGCAGTGTACACGTTTTCTGACATTTGCAAATTACAGAGCCTGGGGAGAGAGAGGGCAGCGATTCTAGAAAATGGAATATGTGGGAAAACCTTCTAATAAGGACAAAGTAGAAAAAGTGACTTGGGTCCATAGTTCATGAAAGTTATAATGAAAATTAATTTAAAAAATGGTTTCATTTAGATTATTTCAACGTCCCTTATATCTTGTTGATGAGCATCTGCTACTCTCTCACTAGATCTCTCCATCACTATACGTGCTTTTATGCAATTCTTGGATGGCGATGGATGGCAAAGATGGAAGAACAGGAAAAAATCTTTCAGCTAGGGCATATTTTCAATGATCTCATATGGTTGACACTACTGAACGTCTTAACATCTTACCATCTTAGAACAAATGGTAGAAGATGATTATTAGCCCTATGCTATTTCTGTTGATCCTTTAGAAATACAAATTGATAAATTATTCCACACACTTTCTATAAGTAGCTACAGAGACAAGAACAAACAAACAAAAGACATCCTGGTGAGCCTGCAGTCAGAACATGCCCAGGACCAAATGGAAGCCCCATTTCCTAGAGATTTTATTAGAAGGTCTCAGGAGCCCAGCACCCGAGCCTTATCTTTACAGGCAACACAGTGGGTGGGTAAGAATCTCGGGCCACGTGCTCAGATACGGAAGAAGTGTATCTTTTCTTCTCTTTTTTCTTCTTTTTTAATGTAAGGTCTCTGTCCAACATGGGGCTTGAATTCACAACCCCAGGATCAGGAGTCACATGCTCTACTGACTGAGCCAGCCTGGCACCCAGAAGTGTACCGTTATTTATCTATTATGTATAATAATCCCAATTATTCCCAATGCCCATCCTAGTGTGCAGTCAGTTCGTCCCATTTTCCATGATGCTGCCTCTCCACTGGGCCGGTTGATTGAACAGGAGGAGGCACCAGGAGAGGTGAAGTGGATCTACTCTACCTGCGTCAGCCATGAGAATTTGCTGAGATACCTTTGTGCCCATCTGGTCTGCCTTTGGTCATTCACCTTGGCAGGGAGGTACTGTGGCACCCCTGTTCACCACTGTCAGCACTTCCTTAGCCACTTGTGTGTCATCTTGGGTGCACTTGCCCCTCCTGTGCTGTATTAGGACATGGACTACTCTCTAGGGCCAATTTCCTCCATGGTCTTGGGGTTCTGAGTACAAAAGAAGGCACCAGTCATTGTAGTCTTTCATTCCACCAGACTATTTGGGGATTCCCAATGGAATCTTCCTGGAGGATAAGCTTCTGGAAAGAGAGGGAGGATGCCTGTTGTTTCACAGGCACCCCGATTCGGTGCTCTTCTGAGTACCCTCAGATTCACTCTGTCTCCCCATCCTCTCACCAGTCCCTGTGCTGGAGAGGAGTACGCTTTACTCTGCTTTGTTGAATGTCCTTCCTACTCTTATTTTTTACCCTCAGTTCCTAGACCCTCTATAGTTTTCCACCTGTGTCGTGAGCCTGTCCTGGGCGGATGATTGGTGTGTGGTCTGGCTGACCAAACAGGCAGAGGAATAGAGGGGATCAAGCAAAGAAATGAGCGGGGACGTCATGGAGGGGAGAGGGGAACACTGGCGAACGTTTCAAAGTGCTCTCCTGCTTCCTGATGAAAAGACACATGGCATAGAAATCAGAAAAAAATGTGAATTCAAGTGCTCCGTCCGAAATAGATTAGCAGTGGCTGCCGTTGGGCGAGGACTTCATTTACTTAATCCTGTATCTTGAGCCCTAAAACCGGAGACCTAGCTCATACAAATGGAAGAGTTGGATAGAACCGGAATGAGATAACGTATGTGACAGCACCTCATGACTTGTCATCACTCGGGCCCTTGTGTCAGATGTTGTCATTAATGCTCTTGAAATTGCAGAGCAGGGGTTTGGGGCACAATCCAGGTATTCGGTCAAAACGAAGGAGGAACCCGAGCCGAAATGCAGTCTTTTAGGATGAATGGAGATGACTTGAGGAATGATGAAAAAGCCCAGAAAGCGCCCCCAGGCTTTGTTGGCAAAGGTAGCCAAGTCTCACCCCCTGCCCCCTGGGGCGCTAGAACCCAGCAGTGATGATGGGTGAACTTGACTCGGGGGTCCACACGGGTGTGCAGCAGGGTGATCAGCTGGTGGCTCGAACCAGAGGGACTTCAGTGTCGTGTCATATGGGTGCAGTGGGTATGAACAGACTTGGGAGCTATTGGCACGTGCCCTGCAGAGGTGAAGATTGGGTGAGGAACGGCCTAAATCGGGGGTTGGTGAACATTTCCTGCAAGGGCCCAGGTTGTAAATATTTTAGGCTTTTGCGGCCCATATGGTCTCTGTCACAACAACCCAGTTCTGCCATTGTAGCACAGAAGCAGCCATAAATAATATGTAAACAAATGAGTGTGGCTGTGTTCCAATTAAACTTTGTTTACAGAAACAGAGAGGGACGGATTTACCCCCCAGGCTCTTGTCTGCTGGGCCACGACTTCAAGCAATGAAACTTAGACACCTGTTCTGAGATCAGAGGCCCGAGAGGCCGAGCAGTGAAGCGGGGCGGGGGGGGGGGGGGGGGGGGTGCTGGCCATAACAGTAAAGATAAAGCAAATATGAGGAGCTCTGTGGCCACCTGAAAACCTTTCTGGAAAGTGGAGCGATGGGGGGAAAAAATAAGGAAACAAGCAAACAGAGAAACCTCACCGATTTGCGTATTGCCCTCCCTTATGCTCTCCCGTCAGCCCTCACAGCTAATCACTCCCGTACCTTGATCCTCTGAATCATACCAAGATCTTTATTATTATCTGTTTTCTTTATTTGCGAGCTTGTGGGTCTTTGTCACGAGTCTGTGTTTCGCGGTGACAAGGCCCGGGTTAGGGTACCACTAGCTGCTGTAACGAACCCAAAACCTTATGATGCTTCCGTCACGATGGGAATCAGTGCATCCCATAAAGTCCGTCCTGAGCTCTCCTGGCTGGTGCAGCTCAGCCTTGACCTTGTCATACTGCACGGAGGGAACAGTCGGGAAGGACACGGGCCTGGAACGACCCCGGGGAGGGTATACAGCGCCTCCACTCCCCTCCCTTTGGTAAGAAGTCAGCCAGCTGGGTCAATCTCCCTGCCCTGGAAGCTTCCTGCGGTGCAGGCCTGTGCCCCATCAGTGGAGGGAGCGGGTTTGCAGAGCCCAGAGCCACTTCCCTCCCGGGCCCTGCGTTGTTCCACGCTAGCCGTCGTGCCAGGTGCAGTGCTCAACGCGAAATCAAACAGAAATGACGGTTCCTAGGAATACCCCAGGTGGATTCCCTGTGGGCCTGCCTTTGAAATGAGCTCGAACGGTTCGTTAGGTTAGTCCTTCCATCAGATGTCAGTAAGTTCATGACCTTTCCGGCAGTCCTGTGTTTGTCTCAGGTCTTTGCAGACGTGTTGATTCTTGACACCTGTGTTCCAAACACCTGCCCACTTCGCCAGCACGGCTCACTGTCCTGTCCCTGCCTGCCTCCCTTCTCCTGACTTCATGGGCCTCAACCTCTTACATCACCTTACGCTCTGCTCGTAGGTTTGCAGCGGGGTATTTAGTAAGTGGTTTAAGTGATCGTTCTGGAATTAACCGCCCCTTGGCCTCAGCGCAGTGTCAGACCCCATAGCCAGCATAACTAGAGTTACACTGATGCCTACGCCTAAGATGATCTCTAGTGTACATTAGGCTGCTCTACGAAAATGCAGTGTGGGGTCTGAGAGGTTGTGTTTATGCCTAATATGCATTGCTTACGTGTGAACTTGCACATAAACGTCCTCCCTTTCTGATACACTCGGCACCGATGCTTTGGAATCTCCTTGTGCCCCCTTGTCGTGAAGATGCCGAATGTAGGAGCGTGTGTTAGACTTGCGTGTGGGAGAGAGAAGATCGGGGTTCGTCCCCCAGGCACCTCCCAACCAGCTCTGTCAGTTTGGGTATGTAACTGCTTCCGAGTCCTCATCCCCCAGAAGTTTGTGATGAAGGACTATAGGCCTTTTGCATGGGACCATTCTTCATATGTAGGTCTGTCCTTGAATGGAAGGACATATTTTTTTAAAGATTTTATTTACTTACTAACGAGAGACACAGGGAGAGAGGCAGAGACATTGCAGAGGGAGAAGCAGGCTCCCCGCAGTGAGCCTGATGTGGGCCTCGATCCCAAGACCCCGGGATCATGACCTGAACAGGAGGCAGATGCTCAACCGCTGAGCCACCCAGGTGGCCCCAGAAGGACATTTAACATCTGGCATCTCATCCACTAAAGCCTGGTGGTGCTCCCCGATAATTGGGGATGTTCTCCCCCCCCCCATCAAGAGCCACTGGAGATGACGGTTATGAAATCTTACCATCTTAAGCAGTTGTAGACAACATTTCTCCTTTTTCTCAAGAGGGTGTGATTTCAAATTCCCGCAGATGAATGGTCCCCCAGCAAGTGGGAATGTCCAAAAATGGCAAAATAACCATGAAATGGTTGAGAAGAGAGGAGGGGAAGTAATGAGGCAAGTCCTGTCCCTGTTCCCAGGCAACAGAGCAGGGAGCGGGGAAGCAGCGATTACCAAGAGCCACCCTCTGCCTGCTGGGAGTCCAGATGGTGTGGTAGCAGAGACCCCATGTTCATAAACTAAATGGTAAGACAGTGAATTTTCATTATAAATAGGATCTCTAAAAACCATATTGGCTTGTAAATCTCAGGCAGAAAAGGATTCTTTGAACAACTAAGATGCAAGGAGAGATTTTGTACTCCCTTGCCACTCTCTTACTACCGTGTTTCTTCAAGCAAACAAAACCCTCCGAAAGAGGCCCTTGAACCAGAATTTTTCAAACATGGAAAAGTGAAGCAACCACCATTTATGAAGCCCGCCTCTGGGCCCCACACACCAAATCCTAGCACTGCTCTGTGATTAGGAATAATCAGACTCATCTATAGTTAAGTAAACAGGGTTGGGGCACCCGGGTGGCTCAGCGGTTAAGCGTCCGCCTTCAGCTCAGGGTGTGATCCCAGGGTCCTGGGATCGAGTCCCACATCGGGCTCCCCGCAGGGAACATGCTTCTCTCTCTGCCTGTGTCCCTGCCTCTCTCTGTGTGTCTCTCATGAGTAAAGAAATTAAATAAATAAATAAAATCTTTAAAGAAGTAAAGAAAACAGAGTTAAGCTCATGCCAAGTGGATTCTGGGCTCTACATTATGCTAGAGGCGTCATACTTGATGAAGCCAGGAGGTCGGTCCAATGTCCATCTATGGTATGTACTGTCTGTTACTCAGTGCTGTCACCTGGTATCTGAGGGACCCTTAAACACACTGAGCCAGACCGGTCTCTGGTGGCTGTGCGGATTAGCACCAGAGTAGCCTTCCTGAATGGTGAGAGCCGAGTCACATCTCCGGGACCCTTGTGTGGCCAGGGCAAGAAGGAAACTCCCCGAGATACAACTGAGCATGTGTCTCCCACCAGGCCACTGGGCAGGAGTTCAGAGCAGAGATACATTAAGTAGAAATATTTTTTCTAAAAGGATGGGTTTTTTCCACAGCTAGTGTTATGGAGTTAAAATGTGGTACACACTACCTCGTCCTTTTCTTAGGTTGGACAAAATGCACACACAAGGAAAATGCACACGTTCTTGAAGGCCGTTTGTCCACCTTGAAACGCTTTTGGATTCCACGTGCAAACGTATGAGCTCGTGTCTATCAAATCAGCATTTGGGGCACCAGGGAGGCTCAGTCGGTTGAGCATCTGACTCTTGGTTTCAGTTCAGATCATGATCTCAGGGTTGTAGGGTCAAGCCCCACGTTGGCTTTGTGCTCAGTGGGGAGTCTGCTTGAGGTTCTTTCCTTCTCCCTCTCCCTCTGCCCCTCTCCCGTGCTTGCTCGTGCTCTCTCTTTCTCCCTCTCAAATAAATTTAAGAAAAACTCTTTCAAACCAGCTTTTATTTCCACATTTTGGCTTATTAGTATCCGGTATATTATAAATCAATCTTTATTAAGCGTACCAAATTATATGCCACCACATAGTAGACATTAAAAAGCAGTTAATAAGCCATTTGATTACAACTTAAAAAATGAAATATAAACTCATTTACTCTGTAAGTTATATACGTTTAGATGGAAAAGTACCAAAAAAGAGAATTGTGGATCTTGGCATTTAGACAGAAGCATGTGTAATATATTATTATTCTAAACAAGATTTCACTTCTACTTCAACACCTTCCCTTTCTAGTATCCTGAGTATTTCCCATTTAAACAACCAAGGCAAGATTCATTTCAGATTCTAGATCAAATAATAAAGGACCCAGAAAACAAAAGATTTGTTCATTTCCCCCCATAGGAGAACTTTCACTATTAAACAACCTTCTTCTTTTTTTTTTTTTTTGCCTCCTTGCTGCTATCTATATATTTATGCACAAAATACTCTGCACGTCTGTGTCTAATAAATGGGATTGCTCTGTGGGCTGAGCATTCTTGGGCTTTTACAAGAAGCGTGTCAGAGCTGAATTTTCATCATGCGCTCTGAAACTCTGCCCCAGGGTGTTTTCATTTATATTTAATGTTAAATCGAGGATATTAGAGGTGGAACACACTGTTCTTCATTGAACCCAATCAACAGTATCAGCTCACTTTGAATTCTGGAAATAACAGGGAATGTTCTTTCTCATAGGGCACTTCAGGGTATCTGGGTGACTAGGAGCTTGGTGATTTCAAAACTGAATAGCCACACACAATAACAAAAGAAACCTCTCGGGATTCATAATAAAACACACCAAGTTTGGGGAAAGCTTCTAAAAGTGTGGCCGTTTTTTTAAAAACTCACATTTCTCACCCTTTAATTTCCTGCATATATTACATTTCTTAAGCACAGTGAGGTGCCGGTTTCCATTCTTTTACCAAGAAATACAGTACGTGGGAGGCCCTTAAAACTGGCCTTCCTCTGTAATTTGTTTTCTTTTCTCCATGAAGTCCCTTTCCTTGGTCTCTCAAATATATAGTAGGTCTTAAAAGTAGAGAAGCATAGCTGTGATTAGTAAGAGCCTTTCAGGCACCAGTGAAACATAATTCAAACAAGCTTAAGGAAAGAAGTGAATCTACTGGCTGATGGAACTCAAAACGGATCCAGGGTGGAGCTGGTCAGGCGAAGGGGAGTCGGGTGTTGGAACCCGACGGTGGGTGCCGGGAGTCCTTTGGCCTCCATCTGGGGTCCCGGCCCACCTTCCTGCATCAGCTTCTTTAGGAGAGCTCTCTCCAAGTGGTGGCGAGGCGGAACCAGAGCTCTAGGCTTGCATGCCACCGGCTCAACAACACAAGGCGGGGAAAGCCCACCATTTCCCACAAAAATCTAACCCAACTTCCCAGACAGAGCTTTTACTGGCCCAGTAGGGTGACTGTCTACCCCTAAATAAAACCCCTGGCATTCGGGGAGGAGACTATGTCCTGGGGGTGGGGGTAGGGAAGGTCTGGGTTATGTGACAAAGTTGGGATCAGCCTTCCATGGATTTTTAGGATCTAAGAGTTGGATTCTGCCAAGGACATCTGGTGGCCATTACTAGAAGAGTGAGCTGAATCCTGGTCCAGCAAAGCAGACCTCTACCACTATTACTGGTCACTCACGGCTGCAGGTTGTTTGGGAAACATTTTATTATGGAAAATCTTGAAAAGGATCGTAAGGGTTGGGAAAAGTGTAGTCAACCCATGTTCCCATCACCCAGCTTCAACTGTCCTCACTCACGGCCAGTCAGTCGTCCATACCCCAAGACACCCCTCTACTCTTTCATGATATTGAAGCAAACCCCACATATCAGTTCACCTATAATAATTCAGTGTGTACCTCTAAGCGATCAGCATTCTTTATAAAAGTTAAAAACCCATCATAGCATTTTCATACTGTATACTATACAATATAATCAAATATTCACAGTATTTGTATCTCTTCCATGGTCTCAGAAAATGATTTCTTACTACAGTGTATTTGATTCAAGATCCATATAAAGTCCATGTAATATGAGGTTGTTCATATGTCTTTTAATATTCTCTTATTTTTTTAAGGTTTTATTTATTTACTTGAGAGAGAGCACAAGCACACAAGCAGGGGGAGGGACCGAGGGAGGAGGGGAAGCAGGATCCCCACTGAGCAGGGGACCTGCCCGAGGCAGGGCTTGACCCAGGACCCTGAGATCATGACCTGAGCCAAAGGCAGACGCTGAACCAACTGAGCCACCCAGGGGCCCCATGACTCTTCTAAACTATACTTTCTCCTTTTATCTTTTTTTTTTAATTGTCTTCCTTAACAATTTATTTAAAAAAAAAAAAAACAAGTTATTTGTCCTGTAGAGAATCCTAGAGCCAACCGTATCCCTGGGTGTCATGTCCCATGATCCTCTGTCTTCCTGTATTTTCTGTAAGGGTCTGATTGCTTCCTTATGGAGGATACTGTGTACTTTGCATCTCCAGGGCAGTGTGATAGCAAGTTGTGACTCTTTGTGTAATAAAAGCTCCTATTGATAATCTTGGCCAAGAGCTCTCATTTCATTAGTGATTGCAATGAAGTAATATCTAATTCTAATATTTCTTAGCTGAATAAATTTCTTTGTTTATTTATGAGTGTGCTCCGCGGCCAACGTGGAATCCATTAGCTGAACAACTCTGAAGAGAAAATAAATTTGGTTACCCTGAGGAACAATTCATATGGACGGTAGGGCAAATATTTGATTCTGTCCCTTCTTTTACCACTTTTCAAAACGAGTTGTTTCACTGCCATTTACCCCCAAAACAGTTTTTTTGAATGTTATTATGAACTCATGGATTTATGTATGTTTGATTATTTAAATCCATTGATGTTCTTATTCTTGTCAAAGCTCAATTCGTCTCATCTTTGGTAAGTGGGAGCCTGTTGTCCTCGAGACCCTAATGTCCACATGACCCTAATGCTCTGTGTTCGTGTCTTGACTTTCTGATAAGACAAGATGCTCAAGGTTTGGCTTACGTGTTTGTTACTCCAGATCCGGAACCAGTTGTGGTTCCAAGCAGCCATGATCTCTTCTAGTGGGAAATGGTGTTTGGTAATCTGAATGCCAGCGTGCTCGGTAGACGGATAGAACTACGACATCGGTGTACAGTCTTTTAAAGATGAACTACATCATGAGCTGATAACAATAGGTCTGATGCAAGTTGAGGACAAAATGTTTTAACTTGACCCCATCTATCTTTAATCTTTATCTCCTTTTCTCAAACTACATCCTTGTTCTCAGCGACCTTATCGTGACTTCTCAGTTTGATCCCACACTACACACGTTCCCACCTCAGAATAACAACACTACCACAAATAACCTGATTACCCAGCGCATTTTAAGATCGTTGCGTTGCAGTTCTATTTGTCTTCCTGACATGTCTCAAGAGAATGTTCAAAATACTGTTTTAAAAGCACTTGGGACACTTCCTCTCTTTGTCACTCTGCCTCCAACTGGATTCACAGGTGCAATTACTTCATCTTACCTACAATTGCTAGGATGGCACCTTTGTTTAATTCTGTTTTAAAATTATGCGTAGCTAGAACCATTCCTCCAACAGGATATGTGGGTTCTTTATTTCATTTTAAAAGCAATATTTAGGGATTTTATTTAGCTGTGTTTTATAATTATGTTTATGTACAGGATTCCCAAGCCAAATCTACAAAATGTATGTTCAAGAAAGTATAAATTCTGACCCTGTGCTCCCCTCCCTATTTCCTCTCAGATATGTAACATTTTTTATTTTATACTGCAGTTCTTTCTTCTGTTGTTTAATATGAGCACATACTCCAATTTCTCTCCATTCTTAGAAATGGTAGTAAATGAGACATACTTTTTTCTCTTAACATACATCCTACGGATCACCATGTCATAAAACCGTGTTTCTTACACACACACGTGTATGTTTGTGGGTGACTCATCGTAATTAGGAAGACATATATTTTTGGTCAGGTGGTTGTCATTAGAGTGATGCTTTATTTTTTTAAGATTTTATTTATTTAGTCATGAGAGAAGCAGAGACATAGGCAGAGGGAGAAGCAGGCTCCCCACAGGGAGCCCGATGCAGAAGTCAATCCCAGGACCCTGGGATCACGCCCTGAGCCGAAGGCAGATGCTCAACCACTGAGCCACCCAGCTGCCCTAGACGGATGCCTTTATATAATGCCCTAGTCTCCCCACACACACCTACCCACCATTGTTTACTTCGGTCTATTATCTATTGGCTTCCTACTCTGAACATTTCTGAAATTAACGAATAACCTCTTCTTTGCCCTTCTTGCCATCTGCTTCAACATTTAACTTGAATTATAATCTTTATACTCATAATTCATATTAATACCTATAAGGCAAGCATCTAACTACCTCGGCTCTTGGTCAAATTTCCTTTTTCTTCCCCATTTTTAGATAGATATACTATATCCACCTTGTCCAAATGGAACCAACACAGATGCTCCCTGTCGCCCTTAGAGCATCAGAGTGGTAGTGCCATAGGGAAGTATGTGCTTACACCTCACCACTCTGTACAGATGTCTGCAGCTTGTTCTCCCTGGATGGCAATCGCCCACTTTGGGGGAGGATCTGTTGGCAATTCCGAGGTTTTTCTGGTCTCTGAGCCATCAGAGGCCCCTTTCCCTTCCCTTGAGGTCTTCCCACATAGATACATTGGTAGTTTGTCTTCCAATTTTGGTTCCCATGGGGATATCTCCCACCTAGCTTTGCTGGGATGCTGCCATGGGTTTTTGGCTTTGCTATCCTAGTTGCTTTCTCTCTTTTTATGGGCTAACTCAATGAGATTCCAATACTATTTCACCAACTTCACATAATCCTCCAAGAGCTGCAGATATTATTGAAAAGCTTGACATCTGAAGAACTATATAAATATTCAGTATCTCTTATGGTCACATAGTACTTTCATTTGAGTCATTCACTTTCAGTCCTATCCAACAAATATAATCAAATAGCAATCAATGATCATGGGTTCAGGTCAAGTCCTGCTCTTTTTAATAAAGAAGAAATAATCCTATTTTATGGAAAAATTTTTTAAAAACATAGCTCTTCTGTTGGAAACAAAATGTTTTCCTTTTTCCTTAGATATGACAAGCAGACCAGTTTTTATGGTACTCGTGAAATTTGCCATCTGAATTTAAATGTTGAGACTGTAATACTTGTGGACATCAAGCAAAGCATAGATTTTAAAAATTGACTTCCTGCACTGTAAAGTATCTTTTTATAAAGTAGTGCGGGAAATATTCAATCCACTGAAGGAATTGCCTCTGCTGGTATTATTTTCCTACCATATGTTCCTCTATGATCAATATATGTGAGTTAAGGGTACCATTCACCTTCACAAAATGGTAGACTGACAGCAAAGATTTTCTTTTTTTTTTAAGATTTTATTTATTCATCATAGACACACAGAGAGAGAGAGAGAGAGAGAGAGAGAGAGAGAGGCAGAGACACAGACAGAGGGAGAAGCAGGCTCCATGCCGGGAGCCCGACCTGGGACTCAATCCCGGGTCTCCAGAATCACGCCCTGGGCCAAAGGCAGGCGCTAAACCGCTGAGCCACCCAGGGATCCCCAAGATTTTCTTTATCCCATGAATGAGGATATAGAGGCTTAAAGGTGTATAGTATTTTCTTGCAATTATGCAGCCAATTAATAGCAGCGCCCAGAGTCAAACATGGATACTAAGTCAAACATACACGAATGGAGATTAAGAACCATCGTATGAGCACATGCAGAAAGCCTGCAGCACCATTTTCAACACAAGAAGGGATTCGAACAGTTTCCATTGGAGAAGAGAACTTAGGCTTTTCATTTGCTTCTAGGATGGTGAGGAGAGGAGGGGGAAGGAGAAGCTTGTTGAAAGGCTTGGGTAGTCTAAACATTGCGGTTCAATAGATATCTTTTTTTTTTTCTCCCAAGTTTCATAAGCTATAATTCAGAGAGGCACTAGGGTGGTATCTGCCCACCTCTGGATTGAAAAAGAAACACAGAATCGAGGCTATTTTAGGCATCTGTCAGGCTGTAATTATCTCTTTGCTCAGAGAAATCTTTATGTAAGACTAATGCAGATTGGCATCTCTTAGGTTTAAAAGAACATTTCCAGTCATCCTTTTAAAAGAATGATCCTTATTAATGATACTTATTTCAATATGTTTTGATAGAGGGAAAATGTTCCCAGTATGGCCTTGACTGGGGAGGCTATAGTTTTAATCTGGTCTGTTTCTTATTTACTTGCATGCTCCAAATACTTTGAGTTTTCTTCTTCTACTCTTTCTAGTTCAGATTGTTGAACGGCATTTATTTCAACTTTCCAAGTAAGCTGGACTTCTCTGTGTATACCTTCTACAAAACGTTTACCCAAATCATGACCACTAAGATGTGGAATTGAAATGACAATTTGGGGATGCCTGGATGGCTCAGTGGTTGAGCATCTGCCTTCAGCTCAGGGAGTGATCCTGGAATCCCTGGATTGAGTCCCCATATCGGGCTCCCCACGGGGGGCCTGCTTGTCCCTCTGCCTGTGTCTCTGCCTCTCTCTGTGTGTCTCTCATGAATAAATAAATAAAATCTTAAAAAAAAAAGAAATGACAACTTGTAGGGGGAATATCAATGTTCTGTCATTAAGCACTTGTTCACTGTCTTAGGCCGGGCTACCAGAAGCTCACCCTGAGATAGAGATTCATGTGCAAGTGGCTTCGTAGGAAGAATTCTCTCAAACTAAATAGGGGGGAAGGGGCACCTGGATGGCTCAGTGGTTGAGCATCTGCCTTCAGCTCAGGTCTTGATCCTAGGGTTCCGGGATCAAGTTCTGCATCAAGCTCCCCACAGGTAGCCTACTACTCCCTCTGCCTATGTCTCTGCCTCTCTGTGTGAATAGATAAATAAGATCTTTTTTAAAAATTTTAAAAACTAGGGGCACCCCGGGTGGCTCAGTGGTTTAGCGCCGCCTTCAGTCCAGGGCCTGATCCTGGAGTCCCAGGATCGAGTCCCACGTCGGGCTCCCTGCGTGGATCCTGCTTCTCCTTCTGCCTGTTTCTCTCTCTGCCTGTGTGTGTCTCTCTCTGTGTCTCTCATGAATAAATAAATAAAATCTTTAAAAATAAAATAAAATTTAAATTTAAAAAAACTAAATAGAGGAGTGGGGAATTCAGACCTGGAACAAAAGGAAGCCAAACAAAGATGCCATATCAGGCCATATTCCAGATAGGTATCTTTGGCTCAATCCACAAGGGCATTCTGGGTATCTTCTATGTCACACCTAATAGTCATCCCATCAGAGGCATCTGTAGTCCTCCTTTACCACAGGACAGTCACTGGCTAGGGTCTCCCCTTGAGGCTTGTAAACTCCCACTCACGCCCCCTCCATGCTCTAAGGCAATGGCCAACTCAGCAGCGTGAAGGTATTTCTTGAGCAAAGATTCAAGTCCAGGTGCTGAGTAACCAGAGTAAAAGCCCTTGGGATCAGCATATGCCCGGTACAATGACTGCCTACGGCGCTCTCACTGCTTCTCGCACGTGATTTATTCTGGCTGCTTCCAGCAACACATCCTAGAGTTTCCATGGGCATCTTTAGCGGAGGTGCGTAAGAGATTCAAGTTCAGATATGTTTTCTAGAAACACATTAAATATCGGAGACCACTTGTACCTAATCCAACATTTGTTTCTAGCCCAGCATTCCACATTTACTGGCAATTATCTCTAGAAAAAGGACTTGAGAGTGAATTAATTTAAGTAGAAAAAAAAATCTGCTATAAAAAGGAAAACATGCTTCTCTAATCTTTAACTCCCATCATAAATATGCAAGTAAAGTAGCCTGAATGTTCTGCCTGGGGTGATAGATCCCCAACTACTCGAATGCTGCTTGAAAGAATGGATGAATGGATGGGTTTTTTATTTATTTAATTTTTTTTGTTTTTTGTTTTGGATGGGTTTTTTAAAAGAATGGATTCTATTTATTAACTATATCTGTGCTAAAGAGAACCAAATGGAAGGAAAATGAATCTGAGCACTTCCCTGGGCGCTTGAAATATTTAATCCACACAGCAATTCTGATACAAGCCGGTGGGGCGAGTCGTATCGTTACTGCCAATCTAAGACTCCAAGAAACAACATTTTCCAGGTGCTTACTCTGGGCTTGGCCAGGTGACGGTTGCTGGTTATGGGTACTGAACACAGACCTGGTCTCTTCCTTCCGCAGGCATGTGGTCTGCTGAGGAAGATGGACAGTAAAGCCGTGAAACAAGCAAATACAATTAGAGTAAGTGCCATGAAGGAAGAGAATGGGACGCTAAAAGGGGGCATGATGGTATAGGGTAGGAGACTGGGAAATCCTGAAGGAGGAGGTGACATCCGAGTTGTTCCTAAGAGGATGAGAAAAGCCAACCAGGCAGAGTGGAGGGAGGAAGAAAGCTTACAGTGTTTGGGGAGAAAAATAGGACAGTGTAGTTGTCCTATTTGAAACGTGGTATGAAAATACTAGAGAGAGAGAGAAAAAAAGGAACTGAGTAATAGAGGGCCTTCTAGAGTAGGGGTTAGTTAATTGTGGCCCAAGAGCCAAATCTGGCCCTTTGCTTGTTTTTGTAAATCAGATTTTATCGGAAATAGCCACGACCACGCATTTGCGTAGTATCTGTGGCTACTTCTGTGCTCTGACTCTAGACCGGGGTGGTGACAAGGGACCATGTGGCCCACAAAGCCTACAATATTTACTGTCTGGCTCTTTACACAAAAGGTATGCTGACCTTTGATCTAGACTGTGAAAAAAAACAAAGTCTGGATTTTATTCTAAGAGAGAGAGAAGGACCCACTGGAGGGTTTTCAGCAGTAGAGGAGAATAATCCAGCTTGCATTTTTACAATTTCACTCCAGCTGTCCTGTGTGGAGAATGGTGAGAAATAACAGCTAGAGAACTGGCCCAGAGGAGTCCTCGGGAGTATAAAAGCGGTGTCGTAGAGGAAGGATCGGTATAGGACTGGGTGGTGTATTTGATGCGGAGATTGCGAGACAAGAAAGGATGGAGGGTACCTCCCGAATTTCTAGCTGGAGCTGTAGGTGAATGGTGGTGCCAGGCAAGGGGATAAGCCAACGGGAATTGGCAGAAGTAATTTGGGCAAGTAAATAAGTTTGTTGCTCAGAGTTCTGTGTCCTTGGGTCACAAAGCCTGCCTTGGAGACCAGCTCCTCATGGGTTTCAGATAAACGACGTGGCCTTCCGTAGGAATCAGCACGTGAGTTTAACTCTGTTGAATGAGCGCCTTTGACCTAAGATCACGGACAATAAATCTTTTTTTCTGCTGATCTTTGGAGCAATTATATAATCGGGGCCCCCAAGAAATGGTCAGAGCGATCCGGTTTAGGCAGATATGCCTCTAATTGTGTGGCCTTGTCTTTATACTTGACAGAGTTTATGTATAATTTATATTATGCATAAGCGTGAGCTAATCCTAAGCTTCATCTTTAAAAAAAAACATTTCAGACCATTGATTAAAATATTTCGGTTATGAATTATGTAGTACCCACATACATTATGCAGGGAGCATCTTTGAGGACATACGGGATAGGATTCAGAATAGTTGTCGGGTCCTGGTCACCATGACATCGGTCTCCGACAGCCGTGGGAGACCCACTCACTAACATCTCTCAGGTCCTGATTTGAAATCAGGAGATTATCGAATTGTGCTTAGCCAGAGACCGGCCAGGAGCAGCTCCTGAGCGAGACCTCCCACATGTGTCCATCTTCCCACAGGCAGCTGGGAGGCCAGTAAGGGGTTTAACTTCGGGGCCTCACTGCTCCCCTCGGGTGGAAGGGAATTTTAAGCTCCACGGTACCTCCACCCCTGTCCTCTTAAGCAGACCCGGCCCAGGTCAGAACCTGGCACAGCTTGCAAGCTGAAGGATGACCCCGCTAGCCACATTTCAGGCTCAAGCTCAGAGTACCACTCACACGTAATTACTTTCTGGGATCCATAGGGAGGACTTTTGTTTCCCCTTCTTTAAATGAACAGCCGTTTCTCTACCTGGAGAAACTGCATGTGAAGAGTGACTTATTGACTATGCAAATGGACTACTTCACCTGTTCTGTTCAGACTTCCCCCCTAAGAGTTTCATAGGGCATATGTTTAAAGACCTATTTATATGATACATTACATGAGTTTCAAAGGAGCCGTTAATGTCTCATTTGGGCCAAGAAAATGCATGTTTTGAAAGAGCTCCTAATGTATGTTTGGATAATCGTGTCTCCTGGTATTTTTAATGTTGCAACTGCTCGTCAAATATGAAAAATAAGACTTCACCATCTTCTGAAAGTAATATCCACATGGCAATAGTTTCCTACCTGTTTTATATTTCCTACTAATCCCTTACCATTGTTTCCAACATGTTATGATTCATTTAGGCCTTGTTGTATTTTATTTCATACTGGGCGCTTGAAATATTTAATCCACACAGCAATTCTGATACAAGCCTATGCGTGTTACTTTGTATTATGCATCGGGTAATTCTGAAAACTTGCTCTTTAACTCAGTTTTTATATTTGCCTTTTCTTAAATCTCCTCACCACCCTACAGGACTTTTATTTTTTCTATTTTACCTAGTTGAATATTGAGCCTCCTTGGACATTCATGAAACTCAAGAGAAAAAAATAGTGTAAGAGATACAAATTTGTTCATATTTTTAAGATTGTTATATACATTTTGACTTACATCCTTTTGCATTGTCTCTGGTTATGGACATGCTTCCATTTGGTGGCAGGAGTGAAAAATGCAGGATGATTCCAAATAGAAATCACCAGCCACACCCTCGGTTCTTAATGGCCTTGAAAGTAGAAAAGGGTGGCTGTTGTGCTAAAACTCTAATCTCTTATTATAATGGGGTTATATACGGGGAAATGATCCTACGCCATGCTCTTAGGTTCTATAGGAAAGAAGCTATTTCATTATTTATGTTTGTTTGCTGTTTGTTTTTAACCCCAGTGGATATCTGCTTTTGAAAAATAATCTTCATATGATTCTTCATGTAGTAATTACATAGCTTTTGAGAGTGAAACACTTTCTTTTTTCATATCGTCAGCCCAAACATAGTCTATAAACCCTATTCATACAAAGCAGAAAGGTCTCAGAATTCAGTTGCAAGGTTAGTGCAGTCCAAGCTCATGTTCAAAGCAGTTATTTCCCAATAGACAGGAAAACAAGATTTCTCTCTGCCTCGCCATGGATTATTTTATAAATAGTTTTCTTCGGTTGAGGCTAAATTCGGACGTGGCAGGCACACTTCAGAAATTTAGTATAAATCCCACAACCTTTTTCCATCAGTGAAATATCATGGTTGGCTGAAAAATCTGTCAACTTTTAGAGGGGATTAGGGCATTGCTAGGTTTTCTGAGATCTGGGGTGTTGTTTTAGGATAGCTGTTTGAGCTTCATACCTGTGCTTCCTTAACCTGATTTATTTTCTCCTAGTGGGAAGGTACAGTCTGTCTTGCAGCTGTTTACAGGCACTCTGTGTGTGTGCCATCTTCGAATTACAGCCTCTCCATCGGCATCACCTCTCTTCCTTGTCAACATTAAAAATAGTATTTCTCTACTTAGCATGTGCCGCCTCTTCACTGGCGTGCGTATCAAAGTTACCAACTGGGCAGGAGTTCAGAGAGTACCATGGCCTTGTTCATATTCAAGCAAATTCAATCCCCGTAGAGCTCCACGTCATCCCGGCTCCAGTACGCGTAGATTGGGAGTTAGTGGCTATGATCATTAGCCCCTCGGAACAACTGAGAGCCCAGCTACTACTTCTGGCACCCAAATGACTTTATAGACGGGTTCCATTTCACCAGCTCCATCTGTGCCTCTCACCTTTTCGTCCTTGGACACCATTCAGATTGTGAGGCCTCCGGACACAGGTTCCCTCTAAAGCGTCCTTATATCTCCCTTCCTTGTCACCCTTTCTGCATCTTTAGTTTAAGTCATCATTTCCCCTGACCTGGAATATGGCAAGAGCTTTATCACTGAGTCACTTTCTCCCCTCGCCCCTGACATTTGCCTGCGCTGTGGGCTGAGCGAACCTTTCAAGAAATAAAGCTGATTGTCTATGTTAACCAACTGGAATTTAGATAAAAACTTTAAAAACATAAAAGCTGGGGCACCTGGGTGGCTCAGTGGTTGAGTGTCCGACTCTTGATTTCAGCTCAGGCCGTGATCTCAGGGTCGTGAGCGTGGAGCCTGTTTAAGATTCTCCCTCTGTCCCTCCACTCCCTGCTTATGCCTGCTTGCTCTCTCTCTCTCTCTCTCTCTCTCTCAAAAAAAAAAAAAAAAAAAGGAATTGTGTTCACCTTCAATGTTCCTAGAAACTACTTTTCTTGTCAAGCTCTTACCCATCCATCAAGATACAGCTCAAAAGCTTCCTTCTCTGTGGTTCTCCACTGAGCATCTCCCTAGCTCCCACAAGAATAGTTGGTTTTTTCCCCATTCTATGCTTCCAACACTTCTGCAGTAGCTCTGCTTTATAGCTGCCAAACTCCACCCCGCTGGGTCAAGTGCACAGATCTGGTGAGCCTCTCTGTACCACAGTTTAGTCAACTACCAAATGGAGAGCTCCATACTTGTCACTAGCATCGTAGAGATATAAAGAAACAATATAGGAGCATGTTTTGGGGCCTGTAAGATAAACACAGCATGTATCTGTATTAGGCACGTGTCAGCAGTAAAACTTCGGAATGTAGGCCCTCTGAACACCCTAGTGGCTACCATGGACAGAGGGAAAGGACACTGAGGCATGAGGCCTGGGTTGGGTTCCTGGCTCCACCTTGAATGAGCAGTGTGGTCTTGGACAAGATGCTTAGCCTCTGAAGGGAACCTGTTTTCTGATGTGGAGGCAGAGATCATGAAAAACACCTTGCTGAGTTATTTTAAAGATATGAGATAATGAGGATTAGACAGCCTCAGCCCAGCCTGGTGCAGTCAGTGATGAATAATGAGTGGAAGGCAACGTGCCTGTGATGTCTTGAACTTGGCTGCTTTGCAGTGTTCCCTTTATCATCTCCTACATGGGCCACACGGGCTGGGACACATGCCCCGGGCAAGACGCAGTGTTCTGTGGCTGGTCGAGGCCTGAGAAAGTGCTTGTCATGCCCAGGAGACTAAGTCCCATCCTAGGAGGCTGCCGACCCAGGCAAGTGTCCAGTTCCTGCCTTAGTAACCTACCTTGTAAACCAGCACACTCCCAGGCCTTCTCCAAGTCGCCGGTGAGAACAGTCTAGAGCATCTTGTCACCTCCTGTCCGAGTTATCCTCAGAACCTCAGGGATGGTGAGCTGACACAGAAGCTCTAAGAGTGGGCAGCGTGCCTGGTGGGGGAAGAGCGATTCTTTACATTGCAGTGAAATGAGCAGCTCCATCACTGAGCTACCCTCTCCTCTGGATCTTCTAGAATGCTCTTCCTCTGGGCTCTAGGGACAGGCATTAATGGTAATAAAGACAATAATGGTTGCAATGACGACAGCAGGCCCCACCACTTACAAAGACATATGGGTCAGGGTAGTGTGCAGTACCTCTCTCATACCTTGTCCTACTTAGTCCTACTACTCGTGACCTAGGTTCTACCCCAGGGATGAGCTTGCAACTGAGTCTGTAGCAAGGACCTTCCTGCAGCAGGACAACAGGACTGAATAAGCTTTGGTAAATGAGGGGGTTTTTTCAATTTTGTTGTTTTTACTTCTGGCACCTGGGCTTAAAGCATTTGCATCTTCAGAGCCTCTGTATCTTTGTCTCTAAATGGGAAATAATAACACTTAATTCCTAATTTACTTGAAAGGAATACGTGAGGGACACCTGGGTGGCTCAGTGGTTGAGCATCTGCCTTCAGCTCAGGGCATGATCCCAGAGTCCCAAGATCGAGTCCCACATCGGGTTCCCCTTGAGGAGCCTGCTTCTCCCTCTGCCTGTGTCTCTGCTTCTCTATGTGTGTCTCTCATGAATAAATAAAATCTTTTTTTAAGTGCATCCCCCCCCCCCAAAAAAGGAGTACGTGAGAAATATTGGGTACAAAATGCTTTACATAGTCCCTCGCATACAGTAGGCATGAAATAAATGCTCAGCTGTCCCAGTACTTTGTTTCAGAACAAAGTTGCCAGTTGGCCCCACGTAGATCCTGACCATCCCTCATTCCTATGCACACTGAAAGCTTGTGTGCAGTAGCCTTCTGATAAAACCGGTCTGGGCTGTGTGACTGCAGGTCGCCAAGCAACCCATTTCTCTCTTTCCCCAATTTGTTCCCTCTTTTCGTTAAGGAGAGTCCATCTTTCCTCCCACTCGCCCCTGCAGAGTTGTCTCTAAATGTTGAAAGGTTGCCATAGACACCAATAGGTTTGAAGGCAGTTGGGGTAATCTGGGAAGACTTGAAGGGAGTGATTCTTGGAGAGTGGTCTGAAGAAAGAGGATGGAGTGTCATTTGTTGTGAAAGAAAAGGTTATGGGGAGTTTTAGGTAAATGACATTGAACAAGGCAGATTGGTTGATGTAGGTGATGGAAATAGTAAGTGGCCCAGGGTCTCTAGGAGAAACCCTTGTATTTGGAGATTCCATCCGGTTTCTGCATCGTCAGGATAAGAACACAAATGGCCAGAGGTATAAGGGGCTCTGCCCTCTGCCCACTGCCAGCCGGCTCAGGCATCCTGTGCTCAATGCCCAGGCCCCAGGTGATCCCATAGAATGGGAACCGCAGGTGGGCAGGGATTATTTTGTGTTTTGTTCACTGATATGTCGGTATAGTCTAGAAGAGTCTTTGTTGCAGAGTAGGGGCTTGTCAAACATTTGCTCAATGAATTCCAGTGGTTTTTAAAGTTGAATGTAAGTAAAGATAAATGGAGAGCTACTAAGGGTGTCCTCTACTGGGAGGAAAAGATTAAGAATCCTACTCGAGATAAGATGCAGTTGGAAATCATTATAGTATTTTGTGAAGGGAAGTGGTACAATCAACATAATAGCTCAAGAAGATGGTTAAAATTGCTTCCAAATAGACCAGAGAGAATGGAGACAGGAAGCATTCCACTTCTTGATAAAAAATATATATATTTTTTTAAAAAGCCATTTTTTCCAAATATGCTGATGAACTGAATGAACTCAAAGGCCAATCCCTGTGTTGCCTGTCTGAAAGCCTTAAGCACCTCATTATCGTCTCACCTGGCAACATCCACTCTATCCATTCTAGCCCAAGCTCGGAATTCCATTTCTCTCACTGCACATTGCAACACGCCAACCTTCAGCCCCTCCTTCTGAAATGGTCCATTAGAAACAAGAGGTGCACCTACGGGCCTTTGCACAGCCCTGTCCCAGAGCCCGGGGTCACAGCATCTACCCTTGGGGCCCGGCACCTCTAGTTGGCTATGGGAGATGCTCTTGATGGATGCTAAAACCCAGAAGCACGGTGTTGGAAGTGAAGGCAATAGCTGTGTCAACAAGACGGAGAGGATTCTCTTAGCAAAATGGGCATAAAGTCTAAATATTTCCTGGGCAAGAGCAGGTTGGGGTTGGGAATCTCCCAGACACTCTGTGCCCTCCGTAGCCCTGTGGCTAAGTACACAAAGTTTATTAAAGCAAATGCTATGGCCAAGAAGTGCTTCTCTCTATCGCTCGCTTCTCTGAATTATTTTCTCTCCCCTTTCCTCCCTCAATCCCCATTCTCATCCACCCACTAGGATCTTTTTTCTTTTTTTCTTTGGCAGTCTTCAAGGAAAAATAATGAAAAGAAAAAGAACTGGAATTTACATAATACCTTTCTGCCAAGATACTAAAAGCAATTCAGCCATCTATAATTTGTCCTCCTCACAACAATCCCCGAACAGCCCTGTTATTACTATTACTGTTATTATTTCCATTTTGTGGGCACATTGCTTGCCGCTGAGACTTTTGGCCAACAACACCTCATTTCTTGAACAATATTCGCCCCTCCGCTTACGTATTAAAAAAGGCTTCAACTGCCACCTCCCATTTGCCATTGTGCCACGTATTCCATTACGGTCTCTGGCCTTCTGTTTAATTTTATCGTTTAAAAATATATTAAATCCCTGTATTGTGTGCGCGCTGCAGGACTGGTGAACAGAAGGTGAAGTGAGCCCTGAAAGAGGGCAGGATCAAACATAAAATTCCTCTGAACTAAAGAGAGAAATGGGAAGCGACTGTCAAGGCAAATTGATTTGAATTGCATAACAATGTGATTTTTTTTTTTTTTAAGAATCGACTGGGGGATATGAACTATTCTTTCTAACAGCTTCAACTTGGCAGATGACACTACCTGTCTCCTTCTGATCTCTTCCAGTCTTTCAGGCTCCAAATTTTTATTGGCTTCAATTTTTTTAATGTTTCCAGCTCCCTGAATTTTTCTAGTCATCTCGGATGCTCCACAACAGCAGTGCCTCCGTGGGAATGACCCTGAAATGGCACAAACCACTTCCAAATGGTCCCTTTTAATGGCCCCAACCATCAGTTCCTCCCTTGGCCCGCTACCTAATTTATTTTTAACGTGGAGAGATTTTATTCAGCAGACCAGATGTTGGATCTGACATTTCCCCCTCTTTCTTCTCCTCTTACTCATATTTAGCGTTACAGCAAATTCTCCTTCTTCTCTTTATAGAATATCTGCTCTACCCTTAGATTAGGGGCCGTATTGCTTCATAACAAATAACCACAAGGTCTCAGCGGCTTGTAACAACAAGGATTTTCTTTTTTATTACACTGGTGACATTGTATAGCATTAAATTTGCCATTTTAGGGGCACCTGGGTGGCTCAGTTGGTAAAGGGTCTTCCTTCGGCTCAGGTCATCATCCCGGGTCCTGGGATCGAGTCCCACGTCAGGCTCCCTGCTCATTGGGGAGTCTGCTTCTCCCTCTCCATCTTCCCCTCCCTCTGCTTGTGTATTCCTCAATAATTCTCTCAAATAAATGAATAAAATGGTTTTTTAAAAAATCCTCTTAAAAAATAAGAAAATGCACAGCACGTCCAGGTCTCTTTCTACCAGCCTTTGTCTCTGTCTCAGAAGGGTTGCATGGAGCACAGTTTGAAAACTGGGATTCCCAATAATTTTGATAAAATGTATACTATTTAGTTTGGGGGAGTTGAATGTTGTACACTTACCCCTTTTTGCAACTCTCTAAGATGACGGAGCTTTAACTACGTGTAAGTAACTTTAGGATGTTCTTGGAACTCAGCAAGAATACAAGAATCAGGTCAAGAAAGGCTAGTAGAGTTCATCAGAGTAAAGAGATATCCATGTCACAGAACTACAAAGGAATGGCGTAGCCAAATAAAACAGTCTTCAGCTGGGCACGTGCATGACCTATATCATTCCCACTCCTAGGTGTGTACCAAACAGAAGTGCGTACGTATATTCACCAAAAGACATCTACAAGAATAATAATAGCAATACTGTCTTTACAGCTCCAGTGTGAAAACCAGCGACATGTCCATCAGTTCGTAAAATGTTTTGTGGTCTTAGAAATCAGGATAGTGAGGGGCACCTGGTTGAGCGTCTGCCTTCAGCTCAGGGCGTGATCCCAGGGTCCTGGGATCCAGTCCCACATCGGGCCCCCCGCAGGGAGCCTGCTTCTCCCTCTGCCTGTGTCTCTGCCTCTCTCTCTCTCTCTCTCTCTCTCTCACTGTCTCTCATGAATAAATAAATAAAACCTAAAAAACAAAAAAAAAGAAATAAGGTAATCAGGATAGTGAGGGGCGCCTGGGTGGCTCAGTGGTCAAGCATCTGCCTTTGGCTCAGGGCGTGATCCCGGGGTCCTGGGATCCAGTCCCTCACCGCTTCTCCCTCTGCCTGTATCTCTGCCTCTCTCTGTGTCTCTCATGAATAAATAAATAAAATCTTTAAAAAAAAATCAGGATAGTGAATGGGGGCATGAGACTTGGTTTCGACTCAGGTCGTGATCTCAGAGATCCAGCCCCAAATCCGGCTCTGTGCTGGGCATGCAGCCTGTTTAAGATTCTCTCTCTCTCTCCCTCTCCCTCTGCTCCTCCCTGCTCCACCTTCTCTCTTTCTTTAAACGAAGAAGAAGAAGAAGAAGACGACAGTCAGGATAGTGATTATTCCAGAGAGGAATGTCTGATGTAGCCCAGGGTGTCTCAATCTGGGCACTACTGACATTTTTGGCTGAAAATTCTTTGGCTTAGGGGGCTGTGCTCTGCACCGTAGGACATTTAGCAGTGGCCCTATCTTCCACCTCCTAGATGCCAGTAGCAGCCCATTGTTGTGATAACCATAAATGTCTCCAGTCATTGCCAAATGCCCTCTGTGGGGCAAAATCGTTCCCCAGTGAGAATCACTGATGTATCTCAAATGCCTGGCACCCCGAGATACTCAGTAAATACTCATCAAAGAGGTGAATGAGGTGAGAGCTATTTAGTATCATACGTGTGTGTAAAACAATTTAATTTTTATCTCAAAGAACTCCTGCTGTCCTTTATGAATCTTAAATGTAAGTACCGGTTTCATCCATTAGTTAAAGGTAAGTAGTTCAAAGGCGAAAGACAGCATTCATTCAGCTGAAAATGAATTAAACAGACAAAAAATTTAGGTCAAACCAAAAACAAACACTACATGCAAATAAAACTCTCTTGACAGCAGTTTCCAAGTGCCTAACCTGAAATTTCACTGCAAAGGTTTAAAAAGGACAATAAAATAAAGTGCTTGAAATGAGCCGATTTCATTTAAATGTTAATTTTGATAACCACTGCATCATTTATGTGGATTTTAACCTAATGACCTAATATTCTTCACAAAGAAAAACCCAGCCTAAGCCTTAAATACACTCATTAAAATGTGAATTAGATTTTGCAAAAAAAAATCTGGCTTCTCCGTAGGGTTTGTATTTATAGGCCTCGGTTGTATATAAGTATTCAATTCGAAAGCTAAAATTACAATGTACTTTAATCCGTGCTCTGCAAAGTTCAAATATATACCCGACAATATGCAGCTGATTGTGCCCTCCAAATTCTCCTTTGTAGTAGAGCACTTTTAGTCCAAGACTCTGATGGGTCTTTTTCTCTCATAAGTTTATTATTAGTTCTTTCTCCTCCACCTCAGTCTCCAAAGTGTGTAATTGTGGCAGTTGTGCTCTCTTCACTTCCGCCAGTTAGAGCATTAGCATCCTTGTCCACGATTCCGCCTCAGTTTGTATGATGGATGGATTATATATATATAATATATATATTTAAGATTTAATATGTAATATATATAAATTTAAGACTTAATATATATATTTAAGATTTAATATATATGTATTTAAGATTTTATTTATTCATGAGAGACACAGAGAAAGAGGCAGAGACAGAGACTCAGGCAGAGGGAGAAGCAGGCTCCCCACAAGGAGCCCAATGCAAGACTCGATCCCAGGGCCCCAGTGAGCCACCCAGGCACCCACATTTTGTTTTTAAATGTGAGTCCGTGTCAGTATTCTGGGGAGCCATGTTCAATTTCAAAATCATTTGACCTCTTGGAGGACTGTTTTTTAAAAACTTAGTCTTTTTCTAAAGTTTTTTTATTTATTCATTTATTGAGAGTGAGAAAGTGTGTGTCAGTGGCAGGGAGGGTCAGAGGGAGAGGGGGAGAGAATTCCAAGCAGAGTCCCAGCTGAGTGCAGAGCCCAACATGGGGCTCGATCTCATAACCCTCAGATCACGACCTGAGCTAAAACCTAGAGTCAGATGCCTAACCTACTGAGCCACCCAGGTGCTCTTAAAAACAGTTTCCTTTTTTTTTTTTTTTTAGATTTTATTTATTTATTCATGAGACACACACACAGAGAGGCAGAGACAAAGGCAGAGGGGGAAGTAGGCTCCATGCAGGGAGCCCAATGCAGGACTTGATCCCAGGACCCCGGGATCAGGACCCCAAGCCGAAGGCTGAGGCTCAACCGCTGAGCCACCCAAGCGTCCCAAAACATAGTTTTCCATGTCTTTATGGACAGATGGTATTCTGTTTTCTTTTGCTGTCCAATAAATGTAATGGCTTGATAAAATAACTTCTCATGTGCCATGACTCTGCGGGTTGACTACTCATCCACGTAGTTCTCACAAGTATCTCTCATGTGGCTGTTAGGAGCCAGCTAGAGCTGCAGCCACACACAGGCTTGTTTGGGCCGGACATCCCAGGTGGCTCCTCCCTTCCTGGTTGTTGCCTGGACTCGGGCAGCTGACACAGGTGCCACCAGCCAGGTGCCAGGCAAGCCCCCCCTTGCCGCACCCACCACCCCCCATGCTTCTCCACCTGGCCAGCCTCCTCACAACATGGTGGTCACAGGGTTGCTGGCCTTCTCACCTGGTAGCTGGCTTCTCTCAGTGAGGACTTCAAGATCCCCAGAAGGGGTCTCTGGGAGGCTTCTAGGATTCTTCTAACCAAGGCCTGGGAGTCATGCAGGGCCACTTCCACACTTTGTCTTTGTCAAAAGCAAGTCACAGACCAGCCCAGATTCGAGGGAAGGACACTACACAGGGTCTTCGAAAAGCTGTGGTTCGTTGAGGTCCATCTCCGGGGCCCCTGCGTCACAGATGGGAAAAGATGAACAGTTCAGTCATCCACTTTTTCAGGGTGAAGTCTTCAACCTATCGCTTTATAAGGATCTTTTCTTAAAGTCTCTTCATTTTCCCCATTGGCTACCAAGGTGGTGGAGTTTCCTTGCTCAGCTGTCTAACCCCCCTCTCAAGGGTAAAATGGTACTGAGAGGGACATTGTAGAATTGGGAGAAGCCAAGCCAGTGCTCCTGGACAAGTAAACCCTTAAACCAGCTCTTGTCTTTGTTGCCCTGATGACTCTGCTGGCTTCATTATGTGCATTGTCTTCATCAGCATTCCCTGAACGTTGACTGAGAAATGCCACATAATCCCATTCTTTGCAGTTATCAAAGGAAAGGCTCGGTTCCGCACCAATGTCTAGAGCGTTAATGTTTCCCAAAGTCCATGACGGATCACACTTAGCCTTAATGTGTTGATCTGGTTTGAATGCTTAGTCATTTGCTAGCTGTTTTCATTCCCTTTCAGCTAATGGCTTGAGTACATGTTCGGAATCGATAGAACGGATAATTAGTGTCTCTCAGAGTGTTGGAAAGGTCAACTAGACGAAGCATTAAGCCGCCAATCTAAGTAGTCCTGTGGCAACTTTTCTAGAAGTGAAGGGCGCATCATTTCCTCCAGCTTGGCCAGCGATTGACTGGGCGGACTATGTTATGGCTGGTTATCAGATCATAAAAATCTTAATGTTCTTTTCACATCTCCTGGTTCGGATAGAAAAAAAAAATGGAAAGAAAACCACTGGGATACCGATACCCTAGGATTGCAGAAAGCCTCTTCTGAGCAAAGTCGCTGGAGAAATGCTGTTATAATCATTTCTGATTTCCATCATCCGTGGCCGTCCACCAGCCGAGAGTCTAAGGAGCTTGCAGAACAGAATATTTTGCTAATCTCTCTGAAGTGCAAGAAGAATCTTACGTGTATGTGCATTTACCTGAGAAGTGAAGGTTCCAGTGCCCTTTCTCTGTGCCTTAGCACCTTTCTTTCCAAATAAAATTAATGCACATCAGTCTCTCGAGTTATGCGAGGATGTCATTTTGCAGTTTACAAAATCCTTTCAGATGTGGCCCTCAGTTACCTCCTTATTTTGCTTTTCCGGGAGCATCACCTTCCAGCCTTCATGGATTGGATCCTTACTTCGTTTTTGAAGTTTAGAACCTTCCAGTTAACTTGTTTGGACTTGTTTTGTAAAGCAAGAGTCTTGAGTTTTGACATAAAATATCTTCCTATATATTTTAGTTCTTTGGGCTTGGTTTTGTTTGATTTTCCCGATTTCTGAGATCTCCATGCTCTTCACAGCTCTGTTACATCCCTATCGATTTCAGAGTTGATCAAGGGATCTATTTAGGTGGCATAGGAGGAAACATTCTGCACGCCAATATGATTACCTACTGCAATATTAAATTCGTGTAAATATAGAGTGAGAAAGGCAGTTTGGGAAAGATGCCAAGCTATGCCGCTCTAAGAAAAAGACCACACCAGCTTTAGCTGCATTGTTGCAAGAGATTTAACACCGAAAGCCTCATTAGAATCCTAGCTTTTCCTCACATCACTTTGCTTCTGCTGCAACAAAATCACAGCCAATGAATTTTACAAATGGGATGTGTTGGCAAAGCACGACCTGCAACCACTGATGCCCGATGTCCCAAGCATGCTGCAAGGGATTCCATCAAAAAGGGATAAAAAGAGACTTTTGTTGAAGAATTGAAGGCAAATTTGATAGGAGAAGTTTAGGGGAGGTCAGACTCTATTTTCCCTCTGCATGTCAGCACTGTGATTCGGGGATTTAAATGATGTTTTTAACAAGCTCAACTATTTCAAAACTATTGGTACTGCGCTTTGAAACTATTCGTCAAAAGTAGAAGATGTACTTGGAATTTATTAGAATACTTCTCTACACATGCCCCAACTGTATTTTTTAACATCCCCAGCTGTTTCAGACCTTCATAAAAGTTCGTTATGTGCTTCCTGGAATGTGGCATCTTCCATTCTCTGTTCTAATCTTCCTGTGGAAGCGATTTTAAAATGGCTTTGATCTTTTTTCCCTAGGATCCCCAGGATCTTAGGGTTCGGAATTCTAAGAGATCCAAAACATTATGAAGTTCATTCTTCTTGTCTGGCAGGTTATAATGAAAGAATTATAGGTGAGAGAAACAGAAGAAAAGCACCTCTCCAGCCTGGATGATAAATAACATACTGGAGTATTTTACTTCAATTCAAATAACGTCATCTATTCATTAATTGGTAAAGTTAAAACCAAGCTAGGTTGTGTTTCAGGCACTTTGTAGAGAATTTACTATAGGCACAAGAACTTTAAATGCCATAAACATAATAGACATATTTTGAAAATTTTTTCCATTTTTAAATTAACAGGGTGTGCTGAACAATTCTTTATGCGGATGTTCCTTACCATGCATAAATAATCTCGCCTGAGGTGAATTCATGGGTGGAGACCACTTTTAAGATACTTAGCGTTCACTTGGTTATTAATCTTTCTGCTAGTGGGGCACACAGAATCTCACATGGTCCCCAATAATCCTTGCTTCTGGATATTCATAGTTTTTTGCATTCCACTCTCTTTTAGTATGGGTGGGACCTTTGCTTCTCCCCGCCAGAATATGGGCAAGGGTGATGGGATGTCGTTTCTGTGATTATCTTATATACAATTGTAACTTCCATCTTGCCAGCAAACTCTCCTTTGCTGGTTTTGATGAAGCAAGTTGCCATGTTGGGGAGGCCCACGTGGCAAGGAACTAGGGGTAAACCGTAGCCAACTGCAAGCCAGGAACTGAGGTCCTTGGTCCAACAAGTCAAAAGGAATTTAATCCTGCCAAAAGCTGCAGAGGTTTGTTTGGAAGTGAATCCTTCCCAGTCGAGATTTCAGATGAGATCTCAGCCCTGGGCAACACTCTGATGGCAGTCTCATGAGAGAAATTTTATTTTTTATTTATTTATTATTTATTTATTTATTCATGAGAGACCGGGATCCCCATGAGAGAAGTTTTATTTTATTTATTTATTTATTTTCTTTAAAGATTTTATTTATTTATTCATAGACACACAGAGAGAGAGGCAGAGACATAGGCAGAGGGAGAAGCAGGCTCCATGCAGGGAGCCCAATGTGGGACTCGATCCTGGGTCCCCAGGATCACACCCCAGGCTGCAGGCGGTGCCAAACCACTGTGCCACCGGGGCTGCCCGAGAGAAGTTTTAAATGAGAGCCAAGTTAGGGACGCCTGGGTGGCTCAGTGGTTGAGTGCCTGCCTTTGGCTCAGCGTATGATCCCAGGGTCCTGGGATCAAGTCCTGCATTGGGCCCCCCCCCCAGGGAGCCTGCTTCTCCCTCTGCCTATGTCTCTGCCTCTCTCTCTCTGTGTCTCTCATGAATAAATAAAAATAAAATCTTAAAAAAAAATCTTTAAATGACAGCCAAGTTAAGGGGCACCTGGGTGGCTCAGTCAGTTAAGCATCTGCCTTCAGCTCAGATCATGATCCCGGGGTCCTGGGATCGAGCCCTGTGTGGGGCTCCCTGCTCAGCAGGGCATCTGCTACTGCCTCTTCCTCTGTGCTCTCCCTCTCTCTCTCAAGTAAATACATTTTTAAAAAGAAAAAAAAAGATACTCAAGTTAAGCCATGCTCATATTTCCGCCTCCTAAAAAGTACGAGATAATAAATGTGTGTTGTTTGAAGCCACTAAATTTGTGATGGTCTGTTATGCAGCACTAGATAACTAATAAAGCTAGCATCTGTGGTAGGAGAGAATAATGTTCCAACCCCCAAAGATGTCCACAGCGTAGTCTCCAAAGCCTGTGACTGTAGATGTGATTCCATTAAGAAGGGGGTGATTATCCTGGATTTTCCAGGGGGACTCCATGTAATCTGAAGGGTCTTTATAATTGAAAGAGGAAGGCAGGAAAGCCAGGGAGAAATTTGAAGATGCTACGCTGCTGGTTTTGAAGATGGAAGAAGAGGCCATGATCCAAGGAATACAGGAAGGCTCTAGAAGCTGGAAAAGCTTCCAGAATGAGTGCAGCCCTGCTGTCACCTTAACTTTAGCCTAGTGAGGCCCACTTCAGACTTTTGACCTCCAATCTTTGTAAGATAATACATTTGTGTTGTTTTTAGCCACTAGGTCCGTGGTAATTTATTACAGCAGTGATAGGAAGCTAATCCGGTTTCTTGGCTTATTTGTTTAGCATCTGAGATGCATAACCTGTGCCCTTCTCCAGGCACTGTTCTGCTTCAAACAGTCTACACCGGAGCTGGGATATCTGCTTCCCTTTCCAGAAGTGAACAGACGAATACGGTGCCATTGGGCATCGCTCTGGAGGACATGAGCATTTTCCCCAGCACCTCGTGTCCCCTCACTCTTGTGTTTTCCTCTTGACTGTTTATTTCTTAGAGCTCTGAGCACTGACTGTCTCCGTCAAGGGTTGTTCGGGCTCAAAGAATACGATCTCTTCCAGTCAGTTGAAGTAGAGAAGTTGGAGAAGCATGTAGCCAGCAGGTCTCAGAGGGTGGAATCCTACAGCCTCTGTCTTCTCCCCGCTGCCCGTTCGTGACTGCCCACCAGGGCCAGCTCTTCCTGAGCCCTCAACGAAACCTCAGGCAGGCTCCATCAGCATATCCGGCAGGTTTCAGAAAATTCTCCGTCACTTGTACACTTATAATCACAACAACTTGTAATCTCTGATTTAAATGTTCAGTTGTCAATAAGAATCAAAACTCCCAACTGCACAAAATGCCTCTCTCTCGCCCCTATTTCCTGCCTGGGAAGCCTGCGGTGGGCTAAGAGGCATTCCCCAACCTTCTTCTATAGCTTTAGCTCCTTCCGCATAGAAATGGGACCAGGACAGTGAGGGAAAGAGCCACAAGGGTTCTCACTTGATTGGCACCAATGTAACCTGCCATTGGTTTCCTCTATCTGTGGAGGATAATGAAAGTTGACTCTTGGGCGCCTGGGTGGCTCAGTCGGTTGGGCATCTGCCTTCAGCTCAGGTCATGTTCCCAGAGTCCTGGGTTCAAGCCTCGCATCGAGCCTGCTTGTCCCTCTCCCTCTGCCCTTCCCCTTGCTCATGCTCACCATCTCTCTCTCAAATAGATAAATAAAATCTTAAAAAAAAAAAGAAAGTTGACTCTTTCCCTTGCGGGCATGTTGGTGGATTCCTGGAAGATGTCTGTCGGGTGGCTCCAGCTGTAGCTCTCTTGAGTCAGAGAGAAGGCAGAGGCTGGCTGTGTCCAATACTCCTCAGCTTCTACCTCTTTCTACCAAGGCTCTCTCACCCCTCGGGCAGCTCAGCTGAGCAAGATGCCATTAGTAAGCGACTCCGGGTGCTGTTTCTACCACGTCTTCCACATATTGGCCCTAGGAATGGCACACTGGGCCTGCCTCAGTGGAAGGGTAGCAATTTTGCAAACATAGCCTCTGTAATTTGGGCATAGGTTGCTTCCACCGGCCTCTCCCGGTAGCCTTTTTTTTTTTTTTTTTTTTTTTTGTCGCTTTTAATTAAGTAATGAGTCCAGCTCCAAGGTGCATAAGGGGTTAGAGGTCCCAAACTCTGGTTTTCCATACTTCCTTTGAAAGTCCTGCGGCACCTAGCTTTGGCGCGCAAAGGTGATTGGCATCTTTTGGCCTGAGGCCCCAGCTGGAGCTACCTCAGCCGTCTTGGCATCCTGTGACCTATGAACACATAGGGCTTCCTTTTTGCTGGTGTTGTTATTGTTGTTGTTTCGGTTTTTTGTTTGTTTGTTTGTTTTTGTTTTTGTTTTTTACCCCTTGTAGGATTGAATTAGGAATCCTAAGGGATGCAAAGCACCATGGAGTTAATTCTTCATGTCTGGCAGGGGATAATTAAGTACTTGTAGGTGAAAGGAAACAGAAGTAAAAGCCCATTCCCAGAACTGATCATAGTTATATTGAGATTTTTCCACCAATTTCTTTCTTTCTGACAGAATGGTGGGAGCCAGGACTGCGCAGGGGACTACCGGCCTTTGTCACCTCTACTCTTGCCCAGTCATGACTGGCACTCGGCTCCCAACACTCTGTTTCTTAGTTGATCCTACAGAGGGGAATCTAATTGGCTCACTCAGCCCCTAGGCCCAATCAGCTGTGCCCAGGGCACAATCCCCAGAGCCCTACTAGCCCACTAGCAAGGACCCCCGCTGCCACATGCACACAAATGCTTCCATCAGCTGGGCTGTATCACATCTCTCCTCTGCTGGGCCTTCCTTGTTTCCCGTGAACAAGGGGAACTTGAGTGAGAGCTAAGAAGCAGTACTTTGCTTCTGTGTGTGTCGCTTTCTGAGTGTGTGTTTCTCTTACGCAGAGATCTGTGTGGAAAGAGTGGGGGCTGGGGGCTTGTGTTCAGCCCCCAGTGGTAGTTGGGTGCAGTTGAACAGCCCCAGAGAGTTGGGAGGCTGGTCCTCCGTCGTCTTGGTGAGCAAATGAGGGATTTCTTTAGAGGCCCCCAAGAGCCACCTCCCCTTAAGCAGTTGGTGAGTTTGCTAGCATACGTCTACCCCACATTTCTTCATCCTCTTCCAAATTGTGAGGGGTTTTTTTTATTATTATTATTAAACCATACGTGCAGAGAGTTGAGGTCATCAAACTCATCTGTTCATGGTATCAACGATCGTCATCATAGACCCATGTAAGGCTCTTCTCCACTGATTTTACTTATTTATAGTCACACCCGCTCCCATGTCCCCGAGAGAAATCCTCTCCAACCTGTTTGGCGTGTCTCGTGCTCTCTTATTGCCTTCTCCCCAGTGTGTGCTGCTTTTTGGAGCACATACGTTCTGAGCTCTTGGGAATGGTATTATGTTGTGTTCCTCGTCCAGTTTCTTCCCCCACATGCAAAGCACCCTCCAGGAGTGCCCGGGCAAGACTGGGCTCCTGCCTCGTCTCGCCACATCATTCCGTGGCGTGCACGCATGCGTCTCCTTAGCCACTCTTCTGTAGCTGGACGCCCAGCTCGTTTCCAGCACTTCACCTCCATGGTCCTGGGAGCCAGACAGGATGCCTTTGCGGTGTCAACCAGAGGGGAACGGCTGCCTCAGTGGCACAGGTGACACTGAGGTCTTTGCCTGGTGGTGCCAGACTGCTCCCCTGAACTGCTACGCGGGTCCATACACCCAGCAGCCGTGCATGGTCATTCATTTCATCCACTTAACTCTGGTTTGGTCATACTGTCGCTGCATTTCTCCATCTAATGAGAATGCGGGCTGCCTACTTGTTAGTGGAGCTTTCCGCCCACCCTTGGCAACTGGGACCCCGTGGGAGCATCCAGGCCACTGGCACCCACGTGCTACTCTCCCCACAGTTACCATCACCCGGAATGTTCTGATACTTCTTCCAGTTGCTCTTGAGTTCTAGCCCACCCTTCCCCACTCGGCTGACTGCTCTCCTCCCGCACCTCGCGGTCCACACCGAGCGCTGCCAGGGCAAGTGTTCCGACCCGGTCCGACCCGGTCCGACCCAGCCTCAGTGCAATGATGGCTAGCAGGCCGATTTGCAGTGGCTCCTTCCGGGGAGCGGCCGTGCAGCAGACTCCCTTCACCTTATTCCTTTGCAGAATAAATCACAAGAGGAGGCCATTAATTAAAACCTAAAGGAGAAAAAAGTCGGCGTCTCCTCAACAAAGTGACAACTGACCTTTCTCCTACTTGGGATAAAAAGGGAAGGAAGGAAGGAAAACCACTATAACCACAGCATGATTTTCCCAAGGGGTTGAGTTATTTGTCAGGATTGGGTTATCTGGGGGAAATTAAATAAACCACGATCTTAAAAAAAAAAAAAAATAGACCACGATCTTGCCTCGTTCTGCTTCTCCTGCGTGGTGTCCCCCACCATGGACACCGTTGCCCAGCGAGCAGCCACCTGAGATGCTTAGCGGCCCAGCGTCTTGGGCGTTGCGACTGTGGACCCCCATGAGCCACCTGGCGCGGGGAAGTGATGTTGCGGGGGTGCCGTTTGCCCACGAGAACCCCACAGTGACAGTTTTCTTTCATGATGCTGATGACCCCGAGCAGATAATGATGTTGTGAATTTTTAAAAATCGATTCCCTTTCTAGAAAATTAAAATCAAAAGGGGAGAATCAGTGTTGAGGGCCGCGGAAAGTGCGAGACGGAGGGAGTCGAGGCCTCTGAGACACCCCTTCCCTGGGCGAGTGTTTTCCGAAAGCCCTGGTGTTTGGCATCACAGGTAATAGCGCCCAACGCAAACCGCAGGGGAAGCTTTCCATCAGGCCGTTTGTTACACTGGGTGAACACTTGATTTTGGTTTTCTCCGCGGTCTGAAAGCCCATCTTTGAGCTTTTTGATTTACTCTGCCTGAGAGCCCAGGAAACAGTCGCCAACACATCACACATCGCATTTCAAAAGCACGCTGTCACTATCAAGAGACCGGCCTCTGTGCATTTCATAAATATGTTTGTTTTTCTTCTCTTTCAGAAGCTGCAAAGAATCGATACTCCTCACTGTCATTCAGCCTTACCCTGTAAGTGTCCTGTGAGTAAAAGTGCCGGTGTATGAGCCCAGGATTGTGGTCTCCTCTTCCCCGTCCCCTGAAACCGTGCCCGCGAATAACGGCAGAGGAAAACAGCATCGCATTCACCATATGAGTTTAGAAATCTTCATTATTTGTATTTTATACACCGTGATAGCAAAACCATTCAGAGGAGAGAAAAGAAAGTAATGCAGTTTCTATAGATCCTGAAAACCGGCTCTTCGGTCCTATGGGACTCACATCTAGAAATCCCACAAGACTCAAGATTTTCCTAGGGTTCCCAGCGTAAGAATCACAAATATAATGGGACTGTTTGACTGTAGGATGTTCCAGCGTGATGCTTTCTCATATCCCCTTCTAAATCAGTTGGTAGATATTTCAGGGAGCCTCCCCCTTTTGAAGGTGGCTCTTAGAGGAAATACAACTGTCAGAATTTGATGTCGGCAGCCTTGGTCAGGAGCATGCGGAGTGATTAAAATCGTACTGCCTTCAGTTGCCATGATTTTTTTTCTGACAACTTGATCACAGTATAATTTGTGTATCCTAAAATCCACCCATCTTAAGCATACAATTCAATGATCTGTATAAAATTTACTCAGGCATGGGGCCATCACCAGGATCCAGTTTGGGAGCACTGTCTTTAGCCCAATGAGATCCCTCGTTCTCATTTACAGTGAATACCCCTCCCACCCTCAGTCACATGCAACTACTAATTGACTTTCTATTTCTAGAGATTTGCTGTTGTTTGTGAATTCCATACATTGGCAGTTGAGCTAAAAAATACCAAGGCGAATTCCTTCAGATTTTCCCCCAAACGTTTGCCTTTGGTACCTTGTGTGCCCCTTGCAGGGATTGGCAGAGATTCCCGCCTGTTTGCGCTTCTCGTTTCTTCCCCAGGGAGTTGGAGGCTCTGCTAGTGGCCACTCTGCATCTCCTGACCAAAGTCATTCCTGTCTCCTGTCCCAGCATTTTCCTCCTAAGCCCTATAGCCTAAGCATTTCAGGCAGGAAAAAATAAGTATTCAAGATTCTGATAAGATGACAAATAGAACTAACCGAGACCACAGATCGTGCCATCCAGGATATAACTACTTATAATAAAAGCTTAGTTTACTATTGACTGTCACCTTTAGTCCCACTCTGGGATGCAACCACACGCGCATGTGTGGATTTGAAAACCAAGGAGACAGCAGGAAGTAAGAGAACCGAGATTTGAGATCTAGTTCCTGGCGCTAGAACAGGTGACTCCCACACCTGCTCGGATTTCCGCGCCTGTCTGAGAAGGTCACACTGACTCACATCCAAGGGCTTCCCTGCTCCACCATCTCATGATTCCGTGATTCCTTCCAGATAAAGTACAGCTGGTCTGTTTTTACATTGTTTCAGTTAACCAAATTGTCACTCATGCTCACTTCAAATCTGTCCACACTTTGTCATTTCTTTGCAGTGGACAGATAGGTTGGGGGAAGCCAATGGAAATGTCTACAATGACCGAGTGGTTGACCAACTGTAAATTCCTGGTGGCACTTCAAGTTCACATTGTCTTTCCTGAATTCTCTCTTCCCACTTTGTAACCTCTTAGGGCGTGTGAGATCGGAACCATTTTAGTTCGAACCAGGCTATTTTTGCAAAGTGAGGTAATGTCTTAGCCCATACAGTAAGCTTGGAGAAAGATCAAGGAGGTGGCATTTAAGTTAAGGGTTGTGGCTTTGCTTGCTCTTTTTGCCATTTGAGTGTGCGTTATTCATATGAATACTCATTATTATCAGTGAGTCATGGAACTTCCTATAATAGATCATCTGCAACTTTCCGGGAGTTCAGGCGGCTGTTGCTATTGTGCTATATTGAAAGTCAGCATTTAGGAGCAAGTGTTGCATGTTCTTCTGGCCAACAGCTGCACCTCTGCCCCTCGCAGCACTCTCCCCCTGCCCGGTCATTGTTGATGGAATCCTCATCTTTGACTTTCCTTGACCAGCCCTCCTTCCTGAAATGCCCACTGCATATTCCACCCCAACACCTCCTTGGCCTAGCCAAACCCTTCTCACCTTCCAAGCCTCGGAACAACTTCTAGATGCTCTCCTAGAGTTTCTCACCATCACCACTGCGACACTTGGCCTGGAGAACTCTCCATTCTCTGGTGCCGTTCCATGCACTATAGGATATTTATTAGTATCTCTGGCTTCCACCCATTAGATGCCAGTACTGCCCTCTCCCCAAATTGTGACAACCAAAACCATCTCCAGACATTGCTAGGTGTCCCCTGGGTGGAGGTGGGGGGGGTATCTCCACTTGGGAACCACTGTCCCACACAGAATCTCCCCTCACTGATCCAGCCCAGAGTGGCTTTTTCCTCTGTGATGTGGGAGTGGAAATGAAGGAATTAAAACTGTAAAGTGCTTTAAATGGGCAGATTAGACTCAGAGAGGAGAGAAGATGGGAGAAGAGGCTACAAATTGTTCCTTACATTCTTGTGGTTGGGTTTTCCCATCGGCACATTTGCTTTTTCAGATACAAAAACTTACTGGGTTCCATTCGCTTGCTGAACATCCTCTCAGCAGCCAGGATTGACGTCCTGAAAACAGATGACCCACCGGACCAAAAGAATGTGTGTAAATTCTACTTTTATAGCAGACAGTAAAAATCAGCATTTTAATTTCTTTTGTAAAGTGCTGGCCAGCATTTGTTACCTTGTCTTTTTTCTGCATAATAAGGTCCAGTCGAGACAAGAGAGCCCATGCGTCCCCCTTCTTACCTCACTCCGCATGGTCCCCGGGCACCCCCAGGGAACCCAGCTGCAGGGACCAGATTTTTACTGATGCTCAGGTCAAGAGGGCCTGGGAGAACAGTCTCAGGATTCCTGAGGCTTTTGAGAAGTCATCCTTAACCGGCTGCTGCCTTGTTTTTGAAGTAGTATAACAGACGGCTCTCTCCTTCCACCATTTTCACGTTATTTCTTAGAGAAAAATTATGGACGTGCAGCGGGAAACCACAAAGCAAGACCATGTGTGTCGGCACACCTTTTCCTCAGAGACAGCCAGTCTCTGAGTAAACAGTTGGCCTACTTCCTTCTAGTCCTCTGATATATGCCTTGTCGGTAGTGGAGGTCTTGGACATAGGTTTATTCTGCTCCTATCACTTAGTCTAGCATAAGCGTGGTTGCATATCATCAAGAATTCTTTATAAGCATCATATACGCGGCTGTAAAGCATTATATCAAACCAGGATTTACTTAACGAGCACCCCCTTATGTTGGCTAAGTGAGCCCTTCATACTTCAGCGGCCTTCTCTTCTAATTCTGCACGGAACACCTTTGCGTAGAAGTCTTTATCTGTATCCAGATAGTAGCATTTCCCCATTCCACTAGGATGGCCTTCTAGAAAAGGAATTTCTGGATTTCTTATGAACTTTGTTTGTTTTGCTCTGACATGCCATCTTCTTTCCTTGCACCGTTACCATTTGATATTACAGATCTTTCTTGGCTAGCTCCTTCTTCCTTTCCTTTGACTCTGCCTTCCACAGTTGCCAAATCTAGAACTTCCAGAACTTCCTAGCCTGATGTGGCTTGAGACAGGGAATATTGAAAGAGTCCCGATTACCTCCCCTCGCACAATCCCAGCTCGCTGGCGCTTGGCATAAGTCACTGTCCGTTCTCTTGTCCTGGAGCTATCAAGATTCACTCAGCTTTTTTTCTAGGCCAAAGAGCTGAGGGACCTACTTGCCTGCTACTCACTTCCTGCCCAACTTCCACCATGTCCCACACACCTGAGGGAGGCTACATATCTCCTCACGGCAGCGCCAGTGTATTAGATGCTATCAGGACCCAGACCGTGTCCTCCTGCCACGTGTCACGCTGAGCATGCCAGTCCAGTCTCCAGCTGAGAGCACCAACGATTGTTCGCCCGTGGGTTTTTTCTGGCCGCAAGATGAGGCTCATGCAGCAGGCCAGAGGTGCTGAGGAATTAACGTTCCTGGAAGAACAGCCACTCCATCACTGATTGACAGGAGCTGGTGAATATATATACCCGAGCTCTCTGTCTCCTCGGACATGATAACTCTGAGGCCTGTGGCCTGCCTCGTTCCCAGAGGCCCCCAACAGGCGTAAGCTCCTGTTGCTTACAGTGGTGAATGGCTTAAAGAATGCTTCACTGGCTCACTCCTCCACCCCCTGTCTCCCTTCCTCCTTCTCACCTATGCGCGCTTCCTGCAAGCACCTCCGAGACAGCGACCTGCTTGTGAATCCTTGTCTTGGGGTCTGCTTTGGGGGAACTCCAAACTAAGTTACCCAGTGATAACTGTGGGCCACTTAGACCTCACCAAATATTTACTCCATGCCGACTATGAATTGCTCATTTAAGACTTTTGGCTGTAGTTTCGGAAATTTATCTTATTTACGTAATTTTTTTCCAAATGATGTTCTAGTGACTTCTCAGCATCTAAAAGCATCAAGAACATGCCACATATCTACTCTGGCCACCTCAGCAACAGCAAATTTGGAAAGAGGTGCCGAGGTTGATTAGAGCCCTTCTAATCTTAAAATTAATTAACAGCAGGAGAATCTGATTATTCTAAATGGTAATTACTTGTCATTCCCACCACAGGATAGGAAGTGCTTATGATCAGCCCCTACAGGTCTGCAGGTTGCTAAGAATTAACTCATCAGGTTTCTGAGTGGTGTACATTGTATGTTTTTTGAGCTGCGAAAGGAGATCTGAGTGCAAACCGCAGTCGTGACGGGTTGACGTAGCATGTGTGGCACAAGTAATTCCAGCAGCCAGTGGAATAAGCCATTACTTTGTTGACTCCAATTCAGTAACCTTCACACTTGAGGAGCTTATGTTTTTATCATCAAAAAGTAATTTGTAAAATGTGTGGCAATTATATGAAACAGTCACAAATCCAGAATGAGAAAAAGGCCCTCGTGTGAATTCTTGGACTTTTATCCCAAGTGCATTGACTTCAGAATACATGTAAAATAGTATTTACTTGACTACATTGGCTATCTGGTTTCCTTGCTGACTCTCCTAGTTTATCAGGTTTGTCATTAGGGCAGGGTAAAAAAAAAAAAAATAGGGGAACGAGGCTATAAGGGACAGCATGCTCTAGCTTCAGGGAGAAGAGAGAAGCATCACCAGCTTTGACAAGCTCTGCCGCATGGGGCCACATACTTTAGGGGCCAATCACCCTACTACTTCCATGGGAACATCAATACCTTCTAAGATTATATATCCACTGGTAAGCATAAGAAATAAGTCCTGTGCAATACCTTTTTATCGAGGCAAGGAGTGACACAGATCATTTTAGAAAAATCTGGCAAAATCTCCCATTTAAAGATTCTGATGCACAAGGGAAATGAGCCTCGGTGCCTGGCATGTTGAACACGGGTGAGATCCTTCATTCCCCAACAACGCTGGAGCAGCGGGGTGCTTCAGCGTTCAAGCACCTCATCTAATTAGTAGCGTCTGTTCTGGGTAGTTTTCTTACAGCCACTTCACTTGCACTGAACCCATCGTGCCAGCGTAAATATCGCCTGCTTAAAATCATTAGGGGAGAAGAATGTTTTCCCTTCAGCTAAAAAATGGCATATCCAAAGCAAATGAACTCACTACTGTACGATTTGTCTGTTAATCATTACTAAACTCAGCCTATAATTAGAGATACCGAGGAGAACACCACTATCCCATCACTTAAGCTCTGTCGTAGACTCTTGTTTGTCGTTGTTTATTTATTTGTTTGTTTGTTTCTAGTGATCTCTACACTCAACGTGGGGCTTGAACTCATGACCCCGGGATCAAGAAGCACACTGATCCCGCTGCACCCACTGAGCCAGCCTGGTGCCCCTGTAGTAGGATTTTTTATTTTTTTGTAGTAGGACTTTTAAGTCATGTTGAGGGACACCTGGGTAGCTCAGGGGTTGAGCGTCCGCCTTCGGCTCAGAGCGTGATCCCAGGGTCCCAGGATCGGGTCCCACAGTGGGCTCTCTGCAGGGAGCCTGCTTCTCCCTCTGCCTATGTCTCTGCCCCACTCTCTGTGTCTCTCATGGATAAATAAATAAAATCTTAAAAAAAAAAGTCATGTTGAACATGTTCAAAGTTGTTCTTGAGGAGCAGCCATTTAGAGTCTTTTGAGTTCTTGGTTTTGTTTTCTTTGGTTTCGTTCCAAGAGGGCAGCCGTTCTCTGAAAACATCTTGAGTAAGTAGGGGAATTAAAGCTCTGGCGGCCAAACCATTCATTCATTCATTCATCCATCCAGTCCTCGAAGACCCTGATCAAAGCAGAGGTGGGATGGGTGCAGAGGAGAACGTGAAATAACAGGATTTTTTTTCCCCAGTATTCAAGCAAAACTCCACCTGGAAATATACATAGACATATTGTGTTTTTTTTCAACAGTGATTTTGTTTTATTATAATAAGATGCACAGAATAGAAAGCTAAGGGCACCTGGGTGGCTCAGGTGGTTGGGTGTCTGCCTTTGGCTCAGGTCATGATTTCAGGGGCCCGGGATCGAGTCCCAGGTTGGGCTCCCTGCTCAGCGGGGAGTCTGCTTCTCCCTTTCCCTCTGTGCTCTCTCCAGCTCTTGTTCTCTCTCAAGTAAATAAGAATGAATTTTAAAATGAACAGAAAGCTACCATTTTCACTATTTTAAATGGTTCAAATCTGTGACATTAAGTATGTCCACCATCTTGTTCAACGGTTGCTGCTGACTAGTTCCAGAACCTTCTGTGACTCCAAGAGGAAACCAACCCCGCAGATGATAGTTCTCCATTCTCCTCCCCAGCCCAGGGCAACCACTAAGCTACCTTCTGTCACATGGATTTGGCTGTGCTGGACAGTGCATGTAAATGGAATCAACTCCTACCACACGTGGCCTTTTGTGTCTGGTTCCTTTCATTCAACATAATGTTTTCGAGGTTCATCTATGTTGTAACACAAACCAGAACTTTATTCCATTTTATGGCTGAATAATATTCCATCAAATGGATTTGTCATTTCATTTCTCCATTTCATCCTACTGTTTTATTTATTTATTTTATTTTATTTGTTTATTCATGAGAGACAGAGACAGGCAGAGAGACAGGCAAAGGGAGAAGCAGGCTCCCCGCAGGGGATGCAGGACTCAATCCCAGGACCCCAGGATCACGACCTGAGGTGAAGGCAGATGCTCAACCACTGAACCACCCAGGCATCTCTCATCCTATTGTTTTAATTGATCTCAGGTGTACTTGTATTTGACAAAGATGGGGATCATTTTTTAAATAAATAATAAATTTATTTTTTATTGGTGTTCAATTTGCCAGCATACAGAATAACACCCAGTGCTCATCCCATCAAGTGCCCCCCTCAGTGCCCATCACCCATTCACCCCCACCCCCCCTCCTCCCCTTCCACCACCCCTAGTTCATTTCCCAGAGTTAGGAGTCTTCATGTTCTGTCTCCCTTTCTGATATTTCCTACCCATTTCTTCTCCCTTCCCTTCTATTCCCTTTCACTATTATTTATATTCCCCAAATGAATGAGACCATATAATGTTTGTCCTTCTCCGATTGACTTATTTCACTCAGCATAATACCCTCCAGTTCCATCCACGTCGAAGCAAATGGTGGGTATTTGTCGTTTCTAATGGCTGAGGAATATTCCATTGTATCCATAGACCACATCTTCTTTATCCATTCATCTTTCAATGGACACCGAGGCTCCTTCCACAGTCTGGCTATTGTGGACTTTGCTGCTAGAAACATCGGGGTGCAGGTGTCCCGGCGTTTCATTGCATCTGTATCTTTGGGGTAAATCCCCAGCAGTGCAATTGCTGGGTCATAGGGCAGATCTATTTTTAACTGTTTGAGGAACCTCCACACAGTTTTCCAGAGTGGCTGCACCAGTTCACATTCCCACCAACAGTGTAAGAGGGTTCCCTTTCTCCGCATCCTCTCCAACATTTGTGGTTTCCGGCCTTGTTAATTTTCCCCATTCTCACCGGTGTGAGGTGGTATCTCATTGTGGTTTTGATTTGTATTTCCCTGATGGCAAGTGATGCGGAGCATCTTCTCATGTGCGTGTTGGCCATGTCTATGTCTTCCTCTGTGAGATTTCTCTTCATGTCTTTTGCCCATTTCATGATTGGATTGTTTGTTTCTTGGGTGTTGAGTTTAACATCAAAGTATGGGACACCTATTTGGCTTTTGTGCCTTGAGATTAATACAGTACACAGAAAGTTGAGCCTCTGTGTTGGTTCTAGAGTCAATTACTAGGATTCTTTTCACAACAGTCTGAACCTCTTACAGATACATACCGTAAAAACCATTAGGTTGAACAATTTGCAAATTGCAATATTTGACTATTTTAATATACAAAATGGCAATTTCGTGATTCAAACTAAATATTTACCTATATATTAGGTTCAATGAGAATGCAGTCCTTTTTGAAAATAAGCAAATGCTGTCCACAACATAGTAGATACCTCCTAGATGTGAGTTCCCTTCTCCTCAGGCTTCATTATAATTAAACAAGGATGGTTTTCAGAGGGTGTACATTGATCAGGACTGTGCAGCAAGAGCTTGCTTTGGATCACGGTACCCTTCTGAGCAAGTTTCCCTCTTGTACTTTTAGTTTCTAAGGAAGAAAAATTGAGTCACTCAGCCCCTCTTTCCAATAAAAGACAGTGTTGACCCTTGTACAATGTAGGTGTTGGGAACACCAACCTCCCTGCAGTCAAAAGTTGCATGCAGACTTGCATGCAACTAAAAACTTAATTACTAATAGCCTATGATTGACCAGAAACCTTACCGATAATGTGAACACATATTTTGTATTTTATATGTATTATATACTGTATTCTTAGAAAAAAGCAAGCTACAGAAAAGAAAGTGTTAAGAAAATCATAAGCAAAATATGTTGGAGTGTCTGTCTCGTTCAGTCAGTAGAGCATTTGACTCTTGATCTCAGGGTCATTAGTTTGAGCCCCACGTTGGGTGTAGTGATCACTTAAAGAAATAATACTGAAATAAATAAAAATTTTAAAAAGGAAAATATGTTTATGGTATCATACTGTACTTTCCAGAAAAAAAAATCCATGTATAAATGGATCTTGTGCTCTTAAAGGGTCAACGGTACAAAGAACCTTTACAATGAGACAGAATATGAAGTCAACATTCAATTGTAAGCCAGGGTGGTCTCTCTGTCCTGTCCCGCAAGACCACAGGATGACAGGTTACCAACAAGAGGCTGAAATTAGAGTTTTGGGTACATAAAGAGGGGTTTTTTTATGAGTGTGTGCACTTGCCTGTTCACGTGCCCTTAAATCCTTCATGTGAAAAAATAGTGGGATTATCAATCAAGTTAGAACTGTTAGTGACTCTTCTCCACCTCATTAAAATCAGGAATGATCAATTTGACATGAACCCAACATTAGATTTGACCACCACTTCCCCTCCACATTGCATTCAAAGCTCTGTAATCAAAGCAAGGTTTGCGTACTTTCCCAGGCATCATTTTTAAAGATCCTTGGGCAGGGTGCCTAGGTGGCTCAGTTGGTTAAATGACCCACTTTGGGTTTCAGCTCAGGTCATGGTCTCAGGGCCGTGAGGTCGAGCCCCACATCAGGCTCTGTGTTGAGCAAGGAGTCTACTTAATCTCTCCCTCTCACCCCATCTCCTACCCCATGCTCATGCTCTCTGTGTGTCTCTCTCTCTCCCAAAAAAATAAGAAGATCTTTGGGAATGTGCTCAGCTAGAACATGGAATGTACTCTTTGCAGTTCTGGTCTGCTGAGTAAATCAAACCTCCCACTTTATGAGCATGACAGGGTTTTGATTGCCTCTGTGATTTGTGTTTCGTCCTTGAACTGGGCATGCACCAAACATACTTTTTAGCAAAAATAATGCATATTCGAGAGAATAAAGCTAGAAAACAACTGTTCCAGGGTTTGCATTATGTTCCCAATAATCATATCCAATGCTTTCTTTTTTCTAGTCTCCCAAGTCAGCATTTATTAGTGCTGCAAAAAAGGCAAGATTAAAGTCCAATCCAGTCAAAGTGCGGTTCTCTGAGGAGGTCATCATCAATGGCCAAGTGTCGGTGAGTTGACTGTTGCCTGCTTGAGACTCAGAGTGGCTGACATAGGGGCTTTGCACGAAGCACAGCCAGTTGCCCCTCTGGAAAGATCAATTTAGAATTCTGAGATTCAGGCCTGCTGAATCTCAGAACTCTAAAGGGCTTGAGAGATCCCCATGTCATGCTTGATGGGTCCTCTCTATCGTATCCAGAATACATAGTCGTCCAGGGTTTCTTCGAACGCTTCCAGTGTTCGAGACCTCACTGCTTTGCAAAGGAGTTCATTTGATTTGAGATCCCTGGCATTGCCCCATATTGAGTAAAATAGGCCTCTTTGAAATTTCTACCTACTTCTTCCCATCATGCCAACTGAGCATGCTTCCATTCTATATTTCGAGAAAGGCTTCCCCTAAGTTTTGCCTTATTCAAAAATGAAATGCCTCTATTCTTTTCACTAATCAAAATGGAAAGAAGTTAAAATGCTGGGCCACTGTCATGTGCGCAACCAGAAGTGAAGAAATACTGCCTGGATCTCCATCAATAGGTCTTGAAAGAAATCATGATTGCTGAGGCACATAATTGGTCTTCAAAATGAAGAGTGCAAACATCAGTAGGATGCTCTCTTTTTGATTTTTATTTTCCCCCAAGAAAATCTAACTTCATGTTTTTAGCTTTCAGAAAGCTGTTATCTGAGGCACTAAATGTTTTTGGACCTCTGAAATAGCAGCTTTCGTTGTTGGGGTTTTGTTGTTGCCAGGGGTGGTGTTTAAATAAACCTACAACGACAAAATGTCATCCATGACATGTGCATTAGAGGTCACAAACTCTTCCCTGAGGGATCTGAATTTGAAGTTGTGGGCCTGCACGTCCTGAGCTAGGCCCTCCTGGTCTGAGTGTCTCCCTGTCAAGACTTGCTGACCTGTGTCTGCCCACCTTGGAGCCCAGAGCTCCGATGACTAATCTGTTCAACCTTGTGACGCTTGTAGGAGGGGCCTCCAGCTGTCACTGTGCTGCCCTGGGGGCATTTCAGCCTTGTCCTCCCAGTCACCATCTCCTACCCCATCTCTGCTGCCTCCATTCACCCCACATTGTTCTGCTCCACACAGTGCATCCCTGTCCCTCTGGATGCAATTAGCATCCATTAGCATTTCACAAGACTATAGCAGTTCAAAACTGGAAGGTTCCAGTCACAGAGGAATCACAGTATCACAGAAAGTCATCTGGAACTTCCCCCATATTTTCTCGAGCTTCCAGGCATGAGACTGGGCAGTTTATGTATCTTTAGAGAGATTATGATTCTAGAAGCTGCTATGGCAGTTTTACTTCATCCTGGATATAATAGGGGGCTCATTCAAGGCAGCTGGTGTGTAAGGACAGCTCCAGGGGTCAGTCATCACCTGCAACCCCCGCTGCCTCCCCCCAGGCTGGTGTGTGGCAGGCATGTCCACTCACGTGTCTGCTCCTCAACCTTTGGGACCATCTTCATTTCCAGCCTACTCTTGCTCTACGGAGTCATCATGTGGCACTTCGTGTGGACTTGGCGCCAAACCAACTCCACGAAGTGGGTAGCAGGAGAGTCACGTGTGAGGTTCACACGAGGAGGAAGGAGAGGGAGGAAATTCAGAGAAAGGAACAAGAAGTGAAAGGCACGGAGCCTCTTAGAGAAATACCTAGGGATTGAATTCTCACGGAATATCTGTAGGACATTAGCCAATCCCTGGAGATCTTGTCTTCTGTTTCTTCATCTGTAAAACAAAGGACATATGGTTTCATGATTGTCCAGTTCCACTTGACTTATATGACTCTGTGACCAGCTACATGTGAGAAATGCAGTGCCCGCCAAAGATTGCCAGAACTCACCCAACATGCCTTCTTTCTTCTCCTGCCATCTCTCCCTATTTCCAATTAAAGAGAGAATTCAAAGGAATATGTTTCTATTGTTAATTTTTGTCATGTTTCAGGCATCTCTTTTTGAATTGTTTTTAGGTTATAGTGTTTGTTATAGATCCAGTGTTCTAATCTTGAACACACTAACCCTTTCCTTATAAGTCCCTTTTGAATTTAAAGAACATTTCTAAATGGGGTAAAAACTGTTCTATAAAAGGGCACCCTCTTGGCTCAGTCAGCAGAATGTGCAACTCTTAACATCAGGGTCATGGGTCAGAGTCCCACGTTGGGCATGGAGCCTACTTTTTAAAAAATTGTTTAAGCCCCTGATGTTTCAGGGGCTTAGTGGTTGAGAGTCTGCCTTTGGCTCAGGTCTTGATCCGCGGTCCTGGGATCGAGTCCCGCATCGGGCTCCCTGCACGTAGCCTACTTCTCCCTCTGCCTGTGTCTCTGCCTCTCTCTGTGTGTGTCTCTCATGAATAAATAAATAAATCTTTTTAAAAAATAATAAATTGTAGATATATGCTGCTTCTGCAAAGAGCAGAATTCTCACTTGACCTCTTTCCTTGTTGTTATAAAACAGGAAACTGTCAAGGATAATTCACTTCTTTTTATGCCAAATGTTTTGAAAGTGTATCTGGAAAACGGGCAGACCAAATCATTTCGCTTTGACTGCAGCACCTCCATAAAGGTAAGCGGACCCGCTAACCTCCACCTGGACCCTGGCAGGTATGGCGTGGAAGTCACACCCACAGCCTTGTGTCGCAGCGCCTTCTTTTAGAACTACCTGTTTATTTCTGAGGCTTTTCTGGTTGCTTCCAAATAAGGTAGTGTGTGAATACTTAAAAACAAACTTGGGGGAGAAGAGCTGAAACTAAGAAGGTTCTGCTGTGTGTATGTGTGTGTCACAAAATGATAGAATATGCTCTCAGTGACGAACCACTAGGGCTAGTCATTTTAATGCAACTCCAGTTTAATTAAAATAGTGTGACTGTCCCCAGGAAAGCCTGGCACCCTGCCTAAAGCCAGTATAAAAAAAATGGAAAAAAAAGCCAGTATGATTTCTTAGCAATGTCAGCCACCAAAAAGATTAAGATGTTAGCCGTTAATTGAATATCTGCTACTTTGATGTCCGGCAAAAACAAGGGGTGGAATAATATAAAGATAACATTTACTTTTAATTGCTGTAACTAATTTCATGGAAATAATGCATAAAAGGGCAGAAATGAAGCATGCTTCTTCGGAGAAGGAGTAAAAAGGAAGAGTCTCTTAGCAGTCCTATTATTGCAGAGCCACAGGTGAGTTTTACGTAATGGGTGTTATAACAAAGCAGATGGGTTCTTTCCCCCTGTGCCCTCTTCCTGGGGAAAAAAAAGCGCATATTCTATTTTTTATTGGACAAAAGTATGTTCAGAAATTGATTGCTCCCTAATGCTCCAGCAGCCTAAAATAGGCTTTCTGCAAATGGAACAATAAAAGAGATTTTATTGAGGTTTAAAAAAAAAAAGTAGTAGTGATGATCTGTATAATAATGTATCAAGAGAATATCAAGTCTGTGTTAAAAATGTCTGTCAAGAGTCAACCCCGAATTCTCGGGTTTTTTATATTAGTCAGCATGGACCTTGGGAGTGGAAGCATTTGTGCCAAGGCCCTGTCACTTATTGCCACAACACCAACAAGCAGCCTGTTTGGAATTGCTTTAAATAGGTGGTGACGTAGCACGTAACAGGGCAGACAGTATTCTAGATTGATGATGGAGTGTATAAGCCATCCTCAACTCCTTCCACATGAAATATCAGCTTCGTGCAAGACTGCTCGTTTTCAATGGGGGCGGCTGACAAAGTCCTTTCCCTTTATTCCTACTCAAAATCCGTGTATGGCAACGTGTTACTCTTATTATTGATCTGCTAGCCTAGAGGTGGGCGGACTTCTGGAAGGAGAGTAGATATCTCCAGCCCTGTGGCCTATTTGATCCCTTTCGAAACTACTCTGCTCTGTTGGTGTATCATAAAAGCAGCCGTAGACGGTGTGTTCGGAGAGGTCCTTAAGTCCGCCCTCTGGTTCCATAATTCACTTGAAGGACTCACAGAACTCAGCAAATTGTTAGAAGCACAATTGCAGGTCTTTTATTTTCAGGAGTTTATTTATTTATTTGATAGAGCAAAAGCGAGAGGGATCACAGAGGGAGAGGGAGAAGCAGACTCCCCGCTGAGCAGGGAGCCCGACATGGGGCTCCATCCCGGGACCCCGAGATCATGAGCTGAGCCGAAGGCAGACGCTTCACTGACTCAGCCCGCCAGGTGCCCTCACAGTTCCAGTTTATCGTGGCCAGAGGATACAGATTAAAATCACCAGGGGGCAGAGGTGCATAGGGCAAGAGAGTTTCCCAGCTTACAGCTTCCCAACGCCCTCTCCCTGTGGGGTCCTTCACATGGTTCTTATTTCTCCCAGCAGTGACAGGTGACCACGTGTGTGTGGTAGCGCCAACCCGGGAAGCTCCCCTGAGCCTTGGTGTTCAGGGTTTTTGTTAGACGTTGGCCACATAGACCAGCTGAGCTCCCGTATCCTGCTCCTGCAGAGGTCGAGCTGGTACGACTTGGCCCAAGGCCCTCACGTCGTTAGCACAGGCTCTCTGCTCTCTACCTGGCTCCCAGGTACACAGACACTCCTGGGGCAGTACACTCCACGGGCTTACACTTTACCTCCCAAGAGCCGGGAGCCAGGAGGCAAAACTTTCTTTAAGGCAAGACGAAGCCTCTACTACACACGCAATGTGCAAATGAATGGGCATGACCAGATTGGGCGCGGGCCAGGCCACAGTTGGAAGAGCCCTGAGATGGGACACCCGGGTGGCTCAGTGGGTGAGCGCCTGCCTTCAGCTCAGGGCGTGATCGCGGGGTCCCGGGATTGAGTCCCACATCGGGCTCCCCACAGGATACCTGCTTCTCCCTCTGCCTGTGTCTCTGCCTCTCTCTGTGTGTCTCTCGTGAATCAATAAATAAAATCTTTTAAATTAGATAAATAAATAAATAGCCCTGAGATAACCCAGAGCACCGCATCATGATAACGCCCTGTGACACCATGGCTTGGTCTATGATACCAAATAGTCAGGAGAGCTCCTTGCCATTAGACCCCCTACCCCATCCGAAGGTATAGGTTAGGACTTGCATGCATTCCTTAACAGAAAGAACTCTAAATTTAAAAGAGAGCCCTGCTGTTAATTCCCTGTGGCCTTTTTATTAGGAACCCACCCTAGAGTGAGTGTGATTTCCCTGAGGGTGGCAGATGGTGGTGAGAAGACAGGGAACGGTGCAGAACTCACAGCAAATTAAAGCTTGCTTAGCTCGTACCTAACAGCTTTACTATCGCCACAGACACAGGTGGGTAGGCGTAAAATAGAAATAGTATAGTTACGAAAGGGATATGACACTGTTTAATAAAAATTGCCAAAATTCTTGCTACAGAATCACAGGGAAGAAAAACTTGCTATCGATTTTCTGATTTTCCAGTGTCCTCCCTGGTTTATAAACTATTCAGGAGAATAGTTTATAAACTATGTGTTGCCACACAAAGGCTGGTTTTGTTTGTTCTTTTCTGGGCCTTGAACAAAAATTATGACACAGAGAATCTTTCTTATGAAATTCAATATAGTCAAGGCATTTCTGTGGAATGACTTCTTCGGTGGTGAGTGGGTACGGGGATCTTGGTTTTAAAGAGGCCTAGGGAAAAAAATTAAAAATTAAATTAAGTTAAATTTAAAAATCAAAAAATAAAAAAAAATAAAGAGGCCTAGGGAAAGGCGGCTGGCTGGCTCAGTGGGTAGAGCATGCCACTCTTGATCTCGGGGTCGTGAGTTCAAGCCCTACGTTGGGGGTAGAGTTTACTTAAAAAGAAAAAAGTAAATAACAGCAAAACCATTAAAGGAGCTTGAGGAAATTAAGAAAGGTCTGTAGAAAAGAATCAAAATTTCAGACAGCTCAGTAAAAAAAAAAAAAAAAAAAAAAAAAAAAACACCTACTCTGTATTGTAGGGTTTTTCTATCTTGGCATTGTTGATACTTTGGACGAGGTAATTCCTTATTGCGGGGCCTGTCCAGAGCACGATGCTTAGCTGCATTCCTCCATATTAATAGCAGCCCCAACCCCATTATGACAACCACAAATGTCTCCAGAAATTGCCAAATGTTACTATGAGACAGAATTGCTCTGGGGTTGCAAAGCACTGCTCTTTGGGATTTTTAGCATCGGAGTAAAAAATATCTTGAAGAGAGATCATTTACTGGTTTTCAAAGACATGAAAAAAATGTATGTGTTTTTTTTTCCTTCATTTTCAAAGACATTTCTTTTGCACTGCAGTAAACATGGGCTTCCGTGTAGAACACCTATCAGGTCATAGATGTTTAATCCTGCAGAGGATTGCTAACAAAGCTTGCTCATTCTACTTTCCCCCAGAGATTTAAAATAAAAGCTACTATATTGTATTCTTGTATAACAATAACGTATATTGTTACAGTACCCTAACTCTATCGAGCGGTGCTACAATAAATGTGTGCTGTGTATGAACTCATTTAGTCCTTATGTCTCTTCGGAGGCTGGTATTAGTATTATCCCCAGTTTATAGATAAGGACATTAAGACACTCAGAAGTTAAATAACTTGCCTTAAGCTGCACAGCTAACATGAAGTCGAGCTGGGAGTGGAAACCACCATTCCCTGATCCCTACTACATTTTTTTTTAACAGAAGGGCGCCTGGGTGGCTCAGTCGGTTAAGCATCCGACTCTTGATTTTGGCTCAGGTCATGATCTCAGGGGCCTGAGATCAAGCACCCAGGGTGGAGCCTGCTTAAGAGTCTCTCCCTCCCTAAGTTAAGACTTAAGTAGGCACCTCCTCCAACGAGTCAACTTGTTGCCTCCCTGTTTCTGAGCTCCGTAATGATTTGGGGCGGTGGGTGAGGTCAGGAAAAGGATCATCAAGCTTCGGAATGAACCAGAAGTATAAAACTGAAAGATCTGAAGCCTACTCGTGCAACAGTTGTCATTCCTGGTAAGCTCGGCACGCGGGCCTTGCTGATGTTGACGGCATCTGTCAATGTTTCCTTGTAAGGATGTCATCTTAACTCTTCAAGAGAAGCTTTCCATCAAAGGCATCGAACACTTCTCCCTCATGCTGGAGCAGAGGACGGAAGGGGCCGGAACCAAGCTGCTTTTGCTTCACGAACAGGAGACTCTAACTCAGGTGTGTGAAATTACACCCCCAGGTGAGAGCAGAAATTACACCTGCTGCTGAAAGCAGAGGCTGCCCGGCCCCAGAATTCCCTTGTCCTCCGACCCTTTAAACGTACTCACTGCAGCCCTGGGTATTCCCGCTAAAGAAAGCTCTGGCGTTCATAATGGGCTTTACATCTCAAGGTAATGTTTCTCTTTTTGGGCAATTTTTCATAGATTGTCGATCGGTGTCACATACAGAACTGTCACAGACTCCGCAACTACTCACTGGGAATATGGCTCCGTAGAATCATATTTTGTGTTAGGGCAACGACTCGTTCACCTGTTCTGACAATCGATCTCTTGAAACTGTCGACAGGAAACAGCTCCTGAGATTACTGAAATGAAGCCAAAACTCTATTTCGTTGTCTTAAGCTCTGGGTTGCATACTGGTGACTATTGGTGGAAGCTTGGAATCCCTGCCCCAGTCTGCCCACCGTAAATACGTGATCCACCAATGCGTCCCAGTTCCTGGTTACCGAAGTGCCACCCCCATCTGTTCTCGGGAGACAAGCAGGCTGCTTGGCTGCTGAATTCCGCGTGGCACCCTGACTTCTCTTGTGATTCGACACAAGCAGAGTCTTTGCTGGAAGTATAAGGGATTCCCACAAACTCCTCTTCTGTAGGAGAGCTCAGGGATAAGGGAACTTTGGGGAAGGGGGGGGGACGTGAGGGGAGCCATGGTCATTCTCTCCCTGCTGTAATCAGTCTGGAGTCTGATTTAGGGAGAAACCCACAGCGGTGTTAGAGAGTAATAGCAGTCTCTGCACTCCCCCCCCACCCCCCGATCTCCTTCTCGGCCCCCCACCCCCACCCTAGTTCTGGAGTGCTACGACTTACAGCCCCAGCACCCTCGGATCGTCTCCAGAGGACTGCCCGTAGACCACTGCCACCCATGCTGTCCGCACCTGGAAATTCGCATCCCCCTGGGCCAGCCTGAACCCAATGACTGATCAGTGGTCCTTTGGCTCGGGTCCTGGTGGCTCTACGGTGTAGGCCGGAGCGACCCACTGCTGGCTTCTGTGCCCTTGCTCGGCTCTCCTGCCTGCCCCGCTTTGCCCACTCCCTTCCTGGCCTCTCCTGGGAGCAGTTCCTTAGCGGGTCCCTCCGCTCAGGGTCTGCTTCTGGGGAACCGACCCAGGATATGTGCAGTTTTCAGGGAACCAGGATCCAGGACACGTAGCAAAAGAACTTGGACCACTTCCTTCCTTGGTGTCCAAACACACGTGCCTTTGCTTCCGTGTCCCTCGGCCAGCACTGACGGATGCTCGTGTCTGGTCTGCTCTTCCAGGTGACACAGCGGCCCAGCTCCCATAAGATGAGGTGTCTTTTCCGCATTAGCTTCGTCCCAAAGGATCCAATTGACCTTTTAAGGAGAGATCCAGTTGCTTTCGAGTATCTCTATGTTCAGGTATGTGAGAATTGGAGCATGCTTTATAGTAATACCGGAGGATGAGTTATTTCTTTTTTTTTGTTGTATTTTTTTTATTGGAGTATTTTCCAACATATAGTATAACACCCAGTGCTAATCCCACCAAGTGCCCCCCTCGGTACCCGTCACCCAGTCACCCCAACCCCCCGCCCACTTCCCTTTCCATCACCCCTTGTTCGTTTCGCCGGGGGATGAATTAAGTGCAGGGTTTTGCCCCTAAATGCTTGCATTTGGGATCTTCTTCCTCTTTTTCCCCCATCCCAAGCTCAGGGCATTGTGAAACCATTCCATGGTGTGTTTTTTTTATTTTCCCTTTTCATTTTGAAATCCTATCATGCTTAAGAGAAAGTTGCGAGAGTAGTAAAAGAACTCTGATAATCTTCACACAGACTCACCAGTTGTTCACATTTTACATATTTACTTTATTTTTAGTGAGAACACATGTTCTCCCCCTACACACACGCACACACACAAGTCCTTTTTCTAAAGCATATGAATGCCATTTACCAAATCCTGCTGATTTACCCCTAGCTACTTCAGTGTGTATTTCCCAGCACAGGACATTTTCTCATATAATCTTGGTATGATTAACAGAATAAGGAAATTTAACACAGATATATTTCCATCCTGGTGTACAACCTATATCCAGATTTTGCCTACTGCCCCCTAAATGGCCTTTTTCTTCTGGAAATCCATTTTCTCCTACAACAGGATCCATGCCAGGATCCTGTTTTGCATCTAAATGTCTTGTTACTTTAATTTCCTTAAATCCAGAATATTCCACAGTCTTCTAAGACCTTGACAGTTTTGAGGAGTACTGGGCAGTTATTTTGTAGAAACCTCCCGGTCTAATGTTTTCTCCTGATGAGGTTGAGGTTATGTCACCTGGGCACCATATCAGGGGACATTTGAGGTCCGTTTGTCCCCTTAACGATGAGCTTAACTTTGACCCTTGGTTACGGTGATGTTCCCCAAAGCTATCCATCCAGAGGTTACTAGGGTTTTTTGGTAATGAATAAGTAATTCGTGGAGAGGTGCTTGCAACTCTCTTAATACCCTTTCACTCACTGGTTTTCATCTTCACTGATGGTTCTTGCCCAAATCCACTATTACTGCAAGGGTTCAAAATGGTGATTCTTCTAATTCCATTATTTTTTCTTCATTTATTGTTTGACTTTCTACTATAAAAAAGATTTTCTTTCCCTTCTCTCCTTTATTTACCCATTTATACACTCATTTATTTGCTGGTTAGATTGTTGTGAAATGTGATATTCCTTAAAATGGAATACTTAATTTCAAGGGAATAAGACTTTGAGAAAATAGTATCTTTTGCAGACTGACTCTCTCCAATTCTGGGTTACAATTCTCAAAAAACAAGGCTTCGAGAGATGAGAATCTTTACCAGTTTGCCCCAAAGGGAATTTATTCGTTTGACATTTAGGAGATGTCCCTGTATTTTTCCGTAACTGCTTCCCATTACTCTCACTTAAATTCCCGGTACAATCACATTAAACAGTAAGAACCCGTTTACCTGAAGTTTAAGCATCTCACATTAGAGCTACTCAAAGAGATTGTAAACCTAAATGTAACCTCCCTTGACAAAAGAAAAGGGAGAAAATGCCAAAGCAAGGAAAAAAAAAAAAAAAAACCCCAAGGATGTGCTCCCTTTGGCTGGGCGTACCTGTATAAGGCAGAGATTTCTAGAATCATCAGAAACAAAAAAGCAAAGACATTGGAAAAAAGGAAAAAAAAAGATAGAAACGTTTGTTAGTTCTAGGTAGTTGATAAACTGGTTTTTGTTTTCCTATTCTCAGTATTTCCTTGCACATTTCAAAACTTTTGTGGTCTTTGAAAAGTTGAGTGGGAAAAGAAAACCAGTAGAAGACGGCAGAAACACAGACAAGCTAAAGGCCAGAGGTTGGGAATGGTGACGTAAATTAAAGTGGCGCTAAGCCCTAGAGAACAGAAATTAAGGTCGAAGGAGAAAGAAGCAGAATATGTACTAGAACATTCCAGCAGATGGGGCACTAAAGGCAAGGTCCACTTAAAACGTTCCCCACCTCAGTGGTCTTGGAAGAGACTGCAGTAGCTCCGGCACAGTAGGATGATTAGATGATTAATGGTCATGACCATAACCCCGAGGCATCTGGAAAAGACAAGTCCTATGCGGTGTACCCTGTTCATCAAGTAAAGAAATGTGCATTGCACCTTACACCATTCCCTACCCAGGACGGCAAAACTGTCATGACCTGGCTTTTCTAAGTGGGACCTCGGGTCACCTGGACCCCTCAGCTAGAAGCCCTGGGCCCTGCAGGCCGAGTAACCCAGACGTGACCGCCTGATTCTGAGCCGGCAGTTACTGCCTCTCCAGCCCCCCCATTCCTGCTGAGACCCAATCCGGGGCTTTGCCACAGCAGCTCAGCTTGTGAGTTGCAAGGAAATAGTTACAGGTGCCAGTCAGGGCATCGGTGTAGACGATGGAAGCATTCACTTGGCATTCTCTATAATGCTGCACCCCTCCCATCCACAAGATGATGCTTCCAAACCATTTTACTCCGCTCCTGTTTGCAACAGCCCCCTTAGCGATGCCGGTTGCCTTTAAAAATATGCATTAATTTATTTGAAATAACCGTAGAAAAACTATCACATGTTGGGGAAAAAAAATGCCCGTTGCATTTACGAAAGAGGAACGCGGTTGTGCTTCTCCCGCGGAGGGCCGACCTCTTCCGTAGACCAGGAGACCTGCTAAGCACGGTTCTGTTCAAGGTTTGTCTACTCAAATCGAATGCAGCGCATGGAGATCTTCCTCAGTCAAAAGATGCACTTGTTATTCCCGTGGGGCCTTGCTGGGGAGTGGAAAGCCTGCCCCGCGATGCTGCCCAGGGACTCGCAAAACACTGTGATGATGTTTTCTGCTTCCCCACCCTGGGTGTTGCATGGGTGGTGGACCAGCCAGCCACCCCTTCAGGGACCAGCCAATGGAGGGAGGGAAGGAGGTGGGAAGCCATGTGTGGTGGACCAAAATTAAGCTCCCATCATCCCCTATGTCCTCCACTGAGAATAGGAAATGAGAATTTCTTGGCATCAGCCTTTGTATCACAGAATGTGAGGTGTGTCTAAAATAACTTAGCTGTCTAACATAAGTCAGCGGATCTGCAAATGGTGCCGGGTGCCCACGTCGATTCTAAGGCACTAAAAAGATGCAGTAAAATTAGCCTAGAGAACAAAAGAGTAAGCAGAAGCAATGTATATCATCTTACAACGACCAAACCCCGTTCAGCTTTGTGGGTTCCTGTTGAGGGCAACAGCCCTTGACTCCAGACGAGCAGAAGTTCGAATATGGTCCTAGCTGTTAGCCTCCCACTTGTTAATGGGCCATGACGTATTTCACAGACTTTAGCATATACAGTAACAGAAAACCCTCGCCATTCAGACGGTTGTTACTCATAATCGCCCGTGTGCTAGCTATGAAGAGAACGGTTGTCCCCCCAACTCGTCAACAGGACAACACCTAAGAGGCCACAAAGCGTTTTAAGACACTTGCGCGGCATTGGTTTCCTTCTTAGCATCTGACATGTCCGTTGTAAAGGAACTTTCTGGGGGCCCCAAGTAGAGTCTGTCAGGACCTCTCTTCGGCAAAACAACGACCACCATTTGCTCGTGTGAACTGTATTTTCAGTAATGTAATTATGAGTAATAAAAGCACGATCCGTACCGCACAATATACATGTCAGACTTCACGCTAATTCTCCAGGATCAGTCTGAACTAATTATATAATGTAATTAAGTGACTAATCACCCTGACAAAAACCTCACCCAAGAAGTCTGGTTAAACACAGGGTGTGAAAGGAATAGGACACAACAGTCCCCGTCACAACTCTTCAGAGAAATAAGAGTGGTGACTCACCCTAATGAAGCGCATTCCGTTTCATGAAACATCCTTACAGGTGTGCCAGCAACCGTGAGAGTTAGCCCGCTATTCGGCTGGGGAGACAGACTTGAGGGATGAAATGCCATGTCCCAGGTCATTTGATCAGTCGTTGACAGAGCCTAGGATCAAGGCTTGCGTCTCTAAATCCTGCGTGATGTGCAATAGCAGCACTAGAAGAAGGCCATGTACTAAAATGATTTACCAAAAAATAATAATAATAATAATAATAATAAAAATGATTTACCTACAAGCTTCAAGGGCTGCTCGTGGCCTGGCACTGTGCCAAGTGGCTTCCTCACCTTCACCCTTCGCGAGACTGTAGGGTGACGCTCAACCCCACGGTGCCCCTTTATGGACACCCCAAGGCACCTGGAAGTAACTAGGAACCCAACACTAAAGCAATATGGTAGCCTAGAGGTGCACTCAGCCCGCCCTGTGACCTGCCTCCAGCAAGGGGTGCTGGCTTGCAACCCCAACAGGTATAGGATCTGGAGGAGGAGCAAAGGGAGAAGCCCTCATGGAGGAGGGAGGCGGGGAGGGAATGACTTCCCGCTTAGGGCTGATGGGATGAGCCGAGAGGCACGACCCTGGACCACCAGACGGAGCTCGCCCTGGGGGGGCCCTCGCACTCCCTCCACTCCCGCCCCGTAAGGCCCTTGGCACGAACCCCCATTGCACAAACAGGTAAACCGAGGCTGCAAGGGCAAAGTGGTCGCAGTTCCATGCACCGGTGGCCGTTGGCAAGGCCAGGCCTCCGAAGCAGGCAGGGGTGAGCCCACTACCTTGCGAACGGCCTCCCCGGCTGCTCTAGGCACGAGGAGGAAGTTAGGGATGTGGCCCCGACAGCTGTTTCTGCGGGCGATCACTTACAACGGACCCGGACCCGGTGGGGTCCTTCACGTGGTTCACTCGTGGAATCCTCGCTCTGACCCTGGGAATGGCGAGCAGTATTGTACTAAAGTGTACTAAAGTGGAAACTGAGGCACCGACTAGTTAAGGCGCTTGCCTGAGTTCCCACCCTCCGACGTGGAGGAACAGGATTCGAACCCAGGATTCCGCCCCGGCACAAGCCACGCGGCGCCCGCCGGGCTCTGCAGGGCGCATGGTGGCACCTGTGCTCCGACGTGGGCCTCGGCTCCTCGTTGTTTTTACAAACAGCCACCACGCCAGCCGCAGCTCCCTTGGCGGCCGCGGTGGCATGTGTCGCGCGGCCTCCGTGCTGGTGCTGACCGGGTTCCACGCGGCCTGGCGGCAGTGTTTGCACGGTGCACGCTTGGCCTCCTGGCTGGGCAGGAAGGTGGAGGGGGGGGGGGTGCAGGTCCCCTGTCCCCGCCACCCTGCCGCCCTTTCTTTGACGCGCGGCGCCCCCTGCTGGTGTCCGTTTCGCAGAGTTGCAACGACGTCGTTCAGGAGCGGTTTGGGCCCGAGCTGAAGTACGACATCGCCCTGCGGCTGGCGGCCCTGCAGATGTACATCGCCACCGTCACCACCAAGCAGACACAGAAAATCTCCCTCAAGTACATCGAGTAAGTGTTGGGCCCCAGGCCGCGAGGGGCGCCGCAGGGGGCCTCCGTTAATGCCGGCGCGTTTGGGGACGTGGCCTCCGTTCCCAAAACCCCGGGGCAAGGCGGGCAAAGGGGCCGAACACCGTGTTCGGTCCAGGTGGGAGGGGGGCACTCCTTGCCCAGTGCACCAGGTGGGAGGGGGGCACTCCTTGCACAATGCACCAGGTGGGAGAGGGGTACTCATTGCACAATGCACCAGGTGGGAGGGGGGCACTCCTTGCCCAGTGCACCAGGTGGGAGGGGGGCACTCCTTGCACAATGCACCAGGTGGGAGAGGGGTACTCATTGCACAATGCACCAGGTGGGAGGGGGGCACTCCTTGCACAATGCACCAGGTGGGAGGGGGGCACTCCTTGCACAGTGCACCAGGTGGGAGGGGAGCACTCCTTGCACAATGCACCAGGTGGGAGGGGGGCTCTCCTTGCACAATGCACCAGGTGGGAGGGGGGCACTCATTGCACAATGCACCAGGTGGGAGGGGGGCACTCCTTGCACAATGCACCAGGTGGGAGGGGGGCACTCCTTGCACAATGCACCAGGTGGGAGGGGGGCACTCCTTGCACAATCCACCATTAGCAAGTTGTGGTGAAAATGGGGAGCCGATTTCAAGTGAAGCGCACGTCTTAAGATTCCTAAGCAGACTCTGGTCCTAAGCCAGGCTTAGGTGTCAGTGCCTTTCAGACATGCAGGTCTTTAAGTTCTCGTGACATCCCTAGGAGATCGGTAGCATTTTCACGGGAGGTTACAGATGAGCAAACCCAGGCACAATGACGGGTTGCTTTGCCCAAGTCCCACGGCTCCGAGCCAGAGGGCTCAGGACTCGGGCCCGGGCGGCGGGGCTCGCACTGTGCTAGTTGGGGCAGTCAGTGGAAATACCTGTGCTTTAAAGGTGGCCCGCGTCACCTGAGATCACTTTAGGTGCCTAAGTGCGGTGTAAAAGGAACGCTCCGTCACCATGGGGAAGGATGGTGTTTGTGGCAAAGAGCCGTGACGGTGGGAAAGAAGGCCGCACGCTCAAGCCAGGCTCTGTGATTCGAATGTTCTGCGGGAAATCGGGCTGCCTTGTCTCGCTCCGCATCAGCCCACTCCTGCTCTTTGGCCAGAGAAGATTCCACCCTACAAAAAAGCAGTTTGCGTTACCTTCAGTTAGGTCGACGTAAGGCCCGTCCTTTAAAAGAGAACCCTTTGCCACCCGCCTGTGCGCCTGCCGTTGGCAGGTGATTCAGGAGCCCCCCGCAGCCACCGCTCCCTTGGTCTTGGCAGCTCTGCTGCTGAGAGCAAGGAACCCTCATATTTCAAAGTCGATGGCAGAAGTGCAGCCACATGGCCACGTAACACTGCAAGCCTTAGAGCCCTGTCCATCTGCACAAGTGATGTGCAAGCTCCTTGCGACCCACCTGCCACAGAAGCTTCCCGTGGGCTGCCTAGAAAGCCTTTCTCGACTCCCGCTGTGCCAGGGTGACCCACCAGGGAGCAGAAAGGCTTCTCAACGAGTTCGCGAGCCTGTCTTGGGGAGGATGGGAGCTCCAGCGCTCTGGCTCCAAGGCCACTAGTCTCACAACTCTGGGTTCTCCTGTCTACACCGAGGGACAAACCCTTGTGTGCAATTTGAGAACCTCGGGCCTTCCCTTCTCAGCCCACTCTTTTTCGCAGATGGCTTCTCTCTTTCTTGCCACACGTGCTGTGTCACCTGAGAGCAACTCGGCTCGCAGAGAGGTTTTAGGCTCAGTTGGGCACATTCCCTCCCTCATCTGTTCCCCTTTAAAAAAAAAAATGTTATTTATTTATTCATGAGAGAGGCAGAGACACAGGCAGAGGGAGAAGCAGGCTCCCTGTGGGGAACCCGATGCGGGACTCGATCCCAGGACCCCAGAATCACGCCCTGAGCCAAAGGCGGATGCTCAACCACCAAGCCATCCAGGGGTCCCTCCATTCCCCTTTCTTATGTTCCTGGGGAGGGATGATACTGGCCTCCATGTGAAAGAGCGCCCCGTACAACTTGACATGGTTTTCAGACTGTTAAAATGCATTTCTGTTCCTATTATCTGTCCCCACATTTTACCAGTTGGAATATGGTACAGTCAGAAACCTCCCAGAGATAACTGGCTTGAGTAAGAATCTCACAAAGTCTGTGATGATGTTCTTATTAATTCATTCACTCACCCAATCCCTGTTCACTGAGCATTCGTTCTATGTGGTATTCACGCTAGGACAGCAGGAAGTACAAATAAGTATAAATTATAATCCCGAGCATCCTAAGAACTCATGATCTGATTATAAAGATACGAGGGTCGCCTGGGTGGCTCAGTCGGTTGAGCATCTGACTTCAGCTCAGGCCATGATCTCGGGATCCTGAGATCAAGCCCCGTGTCCCTGCTCAGCAGGGAGTCCTCTCTCTCTGCCCCTGCCCCATCCGCCACTCATGCTCACACTCTCTGTCTCTCAAATAAACAAATGAAATCTTAAAAACAAAAAAAAAAAGATACGAAAGTAATGATTTAAAGTGCTGATACAAGTAGAATTACCAGGCACCCCATAAGGAGTGCCAGATGATGGGTAGAAATAATAAGTGCGAGTGGAGGAGGAGGAGGAAATGGTGATCATGAAAAACACCATCTTAACCAGCGATGGGCATGGATGGTCAAGTGGGGGAAGGCCGTCTTCCCACGCTTCTTTGGAGGGGATCTGGAGTCGGAGACACAAGCAAACCTTCTTGAAGGTCTTTATAGTATTTAGAAGACCCTGGATGGGCGCCTGACCAATCAGGATGGAATTCATAGAGTTCAAACTATGGAACCCTGCTGGGGTAGGGGTGTAGTCGTTGCTGAGGAAATGGGCCCTCCACAAACCTTATTAACCCAATGCTGCCCATTTTTCCTGTCTGTGCACACCTGTCGGGAATGTGGCGCCTCCCCACCAGTACCACACACACTTAAGGGTCACGACCCCCACCCCGTCACCACACCAGCCGCGCTCCTTGCATGCACACACGCACCCAGCAAGAGCTGTTGCCTGAAGGAGCTAGATGGACATCATGTGGCCGGCGGAGAAGTGTATGTTTGTAGTGAAGTAGCCACTGGGCGGGGGGGGGAGGGGGCAGGAGAGGGAAGAGCGGTCTGGGGCATGAAGGAGTTGGCATAGGCCCTTCTAGTGAAGAGAGAGACGGTGTGGGGGACGGGGAGTAGTAACAGTGGCAGTAAGCAAAGGAACCGGCAGAAATGGTGTTGGAAATACATACTCAGGTATGTGAATGAATTCAGTGAGACTCCAGCCTTCCAAGAGGGTTGGACAAATGGTCTCCATTTCCACTGGTCCCCAAGGCATTCTCTCTGGAGAGGGAAGGCTATGTTTCCTTTAAGGTGCAAACAGCTGTATTCCTAATCAGCTAGTATGTTCCCCGAGCGTAAATTCAAAGTTGCTTCCCTAATTGGGGCCCCAGCTCCATTTCCTGACTTGCTCGGAGTTCGTTTGTTCCCACAAACATCAGAGTGCCATCTTGTCTTAGATAACTAATCATCACAAGAACGTGAAATTAAAGATATGCTCTTTATTGCAGAAAAGAATGGGGATTAGAGACTTTTCTTCCCTCTGCTGTGCTGCAAAGCATGAAAGAGAAGAACATAAAGAAAGCACTTTCACACCTTGTCAAAGCAAATCAAAACTTGGTACCACCGGGTAAAAAGGTATCACATTTGCATCTTAATGGAAAATGGATTTTAAAGAGCCGGGCTTGCATGCATTTCTAAAAATGTTTAAAATTAGCTCGTGAATAAAATATTTTCAGAGGCAGTAACACCGCATAACCCCCGCCCCCACCCCTTTTCTTCCCTATTAACCTGTTTCTAAGGCTAATGAAAAGTAGGTGTTCTTGTGGAGACTTCTTTCTTTCTTGTAAGCTATGGACTCCTTGTTGTACGGAGTGTGTGTGTGTTCACGTGTGCGTGCAAGAGAACCTTGCATAGCCACTGAGATCTTGTGATTAGAGAACAGAATTGCAAGACGACTGCGCATTTCCATCGTGCTCTTGCGTACGGCTCAGACTGTCTTAAATACACAGCAGCCAGCAAGGGGCCTTGCAGACCAGATACCGCATTATTTAACCCGGGGTTTCCCTACGTCCCCACTGTTGACATTTGGAATCATTGTTTGCTGGCGGAGGGAGGCGGTCTTGTGCATTGTGTGGTATTTAGCAGCATCCCTGGTCTCTACCTACAAGACGCCCTCCATCACGACGTGGAAAACGTCTTTAGACATTGCCAAATGTGCCCTGGGGAACAAAATCACCCCCGGTTGACAACCGCTGAATTAAATCTTACTTCTGAAAGGAAGATAAAATTATTTCTGCCATTCACCACCATTAGTGTTAAAATCTCCCTTATTATTATTTTTTTATCAGAAGACACAGAAAGGGCATTTTAAAACTTTGTTGGTCGGAATAGAGAGTTATGTTTATAGGCAATAAAAAGCAAAGGGCTTCAAGAACCAGAAAGAGGACCCTAAAAATACAGGACCTATAAAATTGGAAGCAGTGTTACAACCCGAGAACACTTAACAATTGATATTGGCCATAGAGACTTGGGTGGCTCTAATACAAATCACTGTTTATGTGGGTAATTCTTTGGTCTTGGTATTGGATTATAAGTCATTTTTACTGGCTAAAACATACTTATTGCTATTCCCTCCTCACCCCATGGCTTTTTAAAAAGTAAAATCAGCTTCGACACACTCCAGCCACTGTTGCCTTACTTCCTCATTTCTGAAAGCATTCAGCTCACAGAAATCTAGCAGGACGTCAGGGATGAAGATTTTGTAGGGGCGCCTGGCTGGCTGGCTCAGTTGGTAGAACGAGCAGCTCTTGACCGCGCGGTCTTGACTTCAAGCCCCGTGTTGGGTGTAAAGATTACTTAAATAAGTAAACTTTAAAAAAAAAATTTTTTTTTTTAATTTTTGGTTCTGATTTGCCCAAAGCTAATTTCTTTTGATTGGCCCAATAGGATTTTTTTCAAGTGTGGCCCACTGGATTTGGTTAACTGTTCTAGAATTGATCGATCGATCGATCGATCACTGTTTTTCTATAAAGGTCAGTTTTTCTACCCAAGAGTGAGTGGTTTGCTTTCAAATCAATTTGCAAAGTGCTTTGGGTTTTCGAAAGAAGTAGGATGGCCCAACAGTGCTGGCTACCAGTGACATAAAGGGTAGTGCATTTGGGTATAGTTAACAATCAAGTACTTGTTTTGTGATGTGGGAATCTCCATTTTTGAGTCTTTCGAAAGATACATCTCACCTGGATAAAATTTTATGTTTTATATCCTTTATGAAACTCAGTAGATCCTTGAGTTGAACTAATCAAACAGGGACTTCTGGCAAGTCCCAACATTTCTACAATGATTGGAGCACAGAAAGCTCATTTTCCCTGAAAACATGCCAAGGCTGGAGGAAACTTGAGATGAGCGTGGCCAGCCTATTTCACAGGCTGTATGTAGATGGCAGGTGTGTGTTCAAAACGGCTCCCACGAACTCTGTGTACAGGTGAGTCTCCTGTACACAACCCGCTTCGTCCCTACCTGCGATTGGAAAGCACCACTCGACTCTTGGGGGTCTCCAGTGAGCAGACATTTCAGTGGAATATCTTACCATCTTATCTCTTTTGTTGAGTGCCCCGGCCCAGCGGATCCACGTTTATGACCTCCCCCGCCAGGCCTTTCCCCCCAAATAAAAAAAGGGTTTAATCTGGATGTCTTGTTGCAACCCTTTATTACGAACCCAAATACATAGCAGTTTACCCTCACTCGTCATGAAGAGTCCTTGTCACACCCCTTCTGTTGGCAGTGAGAGCATCCCGGTTTGCCCCTGTGGTTAGCTGGTCTCCAGCAGAAACCACACCATACCCACTGGAATTAACACCTGAGGTTTCTTTTCTCTCCTCAGCTCTCTGCACTGCAAGCCAAGGTCCATTATCTCAAGTTCCTCAGTGACCTTCGACTGTACGGGGGTCGTGTGTTCAAGGCAACATTAGTGGTAATTGCTTTTTCTTGCTTTCTCTTGGAAGCTACGGAAGCCTGCAAAATGTCACTGCCATAGGCTGTCTTGAATGAGCTGCCTTTGATGACAAAAGCAAATCAGCTGTGAATCTTTTCCAGCCTTCATTTCTAATCGGCTGCACCCCAGTCTGGAAATATCAGAAGAAATGTTAAACTAGATAACACCACTGCAGAATGCCCTAGAAAAAGTAATATGAAGAACCGAGAGAGTTGATGCGCTCTTACAATGGCCTTCTTTTAAATCATTGGGCCAGAAGTTGCTTTCATATTAAAAGAGGGGGAAAAAAAATCCTCATTTCTAAAAGTGTCTCATGATTATGAATCTATGTGCTCTGATAACATTTACTCTCTACGTTATTCCTACTTTATCGGGGCCTCGATGCAATCATGATGTCTGGTTCTTCTAATTGGGTGATTTAGCACAATATGATCGAGAAACACTTCCTAAAGAAAATGTGATCTTGTAAGAATAGGCTCTCAGGTTCAACTCTGCATGGTGTTTTGGAGGTCGAGGATTTTTATACTTTGTCAACGTCTCTCAGCAGGCGGAAAAGCGCTCAGAAGTGACTCTCCTGGTTGGGCCCCGATATGGCATAAGCCACGTCATAAACACCAAAACCAATCTGGTGGCTCTTTTAGCTGACTTCAGCCACGTCAACAGGATCGAGATGTTTACCGAGGAGGACAGCCTGGTGCGGGTGGAGCTCCATGTGCTGGATGTAAAGGTAAATTCTTCAGGTGCTGACACAGGGCCTTGATCTGAACAGCACATTTGTGATAACACCGCCAATATTTACAAAGCGGTCAAAATTTCAACGTGGGCAGAGGATCAGAAATGTGACGAGTTACAGAAAACATCCACCCAACCTAGGCCTGATGACTCCAGTCCTCCCTAAGGAGCCGTGACAAGTTGCTCAAAGTCTTCATCTATACATGAGAAAGCAAACCAGTTCGTTTCTGAGGTTCCTTGTAGCTCCCAAGTGCATGAATCAGAGAGGAGGCGGGGGAGATTTTTCCCTGCTAACCTTCTAGAATATTCATGTCCAGAGAGTCAGGGAGATTTTCCCCAACTCTGTTAAGAACTCCCATTCCCTTTTGTGAGATCCAGCCCATATGTGTTTATTCTTTGGGAAAAGCTGAGGACTTGAGTCAGTCTGTCTTTTTGTGCTACAGCAATTAGAACCGACCGAACATCTGGCCCCTGTGAATGTCATGGCCATTCCATTGAAAACAACAATCTGAGATGGTCCTCAAAGGGCAGAACTCTACTCCCAAAACAGAAGTTGACAGGAAATTATCCAGGTCCCCTGGGCCTACCTTCTTACCCCAGTAGTAGATGAGTCATTGGATTTTGGCCATGGTAACATATCTCTGCTTCCATGGAAAAAAAGAAGCCATGTCAACCAAGAGGAATGCTCTGAGAACAGGCAAGGGTTCTGTCTACATAGCAAATCCAAAAGCCTCTGTGTGCTCTGCAGTGGGACGAAGTGACCGTGGAAGGGAGAGTATGGAGCTCAGACATGGTGGCCATGGTTCATGGCATTTCGTGGGCAAAATCCAGGGACTCTGGTTGAACTTCATGGCAGTGAAAGTGCTAGAATAGACTCAGAATGCCTGACCCACTCCATGAGCAAAGATGCTAAGAAGAATGGCCCCCTCATAGAAACAGTAGGGAAGAGCGTGGATTGGATGCAGCCATCACACACCTGATAACGGGATCGTTCAGCCCAACAGAAGCAGGTGGCACGACCCAATTGGTGGTTTCCTGCTTATACGAAAGAATTGTGGGATCCTTTGAGGGGAGACCTCAATTGAAATAGAAAGAAAAGGCAGTTTATTAAGTAGCGTGAGACTTTGGGTGGGAAGTTAGATTCCACTAGCCAGGGCCATCAAACGTGGCAACGGTCCCATACCTGGGAGTGAAAGCAAGAGCTGGTCACCTCGACGTTTCTGTCCCTCTCTGGGTGTCTGCTTTCATGTTGCTCCTTTATTCCTCTGTCAAGTTCTCTCTCTCTCTCTCTCTCTCTCTCTCTCAACTAGAACACACCAGCCAGTCCACCCTTCCTAATTCAAGGAGAATAATTGCTTCAACTAAACACTTCCTTCCCCATATGCCCAAGACTTGTCTCCAATCCTATGATAACCTCATTGTTTCCAGAAAGCTATAGCAAGGCCTTTTCTCAACTTGCATCTGTTTTGCTCTCCTGTGAATTTACAACGTCTTTTGCGAGCATCCTTTTCCTGGATCTTTTTGACACTTTTCATTCCATCTTAGACATAATTTTCACTTGAAGTTTTACTTCTTTTCAACACTAATTTTCACTATGAACCCAAACTTAATCTTCCTGTGATTATTCGGACCCCAGGTTCACATTTGGTAACTGACTATCACTTTTTTTTTAAGATTTTATTTACAAAAAAAAAAAAAAAAAAAAAGATTTTATTTACTTATTCATGAGAGAGAGAGAGAGAGAGAGAGAGAGGCAGAGACACAGGCGGAGGGAGAAGCAGGCTCCATGCGGGGAGCCCGATGTGGGACTCGATCCCAGAACCCTGGGATCACGCCCTGGGCCGAAGGCATGCACCAAACTGCTGAGCCACCCAGGTGTCCCTGTCACTTTTTTTAAATGTTAACTATTTGGAGTAAAACCAATGTTATCTTTTTCTCCCATTCCAATATTACTTGGGAAGATTCAAAATGTCTACGCTTTCAAGATGGCGTCACCTAAATGTTTCTCAGCAAGGCTCTCGGTGTTACTTCCGACCTTTTGGTCCAATGAAATGGTTGCTCAGTAACTTTCTTTGTTATATTTCATAAGCACAAACTTACCTGAGGGAGCTTATTAAGGAGGGATGGCTTTAACCAAACTATTCTCTTTTGCGCAGCCCATCACACTGCTGATGGAATCATCAGATGCCATGAACCTGGCCTGCTTAACTGCTGGCTACTACCGGCTCCTTGTGGATTCCAGGAGGTCAATATTTAACATGGCCAACAAGAAAAATACAGGAACCCAGGAAACAGGTATTCTCTTCCTAAACTCATGACACACCGACCCCTCCCTTCCCCATCCCCTGTCACCTAAATGTGACAACAATAAGGACATTTCTTGAAAAGTTAAAATTGTGCTCATTCAAAAGTCTTATATCCAAATTTAAGACAAAAGCCTTCAAATAATTCTGATGTGGCCTTATTTTTTTTAGTGAAAATATTCATTTTTCCCCCATCCTATTTTACTCATCACTTGGAAATGCTGGAGAACATGTTTCAAAGGGAGTGATTTTCCTATTCTGAAGACAGTAAGCATCAGTCTTTATGACTGAGTTTTTACTGCCTCACTCTTGCAGAGGTCAGGATGCAGAGAGCCAATGATGGAATGCACAATAGAAGTTGTGAACCCCCACCTTTAGGGCTTCTCCCTCCTTAAGGGGCCCTAGGCCCAGATATCCGGACACCTCCTCCTACATCAGACTTCCAGCCGGGATTCTGGGAGCTCTGAAACCAACTGGAGGACTTGGGTCTCACCCAGCACTTGGACTTGGGCCTCTAGAAGGAACCCCAGCAGCCATCTTAGCTCTGTAGCGGGAGCATCGAGATGGCAAAGACATCCAACAGGTTCAGTCACTTGACAAGACAGGATAGCTCATGAGTGATGACAAGGAGGGCTGCGGTGTTAACAGCTTCTTTGAGAGTGGGTGGTTTTCATTCACTTTAGAATTTTGTTCTTTAGTGTTTGACTCTTTACTTCCATCTACAGTGAACACTCAGCAAACGTGGCTGATGGACGAACAGACACTAGTCCTCAAGCCAGAGCTGCTGACCCACTGGGGTTCCATAATCAGAGTTTCTCTTAAAAGAAAGGGAAAGCCTTAAGAAGCAATCCCATTGTCACTATTTCTGAACGGATGGGGGGAGAAAGGAAAATCCTCTCACTTTCGGACTTAGGAGAAAACATAAATCATTATTCCATAAATATCTTGTTATTTGCAGATAGACACACACAACCCGGCAGACTTGCACAGTTTATGATGATGGCTGGTTAGGGGGAAGCAGTTGGTCACAGGAAGAAGGGAAGCCAAGAGAAAACGAGGGAGTGGCAAAGGCATGCCAGAAGGCAACTCTGAATTATAACTAGATGTGGTCCAGCCCCACCTGGAAGTAGCTTTTTAAAATTTCTCTAAGTTTGGGTTTCTTCATTTGTAAAATTGGGATTAAGAAGTTAGCTTGCAACAAAAGGGTTCGGAAGGAACTTGTGTACGACACCTAAAAGGATGCCCGATACTTCTTTCAACAAGTGGCAGGGAAGCAGGAGTTGGAGAACTTGAGGAAGAAAGTGATAGAAATGGAGAAGGGAAGGGAACACAGATGGGAGGCAAAGAAGGACCCTGAGACACACAAGTGATCAAAGATAAACAGGGAAGGAACGAAATGGTGGTGGCGAGTGTGCACTGGCTCTGGTGGTGAACATTTGTACGAGCAGTTGTTTTCCCTGAGCTAGGAGATTTCGAGCAACTTCGCGCTGGCCCGGGAAATTCCAAAGGTCAGTTCTGCAACGCAACATAGTCCTTTCGCGTTGGAAAACCAGTTTTTGGCTATCTATCTTCAAATCTTGAATTTTATCTTGAAAATAAAACCTTTCTTCCCCTAGACTGTTGAGATTGTAGAGGTGCGTGAAGAAATTGCAACCTACCGTGTCAAAAACAGTCACGGTAATAAGGGGCCTCCATTCTGTCCAGTAGATGGTGACTCACAGTGTAATGTTTAATCAGATTTTGAGGGGCAAAAGCTATTATCTCCATGGGGAAAGAATGGAACCTCAGCCTTTCAGTCGTTTCTCCCAGTTCTACACTGAGAATGAGGGTGAGGGCATGTGCTCCGGGTATCTCTCCCCACCAGGGGGTGTGGGGAATGCGCGTGTAAGCAGGGGGTTGGGGGTGGTGAGAGAGAGAGAGTCAACACGCTCCAAAGAGCAAGCACCTGGTTGACCCGAGCTGAGCAGCAGCCAGGGGCTTAGCATCCTCTCATAGTTGCAAGTTCCCTCTCCTCTTCAGAAACACCCCCCCACCCCCACCCGAGACCCAAGAAGTGTAGAGAATAAAGTCTGTTTAGACCAATTCATCCGTGGTCCACACTGTCCTCCCACTCTGCGGGAGATGGGGCCAGTTCCTAACCCACTTCCTTCTGTGGCTCTAAAATCATTCCAAAAGCTAAGTCAGTACACCCTTCTAGAAGGAAGCCAAGATTGAGTGTGTATTTTCTTCTTGTCTCAAATTGATCAGAGACCTGAGTCAAGATCTTTGATAAGGAACAGCAAGCCCCCATTTCTTCCCTATCTTGAAAATTAACCTTTGGTTACTTTCAAAATCCCTGAACCCACCTATCTGTGCACCTCTGAGCATTAGGAGGAGCCGAGTAAGTATCTATCAAGCTGTTTTAGCCTGCTGATCTGTCCCGCTTTCATGTTGTTCCAAACCAGAAGTTGTCAAACTATGACTCATGGATCAAATCTTGTTCTTGTAAATAAAGTTTTATTGGTACTCAGCCAAGCACACTGTATTTGTTTCCTGGGTCTGCTGTGACAGGTTATTACAAACCCTGGGGGGGGGGGGACCCCGGGTGGTTCAGTGGTTTAGCACCTGCCTTCGCCCCAGGGCATGATCCTGGAGTCCCGAGATCGAGTCCCCCATCGGGCTCCCTGCATGGAGCCTACTTCTCCCTCTGCCTGTGTCTCTGCCTCTCTCTCTCTCTCTCTCTCTCTCTCGCTCTCTCTCACTGCCTCTCTCATGAATAAATAAATAAAATCTTAAAAAAAAAAAGTCTACCATGATAGGAACTTACTGTCTCACAGTTTTGGTGGCCACAGGTCTGACATCTAGGCAGCAGCAGGGCCGTACTCCCTCCAAAGGCTCAAGGGGAGAATGTTTTCTTGCCTCTTCCAATTTCCAGGGGCTGCCAGCGTTCCTTGTGTCTGCACAAGTCCGGTCTCTGCATCCATCTTCTATGGCCTTCCTTGCTTTTCTGTGGGGCCCAAATCTCCCTCTGTTTTCCTCCTATGACAGTCATCATTGGATTTAAGGCCCACGCAGATAATCCAGATGAACTCACCTCAAGATCCATAACTGAATGATACTTGCAAAGGCTCTTTTTTCAAATAAGGTCATATTCACAGAGTGGACTTATCTTTTGACGAGGCCACCATTCACCCCACTCCATGCATTCGTGGATGTCTCACCACGGCTACTTTCCTGTTACAACAGCAGAGTTGAGTGGTTGCTCAACTGAGCAGTTGGCCCACAAGACCTAAAATGTCTGCTCTCTAGCCCTCCCTTTACAGGAGAAGTTTGCCAACCACCAGTTTAAACCCAGAGCTCCGTCACAACTTTGCTAAACGACTCTTCCTCCCCCAGCAATTCAGTCTCCTGACATACATGAACGTGCGCGTGCACACCCCCAGCCCCGCACACAGTCGGTCGTAATCGAAATTGTTCACAAAACAGTGCTGACCCCCCCCCCAGTATACTTATTGTAAGGTAACATGTAAATATGTTCTTGTGTAGCTCAGTGTCTTCAAAATTATTTCTTTACTTGCTCTTCTTGAAAACATGTGCATTTAGCAAAAGGACTTGGAACAACATTCAGCGTTGAGTTCAATGCGTACAAGTTGGAGCAGAAACATCTTCAGTAAAACTGACTTTTCTCCCCGTATGTCTTGCACATCTGATGTCAGTATTATCCAAACCTAGGCCAGGGAGCAATCGGAGGGCACTAATGGGAGAATATGTGGCCCTAACATGTCCTCAGAATGTTTCCTCTGCAGTCTACAAAGCAATATTGACAGAATGACGCACTGCTTTGTCTTGTTAAATATCAGAGCAGAGTCTCCACATCAAAATTCCCTGCTGGAAGACCCTTGAGGAAGAAAGAAAACAGTGATTTTTAAATTAGGGTTTTGCAATTTTAATTCATGAGGAACATCAAACAGATCTTCAGGAGTTTTCATGATACAAATAAAAATCGAAATTAGCCAAACTGTTAACTACGCTTAGAAATAGAAAAGAGAAAAAAATAGCAGAGAGAAGTACGTTACCTATGATACGCTCCACCAGCTGCATCATACATGTGTGTGCATGCGCACACAAACAGGCGTGCATGCTGACATTTATACGTGAATATATTAACACCTACTAGGATGTAAAAAGGCTAAAGATAAGAGGTCTCTGTGCCATCATTACAACATGATTATGTTTTTATTTATGTATATACTAGATTATTTCTATTATGACATTATCATTACAATGTTTCCTAAAATCTGTGGTGGAAGTACGAGGTTCCTTGACTTTCTTCTACCTCAATGAGGAAAAAAGTCCAACATCTCCCTCGGCGAAGTGGTAAATGTTAGATCTCGCTTTACCAAGAAGGGGGGAATCTATTTTCTGGAATGCCAGCCGATTGGACTGCGGCCTTTAAGGAATTTTAGAGGCGTGTCGTCTATTCACATTCGTAGACGTAGATGAGATCTTCTAATAACAGAACCAGGGGTCAGATGGAGATAAGGGGTAGTTCCCTGTACTCAGATGGTGTTGTCCTTTATGGAATAGCAATTATATTTTGTGCGGGATGTATTTTGTTAGGGTCAGTTCACCTTAACCAAGAAATCCTGACACCTGAAGCCTCAATCAACCGGTACCATGTCCGGAAAGCTGCATGACTGTATTTACAGAAGTGGTGCTACCAGTCGTTAAATTAAGAAACCAGGCCTCAGAGTAACGTTGTCTTTGCATGATTCTTTCTTCTTAGGAGCTGAAAATAAAGGAAAGCATAACCTCCTTGGCCCAGATTGGAACTGTATCCCCCAGATGACCACCTTTATCGGCGAAGGGGAGCAAGAAGCCCAGATAACATACATCGATTCAAAACAGAAGACGGTCGATATTTCAGATGGCACCTTGTGTCCCAAAGACCACCGGCACCTGTATCTAGACAACACCTATAATCCAGATGAACTCAACCAGCCGCTGACCCAGCCGGGCGATGCCGCGTGTGAGGCGGACTACAGAAGTCTGGCACAGCGGTCCCTGTTGACCCTCTCGGGACCAGAAACTCTCAAGAAAGCACAGGAGTCTCCGAGAGGAGCCAAAGTGTCCTTTATTTTCGGAGATCTCGCCTTGGATGATGGTCTTAATCCCCCGACTCTCGGCTACGAGAGACTATTGGAGGAGAGCCCAGAACTGCTGGAGAAGCAGAGGAATCTCTACATCAGCAGTGCCAATGACATGAAGGGCCTGGATCTCACTCCCGACGCAGAGAGCATCCAGTTTGTGGCAAATTCTGTTTACGCAAACATAGGTGACGTCAAAAACTTTGAGGCCGCCGAGGGGATAGAGGAGCCCCTCCTGCACGACATCTGTTATGCAGAAAACACTGACGACGCAGAGGACGAGGATGAAGTGAGCTGTGAGGAGGACCTCGTGGTGGGGGAGATGAACCAGCCAGCCATCCTCAACCTGTCTGGCTCGAGCGATGACATCATCGACCTCACATCCCTGCCCCCTCCAGAAGGGGATGACAATGAGGATGACTTCCTGTTGCGTTCCTTGAACATGGCCATCGCCGCACCCCCACCTGGCTTTCGAGATAGTTCAGACGAGGAGGACTCTCAGAGCCAGGCAGCGTCCTTCCTCGAGGATAAGGAGCCGGGCCGAAGTCTGCAAAATGATGAGATCCCCGTGTCCCTCATTGACGCTGTGCCCACCAGCGCCGAGGGGAAGTGTGAGAAGGGGCTGGATAGCACCGTGGTTTCCACGCTGGAAGCTCTAGAAGCTCTGTCCGTGTCAGAAGAACAGCAGACCAGTGACAATTCAGGTTCTTTCACGATTGTTACATTTATTCAGTGATAACCATGCATTCCATCCTCTCAAGCCATTTACCCTTGGAGCCCTGTTGATGTGCTGTTGTCCATTTCACGCATGTCCCGTTTCATGAGTGTGCTGAAGCTACCGTCATGGGGTATTTTTTTTCCTTTTTTTTTTTTTTCTTGTGTATGTGGTTTCCTTTGTTTTCGTTTTGTTTTTTGGTTTTTTGTGTTTTTTTTTTAAATATGTGGCACGTATTTTTCCCCATTTCTGGAACAGTTGTGCAATAAACTGAGAGTCCTTGCTGAAAAGGGAAAAACTTGGTTTTTTGTTGTTGTTGTCGTTGGCTTTTGGGTTTTTTTTTGTTTTGTTTTGTTTTGGTTTTTGGTTTTTTGATAATAACGAGTCCCGTCTTCTTACATGTCTCCTAGTGCCTCTGATGCATCCATTAATCGGTTCTTGTTTTTTGCGGCATGCAGGTGTAGCCATCTTGCGGGCTTATAGTCCCGAGTCTTCGTCAGACTCGGGCAATGAGACTAACTCTTCTGAAATGACTGAGAACTCTGAACTGGCCACCGCGCAGAAGCAGTCAGAGAGCCTCTCCCGCATGTTCTTGGCCACTCACGAAGGCTACCACCCCCTTGCGGAAGAGCAGACAGAGTTCCCCGCCTCCAAGGCCCCCGCGGGGGGCTTGCCTCCCAAGCCCCCTCACGGCCTGGCCGCCCGCCCCGGGACTGACCTCCCGCCCCCAGTCGTGCCTTCCAAGCAGATCCTGCACCCAGACCCCATGGAGATGGAGCCCGAGACCATGGAGACCAAGTCGGTCACTGACTATTTTAGCAAACTGCACATGGGGTCGGTGGTGTATTCCTGCACCAGCAAAAGGAAAAGCAAGCTGGCCGACGGGGAAGGGAAGGCGCCCCCTAGTGGGAACGTGCCGGGGAAAAAACAGCAGGGGACCAAATCAGCCGAGGCAGAGGAGGAAGCCAAAGGTAAATTCGGTACCGTGTCCTCACGGGACAGCCAACACCTCAGCACTTTTAACCTGGAAAGAACTGCCTTTCGCAAGGACAGCCAAAGATGGTACGTGGCCACCGAGGGGGCAGTGGCCGACAAAAGTGGGCTGGAAGCAGCGACGGGGATCCCGTTCCCCAGAGCTCCCGGACTGGGGCCCAGGGAGGCGGAAGAGAAGGACGAAGGGGCTCCCGACGGAGAAGCCGGTGAGGTTTCAGCACTTGGCCAACGGGACCACTTCTTAACTGACGTGACCTGTGTATCTTCAGCCAAAGACTTAGATAACCCAGAGGATACCGACCCGTCTACCTGTGACCATCCTTCCAAGCTTCCGGAGGCTGAAGAGAGCGTGGCCCGCCTCTGTGACTACCACTTGGCCAAGCGGATGTCATCGTTACAAAGCGAGTGCCATTTTTCTCTGCAGAGCTCTCAAGGCTCTTCGGTGGACGCGGGCTGTGGCACAGGCAGCAGCAGCAGCACCTGTGCCACGCCTGTGGAGTCCCCCCTCTGCCCCGCCATGGGGAAGCACCTGATTCCTGAGACTTCAGGGAAAGGCATGAGTTACATTCCCGCCGAGGAGAGAGCCACCGGGCTCCCCAGCCATGGAGCCACCTTTAAGGAATTGCACCCCCAGACAGAAGGCATGTGTCCACGGATGGCAGTGCCCGCTCTGCACACAGCTATTAATGCAGAACCCCTGTTTGGCACTTTGAGAGATGGATGTCATCGACTCCCCAAGATTAAGGAAACCACAGGTACAGCAATGATGGATTTAGCGCTTTGCCTTGCCCACCAGAAGCGTGTAACCCGGATTGACAACAAACCCCAAAGTAGAAAGTCGGGAAGAAAAGTAGAAGTTAGAATTTTGGTAGGGGCTGCAAAACTATGGCCAGGTTAAGTATCGGTCAGCGATCCCCCAGTGTCTGAGCAAACACTGACATTTCTAGATCTGTAACAATAGTGGAGATGGCATCTGCTCTTCAGAACCTTGCTCTATGCTTGCTTCCAAAATTTGGCAGAGCGACACATTTTTTTTTCTAAAAATGTAGATTTTTAGCCGTGCTCAGGGTGACTCTTAATTACAGGATGGTGTCATGTAGTGTCACAAGAGTTTGATTTCCTCCTCAAGACCTCGAATTTCTATTTTTGCCATTTCATTATTGAGAGTCAAGAAGGGATGATAGAGCAGGGTAGCAGGGAGATGGAAGGGGGTGGGGAAGATCGTTTGCCTTTCAGCAATACTTAATATCCCTCCCTACTCCGTAAGACTCTCTTAGAGACATGTCCTGAAGTATCCGGTACACCTCAGTGTCAGGAAGGCTTTGGGGGTACGTGTGATGAGCTGCTTTATTTTCCCCCAAATAATAAAACATAGGCATAGGTAGAAACAAGAACACAACCACCTCTGTGCCCATCTTCACCATCCTACCACCCAGTGGGCACATATTCCTCTCACCAATCCACTCGGCCAGCCATCACGTGGCCAAAACAGATGTTCTTTCCTACTCTCAGATATCAAAGTATATCCATAACATCTCTTCCAGACTAGGTCAGTAGATGTTAGTGAGATCTTGCATAGGTTCATTTCCATTCCTGCCCTTTTAAGATGATCTACTTTCACAAAACCCACCACTGACATCACCAGCCTCGGGAAACCTGCCTATGAATGTTCCCTAACTCATCACTCAGCTAGTGTCTTGACCTCTAACTGAAGCACGCTGTTTAATCTTTCGTGGCTCATGAAGAGCTTTCACCTAATTTCCCTCTTCGCACAAAAATTCCGTGAGATGGAAATATTTTCTTCACATGACAACTTTTTTGCAAAAAGTTGAGCAACTCGCCCAGGGTCTCCTCTTCAAACCCCATACCAGGCAGTCCTCGTGGGGTCCTCTTGAAAAACTGACCTTATTTACTTTGCCTTAATTAGACCACTTAAGAAAAAAAAAGGTAACTAAGTAACTGATGCCAGGACTAACCTAACGCCCTTGAAATGAAACTCAAATGTCATAAATATTTTGAATAGCCGAGATCTAGGATGTGTGTTTTCTAATTACATGTCTAAACACTGATAGATAAATACCGGGGGTCAGACAAGTTGTGAAGCGCCACAGTCTCTGCAAATAATTGTGATTTCTAGCCAATTCAAAATAAATCCATAGTTTCAAAACAAATAAATCCATAGTTTCAGAAATAACAGCTACCCAATATATCTTGAAATGGAAATCTTATGAGATCTCAGGAGGCAGTCTTTGAAAAGGAGGGTGACCCTGACAAATGGCAGCCCTTCTAGAGTACATCCTCGGGAAGTGACAGCCAGCACCTAGAGAGTCAGTGAAAATGACCACCCATGAGATGCTTAACGATTCTCTCTGTTTTTCTGCTACCCCTAGTGTAGCTTTGACAGAGCCTGGGAAGGAGAGACGAGGAGGCATGCCTTCAGCTTGGTCTCAACATCCTGAAGCTGATCCCATCCTGCTACCATCAAACATTCACTCGGAATCAAAGGTGCCAATTCCAAATCAAGACCCTAATGATTTCTCCCAAGCAAATCTGGCATACGGAGAGGCTGTGAACTGGCGGCCACTGGATCTGAGAGGGGGGAGCCTCGGGACACCCCCCAGCCAGAAGGCTCTGCGGCGTAGCAGCAGTATCCTCTCGGGATCTGTGGGTTTGGAGACCTTCCAAGAGAGAACCAAGGGTGCGGTCAGCTTAAAGTGTCCGGGAATCACAGAAGCACCGGAGGCCAGTTCGGAAAGGCGAGCAGAACTCCCCCTGGGGAAGAAGCTCACCAAAAGTTTTTCCCAAAGCTCGATGTTCTTTAGCTCCGAGGGAAAAGTTCACAAGAGGTCCCCGGTGGCTCACAAAGACTCCAAGCTGTACAGGACATTACCCTTGCGCAAGCTGGAAGGCAGCAACTGGAGATGCCGGGGACCTTTCAGCTACTGCTTCCTGAACCGAGGGCAGGATGAAGATGGAGATGAGGATGAAGAGGAGGGAGAGGCCACGCGCCAGGTCTCTTGCCTCTTTCGGCCACAGATGACTCAAGCCACGCCAGAACCAATCAGCCCACCTCCGGCTGTTGGGATTCAGAAGCAAGGAGGGGAGCTGTCCAGGGGGTCAGTGCTGAAGGTCTGGGCGGAAGACCTGAGTGGCCCAGATGACGCGGACTTTAGCAACCTGGCCTTCGATGCCCGGATTGCAAGAATAAATGCCCTAAAAGAGAGCACATACGCAATGCCCGATGGGTTCCTCGCAGCCCAAAATGATGCCAATGAGCTGCTCTGCCTCGTAAGGGCGACAAAGGGGAAGAGGGAGGAGTCACGCCCTGAAGCATATGACCTTACGCTTTCTCAGTACAAGCAACTGTTGTCCATTGAGTCCAGACAGTTGGGAAGTGCCTGTAGGAAGCTGGCGATGGCCGAGAAAAGCCCAGAGGAGATGCTCCTAGCTATGACTTCCAGCTTTCAAGTGCTCTGTTGCCTAACGGAAGCTTGCATGCGATTAGTTAAAGTCGTGAACTCAGAAACACAGCGGCAGGAAATTGTAGCGAAGATCAATGAAGTGGTCATAAACTACATTTGTCTCCTGAAAGCTGCAGAGGCAGCCACTGGAAAGACCACTGGGGATCCTAATGTTGGACTCTCGGCGCGACATTCAACCACCATGGCCGCCCTCGTAAGCACACTAACACGTTCTCTCAAGATGCTTTTAAATAAATAAAGTATGAAAGTCACATCATAATCTACCTTTGCAAAGCCATACATGAACTTTTATTTACTTTATGTGTACGATGAACAGATGTCTCCTTTCTTCTCTCTGTATATTTTGTTATTTTATATAAAATAGGAGATAAAAGTCACATTGATGAAATGTTGAAATGTACTAATCAGAAGTATTCTGTTTATATTATACATATATATACATGTAAAAGAAATATACAAGAAAGTGATGACATTTGGCTATTTTTCATATAGTTGAAACTCCAGGTATATGATGTGAAGTTTTAAATTCTCCCGTGTTAGAGCAAAACAATGAATCCCATCCCCTTTCCCTCCAAGCGGATACTTGGAGACCATATCATTCATACTTAGAAGTTAAAAAAGAGGGAGAGAGAGAGAGCGAGGGGGAGAGAGAGAGAGAGAGAGAGAAAGAAATCATAGTGTATATAAAACAGTACTTATGTTTTAAAATTATGATTTTTAAGCATTGGAAATAGCAAAAGAGACATTTAAAATCCAAGAAGCTATTATGAATTATTAGAGAATATATATAATAAATTAATTTTTTGCTCATAGTGTTTGGTTATCTGATGCTTTCTTCCAAGAATCCTACATAAAATTTAATTTTGGCTTCTGCCATTTGGGCTAGAAATGGGGTGGGGGTGGATTCGATTGTGTCAGTACGAATGCTCTTCATGATGTTTCTGTAGTTCAAATACTTCCCAAATAGAAGAAGAGAGGTAATGATGCGCAGGTTCCTAGGTAATACCTAGAGTTAGAGATGATCTAATGACGTAAAATGAAAGGAATGAATAATATCAAAATTAAATTGTTTGATAAAAGAGAGATCTCTTTTGATTAAATGTCAAAATATATAAACCAAAGACATCATCTTCCTCCCCACCCCGACTCAACCGTGAAACTTAGAATTCCATTAAGAGTGACAGAACATTTAGTGAAGTATTTGCGAAATTACAAAAAGCAACATTCAATGATCATCAAATAAGTGCAGATCCAGTCATGTAAAGCAGCCCAGACACCAGCCTGTGAGTCACAGCTCTCCGTACAGAGCTTCATGCATCACCTTTCTAGGGGCCAATGCTTCCAACCAAATTTGGAATTCCAGCCTGACGTTGGGACAGTTTCAAATCCAGAACGTTCCAGAAAAATCAGGGAGAGATGGCTCCTCTGATACAGAAGCCATGATAAACAAAGTATCTAGTAAAAGCTCTAATTTGGATTGGTAGAGAGAAATATGAAAGCTGAAGGAAACAAACAAGCAAGTGGCAAATTTGACCACTTTACGTGAAACTGATGGAATGCAAAGAAGTTTTCAGAACTGTCCTCTGTCAACAAATGTGTCTTTTGGTCAAAGCGAAAGGATACAAACCGCAATTGTCAAATAAAATTGATATGTACATATGTACTTCATGGGTCATTTAGTGCTTAAGCTACACCTACTCCTGTTTGTGTAGACGGCTCCTTTAAAGATGACAGGAGTATGCCAGGTGCAAATACTTCATTTTTGTAGCCTACTGGGCAGGAGGCGGAACAGTCTATAGTTGCTATCTCATCAGTCATTCCATAGAGACTCCATCACAAAAGTCACACATATTTCTAGATGGTAGCAAACAAAAGGAGTTTAGGTGTGTGTTATTATAAATAATGTTTAAATAATACATTATTTTCTTATAATTATAAATATTGGTGTTTGATATTGATAAATATTAATGGTGTTTACTGTGGAAATTTTTGGTAAATATTCTGTGTACTAAAATGCTAACATTAATAGGATGTGTGTTCTATGTCAGACAATGTGCTAAACATATCACATATATTTAACCATCGCAACAATCTTATGGTTTGGACACTGTTGTTAATTCCCTATGGAGGCAATATGGTTTACTAGTTAAGGACATGGGGCCTGGGGTCAGAAACTTCTTGATTTAAATTTCGACTCTGCCATTTTCTACCCCCTTCATCTTGGGAAAGTTCATCAATTTTTTTTTTAATCTCAATTTCCTTATAGTAAAATGGACATCTCTTTCCATAGGATTGTCATGACTTTTAAGTACAATCATGTGTGTGAAGGTTTTGCTGCAATACCTGGCAAAGTACATACTTACTTAATGTTAAGATGATTTCATCGTAGTCCCTACGGTAAATATCTTGCCCAAGATAATGTGTGGGGGATGTTTGCTTTGTATGCATATTGTCTCCTGCCTGTATGTGCAGGATGCATTATGTGCGTTGCATGTGTATAGAAGAAGTGTACAAGGAAGTGGTGATCCTTGTTCAAATCCTATCCCCTTAGATAGGACAGCTGCCCAGTCCATCCCAGTTCTTTGAGAGGCCTCAGTGAAGCAGGGGTCTTTCTAAACCATCTCCCATTACCTATGGGTGCTCCAGTACGTTTCTGTTTCTTATAAACAAACTCTTTAGTACTTAGAAAACCTCAAGAGCCCTCCCATTCACTACACATGGGGCTCCTAAGTGGGGTCCAGGTCCACTAGAGTGTAGGAAGAACATGTTAGAATGATCCTTGTGTTTATTTTTATCTAGCCTTTTTTATGTTTGTGTATGTTTTATAATGGCATAATAGTACGGTGGTATATGTACATCATTTTAAATAAATAAATCAATTAATAAGCATATGCCTGGTGCATGTATGCAAAAATCTTGTCGCAGATAAGGTTGCATTCACACAGGTTGAGAGACCACTGAACAAGAGAATAAAATTTCCTTGTACCTGAGGTCCTTTTTTTTTTTTAAGATGTATTTATTTTAGAGAGAGGGGGAGAGCATGTGTGGGTGGGGGGAGGGGGAGAGGGAGAGTGAAAGACCTCACTGAGCACAGAGCCCGTTCCAGGGCTCCATGTCAGAACCCTGAGATCATAACCTGAGCTGAAACCAAGAGTCAGCCACACAACCAACTGTGCCACGCAGGCGCCCCCGTACTTGAGGTCCTTCATATTGAGTTCCCAGCCTGGTTTTCCGAGTGTACCGCTATTAATCTTTCATTTTAAAACTTTGAAACATATACAGAAGTAGACACAATCATATAATGAATTCATCTGTACTTCTCACACACCAATTCATTTACTAAGAACTTCTTTAAAAGATAAGAACTTTTAAACAACCACAATGCCATTTTCACACTTTTAAAAATCAATCATTTCTTAATGTTATCAGGTAAATGTTACAGAAGTAAGTGACGAAGAAAGTGAAAATTCCTATAAACCCAAGCCCCATAGTCACTGTCAACAATGTAAGGCATCTGCTTTCAGCTTTATGTGTATATACTGATGTTAGTGTTATCATCTGGGTTTATGAGTTTAACATTTGACTCAGAATAGGTCTGACTGCATTTGCCCTTGTAGCTGAGTCCCCATCCCAGCATATTTTATGTAAATAGATTGGCCAGAATACGATGGATGTGGAAAGACTCAGATGAACAACCACCACACCATTAGGCTTCTCGTAAAGACCAACAACTGGTGCAATTGCCTCAGACATTGAAATTAACACAGGCTGCCTAGGCCCAGCTGGAATCAGTCTAATCACAAAAGAAATTACTTTCCAGCAAAGAAAGACTAACAATAAATATTGGAATGCCCAGCACAGCATCACTGTAATGAATCAATTCCTTTTGCTATGAATTTCACCTTCCATGATCATTCATCTTAGGAAAGACAGGCTTCATTTGTTAATGTTCCTTTTTTATACATTTCCAAATGCCAGTTATCTTGTGAATGATACACCTGAGCTACTCAGGATGTCACTCTAATTTATTTCTCCTGGATTACTCTTGGTTCGGCCCTGGGAGAAGACCGCTCTCTTTGGTTTACCATTCGTGATTTTGTCAACAGATTTTTAAATTGGAAAATGAGCAAATCAGCTATGTTCAGGTGATTCCTCTTCCAAATATTTAGAAATCTTCATAGGGATCAAAATACATACATATTACATTGTTTCTCGCTAACCTGACTTTGTCTCCACATTTTGGGGGGTGGAGGGGTGCATGGAGGTGGGGTGGGTATTTGAGTAGCTCTGCGTGTGTGTGTGTGTGTGTGTGTGTGTGTGTGTGTGTGTGTGAGAGAGAGACTAGCTTTCAGTCCGGCTTTATGGATTCCAGTGCTACTTTCCCCTGTGGCAGTCCAAAAACTGAGATAAAACATTTCTCTGTATAACATCCCAAATCTTCCTTTAAAGTTACATTGCAGAGATAGCTTCTCTGCTTTGAAAGATCAGAGTCAGAATCTAACCTTTTGAACTGAATTTATATTCATAGGAACTTGAACATCACTAAGTTGGATACTTTTTAATTATCTCCCTGTTCTCTGGCCTACTCCACTCATTTTTCAATTTCAAAGCCTGTACATAGGAAATCCATGGAAGAACAATCCATGGCTTTATCAAGCGTTTCTGCTGCACAAAATAATGGAATGAGTTAAATCCTGGGTCACTGGAAGGAGAGAGCCAATTATCCCACGCTGCTTCGTTCACCCTTTCAACTTGAAATTAACTTGCTGCCTTCAGCTGCGCGTTCTCCAGTCTTTCCAATCCCATCTCAATTTTCTGTTACACATTAACCTCAAAGCATTGAATTATTTGTGGGCTTGGTTTTTTTTTTTTTTTTTTTTTTTTGTTCTTTCTGTTAATTCTCATTTTCTACTCAACAGTCTGGACCAAAATCCTGTTTGCAGCATCATCATTCACAAATTAAGGCAGAATTAGCTCTGGCAGTGGAGGTATGTGGGATTCGGGAAGCTGAGCCTTCTTGCTAAGCTCCAATCAAGTAATAGTTCTGTTTTTACTTTGATTAGTACCCTTTTCATGTTTTGCCCTCTAAATGCTCCACGACTCCTTTCTGTCACCCACGTAAAGACGCAAGATGAGTCCATTCCTTCATTCCTCATCTGGGCAAACACTGTGCTAGGTGCTGGAGGTGGGATACAATGGTGAATGATTGACATAGTCCTTGCCAAAAAAATGCAGCACCCTTGCTAGAATGAGTAATCACTTGTCATTCCTCAAGAAAGGAAGGGTTCAGAGTGAGTCAGCATTGCAGGCGGTCTTCACTTTTCATGGCATCGCAGCAGCACAAAGATGACCAAGCAAGCCATAAAAAATGTGCAAAATGATCTTAACAGTCAATGAGGAAAAAATTACAATTGTCCCAATATTTTTGTGAAAACATTACAATCTTACTGTCAATTGTAAGTGTAGTGACATGAAAAAATATACTAAAATGGATATTTAGTACACAGTAATTGAAAACGTTAGAAACTTCACGAATTAAAATGAGCCTTTTTGGTAAAGCCTTTTTTAAAAAAAAGATTTATTTATTGAGAGAGAGAGAGTGAGAGAGAGAGAGAGGCAGAGACACAGGCAGAGGGAGAAGCAGGCTCCATGCAGGGAGCCCGATGTGGGACTTGATCCCAGGACTCCAGGATCACACTGGAGGTGAAGGCAGATGCTCAACCGCTGAACCACCCGGTGTCCCCTTTTTGGTAAAGCCTTATAAAGGGTAGTGTGAACAGTGCTTGTCTTCTTTTATTCATTATTTAACTTGTAATCTGGAGTAAGCATCTTTTCCATGCTTTGGCAAATTGTCATACTGCTTTCTAAATTTGGGTCAGCTTCCCATATTTTATCGTTCATGCTTTCAGTGTTGTGAAATGTTTCCAAGAGTTCCTTTAATGTAAGTGGGTTTCTTTTCCAGTGTCACTTCCTCTGGGACAGCTTCATCCTTTTCATCACAGCCACCCTCATCACTTATGTCAATGAATTCGCCTTCACTGCATTCCTCTGTCTGCGTATGTCCAGTCTCAAATGAAGGCAGTGTTCATATTCCTATAATCAGCTACTTTTTTCTATAATTTCATTTGCATTTGATTTTCATTTCACTTCCAGCATTATCACTTTTTTTTTCTTTACTGCACTTTTCATCTCTGTTGGCCACTTCCGTCTTTCAAGCATCCATTTTTATAAAATGTTATGTGGCTCTATCACCCAGGGGGGAAAAGGAGGCGGCACGACTCCATGCTTTGCTGTCTGTGCCCAAGCCAGCTAGCAGATGCTCAGTGCCAATCACCAATGGACTTTGAAAGAAGTGATATGATTGGTCACTAATCATCATGCACATCTTTTATTTATATAGTGATTTGGGGACTAATAGCAAAGTTTGTACTTTGTGTAATGACTCACAGTTATCATGCCATGGTAACTGAAGTTTAAGCCATGTTGTTGAAGGATGGGTGTCTAGCTAAAGCATGATAACTGCAATTCATGCATATTAGACCCATGCAGAATGAGGGCTGCCTGTACACAGAGGTTTAAAGGATCTGAAGCCTGTGGTGAAAAGAGCTGAATGGGTAGCATTCAGCACTGTCCAGTAGGATTTCCTACAATCATGGACATTTTCTTTTCCTTTTTTTTTTTTCAGATTTATTTATTCACGCGAGACAGAGAGATAGAGGCAGAGACATAGGCAAGGGAGCCCGAAGTGGGACTTGATCCCAGGACTCCAGGATCATGCCCTGAGCTAAAGGCAGGCACTAAACCACTGAGCCACCCAGGGATCCCCTCTTTTTTTAAAGATTTTATTTATTTATCCATGAGAGACACAAGCAGAGGGAGAAACAGGCTCCCTGCAGGGAGCCCAATGCAGGACTCGATCCCGGGACCCTGGGATCATGCCCTGAGCCTAAGGCAGATGCTCAACCACTGGGCCACTCAGGCATCCCTGGACATTTTCTAAATCCATGATGCACAATACGGTAGCAAATAGCCATCTGTGGCTATTGTATATTTGCAGTGCAACCAGAATGACTAGGCAATGGAATCTTTTAATATAGTTTAATTAATTTAAATTTGAAACTCATTTGTGGCTAGTGGCCCGTGGAGGTCTGGTGGGCAAGTGCAGGGCTAGGGGGCAAGGAAAGAAGAGAAAAAAATAAACAATAATGGCAGATTGCATGCAGTAAGTTCTAAGAGGGAAATGGATAGGCTGCCGAGGAAGGGACCACACATAAGTCAGGACTTTGTCTGGATTTGGAATGAAGGAGCCAACTCTGACCAGTTAGTACGTGATGCCCATTTCACACAGGCCCTGCTAAAGGTATTTAAATGGTATGTGCAATAGGACAGGAGCAGATAAAGGCTCTCCCTCTGCAGACTCAGGTTCTGACCTACCAAATCCTTCCCTCAGCCCCAGGGAAGTTCCAGGTCCAAAGACAACTGAGTACTCCCTGAACAACACAAACACACACACACACACACACACACACACACACACACACACTTGTTCTTAGCCTTTGGGTGCCTTAGATGATGATGATGTGTGATTTGCATGGATGACTATTTCTTCCCAAGAGCTGAAGTTCTGCTGTGGAATTTTGGGTGCATGTCAGTCTGTGAATGACCAACTGTTCTGGGGTACGAGAAGTGTTGTGGGAGGTATTGACCTGACAGCCCGCATAAGCAATCTGTTCCCTAAAACATGTCCTTCCCAACACAGTCTGATTCCATACCAACCCTTACCCCAGAGCTGGAATTTTCTTCTGCTTTCCTCATCTTTCTACCAGTTCTTGGGCCCAACTTCCTTCTTGGTTTGGTTCCAAGCCTGCACCCAAGTCCACTCAGATGTGACCCAATACCCTCTGCAGTCTAAAATATACATAGGGTAAGGAATAAAGGAAGACATGAGCTCAGAGTTTGATGAAAGCCAATTTAAATTTAGTCTCCACTATCCATTATATTCTCTCTTTCTTTCCCCTCTTTATCTCCCCTCACACTCCCCAACCCACCCTCTGTAATAGTTTTTTATTGCTCTTTAACAAGTGAACACAAACTTAGTGGCACATTTATTATCTCACAGCTTCCAGAGCTCAGGAGTGTGGGCACAGCTTATTTGGGTCACCCCCTCAGGGTCTCCCAGGGTTGCAATAAAGGTTTTGGCTGGGCTGCATTTTCATCTGAAGGCTCAGCTGGGGGTGAATCTGCTTCCAAACTCATTCAGATTGTTAAAAACAATTCAGTTACCTGCTGCTAGACGACTGGCAAGTAGCCTTGGTGTTTTTGCTGCTGGGGGCTGGAGGCTGGAGGCTGAAGGCTGGAGGCTGCTTTCGGGCTATAGAGGCTGCCCACATTTCCCTGCTACAGGGATATTTCCAATATGGCTGCTTATTTTATCAAGCCCCCCTCCTACCTCAGGGAGGATCCAGTCCCTCTTTCATGGATTTCACCTGATTAAGTCAGACCCACTCAGGATTTCACCTGTTTAAGTCAGACCCACTCTTTTGATTAATTCAAAATTAACTGAGCTGAGGGTGCCAGCCAGTCAGTGGGACATGTGACTCTTAGTCTCAGGGTTGTGGGTTCGAGCCCTATGTTTGGTATAGAGATTGCTTAAAGATAAAATCTTAAAAAAAAAAGACAAATTAACTGAGTTGGGGCCATAAGTACATCTCCAAAATTACTTCACTGTTGTCACATTCTGTTGCTTAGAAGCATGTCACAGGTTCTGCCCACACTCAAGAGGAGAGGGCTGTCTGGGGTGTGAATGCTAGGAAGCAGGAATCATGGGGGACCATCTTAGGGTCTCTCCACCATGCCCGCTAGGGCTCTTCCCTCAGCCACAAACTCAACAGATCACATATTCCTCTGGACAGAAGAAATAGTGTAGACACTTGAAATGCAGACTTGAAAGGCTTTCAGGACTCGCGGACTTCAGCCTTCTCTGCCCTGGCCCAGGCCCATTCTCTAGACATATTTCCCTGTTAATATGCCAAGTTCCTCTGGGGCTGCAAATGCCAATAATTATGTTCTGACCTGTGCAGGCCAGAATTTTATTTGTGCTAAGTCCATAGGTAAGCTTTCTGTGGCAATATGACTGTTCTCGTCGCACTCATTTTAGAGTCAAGTTATGACTTCAAGATCGGGTTAGATCAAATAATTCAACTGGCAGATGAATTATTAAAGATGCTGAACTTTAACCAGTGTAACCATGGGTTTCTCAAGTATTTATGAGAAGGGGGATGAGTCGACTCAGGTTGCTTGCTCCTAAGTTATTCAGCTGGAAGTGGAACCCACTCATTCTAGTTCAGCTCCCCACCATGTCCCACTTGGAACTCATGGCCAGAGTACCCTAAAAGGATGCCACTTCCTCCATGCGGATTCCAGCAGAGATGAATATAGAACAGGGCTCATTTCTTCCCAGATTCTGTGGCCCTTTTTTCTCCCCCTTCATTTTCCAGAGCTTTATAAAGCTATATTGTTGAATCAGACTTTACTGGACTACTCCTCTAGTACTCCCTGGACTTCTGAGAAAGGAGCAACAAGGCAAACACACACATATACACACACACTGGATCACAAGGTATACTTAATGTGACCAAGATGGTGGCACCTGTCTACACTCCCACAGGGCATTGAATGATGTATCCCACCAATGATGTGCGTTATCCAGCTTTCTGACTTTGCCTATTTGATGGATTTGGTTTTTTTTTTAATTTGCATTCTCTGAATGATAAAGGGGTTGAGCTTCTCTTCATATGGTCAGTGACCACTTGGGTTCTTTTTCCTTTAATTTCCTTTCATGTCTTTTGCCCAATTCTCACTTAAGTTTTCTATTTTTCTATGTTAATTTACAGACTTTTAAAATGTATTTATATAGGGGCACCTGGGTGGCTCAGTGGTTGAGCGTCTGCCTTCAGCTCAGGGCGTGATCCTGGGGTCCAGGGTTTGAGTCCCACGTCGGGCTCCCTGCCTGGAGCCTACTTCTCCCTCTGCCTGTGTCTCTGCCTCTCTCTCTCTGTGTCTCATGAATAAATAAATAAAATCTTTAAAAGTAAATAAATAAAATAAAATATATTTATATAGAAGGTCCTCATTGGTTTGGGACATAGTAAATATCTTTTTCCAATCCATCATTAGTGATCTTTGCCCATAGTTTCCTTTTGAAAACAGAAAACCTTAGTGTGGAAATAACCACACCCACCAATCTTTAAATATATGATGAATGCCTTCAGGGTTTAGTTTAAAAGTCCTTCCTCAGCCCCTAATGAGAGATGTATTTTACCACACCATCTTCTATTTACTTTATGGTTCCACCATTCGTATTTAGGCCTTTGATCCACCTGAAATCCACTTTTTTGTATGATGTCAGGTAGGAATCTACTTTTATTTTTCCCCAGAGATGTAGACCACTTCCTTAACATCAAATCGCCCATCAGATCCTGTGGAATGAGCAGAATTTGTAGAGGCTCAGATGGTGAAGTGTGGACAGGTTGGGGATGGTGATTTGTATCACTTCTAAGTTATACTCCTTCTGCCTCTGGTCCACTTGGTACTCTTTGGGGGTACACCCTTGGCCAGGACACAGATCGCATGGCGGTGAAGTGGCCTGGGGAAAAACTGAGGTGCTCCCCACTAGCTTATAGGGAGCAGATCACAACAAGGGTGAACTGAAGCAGAAGAACACGGCAAATGTCCCATGTTCTAGGCAGAACTGTCGGTCAACTCCCATGAGATGCCGTCAAGGACTCCCAGGAGAAACTGGGTGAGACGTTAGCAGGAAGGAAAAGTCCTGCATTCCTAGGTAGGCTCAAGAACAGCCAGGCCATTGTTGGTTGCTACCAAGTCGATCCCTTCTACAACCACACCGTTGGTGGGGTCAGGGAAATAGGACAGTATATGTAAATCGCCTTGTCTACTGTGGGGTGGGGTAAAACTACCACTTATTTGTAGGTTCATTAAATAGGAATTACATTCCTGGGAGTAAATTGCACTTTGAAAAGAAAAAAAAAAGTTTATTCTTGAAACCAAGGCTGTATAGGTCTCCCATTCATGTTGTTATGAGTGAAAGATGACTCTATATTTTAGAATTATTTTTCTATTACACAATATTTATACTGTTAAAGGTGAATGGGTATGAAATAAGACATTATAATTATAACATTTAATCATGTAAAAATCTCACTGAATCACACTTGAATGTATCTCAAATAAAATAGCATAATGGAAAAAATAACTAAATTCAGGAAGACATTTTTTCCTGTCTTTGAGAATATGGAACAGAAGGCAGAGTAGAGGTCACAGGTGCCTGGGGAAACCCAGGAGTAAGTACAGATTAAGAGTGTAATAATGACTGATTTAAGAAAAATACTTCTTGAATTTGTAATTATAATTCGAAGTGAGCTTTTTTTTTTTTTTTAAGAAAATAACTCTCCATCTTGAAGCCTTTTCTCTGCTTTATCCAAGTAATGGTTCTATTTGTTTTTCAAATCACACCTCAGGGGTCACCTCCCCAGACAGCCCTCTGCCATTGACCCTCCAACCCTAAAGAGCAACACTCCCTCTTCTGGTCAATACTTCCATTACTGCATTACTCACTCAGTATTATATTTTTAGGTTTCATTTTTAAATCTGCTCTTGGGAAAATACCTGCATCTTATTCATATTCGTATTCCTGATGCTTCAAACAATACCTGGTGTATACAGCAGCCACCATATAAATGGGGTTTTTCTTAGGGTGTGGGGCTGCCTCGGTTGGCGGAGTGTGCGACTCTTGATTATGAGTCAAACCCCACGTTGAGTGTAGAGATTACTTCAAAAGATAAAATAAATAAATGTCTTTAAAAAAAAAGATTGAACTGAAATGCCAAGGACCTTCTTTCCCTATTGACATAAGCTTTGACGTGGGTGTGAATCACCCGGGCAATTGCTAAAATACGGAAACTGGCTTAGGCCGCCGGGTTTTTGATCCACCAGCCAATACATGAAGTGGCCAGAATCTAGTCCTCACTGCTAACCAAATGCACGAAATCTATGTATAACATTTGGACGACTGATCAACAAGCAAATGAATGTGCAATTAAGCTTTTCCAAACTTCCGAGACAGTGGCTTACAAACTGGCTCCATCAGGGCTGCCTGGGGGGCTCAGCGGTTGAGCACCTGCCTTCAGCTCAGGTTGTGACCCCCGGGTTCTGGGATCGAGTCCTGCATCGGGCTCCCCACATGGAGCCTGCTTCTCCCTCTGCCTGTGTCCCTGCCTCTCTCTGTGTGTCTCTCATGAATAAATAAACAAAAAAATCTTTAAAATAAATAAATAAATAAAAGTCACCCTGAAACCATATTATGGACCAGTTCATCAACAATCGTCAGAATCTAATCCTTTCCAGGAACAGGTGGGAGCACCTCGGAACCATCTGACATCTGCCAGTGAGTTGGTGGCCCGTGAGCTCAGAGACTCAGCCTCACTTTGGCTCCGATTCTGGCTTCCGGCTCTGGGTCTCGAACCTGTGATTTACATCCCTTTGGGAAGCTCTCAAAGTTCTCAACCTCCCCAAGCCTCAGTTTCCCCATCCATCCTTCAACCCTTTGCTGCCGTAAGCCCCGGCCTGTCAACCCAGCAGAACTGCCCAGGCAATTGCCACCGTCCAGCTCCGTGGACCTTTGGCCTTTGTTCTTGAGCAGTACAAGGTGGGTCTTTAGCTCAATGAAAGACTGACTTCCTTGAGGACAGAGACGAGTTTTATTTCTATTTATTCTCGAGCACAGAATACTCCTGGCAAAGAGCAGGTACTCATTAAATGTTTGCTATGGAATGAATAAAAGTAATAAACCCTGGGCTCCAAATAGCCCTTTAGGTCCTGGCTTTATGCTAATTCTCTAATTTTAGCTGCTTTCAAGTAGTGCAAGCACGGAAGGCCCCACCAGGTAGCGCTGGGAATGAGAGACTCATAATTCAATGCCGAACACGACTCTCCTGGGATGGATCCATGGTTGCTGAGCTATAAATGATTTTTTTTTAATTTTCAGATTTAATGATACATAGAATTATTTTTGCAGGCAAGTATTTTTACGGTGGCTCTTTATCACAAGCTTTATTAAGAAAGTTTTCCTACAGGGCCTTGCTTTTATAAATAAACAGGGGCTTTTATTACTGTAAAAGTTTTCATTAATAAAAGGAATCTTTTTGCAGTTAGGTGTTTGTTTTTTAGATTTCAGAAGTTATTTTTTAGTCAGAAAGACTTTTCTGCTTAACAGAGTGATAAATCCACATTCTGCTTTTTTTCCCCCAGCCCTGTGGTGTCCCGCGGGGGACTTTGGGTGAGGCACCTAATGTTTAGGCACCTCGGTTTTCTTACCTGTAAGACGGGGATAAAGCCGCTCTCTTGGGAGGCCCTGGCTGGCTCAGAGGGTAGAGCATGCCACGCTTGATCTCGGGGTGGTGAGTTTGACTCCTACCTTGGGAGCAGGGAGCGCTTAAAAAAATAAGATGTAAAAAAAAAAAAAAAACAAAGACTAGCTGTTGTAGATTCTGGTTTGATACGGTTTCAGGGCCACCTGTGTGTGACAAAAAAGGAGGTTTGTTTTTTTTTTTTAGTTCATTTATTTTTGTGTATTTTTTTACTGGAGCTTAATTTGCCAACATATAGCATAACACCCAGTGCTCATCCTGTGAAGTGTCCCTCTTGGTGCCCGTCACCCAGTAAAAGGAGTTGTTTTTATGAGTAAAGTGTCTTGCTAGAAGGGTGAGGTCAGCTGAGACCGGAGGGTGTCGCCTCCTCCCCGGGAGGAGAGAAGCCCTGGGAGCTGGGCTCCGGGGGGCAGGGGGTCCCCCCGCTGGGGCCGCGCAAGGACGCTCTTTGCTGATCTCGAAAGCTCTCCCAAGACCTTGGGGCATGAGCTCCAGCTGCGTTTAAGGCGACCCTCACCCGCAATGGCAAGAGCCCAGCGGCCCGGGGCAGGCGATCCTGATCCTGATCCCGATCCCGATCTCGACCCCATTCTGGACCCCGGTCCCAGTCTGGACCCTGATCCGGACCCCAATCCCAGTCTGGACCCCGATCCCGACCCCGATCTCGATCTGGATCCCGATCCCTATCCGGGTGGCGATGGGGGCTGTGGCCGGCGGCGTCGGTTCCCTGGGGACGGGCTCCAGGGGCGGGGGTCGGCGGCAGGTGGTGCGCGCTGGCGGGGGGTTGGCTCGGAGGGAGCAGCACCTGCGCTGAGGCCTAGTAAGAGACATCCTCCGGGCGGCGGCTCCCCGGCCCACGTCCGGCCACCTGGCTGTCCTGGGAAACACGCGGGTGAACAGGTCTTCGGGAGCGTGTGTGACACGTGTCAAGCCCTAATGACTGTTCGCTGCGATTATTTTAAGATTGAACAAAACCAAATGCGTTTGCAGGAAGGTGCGGGCTTTCCCACAGTAGCCAGAGGCGAGCCCCCCCATCCTGAGCCCCGAGGGGCCTTGTTTGCGTAGTCCCCCCCCCCCAGGGCAGACCCACCCGGGCCCCCCCGCAGCTGGCCGTGGCGCCTCCCTGATTCAGACCCGGTGCTCCCGGGCCGCTGCTTCCTGGCTCTCCGAGTCTTAATGGCTCCTGAGATCCGCACCCCCATGTTCATAGCCCCCCCACCCCCTTTCACAACAGCCAAGACATGGAAGGAACCCAAGTGTCCATCGACAGATGACTACACAAAGAAAATGCAACTGGTAGCACAGACATGCAAGACACACGCGCACGTGCACACACACACACTGGAATATTGTTCAGCCATAAAAAAGGAAGGCCTGCCACATGCAACATGGATGAATCTGGAACACAGTTTGCAGAGTAAAATAAGCCACTCACAGCAGGATAAATGTGGCTCGACTCCACTTCCAGGAGGCCCCTGGAGTGGTGGAACCGAGAGAGGCAGGGAGCAGGGTGGGGGCTGCCAGGAGCCAGGGCCGGCAAACAGACAGGTTTCTAGGAACGATGAAGTTTCAGTTGTGCGAGATGAGGAAGTCCTAGTGATCCGCCGCACAGCGCTGTGCCTATATTTACCAACACTGTACACTTGGAAAGTTAAGAGGGTAGTTCTCTCACCACAGTTTTTAAAAACGATTCCCTAGGCTTCCACACTGTTTTTTTCATTTACGAAGAGCATTCTCAGAGAGGCTGGGGGATCTGCTCAGGGGTGCATGGAGAGGGAAGGACGGGAGGCAGAAATGGGGCTCTGCTCTTTGACTTGGAGTCCTGAGCTCGCATCCCGAAACCACCCCATGTTAGATGGCAGGTCGTGCCCTGTGGACGTATGAAGGATGCAAAGTCACCTGTTGCCCGAAGTAAAAAAGTCAGATATTGACTAATAGCCCTCATTTGAATCCACCCGAAGTTCCTCTGCTATGGTCGTGGCCCACGTGTAGTAGAGGTTGCCACACACTGGAAGTGTCTCCTGAGGGCACCAAGTGCAGGGGAGGGGAGGGGAGAGAAAGATCAGGAAGCCAGGCTGGGCAGAAAGAGAATGAGGAATTAAAGGGGGTGGTTTCAGGTCCCCAACAGTCAGGCTGGGTCCCACGAATTAAGGGGAAGTGGGTGGTCTTCAAAGCCCCCAGGTTGGGGCGTTGGCTACACTTGCCTGCTTAGGTGCGGTGGCTTCTGTCGCTTGGAGCACTGCCTCCTGTGGCTGCGTGGCTGAAGGCCCGGAGCAGTTGCCAAGAAGTGAGCAGGCTGACAAAGGATGGGACACTGGCTCGAAGCACAGGTTGCCTGAGAATGCCACGTGCAGCCAGCCCGACAGACAGAACTGTTCTCCGGAGTCAAGGTGTCGCCGTGGTGGCTAACGGAGGTCGTGCAGAAACGATGAAGCTAAATGGACAAACAGGGAGAGAGGCCCAGGACAGTGTTGTGATCATCGAGAAGGCTGCCCTACAAGCTAACATAGTTGCACGTGGGAAATCTCAGACAAGCCCGCTAGCTGAGGAGAGGCGCAAGGCTCGGTTGCCTCCCGCACCCCAGAAACAGAAAGGCCCAGCTGACCTGTCGCCGTCCATCACTGCAGGAGAGAACCCAACGGAAGTCAGAACCGCCCGGCCGAGCCCAGCCTGCAGAGCAAACCTACAGGCTAAGTAAATGGCTGTTGTACGAAGGCACCGAGCAGGAGTCTGCATGCTTGTTACGTGGCAGGTGAGGACTGATACAGGGTAAGATTATGGTGGTTCAAATGTGGACTAGATAGTGTATGCTATCAGGACGTTGTCGACTTGCTTAAGGGCGATAAGTTATTAGGATCACATAAAAATATATCCTTATTTTTAGGAGGTTACAAGAGTGATACCTTATAACACCTGCAGCTTTCAAAAGAACAAAAATAAAGATAGATCGATTCATAAAGAAAGCAAATATGGTAAAATGTTGTCAATTGAATTTAAGTGATGGGTATATGGCAATTGTTGCACTGTTGTTTTCAACTTCCCTATATATTTGAGAATTTTCATGGGACACCTGGGTGGCTCAGCGGTTAAGCATCTGCCTTCAGCTCAGGACGTGATCCGGGGATCCTGGATGGAGTCCCACATGGGGCTCCCCGTAGGGAACCTGCTTCTCCCTCTGCCTGTGTCTCTAGCTTTCTCTCTCTGTGTATCTATGAATAATTTTTTTTAATCTAAAAAAGAAAATTTTCAGAGTAAGAAGTTGGAAAATAAACTGTTAACGAATCACCCGTATTCCATACTAAATGTGTATTTAGAATGACACGGTTTTCATAATTCGCTTTTGAAATTAGGTATGAGTAACCATTCAATCAGCTTTTGCTTATCATTTCTTGGCTCTTTTCATGAACACGCAGGAATGTCACAAAGAAAAAAATCCAATTTATAAATTGTTTTCAAATGTGCAGAACTTTCTACAAAATGTATGCATTTTTATGGATCTTTGAGCACCAAATTTAACAAGGTGGCATATTAAATCTCACAGCCATTTAACAGAACGCTTATTTAAAAAAAAAAGATTTGATTTATTTATTCATAAGAGACACACAGAGAGAGACAGAGACACTGGCAGAGGGAGAAACAGGCTCCCTGTGTTGAGCCTGATGCGGGACTCGATCCCGGGACCCCCAGGATCACGCCCTGAGCTGAAGGCAGACGCTCAACCGCTGAGTCACCCAGGTGTCCCTAATAGAACACTTATTAATTGACTTCAACTTGGTAGCTTTATCCATTCAGGAGCCACTCCCTTTCCCTTAACTAACTCTAGAATGTTCGCGAAGGTTGTATGTATGACCCGTGGTTAAGGGAACAAAATAGGCAGCTCGGCTCCTGCATCAACTGTGAGAAGAAGCCAAACCCCTCCCTTGACAGTGGCAATCCAGAGAGTCATTTTCTGTCAGGACCAGTGACCACCAGAATTGTGATCATGGGAACCAGACAGACCTGAGTTCAAAGCCCAGTCATGCTCTTTCCCCGGAGCCACGTAACCACTCCGAGGCCCACCCCCTCTTCCATTTAAAATGCAGATAACAATGATTATGTGACTCGATTGTCACAAAAGGAGAGAATCCCGTGCAAGGGCCTTGTGCCTCTGTTATGGGGCCCCAAGGTCTTATTCTAGTTTCCTTAAAATCAAGTGAGTACAGAGAAGGAAAGCATCTCATGGGGTTTTTGAGCTCGGCGTGCAAGGCTTTGGGGCCAGGGCGTGCGGCCGTGCCTTCCAGGTCAAGCAGGCCAACCGGGTAGGACTGCAGGCAGGCCCCATGGGGAAGCCTCCAGAAAGGGTCGCCAAATAAAATAATGGGACTTGGCACTGCAGTCTCCACTCCGTAGGGGGATATCGTATTTGGGGCACGGTCCAGAGGCCTCAGCTGGGAAGCTGAACAGTTAATCAACCCCACAGCCACAAAGGCTGTCCTTAGTCCACATGATACCTTTGTGCAAATTAGAAAAAAAGGCCACACCTTCCCGGAGATCCGTTACTGCACATGTTGGAAAATTGCTGCAGTGTACTGAATTTTTTTTAGGCCAATGCAATTTATTATTTTTTGCTAGAAGTTGTCGTAGTAGATATACAAATTAACTATATATACCTTGTGAACGATAGATAGAAATGTTGTCTACTTTTTTGTGGCAAGGCCTGGATATTCAAACTCGGGACACCCCCCCTCCCAGACACACACACACACACACACACACACAGCCCCATGCTCAAGAGTAAAATGAAATTTAGTCATGTCATCTCTTCCCCGAGCAGCTGGGAAACTAGAAAGACAGCTCAATCTCAGTAAAATGTAAGAGATGGGCAGTACTTAACTCAGGGGAAAGGAAAAGCAAAATCAATAAAAATAGACATACCCTGTATCTCTCATAAAATTATTCCTTCTCAGACCTTTTGGGGCACAGACCAGAATTTGTTCCTGGTTTTATTTTTGACCTTCCTCAAAAAAAAAAAAAAAATTCTGTTTTCATTCGTATGAAGCCGTGACCATTCACAAATGGCAAAAGAAAGCAGCCCGGTCTAGTTTGGCAGTTTTCCTTTTTTTTTCTTTTTTTAAAGATTTTATTTATTTATTTATTCATGAGAGACATAGGCAGAGGGAGAAGCAGGCTCCATGCAGGGAGCCAGACGTGGGACTTGATCCCGGGACCCCAGGATCACACCCTGGGCTGAAGGTGGCGCTAAACCGCTGAGCCACCCGGGTTGCCTATAGTTTACAGTTTTCCAAAGTGACTAGATATCATAATCACCTGGAAAGCCATAGGAAAAAAAAATAACAAAGAAAGAAATATGGAGACCCAACCTTCTCAGTAGGTTGGGGACGCATTCGTGTAGGCGAATAGTCTAATGTGAAAAGATAAATGGTGATGTCAGCCGGAGCCCCTGACTGCCCTCCTCTCACAAGTCCCATTCAATCTCCTCTCCAGAGCCCCCTGGTGTGCTCACAGAGCCTGGGGGGCACCCGGAGCCTCAGCTTGGGCAGGGATCTCTAAGCCAGTGGTCTGCAAATTGCAGTGCAAACACCCCAGGAGTCATGTGAGATTGTTCACTGGGGTGAAAGAAGAACATTGTATTTATGTTTTCATCTTTTTATAGTATATTGCACATTTGCTCTGTGAATGAGGTGATCCCTTTATTTAATTTGTAAGTCAATGTATGCAATATTTTTGACTCATCAGTGGAGTGGTACGTGTATATAATTCATAAATAAGTACATTTATGTACATAGTATGTGTTTCTAATGATGCTGAAATTGTTTTTACAAAGAGAGGTAGTGGGGCACCTGGCTCAGTGGTTGAGCGTCTGCCTTCAGCTCAGGTCATGATCCTGGGGTCCTGGGATCGAGTCCCATGTCGGGCTCCCTGCATGGAGCCTGCTTCTCCCTCTGCCTGTGTCTCTGCCTCTCTCTCTCTCTCTCTCTCTCTCTGTGTGTGTGTGTGTGTCTCTCATGAATAAATAAATAAAATCTTTAAAAAAAAGAGAGAGAGAGAGAGGTAGTATCTACCATCCTAGAGGTAACAATAAGCAAGGGACTGTGTTCTCCAGTGAAGCAAGAGACAAAAGGTGGAGCCACCTGGCCAAAGAGTAGAACTCTACATATCCCTGGGGAGGACGTGTATTAAGGTTTTCCAGAGAAACAGAACCAGAAATAGAATGAGTATATATATGGAAAGAGACTTATTATAAGGAACTAGCTCGTGAGACTGTAGAGGCTGGCAAACCCAAAACCATTGTCCCAGTTGGAGCCCAGACACCCGGAACCAAGAAGATCCAATGTCCCCGTTGGGCCCACAGGCAGGAGAAACCTCTTAATCAGGAGTGGGTCAGCCTTTAGTTCTGTTCAGGCCTTCAGCTGAGCGGGATGAGGCCTGCCCACACGAGGGAGACCCATCTGCTTTACTCAGTCTACCCATTTAAATGCTAATGTCACCCCAAAACACCCTCACAGGAAGAGTGACCAAATGTCAGGCCGCCATGGCCCAGTCAAGTTGTCACATTAAAGATCATGGGATAGGAACTGAACCCTTCCAGTGGAGTCACTTCAGTTATGCCACTCCCGCTCCCAGCCACCAAGTTCAAACTTCCCCATGACCCATTTTTAGCTGCTTCCTTCTCCTTTCTCTGCGCCTGGAGTGGCCACACTTCCAATTTCGTCCTCTCCTCTCCCGCCGTAAAGGGTTACTAGAGAGAACTTAGCCATAAACATTGGGTTAAATTTTCAAATCACCAAAAGCCTCGGTGGGTCGCGGAGCAAGCTTTGCAAACATTTCACACAAATTTTCTTTCTCAGGAGCAGAACGCGCACAATATGTTCTAATGAAAAATGTAGAAGTAATAAAAGGAACTAAATCTTCTGAAGTGGCTGGTGCATGGATCCTTCCCAGGACGTGTGTTATCTGCCTCTGTGAGTATTAACCTAGGAGGGCTCACTGGCTCTTTCTTCTGCCAAAGGCTTTCTCTCCCAGGAGCTTCCCTGAGGGTCAACCTCACCCCATCAGAGGAGAGACGGAGTTTTGCCATCCCTGGGCAGGGGGGAACGCCAACAGCATCACCCGACTGTAGAAGGTGACCTCTCAGCCCAGTACCAAGGAGAGGGAGAGGAAACAGAAGCCCCAGAATTTGTATAGCTTCAAGTGAACCACAATACATGGAAGACACATAGTGCCTCTAACTGAAAAAGCAAATGAAAGAGAAGACTTCGGGAAATTCAAGTTAGCATTAGAAAACCACGTTCTGGAGCTAAAGGCAAACCAAGCAAAAGATGTCTAAGTTTTAAAAGAGAATGTATGGGTTTTGTTCACTGCTCTCTGTTCCTATTCATTGCACATTTGCACAAATATTCGATGAATAAGTGAATAAAACTCAATAGATAAAATAGAAGAGGCAAGGGGAACTGATGAGAAGACAATTGGGGGCGTCCATGTGGCCTCAAGATGCTACAACAATTAAGGAAATGAAAGGGAACATCACGAGGAGCTACCCCTTCACATCCAGTAGGATGAAGGCTATTATTAAACAACAAAGCAAAACAGACAATAACAAGAGTTGGCAACAATGTGGAGAAAAGGGAACCCTGCACTGCCGCTGGGAGGGTGACAGGGCGCACTGTGCAAAGCAGTGCGATGGTTCCTCAGAAAATGAAACGTAGACTTATCATGAGACCCAGCAATTCCACTTCTGGGTATGCACCCAAAATAAATGAGGACAGAGGGATCCCTGGGTGGCGCAGCGGTTTGGCGCCTGCCTTTGGCCCAGGGCGCGATCCTGGAGACCCGGAATCAAATCCCACATCGGGCTCCCGGTGCATGGAGCCTGCTTCTCCCTCTGCCTGTGTCTCTGCCTCTCTCTCTCTCTCTGTGACTATCATAAATAAATAAAAATTTAAAAAAATGAGGACAGACACGAGCAGACACGTGCACACCAACGTTCAGAGCAGCAGCATCCACAGTAGTTCAACGGTGGCGACAACCCAAGTCTCCATTGACAGGTGAATGTATGGCCAACGTGTGGTCTATCCACACGATGGAATATTATTCAGCCTCAAAAAGAAAGGAAACCCCCCCCAACAAAAGAAGAAGAAGAAGAAGAAGAAGAAGAAGAAGAAGAAGAAGAAGACGACCCTGACACCTGGTATGACACAGATGAACCTCGAGGATATTTTACTAATTGAAATAAGCCAGACACAAAGGAACAAATACCGTATGATTCCAGTTCACATGAGGTATCTAAATTTCTTTTTTATAGGTAAACTCTTCATGGAACATGGGGCTGGAACTCAAGACCCTGAGATCAAGAGTCACATGCTCTACTGACCGAGCCAGCCAGGGGCCCTCTTTAAAAAAAAAAAAAAAAATTGTGAGATATCTAAAATAATCAAATCCATAGAGACAGAAAGTAGAGTGCTGGTGGGCGCTGAGGAGGGGGGATTGCTTAATGGGCATAAAGTTTCAGTCTGGGAAGATGAAAAAGCTCTGGAGAAAATTCACCAAAGCAGAATTTAGGAAGCGCTAGATAGGATACATGGAAACAAGAGGTCAGGGACTCTCCTATGTAAATAACAGGAGTTCTAGAAGCAGGAAAAGAACACACGGGAGGTGAATAATTAAAGAGATAATAAAAGAATGATTTTCCTGTTCTGAAGGAAGACAAAGCTGCAGACCAAAAGGGCCCACTGAGGCTCCAGGTAGGATTAATGAAGATCAAAGGCCCTCACCTAGCAATGTCTTGATGATATTCCCGAGCTCCAGAGGTACAGAGACAATCCTATAAACATCGTTCAGACGAAAATCATGCATTACTTAGGCCGAAGAATCAGGCAACCCTCAGATTTCTCATAAACAACATTTAAAATTAGAAAGACCTGGAGCACCTGGGGGGCTCAGTCACTTAAGTGTCTGATTCTACTTTTTTTTTAATTTTATTTTTTTAATATAAATTTATTTTTTATTGGTGTTCAATTTGCCAACATATAGAATAACGCCCAGTGCTCATCCCGTCAAGTGCTCCCTTCAGTGCCCGTCACCCAGTCACCCCCACCCCCCTCCCACCTCCCCTTCCACCACCCCTAGTTCGTTTCCCAGAGTTAGGAGTCTCTCATGTTCTGTCTCCCTTTCTGATATTTCCCACTCATTTTTTCTCCTTTCCCCTTTATTCCCTTTCACTATTTTTTAAATTCCCCAAATGAATGAGACCATATAATGTTTGTCCTTTTCCGATTGACTTATTTCACTCAGCATAATACCCTCCAGTTTCAGCTCAGGTCATGATCTCAGGGTGGTGAGATCCAGCCCTGTGTTGGGCTCTGCACTGGGCATAGATCCTGATTCTGATTTTCTCTCTCTCTCTCTCTCTCTAACCCTCGCCCACCCTCTCCCTCTCTCTTAAAAAAAAAAATTAAAATTAGAAGGATGTGAAATAACATCCACAAATGATAGAGGAAAAGAGAATTTGTAGTCGAAGAACTCAATAGCCAGCCAAGATGGCCTTGACCTGCTGGGCGGAAATATGCATAGCAATAGGTGTGTGATCGATATATATAACCAGCAAGTGTGCAGAGCGCTCACTATGCTCTGGGTACTCCACGGGCAGGATAGATAATACCCCTTTCAGCCTCCCAACAACTCTAGGAGGTAAATACCTGTATTTTGATCCCAATATTACAGATGAGGAAATGAGGCACAAAGAAACGACAAAAGATATCTGCGATCACACAACCCAGAAGCCGCAAAGCCAAAATTCAAATTCTAGTGTTCACACATTTACATCGTTTTGCCATTTCCAAAACTGGTCTTCATGACAAGCAGAGAAAGGGCAGGGGAAGAAAGGTTTGCAGAGCCGGGGCTTGGGGACAGAAGACCAGCAGATGGAAGAGGATGCATATTGTAATATAGACGGGGCACATCAGACGTCAAATGCCGTAAGATATTTAATTGCAAATTTATAAAACTTGAATGTACAGATTGAGAAGAACTAGAAAGCAATAGGGCGTATGAAAACACAAGTTTGATCTTGACCAGGCTGTGAGTCATTTTACTCCTGGATTTCTGTTATTTCAAAAGAGTGCGATCAAGAGTTCCAAAAAAACAGAGCTCTGGGGACACCCGGGTGGCTCAGGCGGTTAAGCATCTGCCTTTGGCTCAGGTCATGATCCTGGGGTCCTGGGGTCAAGACCCACATCAAGCTCCCTGCTCAGTTGGGAGCCTGCTTCTCCCTCTCCCTCTGTCTGCCACTCCCCCTGCTTGTACTTGCTCATGTGCTCTCTCTCTGTGTCAAATAAATGGATGGTTGGATGGATGGACAGATGGATGGATCGATCAATCGATCAATCGAACGAACAGAGCTCTGCCTTTGGGCACAAGACTGGGTTCTGATTCTCATCCTAGTTACTTAGTCACTGTGCTCTTGGAGGGGCTCTGGGGTGTTTGATTCACTTTGAGAGAAAGGAGTTGGGGTCTCAAATCTCTGTCCCCATCTGTCATTGGCCGCGGCCGCCCAAGAAGGCTGTATGCTGCGACAGACACCTCTTGCTGTCAAGCTGCTGGGACTCCAGTAGCCTGCGGGTAGAACTCAAAAAAGGTCACCAGTGTGAACAGTTGGAAGCAATGTGCACCCAAACTGGAGAAGTAGCCCCTGGAACCAGGAACGTGTAGCCAAGGAAATTTGGGCAGAACACTGGGGCATCCATATGTTATTTTTCTTCCTCCACAAAAAACACAGAGGGAAGCCGTTGGAAGAGTGAGATCAGGGGGATGGTAATGCTACCCAGAAACCAAATGCTCCATCTCGTGGCTCCTCCATCCCTAGCATGTTGGCTTTTTGCTTTAGAGGTTGAGCCGCTGCTCAGTCTCCAGACGTAACATGCATGTTTCAAGCCGAAAGAAGTGGGAAAGGATGACAGCCAAAAGGTCTTCCCTGCCAGCTCCCACATTCTTGTCGTTTCTTTATGTGGGAAGGGAAACTCCCAAGCAAACTTCCCCTTTCAGCTCATCAGCCAGCACTGCGAGAAACGCTCGCCCCCCAAACCAATCAATGGCCAAAGGGAACGAGATCCCCGTGTGGATTTAGACCAACTGTGATTCATCCCCCGCTGCTGGGAATGAGATCGGGGGGTCGCCGCCAGAGACCCGAACGTGTCCCTGTTCTTTCAGCGGTGCCACCTGTGGCTGGTGGGTTGGCTGTCAGTGGTACCCGCCGCTACCCCGTCTCCTACTTGAGGTCACGGGAGTCATGGGGGTGATGTGATCCAAGGACAGCGCAAATAATGAAAAGCACAGAGGATGGAATCTCCAGGAAGCAAGCCACCTGAGACTGGCAGGGAGAGAAGAGCCCATGGCGGGATGGGGAAGGGGAGCCACAGAACAAGAGGAAACCCCAGGGAGGGGACACCATGAAGCTGCGTGATGAGAAGTGCCTAGTGCGGGCTGCGCACGTGTACTGCTGCGTAACAAACAGCCCCTAACCCGGTGCCCTCAGGCAGCACTCCTTGATCATTACCCTCTCTCGTGGTCTGGGGCACTGAGTGGGCTCAGCTGGGGGCTCTGGCTCAGGGGTTCCCGAGGCACTGCGGTCAGCAGGTGGCTGAGGCTGCAGTCGTCTCAAGGCTTCCTCAGTCCCGGCTCTGCAGGCCTGCTGGCCGGATGCGAACAGCTGGAGCAGCCGAGCCCCCTCAAGCATCATCCTCTAGCGTGGTGATCTTCCTGCGGGGTCTCCTCCCTGCGACTGCTTCCCAGCAGCCTCACCTCTCCCACCATCCACAGCACATGACCCAAGGAGACAGCAGGTAGGAGTCATGTCACTTTTTATGACCTAGCGTCAGGAGTCATGAAGCATCTCATTCGAGGCCAGTGACGAAAGCCCACCTGTGTTCAGTGGCTCTTGATGGGAGCCCAGGCCAAGGATTTCGGGGCATGGGTTAAGGCCACCACATCTCAGTCAATTTTATTTTATTTATTTACTATTATATTTGAAAGATTTCATTTATTTATTCATGAAAGACACAGAGAGGGAGGCAGAGACACAGGCAGAGGGAGAAGCAGGCTCCCTGCTGGGGGGCCCAATGTGGGACTCGATCCCGGGACCCCGGGGTCAGGCCCTGAGCCAAAGGCAGATGCTCAACCATGGAGCCACCCAGGTGCCCCTATTTATTTTTTATTTTTTAAGTAATCTCTAACCCTACATGAGGCGCCACCTCATGACCCTGAGGTCAAGTGTCACAGGCTCTACTGACAGAGCCAGCCGGGCGCCCCTCAGCCTTTTCTGTTTTAAACCACTGCTCGGTGGAATCAGAAAAGACCCCGAATAGCCAGGGGAGTTTTAAAAAAGAAAACCATATCTGGGGGCATCACAATGCCAGATTTCAGGTTGTACTACAAAGCTGTGGTCATCAAGACAGTGTGGAACTGGCACAAAAACAGACACATAGATCAATGGAACAGAATAGAGAACCCAGAAGCGGACCCTGAGCTTTATGGTCAACTAATATTCGATAAAGGAGGAAAGACTATCCATTGGAAGAAAGACAGTCTCTTCAATAAATGGTGCTGGGAAAACTGGACATCCACATGCAGAAGAATGAAACTAGACCACTCTCTTACACCATACACAAGGATAAACTCAAAATGGATGAAAAATCTAAATGTGAGACAAGATTCCATCAAAATCCTAGAGGAGAACACAGGAAACACCCTTTTTGAACTCGGCCACAGTAACTTCTTGCAAGATACATCCACGAAGGCAAAAGAAACAAAAGCAAAAATGAACTATTGGGACTTCATCAAGATAAGAAGCTTTTGCACAGCAAAGGATACAGTCAACAAAACTACAAGACAACCTACAGAATGGGAGAAGATACTTGCAAATGACGTATCAGATAAAGGGCTAGTTTCCAAGATCTATAAAGAACTTCTTAAACTCAACAGCAAAGAAACAAACAATCCAATCATGAAATGGGCAAAAGACATGAAGAGAAATCTCACAGAGGAAGACATAGACATGGCCAACATGCACACGAGAAAATGCTCTGCATCACTTGCCATCAGGGAAATACAAATCAAAACCACAATGAGATCCCACCTCACACCAGTGAGAATGGGGAACATTAACAAGGCAGGAAACCACACATGTTGGAGAGGATGCGGAGAAAAGGGAACCTTCTTACACTGTTGGTGGGAATGTGAACTGGTGCAGCCACTCTGGAAAACTGTGTGGAGGTTCCTCAAAGAGTTAAAAATAGATCTGCCCTAGACCCAGCAACTGCACTTCTGGGGATTTACCCCAAAGATACAGATGCAATGAAACGCCGGGACACCTGCACCCCAATGTTTCTAGCAGCAATGTCCACAATAGCCAGACTGTGGAAGGAGCCTCGGTGTCCATCGAAAGATGATGGATAAAGAAGATGTGGTCTATGGATACAATGGAATATTCCTCAGCCATTAGAAACGACGAATGCCCACCATTTGCTTCAACGTGGATGGAACTGGAGGGTATTATGCTGAGTAAAATAAGTCAATCGGAAAAGGACAAACATTATATGGTCTCATTCATTTGGGGAATATAAATAATAGTGAAAGAGAATAGAAGGGAAGGGAGAAGAAGTGAATAGGAAATATCAGAAAGGGAGACAGAACATAAAGACTCCTAACTCTGGGAAACGAACTAGGGGTGGTGGAAGGGGAGGAGGGCAGGGGGTGGGGGTGAATGGGTGACGGGCACTGAGGGGGGCACTTGATGGGATGAGCACTGGGTGTTATTCTGTAGTTGGCAATTTGAACACCAATAAAAAATAAATTTATTATTAAAAAATAAATAAATAAACCACTGCTCGGTTGTCACAACAGGACAAGGATGCAATTGCTGAAAAGATGCCAGGCCAAGGATACAAGTTCCTTCGGTGTTGTTACAGGATAGAAAGGATGGACCAGTAATCTACCCACTGAAGGAGCCCGGGCGTGCCCCCAACTGGGGGGACAAGCTTCACTAAACTCGACCTTCCCCCAAGTCACTCAGCTGATCAGGGAGGAGGAGGTCACGGCTTGTTTTCCAGAAATTCGTGTCTGCCATTCCCTCAGGGTTTTTCACATTCTCTAGCTTGTGGAGTCTTGGCCAACCCGCCTGCTCTGGGCGCAAGCTACTGCATTGTCCCCGGTGATCCAAGGTCACCTTTGCTGCCTGGTTTCTGCTAGCTGGCCCTGGCCGTGGGGCTGCCTTCCGGCACATTCTTATCTCAGACCAAACCCTGCCTGTTTCCAAAGGCTTGGAGGCTACTCACTTGAACACGCAAAAGGCCCAATGGGGTAACTAGAAAATAAAGAGCCCCCATGACAAAGGGAGCAGAGAGTGATCGAGAGGCCCTAAGCTTCCTGACCATGAAGCCAAAAAGGCAGATCTTGGCTTATGTAGTGTTTTTTTTTTTTTCATTATTATTCCTCTTCAGAAATAAACTTTTCTCCTAAAGTCAACTCATTTATCACAACAGGGTATTGAGTAAAGGACATTTGGTCCCAAAGTTGACACAACACCTTTAACTACAGTTATGTAAGAGTCATTGGCTGTCTGCGTGATGGATTCTTCTATTGATCCTTTATAAAGATTAAAGATATACTATGCCCATTAGGCTGTCTCTTCCAATATTATGTGTCTTAAGTGAGTCTTAGGTTCCTTCTCTGAAAAATTTATTGAGTATCTTCAGTGTGTGAGACACTGTGCCAGCTGCTAAAATAGCAGCCAATTTATCCTGGAGTCCTCTAAGACAGTACTTCTCAAACTTGAGTGTGCATTGCAATCCCCTGGGGGGCTTGTTAAAACTCCCGGCCCATCTCTAGGGTTTCCGATTCACAAGGTCTGGGATGGGGCTCAAGAATTTGCATTTCTATCAGGTTCCCAGGTGATACTAATGCTGGGTGGGTCCAGGGCCCACACCTTGAGAACGACTGCTTTTTTTTTGTTTTTTTGTTTTTTTTTAGATTTTATTTGTAAGTAATCTCTACACCCTACCTAGGCTTGACCTCACAACCCTGAGATAAAGAGTCATCCGTTCCACCGACTGAGCCCCCCAGGCGGCTCGAGAACCACTACTCTTAAGAGTCACCTGTCAAGGTGCATACTCTAAAAGATGTTTTCAGTTTGTGACACACTCAGGAGGTGAGATTTGAGAGAGGAGTTGTAGAACTCACATGTGAAACATCTGTCTCCTCATAGCCTAGTCCATGCAAGAACCTCACCGCTGTCTCTAAGAATATTCTAGCTTTATGAGCAACATCACCTTGATGGACTCATGAGAATGAATAAAGTGCAAAATGCACTTCCGTGGTCATTTAATTGGCAGTTATAACATTCTAACGCTTTCTTAGCACATGTTCTTCAGATAATTAGAACTAATCCATCATTTACTATGTGGACCTCAAGGAAGGTCATTCAAATACAGAGATTTGGTGCTAGTTCAAAAATCTGCTAGGGTATTTATTGAAATGCTTAAAATGGAATACTCTAGCAAGTTTGGCTTATTTTTAAAGGACCCTGGGTAAGTTCTGAAAAAAAATTGGATTTTCAAATTTTCAATTTCTTTTGATCTCTGCTGAAATGCCCAAATATCAATTTAATGACCAGGATTGCCAGGTAAAGATGGTCCATTAAAGTTCAGCACTTTTCCCTGTTCCATCCCAAAGCTCCCTAGGCTAAGAATAGGGATTTTTTTTTCAGTTGTATTGGGATATAATTGACATATGACATTGTGTCAATTTAAGGCATACTACGTGGTTTATGTCACCTGCACTCCTTGGCTCATGGCCCTGTATTACCCAACCTCTGCTTCCTCCCTCCCATCTCCTTCTTTGACTCTCTCTCCCGCTTTCCTCTTCATCTGCAAGGACCCTTGGGAACCCACTGGGCCCTCCTGGAATGTCCACGATCATCTCTCCATTTCAAGGTCCTTAACCACATGTGCAAAGTCCTCTTTGGCCATATAAAATAACATATTCTCGGGTTCCAGAGCTGAGGGCAAGGACACCTTTAGAGGCCATTATTCCTCTCATCACCGATGTCTCCATCACTCTCAATGAAACCCCTGGTTGGCAAGCCCCGCTCACTGGCACACAGCTTCTGTTCCTCTCTTTGGCGCATGTCTTAAATATTAGCAGAACATTTAGATATCTGAGCCTCAGCGTTCTTATCTCTGATAGTCCCTTCCACTTAGGAATATTAAGATTAAGTGAGTTAAATGTGTAAAGTGCTTGAAAGACTTTCTGCCAGACAGTAAGTACCATAAAAATGTTGGCTTATATTATTTGATAGTATTATCATCAAAGGAAACCTTCTAATGTTAAAATTAGAGAATAAAACAGAGGGAAAAAAACAGGGGGGGAAAGACTGCACAGGAAGATGAAAACATACCAAGAAATCTGCCATTGATATTTCCTCTGGGACATAAAAAAAGTCATATCCCTGAAATGAGAACTTTCAAAATGAAGGGAAACAACCAGAAAACAAGAGCATGCTTTTGGAAATTCAAAATAGTAGTTGGAAGTATATGAAATTGACACTTTTTAAGATGGGAAGCCATCAAATATTAGCAATTTTGTACAATTCTACCTATTATGAACACAGGAAAAAAAAGACTCAATAGAAGAAAACACTGAGGAGCACCTGGGTGGCTCAGTCGGTTGGGCATCTGCCTTAGGCTCAGGTCATGCTCCCAGGGTCCTGGGATTGAGCCCTGTGTCGGGCTTCCTGCTCCTCGGGGAGCCTGTCTCTCCTTCTCCCTCTGCCCCTCCCCCTGCCCGTGCTGTCTCCCATCCTCCCTCTCTCTGTCTCTCTCTAGGAAATAAATGACATTTAAAAAAAAGACTGAGAAAATTCTCAGTAGAACAAAAAGATGAAGAATGGAAAATAGAAATGATGTAAAAAGTATCTCTCCAGGAGGTCCAACAGCTAAGTGAGAGAAAGAGGGAAGAGAAAAAAATGGAGGGAAGGAAATTATCATAGAAGTAATTCAAGAAACTTTCCAGAATTCAAAAACATGAAAGTGTCCCCCAAGGGGACAAGGGTGGAAAATAGAACCACCCTAAGACCCATGCTCAAAGAGAAGCTCATAGATGCTTTGAGAAGGAAAGTGGGGAAGAAATAACCCAAAGATCAGAAGTTGAAATGCTGGGGCTCCTGGGTGGCTGAGTCGATTAAGCATCTGCCTTCGGCTCAGGTCATGATCTCAGGGCCCTGGGATTGAGCCCCGCATTGGGCTCCCTGCTCAGTGGGGAGCCTGCTTCTCCCTCCCCATCTGCCTGCCGCTCTGCCCACCTGTGCTCTCTCTCTGTCAGATAAATAAATAAAATTAAAAAAAAACAGTTGAAATGCTTTGGGCTTCTCAACAGAAATGAAGCTGGAAGAACTATGGCAGTCCTCACTTTCTTAACCCATGGTATGGGTTACCCAGAGTCAACTGCGGTCTGGAAGCAGATGCTCCTCCTCCTGACCTCTCCTCAGAAGGTCAACAGTAGCCCAACGCTGTGTCACACGCCTGCATCGTTCACTTCACTTCATCTCATCAAAGGAAAAGGGTGAGTGCAGCACGGTACGATATTTTTGAGACAGAGAGACCACATTCAGCTAACTTTTATTACAGTATACTGTTATAATTGCTCTATTTTATTATTATTGCCATTAATCTACTGGGCCTAATTTATGAATTAAACCGTGTCATAGGTACGTATGTATATATAGGACAAAACATAGCACATAGCGTTGGGTACTAACCACGGTCTCAGGCATCCGCCGCAGGTCTTGAAAAGAATCTCCCACGGATAAGGGGGACTATGTTTATAGGACAAAACCTTTAAAATGTTGGGAGAAAACAATTTCCAATTAACAATTCTGCAGGCAGCCAAGTTTGGAGTTAAGTGTAATGATGCACGTGGAAGACATTTTCAGACTTGCAGAACTGCAAAAATGCATTTCCTATGCGTTATTTCTCAGGAAGCTACTGGAAGACAGCCCCTCACCCCCACCCCATGAGGGAGTCGGTCCCTAAGAAAGAAAGATGGTTCCAGAAAAAGTCTGGAACCGGTGATAAAGGTGGGGCTAGTAACTGAAGGACTGGGCTTAAGAGAAAAGCAAACATATTTTTAAACAGTGTTTTCCGTACATCCTGAATAATGTAGCGGAGAAAATTCTCTGGAGCAGAGGTCTCCAACTTGAACGTAAATCACCCTGACGGTTAGTTGAAGCAGTGCAAGCTTCCTGGGCAGTAATTGTTCCAAGTACATATTCTGGAGAGCTCCGGAGATCATTTAGGGGAGAGATGGTTACTGTTGAAAGTGCTTGTATCTGCGGAAGGAGGGAGTGATGGGCCTGGGCGAGTTGCGTGAGCAGGAAACTCTGGTGATCGCCCAAGTAGGCCCTGTCAGAAAGAGATTTGGCCCCCACACTGGTGGTCAGCGACGTTGGGGGGACAGTGAGCCCACCACCTGGTGCTGGAGACACAGTTTTCCTGGCACACCTCCCTGACCACTTGTTTATGTACCGTCTCTCTGGCTGCTTTCCCCCCACAAGGGCAGACCTAAGTAAGTCGTTGGGAGGGTCTCTGTGGCCCACAGAGCCTAAAATATTTACTATCTGGCTCTTTCCAGAAGTTTCCCAACCCCCATTTTAAACCATCAGTATTTCTACACCTGAAATGAATACAATATTGATGGCCATGATTGTTTCATAAAACATTGATCAAGTCAGTGCTTATAAGAATAAAAACTAAATGAAAGAAAAGCAACAACAACGACGACGAAAATGAATGACTACAGAATCCTAAGACGTTAGCACTGGCAGAGATCACGGTCAGCTGCATTGTTGACAAGGGAGGAGACAGGTGTGCCCAGGGAATCAGCTCGTCCCCGGTCTGAGTCTGGGTCCTGGTCTGGGTCCTGGTCTGAGTCCTGGTCTGGGTCCTAGTCTGGGTCTAGGTCTGGATCCAGATCTGAGTCCTGGTCTGGGTCCGGGTCTGGGTCCGAGTCTGGGTCTGGATCTAGGTCTGGGTCTGGGTCCAAGTCTGGGTCTGGGTCCTGGTCTGGGTCCGAGTCTGGGTCTGGATCCAGGTCTGGATCTGGGTCCAGGTCAGGGCAGTGGAGGGACCTTGCCTGGTTCTCCCGGCCCTGGTTCCCCCACAGCCCTGTGGCCACCACCACACTGCTGTCTCCCCTCGCCTTTCCCTGGTTTTAAGTGGCTTTCCATGTAGGTGGGTCATAAAAAGTCACTAAGGTTTCATGAATGAAACCTGGCATGTGACTAGGGTTGGCAGGCGAGCCCATGGAGCATTGTGCAATGAACACCTGGCAACATAAAGCTCGTGCAGAAAGGATTCCCAGATTTTTCAAGAACACTGAGAGCACGTAATCGGTGCTGCCCTGAGTGCGATTTGCAGTTGCTTTCCACTGCAAAGTTTTCCTCTAGCTTGTTGACACTGATTTTTATCAGTCCAAGGTATGCTACTGCCAGCTGGGAGCCTATAATTTCCCTAAACAAGGTATGAGGTGCCTGAGATTGAGACTCCAAATGTGAATCATCCACATGCTTTGTTATAAGCTGAACTGCCGTAACAAGTAGATCCAGAGTGTGACAGCTCATGCAAAGCAGTTTCTGATTCACAGAGTACACTGAAGGGGCAGGAGCACAGGGCCGGGAGGGGGTGCGGCGTGCAAGGTTGGTGGCGAAAGGGAAGGGAGGGGCTCTGCTCCACACAGTCACTCAGGGCCCGGGGCTGATGGCAGCTCTGCCATCTTCAGTATGTGGCTTCCGGGCACACCGCAGTCGTCAGCAGGGAAGCCAGCAGGAGTGAGGAAGGCCGTGGAGGAGTATGTGATGCTTGAGGTCACTTCTCCAGTTCCACTGGCTAGAAATCAGCCACGTGCCCGCACCTAACTGCAAAGGCAGCTGGGAAATTTGCACATATCTGAAACATCAGGAAACATAGGACGGACTTACTTTTTTTTTTTTTTTAAGATTTTATTTATTTATTCATGAGAGGCACACAGAGAGAGGCAGAGACACAGGCAGAGGGAGAAGCAGACTCCCTATGGGGAGGCAGATGTGGGACTCAATCCCAGGACCCCGGGATCATGTCCTGAGCCAAAGGCAGACGCTCAACCGCTGAGCCACTCGGGTGCCCCAGTCTGGACTTACTTTGAAAGAATATTTTAGATACGTTTTCAAATCACAATCTCAGTATATTTTCTCCAAGTTTTCATGTGTGTGGCCATGAGCCCAGGAAGGAGGAGGTGGATTTTGGTGGTCTTCCCCATTCCTATTGCTAAAGATGACACTATCAGCTGAAGGTGCTTATAAAGCAACATTCCCTTGTTATGGCTTACATCTTTCTTCCATTGGAAAGTGGAAATGAGTCAGATGGGTGTTGTTGTTGTTTCTTTTAAATTAATTTTTTATTTATTTAGAGATATTGAGAAAGAAAGTGAGAAAGAGAGAGAGAGCGCTCGATCAGGGGAAGGGGCAGAGGGAGAGAGAACCCCAAGCAGAGTTGGCGCTGAGCACAGAGCATGACACAGGCAGGGCTCCGTCTCATGACAAGATCGTGCCCGGAGCCAAAATCAGGAGTTGGGCACTCAACTGACTGAGCCACCCAGGCACCCCCAAATGAATGCTCTACAGGTGTCTTTTGTCCCACCTCACTATCGAAAGCACTGAGTCATTGCTATATAGAAGAGCAGTTTCAATCTACAACTTTGGCGGCTGAAAATTAGCAGGTGGGGACTTTAGTTGAGGTGTAAAAAGGACTCCAAGGACTCTGGCATAGGGAGACAGCCTACCTGACCTGGGGCTAAGAAACTAAAGCAGAAAAAGCCACATTCACCTGCTAGCACTGACAGGTAATAGTGGGAGGTGGAACCAACTACGCTTCTTTTGCTTATCTGTCACAATTTAAACATGGAGGCAATCCTAATCCCAGCTAAAGTGGTATGGCACCCAAGTCAGCACACCTGCTTGACTAGGGTCGCTCGGGCCTGGGGCTTCCTCCACTGATGGGGTCAGCACGCACCCTGGATCAGGTGGCAGTGCGCCCACATTTCCTTCTCTGCCTCTACCAGTTGCCTGGTGGCCTGGAATAAACTGTAGACCGGAAAAGGTCGTAACTCACTGTTGGCCATCGTGCAAAAATCGGCCTGGGATTAGCAGAATCCACGTGCCGTGGCCTGCCCCTTGGTTTGCTCTCCCAGCCCTTCCTGATCACCAGGAGACATGGGGCTCCCAGGAAGAGGAGCAGATGGGGCGTGTGTGTGTGTGTGTGTGTGTGTGTGTGTGTGTGTGTGTGTGTGTGTGTTAGCTACCAACGTGGGGTGGGGCCGTACCAGATGGGAGCAGAGCCAAAACCAGCAGGGGACGGGGAACTCTAGAGGCATCGGAGATAAATTGCATTTCCCTTAAAATACTATCTAAGCCCGCCCCATCCTCACCTAGGGGCCCTTTATTTGCTTTTGCAGTAAAAATGCTTTGATTTATCCAGGGCTTTGGGTTGTATGTTCACTTTGATTTACAAATTCCTGCCATCTAGTGGTTAAATTAAGAACACATCCTTTCTTTTGAGTAGGGATCTCATCCTTGAAATGTGAGTTGGGTGGGTTTTTTTAAGCGCCTAATGCGGAGTAGATGTTCAAGATTGTTTGACGTAAAGTGAAATGTAGTTCAACCAAACATTTTAAGATACGGCTTATGTATTGATGTGAAAGAGAACCAAGGGACAGAATTGATGGCTAAGCTCTTCTCTGTATCCTAATCCAGCAAAGATGTCTCCTAGCAGAGGTTTGTCTAGAGAAAGGGGGAGAACTGGACTACCCCAGTGGTTTGGACAGCTGTCTGCACATTAGCATCACCTGGGATCTTTTAAAAATTCCAGAGCCCGGTCCCCATCCCAGACCAAAGTCCTTCATTTCAGTGTGCTTTATTTAAAGCAAAAGAGAGGCAGGAAAATCCAAATTTTTCTGATTATATGGGGTGATTATTTACTTTGTGAAAGGCTTCCTCTATGAAAAAAATTGACCATGGGATTTCTTTTCTTTTCTTTTCTTTTCTTTCTTTTTTTTTTTTTTTTTTTGACCATGGGATTTCTTAAGAGAATGGACTCCTTTTCTATATCTTAAATCAGTTAGTAAAAAAAAAAAAAAAAAAAAAACCCACCCTAATTCTATATTCACCTACTTGGCAATCTTTTTTTGGGTTAAAGCTGAGCACATCAAAATACTCGTCCAAGTCGTTGGCTCTTTGTTTTCGCGCTTGTCCATCCAGCAGATGAGAAAACAGAAGGAGGAACTTTCCAAAACCCAAAGAGATCCCCCTCCCTGGGGGCTGCTGTGTATGGGTACACAGGCTGTGCACTGCACAACTCCAGGAGGCCTGTGCCGCGTGGACAATGATGTGAATCACAGCCCCTTGTTTGTGCAACGTGGTGGGGCTGCTCTGATGCTGGGTGTTGCAGAAGGATGCAAGATGACTATCTTGACTCGTGTTTCTAATATGAGAGCTGGCGACCCACCAGCTCGATTTTGTAAGACCCCCGCAGCCAAACCCAGTGGCTGTCACTTCAAGGCCAGTACTGTTTCTCCTGGGATGGCTTCATGCACACGAAGAACGTCTCTCTCTCTCTCTCTCTCTCTCTCTCTCTTTCCCCTTCTAAAAAATACTTTCTCTGAGAACGTTTATTTTTATTTTTTAAAAGATTTTATTTATTTATTCATGAGAGAAACAGAGAGAGGCAGAGACACAGGCAGAGAGAGATGCAGGCTCCCTGCGGGGAACCCGATGCGGGACACGATCCGGGACCCCGAGGTCATGACCTGAGCCAAAGGCAGCTGCTCAACCGCTGAGCCACCCAGGTGCCCCCGTTTTTTTTTTTTTAAAGACTTGTTCCAACTCATCCATATTCAAGAGAACTTCATGTCTTGTGCTCTAAACATGAAAAATTGAGCTACTAGAAAGATCTTGTTTACTCCCCTGAACATCCGCTATGGCTCCTCACTGACCTTCAGTGTCAATCTTGCCTTTATTCTTCTGAGCAGCCAGTGATTCCCCTCATCTTCAAATACAAGCTTAACCTCTTTCTCAAAAATACTATCAATTTTGTGTTTCAAATGGCCTTTGAAATGTCTTTACTTGTGAATGGAAGCCTGTCTCAGCTGGGAATCACAAAGTAGTTTCTGGAAGGGCAAGGGGTGAACCTTGCTTGCTGACTGGGATTGCTTGGCCTCGTGTATGCTAGAGAACTCCGGAGACCTTTGCGTTAAGGAAGGCGTGCTGAGCTGCTTCAGCTCTGGCCAGCGCTCCTTTCATTTCCTCCTGCAACTGGATCTTCAGTAAATGGCAGAAACTGTCTTGCAAAATGCAATTCCACCGCACCCCCCCCCCATCACCAAGGTTGCTCCGGGAACAGAAATCGAATACACTACTTTGCCTTCTTTGCCTCCCTTGGCCGCCTGGAAGCTCAGAGCCCTTCGGGGTTTCGAATGTTCGCTATTACCTTGGCTTTCTAATGTACTTCGTCCAAATCACTAGGTCTTTTGAATCCTGTGTTAGGAGGGTCAGTTTTATGATTTCTGTGCTTTTTCCCTTCCAGCTGCTCCAAATCCCTTTAGAAAGGGGAGTAGAATGAGCAAGCACATGAGTTGGAAGGATGCATTTCTAACTCCGAGCCTTTGCTTAGCCTTTTGCTAATCAGATCAATTAGGGAAACAAGAGACCAGGAGCCCTGGACCCTGCTTCCTGCTTATGGAAGTGGAGGAGGTGGCTGGGGGTAGAAACATGCGTTTGTTGTCCTTTTTCTTAACACATAGGACTCGGGGAACCTGGGGGGCTCAGTCGGTTGAGCATATGCCTTTGGCTCAGGTGCTGATCCTGGAGTCCTGGAATCAAACCCCTCATCGGGCTCCCTGCTCAGCGGGGAGCCTGCTTCTCCTTCTCCCTCTGCTGCTCCCTCTGCTTGTGCTCTCTCGTGCTCTGTCAAATAAATATAAAATCTTAAAACAAAAAACATAGGAATCATGGGGCAGAAAGCCACAGCAGTAAGCAGTGACGGTGTGTGCAGGAGTTCGGCCGGTAGGCTCGGGAGATCGGCTACCCCTGCGTTCAAACCCCAGCTGTGCCACATGCCACCTGTCAATCACGTTGCTTATTCTCTGTCCTTCCCTTATTCCTCTGTAAAATGGGGACAGCAATTCACCCTTCTTTGGCTTTTGTGAAGATAAACTGAGAAGATCAACGCAAACACTTCGCACAGCGCTTGGAGAACGCATAACAGGCGCTTAATCTATAGTATAGCCACATATGCTAAGTATAGTTTTATCGTTTTGTTTCCAGAAGAAAGCCAGACAACACTGTGTGACTGGCTCTGTTATTATTCATCATTCTGATAGTAGGCACAATTAAAATTGCTCTCTTTTGTAAGAAGGTGTGGGGGTTCTGGAAAGAAAACCCTTTAGGAAAACCTTACTTCCCTCTTCACAAGTTTCCCAGTGTTTTTTCCTGAATTTTTATATCTGTAATGTAGCTGTAGGGAAACACTAGTTTAATAAGACTGTTAAAGGTTTGATTTGCATAGGGGGATCCTTAATTCAAGATAATTAGATGCTTTCTTGGGAGGTTCCCCCCCCCCAATTTAAAAATTAACCATATATGATCTCAAGACACATATCGATAAAATAACCAAGAGGTAAAACAGTCTTGTATTTCCTTCACTTTTAGAAAAACAAGTTTGCTGGAAGTTGCTCTACTCCAGAAAGCTAAAATAGTAAGTTCTGGTGCCTTCCCTTCTACAGACTGAATTCACCATGAGACCCAGACTTCCCATATTTTCATTTTCCCAAGTCGCAGAGAAAATGCACAACAAAAAAATGAAAATTCTTACCCAAACAATGACGATTCAGTAAATGCCTTTTTGTAGAAGACAATTAGAATACAAACACATTCCTAAAATAATTGCTATTTGGGGGGTGAAGCTAAACCTGCATATAATCAATCCAAATGGAAAGGAAAATTGCCAACCCCCAGTATCTGAAACAAAAATTGAAATGTAAACAATTCTACTGTCACTTGTTTTCTTAGGGATGCATTATTTATTTCACAATTGAGATTATATTTAATTCTCAAAGAGTACAAGGCCACGGAGGTGGGGGGGGTGGGGGGGGGGATGAGCCAGGGCAGATCCATTAGGAGCAAGGAGCTGTTAACCTTCTGGATCTCTCTCTCCCCACCTCAACGCTGCTGCCAGGCTCTGTTGAGGCCACTGCAGAAGCACCTGCCTCACCGCCTCTATATTAAGGCAACATTTATACAGACTTATTCGATATGTTCTTTGTTTGGGTTCTTTTTTTTTTTTTTTTTTCCCTTCAACAGTAAAAGCATATTCCCTCTCTGGAAGGATAATTAAATTTCTCTAGATGCATGCATGTCCCGAGCTGCAGGCCCAGGATAATTGGAGCCAGGCAGCTATTTGTCCTTTAATTTAAATGGGTCCTAAGGCTTAGAGGTAGACAAGGAAAATCAGCCGCCTGCAAGAGCCAAGCCGGCCACGGAAACGTGTGACTAGGGCGTGGCGTGATGACAAACAGAAGCACGGTCTTGATGAGAAAGGACAGTTGACATTTGGCCTCCATGGGGGATAAAATAGAGACCGCTGGGGCATGGCAGAGGGGACAACGCTATCCCCCAGAAAGGTGACAGCTTTGACTCGGGGGCACACAATTGTGGCCTGGTGCCAAAGCGGGACTGGCACTCCAGATCTTTGGATTTTTTTCAAGAGAATCCTAAATCTGGTTTTTCTAGGAGCTGCTCTGTGTTTTAAAAGTTAGCAACTCGTTCAAGTGACAGGCAATAACACAGCAACATCACTATGACAAGCAAAGAAAACAGAACTGCTAGGCACAGGTTTCTAATTGTGGCCTAAAATATGCAGCTCGCTTCAGGGTTGCATTTCTCCTTGAAATATAAACAGAGACAAATACCATTCTTTCAGAAACTTGCCGCTCAAAGAAATAACAAAAGAAAAAATGTTGTGCACTAAATGCAAGGTGGTATCCTGGATTGGATCCTGGAACAGGAGGAAAAAAAACACCCATAATGGTAAGGTATTTGAGAGAGAGAGAGAGAGAGAACAAGCATGTGTGGAGGCAGAGGGGCAGGAGGAGAGGGAGAGAGAATCTCAAACAGACACGGTGCGGAGCCCGATGCAGGGCTCGATCTCATGACCCTGAGGTCACGACCTGAGCTGAAATCAAGAGTCAGATGCTCAACGGGCTGTGCCACCCAGATGTCCCAATACAGTTTGCTTTAAAAGAAGCTATATACAATGACATGTGTGAAACATGTTCAATCAGTTAATTCATAAAACACATACTGAACAAGCAGGTTGTCCGTGAACATCACTGCTTGTCTGTGTCGCAAGTAAGTAGGAAATAAGGGTGAAGACACAGCTGAGTTCACGTATGGGCAAAAGTAAAAATTCCAGAAAGAACAAGATATCTTAAGACAATTAGGTAAACCACTGTGGATGGGGCAGAGGATCTGTTAGGGGAAGTTTTAGGTGAAAAGTCTGAAAAAAATTGAGGGCGAGCTGCTATAGACCTGGGCGCCATATGCAGGCAGTAGACGGTGGCATGACTCATTTGTTTTCTCTGGACTTATTGTTTTGTTTTTCTTTTTTGTCTGTTTTTTTTTTTTTAAGTAGGCTCCACACCCAACCTGGGGCTTGAACTCACAAACCTGTGATCATGAGTTGCACGGTCTACCGACTGAGCCAGCCAGGCGCCCCAAAATGTCATTTTATGGTCACGGTAGGGCTGCTTTTTTCATCTGTGGTCTACCAGTTTCCTAGCTTGTGATTTTCAATTGTTTTGCCTTCACCAAGGCAATGAAATATAAGGTATGTACCGGTCAAGATGAAGTACAAATAAAGGACCAGAAGAAAAGGAACGATGTGAAATGCAAGCCAAGGCAGCGCACACAGGCGTGGCCAGCTAGTCCACGGATCAGCCTGGAGCCGGGTTTCTCGGCCTCAGCACTACTGGCGGTTTGGTCTGGATCTTTCTTTGTGGTGGGGCTGTCCTGTGAGCTGGGGGGGTGTTTAGCAGCCTCCCTGGTCTCTTCTCACTAGATGCCAGCAGTACCCCCCCCATTTATATAACAAACAAAAATGCCCCCAGACGTTTCCACATGTCTCCCAGGGAGGGGACGGGGCACTACGTTGGCCCTGCTTGAGAACCACTGGCAAAGAGTCAAGCGGGTTTATCTAAACCCGGGCTTATTCCACAGGTATGCCCAGTGCTGCCGTTCGGGTTGTTAGAACTGGCAGGTGCCACCAAACCTTTCGAAACCAACGTCTTTGTTGGTGAGAAATGATTGAATATCAGCAATTTCATGAGTTTCAACCTGACATCGGTCCATGTCTACACTGACTGGTAAAGGGCAAAATAGCGACTGCTGGTAGTAGGAAAATGATCGAAGACCCTGCCTTCTAATGCAGACTTGTTAGTGGGAGCTAATTGCCATGTCGCTGAGCGTCATGATAACCAGTCATCGCAGCAGCTGTGTCCCGGTAGATTGTAGAGATGGTAAATATATTAACATCCCAGCTGGGGGGAGCGGCCGGAAAATGTTTTCATCAATCTGCTGTGGGTTCATCAGAAGCTGAGGAGAAAATCAGTGCCCAGAATAATGTCGGTGCCGTGAACATAGACTCTCTGCTGATTAGATAAGAAGTCAGCAGATCGGAGAGCTTATTGGCAGCTTCGAGGGCGGGCGATGGGATGGGGGGCAGCGCAGGGTAGGGTAGCTCCGGCCGGCGCTGGAGCGAGGGGCCCGGGTCTGCAGAGCCACAGCTCTCCGGTCCACACCATGCGGAGCGTTGTGGTGTGCACAGGCTCAGCCACCCGAGATCCGGGGCACCCAGCCTGGTGGTCCCTGGGCCACGGCACATCCAAAAATCAGGCACTGGGGCCCTATAACATCCATTTAAGGGGCCTGTCACTGGATGCGTTAGACGTGGTTCCTCGTGTTAAGTCATGGCTCAGACAGAGGCATCCCTTAGCTCTTCGTAGCTGAACAAACAAAAGATCACATCAACAGTTTCTAAAAAATGAGAAGTGATTTGGATTATTAGGACATCTGACGAGCAATATGCTACCACTTAGACTACTTGGTGAGTAGTTTGGGATTGGTGTAGTTTCATTAATTTAGCGTGTACAGGGAGCACATTTTTAATTTTACGTGTTGGTTTTTATATTAATTTTATTCCCACTGCAGCCGTAAATATATTTATTTCACCGGTGGCTATCATCAGATGTCTAGAATCCCACTGGTTCCTGAATCCAAACTGAGGAGTGAGCAATTAAAGTCTGATTCGACATATAAGAAAAGTGGAACACAGAAACCACTTGCCCACCACTCGCCTTGGATGCCTTACTAGCTTCTAAACCTCAGTTTGCTCGTCTGTGATATGGGACCATGGCCCACAGGGTTGTGGGGACAATTGAATGAACGTCTCGGTGTGAAGGAGTGTGGCCTACAGGAGGGACTCAGTTTCCCTCCGGGGTTTCCGTTAATGAAGGAATTCACGAGCAACCTTCTTCGGTATTACACTGAGATGATGGATACCTAATGCTTTGTGCCTCACTCAGTGGGGGGGGCGGCTTATTAAATATATTATGTTGACTGAATTTAAAAGCACCTGGAATTTAAGGGTCTAGATATTCCAGGAGGAGTGTGTTCGAACGAAAATTCCTGATCTTGGCTACAGTCCTTCTCTTACCTATGATACTGTAACCTTGAAGGAGTGCCAGTGAGGTTAATAATTTACTAAGCATGGCTTTCTCCCCAAAGACACTTGAGCTGAGGCTTTTTCAAGCCTGAATAAGGTCACATTATTCTTCTCTTAAAAGATCAAGAAAAATCACATCATGCTTTTGAGGATCGATGGTAGATAGTTGTCATAAGTTGGCATTCAGAGAAATGAACATTTTTTGGTGAAAAACCTGTGCTTGTAAATCAGATTCTTATATATGATAAATTTTCGGAAAGTGCATTCTGAACTCTTTTGCCCCCTGTAGAGACCTAGGTTCCAGGAAAAAAAAAATGTTTTCAAAAAATTATTCGTTTTCTTTGTAAAAAGGAAAAAGAAAAACAAAACCCAGACACTGGTTTTTTAAAATAAAGCGGTGTGGGGTTTTTTTTTTTAAATAAACACGAAGAATCATTGATTTCAACATTTCCCTGCTACCTTTGCTAAATTCAATAGGTGACCTAGACAGTTTCTTGTTAACTGGACACCGCCAAACCTGGGGAACAAAAGCACCTTAGCACGGGAGAACAGAGAGATGGGTTTACCATCACAGCCCTGATGACTTGAATGGCAGTGTTGGAACACAGGTGGCGGGGGAAAGAACCGAGTCAGGAGACAAAGGAGCCCAAGCCAGAGCACTGCCGACCTGGGGGTTGTTCTCTTGGCCACGACCTGCTCCTCCAAGGAATAGGGTGTCAGCGTTCTGGCAAAAGAGGCAAAGAGGTTGACACAATTCAGAATCTAAATGGACAAAACGCCAATGGTTGAACTGGAAAGATCTGGAGAGCTGTGTGCATGCGTGTGTGCATGCGTGTGTGCGTGCGTGTGTGTGTGTCCCTTATTATATAATGATCAGAGACATATTTCATTGAGTTATTTTTTAATTAAATATTTTATTTATTTATTCATGAGAGACACACAGAGAGAGGCAGAGACACAGGCAGAGGGAGAAGCAGGCTCCCTGCGGGGAACCCGAGGCAGGACTCGATCCCAGGACCCCGGGATCACGCCCTGAGCTGAAGGCAGACACTCAGCCACTGAGCCACCCAGGCATCCCTCATTGAGGTCTTTGTCATCTAAGAAGTTTCTAGGGGTCACTTCATATGAATTCCCATTTGATCATGGGAGGATTTATGAGAGTGGCTGTGTCTGCACAGACCAGAGGGAAGTGGATCTTCTGGAAGCTGCCAAACGTTGAAGGGACTTTTGGTTGCTGTCTAGATTGATCATGTCAATTGCAAAATAATCACATTTTCGTCTATCCATGTGTTGTGTCCTCTCTGAATGCACATTGAAGGAATATTGTTTGGAGAACATCTCTCATTTTTTTTAAAGATTTTATTTATCTATTCATGAGAGACACAGAAAGAAAGGCAGAGACACAGGCAGAGGGAGAAGCAGGCTCCATGCAGGGAGTCCAATATGGGACTCGATCCCAGGACCCCGGGATCACGGCCTAAGCCGAAGGCAGACATTCAACCGCTGAGCCCCCCAGGCATCCCAAACATTTCTCATTTTTAAGTTCTTCACTGCATGTCTTCTTTATTTCCAAAAAAAGAAAAGAAGGAAAAAATGGTGCGAATCTGCCAAGCAATGTGCTAGATGAGGAGCTGGCAAGCCACTTATGGCCAAATGCTTCTGTACAGCCTTTGAGCTAAGAATGGGTTTTACATTTTTAAGTGGTTGGAGGCCAAAAAAAAAAAAAAAAGATCCCACCCAAAAGAATAATATTTCATGACACATTAAATAAAACGACAGTTACACTGCAGCGCCCATAAATAAAATTTTATGGAAACACAGCCATGTGCATCAGCTTCCCTGTGTGGCTGCTTTTGTGCTGCGATAGGTACCCTACAGCTGACAAAGCTGAGACTATTCATTCTCTGGACTCTGAGGATAAAACTGTGACCAAGACTGACCCAGTTTCTGACCTGCTGCTACTTAGAGACTAGTCACTAATGGAACAGGGAAGCAAAGTGCGCATAAAAGCAACAAAATGATAATTACAGATCAAGATAAACGCTATGACGGCAGTTGACGCAGGGAGCAATGAGAAAAAGAGAAACTGGAGTGGGGGTGGGAGAGGAAGGAGACTTGTGGTTTGAGTGGAGGTTAAAGAAATGACATTTATAAGCTGAGACCAAGAGATCAAAGGAGCCGAGCCTGTGATGGAGGAGCCGGTGGGAAGAGCTCTGTGAGAGAGGAAGGCACATATGCAAAGGTCCTGTGGCCAGAAGATTCGTATATGTTTTATGAATCTTACGTGAAGCTGGCAGAAGAGACACGGCCCAATTCCAAGTAGCATGGGAAGCCATAGATGGGTTTTGTTTTGTTTTGTTTTTTAAGATTTTATTGATTTATTCATGAGAGACACAGAGACAGAGGCAGAGACAGAGGGAGAAGCAGGCTCCATGCAGGGAGCCCAATGTGGGATTCAATCTCCGGACCCGGGATCACACCCTGAGCTGAAGGAAGATGCTCAACCACTGAGCCACCCAGGCGTCCCATCACAGATGGGACACGTCGTTAAGACACACAGACGACACGTCATTAAGATGGGTTTTAAGCAAGAGGGTGACATGATACAATTGGCTTTGATTTTAAAAAAACATTCTGATTGCTGTGTGGAAAGGGGCTGGAGGAGGCTGAGGTAGGAAAATACTGTGGGGGAGGTTCATGCTGGGGCTGCCCGGCGGCCGTGGACACATAGAGAAGCGAACAGGCTTGGATCGAGACTCTGCAAACAGAACCAACAGTCTCAGCATGCAAGAAGCAGTGGGCAAGTCAGGATCAAGGATGAGTCACATATTTTCGACTTGGGCAACTGGATGGTTAGTGGTGCTACGTAATGAGGGAAGAATGGGTTGTTGGGAGGAAAAACGTCAAGTCAGAAAATGAATGAGAAAAGTGTGTGTGTGTGCATGCGTGTGTGTGCGCACACGCAGTGGAATATTATTCAGCCGTGAGAAGGAAGGAAATGCTGCTGTTCTCAACAGTTTAGATGGACCTTGAGGACATTATGCTAAGTGAAATAAGCCAGATTGAGAAAGACAAACACTGCATGATTTCATTTATATGTGGAATCTAAAGAAGCCAGAGGAACACCTGGCTGGCTCAGCCGATGGGGCATGCGACTCTTGGTCTCAGGGTTGCGAGTTCAAGCCCCACGCTGGATAAAGAGATTACTAAAAATAAATAAATTAAATTTTTTTAAAAAAGCCAAGCTCAGAACAACACAGAGTAGAGTGGTGGTTACCAGAAGCCATGGGGTGGGGAAAGCAGGGACATGTTGGTCAAAGGGTACAAACTTCCGGTTATAAGATTAACCTGCTCTGGGGAATCTCATGGACAGCCTGGTGATTATAGTTAATAATAGTGTATTATATACTTGAAAGTCTCAAAGAGGGTAGATCTTAACTGTTCTTACCACGAAACAGAAATGGTAATTACGTGACATGATAGAGGTGTTAGCGAATGCCACGGTCGTCATCATTCTGCGATACGTAAGTGTATCAGATCGGCACTTCGCACACCTCGAACGTACATAAGTATACGTCAGTTATATCTCGGTAACGCTGGAGGAGCAAAGGACTTCTCACTGGAGAGGCCTGGCTTCTTCTGTAAAGGACCAAATTGTAAATATTTAGACTTTACGGCCCCATGATTTCTGCCCCCGCTCCTCAACTCTGTTCTCGTGGTGCAGAGCAGCCGTGGGCAAGGTTATGATAAGTGTGTGAATGTCTAAAACTTGATTTACAAGACAGGTTGTGAACAAGCTTTGGGGGGCACCTGGGTGGCTCAGTGGTTGAGCACCTGCCTTCGGCTCAGTCCGCAGGGAGCCTGCTTCTCCCTCTACCTGGGTCTCTGCGTCTCTCTCTGTGTCTCTCATAGATAAATAAATAACATCTTTAAAAAGAAAGCACAACAAGATTTGGCTTTGGTTTGCCAAGGCCTGTTGTAGAGTTGGGTGTTCAAGTTCCAGCCCTGGAGAGAGAGAGATCGGAGCTGGAGATATAAACATCTAAGTCATTAGGATTCAGTCAGGAGCCTAGTTGATGGTAAGGAGAGCTTATAAAAAGAAGACAGGAGAGCCCTGGATCATGCTTTTGGAGCTACTCCAACAACATTCCAAAAAAATGTTGGGTGGGTGGGATAATCTCTACCGAAATTGGGTTACTGGGATTATCTGGGAGCAGGAAACCTATGACAAGGGAGTAGTACCCTTTTTCTACACCCCATTGATCCCAGGTGGACGGCTGTCTTCAACTGCTCCCACTTACATAACGGAGTGAAGTAAGAGGCCGTAGTAAAAGCTGCCTGGCTCCCCTACGTAGCTGTGTGACCTTGGGAAAGTTACCTAACCCCTCTGTTCCTTAGTTTCTCTACCTGTGAAATGGGGGTGAGAATAATAAAACTGACTGTATAGGGTCGCTGTGAAGGTGTGCCGTGTGTATACAGCTCCAATACCATTCTTCTTTCTCTCACTGGCTACCTTACTCTAGAAAGGAAACTTAGTGACCCCCACTTCATTTAGATCCTCTACTTCTCCGTCAGTTTGGCTCGCCCTAAAATGAAGCTCAGCTTAACTTCACCGACTCTGTTGCTCCCCTCATCAGGACATTACCCCACCTTGCCGCAACAAAGCAAATGGTGCATCCCATCTAAAAACCTTGTAGCTCCATTGCTGTAAAACCTCCCCATGCCCCCATCTACACCCTGGATGGGCGTTCCCTACCTTTGACTCCTCTGCTTCAATTATGTATGCTGTCTCTAGCTCATGGAGGTCACCAAGGTCTTTATCTTTGATCTAATTTCCAGAAGTCACTGATCCGACCTACATGAAAAGGACATTCCCCTGGACAGCATCAGATGATATGTAATCACCCAAGAAATCAGTTAAGTCCATCTTCACCTTGCCTCTCAAGAAAGCTAACTCTTTCATGACCAATTTTCAGGGAAAGGAGTTAGTTTCATATCCATCTTCATTGGGTTTGAGTGAGGTTTACTTCTCTCGATTTTGTTCCGGTTTTCATTTAACCGAGTATCATGGTAGACTCATTGATTTGAACATATTTGGTACATATCAGGCAATTATCATTCCATGAATTCTTGATGTTCCCACCGTCCTACGTTGGGTCAGTAGCAACTGCTCCAAGTTGGTTTCTTTATCCTCTGGACACAGTCCTCCTTGTCTTTGATATATAGCTGAGGCAAGGAATCCTGGCTCACCTTGTCCCTTCCCTGCCCCAGACCTTGGACCTACCAAATCCACAAGAATCTCTAGTTCCTTTTAGTGGGAGGCACCACTAACTCCTTTCTCTGAAAATACATAAATGAAGGGAAGAAAATGAAGCTTTTCCCTTGCTTTTCCGATACAAACCATGTTTGGAGGGTAACGAAGTAGTCCCAGAAGATGAACGGAAGCTCTTCTGTGTTTTGTTTTTTGTTTTTGTCTTTTTAAGCCCTTCTTTACTGAGGAATTCCAGCTAGTGTTTGGAGACAGGATGGGATCGTGGAACTAGAAACCTAGCACTTGGCAGAGTAGAAAGCCTAATTATGGAGAAATCAGGCTGTCACCACCTTAAACTGGTGATCGATCTCAGGATCATGGATACCAGAACAATGACATGTTAATACATTGGATGTGATCGTGGTGTTGGAATCATGAAGAGAAATGTCCTTATCTTTTCTTTTTTCTTCAACTGCTCTTACTGCAGTATCATTTCTGTACCATTCAATGCAGCCACTTAAAGCGCAAAATTCAATGGCTTTAGTATATTCACAGAGTTGGGCAATCCTTCTCCACAATCAACTTTACAATTTTAGGATATTTTCGTTACCCCCAAGAGAAACCCCACCCCCCTTAACCACCACCCTCCCCCAATGCCTCCATCCCCCAGCCCCTGGCAGCACCTCATTTACTTTCCGTCTCTAGACTTGCCTATTCTGATCATGGAATCAAGCAATATGTGGTCCTCCGTGGTAACTGGCTTCTTTCACTTAGCGTACTATTTATTTTTTTATTTTTATTTTTATTTTTATTCTTTTAGGGAAGGACAGCAAGAGTCCATTAGCGTACTATTTTTAAGGTTCACCTGTGTCATGACATGTATCAGAACTTCATTCCTTTTTTATGGCTGCGTAATAGTCTATTGTGTGGAGGGATCACATTTTGTTTAGCTAACTCATCAGGTCGTGGACATCTGGGTTGTTTTTATCTTTTAACTATTGTGAATAGTACCGCTATGAACATTCACGTCAACTATTCGGGCACCTGTTTTCGGTTGCTGGCTATACACCTAAGAGTGAAATTGCTGGGTCATATGGCAATTCTGTGTTTAACTGTTTGAGGAACTGCCAGACTGTTTTCCAAAGCAGTGGCGCAATTTTAAATTCCCACCACATTCTCACCAACACGCGTCTTATGTGTCTTTTTGATTAGAGTCATCCTGTTGGATATGAAGTGGTATCTCACTGTGGTTTTCTTTTGCTCTTCCCCGATGGCTAACGATGCTGATCGTCTTTTCTTGTGTTTATTCGCCCTTTGTATACCTTCTTTGAGGAAATACCTATTCAGGCCCTTTGCTTATTTTTCTTTTTCTTTTCTTTCTTCTTCTTTTTTTTTTTTCATTTTTAAATGTACTTTGTTGGTGTTGTTGGGTTTTGGTTTTTGTTTTTGTTTTTTTTTTTGTTTTTAAGTTTTTTGTTGTTTTGTTTTTTGTTTTTTTTTGTTTTTAAATGGTTTTTGTTTTTTTTTTTGTTTTTAAATGGTTTTTTTTTCATCTTTAAATGTTGGTGTTGTTGGGTTGTTGGGTTGTTGGTGTTGTTGGGTTTTGTTTTTTGTTTTTTGTTTTTGTTTTTTCGTTTTGTTTTGTTTTTTTAAAGAGTAGTTTTGGGTTCATAGCAAAATTGAGTGGAAAGTACAGAGAGTTCCCATCCATACCCCCCCCCACCCGCCCAGCCTCCACACACAGCTCAGCCTCCCTGACCATCAGCATCCTGTCCCAGGGCAGTACATTTGTTACAAATGATGAGCCGACCACAACACGTCATTATCAACCCAGATCCATAGTTTACATTAGGGTTCACTCTTAGCGTACACTCTCCGGGTTTGGACAAATGTATAATGACATGTATCCACCATTATCGTATTCTACAGGATAGTTTCACTGATTATCTGTCTCTTCATCCCTCCCTCCCCACAAGCCCTGGCAACCATTGATCCCCCTTTTTTTTTTTCTGTTACTGTTTTCTTAGTCTTGCCTTTTCCAGAATATCACATGCTTAAAGTTATACACTTATGTAGCCTTTCCACGTTGGCTTCTCTTACTCAGTTGATATACATTTGAGGTTCCTGTGTATCTTTTAATGGCTTAATAGCACATTTTGTTTCAGCAGTAAATAATACTCCGTTGTCTGGATGTATCACTGTTTATCCATTCACCCGCTGAAAAACATATCTGTTGCTTACAAGTTTTGGCAGTTATGGATAAAGCTGCTATGAACACCCATGTACATTGGGCAGCCCAGGTAGCCTAGTGGTTTAGTGCTGCCTTCAGCCCAGGGCGTGATCCTTGGGACCTGGAATCGAGTCCCATGTCTGGCTCCCTGCATGAAGCCTGCTTCTCCCTTTGCCTCTCTCTCTCTCATGAATAAATAAATAAAAGTCTTTAAAAATAAAAAAGAACATCCGTGTGCAGATTCCTTTGCTTGTTTTTAAAATTATTTGTCTTTCAGTGGGTTGTGGCCATTTTTATACATTCTACATACAGTTCCCTTATCAGATAGATTAGGTGCAAACATTTTGAGTTGTCCTCACTTTCTTGATGGTATCCTTTGAAACACAAAAGTTTAAAATTTTGATTTTTTAAATCTATCTAATTTATCTACTTCTATTGTTGCTGATGCTTGTGCTCTTGGTGTCATATTAAAGAGGTTATTGCCTAACCAGGGTCATAAAGAGCTCTACCTATGTTTTCTACTGAGAATTTCTTTTTTCTTTTTTTAAGATTTTATTTATTTATTTGAGAGAGCACAAGCAGGGAGAGTGGGAGGCAGAGGGAGCAGGAGAAGCAGGCTTTCTACTGAGCAGGGAACCTGACCTGGGACTCGATACCAGGACCCCAGGATTATGACCTGAGCCGAAATCGAGAGCCAAGGACTTAACTGATTGAGCCACTCAGGCTTCCAAGATCTGGCAAAATTTTGATAGCTGCTAGATCTAGGTGATGGGTTTATGGATATTAATTCTACTCTTCTTTATTAACAATTTTTTTCTTTAAATGATAGAAAGTAAAAGGAAATGATATAGAAATAAAAATCACAAAAAAATTGGTTATAAGTGATAATGTCAGTAATACAGGAATAAGCTTGTATTTATTTTATTTTATTTTTTTGCTTGTATTTATTTTAACTTGCATTTTAAACTAAATTATTTATAAACTCTTGCAGTTTACAACCAGCTATAAATTATTTGCCACACTCCTAAAAAAAACACACAATAGAATGGATACATCAAGGTGTCTTAGCACTGCTCTTAGGAACCAGTGTTCTAGAACTCCCACTCTCATAGCAACTGCTAGCCACATGTGGCTGTTGAGCCCTTGAAATATAGTGAGTCCAAATTGAGATGTGCTATAGGTGTAGAGTATGTGTATAGGTGTAGAGTATACACTGGAAAGACGGCCTGGGAACAAAAAAATAATACAAAATATCCCTTTAATTAATTTATATTGATTACGTGTAGGAGTGATAACATTTGGGACATATTAGGTTAAATAAAAGTGTGTCATTAAAATAACATCACTGGTTTCTTTTTACTCTTTTTAAAATATGGCTACGAAAAGGTGTAGACTACATATGTGGCTTGCATTATACTTCTTTTGCACATCACTGTTCTGGAGAGAGAAGAACTGAGTTAGAAGGCCTGCATTCTGATTCCCTTGCTGCCTTTTATTAGCCATCTCACTTTGGGCCATTTCTTCCATTTCTCAGCCCTGAGATTGTTGAGAATAAATTCATTCTGCAAATATTGAGAGCTCTTACCATCTACAAAGATCTTTGCTAAGAGTTGTGGGGGATGCACGATGTGAAACTATTCACCAACTCAAATCAGTATTTTCTCCTATCAGCCCTATTGATGAGTTGGTGAAGGCAGAAGCCAACAATGGAAATATCTTTTTTTTTTAAGATTTTATTTATTTATTCATGATAGTCACACACACAGAGAGAGAGAGAGAGAGAGAGAGAGAGAGAGAGGCAGAGAGAGAAGCAGGCTCCATGCACCGGGAGCCCGACGTGGGATTCGATCCCGGGTCTCCAGGATCGCACCCTGGGCCAAAGGCAGGTGCTAACCCGCTGCGCCACCCGGGGATCTCCCTGGAAATATCTTATTTTTATTTTCTCCACAAACATTTTATCTCAAAATAATGAATATTTTATATCATGTCCAAAATCTGAGATCCCATATATACATGGCATACGTTCTCTTCACTTGAGTCTTGAGTCTTTGTACATGTGTTCCATTTTCCTGGAGGCTCTCTCAACTCTACATTCTGTCCAAGAAGTACACCGTGGTAGACGGTTGGTGGACTAGTGGACCTAGTAGTGATGCCCGTATACTGTCCCGTACCATACTGATACTGGTTTTGCCACATAACTTGCTTTGGCCAGTGGGACATTAGCAAATGTGATAATACTAGAGGCTTGATCGGTATTTGCTCATTGAGGCTTATCTTCTTGGAACACTCCTTCTTGGAACCCTGCGGCCATTCTGGGAGGAAGTCCAAAGAGCCCTAAGGAAAACCCCACATGGAGGAACGGGACAGAGGTTCGTTCAGACAAGTGGTTGTCAAGCGGGTGTGATTTTACTCTTTAGGGGACATTTGGCAATGTCTGCAGAGACTACAGCACCAGCGCAGAGAATTACCCAGCCCAAATGTTCATAGTGCCAAGGTTGAGAAATCTGCTCTAGACCAAGGTTTTGTCACAACAACCTGGATCCTTTGGGTCAAAGTAAAGGGCTTTGGAGAGAAAGTGTTCATACTTAAATGAAATCACCTACAGCTGCTCTTTTAATCCTGCACTTGTGCCAGTGCCAGCTCTCTGGGCATCTGCTACTCATGGTGATCTTAGACGATCCCAGTGGTACTTTTCTCCTTGTTTACCCGCAGCATTTAAGCCTAGTAACTCATCAGAGTGTTGAGCCAATGACCATCTTGTTAGTTGCCCCAACCTAGATATTGCTTCTCCCTGGTAGTATTGAGGTCATGGTTTGTGAGAACTCAACCCTAGCTTCCAAATCCTGGCCCATTAACATACTCAGGGACCAGGCGCTTTAACTTCTACTGTATAATAGAGTCCGTCAGTTTTGTTACCAAAGAACCATGGCTCTGCCATGCTAAGGAGAAGCAACTTTCCCACTAAAAAGAACATGTATATGGCTTGTCTATGAGAAAAATTTTAAGGACATAAAAATTACAGTAATATTGTTAGTAGAAAATTTTATTAGGAGAATTTAAAAATAATTACATTAGCAGACTCATTCAATAAAAATTTTAGACATATGGTTGAGTATCAGTATAAATCTCATTGCTATGGTAATTAACTGTAAAACACATAGATAATAAATCATTGCAAGTAGGGTTGGATTTTTTTTTCTTTTTTAATAATAGAGCACATACACGTCTCCAGGAAGAATGAAAAAGGGGCAGAAACGCTGCCAGAATTGGTGCTCTGGACAGCTTTTTGGTAAGCGGGCCGATTCAGTTTAAAGAAACACTTGGTGTGCTAGGTAATCAAATTTGAAAAGTGCATGGACCTGGATGAAAAATCTGAATTGCATGAATAATCCCAGAAATCACCCAAATCCAAATAATATGAAGTCAGGTTACAGTGGGCTACAACTGACCTGCAAGTGGCCTTCTGTGTGGATGGCCGGCCAATTCTTGGCAACTTTAGGAAAAGCCCAGCCATTTATCTGACCTATTTAATCTGCTGTCATTGAGAAGCATTAAATTGGCCAGCATCACTAACACGCTGGTCCTCCGTTCCCACGTAATACATTCCTTTCCCCTACATTTGATTTGTGCACAAGGGTTGGCTCTAGGACTGCATTTGCTTGAGAAAACCTTTTTTTTTTTTTTTTTTTTTTTTGCTCTGGCCTGCCCGGAGAGAGGGGAAGGCAGCCCGCTGCAGGGGTATGGAGAGCTGTGACTGGGGACCATCTGGTGGGAGTTGGGGCGCTGGGGGTGAGGTCCCTAGGGTCAGGCGTTTGAGAACCCAAAAGGCAGGAAGTTGCAAAGCTGGCCGGATGGGTACCTACAAATGAGGAATATGGAGGAGGCTTGGTTTGATCCAATTTACCGTCATTAAGGAGAGCAACCTTGCCCCTCCATCTGTGGTCAGGGCTCAGATCTGGCATCCTGGCTTTTTCAAGGACAAAGGGTAATCCTGTAGTTCAGGCATCAGATAATTTTGACTCAAGACTAGATAATAAATAATTTAGGCTTTGTGGGCTACAAAGCAAAATGGAGAGATTATTATGTAGGTACTTCCATAACGAGAGAAAACACGTTTGCAACATTTTTATTGACAAAACATAATAATTTGGTACAACTTTTTGCAGTACACAGCCACTAATGAGAGGAAAGGGTTTTGGGGTTTTTGTGTTTGTTTTTTGAAGGGGATTTTTTTTTTCTCAATTGGGTTGCGAACGTCGTACAGCTGTGATCACGCAGATTGCGAAGGTTCTTGTGTCAAAGCAATGCTTAGCTCTCCGGTAGGAACAGGCAGCGCCGGGCACCTGGCCCGCGGGCCGCAGTTTTGCAGCCCCCCGTAGCTGCACACCGGTCGTCTGCAATGGGTTTGGGGTATTCCGGGTCGAGGGGTCGCTTGCAGTTGCCGGGCACGTCGGTCGCCTCCTCCTGCACCCTCCCTCGGTGTCCAATTAGTCCGGCACCTCCAGGCAGGGCAGAAAGGTCAAGAACGGGGTCAAGTGCTCCCGGTCTGCCGCCCGTCCTACCGCAGCTCCGCCCCCTCTAGCTCCGCCCCGCTCCTGTCCCGCCGCGGCGCTTTCCCGCTCCTCCGCCCCGCCCCTCGAGCCCCGCCCCGACTCCGCCCCCTCCAGCCCCGCCCCTCTTCGGTCCCGCCGCGGCGCCTTCCCGCTCCTGCGCCCCGCCCCTCGAGTCCCGCCCCGACTCCACCCCCTCCAGCCCCGCCCCCTCCAGCCCCGCCCCTCTCCGGTCCCGCCGCGGCGCCTTCCCGCTCCACCGCCCCGCCCCCTCGAGCCCCGCCCCGACTCCGCCCCCTCCAGCTCCGCCCCCTCCAGCTCCGCCCCCTCCAGCTCCTTTCCCCTGCGCTCCTCCTTTGGTCGACAGCCGCGCTTTCCCGCTCGCGTCGCAGCCTCCGGTGCCACCGCCGCCTCCGCCATGCCCAACATCGTGCTCTTCAGCGGTAGCTCGCACCAGGACCTGTCCCAGCGCGTGGCCGACCGGCTGGGCCTGGAACTGGGCAAGGTGGTCACTAAGAAGTTCAGCAACCAGGAGACCAGGTGGGGGGCCGCGCCGGCGGCCGGGCCGGGCCGGGGAGGGCACTGGGCGCGCTGCCGCGGGGCCGGGCGGGGACCGTCGCCCCGCTGCACCTCGCCACCTCCCCCCCCGGGGACCACTCCGCGGCCGCCCGCTCCCCCTTCCGGGGCGGGACGCTCACGACGCGGCCTCCGCGCCACCGCTGCGGCGCCCGGGAGACGCGGAGGAGGGCGGCCCCTGGCCCGGAAGGGCGACCTCGGGGCGCCCGCAGCGTCGGGGCGAGGTGGGCGCCGCCGGCGGGAACCGCTTGGGTGCAGGGCACGCGGCTAGGGACGGCCCTGGGCGTGCGAGTCCGGTTTCCCGGTCCCCTCCGGGCGGGTCCCAAGCCCCGGGCGTGCGACCGACGGCTCCGCCCACGTCCCCAGCCCGGGCCGCGCGCCGGATTCACCTGGGGGCCGTTTAAAAAGCCGCTTCCCCTCCCTGCCCCGGAGCTTCTGCTCTGCGGGCGGGGGCGGGGGCCTTTTCCAAGCCCCCGGGTGAGTCCCCAGCAGCCGGGGTGCAGCCCGCGGGCTTACCCGCAGGGCGTGTTGGTGCGGAGCCTTTACGGAGCGTGAGAGCGCCCGGGCGCACGTGCTGCTTCCCGGGGCTTCCTCGAATTTTTCTGCCTCAAAGCTGATGGCTTTCATCATCGTCGTGGTTGTGCGCCTCGGCGGGGTCCAGGGCAAGGCCGTGGCCCAGCGTGACTGCCACCCGGGTCTCGGTGCAGCAGCCGCGGTCGCCAGGCCGGCGGCCCGCCTCACAAGCGGGACGGGCTCCGGTTTCCACCTGCCTGAGTCCACAAAGCTCTGAACCAGTTTCAAGTAGCTCCTATTTAGCTCCTTCCCGAAGGATCCAGCGCGCCCGCGGTTACCGATCACTTCTCGCTCTGGCACAGGTCCAGGGCTACCACCACTTTCCACAAGCGGAGCGAGCTGCCAAAACGACAGCAAAACCCATCCATGCTTCCCACTGTTTCAGAAATTAACTTGAGACGGATCGCAGACGTACATGTGAAGCCTGGAACTAAACATTTCCAGAAGAAAACGAGGGAGAGGGGATCCCTGGGTGGCTCAGCGGTTTAGCGCCGCCTTCGGCCCAGGGCGTCATCCCGGGGTCCTGGGATCGAGTCCCACGTCGGGCTCCCTGCATGGAGCCTGCTTCTCCCTCTGCCTGAGTCTCTGCCTCTCTCTCTCTGCATCTCTCATGAATAAACAAATAAAAATCTTTAAAAAAAAAAAAGAAAAAACGAGGGAGAAGACCTTGAGGACTTTTGGAGTAGACAGAAATTTTTTAGACGCTGAGGAGTTCATGAATATTAATACATCTGGGGAGGATGGTGTTTTAGAGTCAGCTTTATAGGCTATGTGCAGCCCTTCCTCCAGGTGGGAAATCACCACACAGACAGTCCTGTTGATAAGGCCAGCAAGGAGAGATCGCTCGTGAATGAGTAACAGGTGGTAGATGTGCGGGCGGCCCTTGCCAAGATTTCCGCTTTGCAGGAAGGGTTTAATACAGAAGTCTGGGAGGATGGCGTGGAGGGCTCTGGAAAAGGCTACTATAGCTAGGTGTCAATGTTGTTGTATCTGGCCAGCCCTATTCAAGCTTCAGCAGCTAGACGGAGAATGGGATACGGGGTTTTGTTCACCAGGTGGCATCCTGTAACTAGAGGAGAAATTTCTGGGTGAAGTAGATTTTGAAAGCAAGTATGTTGGTCTTCCCTGTTTCCCCAGGGCAGTGCAGTCCTTTGGTGCTCCAGGAGCAGAGTTAATCCAGCTTAGAGATGTTACTGTTGCATTTCTGCCCAAGATACTGTATGTACTGTTGGCTGGAACTCATTGAGACATTGAAATACAATTGCATGTTTGTTTTAACTCTGTTTTATTTGGTTTTGAGTATTTTATAGCCACCACCTGATAACTAGAAATCCTGAGGTCTCAAAAACCATTCAGCATGAAGTCTGGCAATTGCTTGTCACAGACTAACAATAGTTAGTACAGTATATGTTTTTTTGTTTTTTAACAATTCACTCTTCAAAGATTTTATTTATTTAGAGTGTGCATGTGAAGGCACATGTGGGCAGGGGGAGGGGCAGAGGGAGAAAGAATCACAGGCAGACCCAGAGCTGATCTAGAGCCCATTGTGGGGCTTAATTCCAGGACCCTGAGGTCATAACCTGAGCCAAAATCAAGCGTTGGATGCTTAACTGACTGAGCTACCTCGTGCCCTTGTTTTGTTTTTTAAAATATTTTATTTATTTATTCATGAGAGAGACACAGGAAGAGAGAGAGGCAGAGACACAGGCAGAGGGAGAAGCAGGCTCCATGCGGGGAGCCCCATGTGGGACTTGATCCCAGGTCTCCAGGATCACACCCTGGGCCAGAGGCAGGCGCGCTAAACCGCTGAGCCACCCAGGGATCCCAATGAGATTATAATTGTATACACTGAACTATCACAGTCTGCTCCTAATCACGCCCTAGACTGAAGGCGGTGCTAAACCACTGAGCCACCCAGGCTGCCCTGTTTTGTTTTTTAAGTAATCTCTATACCTCAGGTAGGGCTCAAACTCACAACGCCGAGATCAAGAGTCACATGCTCTACTGAGTCAGCAAGGCACCCCAACATTATACATTTTTAATATTTAGAATATAACAGTTTAGCTTCTTCCTGACTTTTCTCTTTCCTACGATCTGTCTAGGTCCAGAGGTTGATTTTTATAAAGAGTCCTCTCTGTACTAGGTATTGTCCTAATGACCTGTTTTTTTACTGTGTGGTCCTAGAGATGAGAAACAGGGTAAAAGGAAGAGAAAATGGACTCAGTACATTTAAGAGGCCCCTTTTGAACCTCTCCCCTGAGCCAGGACCAGAAATCTGCTTTCATGTCTCCTGGTCGTCACTCCTTCCATTCCCTACTTTTTTTTTTAAAGTTTTGATTTTTAAGTAATCTTTATACCCAGTGTGGGACTCAAGCTAAGAACCTCAAGATCAAGAGTAGCATGCTTCACCGACTCAGCCAGCTACCACCCACCACCCCCCACCCCCCACCCCCTGTGGCCATTCCCCACTCTTTTTTTTTTAAGATTTTATTTATTTATCCATAAGAGACAGAGAGAGAGGCAGAGACACAAGCAGAGGGAGACGCAGGATCCCTGTGGGAGGCCCAATGCGGGACTCGATCCCAGGACCCCAGGATCACAACCTGAGCCAAAGGCAGATGCTCAACCGCTGAGCCACCCAGGAGTCCCCATTCCTCACGTTTAAAGCACCACCACGTAATCAGACACAGGGCCTCCTGATTTTCCCTTCTCATCTCTGAATCATTTTACTGATTTATTTTTTTATTTATTCATCTGAGAGAAGGACTGCAAGTAAGCACGAATGGCGGGGGACAAGCTTACTCTCTTCTGAGTGTGGAGCCCGACATGGGGCTCCATCCCAGGACCCTGAGGTCATGACCTGAGCTACCCAGGCACACCTCTGAATCGTCTTAGGTATGCAGAGAGATGTCTGCACCAGCTTCACTGTAGACCACTGAAATCCCGCAATGAAGGTGTCTGAAAGTCTGTTGTAACATTTTATCCTAGTCAGTTAACTTGCCCACAGAGTGGTTAGCTGTACTGAAAGACCCAAAGTTTTGGTTTCTGTCGTGTAATAAATCACCCCAGAATTTAACACCTTAAGACAACAATTGTGTATATGACTCACAAAGGTGCAGTTTGGGCAGTGTCCTATGTGATGGCACCTGGGACAGTTAACTGGGGCTGGGGGGTCCACTTCGAAGATGGCTTGCTCACTTGGCTGGTAAGTTGGTGTTAGCTTTTGCCGGGGAGCTTGGCCAGGAACCTCAGTACCTCTCCTCAGGGCTGCTTGAGCTTCCTTAGAGCATGGGAGACAGGAAGAAGCTGCTGCCAGTCTGGTAAGGTCTGGGGCCTGAAGTTGGTGCATTGTCACTTCTGTTGTCAAGCAGACTCCTCCCAAATCCAAGGGAAGGGGAACATAGACTTCACTTCTTTCTCTTTTTTTTAAGGTTTATTTTAGAGAGAGAGTGTGTGCAAGTGAGCACACAAGCTAGGGAAGGGCAGAGGCAGAGAATATCGGATTCCCCACTCAGTACAGAGCCCAAGGTGGAGCTCGTGATCTGAGCCGAAACCAAGAGTCGGATGCTTAACCGACTGAGCCACCCAGGTACCCCTAGACTCTACTTTTTTTTTTTCTTTTAGACTCTACTTCTTGATGGGAAAAGTTTTAAAGCATCTGCAGCCATCTTTTAATTACCACACCCATTCATTGTTGAGTCAGATAAACTCATCTGCCTTCTTATTTTGGGATCTGTGAAGATTCTCCATCTGAACAACAAATGGATGCTGCCTTCTGGCCACAATTTTTAAGAGGCCCTACAAGAAAGATCAGTCGTGATCATCTTTATGAGTAGAAGCAGGAATGGCTTTGGGGGAAAAGTTGCCATGGTGATAGAATTTTCCATCCTCTGCTGGACTGCTAATCATAAGGGGACTGAAGTTCCTGAAGAAAAATAGGTCAAAGAAGCAGGTCTTTGGGGATAAACGGTCATAACGCCAGAGGCTGGCAAATTTTCTTTGTAACAGGCAGGCCAGGCAGTAAATAGTTCCAGCTTGGGGGCCCCACGTCCTCTGTTGCTGCTGCGTCTTACAGCTGGGTAGGTCAGCAGTCTGTCATGGGTCACTGCGTCCCTTCCTGGAGGCTCTAGGGCAGAAGCCATTCCCTTGCCTGTCTCAGCTGGAGAGGCTGCCTGCAGTCCTTGATTTATTCCTCCATCTTCAAAGCCAACAATATAGCACCTCTCCGACCCTGCTTCAGACCTCATATCGCTTCCTCTGACGTCTTCTGTCTTCCTGTTCCATTTTAAGGACCCTTGTGATCACAACGGGCCAACTTGAATAATCCAGGAAAATCTCCCTATTTTAAGGTCAGCCAGTTAGTAACCTTAATTCTCCCTGCCAACCTGTTTCCCCTTTGCCAAGTAACTGACCTATTCAGAAGTTCTGGGGCTTAGGACCTAGACCTCTTTGTGGGACCATTCTGCCTACGTCGTCATTCTCAGCTTGTGGGTTGTGGATTGTCAGCTCCTAGCTATGTGATACTGCGATTTCCAAATGGACTTTTTTCCCCAGTTGATAGGATATTCACAAAGGAATTACATTTAGCTCCTTAGAACTCAAAATAGGAGGGAGTGTATAGAATTCAGTCTCTCTCATCCTGAGGGTGACGTCATCCTGTTTCCGTTCATAGCAGAGAACATAAAAAATTATGACCCACTGTTTACCAAAACTCATTTTCAGATCAGTTCAACTTGAAAAACTTCCATTTTTGTGTTCTGGTTGAAGTCGGTTAGAAGCTTCTGTTGATTCAGTACACTTATTGCATGGTATCCAAAATGTTAACTCATTTTAAAGTTTTTGTAGAAATAATTGGCTCTGTTGATAAAACAGTGTCATCAGGTATAATTGGCTTCTGATAGTAGAAGAGATAAGGGCAATTGCTTATGTACCTCCCTTGTAGTTTTAGAATAAGATTCATTATATTTTTTAGGGTGAGCCCATTTATAGCCAGTCGTACTATAATATGACTTATTGCTTTCCTAAAAATCCATCATGCTATGCAAAATCATACAATAAAAACCACAGGGTTTATGGGAAAAATAGGATTGGGGGCACAACATCAAACCTCTTCAGTAACTTGTTTTTAAAAGATGGGAGTATAATAGAAATGGTAAAACACTTTACAAATACTACAGGTTTAAAAAATACATAGACTCTGTAGTAAGTATGGCACTTTCCATTGAAGAAGACCGACAGCTTCCTATGGAAGTGGGTCTTGGAAGGGCTGTAGCTTTTGGGCTCTTGTGAGGCGACGAAAGGTGGGTGATCCGAAGTCATGTGGAAAATGGTGATACCAGATGTGGGTGGGTGTGGCTGTGGTCCTGGTGTGGTGGGGGAGTATTTCTAAGTTGGCTCCTCCATTCAGCTGGGTGCAGTGCAGTGTTCTACATTCTTATCTCCAGATGAAAGGTGGTGTGTAAGCAAATGTAAAATTCATATTATGCTTGAATTGTTCCTAATATATCAATTGGAACAAAATTAGCCTTTTCAAAATGCACATGGTAACAGAGCAGCTGAAGGTCTCCTTAGTTCTTGGCAGTACTCTGGGAAGGACCTGCCCCTGCACACAGCATTTTTTTTTGCTTCCCATGGAAGGTACATGCCAGGGATGGGCTGGCTTGCTCTCATGTTGAACACTCAGCATTCTATGCCCACAAAACAGAAATTTTTCAACATGCAGTTTTCAAAGACTTTTGAAGCTCCTCTTTACTCTTCAAAAGTTACTAGAGGATGCCAACCAGCGAAACAAAGAAGTACAGCAAAAAAGAGGACACTGAAGGTGGGAAATTGAGTGCAGGGGAAGGGCAGTGGGCTTCTCCAGGAGGCATCTGTGCATGGACAGGAGACACACACCCCCCAGTCAGCCAGCGACTGGGAGGAAACATGGGCAGGGCAGTGAGCTAGAGATTGGACTTGCGGCCCCTGTCGTGGTGGGAATGTAGATTGTCCTTAGCCCAGTGTTTAGGCTGGAATTTGTATTCACTACTTAGAAAACTCAGCAGGTGAAAAGGTAGGATAATATACTCCAGAGAAAACAAACCACCAAAAATTGTGTATAAAAGGGAAGTCTAAATTTGAATGTAAGTTTATGGCTCAGCTCTAAATAGCACATGGTTAAAAGTAGGCATCCTATTCGATTAGAAGATTGATCTATGTTGGGATGGTGGTGAGACCAGAAGGCTGCAAGGGATGCAAGTGTTGGGAGGAGGTGGGGGGTAGTTAGGTCCTCATCTGCGTAGCAAGAAATCAACACGTGATGCCTACAACGAAAGCTCAAGATGAAGCAATAGAAACGTTCTAGTTGGAGACTTGAAGATAAATGCCCGAGAACCATAGCAAGATTGAAATTGGTTGCCTCTGAAGTGTTTGTTACAAGCCTTACTGAACGACTTGAATTTTTGAAGCAGTGTGTTTATGTAACTTTAATAATTAAAGTAAAAATCTACCGTTGACCAGAAAGAAGTTGATATAACAGGACTGAGACCTATTTCTAACGAGCATATAAGATCCCCTCCTATATGAAAAAGGTCTGCGGGGTAGTCCTCAGCTGGCCTTCGGGAGCTTTGTTTTTGGAAGGGTTCCCGCCATTCCCAGATGGGATCGGCTGACTCTTCCCTAACTGTAGAAACAATGTGGTTAATGTGGAATGCCTGGGGTCTGGAATTTTGGTCTGTGCCAGGCAGATGGAGCCCATGTGACCAGCACCCCCAGTAGTGGCCTGGGCAATGATGAGCTCCTTGGTGGACAACACCTCAAGCATACTGTCATGGCTGGTTGCTGGGGGAATGAAGCTCAGCCTGTGTGACTCCACCTTAAGGTGACTCTTAGAAGCTTGCATCGGGTTTCCCATGGATTTTGCTCCTTGCCCTTTTTCCCTTTGTTCATTTTCCTCTATATCCTCTCACTGTGGTAAATCCTAGTATCCAGTGAATCCTGGCACACCTGGTGGCGCTCCCAGGGACCGCCAAAACACAGACATACTTGACCGTTAACGGATGGTATTTTCCTTCTCTTAGCGTCGAGATCGGTGAAAGCGTGAGGGGCGAAGATGTCTACATCATCCAGAGCGGCTGTGGAGAAATCAATGACAACCTGATGGAGCTCCTCATCATGATCAACGCCTGCAAGATCGCGTCATCATCCAGGGTGACTGCCGTCATCCCGTGTTTTCCATACGCCCGACAGGATAAGAAGGACAAGGTATGAGAGTTGGGGTCATGTTGGAAGAACCTGCTCTGGGTTAACTAACATCTACATTCTTTCCTCCAGATTCCAACTCAGAATATCTGAAAAATGTTTGCTTTCTTTTTTCATGATCGCATAAATAAGCTTTCTCATCTTGGCTTTTCAAAGATTTGTCTTTGAACTAGCCATCATGTGAGTATTTAGAGAGACAGACAAGGCATATTTTTGCAGGTGATGTGAGACCATATAGCCCTGGTGATGAAATCGTGTGTATCTTTATGGTGGTGGGTAGAACTAAATACACCACCCACCCACTGAGTACCTTAAACTAGGGAAGTGGAATCAGATCACGGGACTGTCTCTGCCACTATTTTGGTTGTGATTCTGTACTATAGTTTTGCAGATGTTACCCATGAAGAGAAACTGGGTAAAGGCGCAACCAGATCTCTGAATTGTTTCTTATAACTGCATCCGGATCTACGGTTCTCTCAAAACACAAATTGAATTTTAGAAATACACCGTTATGTCTTTTGAACCTTTCAAGAAGAACGAAGTTAATATGTGTTGCATTTTTCACACACCGAAGTGGCTTAAAGCAACAGAAACGTGTCGTGTCACAATTTGGAGGCCGGGCATCAGAGAACAAGGGGTCAGGGTGGTAGTCCTGAAGACTCTGGGGGGAAGCCTTCTTTGCTTCTCATTTCTGGTGCCTTCTGGCATTCCTCGGCTTCTGGTAGTGTCATTCCCATCCCCACCTCTTTCCCCACATGGCCCTCTTCCCTGTGTCTCTGTGCTCTCCTCTTCTATAAAAGGACAGCCATTGGCTAGGACCCATCCTAATCCAGAGTGATCCCGTTTTGTTCTTCATCTTAGAGCTGAAAAAAACCTCTTTTTAAATGAGGTCACATTCCAAGGTTATGGGTGGATGAGTGTTGGGATATCACTCCAACCACGATAGGGATCAACTCTTCAGCTGTTATCTGCTTAATGTCTTATGGATAGATAGACATCCAGCTGGGTTCCGTACAGATCCTGCCAGTTGACAAGACGCATGGCTGTTCTGTGATGTGGTGACTAATCGTGAGAAAAGTTTCCTTCGCTTCACCTCCGTTTATCTGTTTATCTGTTTTCTGAAACAGCACAAATTTCCAAACAGCATATAAGGTTCCCTCATATGTGGAAGAAAATCCCTTTACAAATTTGAATGCCTATACCAAGGCCCCCCTAAATTTTAATGCCTCTTCAGGTGTGGTGTCCAGACCCCATGCTGAACACAGCTGTCAGTTAATTAATTTCTCATTCGAAATTGGATCTCCAGAACTCTGTTCTGCAATTGAGTTTTGATTTACCCTATATAGATTAGAAGGGATCAGCACACTTTATGTAAAGGGGGGTCTGGTCTCTGGCAGCAACTGAATTCTCTTTGTATCTCAAAGACACAGTATGTAAATGACGGGTGTGGCTGTGTTCCAGGGAAACTTCTTTGTGGACACTGAAATGTGAATTTCATGTAATTGTCATGTGCCATGAAATGTTCTTCTTTTGATCCTCCCCCGCCCCCCTACCCCCCCTACCCCCAGCTATTTAGTCATGCAAAAACCATTATTAGCTCACAAGCAGCACAAAAACAAGTGGCTGGCTGGATTTGGCCCGTAGCCTAGTTTGGCAGCCCTTCCTTCGATTGGAGCATTGACTGGGCGTGAGTGACTTTGTGACTGTGTGTACGTATCACTTTGTGGTTTAGCCTTAGCTAAGGGCAGCCAAAACCTTAGGTCACATACGCTGCGTGAAGCATATGACCTGCCCCTTGTTATTTATGGAGCATTTTTTAATTCCAACTTGATGGGAAGGATTTTCTGTGTGGTTTTATTTTTTTTTTTTAAGATTTTATTTATTCATTCATGAGAGACGGAGGGCGCAGAGACACAGGCAGAGGGAGAGAAGCAGGCCCCATGCAGGGAGCCCGACGTGGGGCTCGATCCCGGGTCTCCAGGATCCTGCCCTGGGCCGAAGGCGGTGCTAAACCATTGAGCCCCCCCGCTGCCCCGGGCTGCCCATTCTGTGCGGTTTTAGCTGCGAAATTTCTGTTTTTGTCCCAGGTGCACGGTCTGTTGACTTAGGTCTTCCCCTGTTTGTGTGTTCATAGCATCGTTGAACATCTCCATTTTTGTCCATGTCCTAGAGGAGCCAGTAATATTCTGCTGTTCTCTTCCGCTTGGCAAGAGGTCTAGCAAATTCTGTAATTTGCCATCCGGTTCTCCTTTCACTTCTAGGAACTTTTGCACTTGGTGCTAAGCTACGGGTTGTATCTTCTCGAGTAACCCATTGCATTTACTGTTGCATGGCCCCTGCCCCGCAGGAAGGGAGCCCTAACTTCCTTAGCTGATACCCACCAGGACTCCTACAGTTGTTTCCAAGTCTCCGTTCTGTAGCTACCTCGGTTTCCAAGGTTGTATTTGCAAACTTGGTTGCTTATGTTCATTCTCAAGGGCGCCTTTGTTGCGTGGGGAAACCCTCCCTGCTGGGCCGGGCCTGCCTGCGGGGGGCTGTGACGGCGCCCCCAGCTGCCGGCCCCGCTGCACCTGCCCCGCACCCACGGGCCCAGCCGCCGGCGTCCTTCAGACGCCAGTTGTGGGGGGAGCCGCTCTGTGCAGCCGTGGCCTCGGGCTCACGCCTTGTCCTATTTCTTACCATCGGACATTTGGGGGGGTCCCGTTAGGGGCTGTTTCGAGCCCCTGGGTCTGTCTTTCCTCCACTCTTTCTGAATCACTTGGCTCTAAGTGTGTTCCTTGGAAAAAACCTGGTAGCAGTTGGTAGGTTTTTTAAGATTTTATTTATTTATTCATAGAGACACACACAGAGAGAGGCAGAGACACAGGCAGAGGGAGAAGCAGGCTCCATGCAGGGAGCCCGATGTGGGACTCGATCCCGGGTCTCCAGGATCACACCCCGGGCAGCAGGTGGCACTAAACCGCTGCGCCACCAGGGCTGCCCCAGTTGGTAGTTTTTAACCACCTCAGAAGGTTCCCGACTCCGCGAGCTTCGCTGCCGGTGGCCGAGACGAGCAGAGGCGGCGTGTGCTGCGCGGGTACAGCGGGGGGGGGCCGCTCAGTGGGTGGGTGCCTGCCTTGGGCCCGGGATCGAGTCCCACGTCGGGCCCTGCAGGGCGCCGGCTTCTCCCACCACCTGTGTCCCTGCCTCTCTCTCTGGGTCTCTCGTGAATAAATCAATCTTAATGTTTTTTTTTTTTTTAGATTTTATTTTATTAATTCATGAGAGACACATAGAGGGAGAGGCAGGGATACAGGCAGAGGGAGAAGCAGGCTCCACGCAGGGAGCCCGACGTGGGACTCGATCCTGGGACCCCAGGGTCACGTCCTAGGCTGAAGGCAGGTGCTCAACCGCTGAGCCACCCGGGGATCCCCTTGAATAAATCAATCTTAAGTCAAAAAAAAGTTGCGTGGCTCGTCGTCAGAACTGATGAGACGAGGGCACGGTGGGGGCCGCACTGGGCGCCGGTGCTGCAGGGAGCTAACCGAGCTCGGGCGCTTAGGGCGCAGGACGCTGGCCTCGCGCTCTGGGGTCGGGGTCTCTATCGAGCCGGCGCTGAGCCCTGCGTGTTGGGGGCTGCGTCGCTCCTGGGCTTGAGGCACAGCCCTCCAGCCTCAGCTTCTGTCTCCACTTGGCTTCTCATGTCCGTGAAATCTCCCGCTTGAAGCGATTATCACGGGGATTTGGCAGGTGCTGAGGGAAATAGCCTGAGCCTGGGAGCACACTAGCGACGTTTGTCACTGTCGGGCTGAGGTGAGACCCAGGATGCGGGGGGAGCCCTCCTTCCCCCTTTGTGCTCTGCGCAGCTAGGCCGAAGGCCGTGTAGTGTTTAGTTTGTGTTTTTTTAAGATTTTATTTATTCATGAGAGACAGAGAGAGGCAGAGACACAGGCAGAGGCAGAAGCAGGCCCCATGCAGGGAGCCTGACATGGGACTCGATCCCAGGACCCCAGGGTCACAAGCTGGACCAAAGGCAGGCACTAAACCGCTGAGCCACCCGGGCTGCCTCCGTGTAGTGTTTGAATGTGACCAGAAGTCATGGGCCATACCCGCCGTCGGGCCTCAGGAAGAAAATCCTCCGCCGCCGCAGGAGGAACCCCGGGTAGCACCACCGCCACCCCTCCTGGGCCCCCCAAACCCGGATTGCCCTTGCCCTCTTCCCTCCCACAGGACCGTGCTGCCTGTGAGGTTCAGAGTTCCCTGCCAAGAGGCCCAGAAAAAGCCAGAGCCTTTTAACCGTATTCCAAACCTGCTTCATTATTTTTAATCGTACTGCTTCTTTTTTAATCACACCCCGCACATCTGTAAAGTTTTATTTTTGGCTCCATCGGGGTGTGCGAGAAACCGGGGCCTAGTTCTGCCGGTGAAGGAACGGGTCCATAAATCATGACACACCAGCACAGGCTGGCGCTGACCCGCAGAAAGGCAGGTGACGTAGGGTGGATTGTAAAATGCGTGGCTGTAGCGTCATCTGAGCTCTGGGGTTACAACTTGGGAAACAAGTGGACTCGGGTTTGAATTTCAGCCCCATTATTCACTCAGTGTGTCCTTTGGAACAGTAGCTTAAACTCTGTGTGTGTTTAGCCTTCTCGTGTGTAAAGTAAGGATAGCGTTTGTCACTGTTTCTAAAATGCATATAGCGTGTAATAAATCCATGGGTAGGCATCCTTTTTTCCCCAAAAGAACCAGGTGTCAAGTTTTTAGACTTGATGGACCACCAGATCTCTTGCAATAGGTCAGCCCTGCCATTTTGGCATGAAAACAGCACATAGGGTACGGAAGTGAAGGGGGGGGGGTCCTCTGTGTTCCAATAAGATTTCGTTTATGGACATGGAAATAAGAATTTTATAAGCTTTTCAAATGTCACAAAACATTCTTCAGATGCTTTTCAGCCTCTTAAAAACATAGAAACTGTTCTTATTCTTAGCCCACAGGTTGTACAAAAACAGACCACAGGCTGGGTTGGTCTTACGGGCTGCAGCTGGCCGATGCCTGCTACGGTGGACACGCGGTGATTGCCAGCTTCCTTCCCTGGTACAAACAGTGTGACGTGGGCAAAGCTGGGAAGCATTACTTCTGACAGGGTAGAGAACTTGTAGCTTTTTTCACAGTCATTTTCAAGATTATGTTCTCGTTTCAATTATCAAATTGTTTTCATTTTTTTTTAAACTGGAAAAATTGGGAACATTTGCCCTGACATTGGTTTCTCCAGTCTTAGAAATTTATGAAGCTCATCAAATTTATGCTTTTTTAAAAAAAAGATTTTTATTTATTTATTCATGAGAGAGACAGAGGGGGTGGAGAGAGAGGTGAGAGGGAGAAGCAGAGGGAGAAGCAGGCTCCCCGCAGGGAGCCCGACGTGGGCCTCGATCCCGGGACTCCAGGATCACGCCCTGGGTTGAAGGCAGAAGCTCAACTGCTGAGCCACCCACAGGCGTCCCAAATTTATGCTTTTAGCAGTGTGGCTTCTGATACAATGAATAAGGTCTGGACTATCTGGAAGTCTTTGTCACGATTGGACTGGCTCACAAAATGTTTGACCTTTCTCCGTGTTTTATCTGGGGAGTTGAACATTTTACTTTTGGTTATTGTACCTTGACGCTACCTTTGTGGAAATGTCATACTGATCTGTTAGTGGCTGTAAAGTGAGTTAACTTGTGAATCCTCTTTCCTGCAAGATTCAGTTGGGTGTTGAGCCAAATCCATAGTACAGAACGCAGATTTATAAACAAGATCTGGAGAAGGAAATCAGAAAGTATGAATTTAGAAATTACCTGTGGTTTGGATCTCAGGAGCGGGAAATGCTGGATGCCACGGAGGAATGTTTTTGCCAGTTACAAAATTATAGGAACCAGCCCCACTTTGATTAGCATGGAGAATCGCATTCTATTAGAAAGAAGTCCCAGTGATCAATTCGTTCTTTTAATTATCCTGAAATCATGTTAGAATGAATAATTCTGTCACTGAGGCAAATAACCAAGCCTTGAAACAAACTTGACGTGATGTAGATTCTGTTAAGTATTTAGTGAGGAACTAAAAAAAAAAGTATTTAGTGAGGAACTAATACTTAGGATATTTAATACTTAGGATATTTAGGAGCTAATATTTAGGATACAGAGCTGTGTGCCGCAGAGGATGTGAAAATCTCCAAAACCAATTATTTGCCCTCAAGGGATGCCTAGGCTAGTTGTGAACTATGACACCCGTACGTATTACATCTTCTAATGTCAAACTTCCAGTGGATGGCGTAAGGTTGGCCCCAGCGGTAGAGGTTGAGGGCTCCGCCAAGGCGGTGTCCCTTTTCAGGTGGACAGACCATTTCTCTCTGGAGTTCTCAGAGCGTCGCAACGTTTGGAGATTTGAACCAGACCTGGGAGGGTCAAATGCAGTAGCAGCATGGGAGCCAGGCAGACATGTGGGTATAAACAGCAAGTCTTAAATTGTTCTCTAGAAGAGAGAGAGAGAGTAGAGCCCAGTGTAGACCGCAGGGAGGACCCTTGGAGCTGAGACGTGGAGAAACCGCTCACAGGAACTAGAGCCATACTGGTCAGGGTCTTTTTATCCCAAGGCAACGTGGAACAGAACATGGGAAATATTTTTTTATGTAATTTTTTTTAAAAAGGATTTTATTTATTAGAGAGCACAAGCAGGAGGGAGGAGCAGGTTCCCCACTGAGCGGGGAGCCTGACTTGGGGCTTGATCCCATGGCTCTGAGATAGTGACCTGAACCAAAGGCAGATGCCTAACCCGAGTAAGCCACCCAGGCCCTCCAGAACAGGGAATTAAACAATGAAAACATGAATTATAATATGTAGTTCGTGGAAAAAGTTGAAAAATGTAAAAAAAAAAAAAAGAATATTTCCCTGTAATTTCACTTTCTGGAAAGTTAACATTTTGGGGTGTGTTTCTCATTCCTTGTGTGTTGGAAAAAATGTGTCTGTGCATGTGTTTGTTACATATGTATTGCTAACCTTAAAAGTAAAAGTGCCAGTTATTTTCCCAGCAAAAGGTAGATTTATTCGAGAACTAAAAAAAAAAAAAAAGCATTGGTAAGTCCAGAGGATGAAGGAGAGGGACACTTTTGAAGGAGCAAACGGGGAAGTTGGGAGGACCGTTAGGAAACTGGGAGTTTGAAGTATGGTGGCTTTTCATCGGCGGAGCTGTTGCCAGAAATAAGGAAAATTCCTCCTGCTGGAGCAGTGGAGGGATCGAGCGGTATCCCCGTGCAAGGTCAAGTCGCCCTCTTGTTGCCATTGGGTCTGCCATTGACTAGGCCTGGGAGGGCTTGAGCGCTCCGGACTCCGTTTTAGAGAGGGTTCCCGTTACTGACGTTCTTATTTTCCTCTTTTGATCAAGATCTTTCCTTGGAAGCCTCTCTGATCAGCAATCAGGTTCTTTATATTTAGTGGTTTGACCTCTCGGGGCCAGGATGGGCCTTTCCTGGTTGTCAGGTCTCCCGTCACGGAGGGCAAGTGCGTAGCAGTCGGAAACCACTTAAGCCACACCGAGCACAGGGAGAGTTAGAAGAGACGAAGGCTCAGGCGTTGCCCATCTGACGTCTGTATCTTTGGATTGCGAGCACGGAGCCGACATCCGCCTACAGGGAGGGCCTGTCCTTTGCAAACGATGGATAGACAACAGGTACCCAGTCCAGAGCAACGTGTCTGTCCCAAACTGCGTGTTGGTTCTAAACCAGAACCCTTGGTCTCAAAATACTTATTGGCTCTTCTTTGGATTTAGGGAAGAAAGGCTTCTCCCTGTGAAGGCCATTTGCCTCCAGAAAGTTGCCTCCTCAAGTGGCTCTGAGACAAAATAGTGCAACGGTGCAAGAGTACACTGGAGGGAAAAACCGAGCGTGCATTCAGGAGGCTACAGGACACGTATAAACATGAAGCAGCGGTTAATGAACCCTTTTTGCAAGAACAGCAAAACTTCAAGGGCATTTTAGAAACAGCGTTGTTATCTCAAAAGAGCTGTTTAGAACCACGTGTGTTATCAGTAATAGTCTGTAAAGTTGTGAATTCCTCAACTATGAATTTGGATAAGAATCCAGGGTCAGTTAACAGTTTAGATAAAAGAAAGCCGTGTGAATTCTGGACCTTGTAACTCTGTGGAAACACTCACAGGATCCTAATGAGGCTGTTTCTGTTTCAAAAGTTTGTTTTTTTTTTTTGTGCAAGAAATTGGGAAATGGCAGATAAAGGGCATTTTCTTGCCACAAAAAAGATGCAAGAAGCAACAGTGAGAAAAACTATACAGGCCTGGTCTGGATGGCTTGGGAAAGGGGTCTCTCCGGATGTTGTGTGTTCCAATTCTGGGAAAATCTTTACTTTCACATCATCAGATGGTATACAGGTCCAGTCGAGGTGTGGTGGTTTCTTTAGATGTGTCAACATGGATCCAGGAGTCTATTCCTTTTTTTTTTTAAGATTTTTAAATTTATTCATTTGAGAGAGAGAGAGAGAGAGAAAGTGCGGGCAGGAGGAGAGGAAGAGGAAGAAGCAGACTCCCCGTTGAGCAGGGAGCCCGATGTGGGGCTCCGTCCCAGGACTTGGAGATCATAACCCCAGCTGAAGGCAGACACTCAATCATCTAAGCCACCCAGACACCCCCATGAATCTATTCCCTGGAGTTTGGCAGCACAGAGCGCAGCGAGGCTGAAGAATCTTTTTGGAGGTGTCCTTTCTAGTAGACAGATTGTCCAGGTTGGGAAGTGTGAGGACTCAGGATCATGGTCTGCTCAGAGTGCACAGTGAAGAGATCACCAGAGAGCATGGTGATTTTTAATAGCGGCAACTAGACCTTTTTAATAATGAAGATCTCTCTCTTTGTCAGCTGAGGGTTTAAATAAGAGGCAGGGGCCACATGCATGGGCGTCCTAGGACTGTCTCCAAGAGCGAGAGCGCATGAGTCCCAAAAGAGAGGAGGACATGAGATCTAGAAGGACTAACGGGAGTGCCTTTGGCCAAGGGATTTGGAGTCTATAAACTTTGCCACTTGAGTCCTAACATTAGTGTCTTCAGCACATTCGAACAGCCCTGAGGATCGGGGATGGGACGCACAATGAAAATGATTGTGTAAAACTGGCCACACAGCACGGGCTTGTAGAGGCACCTGACCTGTAAAATGGGTTCCCCAGGTAGGGGTTATTATTATTATTATTATTTTTTTTTTTTTACGCAGTTTTAGCCACCGAAGAGGCACTGGCCTACCTGCTAGGGAAGCTTCAGTCCAGTAAGAAAACAGACCATGACTAAACCATGCTTGTACCCACGAGGTGGGGGGGGGGGGGCTGCGTAAGGTCCATCTGCAAGGCACAGGTGCCCTGTTGAACAACCTGAGACACCAGGGGCAGTAGGGCGAGGCTTCCCACGATTGTACTTTGGACAGGTGGAACAAGCAAAGTCAAGGAGACCCTTTTTGCAGCCTTTTTAATATTTTCCCATCAATATCCCATCATGAACACTCTCGTTTTGTCAGTAGACCAATGATTTAATGCATGTGCAGTTGGAAGCAGTGGGAATTGTAGAATTTCTGGTCAGACCGGATTGTTATTTGGTCCAAACCAGAGCTTGCTTTCTTCATGGAAGCGACAGTTATTAGATTTCCAATATCGTTTCTCCTTTTCTGGGCCTAATTGTTGGGCATCTCTCCAGTCAATTTTTCTAATTTGAAAGGACATCCTTTGGAACATGACAGGGGTCTGGCTATCAGGCTCCTCGAGAGCAGTATTTTTTGGTGGAAATACAGCGAAGTGATGTCCTTGGGCTTGCAACGGAGTCTGGAATGTCTGGGAACCTTCATAGCCAGAGCTGCCGGCAAAAGTATGGCACCTAATAAATTTTGGACATAGGAGTCATTTTTTAAAAAAGATGTTATTTATTTATATGAGAGCGAGATAGCATGAGCCAGGAGAGGGAGAAGGAGACGCCCAACGGAGCAGAGAGCCCAGACAGAGGGCTTGATCCTAGGACCCTGAGATCACAACCTGAGCCCCCCAGACGCCCCCATAGGAGCCGTTTTTCATCTTAGCCCCACTAGAGAGTAAGGAAACCTCATTGCTGCCATTAACATTCCAAAATCATGAGCCACCCCAAATGCATACTGACTTGTCAGTTTAAATGTTTGTGGTTTTGCCCTTGGCGAAGATACAGGCTTTGAGTCCGAGTGTAAAACCCAGCCTTGTTGGCTGAGGTCGCTGAAGGCAGAGGTGACAAGCCTCGGTGACTTCAGAGGGAGTCGAGATAGCATGCCCTGCGGGGGATTTGCCATTTTTACTGTTTAAGAACCATCGAAAAGCCTGCACCGGCTAGAGGAGTCCCTGTCACTTGTCCCGGCCAGTCAGAAGGTCACCTGTGGCCTTAAGCAGTCGGGAGGGGCTTCATCAGTGGAAGGGGGAGGAGGGTGGCAGAGGGAGGCTGCTGCGGGGAGCAGCAGTCAGCCGGAGGATGTCATCGGAGAAGGATGTCATCGGACAAGGTGACTGGCCAAGTGTTGAGTGTGATTGAGAATCGAGGAGGGTGTCTGTTGTGGGGCACAAGGGGACGGGGCAGGGCCACCCGCATGACTTTCTAAAGTGGCCTTAGCTAAGAGGCCGGTGGCAGGAATGGCCCTGAGGCCGGGGGGATAGCCCGGAGCCACAGGAGCCACAGGGTCTGGTTGCCAGCTGTACAACCCCCTGGGGTGACGCTTTTGGGTGAGCGCTTGAGGGCATTCCCTTACCTCCTGCGTATGGAGAAGAAAAGGGCAGGTTGGTGATGGGGTGCCCAAGGACAGGGCCTTTGTTAGACCTGGCTTTTCAAGTCCCTGAGACTCTGTCATCCCCCCCCCCTTTCCAAAGAACAGGGTTAGGTGGGCAGCCCAGGTAGCTCAGCGGTTTAGCGCCGCCTTCAGCCCAGGGCCTGATCCTGGAGACCTGGGATCGAGTCCCACGTTGGGCTCCCTGCATGGAACCTGCTTCTCCCTGTGTCTCTGCCTGTCTCTCTCTCTCTCTCTCTCTCTCTCATTAATAAAATCTTTTTTTTTAATTATTTATTTATGATAGTCACACAGAGAGAGAGAGAGAGAGGCAGAGACATAGGCAGAGGGAGAAGCAGGCTCCATGCACCGGGAGCCCGATGTGGGATTCGATCCCGGGTCTCCAGGATCGCGCCCTAGGCCAAAGGCAGGGGCTAAACCGCTGCGCCACCCAGGGATCCCTCATTAATAAAATCTTTAAAAAAAAAAAAAAAAAGAACAGGGTTAGGTTTGTCAGTTTTCAGTAAAGTGCATAGAAGCGTGAAAGAGAAGTTGGGAACCCCGAGTTCAGCAAAAGTCAGCCAGTCCAAGAAAACCTCATAATTGGCTCTTAGTTTTAGGTTTTGGGAAATTCAGGATGCCTTGGAGTCTACCCGGATTCAAATCTGGCCCGTGTTCTGAGATCACGTACTTGAGACATCAGACCTGACTTTGAACAAACTGCAGTTTTTCTTTGGAGACTTCTATGTTTGTTTGTTTTTGTTTGTTTGTTTTTTAAGATTTTTATTTATTTATTCGTGAGAGACACAAAGAGACAGGCAGAGACACAGGCAGAGGGAGAAGCAGCCACATGCAGGGAGCCTGACGTGGGACTCAGATCCCAGGTCTCCAGGGTCACGCCCTGGGCTGAAGGGGGCGCTAAACCGCTGAGCCACCCAGGGGTCCCTAAGACCAAAAGTTGTAACAGGTGCATGCTGTCTTTCTGGGAAGAGGTTTTGAGGAGGGGGACAGCAGCAAATGGTCTGTGTATTATGACAAAGTAGGGCCTGCAGAAAACTTTGTAGCTTCCAAATCAGCTTTTAAGGTTTGTGAAAAGTTAAGAAGGACTCTGTAACCCTGGGGCGTCACCGTCTGGGTGTCTTGCCGTTCTGCCCAAGTGAAAGAGATGCTGGCTGTCCTTATCAACGGGAAAAATGCACCGCACGGGTCAGTCACAGTGAAGAATGTGCTTTCAGGGGGAATGGATGTCAGTAACGCCTGCGGGTTGGGAACGACAGGGTGTCAAGGGATGCCAGTGGTATTTATTGCTTGGAGGTGCTGGACACACCTCCATTCTCAGCCCTTGGGTTTTCTCATAGGTAAAATTGGGGTGTCACAGGGACATATGAGGCCCTGAGCTTTGTAATCTCTATTGTGGGCTCGATGCCCTGAAGGGCTTCTTTGTTTATAGGGTATTAATTCTAGGGATTGATTTGAATCCTCATGGGAGGCACAATGTGGGTTCTGCCAATATCAGTTGGAGATTTTGCCCATAAAGAGGATGGTAGCTGATTCAGTAGGAATAAATGATCAGGGCCCCCAGACTGCTATAGTGCTCTCAGAGATGGAGCGTAGAAAAGACGCCAGCGGGTCATTTGTTTCCCCCCCTGTTGGCTATTTTGGTTACTACTGTCAAATTCTAGAATTATTTTCCTTGTTGGGAAGAAGGCAATTCCGGCATATTTTTCTAAGAAATCTCAGCCCTGTAAATGCATATGGGCAGAGGAAGTAGGGAAGAAGGGGTGTGTGTCTCTCCATCAAAGGGCCGAGACAAAAAGGAGTATGTGCAGAGACTGGAGCCTGGTGAGATTTTCCAGACAACATCCCCCGCCCCCCCATTTGGACTTGTTTCAGTACCCCGAGGCCGGGGCTGCTTTATAGCCCCCAGAGTGCAGTTCTGGTGTCAGTAAGGACAGACACAGGTTTATTTCCAATCTGGGTAGTAGTTTCTGCAAGCTCATTAGAGGGAGGATTGGGAAGAGCCCCTGTAGTTCCTGGTGGCCCCGTTGTGGACAGCAAGACGGAGTCACTCATGTCAAGCAATGATGCGAGCAGTTAAGGGCAGTGCAGCGACCAGACAGCACCGAGACCAGCACTAGCTGATGACACCCCAGAACCGATACCAGGCAGAAGCAGAGGAGGTCTGCAGGGGCCCAGGACTGGTGATTAAATCCCTTTAGCAAGAGAGGACTTCTGCAGCAACATCAGACTCCTGAGAATGACCCCTCTGTGTCTGAGCACTCGGAAAAGGCAGCCGCCGCCAAGGGCTGTGCCCGATGTGTCCCCCAACAGAACTGAGCCTCTCCACCGGACCCACCGACGCCCCAGCTCAGGGGTGCGCCCACAGCCCGACTTCGTGTTTGGCCCAGGAACGTCCTGCCCCCCCGCCCCTCCTCTGGTTCACTGTGTGGCTTGTCTTCTGTCCTGCTCTGCGCGCCGTGTAAGAAGCCGAGCTAGCCATGTGGTGGGGTGTCCTGAAGTGTGGACTCCTCGCCCGCTTCACAATCACATTGCCCTTGCTCCGTGACCGACACCGTGGAGAGACACAGCCCGCAGGTGCACCTCGGAGCATGCTCAGGACCGCTGGCCTGGCCCACAGGATTCTGTGTCCTCGACTCCTCGGATGTTAGAAAATTCAGAAGAGTCAGAAAAGTCCCCCGGAGTCCTGCTTGAATTGAGCATAACAGCACTAAAAGGAATAAATCAGAGAGTGAACGTATGTGACCGTAGACTTTGCAGACGTCTCACGCAGGGTGAGATCCTAAGGGCTGGGCACACGTAGGTGAGGCCAAGCCCGGCGCCCTGCAGGAAGCAGTCAGCGGAAGGCGGTCCGGGGCTCACCCCTTTGCACCCCCAGGCACGAGGTGGAACTAGCCAGAGCTGAGACCAAGGGAGAATGCCTCAGAAAGGTGCTTGGGGGGCGGAGAAGAATTGAACCATTCGGGGATCTTGCAAAAATACATGCCACTACTGGCCCCAGTAATCTCTAACTTGGCAGAGCCATGTGAAGGAAAATTGTGAGGAAATGTGTATAAATCTGCTAAGTATAAGTGGGAAATAGAGCTCTACATAGTTAAGAAATTGTATATGGCAGCTGCTGGGTCACAAAAAGGGAAGAAAGATATGGGCATTAGGTAGGTGCCTAAAGTGGAAGGTGAAAAGGGCTAAGAGGCCTGAGACCCCGCATTCTGTACAGAAGACCCAGGCTACCCTACCCCATGGAGTTAGAAGTCAGAAAGAATGGGACGCCTGGGTGGCTCAGCGGTTGGGCATCTGCCTTTGGCTCGGGGCATGATACTGGGGTCCCGGGATCGAGTCCCGCATCGGGCTCCCCACGAGGAGCCTGCTTCTCCCTCTGCCTGTGTCTCTGCCTCTCTCTCTGTGCCTCTCGTGAGTAAATAAAGAAAATCTTAAAAAAAAAAAAAAGTCAGGAGGAAACTCAGTACCGAGACCCTGGGAGATGTAATCATGGATCTGAAGGACCCTAAAAATGTAAAGCCATTAGGGTCCCGGGTGCCCACCGTGGAGGTTCCCATCTTACTGATGAAAACCATCTCACAGTTAGACCAGGACAGGCAAAGAGCTAGCTAATAGAGTAGTACGGAAGGACAAATCAATGAATAATTTAAAGGATGAAGTACCCTTGGGGACCTCAAGGTGCCCAACTTGAGGACCCAGGAGATTTTGATAACCCCTAGAGTGTGATTATCAAAGCAGACCTTCAATGCTTCTGCCTGTAATGGGTTCTGGGGTGTCACCTGATGCTGGTCTTGGCGATACCTTATGGCTGTAGTATGCTTAGTGCTTGTGTCATTGCTTGACACAGGCTCCTGCTTGACATGAGTGACTCCATCTTGCTCTGTACACTCATCATTGGGAATTAGGACATTAGGAAGGTTGGCGAGAGGGCTGAAGGCGCCTGACGTTTATTTGCAACAAAATCTTTTCCCAGTGTCCTGGTTCCTTGAAATCAGCAGAAACTACTCTTCCAGTTTGGGTTGGGGGCCTTCATTTGCTGGAGCCGAATATCGAAAATTTCACTGCTCTTTCCTCTGGGTAACTCATCTAGGGTGTGAGCAAGGTGGTTTGCCAGGTTAGTCAAATCTGAAATGGACGTAGTTTCTCATTCCATCCTGGTCCTTTTAACTAAAAGGGAAAGATCCTAGAGCAGTCATTAATAACATAGAATTGAATGTTACCCCGATGGCTTCAGCATCTAAAGGAAGACCAGAATTTTCATTAAAGACAGTTTGGAGTCGATTCTACTAATCACAAACAGATCCATCAAATTTTGTGTGTAAGCCTCAATTTTGTTCCAGTCAACAGGCTTAGGAAAAGCCATTATAATTTTTCAGTGGAGATCTCCAGCCAGCTTAATAGCATCTTGCCAAAGGATAGGGGTCAGTTTGTCTAAAATCCTGCTCAGGATCTCCCCACTGGGCTAGTTTCATCCACTGTCTGGCCTGCCCGGCCCTCACCAGCAAGCACGTGCACCAACTGATAGAAACCTGAGAAAGCAAGGTGGTAAGTTCAAATCATGATTTAAATTCTTCAGCAAACCTGTGGGGGTCCCTCAGTCATTTTAGGAAACCCTATAGCTATGGCTGGAAGTTCAGCAGTAGGCCAGGGAACATAAGAAACTTGGGTCTGTTCAGGTCCTTAGGAGACTTTACATTAAAGGGGCAAGTTTTTTTTTTTCTCCCTTTTTTTTTTTTTTAAGGGGCAAGTTTTAATTGCTTCAGGAGAGGAGAGAGCAGAGGGAGACTGTGATGAAAGGAAAGTTCGGCCAAAGGATTAGCAGGTGAGAGCAGAGGAGATGAGAGGTGCAGAGAGAAGATGATTCCCAGGGGCGGGGCCTGAGCACAGGATGGCTGCCTCGGGTCTGGGGGGCAGGGTGAAGAGGCCCTAGAAGCCCCCCCTTTTTTTTAATTGTTTGCCTCATTTAGTTTATAAAGTGTATGTTGGAGAGAGGCAATTTTATATTCCTGAGAGTGTTTGGAAGCTTCAAAATACCAATTAAAATAGAAATCCCATTCCGTTTTAGAATCCTGGTGGTTGTCCAATTCAACTTTGAGAAAATTAAGTTTGGAGAGATCGAAAGTTCCCCATAATGGCCATTGAAGTTCTAAATTGCTTCTGGTTAAGCCAGTCCATTTCTTTATAAATGTGCATGTGGCAGGACCACAGGTTTTAAACATAAAACTCGCTTGGAGCCCCAGTTGGAGGGGCTGGCGTGCCCTCAGAGCGTTTTGATGATTGGGATCCTGTTTCATAGACGTGCTTCATGAACAGCCTGATTCGACAAGGAATCCGATGAAATACTGGTACAACCAAGGACCTAAATAGATCCCAAGTAAAGCCTGGAGAACTCAGACACAAGGCACGAAGCTCAAAATCCAGGAGAAAACGTACCCTTAAAACCCCAGGGTCGTTGACAAAGCAGTGCGGCCTAACAGCTCGGAGGGTGCTGCACCTGTTTGCTCCCCAGCCCCGGAGCCATCGGGGGTCCTCTCTGCATCTCAGCCTCTGATCACCGAGTAATCCTAACCTTAAACACAGACACTGCCAGTCACTCTACCGGCAAGGATGGGTTTCTTTGGGAATGAAAGAGAATTAGAAACAAACGAGGAAGGTGTGGCAAGACTGTATAGCAAGCGCGGAAGACAGGAGAAGTAGGCTTTTGAAGGAGGCCAGGGGGAAGTTGGGAAGGCTGTTAGGAACTAGAAGGTTTTCTTCAGTATGGTGTGTTAAGAGAAAACCTAAATGATCTCAACATTATGATGTAATTCCTTCCTGTGTGTTTTTACATGAATACACTCTTGTGTATTTAATGGGCATAGTTTGTGGCTGTTGGGAGTGAAATTTTTTTTGTTTCAATTTTGAGGTGTAATTGACAACATTGTGAGTCCGAATGAAATCTTTTCAGCTTATATATTTTAGGGTTGGTGTATGAGAATATTACTGTTTACAGTAAAATGCCGACCTCTTTTCTTGGGTTTAATCTATGTGTAGTCTCTTCTGTGTATTTTCTTTTTTTCTTTTTCTTTCCTTTTTTTTTTTTTTTTATTTTGGATGTAGACAGCCATGGTCCAGGATTTATGATACAGAAACTAAAGCTATGGAGAAGTTAGGTTACTTTTAAAGAGGATACAGTGACAATAAATCACCTGGCATCCCTTCTTTGAAGTAGCAAATTCTCGATCGCCGTATGGTGTTCTTTTTTTCAGTCTGGTTTTCGTTGAATTTGTGATGGTACGAGCTTCCAGCTGTAGTACATCAAGTCTTCAGGAGCTGGCCTGGGCTCTCAGGGCTGTGCAGGGGAGGCTCTGGCTCCCTTCTCAGCATCCCCTTACACTCCCTCCCAGACCAGCCTGTGGCCACAGTGGACTTCTTGCAGTCCCTGCATGTAACATCTCGGCCTCTGTGATGTCACACATGTTGCTTTTTTCTGGAACACTGGTCTCTCCTCTCTCTCCTCTCTGCCGGCCACACCTTAAAAGTAGTTTCCTCCAAGGGGCTTCTGGTTACCAGTCTCCTTAAACTGGATGCCCTTCATGCTATCCTCGGTACCTTTTATTTTGCACAGTTGTCACTATTTGAATTGTATAAAAAGTGATGTTAACGTGTATATATTTGTTTGCTTCTTTGATATTTGTTCTCTCTACCTGGTGTCAAGCACATTGTCTTGCAACAGCGTACGTAAGTCGTAAACATTGGGCGAATAAAATGGAATGCATATCTTCCGTTCTGAGAATGTAATTTCCTTGTTATTAATAATCAAATAAAGTATTAAATGACATGTTAATTTTATTAATGCATCTCTTCCCTTCTCTTTTCCTGTTATAAAATCTCCATCTTTATGTTTTAGAGCCGAGCTCCGATTTCTGCGAAACTTGTGGCCAATATGCTCTCGGTCGCTGGGGCCGATCACATCATCACCATGGACCTGCATGCTTCTCAGATCCAGGTTCCAGCATTTTCTTCCTTGCCCTTGGTGGTGGTGATCGGGGGCTTAATGCAACTGGTTGAATCCTAACTCTATTAAGTTAAATTGTTTTCGAAGGGGGTGACGTGAGTCGTGTTTAAGTTTGTATGCGGTGGCTCTCTTAGATTTTCATCTTTAGTGGACTTGGAAACATGGTTGAAGGTTGTTACCGCTGTCTGCCACCAACTTGCAAACGGCTTCAGAGGAGTGGGAATGGCTTCTTGGTAGTCAGCCTTACAATTCCATCTCCACTCCTCAAATAATTACAGTGGCAGAGTTGTGACGTATGTTTTTTCACCCTCCTCATAGCTTAGTTCTTCATCTATAAAACAGGCCACTTTATACTGTGCCTCCTCTGTGATACCATGAATATGAAGAAGCGTTTGGCTTATAATAAGGTGCTTAATTAAGACAACAAACCTCACTGCCCTGCAAGACCGTTCTCCTATTCCTTAGGATATAGGCAACCCTAAGATAATAGGTTTCCAAAGATAATGGGTTGGACTTACATAGGCTCCCGGAATGTATCTGTCTTTCAATGTAATTCTGTTAAAATCAAGAAAAGGGAGTCTGTTGAAAAGACTTCTTTTGAATAAAAAATTCAAATTTGACTTCATGCAAGAGGTTCTCTTTAAAACAAAACTGTGCGGTGTGTCGCGCACTTCTCCCCTTAGGGCTTCTTTGACATCCCGGTGGATAACCTGTACGCGGAGCCCGCCGTCCTGCAGTGGATCCGAGAGAACATTGCTGAGTGGAGGAACTGTATCATTGTCTCGCCCGACGCCGGGGGAGCCAAGAGGTAGGCAGACGCGCGGTTTTGCTTTGTTTTATTTTTTTTAATATGTTAGATAAGGAAGCACGTTCTGAATTACTTAATGCTCTGTTTTGTAAATGAACAAGTAAGGGGACTGCAGTCCTCACCTGCAGGGCAGGGAGCGGTCCTCTTTGTCATCGTTCATGCAAGAAGTACAGGCACGTCTTTGTTTTCAGCAAATATGTTTCAGTCGGTGGTTTTAAGAGTCTATTTGTTTGAGAGAGAGAGAACAAGCACGAGCCAGGGGAGCAGCAGAGGCAGAGGGAGAAGCCGGCTCCCCGCTGAGCAGGGAGCCCGATGGGGGGCTCGATCCTAGGACCCCGGGATCACGACCCGAGCCGAAGGCAGATCCTTCACCGATGGAGCCCTCAGGTGCCCCAGTGCTGGTTTTTAAGTTACTTTTTTCTGACTATAAAAGCAACGAGCCCAACTGGAAAATAAGACTTTTAATTAACAACACGATTGACTAAGCTAGTCCCTCCTCCTATAAACACCTGACAGTGGAGGCCAAAATAGCGTTTTAAAAAAGAAATCTGTGTCCATAGAACACCAGGAAAAAAGGAAATGTCCAGGGCTGGGAAATAAAGAAGGGCTGAAGACCCTGCTTATGTGGCCTGGCGGGGGGTTATCAGATCCAAGAAGAGGCTGCTGGCTTGGGTGTTAACTGCCCACGTAGAGGTCTTCAGAGAGAAGGGAGATGAAAGTTTGACCTCTCCCCAGTGGCACAGGGGGACAGCCAGCTTTACTCAGGCCTTTGGGGGGGGTGGGGGTGGGGAGGACAAAATAGCCACTCATGAGAAATCGGACTGAGAGCCTGTGCCCTGTGCAGGTGTGCGGTGAGCTCTGCGTGCCCCTTGGTGCGGGGATCCCTACGCTAAGAACACTTGGTCCCGGGCCACCGGGAATCCCACTGTCCCAGCTGAGCACTCCCCACAGGAGACCGCCTCGCGCCTGATGATCCCCGGGAGGGCACAGCCCACCCGGAGCCGGCGTGCGCAGAGGAGTCGGCGGCAGGCGGCCGGCCCTGTGGGGTGACAGGACACTTTCTGGACCGTAAAATGACCAGCTTGGACAGAAAGGGACACGCTACCCAAAGCGTCCCAATGCTAGCACACTGACTAGCGTGAGAAAGTGGCCCTGAGCCTCGGATCGGGGGACCTCGCAGGCGTTGGGAATGAAGGAACAGTCAGTGCAGGGAGCTCAGAATGAAGGGCGACGACGACGCAACACGGATTCGAGACGCGCTGCTCTTCCGCGACCCGACGTGACCCTGTCGCACGGGGCAGCGGCCTCCTGGAAAAGGAAGACAGGGTGCTTGGGGCTTCAGGGCCCAGGTGTAGGGGCCTCCGTCAGGGAGGGAGAGGGACAGAAGACCTCTGTCAGTCCATTGCAAAAGCAAAGAAGCTGATAAACGTGCCAGGAGTGCCCTGCAGCCGCCCAGCTCCAGGACGTACGTCTGTAACCTGCAGATGCGTCACCTGGCTCTCTTGTCCACCTGTAGCCTGGTTAAGGGACTTAGAATCAAACTAAAAAGCTCAGGAGTGGCCCAGAAAGCTGTCATGAACCCGAGCTGGGAAGCAGAGGTGCTAATTCTTAGAAGAGCCACGATGAGCACCAAGCTGCCATCTCTGGTGCTTGGTCCCCCGCACAGGAGAGGGGGTGAACAGGTGGGGCTGGGCCTCTGACAGCAGCAGGAAGTGGCCGTTGACAGGAAGGAGACACAAATACATCAGAGTCGGAAGCAGAAAGTGAGCGGCAAAGCCCCCATGCAGGGACCTCTGGGTCAAAGCACGTGGAGTGTCTGCCCGCGTAAGAACTCGGGGCAGTGGGGGCGCCTGGGGGGCTCAGTCACTTAAGCATCTGCCTTGGCTCCGGTCATGATCTCAGGTCCTGGGATCAAGTCCCACGTTGGGCTCCCTGCTTAGCGAGGAGTCTACTTCTCCCTTTGCCCCTCCCCCTGCGCTCGCTCACACTCGCTTTCTCTCTCTCGTTCGCGCTCTCTCTTTCTCTCTCTCTCTCTCTCTCTCTCTCTCTCAAGTATTAAAAAAAAAACACAGGGAATGTGAGTGGCATTTTGGAGTTATTTCTATAGCAAATGCTTGCTGTTCACTTGGAAACCTTAGTAAGTCACATAGTGGACTCCCTTCAAATATGGTGAATCCACTGGTGCGATGGAAGGTTCGAGGTGAACAAGCAGGCCAGAGGTACCTGAGCATAAGATGTAACTTGTTTTTAGTAACAGTTTTATTAAGATAGAAGTCATCTACTTACCGTCCACCTACTTAAAGTGCACAGCTCAGTGCCTTTCACTGTGTTCGTACAGTTGTGCCTCCATCACCACCACCGAGTTCCGGACGTGTTCATCACCCCCAAAGAAGCCTGTTCCCAATAGCCAGGCGCTCCCCATTCCCTCTGCCCCCGGCCCCTGGTCACCACTCATCTCTTCTCTGTGTCTCTGGACATTTCATATGGATAGATCATGCAATATGTGGTCCTTGTGTCTGGTGTATTCTTTTTTTTTTTTTTTTTTTGAAGATTTTATTTACTTAAGAGAGACAGTAGGAGCGAGAGAAGCAGCAGAGGGGAGAAGCAGGCTCCCTGCCGAGTGAGGACCCCAATGTGGGGCTCGATCCCAGGACCCCAGGATCATGACCTGAGCTGAAGGCAGACGCTTCACCCACTGAGCCACCGAGGCACACCCCATTTCCTTCTTTAGAGGCCTCTGTTCTTCCCAGTGCCAGAATTCCGTTATTCAGACATGTCCCCCTTTTTACTTCATACAAATGGAAATATCTGCTTTTTAAAAAACATCCTCATCCCATCTTAGCAGCGATTCCACAGCTGTGCAGTACATCTACTCTATTGCTCTTTCCAGCTGGGTGATAATTCGTCATAGGCATAGATCATCGTTCCTTTATCAGGTCGCCCCGTTCCTCACTTGGGGGTACCATTGTGTGTCCTCTTAAGCACCGTCCCGCCACACTGTACTTACTACATTTTGTGTACATTCAGGTCTCTTTCTAGAAGAGACCAGGTCCTGGGGCAAGAGCCGTTCGGGTTTTGATGGACAGTGACAAAATAATTGGGTCTTTCGGAAAAGGTAGACGGGTCAGCGCTCTGAGTGTGGACGCGGGTGACTTTCTCCGAGGCCTGCTGTGGAGCAGACATCGTCTGGTTTATAAACAGATGGCGATGATACGGGATCTTTTCCTGTTAATTCTGGTTGCCGTGGACAAGGTCAAGCGCCCTCTGCGGCCTGCTGCTTTTCCCCGAGGGCCTGGTCGTGCCTCTGCCTGTTGTCACGTTGGCCGGAAGCCTTTTCCTCCGGATCGTTAGGAGTTCTGTGCAGACAGGAGGTCACATCTTTGTTTCCTGTGGGGGTGGGGGCGGTGCAGATACTTCCCCGAGTTTTTCATGTCTTCCCTTGGTGTATTTTTCATCTCTGCAAGACTTTTTAGAACGTTGCTTCTGTCGTCATTTATCTCTTCATGTTCTGACTTCTGGGTGTAGGAAGTTTTCACCCTCCTCAATTCTTCTTCTCCCATGATTTCATATATTTTAAGACAAATTGCCTTCTTCCCTTTTTAATGTTCCAATTTTTCTTCCATCTGATATTTGTTTTGGAACAAAGAGTGAAGAAGAATCCAGCTTTTTCTCCCCCCAGCTATCTGGTTGTTCCAAAACTATTTGTTAAATAATCCATCTTTCCCCTGCTGATTTGAAACACCATTTTATGCACCAAATTCCCCTATCTACTTGCCAACTCTTGCCTTTTCTTTCTTTTTTTTTGGGGGGGGGGGATTTATTTATTTCAGAGAGGGGGAGGGGCGGAGGGAGAATGAGAATCTCAAGCTGACTCCATGCTGAGTGCAGAGCCTGACTCGGGGCTCGATCCCAGGACCCTGAGATCACGACCTGAGCTGAACCCTAGAGTCAGATGCTTAACCCACTGAGCCACGCAGGTGTCCCAACTGTTGCTTTCAAAAATGCAGAACCAACGAAGCAGAGTTAATGGCCAGCACTGAGATGCTGTCCTTTTCCAGGTCACCTTTAAAGCTGTCCCACTCGAGCAGCCCTGCTCCCTCTGCCAGGGACCATCAAGCTTTTTAAGAGCATATATTTTGGAATTTTTTTGCCACTTCCTTCCTTTTCCCCCCAAGTTTCGTTACCTCCTTCCTACTGTGGAGTAAGCTGCTCCCCAGCGGACAGAACAGTCACAGCGGTAACACGTGATAATGCAGTAGATACTACCACTGGCATCTTTGCTTGATGCAAAATAGTCATTTCATCAAAGGAAACAGGTCTCTGACCAACTAGAACTTTCTGCCTTTGCGAAAAGCCTCAAAGCTTGACACACTGCAGGTAAAACTTAACATTGCCACAAGAGGTCACTGTCCGGTAGGCTTTGCGGCTCGGTTGGCTCGGGCTAAGGAAGAGTGAACCTTAGCAGGGAGCACACCTACTGCCCGTCAGTAGTAACGTGAAACTGGTGTGGGAAGTTGGTGAAATGAAATAATTCAGGTTTAACTTTTATTGTTTTTCTTCCGGAAAGCACGTAAACACGTGTGTCGAAGAAACAGAAATGAAACTGCATGTGATTTGGGTTCCAGCTTGCCCTGCCTGAGGTTTCCGTGTGATACGTTGTCTCAACAGGAGTTGTTAGGAACACACCTTAAGTGTCCTGTACGTGGAAAAGGAGGATTGTAGCCCCGTGCCCAGAGCTCACTGATCAGCCTGGCCTGCCACCTTCTCTTTCTGGTGCCAGCCCAGCCCTTTCTGAGTGAGTGACTTTGGAGCATTTGCCAGGGATGAGGAAACTCAAGGTTTACAAGCCCCAAGGCCTGCAGCGCAGTGAAGTCCACTTTCATAAGCCCCAGTGTGGTATGTGCCTTTGTGAGCTAGGACTTCTGTCCCCACTGGCTGCACCACAGACTGAGCGAGTGGCGGTTTCTAAATCACTTGATTTGAGTTGTGTCTATGACTTGTATTTTTTTCTATTTTATTGAGTTTCATATATGCTGTATTTTTCTTGCTGCTAATGCTTTTTTCCTTATGCTTTTTTTTGAAAGTTTTATTTAAGACTATTTATTTATTCATGAGAGACAGAGAGAGAGAGAGGCAGAGACACAGGCAGAGGGAGAAGCAGGCTCCATGGAGGGAGCCTGACGCAGGACTCGATCCCGGGTCCCCAGGATCACGCCCTGGGCTGAAGGCGGCGCTAAACTGCTGAGCCACCCGGGCTGCCCTTTTTGAAAGTTTGTATTTAAATTCCAGTTCACACACAGTGTAATATCAGTTTCAGGTGTACAATACACCTGATTGTACACGTGCCCGTGATTTTTTTTTTAAAGTATGCACAGGCACTAACAGATTCCCATATTGATTTCCCATCCAGTACTTCCATCCAGTGGTCCAGGCACCCGGCGTTCGTTGCCAGGTGCCACGAACACAAGGCCACCTCTGCACTTGTCTCCCCGCGGCTTGTCTACTGTGCACCCCATGCCAGGCCTGTCTTTCCAAGTGAGCCCCGATTACCTCGTTATCTTGAGCGTGGCTGGTTAACCGTGTTCCTAAAATACGACCATAGACGTCAAGGGCTTTTCTTCTGTTGACAGTATTTTGCATGTCTGGCTGTGTGTTCGAGCAGGGTCACGTCGATTGCAGACAGGTTGAATGTGGAATTCGCCTTGATTCACAAAGAGAGGAAGAAAGCAAATGAAGTGGACCGGATGGTTCTGGTGGGCGACGTGAAGGACCGCGTGGCTATCCTCGTGGACGACATGGCTGACACCTGTGGCACCATCTGCCACGCCGCGGACAAGTACGAGGGGTGGCGTGGGGAAGCGTTAGAGCATCGCATTAGGAAAGGAAAAATGTCAGCTCTTAAAAACTGGCCTGTTCTTCCTAATGATTGCTGATTGCTGGGGGGGGGTGGCCTTTCAGGCCCATTTATTTTTTTCTTGGTGGAAGACAATCCCCTGGGCCTTTAGGGCCTGGTTTTCATTTTCCAGGATGAGCTTTCAGTGTCTGGAAAAGGATCCAAGAAGGTGCTCCCCCCGCACCTGAGCACGGAGGGAAGAGACCGTCTTGTGGGCTCCTTTGGGCCTGGTCTTCCTTCTCTTTGGCCTTCGCTTGAGCCTCCCCCGCTGCGGCTCCCGAAGGTTCGAGAGCTGGGCCGTGGCAAGTGGGAGCCGTGGTACGGAGCGCTGGGCGCGGGGCCGCTCTGACTTGAGCCGGGCTGCAAGCACGCAGCTCCCACTGGGCCAAAGGCAGTGTGAAACCAAGAATGCAAAATCTGTCAGTAGTTTAGATTGAATGTGGCTCAAAATGATGGTAGTTTGGCTTTATTTTTTTTTTAATATTTTATTTATTCATGAGAGACACGGGTGGGGGTGGTGGGAGCAGAGACACAGGCAGAGGGAGAAGCAGGCTCCACACAGGGAGCCCGACATGGGACTCTATCCCAGGTCCCCAGGATCACACCCTGGGCTGAAGGTGGCGCTAAACCGCTGGGCCACCCAGGCTGCCCGGTAGTTTGGCTTTATCAGTTGAAACCAGCGGTTCTCAACCAAGGACAGTTTTTGCTCCCCGGGAGACATTTGGCAGTGTCTGGAGACGATTTTGGTTGTCACAGCCGAGGGTCAGGGGGTGGCTGCTAGTGGAGAGGCCTGGGATGCTGCTCAGCAAAGCATTATGTGGGCCCAAGGCCAAGGCTGATAATCCCTGATTTAGCGGAATACAAAAGGTTTTGCCAGTACGTACCTTCAAAGATTGTTTTCGAGGCTAATAAATGTGAGTCAGATTGGTTTTCTGTTTTTCTTTATGGAACACGCTTTTTGCCTTTTAATTCACACTGAGGGGAGAATGTTTCAGGAATATTTGTGTACACTTAATTGTTTTGCTCTCTGCTTTACAGGCTGCTCTCCGCCGGAGCCACCAAGGTTTATGCTATCCTTACACACGGGATCTTCTCTGGGCCAGCTATTTCCAGAATAAACAACGCCGCCTTTGAGGCTGTTGTCGTCACAAACACCATTCCGCAAGAGGACAAAATGAAACACTGTCCCAAGATTCAGGTACTGCTACACAGCAGGCAGAGGCACGCAGTGAGGAATCTACCTTGAGCCCCAAAAGATAGCGCTGAGTCTTGTGTGTGTGACTGCGTGTGTGACATGCTTGCCCAGGGATAGCTGCCAGATGCTGTGGCTTCCCGTAACGGGGGGTGGGATTCACGTTAGGTCTGAGAAAGGCTGGGGCCGGTGCAGGTCAGAGTTGGAAATAGTCAAAACCGCACTAGAAAAGCAGTTAAGAACAGGCTGTTGTTGCAAAAAAGTTTTGGTGGAATGCAGCCACACATATTCATTGACGTATCGTCTGTAGCTGTCGTCACGCTACGATGACTTGAGTCGAGTCTGGCCCCGCAGAGCTGAAAATATTTACCGTTGGTAAATTATTTTTACCCAAAAGCTACTCACTGAACCCTGAGTGAGGTGATCACAGCTGTGCTCTCTTTTTTTTTTTTTTAAATTTTATTTATTTATTCATGAGAGACACAGGCAGAGGGAGAAGCGGGCTGCCTGTGGGGAGCCCGATGCGGGACTCAATCCCAGGACTTGGGGATCACGCCCTGGGCTAAAAGCAGGCAGACAGCTACCCAGGTGTCCCCAGCTGTGCTCTTAAGTGACGCAGTCACTGCGTTTTTGGAAACTAAGAAGAAAACCTTCCATGTGATGATTGAGTAAAATCAAACAGACAACCCAAGGAAAGGCTATCTCTGAGTACCAGTGACCCCGAAAAGCCTTTGATTGAAGGTCTCGCCTCCAGGGACCCACGTGTGATTGTAATTGGAAGGTAGAAACGGGCGCAGGTTGGGGGGGGTTGGTGATCGCGCGTCTTTGTGCTGGAGAAGTCGTTCCTGGGCTCTCTGGCTTCTAAGTTTTTCGTGGACTCCGACTGAGGTGTCCCACTGTCCTCTCCCCTTTTCTGTTGGCCTTTAGGTCATTGATATCTCGATGATCTTGGCAGAGGCGATCCGAAGAACGCACAACGGTGAATCCGTGTCCTACCTGTTCAGCCACGTCCCGCTATAGGCCCGGACGTGAGGTGTGGAGCAGGCCTGCTCGGGCCGCTGCCTTGTGTGCGTTTGCCTGACTTTAGTTTTAGGACTCAGCAACTCTAGGATAATGCAAAAGCGTCCGATCTTTGTACCCTGCAAGATCCATTGTTTCCCCCCTCTCAAGCTCAAGACCATTTACTTCTGGTTTGGGAGGGGTAGGGGGAGGGTGGTGGTTATCTGATCTTTTTACATGAACTGTCCTTAAGGTCATCCTGGCTCATTCTGACAGGTGACCTTTCTTTTGTTTTACCAGTACTCCGAGGCCACAACTTTCAAGTATGTAATTCCACTGCGGAAGGTCATAGTCTGTCTACTTCGAGGTCGCCAAAGGTGACTTCAGATTAAAGCCTTCTGTGTAAATACTGATAATGCCTATGGACATTTGGGTCAAACCCTGTATACAGAATTAGCCTTTTCCTTCCAAGTGCACCTTAGAAAATTTATAATACCCTGAATTCGGTTGGGTTTTTTTTGTTTGTTTGTTTTTTTGCTTTTTTAGTAACCAGGTTTCAAATAAACCTTTGTTATCGTGCTCAATTCGACCAAATTTTAGGTAGCTTCAGAGGGCTGCTGACACATTTACTTTCTGATAAACATTAGACATTATCACAAGCAATTCAGCATTTCTTTGGTTGTTGTTACCACTGCTGAGAAACGCATTATAACTGCCACTTACCTGAAATGTCGCGTTCTGAAATTCCAAAATTATGTTCAGCAATGGATCTGATTGAGAAAGTGTCAAGATAGACCCTACAGGCTCGCTGGTGCCACTCACGCTGCGCTCTGGCCATCTGAGGCGGATGGCTCTGCAAGCGGCTCTGCAAGCAGCAACTCCGTCCTACCATCTTTTTTATGGCCTCTTTTTAGCTCTAGCTTTTACTTCGCCTTCTTTCCAATAATCTCACGTTGTGGGTTTCCACCAAAACCAAGACTCCCCTAAGTTCCCTCAGGCTTACTAGTGTCTGTTCGTTATTTGTTCCTGACATCATAAAAAGGCGAATTTTTGTGAGTACCACCAAATGCATATTTAAACATCACCTCCTTCGTTTTGATTTAATAGTCTTTTGCCTTTTGTAATCAGAAGTAGCAGGTCTCCTAGACAACTGATTGTTTTAACTAAAACTGTTACATGAAAACGTGGGTAAGAAAGGCCTACAAAGAAAGTACAAATAAGTAAGCATTAATTGCTTCATTGAGATAAGGTTCAAGTGGTGGCCCAAGAGTGATCATGGAGGCAAAGATTGCTTTATCCACAGATGGCGCTTGACAGCATCTTCCTCAGTGGGGTGCATCCCTAAGGCGAGCTTTGACTCCCCATGAGTGTTGGTAGATGCGCACTGGTGCACAACCAACTAAATTCTTCAGCCCGGAAAGAAGAGAATTTGCCTGCGTAGACAAAGGCTGGGAATAATAACAATCCCTCCCTTCTGCTGAATCTTAAAACTTGAAGAGAGGAAATTGCCTGATCTAAGTTTTGCAGGTGGCAAAACCAAATCTTTAAGTCACTTGAACAGCAATTTTTAAGATTTCAAACTTCAGTCCAGCAGAGGTTGAAGTTTAGCAAGTATCGTGTTGGTCATTGCAGAGACCGGCATTTTGCTGTACCTTAAAATGGTTTTTGAAAAAAACAATGGCATTCTAGCCTGGTAGAGTCAGCTATGCGATACCTATTGGCTCTACCTAGGAAGAGTTGACTTGATAATGTAAAGAGCCTCCTTAGATGTATGTAATTTTTAGTTTTGATAAATGAGTGATATCTATTTCTTGGAATTTCTATGCAAAGACAGATGAAAATGTAGTTACAGACACACGCAGGTAGACGGCCTTGGCATATAAGCATAGACATGTTGACATGACTGACGAGAGGTGATTTAAACGTGATCATTTCGCCTTCAGATTGAGTCTAAGATACAGAGCTAGTTTTAAAATAATCCTCAGATAAAAATCTGCATTGTCATCGAATTAACTGACTTTTTCTCTCTTTTGGCCTCACTTTTTGTTTTCAAGTAGTTCTGCTATATTCACTAATTCGACTAGACTTGGCCATACACGGGGGCGATGTAGACCTCAACCATTTGATGGTTTCAGCTCCAGAAAGATGATGGGGGTGGCCTCAGGAGCGGCCCGATCGCAGAACTTGTGTATCCCTTGCCGCTGGTGTGCAAGCATTCAGGGAAACCACCCAGTGTATCGGTTCTGTCCAACTCTGCCGAATGGAGCTGGACTCATGGATATCTAGCCGAAAAGGGGAGCCAGAGAAGTACATGCATACCAAAGCTGCTCGTCCTCCAACTTAAATGATATTAATCAACCTGCAGATAATTCATACTAGAACTTGCCTTTGTTTAGATGTCCCTTAGATTCAGGAATGTATCATTTGCAGTGCTTGTATTGGTTTAGAACACACGATTTTAAGATCATCCACCACTGTACTAAAACATTTCAATAAAATCATGCTACTTCTTTCTATCATAGTTCGTGTCATCATTACGGAGTGCTGTGTTTTGACGGGGGGACCCGAACGTGTTTGGTACTTGAGGATTATAGCCTGGCAGATACAATTACAGAAAAGCTGGAAGTTAATGGAAGTCAGCTCTTGTCTGTTTTGAAGGTATTTCTTTGGGGAGTGACCAGCAGTCTCCTCGTCCCAAAGTGTAACAGCCGTGCCACATAAGATGACGCAAGTTGAACATTCTAGACGTTGCCTGTAACATTGGAGATCACACGGTATGCTTACACATTACAGTAGTAATGGTTGGTGTCCCCAGATTGGAGCAGACCAAACGTAGGCCCCATCGAGTTTTTCCATCTGCTCTGATTTCAGAAGCACCAAGAGTTTCCTGCTCCCTTGAAGCAACTATCTATTCAGTGAAGCTTTAAATTACTCTTGGGGGACAAAGGAAATTTATAATTCTGTTCTCCCGCCAAAGCTCAGCTTTATAGTGTGGGTAGTGCTGAGAGTGGCAGCATTTTGCCTCAAAAGTTCCAGCAAAATATAAAGAACTAAAACAGTCTTCCAGAGAATGTCACGGTTTAAGACCCAACATGATGGAATGTACTAGAAGGAAGAAAAATGATGGAGACCTGGAATCCAAAAACTCTTAGACCTAAAAATGCTGTCACATGTCTTCCGGAAGGGTTTCCTTTCATATGGGCAGATCCTGCCAGCTGACAGGCCAAGTGTCAAAGGGAAAACAGGAATTCTCGGGGGTTCAGGGGATCGATCAGGCTGGGGAGATCAGAAAGGGCTTTGTGAAGGGACTGCCATTATAGATGATCATTCCTGGAGGAATCTTCCAGAACCGCGTGGCTCTATTCCAGCAGGGACTGAAGCAGGACAGCATAGGGCATTTGGTACACGATATGTTTGAGGTTGGCCGAGGAGGCTGGAAGGTAAGGGCTGAAGCACGTCGCCAGAGCGTTGACCTCTATTGCATGGAGAAGTCTCCAGAATGCCTCCTTTTCGCTGCAGATCTTCACCTTACTGATTCATTTTCCTGCAGCCCAGGGTCCCGCCCCTCCACCTTCTCCCTGCCCTTGCTTTCCAGAGTTGCTTCACTGTGGTCTCAGCTCTGTCTTCTCCGACAGCGAAGCGCGTGATGCCCAGAGATTTTACCACTTAGTACGTCAAGGCAACAGCCAAAGCTCTTTGGGAGCGTTGCTTCACGTCTCGTGCCTCAGTTTCCATAGATGGGAAATGGCCTAACAGGGCTTGTACTGGGGTGTGACGGGGACTGCATGAGATCCCTAGACGTTTTGCACAGTACTTTCCGCCTTAAGGGCAGGCGTCTTAAATCTTACTTTGAAAGAAGCTAAGTAGATGCGAAGCCGCAGGATTTTCATGCATTTTGCAGATGTCAAGGCTCGTGCGTGTGTGGTCTCCTCACAAGCATGTCGTCCTGACATGTGACTGTCAACGACGGCGGTCGGTGGTGACAAGTGGCTGCATGTAGAGAATCCTTGCAGTGGCGTAGAGCTGCCGGGGAAGAAGGGCACACGTGCCCCGGGGTCGATCAGGGCCGTTCCCAAAGACCCGGTTCGATTCTCCTTCCCGCACAAAGACCAGCAAAGGCGGCGCCGGTGTAAAGGGTAAGGGCGCTCCGCCCTGGGGGCTTCCCCAGCTGAGGACTTAGGGGCGTAAATGCACCCCGAATAAGACCGTCCTGTGGTGGCAGGCCAGGCCCTCAGAGCCCTGCAGGGGGGGAGCAGGGCCCTCCCTGGGGCTGCAGGCCAGGTGGTGGCCGCACGGCCCATGCCCCCGCCGCACCTCGCCGTCGCCGCCGTCAGCCGCCCCTCCGCGTAGGGCTCTGTCCCCCCAGCGCTGTCCGGGGACCGCGAGCCGGTGGCCGGGCCGCGGAGTCCTGCCGCTTGGCCTGCGGGCGCGACGGGCCGGGCCGCTCGGGTCCCCGCCTGGGCGGTGTCACTGTCCACCTCCGTGGACACGGAGGTCCACACGCCCACCGGGGGCTCCCCGTCTTTGGCAGCCGCTCTGCCACCAGCGGGCCCTGTCTTTGTCCCCGTCTTCGGTGGCTCGGCCCGGGGACAGGAGGCCGCCGGGTGCCCGCCACCGTCTGGGGCCCGGAGCTCGGTGCAGCGCTGAGCCCGAGGAGAGGCCGAAGCCCAGCCGCCCTGCCCCGCAACGCGGTCGCCCGTGCTCTGACCTGTTGGCTCCCGCCGCCCACGCCGCGCGATCGGGCCGAGCCTCGATCCGGTGACCTGGCGGGCTCCAGCCTCGGCAGCCCACACACAGGGTGCCGGCCCACCCCGCCCCCGAACACGTGCTGCTGGCCCACGTGCACTTTCCGGCTGTGGGTGCGCACCTCCCCGCGGGTGCCCGAGGGAGTGTGAATAGGGTGGTCATCTGGGGACGTGGTGGCCTCGGCCTTGGGCTTCTCCCTGCCTGGCCTCGCGGCCACCATCCTCACCCCCCACCGGTTTACACTGTCCTAATGGCAGAGTTCCGTGGTCAAAAGGAAAACCAGCAGCAGTCATTTTACATGTTTTTAAATTTGCATTTCAAAAGAGCGATAAAAAGAGACTGGGAAAGCGACAGATGGCATGCAGTGGACAGTGTCCTAAATCGGGAGTGTGGCAATCTGGAGTCTGGTTCCGGATATACCACTAGCAAGCTGTGTGACCTTGGGAAAAGGGCTACACCCCTGTGAGTCTGAGTATCTGCAAAAATCAGAGGGTAGATGATTGCTGAAGTCCCAGCAGTTTTTTTTTTTAAAGATTTTATTTATTTATTCGAGAAACAGATAGACAGGCAGAGGGAGAAGCAGGCTCCATGCAGGAAGCCCGATGCGGGACTCGATCCCAGGACCCCAGGATCAGGCCCTGGGCTGAAGACAGGCTCCAAACCGCTGAGCCACCCAGGGATCCCTCCCCAGCAGTTTTTAATTAGCCTAGGCTCTCTGTTCCAGACGTAGTTGGAACATCTAGTAACCAAAGGTGGCCCCAAAGAGACAAGCTGGTTACTTGCCCCTCAGGTGCAGCACTAGTTTTGCTGGCTGCACCGCTCGCCATTTCTTTGCTGGAAGCCCTGATTCCCAGGAAGCCCCCCAGGCCTGAGCAAACCAGGATGCGTGGTCACCCTCGTTCTGTCCTCTACGGTAGCTGGTTCTGGATCCCCAGCACCGGCCCTAAGGACTCCCATGAGTGTGGCTCTGATTTTGTGCCCGGCCATATGACAAGCCCAACTGGGTGCCAGTGACCTGTGATGTCACAGTTCTTACTGAATACGTTGTCAATTAACTGTAGAAGCTGAAGAGCTGTAGTCACAAATAAAGGAGGGAAAAGGGACACACTTGTAACATTTAATTAGAAAGATCATAAAGAAAATAAATTATTTATTTATTTATTTATTTATTTATTTTTATTTTGGGACACACTTTTAGAAAATGCATTTGAGGGGTGCCTGGCAGGGCCCAGTCAGTGAAGCGTCTGCCTTCAGCTCAGGTCATGGTCTCAGGGTCCTGGGATCAAGCCCCGTGTCCAGCTTCCTGCTAAGTGGAGAGCCTGCTTCCTTCTCTTCCTCTGCCTCCACCCCCTGCTTGTGCTCTCTCTCTGTCAAATAAACAAATGAAATCTTAAAAAAAAAAAAAAACCAAAGAAAATGCATTTGAGACCTGGGCTGTCAGTCATTCGGCACAGCGGCCCTCAATGCCGTAAGTGGTCTTTAGAGACACCACGGCACAGTCCAAGCAGAAGGCAGTGTGTCCCGAACGTTCACTGATGGACATTGGCCTCTGCACTTGGGGGGGTGGGTCATGGATCCATGAGCACTTGGCCATCCGTGTCTGAGGATGTCTAATTCTCTGATTTTCTCTAGACAAGGGAGCGTTAAATCCAGTATCTTCTGACATTGAAGCCAAGACTACGAATCACAGAAAAAAAAAAAAAATGAAGGACTCCGCCTGAATTTGTGTCACTCTTTAGCATCATCACGGTGATTCCTTGGGGACACATCTTGATGTGTGTGTGCTGTAGAATGACCTCCTCCAGGAAGTGCCGCTGACATGTACTCATCTGAGGGACCAAGGAACCAACCCTAAATTCTTTGAGCCCCAGAATATCGTCTGTTTAGGACTGGGGCTACTGAGCAGTGTCCTGGTATTGAAAAAGGGACAGACCCGTGTCTTCAGCAATGGTGCGTTCATTCCCACACTAACTGCATTCAGAGCCTTCAAAGAGCAACACTTGGCGGAGACAAAATTCACAGATGTCCCATGAATCAGAGAGTGTGCGGAGAAAGGACAGTTGGCACAAGAAGACTAGGGGTTGTTTTTTGTTTTGTTTTGTTTTGTTTTGTTTTCGTTTTGGCTTTTTTTAAAAGATTTTATTTATTCATGAGAGACACAGAGAGAGGCAGAGACACAGGCAGAGGGAGAAGCAGGCTCCATGCGGGGAGCCCAACGTGGGACTCGATCCCGGGACTCCAGGATCACGCCCTGGGCTGAAGGCAGGTGCTCAACCACTGAGCCACCCAGGAGGCCCAAGAAGACTAGTTTTTGATGAGTCACGGATTCCTTCCCAGTTGGCCTTGGTGTGGCCATGAACATGGTTCCACCCCGGTGATCTGAAGAGGTTTCGTTCCGCGCACACAACTTGGGCGCTGTAATCGACCTAACAAATGCCACTTGCTCCCATGTCTTGTGATTCTTGTGAAGGCTTTGGCTGGATGCTTTCTTCCATGGGATCAAGTGAAGGAGTGGGTCTCCTTTCTTTCACTCACCGATCATCCTTTACTAAGCACCTGCCAGGGGACTGTCATTTAGGATGGGGGGGCTCTGAGTAGGTAGGCGAGAAATAAAACACATGGCGAAGGCTCCCATGTGTCCAGCCGAGACAGTTGACATGGACTGCTTTGTACACAGCTGTGTGACATAGACCACACACGAGGGACGGTGCCCGCCCCCCCCCTTTGTGGACACGATCATCTATTTGGGGCCCGGGTAGTCGTGGTGGGGGGGGTTAGGAAAGAGCTGGGAATGCCATCTGCCGGGGCAAACCCTCGGCGGTGATCGCAATGCCTTCTCCCCCTCCCCGTTTTGTGCTACAACCTGCTCTGGTTTTGTGCGCGTTCCTTGGCGTGTTGCTGCTCTTTGGGTCCTGTAAAAAAAAAAAAAATCCGGAACCCGAAGGGTTTCTATCGTGAGCCTACCCAGGCAGCCACACTCGGCACGACACGGAAACACAACCAAAGTGCATCTCTTTAAAAAGTGCGATCGGGATCCCTGGGTGGCTCAGCGGTTGAGCATCTGCCTTCGGCCCAGGGCGTGACCCCTGAGTCCTGGGATCGAGTCCCAACATCGGGTTCCCGGAGGGGAGCCTGCTTCTCCCTCTGCCTCTCTCTGTGTGTCTCTCGTGAATAAATAAATAAAATCTTAAAAAAAAAAAGTTTATACAATTAAGTAGCAGAAGAGATGCCTTTGAAGCAATCCTTTTGACAGACACAACTGGAAGGAGGTCAGTATTCTTTTATATTCGAAAAAAACATTTAATTAGAAGGATCATCTACCTGGGTGGCTCAGTGGTTTGGCGCCTGCCTTTGGCCCAGGCTGTGATCCTGGGGACCCGGGATCGAGTCCCGTATCGGGCTCCCCACATGGAGCCTGCTTCTCCCTCTGCCTGTGTCTCTGCCTCTCTCTGTGTCTCTCATGAATAAATAAATAAAATAAAAATAAATAAATAAAATAAAAAGTACGACCATGCCCCCTCCAGGGTAAAAACCTGCTTTAAGAGACGTCTCGGCTTTGCTAGCCATTTCTGGTGTGCTTCTGCTGTTAAGCTTGTTTTCCTACATCCGCTGGCTTCTCCTGCTTATCACGGATTTTCCTCAGAGCCAATTTGTTCCCCAAGGAACGTCTCAGGGTCCCTGATGGAGGCCTTTCGGGGAGGGGCAGGGGAGGCGGGAGGTGAGGAGGGAAAGCAGGGGGAGGATGGGGGTCCTAGCAAGGACCAGCCTTTCCCTGAGCTCAGCTGCCTCTCCCTGGGGACAGATGCCCACTGCTCCCTCCTTTTTGTCCCTCGGGCCATTTTTCTTTGCTCCCCCAGGAGAATTTATGTCAGAGTTTCTCAACCTTAGCTGGATATTTGGGGCTGGGTCACCCTCTGTGGTGGGGGCCGCCCTGTGAACTATAGGATGTTCAGCAGCCTCCTTGGCCTCTACCTAGGAGACGCAGGTAGCAATGCTCCCCCCCCCAGCCACCCACACACGTTTGTAACAACCAAAAACCCGTCTCCAGACACTGCCACATGTGCCCTGGGGGCAAAATCGCCCCTGGTTGAGAACCACCGATGGATTCTAACCAAGACCTTCTTCCTTGATCCTCTCTCCTGACATTCACTCAGGTCAGAATTCCAGAGAAGATCCATCCTGGCTTCTGGACCAATTTCAAGTAGAAAAGCAGCCTGGAGCAAAGTGAATAAGGCAATGGCGATCATCAATCACTTAAAAAATTTAAGCGGCACTGTTTTGGCAGGACTTGAAATTAATACCGAAAAAAATCACATTCTCCTTTTGGTGCAGGGCTGCAAACACTGATCCCTGCTTCTGGCAGGAGGTGGGTGAGATTTGAGCAAGTCACTAACTTATTGGTTTCCTCAGTGTCCTCCAGGAATGGTTCCAGCCTTAGAATGGGTCATGAAGTGTGTTTTGTTTTTGTTTTTGTTTTAATCAAGAATCTGATTAAGGGACGCCTGGAGGGCTCAGGCTAGATTGAGCATCTGCCTTCATCTCAGGGCGTGATCCCGGGGTCCTGGGATCGAGTCCTGCATCGGGCTCCCTGCATGGAGCCTGCTTCTCCCTCTGCCTGTGTCTCTGCCCCTCTCTCTCTCTCTGTGTCTCTCAGGAATAAATAAAATCTTTTAAGAAAGAAAGAAAAACGGATTAAAGCAGAGCAACCCTCCAAGAGGTGACTGAATTTTGGTCTCACCTCAAGTGACCTCCGGAGGGCAGAGTTTTTGGTGCACGGTGCAGGTGGCAGGTTTGGTGGCCCTTCAGTAATTCTTCACCCAGCCGTGAGAGGCCCGCATGAAGGCTAATGGTGATGCCAAAGGCCATGGAACTGCCATGCGCTAAAAGGGCCAAAGTCTCCCGTGTTCAAACCAGAGTCCATCACTTCTTGACAAATGTCACGGAATTAATTGGATTTGGGAGTGAGATGGAACATTCGAGACTGAGGGAGTCCCCTCTCATTTTACAGGTTAAGGCTCAAAGAGATGGAATTTATTGGCTCAGTGAAGCCACACCATGCCTTAGAAGAAACAGGACCTCTTGCTGCTTCGACCGGAGATGTTGGCTGGAACCCAGGTCACCTCTGATGACCAACCGCTGTATCACGATGGCGCACTTTATCATTAGGCCTCAGGGCCGTGAGGAAAAGCACAAAATACGCTGTGCTGACTTCCATCAACCTGGAATTCTTCCTCCGCAGATTTGGTTGTTCACCTTCTTTCTTCCAGAAATTCTTAATTGCACTCCCTGCCATTGCCTGGTCCGTTTTCAGGGTCCTACCAACACGGGGAGATTCAAAACAATGGCACTGGGTCATGGATGGTTTTCAGATCATGATTATTTTGTAGGACAGTGGTTCTCAAAGTGGGGTCCTGGACGAGCCACATCTGTATCACCAGGGAACTTGGGAAAAATGTAAATTCTCTGCTTTCCCCCTTCCCCTGCCAGCTGTATTATATCAGAAACTCTGGGTATAGGTGGTGTGGCTTGCATGGGGAGGAGGGGCAGGCATGGGGTTCAGCGCACCAAAGTTTGAGAACTACCCTGTAAGGCCACGTTTTCTAGTCGAGTAGTGGACAAACTTGGTTGCGTATCAGAACCACCTCAGAGGAGCTTCGAAAAATATTGGTTAAATGAAATGGATTTAAAAAAAATTGTAACTGTGTGTGATGATAGAGGTGAACTAGACTTCTTGTGATCATTTCTCAACATATACAAGTATCAAATCATCACGTCGTACACGTAAAACTAATAAAATGTTATATGTCAATTATGTCTCAGTTTCAAAAATGATGAATTTGTTGCCTGGGCCTTGTCGAGGTGGTGATCCGTGTGTGTCGTATAGGGGAAGATCCTTTCCTGCTTTAATAAACGTGCTTCTAAAAAAAAATTAATAATAATAATAATAATAATAATAATAATAAACGTGCTTCTGACTCGGGTAAGTTGCCGTCACGTTTCATGGTGCATGACTGTAACTCTCGTATTCAACTCAAAAGTTAGGCCTGCTTTGTGGACATTTGGAGGGAATAATGGTTTTCAATTTATCTGAAGATTCAAGTGTCCCTAGAATAGAAGTTTCTTTCTTTTTTCTTTTTTTTAAAAGATTTTATTTATTTGAGAGAGAGCGAGAGACCACAAGCAGGGGGAGGGGCAGAGGGAGAGGGAGAAGCAGGCTCCCCACTGAGCAGGGAGCTAGACAGGGAGGGGACTCGATCCCAGGACCCCGGGATCATGACCAGACTGGAAGGCAGACCCTCAACGGACTGAGCCACCCAGGCGCCCCTAGAATAGAAATTTTTGATATCTGTGTTCACTTACCCAACAGCTATCATTGCCAGATACTTAATTGCTTGGGGCATTTGAGTTGTTTCTAATGCTTTGATTTGATTTTTTTTTTTAATGTTTTAAAGACTTTATTTATTTGGGAGAGAGGGGGAGAGCACAGGCGGGATGGGGGGCGTGCAGAGGGAGAGGGAGAAGCAGACTGCCCGCTGAGCAGGGAGCAGGCTCTGCCCTAATCCCAGAGCCTGAGACCGTGACCTGAGCTGAAGTCAGACGCTTAACCGAGTGAGCCACACAGACGTCCCTTTCATGCTTTGAACTTATGAAGAGAAAAATACAATCTCGGTTTTCTAGGAACACAAAATCTAAGATAATGCTCTTGTATTATTTCATTGGTGAAAATATAGTTGTTACCAAGAAATATTTTTAAAAATAGTTCTTAATCATTTATAATAAGGGGTTCAACACACACTCCTTGATATCTAAGTAATTTCCAATGGTTTTATTAATATGAGACTCTCCTTTAATAAGTAGTTTCTTTAGGAGGGAAGCTAGAACCAAGAGAAGTAGCTTTATTTAGCGCCATTGTCTCCCCAATATCATCGGTCAGGTAAAGAACAGTAAAAAGGTCAATGAAACCCTGGTTATCTTTTCAAATCCGAATTCTGTAGGGCAGGCCACAGGCTGGAGAGTCAGACAGGATTTCTACGTGACAGTCCTAGGGCAGAACTCCTTGTCCTGTGGGAAATTTGTTTTTGCTTTTAAGGCCTTCAACTAATTTGATGAGGCCCACCCACGCTACCCAGGGCCATCTCCTTTGCTTCAAGCCAACAGATTGTGTAAAGGTTAATCACATCCACAAAACACCTTCACAGCAACATCGCAAGTGTTGTGAATGATGGTGCTTCCAACTCAACGGAATCACCAACCGGCTGAAGGAATGTGCGGATGCGAGTTCCTGTTGCTTGTGACACGGCCCTGTCCCTCAAATCCCCAGCGAGCACCCTCCCACTGTACCTCACTACTCATGAACCCCCTCTTGGGGCTACAGAAACCAGACGGCGAGACAGACTACCGGTAGTGCCCACTTGGCGAACCCGCTTCGGGTTTTCCAAGACAAGCAGGTAGACCTGCTTGGAGACCACTACGTCCAGAAATAGCCTTTTTTCTTTTGAACCACATCATCTACTCCATTATTTGCATCTGGGGCCTTTTTTTTTTTCAAAGCATCTGACCTTTTGGAGTCATCTGGTGAACGCGAATACTTGGGTGGAACCAGCCCTGGGTGAAGGAAGGATTCTGTTATACGAATTTGCATATCCTGTCAAGAACATCTTCAGAACACTTTCATTTCAAGGTGAAATGAAACTTATGGGACTAAGCAGAGGGTTTATGGGGATGGAGGCGAGGAACAAAAGGCAAGGTCAAGGATGATCCCGGGGCCTTCCAGTGCTACAGTTATAGGGAATACAACGGAGCGTCGCACGCTGTGTTCTACTCCACGTCTCGCTCACGCAGGGCTGGCTCACGGGATCTGCACATTTCCAACAAAGAATATTATTTGGAAACGGTCATGATTGTATCTGACTGAATGGATTAGAAGTTCAGACTTGTTATAAAAATACCATGATGCTCACCATTAAAGTCCTCTCTCCTTTCTACAAGCAGACCCTGACTTCCAGCATCTGCCAGTGGGACCAGCAGAAACTGGGGGGGGGGGGGGGCGATGGGATCAACACCTCCCTCTCACTCACACACTCACCGAAATCAAGCAACCGTGGCAGAGAAATGTAAGACGTCATGCTTCCCCGGGCTGGGAACACAGCAGTAGGGGGACTGGAGCAATTTGTTTAAGGGCCTTAACTTAGGTTCCCATCAGCTCTAGGAGAGTGTGGATGATGCTAAGTTTCTATGGAACTACTTTGACGTCCATGTCAGAGTCAAATGGTAGGACAGGGACTCAAATCAGAAACATGCCACCTGTCCGTCGATAGGGAGACAGTTAGATAACTTGTGGAATGTCCAGAAATGAGAGATTTTCCAGCTGTAGGGAAAGGAGGAGGATGCTCCTTATACATCCTCAGGGGCAGACAGTATAGAACTCCGAATGGAAGAAGCAAGAGAAGGATAAAGGATTTGCCAACAAAGTGTGCTGTTACCCAACCCAAGTTCAGCTGGTCTTCCTTCCGGAAGGCCATCACTCAAGAGACGAGTTGTGATTGGCAAGGAATAGGAGCTTTATTTGGGAGGCCGGCAGCCCGGGGAGAAGGCGGACTCTTGTTCAAAGGCCCACTCTGAGGTTTCCGCCTGGCCCAGGGGGCTTTGAAAGGGGTTTAGGGTAGTTAATCAGCAAAGGGAGTGCCGTGGCCTGCAACATTTCTTGACGTCCTACAGACTCGATGGTGCCAGCTACAAACGTTATCTCAGTGCTCGGGGAGGAGGGAGGGGCGTCCTGTTTCAGTCTGGTGATGTGCGGGAGGACTCTATGCTTTCTGCAAAGGAGGGCAAGGTCTGTGGATACACAAAGGAGGTTAGTGAAATCGTTTGTGTGACCTAAAAAAGGAAAAATATGTTGCTAAAAAAAAGTAGGTAGGCTAATCAGAAAGCCCAGGCCACGTCCAACAGACTCCCTGGCTTCTGTGGCCTGGGAAAAGTTCTGGTCCTCCACTCCCCAAGGCCAGTGGTCTGCAGATGGAAAGAAACTTTGGAAAGACAAGTAAGGATAAACCACAGACAAAGGCTCTTGTGGAGAAGGGGGTGGAATCGGGTGGCTGGTGCATAAGGGCAGTGGACCATCTTGTACTCTGTATCCACCTGCACGTGGCTGTATGTAGATATTGTACGGAAGAGACCACACAGCAGGCTATAGGCTTCTCTCCTCAGAAAGGCCCGCTTTTAAGCCTGGCCTTTAGAATCTGGGAACTTGGATTTCTAGTGGGTTCATCTGGGAACTTGGATTTCTAGTGGGTTCGCACCATTTCCCAGAACTGATAAGAGTGGCTCACTGCAACTCAACTGTTTTCATAAACAATATGATTTTTCTTGAACACCTGTTGTCCCTCCATAGAGCTGAAAGTTTTCAAGATTATGTTGGGCAGAAAAAGGAAGATTTTATTTAAACAACCAGGCTATTGATATAATTGAAGTTAAAGTAGAATGATACAATATCCATTATTAGAAAATCAATAACTGCTCTGCTACTGTATTTACCACATTGATTTAAGGAGGACTTAGGATCTTTTGAGTAATAATAATTTTTAAAAAGCAGGCTTTCTTTACACTCGACTACTAGACAAGTGGCATTTGACCGAACTGGTTAATTTAAGCAGCTAGTGAAACTCACCAGATGACTAGTCACTTCGATGGATGAATCTGTAACCATCTTTCTTTCAAAATTGACCTAACTGATCACATTGTTCTTGTTTTCATGATTAGTTTCATCTTCATCATCGTAGAGCTTGATTTCTTCAGCACCCGCTATGCACAGGATGCTGGGGACAACGCATTCCTAACTCTTGGGGCCTGTATTATCATTCGGGGGCTAGGAGATACAAATCATAGGTAATAACAATACAAGAAAGCGTAATCAATATGCTACATACAGGGTATCATCATTTCTCAGGATCTTACCATATGAAAACTGGATGTGTCTTTGCTGATCACAAAGTCTCATCCCTCCCTGACAGATGGGGGAGTAGATTTATTTTCATGTAGTCAAATATTTCAGTGTTTCCTTGAGGCTCTGAAGTTGTTGCTGTTGGGTTTTTGTTTGTTCGTTGTCGTCTTCGTACATAGAACGTAGGACGACTTTCTCATCTTAAGATCGTAGAACTATTTCTCTGTGGTTTCTTCTAGGACTTTTATTTTTTTTTCTTCTAGGACTTTCAATGTTCTAGGTTACTTAGATTTGAATTTTGAACCATCTGAAATTAATTTCGATGTAAGAAACAAAGGAGGACTGTAGCTTAATATTCTCTAAACTTTAAACCAGCTGCCCAACATTATTTTAATGGTTTATTTTGCCACTGATGTGTCTTTAAACTAATGTCTCGTATGTGCCTTTGCTTAATTCTGACATTTCCTCTCTTTCATCGACGTGCTGGTACCATGCCGTTGGCAATGCAGCATTATGATGCGTTTATAGATCTGGAAGGGGAACCCTCCCTTTGTTACTCTTCCATTTAGAAGTTCCCTGGCTGGTCTCACACCTGCTCTTAGCCCAGTCAGATCCAATGCCTCGTGTCTCTAACAAAGATTTACTCAATCTTCGCAAGGAGATGACCTTGGGGACAAATCAGGGAAATTTGAATACCGAATCAACACGAGATGGTATTATGGGGTTATTGTTTATTCTCTTAGATGTCATCCTTCTTTTAGGAGATCACCCTAATCTTTGTGATAAACAAAAATGCCCAAGTGATTTCCAACATGCCTCCCAGTTTGGAGTCAATCTGGCAAGTTACTCATGAAATCCTACTGGTGTTTGGTTGGGGTTGCACAGCATTTATAAATCAATGTAAGCAACATTTCCATTTTTTACCATATTGTGGACTCTAGCCTTAATGACAACTTATTTCTCTTCATTTACTTACATCTTCTTCACGGACGCCAGGGTCCTGGCAGGCAACAGGTGGCACGCTCAAAGAAAGAAATCAATGAATTTAGCAAAGTGCCTTTAGAGACAGTTTGGACAGGATTTGGGGAAATCGGGATAGTGCAGCACTTCAGGGCAGCACTTTGCAACCCCAGGCCTACAATGGCATAGGGAAGGAGCAATCAGTGGAATTTGAGAAGAGTGGTGTCCAGGAGGGCATCACCTGACAAGAGCGTCCATAGAGGGTTGCCGCCAACCCACAGCCTTGCAAAGGGAGGGAGCCAGGGGGTTAAATACCCTGACCCCTACCCCCATTGGCCAAACCTAACCAGCAGCCTTTGGCACCAACCAGTTGGTGAAGTTCATACAGCTCAGCCTCCTGGGACATGGAGCAGAATGGACCTGGGGGCAGGTGAGAGGGCCCGCAGCCCTCAAGGCGGAGCATTAGAGCCTCCTGCCTTCCTCCTGCCCCCTGAGTTCCTAAATGCTCTGTGCTAGTTTGCTACCCCACTAGTTCCTATTTTTGTTACTGTTTTCAATGGGATCTCTCCTCCGAATGCCCCTCTGGATCGGTCATTGTTTATATGTGAGAAAATGACCAATGTGTACATATTGTTTCCAGAGCAAATTGGTCTGATAAGAAGCTATTTGATAGGGGCAGCCTGGGGGGCTCAGTGGTTTAGCGCTGTCTTCAGCCCAGGGCCTGATCCTGGAGACCCGGGATCGAGTCCCACATCGGGCTCCCTGCATGGAGCCTGCTTCTCCCTCTGCCTGTGTCTCTGCCTCTCTCCCTCTCTGTCTCTCTGTCTCTGTCTCTCTCTCTCTCTCTGTGTCTCTCATGAATAAATAAATAAAATCTTTAAAAAAAAAAAAGAAGTATTGATGTTTACCGCCCTTGTAAGCATCACTTATATGGTCTGTGCATTAATTCCAGTACTTATAAAAAAAATAATATGTTTACTTTGCTTCTGTTTAGCATTTGCTGAGATAGTACATATAAAGCAGTTAAAACAGTGTCTGGCTTGTAACAACATCCCTGGAAAGATCTTGATTTTTATTGTATCCAGGGGCCAATCTGGGGCACCAGCGACTTTTCAGCATATTAACCCTGATTGTTATCAGCTCACCTCCCCACGCCAACCTGCCTTCTTCACATTCTTTCCAGGTGGACGAGGTGGCCTATAGACCTTTAAACATGCCTACTGATATTTTGACTCTCTCTACAGAAGGACCCAATCATCAGTTAAGAAGAAGGAACAGTTCTCATGAAGACCCCACTTCGAGAAGCAAGGCTTTATATGACACCAGACTACAAGTGCAGCTGACCCCCCCCCTTTTTTTTTTACTGAAGTGAGTCAGCTAGCTGGAAGCTCTGCTACTGCTTACAAACCCAAGGGGCCCTTTCGGGGAGGCGGTGGGGTGTGGGGTGTGGGGTGGACAACAGAGCAAGGTAAATTTAAACCTCTCAGATATCTATAGAATGGTGGTTCTCAATCTGGAGCGCTTCAGGCCCTCAGGGGATATTTTGCAATGTCTGGGGACATCTGTGGTTGTCACAACTGGAAGGGCAGTGCTACTGGCGTCTAGTGGGTAGAGGTCAGGGATGCTGCTCAATATCTTACAATGCAACAAAAAATTATGTCCCCCAAAAGGTCCATAGGGCTGAGGTTGAGAAAGTCACCCATACAACAAGAAGGAAGGTCAATTTACTGAGCTGTTTGGCTTTAGGCAAAACATTGCCCCAGTTACAGTGGTAGAAGTAAGAGGAACCTGGGGCTTCTGCAAACCTCCTGTCTGGGGTGGCTTTAACACTCATGCTCCTCCCCTAAACCCCCAACCTTGTGTTCACACTGGGAAGCTCTAGGGCTGGTAGCCTGGAGTCTCTGTGACCCCATGCTTCCTGAAGACCATCTCTTCATCTCAGAAGACTCCAGACATAGAATCACTCCATGCCACCCAAAAAGGTATTTTCAACACTGGGACAAATTTGGATAATTTAACCAAGTAGATGTTTGAGCCGCTCTCAGGGGAGGAGAGGGGAGGAGAGCGAACCCAAATCATATGCAAAAAAAATTTTTTTTCCGTTAATCTAAAGAAAAATCTTGATAGTCTCGAACACCAGTTCTTAGAAGATAGAGTCTGATGTTTAATAATATTAGAAATGGTTTTCTGGAGTGTATCTCTAGTTTATATAACTTAGAGGAAGTAAATACTATTAATGGCTGTTTTCAACAGCACATTTTCAAGCCACATTCTAGCATGTTTTGAAGCTACAGTCCTTTAAGATCTCTGAGATGTAAAATTCAGTATTTTCTCTTTCTCTTACTTGATGCTATTGGGTCCATCTCAGGTTCATCTTGACCTCTTTTCTGCTCTGTTCTCTCTCTCTCTCTTTTTTTAAAAGATTTTATTTATCCATTCATGAGAGACACACAGAGAGAGGCAGGGACACAGGCAGAGGGAGAAGCAGGCTCCCTGCAGGGAGCCCGATGTGGGACTCGATCCCAGGACCCCGGGATCACGCCCTGGGCCGAAGGCAGACGCTCAACCCCTGAACCACCGAGGTCCCCACAGCCCCTCTGCTCTGCTCTCTTCAACCAGACTTCTGTATTTCACGGTGGAAGAAGACTAAAAATGGTAAGAACGGCTAAGAGATTCCCTGAAAACGAGTGTGATCTGTAATCTTTTGCGGGGAGAACTGGAAGCAGCTGGCAAGAGAGATGCTTAAGAATTTGCATCTTGGTTATTTGCGGGGGAAACTTCTTCGTGATATTTCATAATCAAGATTAATCATGGGAGTCTTACATAATTTCAGATTAATCAAAGCTTGCTCTGTCCAACTTCCTGCAAGCGTTAATGCGGGCTGTCGTGAGGAAAAACAGATGCTTGGATTGAGGCAATCGCCTCTGTGGATCTCATTTGTTCATTCTGCATTTTTGGCTTTAAAACTGTACAAATCCCTGAAGTCACTTTGTGCTTTGTCCAGCATGCGGGGTCCTCTGAACGAGTACGTATGTGGGGAAACTCATAGGAGCAGCGGGGCAGGAGACCTGTGCTGGCAAAGAAACCAGGGGCGCTTGTGGACAGTAGTTGTGGCTGGAAAAGCAGGCTTTGTTCGAGAACGAATGAAACTGGGGGAAAGAGGCGTCGTCAGTAGAGCCCTGGACTCGGTTGCCAGCACAGCAGGGACATGTGGGGATTTACAGCCAAGGAGCAGAGTGCGGGTCGGTGGATAGAAAATGAGTAAGGGGACATCAGGGGTGGGGGGGCTTCTGGATGAACCGACGGGACAGGACACTTGCTGCCAGCAGGCCAGGCAGATGGGCTGTCACCCGGAGGACGGGAGGGGCCGAGGATGATCAGGGATCAGTGGGGAGGGGTTCTCACTAAACCCACCTACCAGCACTCGCGCTGAACCTGTGCAGATGGACACAGAAACCCAAACGTCAAGGCCTAGTGGCTGAGAGGGGCCTGAGTCCGGTTCAGCCAATGAGTGGCCCAGTCACCAAAGGCCTCCGAGCCCCACCTCCTCTGTCGAGGCAGAACATTCTAGTACCCCTCCAGGTGCCTTCCAGGGCCACGGTGAGGCTCAAGTCACAGAAGATGTGTTCCAGTTCTTTGCAAGCAGAGTGAGCCATTAGAGAAGCCCAAAACTAGTCAGGAAAAGACGTCAGTGGACTTTTCCAGAAACTCTTTTGTCCCCCAAGTGAGCTATGGTGGAGTGCGTTTCAGCGGGAACCCACTCCGATTTCTAGATCTGAATGTTGGCGCCAGGGCTCATGTTGTCCTGAGGTCTAATGAAGAGTTAACCACGGGGGGAGCTATGTGACAAAGGAAACAACTGCTTATAGTTTCATTTCCTAGAAACTCAGATGTCTATTTTTAGGCCAACCCATGCCCACATCTGCCTTTGCCCCCTGAGGGATGGGATGAGGGGACTGGTGATAATAAAGACGGCTCAGAGTGACTGACCACTAGCTACAGGCCACATGTCACGCTAAGGGCAGAGCATTTCGGCTTCTAAGCCGCCCGGTGCGGTGCAGATGAGGGAAGTGGGTCTTCAGGGGCTTAAGGAACCCGAGGGGGTCGTGCCCGGGTGCCCTGACTGCAGGAGCCGTGCAGGGCCCCCCTGCTCTCCTAGGCCAAGCCCACCGCACACCCATACCCAGGGGACCGTACGTGTGAACTTCCATTATGATCCCTTACGGCGGCCGGCAAAAGGAGCGACTGGCAGATCTTTTATAAGAAAAGATTTGGAAACAATTTTCAAAAGAAGAGATAAAAGAGGTCAGAAAGCACAGGGAAATTATTCAACCTCTTTTGTTTAAAAGATTTTATTTGGGGGATCCCTGGGTGGCTCAGCAGTTTAGGGCCTGCCTTCGGCCCAGGGCGTGATCCTGGAGGCCCGGGATCGAGTCCCACATCGGGCTCCCTGCGTGGGGCCTGCTTCTCCCTCTGCCTGGGTCTCTGCCTCTCTCTCTCTCTCTCTGTGTGTGTGTGTCTCTCATGAATAAATAAATAAAATATTTTTAAAAATAAAAGATTTGGGGGATCCCTGGGTGGCTCAGCAGTTTGGAGCCTGCCTTTGGCCCAGGGCGTGATCCTGGAGTCCCGGGATCAAGTCCCACATCGGGCTCCCTGCATGGAGCCTGCTTCTGCCTCCTCCTGTGTCTCTGCCTCTCTCTCTCTCTATGTCTATAAATAAATAAATAAATAAATAAATAAATAAATAATTAAATAAATAAATATATATTTAAAAAATAAAAAATAAGAAAATAAAATATTTTATTTATTTATTTATTTATTTGACAGAGAGAGCACTAGCAGGGGGAGGAGGGGCAGAGGGAGAAGCAGACTCCCTGCTGAGCAGGGAGCCCGATGCGAGGCCCGATCCCAGGACCCGGGGATCATGACCCGAGCCAAAGGCAGGTGCTTGACTGACTGAGCCGCCCAGGTGCCCCTATTCAACCTTATTAATAGTTATATGTCCTATCCTTTGATATGGAAACTCCACTTCTAGAAACTCTTTTTAAAGGCATGATCAAGGATGTGGCAAATTATTTATAGAATAGTCTATGCAGCGTGGCAAAGAGAGTATCTCATGCCAATGTTGGGGAGGGATTACTTAAATGTGACTCCCCATCAAATCATGTCTTAATTAATTAATTGATTGATTTTTAAAGATTTTATTTATTTATTTTAGAGAAAGAGAGACAGTGTGTGCCAGTGGGAGGGAGGAGCAGAGGGGGAGGGAGAGGGAGGGGGAAAGAATCTCAAGCAGACTCAGTGCTGAGTGCAGAGCCTGACGTGGCACTCGGTCTCACGACCCTGAGATCATGACCTGAGCCAAAACCAAGAGTTGGATGCTCAACTGACTGAGTCCCCCCAGGCGCCCCTCAAGTCATGTTTTTTTGTGAATTTTGTTTTTTTTTAGATTTTATTCATGTATTTATTTGAGAGAGAGAGAAAGAGATACAGAGCGTGAATGGAGGGCAGAGAGAGGGAAAAGCAGGCTCCCCACTGAGCAGGGAGCCCCACGCGGGGCTCGATCCGGGGAGCCTGAGATCATGACCTGAGCTGAGCTTAACCAGCTGGGCCACCCAGGGGCCCCTCAAATCATGTTTTTTAAAAGAACACTGAACACACACAAGAAGGTACTTATAAGATAGTGATAAATGAAAACAGCAAGCTAGAAATTGGGAAGTATCGTATATTCCTGGTGTTTTTAACGTGCCCACGCTAGATGCTTACTCGGCATTGGCTCATCTGGGAGGATGTTTTACACGAACACATGTGTTACCTATTTTTGTTAATAGTTTCTCAAAACAGCCCTGCATTCTAACCATTTTACAGTTGAGAAATGAAGATTCTCATGAGGCAAAGTGATTCACCAAAGTCAGAGAGCTCTTATGTGGTACGATAAGAATTGAATATCAAATCTTTCTGGGATTCCTGGGTGGCTCAGTCAGTTGAGTGTCTGATTCTTATTTTGGCTCAGGTCATGATTTGAGGGTCCTGAGGTCAAGCCCCGCATCAGGCTCCACGCTCAACAGGGAGTCGGCTTGAGATTCTCTCTCCCTCTGCCCCTCCCACCCTCCTCCTGCTCGTGTTCTCTTTCTCTCTCTCTCTTTCTAAGATAAATCTTTAAAAAAAATTTTAAACAAAATAAAATGAAATCTTTCCCCCAACAAACCCCTAGCTAAGACTGGAATGCTTCTGACTACGTGAAATAGACACAGCAATGGGGCGATCCGTATTAGAAGGAAACGTGTCGATATGTACCCGTGGTTAAGCAGTTTTAAAAGTAAAAACGTTATTCTGCTCTCGACTATAATATATTTCTTTGTGGCCCAGCAAAGAGGTAATGAGAAATTTATTTCCTAAATTAATCAAACCAAATTAACCAACATTTATTTTATTTTTAAGATTTTACTTATTTATTCATGAAAGACACAGAGAGAGGGAGAGAGGCAGAGAGACAGGCAGAGGGAGAAGCAGGCTCCACACAGGGAGCCCGACGTGGGACTCGATCCGGGTCTCCAGGATCACGCCCTGGGCCGAAGGCAGGTGCTAAACCACTGAGCCACCCAGGGACTCCCCAAACCTGATCATTTAAACATTTGAAAGATTGTGCTACAGTTAAATCCAATCATTACAGATGAACCAACCAGTGTCTTGCAGGCCAAGGGCAGATCCCTTCTGTCTCAGAAGCTTACCAAAGCTTGGGGCTGAGCGGCACACCGTGGCCACGGCCCATACCCGGTTGGCCACCTACGTCTGCACAGCCTACAAGCCAAGAAAGCCCTCAGTTTTTGAGTGATTGAGAAAGTCAGAGGAAGAATACTATTTCATGACCCATCCCATTTCTGTTAAATTCAAATTTCCGTGCTCGCAAATAGTGTTATTGTTTGGTTAGATACGGTCTGTAATTGCTTTGGCACTATAGGGCATCCTCCTCGTTGGTTGAGTAGTTGTGACCGAGACCGTGTGGCCTGCGAAACATAAAACACTTACTAACAAGTGAAAACAAGTGCCGATGGTTTGGTGTGGTTTATGGGAAGCAAGCACACAGGGTGTAAGGTCAAATAAGATTTAGTATCTTCTGGTCTTGGGTGCCTGTCGTGATGGGTAACAGCTGTCAAGTTCCTCGCTTATGTAAGACTACTTTCTATCATTTTATTCTCTTATTTTGAAAACTAAGTCTGTTGGGCTAAAATGGTAAGAAATAAATGATGAAACGTCTCTGTATTTTTAGAGTGAGTTGATTATATCCTTAGGTTTTTTTTTTTTTTTGGTTATATAATGAGACTTTGACATTTATGGTAATTACATTTTACAGAGATTAGTCTATAATTAGAAATCTTTGAAAATTTGCAAAAAAAAATAAAAAGAGGGGGGCTACTTCATCATAAATTTATTAGGGAAATTCCAAATAGAGTCTCAGTCTATAAAGTAAATAGAAAAAGAAGGAAACCAGGGGCTCCTGAGGTGGAGTGATTCACCAGCTAACTTCCCTATTCGCGGAGTGTGGTGGCCACATGGCTACCTCCTTCTGGAACAATTCAGGGCGCTGCCGAGTTGACCGGAGGGCCCTCCTGGGTGAGCTCCAGACAGCACAGCAGCGCAGCGCTCACACGAAGGAAAAGGTATTTGAAGCAAAGAAGGAGGCCGTGCGGAATAACTTCCAGAAACCCTGAGCAGATGTGAGGGGCTTCCTTTTATTTATGGTTAAGATGGAAATTCAGAACCCGGAGCCTCGCTCCCCGCCCTGGCACCCTCAGTGGGCGCACGGTTGCGCAGGTGCGTCCTGCAAACGGGCCCATCGGTGCACCTTGCGTTCCCGGGGTCGGCGGCTCCGGGGTGGCCGTGGGACACGGCGAAGGGGCTGGAGAGGCGCCCCAGGGGACAGCCGGCTTCCGCAGGGTGGGGTCTTGGGCTCCTGATCTCCAGGAAGGAATACAGACTCTATGCTGGTTCACAGTCCCCACCCTCTGCACTTGACCTTTTTTAAAATTTTTTTTTTTTTTGGAGTTCAATTTGCCAACATTTAGCATAACACCCAGTGCTCATCCCATCAAGTGCCCCCCTCAGTGACCGTCACCCAGTCACCCCAACCCCCTGCCCACCTCTCCTTCCACCACCCCTTGTTCGTTTCCCAGAGTTAGGGGTCTCTCATGTTCTGTCTCCCTCACTGATATTTTCACTCATTTTCCTTCCTTTCCCTTTATTCCCTTTCACTATTTTTTATATTCCACGAATGAATGAGACCATATAATGTTTGTCCTTCTCCGATTGACTTACTTCACTCAGCATAATACCCTCCAGTTCCCTCCACGCTGAAGCAAATGGTGGGTATTTGTCGTTTCTAATGGCTGAGGAATATTCCATTGTATCCATAGACCACAGCTTCTTTATCCATCATCTTTCGATGGACACCGAGGCTCCTTCCACAGTCTGGCTATTGTGGACATTGCTGCTAGAGACATCGGGGTGCAGATGTCCCGGCGTTTCATTGCATCTGAATCATTGGGGTAAATCCCCAGCAGTGCAGTTGCTGGGTCGTAGGGCAGGTCTATTTTTAACTCTTTGAGGAGCCTCCACACAGTTTTCCAGAGTGGCTGCACCAGCTCACACTCCCACCAAGTCTTCACTTGACCTCGAGGGCAAATCAGTTGTCTGAAAAGGCCGCTTTCACCTTTCCGGTAGTCCCAACCTCATTAACCCTGGGGGGGGGGGTGCACGGTTTCACAGCACCTGGCAAAAGGCGAGTGAACTCAGATTCACAGGTTGCCAACAATTGCCCGCCGCCCTGGCCTCCCCTTGCCTCCCGGGGCCCCCTCTCATTGTTTTGCAGCCAGCCATCGCGTTGGGTTCCCCCAGCCCAGCGGGGTGCAGGCCCCCCACCCGAAACATGAGCTGCCTTCCTTCCCCGGTTTGCCTGGAAAAAGCACCAGAAAGGCATTCTAGAACTTCCTCCCCCCCGCCGCCCCCCAGGGCGACTTGGCTGTTTTTCTGCTGTGTGCTTTTTTTTTTTTTAACATGTTATTTATTTATTCCTGAGAGACACACACAGAGAGGCAGAGCCAGAGGCGGAGGGAGGGCGAGGGGCTGGGGTCCTTGCTGCCGGGGCGCCGGCTCCCTCGGGCGCCTCTCCTGCCGCACCTGCTGTCTGCTCACCTGGGGCTGCTAAACCTGCCTCCCGCTTCGCTGCGAACGTGGGGACGAGGTCCTGCGCCCCTCGCCTGGCCTCTGTCCCCCCTTGCCCCCCTCAACGCCTCGGCGGTTCCCCAGCCCGGCCTGCAGATCGCCCTGAAACAACGGCGCTAAAGTCAACCGCAGTCCTGTGGCTTCTGTGTCCTGGTCTCCAACCGGGCGCGGTTAGGTCGCTGGGTCTCTAACACCCGTGGGATCGGGGCCCTGGGGCGGGGGCTGGCCTCCCCGGAAAACTCGCTGGCTCCCAGGTGCAGGTGCGGTGCCCGGGGCCGCCCCTCAGCAGGTGCATGCGAGCCGGGGCTGCTCGGCGCGGGACAGGCCCCGCACTGTCCCTTCTCAACAGGCCACCCGCGGCCGCCCCCAGGCCGTAGGGCTCCCAGAGTGGGGGAGAGACCGAGATCAGGGGCGAAGGAGCGAGCTCCGGGGGGGGGACGTGGGACCCCGGTCGCCTTTTCTCTCCCGGCCTTGGAAACTCTGTGGCATCTCTTGTGCTGCTGCTGGCGGGGGAGTCACTCGCAGGAGCCGGCCTGCGGCCCAGGGGAGGGGGGGACGGGGGGGAGGGTGGGAATGAGGGACCACTCAACCCCGGAGGGTGGGGTTGCTCCTCTCCTCGCTGGGGCTCCTCCCTGCTCTGCTGCTCACAGTCAATGTCCCAGCCGTGGTCCCTTCTCTCTATGTCATCATCATTGTCGTCGTCGTCATCATTAGTGCTTTTGGGTGTTGCTTTGTTGGTTTGGGGTTTTTCATCCCCACCAGCGTTATGTAACGTGCTGTTCTTTCCTCCTAAGACGGTCTCCCCCGCCTGCGGCCCTGCGAACGCCTGCCAGGGGCTTTGTTTCCCTTGGTCGGAAATTCCCCAGCAATGTTTGCTGTTTCCAATCCCTCATTCTTCCAAGAACTTTCAAGTCCTATTTTCTTTGGCTTCACCTTCAAAATGTATCCAGGTCTGGCAAGTTCTCACCACCTGCACCCTTGCCAGCTGGGTCTGTTGCCTGAGTCGCTGTAATCGCCTCCTGACCGGCCTCCATCCTTCCACCTGTGCGCCCTCACTGTCCCTTCTCAACACGGCCACCCGCGTGAGGCTTCCAGCATGTAGGTCAGGCTGCGTCACTCCCCAGGGTTCCACGCAGAGTAAAAACCACCGTCCTCGGAGGGGTCAGCAGGGCCCGCGTCCTTGGCAGGGGCAGGAGGCCCTCCTCTTTGACTTCATCTCCTACTCATCTCCTCCCCCTACTTGGTCTAGCACCGTCCCTTGCATAGGGTACATTCCCAATATGGTTGTTGAATGACTATGCGAGCATATAGTTGGTTATTACAGAACATAAAGCTCAGCATGCCTTTGAGTGTACAAATTCACAGACTAGCCTGACATAGCATTGCTGGCTAGCAGGTGCAATTCGTAAGGAATGCATCATCCAAAAAGCCTCCTTTTCCCCTCAAGTTGGTCCCGCTCAAATTGTAAATATCTTTTTTGTTCTTTGACAAATTTTCCCCCTTGATTTCGGCACACCAGTCTCGTTGCCACCTCTGTGAATATTCCAGCACAGTTTTCCACCTTTGCGTGAGGCTTACCCCTCTGCCTGGAATGCTTTTCCCCTGGATAGAGCTGCGTGGTCAACTTCCTCCTCCCCTCAAGATCTTTGCTCAAATGTCAACTCTCCGTGATGTCCACGCAAGCCGCCCATCTACGGTCACAAACCTGTCTCCTGTGTCTGATCCCCTTCGCCCTGCCCTACGTTTCCTTTCCAACCCTTATACCACCTGACATCGATATGATTATCACGGAAAGTTCTATACTTTCCAGTTTATTATTTGGAGGACATAAGCTTCAGAAAGAGCAGGAATCTCCTGTTTGGGCCACCGATGTGACCCAATGCTTAAAAGTGGGCACCTGGCGCATGGCAGGTATCAGTAAATACTTGTTGAAATCCTCATTTCTCACAATTTTCTTCCACATTGTTATGACACAATCTTATTGCCTGTTCTGTGATGTTTAAAATGTTTTTAAGGGCAACCCGGGTGGCTCAGAGGTTTAGCACCATCTTCAGCCCGGGGCGTGATCCTGGAGACCCGGGATCGAGTCCCACATCGGGCTCCCTGCATGGAGCCTGCTTCTCCCACTGCCTGTGTCTCTGCCTCTCTCTCTCTCTCTGTCTCATGAATAAATAAATAAAATCTTTTAAAAAATGTTTTTAAGGTAAAAGCGATACATGATCTTTATTTAAAAAAAAAAAACAAAAAAAAAAACCCTCAAGGACTAGAAGATATAACACACTCTTTCCTACCTGGCAAAGACTCTGGAAGGTATCACCGTTCAGTTTCTCACATGTCTTTCTGTACTTTTCTCTGCAGATACAAATCAAATCTGTGTGTCTGTATTCATCACAAAGGGATCATATGCTATGTTATTTTCATGCTGTCTTAAAACTTCATTTTATTCTTTATTACTTAATAGCATAACCACACAGCTTTTCACCTATATGTCTGCCACATTCTTTTCAAAGGGATGTTTGGTGTTCCAAATGGTTTTAGCCATTTCCTCCCATTGATGGATCATCATCCAGTTCTTCCCAGTCTCATTAATTTCAGAGAGCTGAAGAAAGCTCACAAAATGGTGTCACCTGAAGACACAGGACGCCTGTTATGTGCTAGTGGTGGTTTTTTCCTTTCTATGGACCCCTTAGAAGATTCACAGTGATTGGAAGCCTTGCTTTGACCATTTTGAAACAGCAGCAGCCTGAGGTTCTGGGGGGTTAGGAAGATCCCAGCTGAGGTCAGATGCTGGCAGATAAGTTTCGGGGGGCTCTGGAGGTCAGTTAGCTCAACCCACACAGTTTGTGGATGAGAAGGTCAAGGTTCAGGAGAATTCAGTTGGTCGCCTTCTATCCGCTAGAGAGGCTGACTCAGTTCCCGGGACGCCAGCCCCCAGAATAAACAGGCGAAGCCAGACTATAGTTGGTCTTCCTCTAGCTTGTTGCAAGACACAAACCACTTCGCCTCACTTCCCCACTGGGGCCAGCTGTCCTCAGAACTCCTCAGATTGCAGCCACACGTCCGTTCCAAGCTTGCAAAGTCTTAAAAATAAAAACACTATCTGCAAAGTGGGACATTGGCAACCTCTTGGGAAATGGGTCTCCCTTTCAGTCATCATAGCTCTCTTAGCCATAGACTTCCTGGCGGGAACCAAATGTGGGTCTCAAGTTGGGGAGCTTGGATCTGAATATAAGAACCACACAAATGACACAACGCAGCCAAGAGGATATGTTTTGCTGCTTTGAAGGGTTTATTGAAGCTTTCGTTTGAAGGGTGGGCAGCATTACCTTTAGGCCTGACTAGAGGTTGTCCTACAGTCTTGGATTTCCACGCTGCCTTGCCCCGACTGCAGAGACTTTCAAGCACACACGGCCTCTGGGTGGCAGCTGCAAGGCCCTTTGGTTTTGAGTTGGGCAGGAATGGTGTCCAAGGCCCCTACTTGGTCTAGCACCATCCCTTGCATAGGGTACATTCCCAATATGGTTGTTGAATGACTATGCAAGCATATAGTTCTTTATTGCAGAACATAAACCTCAGCACGCCTTTGAGTTTACAAATTCACAGACTAGCCTGACATAGCGTTGCTGGCTAGCAGGTGCAATTTGTAAGGAATGCATTGTCCAAAAAGCCTCCTTTTCCCCTCAAGTTGGTCCCGCTCAAATTGTAAATATCTTTTTTGTTCTTTGGCAAATTTCTTTATGGAAACTCTAAATAGCAGGGCACCCAGGTGGCTCAGTCAGTTGACCAGCTGACTCTTGATTTCGGCTCAGGTCAGGATGTCAGGGTCAGGGGATCCAGCCCCACGTCGGGCTCCATGCTCAGCACAGAGTCTGCTGGGAATCCTCCCTCCTCCTCTCCCTCTACAGCTCCCCCTGCTTGCTCTCTCTCTCTCTCTCTCTCTCAAATAAATAAATCTTAAAAAAAAAAAAAACCTCTAAATAGCGCAATATGGAAACATTACAGTGCTCAGAATCCTTGAATGGAAATGGAGATAAATGAAGACACAGGCACGCACGCCAAGTGCGTTTGCTCTAACTTCACGAGGTAACTTGAAGATGATTGGTCATCATGGAGTTTGACTCTTGGTTCAGAGTTGCCTCTCTGGTTGCTGCCTCTTCAAGAGTGAAATGAGGATATTTATATATCCTCTTAACCTCACCGTCAGGGCTCAGTCATGTAGCATCAGCACCGTGTCCTCTTCAGCGTCTGGCACGTAATCACAAGATAGAAAGCAGCCATTCAACAAAAATGACTAATGACCGTTCAATATGAATTCTACATTTTCCATTTTAACAAAAAGAGACGATTTACTGAGAGAAGAGAACACCTGTGCATACAACGTCAAACATTCCCATTTTAACTGTATTGAGTTTGCTAATCGAGCATCCAAATTTACCCAGCATGTTTGCGTGTGTAATTAGCTGTGATTTGTGGCCAACGCTAAGCCCACGTTGGGGTGTATTCCCTTACTTTATAAATCAAATTACTGAAAGGCACATGTCTTTTGGCAGTTGTTGCCCAAAAAGCAAGCAAAACAGAATAATGTGGATTTATTTGTATAAATCTATTTATTTGTTTCAGATGAAAAAGTAGTCCTGGCTCAACACTGAGTGAACTCTTTTCAAAGACTTTCATTTATTTATTTATTCGTATATTTTAAGAAATCTCTATACCCAACGTGGGGCTCACACTCACCACCCCAAGATCAAGAGTTACATGCTCTACTGACTAAACCATCTGGGTGCCCCTCTAGCATTGAGTGAACTCTTAGATCACCATTATGTGATGCTCAGGTCCTCACTTTAGTCAGAGGCAGGGGGTTCCTGGTGGTCTGAAAGGGGACATTTTTACACTTAAGGAATAAAGGAAAACTTTAGGAAAACTTCACATCTTTCTAAGGTTTGTTTGTTTGTTTGTTTGATTGATTGATTGATTTTAAGGGGGGGGTCCTATGTGCCTCAGTCGGTTAAGCATCTGCCTTCAGCTCAGGTCATGATCCCAGGGTCCTGGGATGGAGCCCCACGTCGGGCCCTCTGCTCAGCAGGAAGCCTGCTTCTCCCTCTCCTTCCTGCTTGTGCTCTCTCACTATCTCTGTGACTATCTCTCTCTCTCTCAAATAAATAAATACAAACTTTAAAAAATTAAATAAAGAATAATAAAAATATTTTAGAGAGAGAGTGAGTACCAGCAGGGGGAGGAGCAGAGGGGGAGGTAAAGGGAGAGAATCTCGAGCAGACTCCATGTTGAGCGCAGAGCCCAACACAGGGCTCCATCTCACAACCCTGGGATCACGGCCTGAGCCGAAACCAAGTGTCAGACACTCAATCGACTGAGCCACCCAGGATCCCCAAAGCTTCACATCCTTCAGTCATCTTCTCAAAAATATCTTTTAAATTTGGAAGTTTCAAAAGGGCATTACTTCTCTTTAACAAATTTAGAAAGGCTTTGTTCATTGAATCCATTTTTCCCCCTCCTTTGCTTGGTCAGAACCCAACCTCTCATTGCAGTTAATTTTCTTGGTTCCAAGATCCGCGCAAGCTCACTGATACCTCGGAGTTCCAGGCTCCTGGTGCAGCGGGGGTGGGGACCCAGAAGACCTCCCGTCGACCCTAGAGCATCACAAGGGCCAGCGGGGCTGGGGCTCAGCTATGGAGCACAGGCTGTGCCTCTCCCAGGAGAGACAAATGAGCTCTGCACTGTCACTGGGGTTTCAGGTTCCAGGGAACAGAACTGAGAAAGGATCGAGTGGGGGCTTCTGCAGTTTCACTTGCATGGCCTTCCTCTGACACCACTGTACCCCTTCCTTTTAGAGGCCCCCAGCCCTCCTGGGGTCTCCTCGCTTCCTTGTCAGCAATCTGACCTTTGGAATACTTCACTATTGAGGACAATTCAGTGCATGTCTTCCATGGGATTGTAAGGACGTTCGAAGCCTTGATTTATTCCGCAGATATTGATCTCACGCTCACTATGTGGCAGGCATCATAATGATAGAGCGTGTGGAGAGACAGGCCGGGTTCTGGACCTAAGAGCGTTCAGCTCCCAGGGAGAGGAATGGGTGCATTGACATAGAGCCTTCTAGAAAGGAGGTATAACAAAGCAGCCAAGAGTGCAAGCTGTGTGTCTGACTTGCCGGAGTCTTACCTTGGGCCGGTTCTGTGGGCTCTGCATTTCACTCTCCTCATTGCAAACAACCTATTTCTTAGAATCGCAATGACGAGGAAATCATTCGCTTGAAATCAGCAGCACGTGAACAGACGCACAGGCTTCGCAGGCAATGTAATTTCTTCTAATATTAGGCAGTCTTGGATTGAATTTGCTTAGAGCGAATTCTATGCACAAGTTTAATACACCCGAAGATTTTGTCTAGACCAGGAGTTTGCAAATCGCGGCCTGTGGGCCAAATCTGTGTAGCCACCTGTGCTTGTGTGGCTCGTGAGCTAAGGATGGTTTTTATCACTTTGATGAGTTACATTCTAAATGGTAATTTAAATACCCATATAATTGCCTCAACTTTGCCCCAAATATTTACTCTCTAGCTCTTCACAGAAAAAAGTTTGGCATCCCTCGGTCTAGACCTATGTTGTCTACTAGAACTTCCTGCAGGGATCCCTGGGTGGCTCAGCAGTTTAGCTCCTGCCTTCAGTCCAGGGCGTGATCCCGGGGTCCTGGGATCGAGTCCCACGTCGGGCTCCCTGCATGGAGCCTGCTTCTCCCTCTGCCTGTATCTTTGCCTCTCTCTCTCTCTCTCTCTCTCTCTCTGTGTGTGTGTCTCATGAATAAATAAATAAAATCTTAAAAAAATAGAATTTCCTGCAATCTCTCTGCGTGCTCAACTACCGTAGCCTTGAGCCTAATGTGGCTCTTGAGCACCTGAAATATGGCTCGTGTAACAGAAACTGAATTTTAAAATTGCATTTAATTTTAATTAATTTAAATTTAAATGGCCACATGTGACTGGTGGTTATCATATTAGACAGAGCAGCTCCAGACCATTTTAAATGTAAAGATTCTGTATTCCGTCAATGTTCCTCAGTCTCAATGTAATCAACTCCCCAGAGGCTGTATGAGTCAAGGGGAAGGCAGCAATCCTAATCAGATTCTTTGGCCTGGCCTGGCTTCCATTGTCTGCTGGAAAATACTTAATGGAAAGTGCTTGAAAAATGCATGTGAGCACACACTTATGTTCTCTTAAGGCTGCTAGTGACTCTGTCCATTCATCTGCTTTCATTTGGGGTAAGGCAGGAGGCTTTTTCAACCCCGCAAGGCCCCAGATTAAGGAAGTCTTAATCAACCTTGGAGTTCAGGCTGCAGGCAGAGAAAGCCTCCCTTGGCCGAGCTGTACTTCCTTCCATTCATGCTTGCAGATGGCTGACTTCAGCCATGGCTCATGCCTCCCCTAAGACTGCTAAAAACAGTAAGAGGTCATCAGCGTGCATCATCATTACAAATACCGCCACACCATTTCCCCTAACAGCGAAGTCACAAGTCACGGTTGGCACACTGAGGATGTTACGTACAGCACGGTGACGGTAGTTAACAATACTGTATTGTGTGTTTGAAAGTTGCTAAGGGAGTAGATCTTAAAAGTTCTCACTGCAAGAAAAACAATGGTAATGATCTGAGGTGTTAACTAGACTCATTGTGATCATTTTCCAATATATGGGTTTACCAAATCATTATGTTGGACACTTTAAACTGATATAATGTTAGGATGTCGTTGTATCTCCATAAAGCTGGGAGAACGAAACAGAAGTCACAGTGGACGTGTGTCCCGCCTTCCAAGATGGGCTGGGTGATGGTTGTATCCGGTGTTTTGCAATGGTGTGGTATGCGTTGCGAGCTTTCCAGCCTCCAACATCGGCATCTGTCTTGCCCGTAGCGTAATAACATCGACATCACGTGTTTTAGGTTCTTTCAGGAGCAGCAACCTACTCCCAAGTTCTACCTTTTACACTGGCTAAAAGTAGACTATTTCTGTTTCTAAAAGAAATGCAATTTCTATTGCATTTGTACAATAGAAAGTCCAGGGGCACCGGGGTTGCTCAGCGGCTGAGCATCTGCCTTTGGCTCAGGGCGTGACTCTGGGGTCCCAGGATCGAGTCCCGCATCAGGCTCCCTGCATCCCTGCATGGAGCCTGCTTCTCCCTCTGCCTGTGTCTCTGCCTCTCTCTCTCTCTCTCTCTCTCTCTCTCTCTCTCATGAATAAATAAATCAATCTTTAAAAAAAAAAAAGGAAGAAAGAAAGTCCAGTTAACCCTGGCTTAGTATAACAACTTTGTGATTTCTCATCAACTCCTAGAGATCAGAGCCATTATTTATACTCCGCTCTAGGAGGTCGTGCGAGGAGGATCCGGTGCTCTGGATCATCCACCTTGTTGCTTCGCCATCCCTAGCATATTTTCCTCATTTGCAAAAATCAAGATAGGTGGCTACCACACCCATATTACAAGAAGCTAGATGGAAGTAGACAGGAAGAAGGGGAAGAGCCCCGCCATTCAAGGACATATCCCAGAAATCATACGTCTCACTTCCTCTCACATCACATTGGCTTTAACTTAGTCATGTAGCCATGCTTAGCTGCAAGAGAGTCTGGGAAATAGAATCTTTTCTTCAGAGTAGTATATGCCCAACTTTTTTTTTCCCAACTATTAATGAAGACTCTCTCACTATGAAATGAAAGAAAGGGGACAAAGATATGAGTAGAGATTTAACAATCTCTGGACTCAATGAGGCTGATAAAAATAACCAATTTAAAGTGTCAGAAAATACCCTGCATGAAATAAGAACAACATACAATTAAGCTTCACCGGGGCACCTGGATGGCTCAGTGGTTGAGCATCTGCCTTTGGCTCAGGGCATGATCCCAGGGTCCCAGGATCCAGTCCCACGTCGGGCTCCCTGCATGGAGCCTGCTTCTCCTTCTGCCTGTGTCTCTGCCTCTGTGTGTGTTTTTCATGAATAAATAAATAAAATCTTAAAAAAAAAACAATTAAGCTCCACCTCTACAAGTATCATCATCTTGTCTGGAAAGAACTACTGGTCTTTCCACGTTTTAATTTTAAATGCACATATTTTTTCTCTCCTCCACTGTGAGTTGAGCTCTTTAGGGGCAGGGGCTGTGTGTTTGCTGCCCCTAGTAGGTATTCAATAAATACTTGTCAAATGAAAGAATGACTGTGTCAGTGGAATCCTGATTTTTTTTTAAATGAATTCTTTCTCACCAGGTACTTGGTATAATTCCTAGCTAATGAATTGTTGGAGAATTTTCTGGTCTGGGTCCACTGTCTTTTTATTATTATTATGAAATATTTTATTTATTTATCTATGAGAGACACAGAGAGAGAGGCAGAGACACAGGCAGAGGGAGAAGCAGGCTCCCGTGGGGAGCCTGATACGGAACTCGATCCCAGGGCCCGGGATCATTCCCTGAGCTGAAGGCAGGTGCTCAACCGCTGAGCTACCCTGGCATCCCCGGGTCCACTGCCTTGGTTCCGGACAGTTGTCTGGGTCCTTGATGTGTCTTGTACTGTTGGTTCTGTGTCCACCATTCTCTTGGAGGGGCTCTTCTGCTGGGCACAGTGGCTGCCTCACAAGGGGACGTGGGTGGAGTACCAAGCCAGGACTGGGAGCCAGTTCTTCCAACCCTCATTCCAGAGTGGTATTTCACAGCCATGTGTGTACTCAGAGCAGAAGATGAGAAGAGGGAGCGACTACTTCTGTCTGGGTTCGTCCCAGAGAGTGCCTTGAAGAAGATGAATTCGAAGTGAGCAATAGAAAGCAGAGCTTTTGAAACCTTTTTCCCCGAGGAATCCTTGGGCAAATAGATGAAATAGACTGTTATCCCCTGGCAATGTGGGGCTTTAGCCTAAAGCAATCTACTCCAAGGAGAAATTTCTTGGAAGTATTTTGCTTTATTTCATTCATTCATGCTTTCATTCTTCTATTCATGTATTTAGCAAGCATGATACAACACGAATTACGTGCCGGGCATTGTTTTATACAAGGACACACAAAGCCCTACTCTCTCAGAGCTTATCTATCTTCTCATGCAAGAGAGACATTAAACAACTAAGCACATGAATCACAAGCACACAAACTATCGGCAAGGTAATTTCTGATTGTGCTAAGGGCCATGAAGGAAATAAAGCAGGGCGGTCTAGCACAGGGTACGACATATATGCACCCCACTGCACCTCAGTGGACTCATCCCTAAAATGGAAATTAATAGTAGACATTCACATTTCCAAAATCCCCTGACTGAAAGCTTTGTCCTAACTCAGTCAATGGCAAATACATGACCTGAATTCATCTGGAGGTGAATCTTGATCTGAACTGAACAAACTAGTTCTTTTCTTCCTTGTCTACTTGTGTGCTTGCTTGCTTTTCTTGCTTTTCCTTCCTTCCTTCCTTCCTTCCTTCTTTCCTTCCTTCTTCCTTCCTTCCTTCCTTCCTTCCTTCCTTCCTTCCTTCCTTCCCCACTTACTGTGGAGGCTTCTTTGTTTCACTGCACAAATTTTTATGTGTTTGATTATGGGATGCTGCCCCGGGCCCCAGTAGGAAGATTACATAATGCATGGATATGTATTACCTTCTAAGGTCTGAAAAATTCTTAGTTCCAAAACACATCTAACCCCAAAGGTTTTGGGTAAGGATTGAGGATCTGTAGTACCACTCACATGTGGTTATTATGAGGATTCAATGGGTTAATATATTTACACCCTGAAAATAAGGCTCAGAATAGAGTAAGTGCTACCGAAGTTAACCAAAGTTACGGTCACCATCACTAGTATTACATGGAAGCGTATTTACGTAAGTTGACCAGAGATGGTCTGTCTGAATACGTGTTATCTGTGCAGACCCCTAAGGGATGAGGATGACCTGGCTGTGGGAAGAGGAGGAGAAAGATAATTTCAGGAAGAGGGAACAGCAAGTGCCAAGACTGGCTCGAATGCAGAACAGAAAACAGGCCAGATGTCTGGCGTGTGGTCAAAGTAGGGGGAGGATGGTTCAAGGTCATGGAAGTAGGCTGGAGTCAGAACATGCATGATATAAGCAGTAACGATTCGTTGTAGTTGATGTGATTCATGTTTAGAAAGACTGCTCTCATGCCATTTGATGGAAGAATTGTAGAGGAGAAGGAGAATTGGGAGGACCAGTTTAGAGTCTCTTGCGGTAGTCCAGGTAAGACCTAATGGCTAATGGCAGGAAGGAGGTGATAGTAGACGAGGAGAAAAGTGGACAGGTGCAAGAAAAAAGTTTAGAAATAAGGGAGAAAGAGGGGCACCTGGGGGGCTCAGTTGTTTAAGTACCAGCCTTTGGCAGGTCATGATCTCAGGGTCCTGGGATCGAGCCCCATGTCCCTCAGCAGGGAGTCTGCTTCTCTCTCTCTGCCCCTCCCCCCTACTTGTGCGCACTCTCTCTCTCTTTCTCTCAGATAAATAAATAAGATCTTTTTTAAAAAGAGAGAGACAAGAGTGAAATACTTTCTGATTAATTTTTCCTTCTAGTTCATACTACGTCAATAGGTAAAGGCTAAAAACTCCACAGTCATGGTCGCAGGTGTGTTAAGGGCAGGGTCTGCTGGACGCAGCTCCCACGGGCTTGCCAGGGCAGCTCTGCACATCTCTCTCCAACTCCGCATTCAGTGACATCACGATGGCAGCTCACACTATGGGAACTAGAAAATGCTATAAATCAGGATTTAACAAATCAGAGGTGTGGGGCGTGGGGAGACAGCCAGTTGTTAAACATTGACCAGCACACCACTGTTATTTTTTTCCTACAACTAAACTAGAGCATCTACTTCCCCCCATCATAGAACTAGGCATATTCTGGAACCTTGGTGTGGTGATTGCTGTCACTTCATGTCTTTAACTCTGCTAATTCAGGGATCTTCCCAGTTCTTCCCAGGAGCTCGTCTAGGTTTGTGAGAGTGGGATCAGAAGAGGGCACCTGGTTCACGATTTGTCCTTTACTCATTTTGGCCCCCTTCGGAATACAACTCACCTCCCAGGTCCATAGTAATGCCCTTAGCAGCATTACTTTTTACCTTCTGATAGCGGGGTTCATGAACCCATCGTGTCTTCTGACAGAAGCATAGCTGGAGATGGGGTCCAGGGTCTGGGATCCTATAGTCAGGAACCATAAAAATAACTCACTCTCCTTCTCCCCTTTTCTCATCTTGACTCAACCCCTCCTCCCTGAGTGATGAACATTTCTCCTAAATCTTCGAGTAAGATTGGTGCTCAAGGGAGATAGACCCTATTTATCTAAGGGCTTCCTGTACACCCTGGCCTATTGCCATCTTCCCAGGGATTTGATTCCTCCAGATTGGAAGGTAAAGCCTTAAGGGATAACCAGAATTCTGCTGGGTGGAAATGATAGAAAAGAGAAGTCCAGGTGAAAGGACTTGCAAGTAAGGAACACAAACTGGGCTTGGGTTAGTGACTAGAAAAGCTGGCAGGGCAGTGTATTAGGAAGGCCTGGACAAGTAGATAGGGAATAAATTATGGAAGACTTTGGATGTCATGATAAAAAGTTAGGGCTCATTCTGTAAAAAAAAAAAAAGAGAGAGAGAAATCATTTTAAAGATTGTGGAATAACGTAATCTGATTAATGTTTGGAAAGTTTAAATGGTTAGGGTGGATTGGGAGAGTGAGAGCCTGAGCACAAAGATGAGGCTTTAGAGTGGACCAAGGGTGAATAATCTCAACTGAAATTGTGTCAGCTAAAATGGGCAAAGCGAGGAGGATGCCAAGAAGGTCAATGAAGAATGTCAACTGGACTCAGTGAATGATTTTCATGAGGAGGAGAAGAGGAGACAAGGTGGTGAAAGAGGCGGGGAAAAAAGACAATGTTGTACCTCTAACCTCAACAAGGTTGGGTGTGTAAATGTGTATGAAGAAGTCCTTTAAGATCCTTCTGAACCATCTTGGATCAGAGAAAAAAAAAGCTGAGGGGAAAATTGCTTATTTACGTTCTATTGGAGGAATTAAGGGAAGTAGGCATTTGGTTTCTTAGATATCAACATAATTGGTTGATTCAGTCCATTGGGAGAACAAAAGCATTAATTGATCTAGAAGCCTATTGTAGAGACACAGGCCAGATCGTTCCATGGATAAGCACCAGCTAAACTAAAACCAGTGTTCTGGAGTAGAATATTGATAGAAATCTTGAAACTTGAAGGCTAGTCTCTGGTTAAACCACCCTCTAAGGCAGGGCCAGTCCAAGTTAACATGATGACTGGCAAAGCTCTTCAGTACTCCCCATACTACCTTTCAAGGTCTTTCTCCCCAAGGTCCCGGGGTCTCTCATGCTAAACCTGGTTGCCCAAGAATCACCATTATGAGTAGGTTTCCATATGTCCCAGTTTGCCTGAGAGAGTCTTGGTTTTCTGCCTGTAGTCTTAGCGAAATTATTAATAGGTTCCCCTTCCTTTCACTCCCATGAGTATCCTCTTTGATCAATCAGGAATCACCAAGGCAATGGCCTGACTCTCTGCTCTCTTCTTTCCAAATTTATGTAATGCAAAGCAAAAGTGTAGGGGAAATGCTCCTTCCCCAGATCATCTTGGATTTCCAAAAACAATCCAAGAGGAAAGCCAGCTCATAGGATGGCAGTGCCGGAATGACACAGTTGAGTGTCCTTGGGCAAATGAGCTGTTATTGCTAGGTGGGGTCTTAATCCGTAGAATAGGGATGATAGATCTCTTAATTTTTCTACTTAGAATATTAAGAGGTTTGAGTATTATGAAGGCCTCTTGTAACATGTATCAGAGCAGGCTTAGCAAGCAAAAAGTAATGGCACAAAAGTCTTTTTTTTAAAGATTTTATTTGTTTATTTGACAGAAAGAGTGAGAGCACAAGCAGGGGGAGCAGCAGAGGGAGAAGCAAGCTCCCAGCTGAGGAGGGAACCCGACGTGGGGCTCGATGCGGCACTTGATCCCAGGACCTGGAGATCGTGACCTGAGCCAAAGGCAGATTCTTAACCCACTGAGCCACCCAGGCGCCCCAGCACTAAAGACTTAATGTGTTGTTCTTCCCAATGCATTTTCCTTTTAATATTCCTTCATCCCCAAATTTCAGACTTTGGCAACTAGTTGACAACCCTTCTGTTATACTATTTTAAATAAAAGCGAGTAAGAAAATGCTTCCTCTACCACCTTCAAATCTATGGAACTGAAGAGCTAATGTGCTAAAAGCTAAATGTGTAACTTGATTATTATGACCCTCAGTAGTAGGTTCATCATAATGTCAGGGGGTGGGGAGATGCAACAGAGAATTAAGACCTGGGTTGTATCTTTTAAACTGTAGCAAAAGGGGATCCCTGGGCGGCTCAGCGGTTTAGCACCTGCCTTCGGCCCAGGGCGTGATCCTGGAGACCCGGGATCGAGTCCCACGTCGGGCTTCCTGCATGGGGCCTGCTTCTCCCTCTGCCTGTGTCTCTCTCTGCCTCTGTGTGTGTGTGTGTCTCTCATGAATAAATAAATAAAATCTTTTAAAAAAATAAATAAACTGTAGCAAAAGAGAGGCAGCAAATGGAACATTTCAAATCTGATTCTTGATATATTTTAGAATGATTTAGAATGACGGTGATTTGTTCTTTCTTATGCTTTCAGGTGTTTCCAATGTGGACATTGAAGAGACAGTTCTTTATCCTTTTGAACATAATCCTGATTTCCAAACTCCTTGGAGCCAGATGGTTTCCTAAAACTCTGCCCTGTGATGTCAGCCTGGATGCTCCGAAGGCCCATGTGATTGTGGACTGCACGGACAAGCACCTGACGGAAATCCCGGGAGGTATTCCCTCCAACGCCACCAACCTCACCCTCACCATTAACCACATACCCGGCATCTCTCCAGCCTCCTTCCACCAGCTGGACTATCTGGTAGAGATCGATTTCCGATGCAACTGTATACCTGTTCGACTGGGGCCGAAAGACCATCTGTGCACCAGGAGGCCACAGATTAAACCCAGAAGCTTTAGCAGCCTCACTTATTTGAAATCCCTTTATCTGGATGGAAACCAGCTTCTAGAAATACCCGAGGGTCTTCCTCCCAGCTTGGAGCTGCTGAGCCTCGAAGCCAACAGTATCTTCTCTATCATGAAAAATAACCTAACAGAACTGACCAACATAGAAAGGCTCTACTTGGGCCAAAACTGTTATTTTCGCAATCCTTGTAATGTTTCATTTTTCATCGAAAAAGATGCTTTCCTAAGTCTGAAAAATCTAAAATTGCTCTCCCTCAAAGATAACAACATCACGTATGTCCCTACTACTTTGCCGTCTACTTTAACAGAACTCTACCTTTATAACAACGCCATTGCAAAAATCCAAGAAGATGATTTTAATAACCTCAATCAACTGCGCATCCTCGACCTAAGTGGAAATTGCCCTCGTTGTTACAATGTCCCATTTCCTTGCACACCCTGTGAAAATAATTCGCCCCTACAGATCCATGAGTCAGCTTTCGATGCATTGACAGAATTACAGGTGTTACGTCTACACAGTAACTCTCTTCAGCGTGTGCCCCAGAGATGGTTTAAAAACATTAAAAAGCTCAAGGAGCTCGATCTGTCCCAAAACTTCTTGGCCAAAGAAATTGGGGATGCCAAATTTTTGTATCTTCTTCACGACCTTGTCCAACTGGATCTATCTTTCAATTATGAACTTCAGGTCTATCGTGCAGCTCTGAATCTGTCCGACGCGTTTTCTTCACTGAAAAACCTGAAAGTGTTGCGCATCAAAGGATACGTCTTTAAGGAGCTGAGCAGCCATCATCTCTCTCCGTTACAGAGCCTTACCAATCTCGAAGTTCTTGATCTCGGCACTAACTTCATAAAAATTGCGGACCTCAGCATATTTGAACAATTTAAAACACTGAAAGTCATAGACCTTTCGATGAATAAGATATCCCCTTCAGGAGATTCAGGTGAAGTTGGCTTCTGCTCTAGCACCAGAACCTCTGTCGAAGGTCATGCGCCTCAGGTCCTTGAGACATTACATTATTTCAGATATGACGAGTATGCAAGGAGTTGCAGGTTCAAAAACAAAGAGACTCCTTCTTTCTTGCCTTTTAACAAAGATTGTTACATGTATGGGCAGACCCTGGACCTAAGTAGAAACAACATCTTTTTTATCAAGTCCTCTGATTTTCAGCATCTTTCTTTCCTCAAATGCCTAAATTTGTCAGGAAATACCATTGGCCAAACTCTCAATGGCAGTGAATTTCAGCCACTAGTGGAGCTGAAATACTTGGACTTCTCTAACAACCGGCTTGATTTACTCTACTCGACGGCATTTGAGGAGCTACGCAAACTGGAAGTTCTAGATATTAGCAGTAACAGCCATTACTTTCAATCAGAAGGAATCACTCACATGCTAAACTTCACCAAGAACCTAAAAGTTCTGAAGAAACTGATGATGAACAACAATGACATCGCTACGTCCACCAGCAGGACCATGGAGAGCGAGTCTCTTAAAATTCTGGAATTCAGAGGAAATCATTTGGATGTTTTATGGAGAGATGGTGATAACAGATACTTAAAGTTCTTCAAGAATCTGCTGAACTTAGAGGAATTAGACATCTCTGAAAATTCCCTGAGCTTCTTGCCTTCTGGAGTGTTTGATGGCATGCCTCCGAATCTAAAGACTCTCTCCTTGGTCAAAAATGGGCTCAAGTCCTTTCACTGGGAAAGACTCCAGTATCTGAAGAATCTAGAGACTTTGGACCTCAGCTACAATGAGCTGAAGATTGTCCCTGAGAGATTATACAACTGTTCCAGAAGCCTCAAGAAGCTGATTCTTAAGTATAATCAAATCAGGCAGCTGACAAAGCATTTTCTACAAGATGCTTTCCAGTTGCGATATCTGGACCTCAGCTCAAATAAAATCCAGATTATCCAGAAGACTAGCTTTCCAGAAAATGTCCTCAACAACCTGGAGATGTTACTTTTGCATCATAACCGGTTTCTGTGCACCTGTGATGCTGTGTGGTTTGTCTGGTGGGTCAACCACACAGAGGTGACTATTCCTTACTTGGCCACAGATGTGACTTGTGTGGGGCCAGGAGCACACAAGGGCCAGAGTGTGGTCTCCCTGGATCTGTATACCTGTGAGTTAGATCTGACTAACCTGGTTCTGTTCTCATTTTCCCTATCGCTGGCCCTTTTTCTGATGGTGATTACAACAGCAAACCACCTCTACTTCTGGGACGTGTGGTACAGTTACCATTACTGTAAGGCCAAAATAAAGGGGTATCGGCGTCTGAAATCACTGGACTCTTGCTATGATGCTTTCGTTGTGTATGACACTAAAGACCCAGCAGTGACCGAATGGGTTTTGGATGAGCTGGTGGCCAAGCTGGAAGACCCAAGGGAGAAACATTTCAATTTATGTCTTGAGGAAAGGGATTGGTTACCAGGGCAGCCAGTTCTGGAAAACCTTTCCCAGAGCATACAGCTTAGCAAAAAGACGGTGTTTGTGATGACGAACAAGTATGCAAAGACCGAGAACTTTAAGATAGCATTTTACTTGTCCCATCAGAGGCTCATGGATGAAAAAGTGGACGTCATTATCTTGATATTCCTTGAGAAGCCCCTTCAGAAATCCAAGTTCCTCCAGCTCCGCAAGAGGCTCTGTAAGAGTTCTGTCCTGGAGTGGCCAAGAAACCCACAGGCTCACCCATACTTCTGGCAGTGTCTGAAAAATGCCCTGGCCACAGACAATCATGTGACCTATAGCCAGGTGTTCAAAGAGACGGTCTAGGCCTTCTTTGCAAAATGGGGCTGCCTGACTCACCAAGGAGAAGCTTGGCTGCCTAGATTTTCTCTTCGATGTCTCACTAGAAGGGTGTTCGTAAATTCTCTAAGACCCGGGATGGCCCATAGCAGAGAGGCTGGTGGAAGTTGGAAAATGGAATTTATATGATACATCGAGTCATCTTACTTATCTCTCTGTGACTCCATTTGCACTGGAGCCTCTCCTTTCTGTTCCTGGATAGATGCTATTGGGAGGACGGCGGCAAGGAGAGGACACGAGGCTCTGACTCTCCTGTAATTCTCTAGTGATTATTAAATAGACGTGCAATCACAGACTACTGAGAAGAATTGCACTTCTTCCCGAAGAAGAACTACTGGTATGTGTCAAAAACGCTCGGGGCCTGCGTACAGGACATTAAAATGTAGCAGAGTTTGTGAAATGAAAACCCAGTCAACTCGTCACCTGATGGCTTCTTTCTGTGCAGACCCAGAGCTGGCTCCCCACGGAGGATTGCCTACGTGCCACTGTCTCTTTGCCCTTGGGCCTGTTGCTGGGTCCCTGGTGGAAATAGTGAGAAACACCCTTACCACTGGTGGGCTTGGCCTACTTACAAATGGAAAAAAATTGAAGTTGATCTGCCTTTATACAAATGAGGCTCTTTACCTTTGATGATAATTCACCTGCTCAAGTATTGTTACGGACTGAACGTCTGTTCCCTCCCAAATTCAGATGTTGAAGTGCCAACTCCCAGTGGGATGGTGTCAGGAGGTGGCCTTTGGGGGGGTGATCAGGCCACGAGGGTGGAGCCTGCAGGAATGGGATCAGTGCTTTATCAGAAGATAGCAGAGGGACGCCAGGGTGGCTCAGGGGTTGAGCATCTGCCTTTGGCCCAGGGCGTGATCCCGGGGTCCCAGGATGGAGTCCTGCTTCGGGCTCCCCGCAGGGAGCCCGCCTCTCCCTCTGCCCGTGTCTCTGCCTCTCTCTGTGTCTCTCATGAACAAATAAATAAAATCTTTAAAAAAAAAAAAAAAAAGACAGCGAGACCTAGCTTGCTGTGTTCCCACCACGTCCCTGTGAGGATACAGAGGGAAGTCAACAGCCTGCAGCTCGGACGAGGACCCTCACCAGATGGACGATGCTGGCGCTCTGACCCGGGACTTCCATCCTTCAGAACTGGGCGAAATAGGTGTTTGTTGTGGAAGTCACCCGGTTTGTGAGATTTTGTTATGTAGCAGCCTGAGCGACTCTAACGCCTATTTTTATCTGCTTTGCAATGTGCTGTGTCCAAAGTAAAACGGCCTCATGCGATGGTCTCTCAGACCGCTTTGCCAACTAATATCATGTATCTGTAATTATCTGCCAACTTGATCCGTCCACATTAGATGGCTTTGGAGGACCCCAAGACCATTGATTTATTTACGGTTATCAGGCAGGGGTGCCCATTCCATGGATTCCTTTTAAATTGCGGGGAGGAGGCAGGGAGAGGACAAACCAAGGTGGACGGACCTCAACACTCAGAAGGCTTCAGTTTTGAGCACCTACTTGCGTTCTCCAAGGCAGCAAGAGAGAGGACCAAGACGCGCTGAAGACGTGCACGCGTTCAACTGGGTACGAAGTCACACGAGTTCAACGTTTGAGACCTGATCACTTGGCTTCCGTTTCCTGAGAGCGATTATCAACAGAGGTGTCGGGGTCCTTTGGAAAATAAGCGTGCGTGGGCCCAAATCTCGGAGCGTTAGTTGGGAGATGCTACGTATGCATGACACGCCAAGGGTTTTGCTTTAAGTCTAGTTGTAGATACACAGTAGAGGAATTCTTTCCAAAGGACTTGTAATCGATAAGGGTCACAAATAAAGACTTAAGCTGCTAGAGCCAACTATTTGACAACGTCTTTAAGCTTTATTGTACTTAATAGATGCCTTCCTCCTCCTCCTCCTCCTCCTCCTCCTCCTCCTCCTCCTCCTCCTCCTCCTCCTCCTCCTTCTTCTTCTTCTTCTTCTTCTTCTTCTTCTTCTTCTTCTTCTTCTTCTTCTTCTTCTTTTCTTCTTCAGTGTGAAGAACAAAGACAATGTCATAAAAATTGGCTCTTGGCCATCCTAAAGCTTCTTCGATTAAAACACATCAACACATAAGGTTGAAGCTATTTTGGTGATTTATAAACCATAAAGCCCTTGAAGACAGCTTAAACATCTTCTGAAATGGATTAAGGGGAAGGGAAAGTGAAAACAATGCATCTCAGAAACCACAGCGTATTTTGACAGGAGGTTATGTACACGCTTTGTTGTAGGCAACAACCAAGAGCACATCGACAAATGGTTTTCATTTTAAATTCTTTGTACTCTTGGGTAGTCACTCTTTCAACCTTGAGAGGGCCCTCCGCGGAGTCCCGTGCACCTGGAGCCAGAACTCAGGCTGCTAGGAGCGTCTGGCTGCCGGGTCCCCTCCAAAGCTCTGAATGTCCTGCTGCTCGGTTGACCCACCTCTGGTTGGCTCTACTCCGGAAGGGCCTCCCCGACTGTCCAAGAATCCCACTCCGCTGTCAAGGCTTGGCCCCCAGCTCCTTTCACCCCTGCACTTGCGGGGTTGTGTCCTTCCTCCTCACACACATCCTGTGCCTCAGCAAGACTCAGGACCCAAGTGTTTGAGGGATCCAAGCCGGGGGTAGGGGTGGGGGACCCAAGCATTGGGCAGGGCAAATGTCATGGCTGGGAAAAGGCAAAGCTAGCTTCTGGCGTCTCTCAAGAGAGGGAACGAGTGTGATCATGGCCCCGTTCCTGAGCCAGGGGCTCCGGGCCCCATCCTCACATCTGTTCCCAGCCCTGATTGGACACTGCAAGGTCTAGATGGTCTCTCAAACATAATCGGAAAGTACAGAGTACGTGAGGGGGACGGTGACCTGAGAACCTGGGCGCCTCGGTCCTGAGGCTACCAGGGAACTAAAGGCCAGGCAAGGACCCACGTTCTTCCCTCTGGTGAGGCTGCCGTCTGCCCCCGAACCGGCTTTTTAGGTTCTGTCGCCTTCTCATCCTAACCAGGACGGATGGGAGACACGGGTGGCACTTCTGGGTGAAGTGGGAAATGGGGATGGGGAGAAGGTTCCATCAGTCCTCTGCGTCTTCCGCTTGCGCCCAAGTGAGCAGAGAGCCCTGGCTAGGGGGCGGGAGCATCCCTCTTGGGACTCCGGGTGCCAGGGCTCAGGGGCAGCCGGTGACCCGAAGGAACACTGGGGGCCCCTCAGATCCTCTGAAGGTGAACAAAATCAGCCCATTTCACTGACTTGGTGGGAAGAAGGAGGACAGGAGCCCAAGCGACCCACCCCCCACTGGCAGGGTGGTAGGGAAGAGTGGAAGGGGAGACGGGGTCCCCGAGTCCTGGCGCGGGGTCCCAGGCAGGCTGGTGGCAGTGCCGTGGGAGCCGGGTGGGCTCCCCCCGCTTCGGGCGCGCCCTCCTGCCTCCACCTCCCTCTCGGTTTCCTCTTTGGCTGTGGCCGCCACCGCGAGCCTCCTCGGGCCATGCCCCCCACTGAAGAGAAAGAGCAGTGGCTGCAGGTGGGAGTCTTGTGTCTGGAAGCGGTGGTTTTGTGTGTCGTGTTGGTTGATAACTGATCTCTCTGGCACACACCTGCAGTGAGTCCCCCCTGCCTCGGGGAGGGTGGCCTTCCCGGCTCATGAGACCTCCCCGGGGCCCCAGCCGGACCCCTCTACCACCTTGGAATTCACATTCTTGGGGCAGCCCGGGGGGGGGGGGCTCAGCGGTTTAGCACCCCCTTTAGCCCAGGGCATGATCCTGGAGACCCGGGGTCGAGTCCCGCATCGGGCTCCCTGCATGGAGCCTGCTTCTCCCTCTGCCTGGGTCTCTGCCTCTCTCTCTCTCTCTCTCTCTCTCTCTCTCTCTGTCTATCATGAATAAATAAATAAATTTTTTTTTAAAAAAGGAATTCACATTCCTTCTACTTAGCTCAGATTTTAACCATGTCAATTAAGAAACTGGGTAAGATCTGGTCCTCTGCCTTTAAGATTACCTTAATCTTGGATTGTAACCCATTTTTACCATGTTCACCATTTGGCTCAGTGGCTATATTTCTTTTTCTTTTTTTTTCTTTTTTCTTTTTTTAAAATATTTTGTTTTTTTATTTATTCATGAGAGACACACAGAGAGAGAAGCAGAGACACAGGCAGAGGGAGAAGCAGGCTCCATGCAGGGAGCCTGATGTGGGACTGGATCCTGGGACTCCAGGATCACACCCTGGGCTGAAGGCAGGTGCTAAACCGCTGAGCCACCCAGGGATCCCCCTTCTTTCTTTTTTTTTTTTTAAGATTTTACTTATTTATTCATGAGAGACACAGAGAGAGAGAGGCAGGGACACAGGCAGGCAGAGGGAGAAGCAGGCCCCATGCAGGGAGCCCCATGTGGGACTTGATCCCGGGTCCCCAGGATCACACCCTGGGCCAAAGACAGACGCTCAATCGCTGGGCCCCCCGGGCGCCCCCAGTGGCTGTATGTCTCTACGTGTACAAATATCCCTTCTCCCTCTTGGAGATTTATATTAATTAAATGTTTTGGAAGAGCCCAGACTTAACCTGACTGAGGAGCTTTGAGTTCCAGTCTCACAAGCAGCATCGTCCGGCAGCAGTCTGGTAGGATCTGGAAGGGGAGACGAAGTCCTGGTGGCCTCGTGGCGGTCCCCTGACATCCCTAGGGGCCACCGGTGTGCTGGGGGAGGCGGGCAGTTGCTTCCACACACACAAAACGGCTCTGAGTGCAGCGAGCCCCCCCCGAGGGCCAAGGCCAGACACGGCCGCCCAGGAGGCCGCATCTGTCTCGTGTCACACACGACTGCTTCACCCCTCAGTGGCCAAGGCGGTGCAGTAGATCGTAGATTCCAGGCGCTTTCATAAGGGCGAGGTGCACGAGGTGACACCTTGAGCCAAAGCCTAGTAGCACCACCCCCAGCCCATAACCACGGCTCACTGTCCAGGGGGCCCGCACGGCCCAGGAGAGTCCCCGGGGCTGCTTTGGAAATGACAAGCAGTCTGCCGTCCGGTGGTCACCCCGGGACGGGGGACGACACCCCGGGCCAGGCCCCCATGGAAGCCCGCCAGGCAGGACGCCGTCACCAGTGGTATGCACAGAGTCCAATGAGTTCCAGCAGCAACAGAGCGACCTGTCATAGGCCCGCATTTCCCACGACTTAGTGGCCTCTGCCTAGAACCCGGCAACTGAAATACCCGGTTCGTTTATACCCGGCCCGCTATGGCCTTAACACGGACTCCTCCCCACCGACACATCCTGATGCCTTCATTCGCGAGATGGTCGCCTCTGCAGAGCAGGCCGCTAAGGAAACAGGACGCTCGAAACGTGTTCTCAACGTGAATCTGAAGCTCTCAAAAGTTCGGCTCGGATTCCCAAGGGCAGGTCCCCAAAGGGAAGGAGGTGGTGGGAAGAGAGTGAGGAGGATCTTAGGAAGAATAGTGTAGGAGGCGGACCCTGCTATGGAATGGGGTGTGGAGGAGGGGGAGGAGGAGGGGGAGCAGGAGGGGGACCAGGAGGAGGAGGAGGAGGAAGGGGAGGGGGAGGGAAGGAAGTCACACTTCTTTTTATTTTAAAGATTTTATTTATTCATTCATGAGAGACACACACAGAGAGAGAGAGAGAGAGAGAGGCAGAGACCCAGGCAGAGGGAGAAGCAGCTCCATGCAGGGAGCCCGACGCGGGACTCGATCTCAGGACCCTGGGATCACGCCCTGGGCCGAAGGCAGAGGCTCAACCCCTGAGACATCCGGGCGCCCCAGAAGTCACATTTCTTAAGCAGCCAATGCAAATTAATGCTTCCCTTATTCCATTGGATCTTGCGTGGCCTCCGAGGCTGTTAGGAGCTCCATCTCCCCGAGGAGGAGGAGGACGGGTAACTCAGAGAGATGGGGGAGCGCACAGGGTTAAGTCCCCTGCTTCTTCCCCAAACTGACCGGGCTCCGTGCAACCAGCGCTGTGGGTTCTCCAGTTTCCCCGGGGACCAGAATCACCTAAGGGGCTCGGGGCCCAGGCGGGTCGCAGGCCTCCGGGCCACAGAGCCTGATCTCTGGGACCAGGGACCTGCATTTCCCGAACTGGGCCAGGCGCCTCTGTCGCAGATGGTCTGGGAAGTGCCGGGCCTTCTTTGGGGACACCTGGCACTGTTCATGGGGGGGTCACTTCAGCAAGCAAAGCTGGAGTTCCCCAGCTATGCTCACGGTCTCTTTCCCCTTCTGTGCATAACCGGGGCGCTCTTAGCCCACCGCTAGGGAGCGCAGCTGCACCCGAGTGGCTCCCGCCCCTAATCCCCCCCCGCCCTCCGCCCCACACCTGTTCGGGAGGGCGAGCCTTTGCATAGCATTGGCAGTTCTGTCGGATGCTGAATGGGAAGACAACCTGCACGAGAACACCGGGCAGATTTAGGTCCGGGTACGTGGCCACCTGGATTCGCGGTCCTTCAAGGCCTGACGAGTAGAGGACACGTCGCAGAGCGCCACCTAGTGGAACCTCGCGGCTGCTGATGGTCCTCTCCTGAGCCCCTTGGCGGAAGTCCCCAAAGCCAGGTGTGGGGCGAAAATCTAATAGGTACCATCTTTTCAAAAGTGTGTTTGTGGCTATTTTATCACATCCCCATTGTGTTAACACAGAAATCTGTAGGGATGTGTGTTCATTGTTGTTTACTGATGAGAGGACAAGGTCAAAAAATGTTGACGACCATAGATGATCAAGTCTTTCTGTTGACCATTTATTTCCATTGCTTCTGTGGTGTCTCAAGATGGGGGGACGGGGGGGGGGGGGGTCATGGTCATGCGTCTCCCTTTGCAATCGCAGGTGTGGATGAAAAACCCGAGTTCACTGGGTGAGCAGCCCTCATTCCCTAAGACGTATTGCTGTTTTTGTAGGGACGGTGGCCGCCAACGCTACACTGTGGTTTAAGCAAAGATGGAACCCCTCTTACATGTCCCCGGCTCTCCCACTCTCAACCTCTCTTGCTGAGCACCCTCCACTCGTAGCTCTGAATAATCTAACCATTAACCACTCTCCCCTGCCACCATGCCCACCCAGTGAGTTCATGAACACCGTCGCTGGGTGCTCATGGTGCTTGGGGGCCCCATGCCTGTGTCCCACAAAGGTCACCAACTCAAAGATCATGGTATGCTCACTCGCTTATATATCCCTTATATACATCTGGGATATATATATCTGTAGGTGTGTGGTTCTGTGTGCATTTGCACACATATATATGCATGGGTGTGTATGTTTGTGTCTATGTGCATGTATGCGTGCTATTAAAATTGCTAAGTCTAACTTCTACATAGGTTACTTGTAAAACTAAGTGACCTCATCCATGACAAGCGCTCAGCCTGGAGTCTGATATCTACCACGTGCTCCATGAATATTAGCTTATGTTATTATTTTCATTTTATTACCTTAGATATATGATCACTTTTATATTCCAAAACGGTGGATATTTTTATTTTTTTAAACGGTGGATATTTTTAATCTTTTTTTTTTTTTTAGTCCATAGTATCTGAGCATTTTCTTCTACTAACCATTTCTGCCGCGTATAAATTTTATGCTCAACATTTCATGCACTATATTCATACTCTGCTTTAAGATTCTTTCATGTAAGGAGCGACACCCGGTTTGTTAGCTTTTCCATCCATTACCTATTCTCTTTTTTTTTTGTATATTTTTTATTGGAGTTCAATTCGCCAACATAGAGCATAACACCCAGTGCTCATCCCGTCCAGTGCCCCCCTCAGTGCCCGTCACCCAGTCACCCCCACCCCCTGCCCACCTCCCCTTCCACCACCCCTAGTTCATTTCCCAGAGTTAGGAGTCTCTCATGTTCTGTCTCCCTTTCTGATATTTCCCACTCATTTTTTCTCCTTTCCCTTTTATTCCCTTTCACTATTTTTTATATTCCCCAAATGAATGAGACCATATAATGTTTGTCCTTCTCCGATTGACTTACTTCACTCAGCATAATACCCTCCAGTTCCATCCACGTCGAAGCAAATGGTGGGTATTTGTCATTTCTAATGGCTGAGGAATATTCCATTGTATCCATAGACCACATCTTCTTCATCCATTCATCTTTCGATGGACACCGAGGCTCCTTCCACAGTTTGGCTATTGTGGACATTGCTGCTAGAAACATCGGGGTGCAGGTGTCCCGGCGATTCACTGCATCTGTATCTTTGGGGTAAATCCCCAGCAGTGCAGTTGCTGGGTCGTAGGGCAGGTCTATTTTTAACTCTTTGAGGAACCTCCACACAGTTTTCCAGAGTGGCTGCACCAGTTCACATTCCCACCAACAGTGCAGGAGGGTTCCCCTTTCTCCACATCCTCTCCAACATGTGTTGTTTCCTGTCTTGTTAACTTTCCCCATTCTCACTGGTGTGAGGTGGGATCTCATGGTGGCTTTGATGTGTATTTCCCTGATGGCAAGTGATGTGGAGCAAGTTCTCATGTGCTTGTTGGCCATGTCTATGTCTTCCTTGGAGAAATTTCTGTTCATGTCTTTTGCCCATTTCGTGATTAGATTGTTTGTTTCTTGGGTGTTGGGTTTAATAAGTTCTTTATAGATCTTGTTTATTTTTTTTATTTTATTTATTTATTTTTTATTTTTTTATTAGATCTTGGATACTAGCCCTTTATCTGATAGGTCATTTGCAAATAGCTTCTCCCATTCTGTAGGTTGTCTTTTGAGTTTTGTTGACTGTTTCTTTTGCTGGGCAGAAGCTTTTTATCCTGATTAAGTCCATTACTTATTCCCAATCACTGTTTGGTCTACTCTTGTTTTCTTTGGCTATAACTCCATCAAACTTTCCAGAAATGTCTCAGATACCCAGAGCTCATTTCTGGAGGCTTTTTTAAATATAATTTTTCATTTTCCATAATCTATCTAACCACGAGAATGCTGACCACTTCCTGCTTAAAATTTATTTGAGGAAAGTCCCTTTTTGTTGATCCAAGTTCCTATATTTCCCCAGTTCTGCTTTTTCCTATGATCCTCCAAGAAGAAAAATAAGAAAATCCAAAAGTATGAAGTAGAGTCAAATGTCAGTTTGCATGAAACTGTGAAGGTTCTTTTTTTTTAAGATTTTATTTATATATTTGAGAGACAGCATGAGCAGAGTGAGGGGTATAGGCAAACTTCCCATGGAGCAGGAACTGCCCTCCCATGCGGGGCTCGATCCCAGGACTCCAGGATCATGACCTGAGCCGAAGGCAGACGCTTAACTGAGCCACCCAGATGCCCCCAACTCATGATAGTTCTTTATCTGCAACAATCAGAACTGAATTCTGATATTTGCCCTAACTCTGGGTATAACTGATCTTCTCCATTGTCACATGGGAGTTTACATTTTTCCTGATACAGCCTGTTTTCATGAAATTTCATTTGAAGGCCTTCTTTTAAAAAAGGGGGGGCGGAAACCCCTGGGTGGCTCAGCAGTTTAATGCCTGCCTTCAGCCCAGGGCCTGATCCTGGAGTCCCGGGATCGAGTCCCACATCGGGCTCCCTGCATGGAGCCTGCTTCTCCCTCTGCCTGTGTCTCTGCCTCTCTCTCTCATGAATAAATAAATAAAATCTTTTTTTTAAAAAAAAAAAAGCCTTCTTGCAAGAGGCCACATCAAGGTTTATATCCAAAAGTCTTGAGTGGTTTCTTCCGAGAATGTGATGTGCAGGGTTTAATCTCTCCCGACGAGGGGCGGGGCGCCCAAGTTGAACCACGTCCAGCCTCGCTGAAGCTCACTTGGCAGTTTAGAATTCCACTCAGAAATCTGCAGGTTAAAAAAAAAAAATCGGCAGGTTTCAGCACTGCTGGTGCCTGTGGGACCAGGTCACCGACATCTCTCGGCAGCTGAGCAGTACACACTGGCACCAGGTGGGGTTAAGATCCAGCATTTGCCAAATTCGGTGCCCATAGCTTGGACTTGTCGTCTTGGGACTCTCCGATTCCCCAACTCAGTAGAGTTGACCCACCCAGGCACAGGTCGAAAACCAGAAATGCAAGCCTCCAACCCGGAGTGAGGGCTCCCTGCCCCGCAGAGCCTACCCCGGGCAGCGGAAGCAAAGACGGGGTACACTCAGCTTATGGGCAGACCGTCCCAACACAACAAGAGCCACGAGACTGGAGCAAACAGCAACAGCGACCGGTTCCCCACTGTGGCCGAGGTGACAATTCACTCTGCCTGCCGGGAGAAGCATAGGAACAGGGCGAAGGGCAAAAGGGACACTTCCCCATCCTTCGTGGTGCCTTTGATTGGCCTTTCTCTGACGATTAGGGATGTCGAGCGCCTTTCCATATACATGTTGGCTGTTCGCGGATCTTCTTCGGAAAACTGTCTATTCTGTTCCTTTGCCCATTTTTAAAATCGAGTTTCTTGTTTTGTTGCATTGTGGGCTTCTTTGCTATCCAGCTGTATGACTTCCTCTGTATTTTAAATATTAACCCCCTAATCAGATTTGGGGTTCCCAAATGTTTTCTCCCATTCCGTAGGCCGCCTTTTCGTTTTGTTGATGGCTTCCTCTGCTGTGGAGCAGCTTTCTAGTTTGATGTGCTCCTACTTGTTGACTTTTGCTTTTTGCCTGTGACTTTGGCTAAAAAAAAAAAATCATTACCAGGACACCTCAGTGGCTCAGGAGTTGAGCATCTGCCTTTGGCTCTAGTGATCCCGAGGTCTCGGGATCGAGTCCCACATCGGGCTCCCTGCGAGGAGCCTGCTTCTCCCTCTGCCTGTGTCTCTGCCTCTCTCTCTGTGCCTCTCATGAATAAATAAATAAAATCTTTTAAAAAAAGTCCCCCCCAAAAAATCATTGCCAAGACCAATGTCAAGGAGCTTTCCCCCTATGTTTCCTTTAAGGAGTTTGATGGTTTCAGTTTCTACGTTTAAGTCTTTAATCCGCGCCAACCGACCGGTGGGAGAGGCCTGTCCCATGAATCACCAGAGTCGCACCCGCAGATTCTCAGGCTGAGGATGATACCAGGATATCTCAGCAGCGAGGACACATTTACGGTGAGGCCGTCACAGAGACCGAGCTAGCGACTCCCTCACCTGTCACAGTAGCTTGTTAACCTTAGTCACACCTTGAAACTACCTAGGGCGCTGTAAAAATCCCATACCTGGGCCTCACATACACAGATTTTGACCGAATTGGTCTGAATTGGTCCGGGGGATAGCCAGGCCTTTTGGATTTTAGGCCCACGGCTGATTCCAGCATGCAGGCCAAGCTGAGAACCGATGACTGCTCCCCCACAGCTGGTTCCCAGACTCGAGCATGCAGCAGCCACCCGAGGGGCTTGTGAACCTTCTCCTGGCTGGTCCCTCATCAGTTCCCGATTCAGTAGGTCTGGAGTTGAGCCTGAGAACCTGCATCTCTAACCGGCTGGGGCCCACGGGATGCTGATGCTGCTGGGCCGGGAACCCCACGTTGGAAACCCGAGCCCTCCTGCGGGGTTCCCAGCCTGCACCGGCTTCAGCGCCCTGCCCTGGGGCTCCTGGGTGTGTATATACCTGTGTCCTGGCGGCTGCATTTTAAATAAGAGTCAGATGATCCCCCAAGCAAGTGATCTAAAGACCAGTCTTTGCAAAACCATCGCGTCCACGCTGACCTTCAGCTCTGCGCACGCTGCCTTGGGGGACATGTGCGGGGTAAGTTATTCGGATTTTGTCTTCTAAAGGCCTACGGGTCTTAGGGGATCATGGGGGGCTTGGGGGAGGTAAAGCAATGCAAGGACCTCTGGGTCCCTAGGGAGGGAAGGGGAGAAGGCTGCTTCTGGATCCATTTTGAAGAGGGAAGGGAATAGGCGGGCCCGTTGTTGGTTCTGAGAAAGGTGGGACTGGGCCAACTTTATGTGCAGAATGATCATGAAATGGATGGTGCGTGCACACACACACACACACGCACGCCACCCCGGTGTGTCACTACATCAGACCCGGGAACTGCACGCAAGCCCTGGGGTGCAAGGCTCCCCCAGGCTCTGAAAGAACAAGTTAGGCTTTGGGAGAGTCGGGTAGGATGAAGCTCAGAGATGAAAATGCAAGTGGCTCATAGAAAATCAGGGTTTCTTTCTGCGCACGGCGGCGGGTAGACTGACGGCCACACCACAGACACCGGCCACGGTTCCACCACTTGAGCATTTTCTACCTGGCTCCATTTCCTATATAATCCGGCTTTGTTTTCTCAAAATCAAACTCAGTGGACTTGGAATATACGTTGGGAAGTCTGAGCTTTATTTCCTATCACTCCAGATCCGTGAAATGAAGCCTTCTCTAGCTCGTTGCTTACTTAAAATTCTCTATCTACTTCCAGGCGGGGCACCAAATGTTGATAGTTTCGCAGGGTTCGCTTTTCTTAAATCTTTACGCCCTTTTGAGGCCCATAGGCCAAATCACGAATAACACTTCTTTTTATTTAGCAACGTGGGTTGCCGTCACGGAAACGGCCCCCAAACGAGGAATAAAGCTTTTATACACGTGCGGATTTTTATTCACTTCTACGGGGATTTAAAATTTCACACGCCTGTGGCCGCGTCACGCACAAACGACCCATCCGCCTGGTTCAGGGAGACCGAAATAGTGGGCCGGGAGCGCCACCTGGTGGCAGCGTGCCTACTAACGCCTTTGCCTTTGGCGGGATCTTCTAGAAGTTCTGTGACCTCGAAGGAGGTTCCGCAGGCCCTTTGGGGTGCAGAGGCAGAAGGGAAGAAGCAAAAATGGTCTTTTCCAACTCTAAGAACACCCCTGTGAGAAAGCTGGAGATTGGAGAAGGCCAATTAGAAGGGAGGAGAAAAGAAAGCATGTTGGGGCGGGAGGGCAAGAGGTACTTGGGATGGTGGGGAATCAGATGAAGACTTTATGGAGCCTTCCTCTCCCCTCGAGCCCTGGGCCTCCAACCAACAGGTTGTTCTCCTGTCGACTGTTCCCCAAAGCTCGCCCGTTTCCAGGCTCTGGTATGGAACCTGTCCCCCGAGCCGACGCTCTTGCCCCCAAGGATCCAGCCTCACCTCCTCTGTCCCAGAGAAATTGGAGGCTCCCCGACACCCACTTGTTCCAATGCAGAATGTTCTGTGTCACGGTGTCCGGCACCTTCGCACAAAACCAAGATTCTTCCCCTGAAGAGCCTGTGCACCCAGATGCCTATCCTGTTCCTCAAGGAGAGCTGGGCCCCCCTTAGGGGTTTCTTCCCCTTGGACAGTTAAAACCCGGGCAACCCGGGTGGCTAAGCGGTTTAGCACCTGCCTTCGGCCCAGGGCCTGATCCTGGAGTCCCGGGATCAAGTCCCGTGTTGGGCTCCCGGCATGGAGCCTGCTTCTCCCTCTGCCTGTGTCTCTGCCTCTCTCTGTCTGTGTGTGTGTCTCATTAATAAATAAATAAAATCTTAAAAAAAAAAAAAAAAGAAAGTTAAAACCCCACCCAGCCTGCTCCTGGCTCGCTGCCTTTTCCGACTCAGAAACCCTGCCCATTGGGGAGTGTACCCTACGTGCTGAACAAACACACTCTTGCATTCTGCAGGCCCTTCTCCTCACCTGCACACGGCTCTGTTACAGTCTCTTTCCTTCCAAAGATGTTTGTTGGTGGCACTGTTGGTAATTAAAAAAAAAAAAAATTAGGACAAACCCAAATGTCAATCAATGGGAGATTCATTAAGTAAAATGTTACATCCGTACGGTGGGTCCAGTCCAGCCACTGCAAATTAGAATAATGATAATAAGACAGATCTACCGAGTCAAAGCAGGGCCACGGGGAAAAACTGGTGCAGACTAGTACCTGTCGCGCGGTCCCGTTTGTGCAAAAGGATTGTGTGTGATGCTGAGTCACTATACACAGAGGGACTCTCTTGAAGGTCGTAAGCCAAATCGTCAATATAGGTTTTCCTTGACGACTGGCATTTGGAGGGCCTTCATCTTACATGTTATACGTGCCGAATTTGAATGCTTAGGACCATGTAGTAATATTACAATCAGAAAAGATTTATATGCATATGTGTATACACACACACACACACACACACACATACTTTAAAAAACTTCCCTTGGGGACGCCTGGGTGGTTCAGTGGTTTAGCACCTGCCTTCGGCCCAGGTTGTGACCCCAGGGTCCCAGGATCAAGTCCCGCATCGGGCTCCCTGCATAGGGCTTGCTTCTCCCTCTGCCTGTGTCCCTGCCTCTCTCTCTCTCTGTGTCTCTCATGAACAAACCAATAAAATCTTTTAAAAACTAAAAAAAATAAGATATTAATAAATATATTTTTTTATTTATTTATGATAGTCACAGAGAGAGAGAGAGAGAGAGGCAGAGACATAGGCAGAGGGAGAAGCAGGCTCCATGCACTGGGAGCCCGACGTGGGATTCGATCCCGGGTCTCCAGGATCGTGGCCTGGGCCAAAGGCAGGCGCCAAACCACTGCGCCACCCAGGGATCCCAATAAATTTTTTTTTTTTAAAAACCTTCCCTTAATTTTACCGATGTAATCGTCTTCCATTTTTACCAACATTTGTCAACTGATCGGTGCACAAGGCTGAGCTGCCTGAGAAAAAAAAAACAGCCCTCAGACTCCAAAGGTTTACACAGTCTGGTAGAGAATGGAAAATGGACCCAGGAAAATAAAGTGTAGGGCAGCCCGTGACAAGTGCCACAGGGCTCTTGGTTCATGTGGGCAAATTACTGGACCTTTGCAAGCCTGCTTCCTCCTCCGAAAACAGATGGCATACTAAGCACCGGATGGCATACTAAGCACCAAAGCTGAGTATGGGCTGCACAGGGGCAGAGCCTGGAGGGGGCCTGGGATGCCAGGAGAGATGCAAGGGGCCTGGGGCCGCCGAGCCCCCTCTGTGCTGTGCAGGGCGCCGAGCACTCAGGGCCCAAGGGCCGCACCGGGTCACCGCATGCAAGCTCCGGCGACTTTCCAAAACGGGGCGCAGGGTGGGCAGGTGCACACCTGCCCGGGAAGCGTGGGGAAGGCTGCAGACTGAGGGCTGGCTCGGGGCCTCCCTGGGCGGGCAGCGGGGGGTGGTGGCCTGAGGTCCGAGGCTACTGAGAGGGAGAGACGGGGAAAGACTGGGTCTAGGTTGCAGAGAAGCTCACGTGCCAGCTGCCGGGCCCTGCTTCTGATGGCGGTGCGAGCCGGGAGGGTGGCAGCCCGCACACCCTTTCCAGAAGCTTCATGGGTGTGCTGGGCTTGCTGCTGAGTGGGCCCAGGGGACAGGGTCTGCCCTCACCCCCAGCACTGTGAAGCCCCTTAGCACGTGGATTTTTTTTTAAGATTCTATTTATTTATTTATTCATGAGAGGCACAGAGAGAGGCAGAGATGCAGGCAGAGGGACAAGTAGGCCCCATGCAGGGAGCCCGACGTGGGACTCAACCCCGGCACCCCAGGATCACACCCTGGGCCGAAGGCAGCGCTAAACCACTGGGCCACCCGGGCTGCCCAGCACCTGGCTTTTGATCCTACTGTCACCACTGCTCTGTCAAATGTTGCTGGTAATCTGGTCGCCAGGGCAGGTGTCGCTCTAGGTCCCTGTGGTCCCGTCTGCCCCTGGAGCACCCAATACAGGTCAGAGCCCGCTTCCGCCGTCAGAGTAACCTGACTGTCTGAACCTCTTGGTGTTTTAGTTCCTACCTATGAAAACGGAATAACCACAGTCCCTCAGGGAGGGGGTTCCCACGAGGGGTGGGGAAGTGAGGGAGGGCCCGTTGGGGCGCACAGTGAGCTCCACCTCCCTTTACTCCAGAAACTTCTGTGTGGCTTGCCCTGATGCTACAGCCCTTGGGCTGGGTGCCTGGGGTATAAGGATAGGTCCCTGCCCTCGGGGAGCCCCCAGTCCTGAGCGGGGCGCACAGTAATCTGTAAACGAATGCCAAGTTTGAAAAAAGGGAAGCAGAGGATGCTTGGCCTCTAAGAGTGGCCTGCTGGGCTGCGCGGCGCTGCGTAGACCAGGCCGCTCAAGGCGGTGCAGCCCAAACTGCGTCTGGAGGAGTCGCAGAAGGGGGCCAAGTTTGGGGGTCCCCGGGTGGCTCAGGGGTACAGCGTCTGCCTTCGGCCCTGGGCGTGACCCCAGGATCCTGGGATCGAGTCCCGCATCGGGGTCCCCGCGGGGAGCCTGCTTCTCCCTCTGCCTGGGTCTCTGCCTCTCTCTGTGTGTCTCCCATGAATAAATAACATCTTAAAAAGGAAAAAAAGAAAAAGGAGCGAAGAGCAGGTGGGGGGGTGACATGGGGCAGTGTGCATGGCACTTGGGAGGGGAGATGGAGGACGGGCTCAGGAGCGGGCTTGCGCTCGGGAGCTGGAAGGGAAACAGAGCTCAGAAGAGAAGAAGGGTCGAGGGTCGTGTTGATCCAGCCAGCGCTGTGCTTTGGGGTGTGTGGACCTGCGCGCTCCCCCCCTCCCCGCCCTCCCTCCCCCCTTCTCTGCTGTACACAGCGTGGCCTGTGACATTTTACTTAATCTCCTATCGATTGACATTTGGGTTTGTCCTTTTTCCCTAAATTACCAGCAATGCCACAGCAAGCATCCTTGGGGGGGGGATCAACACATCAAGAGCGTCCACACCTTCCGCCTTGATCTGCTGCTTCTTCGGAAAAAGCTCTGCTTCCCTTCGTGTAGTGTTTTCAGCGGGAAGCTTCAGGTTTTCTTGCAGGTGTCTTGACTCCCGTGTGCACGCAGGGAATCTTAGCCTCGCTCAGTTTATATGGGCGTGTATTTTCTTTGGATTATTTATTTATTTATTTATTTATTTATTTTTAAAGATGTTATTTATTCATGAGAGACACACAGAGGGCGGCAGAGACACAGGCAGAGGGAGAAGCAGGCTCCCTGCGGGGCGCCCGACGTGGAACTCGATCCCGGGACCCTGGGGTCACGGCCTGGGCCTAAGGCAGACGTTCAACCGCTGAGCCACCCAGGGGTCCCTCTTTCCTGTAGCGCCCCCACCCAGTTTCCCCTGTGGTTGGCGTCTTCTGCTGCTGTGCCACGGTGGTCGATATGTTATTATTAGTGGAAGCCCCACTTTATTCCGGCTTCATTCGTTTCTCCGTAACGTTCACAACAGCATGACACGGGGAGCCGGCATGTCTCCTTGGGCCCCTCCGAGCTGTGACCGTCGCTCGCCTTGACCTTGGCCCTGATGACCCTGCCCGTTTTGAAGACGACTGGTCCGGGATTTTGTAGCGCACTCCTGACTCGGGGTTTTTGCCCTGTTCTTCTCGTGACCACACTGGGGTTATGGGTTTTGAGGAGCAAGAGGCACAGGGGTGAGGTGTCGTTCTTGACACATCGTATCAGGGACACCTGTTAGCAGCAAAATTATCTTTCTATTTGCCCGCTGATGTCTGTTAAGCTCAAACATGGGTTCCCACTGGCATCTCCAACCAACCCAGTGCCCCGGGGTTCATTCTGTCCCCCTCACCCCCCACCCCCGCATAAGCTCTATTTTTTTTTAAAGATTTAGTTATTTATTCACGAGAGACACAGACACACAGAGAGAGGCAGAGCCACAGGTGGAAGGAGAAGCAGGCTCCATGCAGGGCCCGTTGCGGGACTCGATCCCGGGACCCCAGGGTCACATCCTGGGCCTAAGCCCCCGCAGCGGGCCCTATCTGCGGCTTCTGAGTTTCCTCCTGAACTTGGCACAGGCCAGGCCCTTGTCCGAGCCCGCGTGGCTCGTGTCTCTATGCTGCTCCCCTCGGCATCTCCTCCTCTTCAGGCTGCAGAAATGACGCTTTGTCCGGGGCAAGGAAGGAGCACTCTGTGTCGGGGGGGGGGGGGGGGGTGATGTGTGCCTCCCGAGTCAGGGGACTCTCACGGGGACAGTCTTACGAGGCCTTCCTGTTTCACGCATCCCTTTTGGCTCAGGAACACCTGGGGTGGGAGGAACACCTGGGGTGGGAGCAACAGCCGGGGTCGGCCCGAACTCTGCGTTGGCGGACGGAGAAGGGCCGAGGGGACGTCAGCGCACACGCAGCGCGTCCCCGGACAGAGAAGGCCGCCGCGCGAGGCGGGTGGGGAGCAAGACGGCGGGGTTGGTGGGAGCCCGGCAGGCTGGATCCTGTTTGGCTTTGGACCGGGGGCATTTCGTGAAGGGAGAAGTTGAAAGCGCACAGAGCAGAAGTGTGCCACCCGGTTCCGAGACTCGGCTCGGCCGCTGCTGTCCTCCTGACCTTTCCTTCGGTTCCCACACCCCCTGAAACCAGGGGCCCTTCCGCCTCCAAAGTGCTCCGGCTCCCTGCGGTGTCCTGGCCCATTATTCCAGACACTAGGCTTCAGGAAACGCAGGAATGGGTGGCAGCAGAGGGAAAGACCCAGGTCTTCAGATATTTGGCCCGCAACCTGGGGCTGCCTCGAGAAGGGAATGTGCAGAGGACCGCCTTGTCCCTGCTTGTGCAGTCGGACGTGCTGTGGAAAGGAGACTGTCCTCTTCGTCATGCTGAAATAAGCTTCAATTTGGTTTAGCTGAGCCGCCGTGTACAGTTGCACAGGTTGTCCACTGCTCAAGAGTAGCTGGCCGTATGGTCAACCGAGGCTGTCCTCTAGCCCTCCCTCTTTGTACCTAGCTCTGTGCCCTGATCTAGGGCGACATTAGCCACAGGAGGACTGCTTTAGCCAACTTTTTCATGACAGGGCTGCCATTCTCTAATGGGTATTGAGGTATCATCTAGACAAGCACTTTAAGCTTTTGTTTGAAATGAGAAATAATAGTACAAATGGAAAAGAACTGCAGTTGGGACTGAGCATACGGGGCCAGGTGTGAGTCTGAGCACTAACGCTGAGTGCTCTGGAGGGTGGGTTAAGGGACTCAGGAGTGAGGGAGGGGTGGGGAGTGGAGAAAAAACTATGGAAGTGTGGGAACAGGTGCACGAGGACCATGAGATGCACAGGAGCTGCTACCTGTGGCCGAGTCCTGTGGCCCTTGTCACCCATGTCTGTGCCGACCAGGGAGGGGCCGTGGGCTTGGAGGCGCCCTGAGAAGCTGCCATCAGCCTCCGAGATGTGGGCCCACAAAGCAGCCATGCCCTCGGGAGCTCTGCACCTCAATTTAGTTATTTATTTAGATTTTATTTATGTATTTAATTTCTTTACTCATGAGAGACACAGAGAGAGAGGCAGGGACACAGGCAAAGGGAGAAGCAGGCTCCCTGCGGGGAGCCCGATGTGGGACTCATCCCAGGACCCCGGGATCACAACCTGGGCTGAAGGCAGATGCCGAGCCACCCAGGCACCCTGCTGCACCCCAATTTAAAGCCAGCACAGACTCCCATCAGATCTGGCCTTGCTGTCTAGGGATTCTCTGGTGCATTTCTTCATCGAAATCCTTTGCTTAAGAAATGGTTCTTTTCCAGGACTCCGTCCACTGGGGCCTTTCCTATATTTTATGTTGATTCTTGGGGGGACCTGCAACTGGTGCCAGGTACCCAGGGCTGCCCTAGGTCTTGAGCCTTCTCCAGGGCCCGCACCCCGCCCGTGTGGGCCACAGCCGGGGCAAGGGAGCAGTGACAGCTCTGCCGGTGGAGTGTTGACCCCGCACCAGGTGCTGCTCTGAGACCAGCATGGCTTAGTCCTCGAAGCCAACGGATGAGGACGATGCTGGGGGGTTTTATCCCCATTTGAGAGATGGGAAAAGCAAGGCTCAGAGAGGTTCATCCGAACAGGTGCACGTTGGCCGACTGGAGCGCTTCACGACGGATCATTTCCATTTTGAAATAAAGACCAGTGTCAGCAGGGCGGCAAGAGGAAGAGAGGAAGGGGCGGCCGAGACGTACGCCCTGGCGGCCTGGCCCCGGAGGGCCGGTCCTGGGGCTCGGGCCGAGGATCCCCCCGCCCTTTCCACATGGGGCTGAGCTTCCCGTCTGCAGCGACCCTCTGGCCCCGCCGTCCATTTCATTGTCATCTCTCAAGGTCACTGGTTGTGCAGGAAAACCCGCGGAGCCTCGTTGGCCTTGAACAAGCGGCTCATCTTCACCAGCGTGCCCAGCACGGGCACCCACCAGGCCGTCGGCAAGTGTCGCCCCACCGTGTGCCACGCTTCCGAGTGCCCGGATGACGGATCTGTAATGGGCTGACACTTGGTGGCCCGGGAGCCAGGGCATGTGTGTCTGGCCTTCCCAGAAAGGCTGCCCAGGAGTCCAGCCTGACGCTCAGGCCACTGCTGGCCATCAGTTTTACTTACTACTTTTTAAAAGATTTGACTGAAAAAATAAAAAAATAAAAAATAAAAAAATAAAAGATTTGACTGCTTTATTAGAGAGAGAACGGGTGATAGAGCAGGAGGGAGGGGGGCAGCGGCAGAGGGAGAAGCAGACTGCGCGCTGGGCAGGGAGCCCGACCCGAGGACCCCGGGATCAGGACCTGAGCCGAAGGCAGAGCTTCCCTGAGAGCCCCCCAGGTGCCCCTTTACTTATCTTCAGAAGCTATTTCTGAGCAAATGGTTCAAGGGAAACCGAGAGCCGGGGTGGCGCGGACATGAGATCCTATGAAGCCACAGGCTGTGTTGCCTGGTGTCATGGAAACCCTGGGGGGGGGTGTGATAATAATGACACAACGTGTGCGATACCGCATGTGTGTGCGTGTGCGTGAAAACGTCCCCCCTTCACTTGATGGGATGAGCACTGGGTGTTATTCTGTATGTTGGCAAATTGAACACCAATAAAAAATAAATTAAAAAAAAAAAAAACGTCCCCCGTCCCCACCCAGTCCCCAGTGTAGGGTGAGATGAAGCACACCCATCCCATCCCAAATGATTCTCTTGGCCAGGGGTCGGCCAGTGTTCTCTGTGAAGTAAATATTTTAGGCTTCGCGGACCAAGAGGCACATTGAAGACATTATGTAGGTACTTCCGTCGTACGAGAAAAACACATCGCACAATTATTTATTTTTTAAAAGATTTTATTTTTATTTATTTATGAGAGACAGAGAGAGACAGAGAGAGAGAGAGAGAGAGGCAGAGACACAGGCAGAGGGAGAAGCAGGCCCCATGCCGGGAGCCCGACGCGGGACTCAATCCCAGGACTCCAGGATCGCGCCCCGGGCCAAAGGCAGGTGCGAAACCGCTGAGCCACCCAGGGATCCCCCCCGCACAATTATTTAATGGATAAAAATCAAAACGGAATAACCAAGTGCACTTTTTTGGTGATCTAGGTCTAATAAGGACAAGAATGGAATTCTTTTGGGGGGATGATCGCATCGTGTGATTGAAGTTTAAAGTCAGTGTTCTTTTTTTTTTTAATTTTATTTATTTATGATAGTCACACAGAGAGAGAGAGAGAGAGAGAGAGAGAGGCAGAGACACAGGCAGAGGGAGAAGCAGGCTCCATGCAGGGAGCCCGATGTGGGATTCGATCCCGGGTCTCCAGGATCGCGCCCTGGGCCAAAGGCAGGCGCTAAACCGCTGCGCCACCCAGGGATCCCTAAAGTCAGTGTTCTTTAGCAGCAGACCGGTTGCAAGTGTTTATTTGTAAAAATTACTCTTCCCTCCCCCATCCCGCGCCCTGGGGCCTGCTTGGGCCCACACGCTGTGGTTTGCGGACCCCAGTGCTCAGTTAAACCTTCTGAGGCCCTCGGTTCCACTTCACCTGTCAGACCAAATCAGGAAACTGAGTCTTCGTGCCTGGTGCGTGCTCATCCAGCCCCCCGCTGGCCCATTCACCGAAAGTTTGTTGGGCTTAGGCCACGTGCCAGGTGCTGGCTGAGGTGCGGGGACACCCGGGGGGACAGGCCCCACGGAGCCCCACACTTCCCTTGCTATGAGCTGTCTTGGAAATGAGTGGGACAAAGTCAAGGCGACGCAAGTGTTATTTAACTGTGAATCCTACAACAAAAGAGGAGTTTGGGCAACCCTAAACTGACCTCAAAGTTGTGAAGTTTACAAAAACACACTAAAGCTTGCGAAGCGGAAGAAAAATATTCCCTGTTTCTCTCCTTCCTTTTCCCCTGATCCTAGACTCCAGAGCAAAGCGATGTTAACATTTTTTTTTTGAGATGTTATTTATTTATTCATGAGAGACACAAAGAGAAAGAGAGACAGAGACACGGGCAGAGGGAGAAGCAGGCTCCCTGTGGGGAGCCCGATGCGGGACTAGATCCCAGGACCCCGGGATCACGCCCTGAGCCGAAGTCAGACGCTCAACTGCTGAGCCACCCCGGCGCCCCCCACCCCGATGTTAACATTTTGGTGAGGATCCTTGCAGCCATCTCCCCACCCCCCGACATACACCCCAAAATACACAAACTCACACATACACACACCCAACCCCATATGCGTTATATTTGTATCACTTACTCAAATTATTTTATAAATAACTTTCTCCCCTCCCCGTGAATTTCAGTTTTGAAATTTGAAAGCACAGTCAATAAATGATTTGGCAACAGTTAAGAAATCACAAGTTCCCTTCTTCTCACATAAAGTTCTGCAAACCACGTGCTAGGTTCCGCTGATGGTAAAGCAGCCGAGTTCAGGAAGTTGGCCAGTTTCTTTTCCCTGAGTGCACCTACCGCCCAGAGGACAGCCCCCCTCGGTGCTGCAGGTGACGGGATGAGACTTTAGGACCACAGAAGCTCGGTAAGCCGCCCCTATTCTTTTAACAAAGCTTTCCAACAAAATACCTGATTCCGACTCCGAAATGTGGTTTGGGAGCAAATGGTGTGGACACAGAAAGGGACGGATGGGGCCACAAGCATAAAAAGGTTAAGTATTGAAGCAACCCCTAATGTGGGCCGAGTGGCCTCATGTGCAGTAGGTTTTGAAAATCAAACCTAGTAAGCGATCTTACTAATTCCAATAGGACAACAAGCAAATTCCAGGTTCAGGAGTTGACTATGACTCTCCGGTCGTGCAGGAAGCAATATTCTCTTCTAGAACCAAAGAGTTGAAAGCCAAGTGGGTGGGAGAAGTGTTTTTCCTTTGCTACCTCTATAAAAAAAAAATTAAATTAAGCTAAATTAAAAAGGGCAAACTCTGATCTCACATGCGCCAGTCGCTTGCGAGGGCCTAGGCGGAGCCTGAAATTGAGACTCGTAGGAGCTTAATGTTCAATATTAGTTGCCCCTTTTCTTGTTCAGGATTTTTGAGTAAACGTGGTACCATTTCTGCAGTTGTGTGCTTGAGTGTTGAGACCTAGCAGGGGGTCAGTTTTTTGTTATTGCCGACAACTGTCAGATGGAAACACAAACTTGACGATTTTAAGATGTGTTTTCTACAAAAAACTCTGAGATTTGAGAGCAGTTAAAAAGTCTGATTTCAAGAGACTCTCATCCAAAATTTACCTTATAATGTTTCCATGCTCAGTCAGTGCTTATTAAAGTTCTTGGAGTTATTTACTTCTACAGCCATTTAGTGTATATTTAAGTTTTCGAAGTTCTTTTTCTTTCCTTTTTTATTTTTTTTAAAGATCTTAGTTCCAGGTAGTTAAGGTTACGGTGTAATATTAAGCTCAGGTGTACAATGCGGTGATTCAGCGCTCCCATCCATCACCCGGTGCTCATCACAAGTGCCCTCCTCCATCCCCATCACCTGTTTCACTTCTCCCCTCACCCCCCTCAACCACCCGTGTGTTCTCTGTAGCTGAGTCTGTTTCTGGGTTTGTCTCTCTCTCTCTGTCTTTCCCCACCCCCTTTGCTCATCTGTTTTGTTTCTTAAATTCCACAAATGAGTGAGATCATATGGTATTTGTCCTTCTCTGACTTATTTCACTTAGCATCATCCTCTCTACCGCCCCCCCCCCACATGGTTGCAAATGGCGAGATTCCACTCTTGTTGGTGGCCGAAAGGAGTTAATTTTGAAATCCATGTAATGCCCGTTTTAGATCTTGAAAGGAGACGAAGTCTGTACTGAATTTTTATGATGCTTTATGAACTGACTGTGGTGGCCCGCCAGGGCCAATGACACATGTGGAATTGGGATTGAAGTTATCCAGTTTCTTTTCTTTTTTTTTTTTTTAAGATTTTATTTATTTATTCATGAGAGACACACACAGAGAGAGAGGCAGAGACTCAGGCCGAGGGAGAAGCAGGCTCCATGCGGGGAGTCCGATGTCGGACTCGATCCTGGGACTCCAGGATCACGTCCTGGGCCAAAGGCAGACGCTCAACCGCGGACCCAGGCGTCCCGAAGTTATCCAGTTTCTACTAGGTATTTGTCAGCCGCTGTGGGAGCCCCAGCCAATATAACTGTATTATAAAAAAGTGAAAATGGAATGATAACAAAATCAAACTCAGCGTGGAAACATGCCCTGCCTCCCTTCCACCGGTGACTTAGGTAGAGGTGAAGGACCTCACAGGCCCCTGGCAAGGTCCTTTGACCTCAGAGGCTTGACTACACATTGGAATCACCGGGGACCCCCCAGACTGAAGGAATCAGAATGTCGAGGGCTGGGCCTAGCCGTTCGTAGCTTCTCAGCTTCACAGCTTTCTCAACGTGAGCCCAAGAGCCACTGCCTTAGGACAGCACCCGACCAGCTCCTTTGGTCCTTTGCTTAAAAGAGCACAGTCCTTTTGTAGGGGGGTGAGAAGATTCCAGAAGACCCGGAGCTCACTTATTAGCCCCTTGGTTTGATTTCAGAAGGTGAAATGAAGGCTCCAAGCGTGCCTTAGCTGAAAAGCCAGGGCTGTGGTTCAGGGCGAGGCAGGGGGTGACGCTCGCTCGTTCTCCTCCAGGGGCTGCTTCTCATCCTGTCCTGTGCTAAGCCTCAGCACTGCGTGTGGTGGGGGTGGGGGGTGGGGGGGACGGAAGGCAGGCCCCTGGGAAACCAGACTTAGGGGATGTGGGGTGTGTCTCGTGGGGGAACATGTTGTTACTCATGGTTAGTCTTTGAAAACCCGCTGGATGTGATTTATAAGGGCATCTTAGGGTGACGGCCAGAGCCTACTGGGGGGATCATCATTCCAATGGAATGTCTTGACTTCAGCTGGGTTATTAAACAGAGCTGCGGGATTTGCTGCTGTTTAAGGTCTTATCTCCAATTTATGACCCTTCAGGACTATAATGCAGAGTAAATTGGACGCGTAACCCGCGGCTTCTGGGTCGGCAGGAGCGAGTACAGGCCGTGCTGACTTTGCCGAGGGTAACAAAGAGCTCCTCGTGGGTGCCTATGTCTCCAGTCAGTAGGCTTCCGGTGGTTCTACGGAATTCCAGAGAATCTGGAAGTGCCCCAGGGGTAGACTGACCAGTGCAGAAAGGCAAGGTGGAAAATCCACTCCCGGCATTTGAATCCTGAAGGTCCAGGTGTGGCCGGGAGGTCCCTGTGGATAATCCAAACCAGAGCATTGCCAACCAGCTGCTTGCCTCCAGCCCCACCCATCTGCTAACCACTCGGGGTGCCCGGGCTCGGCTGCAGCCCTGCCACGTCCCATTTGAGTGACCTTGGGGAGATCGGCTTCTCTGAGCCTCAGGTTCCCCGTCTGTAAAATGAGGGCTTAGAGTAGCACCTGCCGCCCTGAGTTTTAGGAGGATTAAATACAAAAATGTGTGACTTGGCGCAGCTCCCAGTGTTTGCTTCCTGGTAAAGCACTCACCACGTTCTCCCTCCTATACTTCCAGGAATTCAAATAGCATGATTTTTCATATTTCAACATATAGGAAATCAGGACCCATCTCATTGTGGACGTGTGCGTTTGTTTTTTGTTTTTTTTGTGTGTGTGTTTTTTATTTTTATAAATTTATTTTTTATTGGTGTTCAATTTGCCAACATATAGTATAACCCCCAGTGCTCATCCCGTCTAGTGCCCCCCTCAGTGCCCGTCATCCAGTCACCCCCACCCCTCGCCCTCCTCCCCTTCCACCACCCCTAGTTCGTTTCCCAGAGTTAGGAGTCTCCCCTGTTCTGTCTCCCTCACTGATATTTCCCACTCATTTTCTCTCCTTTCCCCTTTATTCCCTTTCACTATTTTTTAGTATTTTTTTTTTTTGGACATGTGCATTTGATGCAGTAGTGGTATCTTCTTGCCTCCAAAGCTGTGAGCGGATCCGTCAGCTTTGGGATGGATAAAATAAAAAATCCATTGATTAATTATACGTTTTATCCGAGGTGACAAATCCTGTCAACCGTTTCTTTATTCATTGACTGCCAGGATGCCTCAGTGGTCCACAGAGTCAACTGCAAACGAATCAAAACCTGTTAGAAGTTAGAAAAATGTCCAGTTTGGCAAAAATTTAAAAAATAAAAAAATAAAAAAATCAGGTCTGGTCGAATGCCACGGCACACCTGCCCAAACAGGGAAATAAGTCACCTGGGGGGATTAATCACGTTTTATAATCAATGGGTTCTCTTGACACTGCAGCGCTAGGGGTTACCAGCGGGACCCATCCTGAGAAAGGAGTAAACTCGGGAGATGTTGGGAGGCAGAGGGCGAGGAAAGGGGGCATCATTGCCGAAAGGCCGTTTGCAGCCTAGGACAGGGATGTGGAAAGATAAAAAGCTGTTTTATTTCAGGAAGGCAGGCTCGGCCCCCACCCGGAACCCCCGCAGGCGATTTTTGCCCTAGATTGTGAAATTGTGCAGGAAAACCAGCGGGATCTATTTTAGCACCGCCCAGTGGGGAGCGCTCCCTTTGCACCCAGCACGTTCAGCTTCTGTCCTACGCACGACCCTCGGCCCACAGGACGGCTTCTGGGGGTGTCCCCAGCCAAGGCGGACTTTTCTGAGCCTTGAAAGGGCGCTGGGCCTTGAAAATTGTGGTTGTGGCGTCCCCTGGCATCCAAGCACGGAAGGCAGATTTGAGGGAGGACCAAGGCAGGTTGTTTTTTGTTGTGTCGTGTGCATCTTTCGGAACTCGAGGGACTGGTGTGGCCTGTGGTGTGCCACGGCCCCAGCCAAAGACCTGAGGACGCACGGAAAATAGGAAAACGGTTGTGAAATCGCTTCCTCTACAGCTAGCAACAGCTGTCTCTGGCAGGGAGGGGAAGTTAAACAGATTTCTGTGTGCGTGCGTGTGTGCATGTGTGAGTGTGTGTGTGTGTCATAGGCTCTCTTTAAAGAAACAAACGGGTCCTGACTTTTTCTGGGGGTTCCCAGTGAGAATCCAGAGCACGCTGCCTCGGGCGTCCTCGGGGCTGTGCAGGGCACTGAGCCCCGGGCCCGTGTGCACCAAGGGCCTCCTCGGGCCGCTGCACTGTGTCTGGGCGGTGGGGTCACCGGCCACCCGTTCTCACCCTCTTAGTTTCCTGGGGCCTCTGTGACAGGCATCACAAACTTGGTGGCCCAGAACCACAGCACCGGGTGCTCTGGCCATCCTGGAGGCCGGAAGTCTAAGATCCAGGTGCTATCAGCACGCTTGGTTCCTTCTTGGTGGCTCAGGGGGAAGGGTCCCAGGCCCTGCTCCTGGCTCCCCGCAGTGGCCGGCAGGTGGCCGGCAGTCCTCGGTGCTCCTTGCCAACGTCCCCTCCTTCTTAGGACCCCAGTCACCGGACTAGGCTGCACCCTAAAGCAGCAGGACCTCACTTTGACTCCATCCCATTCATTTTGTTTTTTTTTTAAGATTTTATTATTTTTTAGAGAGACAGAGAACACAAGCAGGGGGTGGAGCAGAGGGAGAAGGAGAAGCAGGCTCCGTGCTGAGCAGGGGGCCCAATACAGGACTCGATCCCAGGACCCCAGACATGAGCCGAAGGCAGACACTCAACCCACTGAGCCCCTCAGGCGCCCCGACTCCATTCCAATTCTAAAAACCCTACTTCCAAGTGAGGTCACACTCACAGGTACAGAGAAGTTCAGCGTGTGGGGATCCCTGGGGGGTTCAGAGGCTGAGCGTCTGCCTTTGGCTCAGAGCATGACCCCGGGGTCCCGGGATTGAGTCCCACATTGGGCCCCCTGCTCAGCGCGGAGCCTGCTTCTCCCTCTGCCTGTGTCTCTGCCCCTCTCTGTGCATCTCTCATGAATAAATAAATAAAAATCTTAAAAAAAAAGTTCAGCATGTGTTTGGGGGGCATAACTGAAGCCACCACACTCTCCTTTTCTGATCCCTGTCTGCCACCTCTGCTGGCTTCGGGTCCCCCACCGGTCAGCTCCGCTCTAACCTTTCTCTTTCCGCCAGCGGGTATCTCCCCACCTCACCCCTGGGCCTGATCTGAGCCCCAGGGCGACAGCACTGACAACCAGGGTTGGCTTCTCTTTGGAGAGCTCTTCTTAGAAGGCACAGGGCCTGGGACCCGTGACACTTTAAGGAGACGTTTTGTTTTCTTTAAAATCAGGAAAGTGGGGCAGCCTGGGTGGCTCAGTGGTTCAGCACCGCCTTCAGCCCAGGGCCTGATCCTGGAGACCTGGGATCAAGTCCCACGTCAGGCTCCCTGCATGGAGCCTGCTTCTCTTTTAAAATCTTTTAAAAAATAAAATAAAATAAAATAAAATAAAATAAAATAAAACAAAATAAAATAAAACAATCAGGAAAGTAACATAATCCAGCCCAGACTGTGTGGGGCTTTACGCCAAAACAGTCATTAGAGAAATCTTTTACTATTTTTTTTTTAATGGAGGAAGGAGCCCACAAGTGCCATGAAAGTCATAGCTCAGCCCTGTTGACAACCACATTCGATTTGCTGATTTACCACACATGCCAAGGGAAACTCAGGAATCACTAATATGTCCCCAGGGAAGGAGATCTAAGTTGTTTTTTTTTTTAAGATTTTATTTATTTATTCATGAGAGACATACACAGAGAGAGAGAGGCAGAGACACAGGCAGAGGGAGAAGCAGGCTCCCTATGGGGAGCCCGATGGGGGACTCGACCCCGGGACCCCAGGATCAGGCCCTGAGCCAAGGGCAGGTGCTAAACCACTGAGCCACCCAGGGATCCCCTAAGTTTTTTTTTTTTTAAGATTTTATTTATTTGATGGAGAGCCAGAGAGCACAAGCAGGGGGAGAGGCAGGGGACAGGGGAGGGGGACAAGCACACTCCCTGCGGAGCGGAGCGCAGAGCCCGACTCGGGGGCTCCATCTCACAGCCCTGAGATCGTGACCTGAGCCGAAACCAAGAGTCGAGCACTTACCCAACTGTGCCACCCGGGCGCCCAGGAGGTTTAAGTACTGATCCCCAGTCCCTTATCTGAAACCTGTAGGCCAGCAGGGCGTCCGAATTCAGAATTCACATTCCAGCAAGATGACATGCTCCCCACACGATACATTATAAAACACTTCCAAGGGGTCCAGGTCAGGCACGTGGCTGTTTCTGCCGTGAAACAAGAATGCTCACGCTAAGTACGGAAATACAGGTGACAGTAGCCTTAGGTCAGTTCAGGTCACGTTCTGCTGCCAAATATGTTATAAAAGAAACAAAAATGTAGTCTTCTGGTGCTCAGATTTCTTAGGATTTCAGAGTTGCAGAGAGGGGACTGAGAATGCGTGCAAGACAGGACCTGCATTAAGAAAATAAACCGTAAACCACTATCCTGGGCACCAGAAGGCCTCATTCGATCAATAGCTGTGTCTGATTGTTTTTTTCTTTTTGCTTGTATCGATTTTTCTCATGCTCGGTGAATCGCTCAGGTGATTGGTATTGGTTGTTATTTCATACTCAAGCGTGGGGCATCAAATAACTGATTACGAGCTCCGATTTCAAGGACAAGACTTCCCAACGGATGAGTCTGTGCCCAAGATGAATGGCTGTGAGTCGCTTTTGGTCAGACTATGCCAACGTGATCATAGATCTTTTCTCTGGTGCAGGGCTGAGGCTGGGGTGAGGCGAGTTGAGGTGCTCATCCAGGTGCAAAATTTAAGGAAGGGAGGATGCCAAAAAGCTCCGTAATCAAGATAAGCAATATTTTAATAGTGCTATTTGCTATTCAAAAATCAAACTGGCAAATTACAGCCCAGCCTGCAGACTAGTTTTGCCAGTTTTGGTGAATAAAGTTTTTTTGGAACCACAGCTGGGCTCAGGGTGAGGCAAGTGAAGTGGTGCCTCACAAGTGCAGGGTTGGATTCTGTCTTTATTGAAAGATTTTTTAAAAATTTATTTATTCATGAGAGACACAGAAAGAGAGAGAGGCAGAGACACAGGCAGAGGGAGAAGCAGGCTCCATGCAGGGAGCCCGATGTGGGACTCGATCCCAGGACCCCAGGATCACGCCCTGAGCCAAAGGCAGATGCTCAACCACTGAGCCACCCAGGTGCCCATCTTTATTTAAAATGTTGAATATTTAGCCCATGAGAGATTTTAAGTTGTTAGACTAGCATTCACCTTGATGACTAAGTTTTGGGGTGCCCCCTTAAATTTGGCACTCACAGCCCTGCTACCGTGCTTGTTCATTTTCCCAGGGAGAAGCTCCGGTTTCCTGCTGGGGTGCTAGAGGGGAGTGTCCATGAGCTGGGACATTGGCAGAGTTCCCAGAGCCAGGGGTGGTGCAGGAGGAAGATGGGGAGGATGGAGAGGGTGGGGAGTATCGGGAGGATGGGGAGGATGGGGAGGGTGGGGAGGGTGGGGACGATGGGGACGATGGGGAGGATGGAGAGGGTGGGGAGGATGGGGAGGATGGAGAGGATGGGGAGGGTGGGGAGGGTGGGGAGTATCAAGAGGATGGAGAGGATGGGGAGGGTGGGGAGGGTGGGGACGATGGGGAGGATGGAGAGGGTGGGGAGGATGGGGAGGATGGAGAGGATGGGGAGGGTAGGGAGGGTGGGGAGTATCAGGAGGATGGGGAGGATGGGGAGGATGGGGAGGGTGGGGAGTATCAGGAGGATGGGGAGGATAGGGAGGGTGGGGAGGATAGGGAGGATGGGGGCGATGGGGAGGATGGAGAGGGTGGGGAGTATCAGGAGGATGGGGAGGATAGGGAGGGTGGGGAGGATAGGGAGGATGGGGACGATGGGGAGGATGGAGAGGGTGGGGAGTATCGGGAGGATGGGGAGAATGGGGAGGGTGGGGAGTATCAGGAGGATGGGGAGGATGGGGAGGATGGGGAGGATGAGGTCGATGGGGAGGGTGAGGAGGATGGGGAGGGTGGGGAGGGCGGGGCTCGGTGCTGTCTGCTGCAGGTGCTCTCTGTCGATGTGCCTTCGCAGATGTGGGGGGGGGGACCCGGTCCTTACTCTCCCTTAGTGGGGGCCTTGACCTGCCAGGGCGGGAGAGGCAAACAGCAGCAGAAGTGCGCGTCCTTTCTCCTCCCTGTCTCAGGTTCGGTTTTATTTGCATAGTTGCACTTTCTGTGTTACTTGCATAATTGCCCCCTTGCGCCCTCGATTTTATTTGCCAAGTTGCCATTTCTCTATTTTGGGGGGGGGGGGGCGAGTGGCCATTTCTCTATTTTCCTTGCAGAGTTGCCAGGCTGGATGTGTTGGCTCGTCGACGACACCTGAGTGAGGCCTGACTGTCCCGGGTACCCTTCTCGCCCTGCCTGGGATCTGGCTCCCCAGGAGGTGCTTCTGGAGCCACAGACTTTTGGGAGCCAGGGGCTCGGCTGGGGAGGTCATGCTGCTCCTGCTGGGGTCTTGCCCCCCCCTCCAGCTCCAGCTGGACGAGCGAGCTAGGGCCTTGCCAAGTGGCCTGGCCCCTGGGCCTCACCCAGCACTTTGAGAGAGGACCTGAGGCAGAGGGAGAGGCTGACGGGGGGAGGTTTTCTCCTCAACCCCCAGGCTAGCAGCCTGCCCACCACTTCCCACCCTGCCCCGCCTTGTGTTTCTCTTCAAATTGAGGTTACATGGAGCTTGTCCACTCTGGACTCGTGGAAGGGTGGAGCTAGGAACCTCGAGCTCCTTGCTCACAGATCTGCGGGATGTCCTGATCCCTTCCCTGGCCGACATCTACTGTAAGCTGCCTCACTCTCTGGGAGGCCATTTTCATCCTGAAAAAAACAACAAAACAAAACAAAACAAAAAAACCCAGTGGAGTTCAACAAGTTCTCCTCCTGGTCTCCAGTGCCCCCTAGAGGCTTTTCTGCTCACTTGTTCATTGTTGTAGGAGAGGCCTTGGCCTCTGAAATGAGACGTGGAGGCCTTAACTTGAGGCCACACAGGGCAGCTCTGTCCTCTGGACCTGCCCAACGAACTACCTAAAAATGCCACTCCTACCAACACAGCTATTTAGCAGGCCAAGGGAAGAGTCTCCAATCTGGCCTTACCCTGCCATCTGTTCCTCATGGGCCCTTTTAAACATTAATTTTGAATTTTTTAATTAATTAATAATTAAAAATTAGAGCAGGAACCTGACAAGCACTACCTCAGCCATTACCCCAGTTTCATCATGAGAAAACCAACAGACAAATCCCAATCGACGGACAGTCTACATAACCAACCTCTTCCCTGTCTTTATTTCTCTTCATAATAATTTCCTTTTTTTTTTCTTTTAAGGTTTTATTGATCTAGTTGACAGAGGGAGAGAGAGAGTGCACAAGCAGGGGGAGCTGTGGGCAGAGGGGGGCGGAGAAGTAGGCCCCCCGCAGAGTGGAGAGCCCAATGCGGGCCTCAATCCCAGGACCCCGGGATCATGACCTGAGCCGAAGGCAGATGCTTCACCCACTGAGCCCCCGGGCGCCCCTCTCCACCGTAATTTCTACCGTCTAATAGGAGTAATCCGTTCACCAAAGGAGAACACTGAGCAGGACTTGCCCGATCAGATATAACATCCCCTCAAACTGTAGTTATTAAAACATGCGGTGCTAGCGCATGAATGATGAACAGATTGATGAAGCAGAGAGTCTAGAAATAGACCCAAATATACAGGAAAGTGGACAGCCCGGGGGACTCAGCGGTTTAGTACCACCTTCGGCCCAGGATGTGGTCCTGGAGACCCGGGATCGAATCCCACGTCGGGCTCCCTGCATGGAGCCTGCTTCTCCCTCTGCCTGTGTCTCTGCCTCTCTCTCTCTCTGTCTTTCATGAATAAATAAATACAATCTTTAAAAAAAAACAAATATACAGGAAAGTTAGTATATGATAAAAGGAGTATATCAAGTTGGTGAGCAAAAAATTATTCAAATGATGTTACACATCAACAAAACAGAACAGCTGGGATCCCTGGGTGGCGCAGCGGTTTGGCGCCTGCCTTTGGCCCAGGGCGGGATCCTGGAGACCCAGGATCGAATCCCACGTCGGGCTCTTTGTGCATGGAGCCTGCTTCTCCCTCTGCCTGTGTCTCTGCCTCTCTCTCTCTCTCTCTCTCTCTCTGTGACTATCATAAATAAATAAAAATTTAAAAAAAGAAGCATTAAAAAAAACAGAACAGCAACCTACTGAATGTGAGAAGATATTTGCAAAGGGTCTGTCTGATAAAGGGTTGCTATCCAAAATGCATGAACTATACAACTCAACACCAAAAAAATAGTCTGATTAAAATTGGGCAGAGGACCCGAATAGACATTTTTCTAAAGAAGGCATAGGGATGGCCAACAGACGCATGAAAAGATGCTCACCATCATTCATCCTCAGGAAAATGTAAATCAAAACCTCCATGAGATCTCACCTCACACTTGTCACAATGGCTAAAATAAAATGCACACACAAAAGACATGTTGAGGGGGATGTGGAGAAAAGAGAACCCTTGTGCCCTGTTGGTGGCGATGTTAATTGGTGCTGGTACAACCACTGCGAAAAATACTGTTGGAGGTTCCTCAAAAACTAAAAAATAGAAACACTATATGGTGTAATTTCACTACTGGGTATGAATCCAAAGAAAATGGAAGCACGAATTCAAAAAAATACACACACTCCTATGTTCATTACAGCCTCATTCACAATAGCCAGAATGTGGGAGCAGCCTAAGTGTCCATCGATAGATGAATGGATAAAGATGTAGTGTACACACAACAGCTATAAAAAAGAATGAGATCTGGGCAGCCCGGGTGGCCCAGTGGTAGCGCCACCTTCAGCCCAGGGCGTGATCCTGGAGACCAGGGATCGAGTCCCACGTTGGGCTCCCTGCATGGAGCCTGCTTCTCCCTCTGCCTGTGTCTCTGCCTCTCTCTCTCTCTCTCTCTCTCTCTCCCATAAATAAATAAATTAAATATTTTGTTTAAAAAAGGCTATTGTGATATAATTTAAAGAAAAAGAATGAGATCTTGCCACTTGTGACAACGTGGATGGACCCAGACGGCATTATGCTCAATGACATACGTCATAGACAGATACTGTATGATTTCACTTATCTGTGGAATCTAAAAAACAAACAAAAAAAAAAGAACGAATCAAAGAAGCAGACCTAGGAATACAGACAACAAACTAGTAGTTGCCAGAGGAGAGGGTGGTGGGGAATGAGAAAAATGGGTGAAGGGGGCAATGGGAGATACGGGCTTCCAGGTAGGGAATGAGTACGCCTCGGGGATGAAGGGTACAGCGCAGGCAGTACAGTCAGAGGTACTGTAATAGCGCTGTGTGGTGGCAGGTGGGGGCCACACCTGTGCTGAGCAGAGCATGAGGTGCAGAGGTATCGAATCACTAGGTTATGTGCCTGAAACTAATGTGACACTGAGTGTCAACTATACCTCGGTGAAAATAAATACATAAACAGTGTTGGGGCAACCAGGTCTCTGTTGAGAAAAAAATATTGTGAGTCTGCACCTCATGTTTTTGTTTTGTTTTTTTTTTTTAAAGATCTTATTTACTTATTCATGAGAGACACAGAGAGAGGCAGAGACACAGGCAGAGGGAAAAGCAGGCCCCATGCGGGGAGCCCAATAGGGGACTAGATCCCAGGACCCCGGGATTACGCCCTGAGCCGAAGGCAGATGCTTAACCGCTGAGCCACCCAGGCGTCCCTGTACCTCATGTTTTAAGCCAAAACAATCCCAGTGAGATAAATATTTCAGTGTAAGAAAGTGAAATCATAAAATTACTAGGAAAAAAAGATGAGAAAATCGTTGTTGATGGAACAGAAATGTGGAATATCCTTTATGGTGTACACTTGCCACAACTCCCAAATTCATCCGTCCATGAGGCTCCTCTGAGCCCAAGGGGCATATATGTAACTGCCTACTGGACATCTCCACTGGAAGATCACAAACTCAAATTTAACATATCAAATTAATATAATTAGAGGCTTTAAACAATACGCATTTATTAGCTCAAATTTCTGTAGGTTAAGTCTGAGTGGGCTTGCCTGGGTCCTCTGCTCTAGATCTCCTAAGGCTCACATCAACATACTGGCCAAGCTGGACTCTTCTCTCCAGGTTCCGAGTAAGGATCCATTTGCAAGTGCATTCAGGGTGTCAGTCAGTTTTAGTTCTTTGTGGTTGTAGGATGGGAGAGGGGGCATTTCTTTGCAAGGTGTCAGCAGAGAATCACTCTCGGCTTCTAAAGGCTGCCTGCATTCCCCGTCAGCGGCCCCATCCACCTTTAAGTCCGCAAGAGTCAAATTATTCTCCTGCTTCTGATCTCTGGTTCTCCTTTCTGCTGCGAGCCAGAGAAAACTCGCTGCTTTTAGAGGCACATACAATTAAATTAGGCCCATCTAGATAATCAACCTTTTGCCACAGTGACATAGCACGATTACACCAGTAGTGCGAGGGGGCAAAGGCCAGAGGGGCCCTCTTAAAATTCTGCCTACCAAACCAGGTAAAGCAGGGCTTTCTTCTAGTAAAACATCAAGTAGCGGCACCTAGATTGTGCTGTATTTGAAAATAACTGAAAGTAACTGGAAATGCCTGGGGGTTCTGGTTCACCTTATATATTTTCATCTCATCAGGAGCTGGCTCTTCCTCGAGTGCGATGAATTGGCAGTGATCACTGATCCCCAGAATATCACTATTCACTACCAAGGCTATGACAGTGACTGTTAGCTCATTAACCCTCAACTTTAGAAGGATTTAAAGAGGAAGCACTTACCTGGCTTCACTCTCAATAAGGATGTGAGTTGTGCTCTAGTGAAAAGTACAATTTAGTGAAGGTTGGTTTCCATGCCCAGTGAAATAAGATTTTGAGAGTTGACCATGACCCTCATCAAACGAATCACACTAATCTGTTTATTGCATTGTATAACTACCAGAAGTAATATATTGAGCCCTCCGTTGAGAGGGCTGCGGAGGGACGCCTGGGTGGCTCAGTGGTTGAGCGCCTACCTTTGGCTCAGGTCGTGATCCCAGGGTCCAGGGATCAAGTCCCGCATCGGGCTACCTGCAGGGAGCCTGCTTCTCCCTCTGCCTATGTTTCTGCTTCTCTCTCTGTGTCTCTCATGAATGAATAAAAAAAGATTTGATTTATTTATGCCGGGAACTGGATGCAGGACTCGATCCCGGGACTCCAGGATCGCACCCTGGGCCAAAGGCAGGCGCCAAACTGCTGAGCCACCCAGGGATCCCCTCAAATCTTTAAAAATAAATAAATTGTCTTAAAAAAAAGAGAGAGGGCTGCAGAAAGTGAGGCACTACAAAGTGTTACAGAGGCCGCATAAAAATAGGAAACATCACGTCTTCCCCACAGAAGTTTACAATATTAGCCACAGAATAGCTATGCATGCCAATGTTCATCTGCTAAGGGACATGTGAGCACTGGTAGGCATTCCGCAAAGTTTTTGTTGCGTGCTGTCTACAATTGAGGCACTGTTCTGGCATGAAGACTTCAAAGCGAGGTTGTGTAGCATCATGGCTACTGGTTAAAACACGATGTTGGAATCAGAATGACTGGGATCCAGCTCTACGGTGTATCATCCTTCTTTTTTTTTAAGATTTTATTTATTTATTCATGAGAGGCACAGACACAGGCAGAAAGAGAAGCAGGCTCCATGCAGGGAGCCCGACATGGGACTTGATCCCGGGTCTCCAGGATCACACCCTGGACTGAAGGCAGCTCTAAACCGCTGAGCCACCCGGGCTGCTCTATCCTTCTGAAAGCCACCAAAGTGTCTGGGTTTGTTTCTTCACCCACAAAATGTGAAAAACATAGAACCCACCTCATTGTGTTGCTCTGAGCATTAACACGGGTGAGAAAATGTTTCTGGTGAGCACACTACCTGATACGCTGTTATCCTTATCAACAGAAGGTGTCCGCTTTGTCACTCGAGGAGATAAGAGATCCAGAGACGCACCACCGGAGAGGTAGGAAAAAACTGGGGGGAATGGCAATAAGAGATACGGTTGTGTAGAGAGATGGCTACGTAGATGAGCTAGAGGTGACTCTGGCTTGGAGATCTTGGATGACCCCATAATGAAAGCTGGATCTGAACTCTACTTGGGACGGGCCAACTTTCATCAAGAGTTATGCTAATAGGTTGAAGCTATGAATCTATAGCTTGCTGCGCTACAGACCTAGATGAACCACAGCCACGGGCCAGCATCAGACCTGCTACAGTGATGCGGCATCTCAATTAATGCCTCTGCAAGCAAAAGCTTCCCAGGCTTTCTCATCAACATAATCTCAGATAGTTCCATCTTCAACTTCTTTGAGCACCATGAAGCTGAAGGCAGCGAGAAATTAAAATCGTTCCAAACAATTTTCATAACCTGGCACTAGGTGTTATATGTAAGGGATGAATCACTAAATTCTACTCCTAAAACCAATATTAGACGATATGTGAACCAACTAGAATTTAAATAAATATGTGAAAAAGAAAAACAGATTTTATTTTACTTTTTTAAAGATTTTATTTATTCATGAGAGACACAGAGAGAGAGAGACAGAGACACAGGCAGAGGGAGAAGCAGGCTCCATGCAGGGAGTCCAATGTGGGACTCGATCCTGGAACTCCAGGATCACACCCTGGGCCAAAGGCAGGTGCTAAACCACTGAGCCACCCAGGGATCCCCAGAAAAACAGATTTTAAAAATCCAATTGTTATACTATATGTTGGCAAATCGAATTCCAGTAAAAATATATATATATATATATTTTTAATTCAATTGTTCCAAACCAAATTTGTTGAATTGTTGAGAGAATTCACACTTCAAAACGCATGCACGGTGTGATGAAGCGCTGATAGTCGCATCATGAAATGCGTAGTAAATACTGCTACTCTAACGTTGCGCTTCCACTTTTGATTTTCCTTAGGAAAACATGAGCCCTCGGTCTTTGGTTCTGACCTGCCTTTTCTTGCTCATCTCTGACTCCTATGAGTTCGTCACCAAAGCAAATTATTCTAGAAGCTATCCTTGTGACGAGAGAAGACAGAATGGCTCTGTTATTGCAGAGTGCAACGGTCGTCGACTTCAAGAAGTTCCCCAAACAGTGGGCAAGTACGTGACAGTGCTAGACCTGTCTGATAATTACATCACACACATAACAAACGAATCATTCCACGGGCTGCAAAATCTCACTAAGATCAATCTAAATCACAACGCCAACCCACAGCACCTGAGTGAAAATCCTGATAACAAAAATGGCATGAATATCACAGATGGGGCATTCCTCAACCTACAAAACCTAAACCAGTTACTCCTTGAAGACAACCAGTTATACCAAATACCGGCTGGCTTGCCAGGGTCTTTGAAGGAACTTAGCCTGATTCAGAACAACATCATCTGGGTAACGAAAAAGAATACGTCTGGGCTCACGAATCTGGAAAGGCTCTATTTGAGCTGGAATTGCTATTTTGGCAACAACTGTAACAACAAAACTTTCAACATAGAAGACGGAACATTTGAAAGTCTTACGAATTTGGAGGTGCTGTCCCTGTCCTTTAATAAGCTTGTCCATGTGCCCCCGAAACTGCCAAGCTCCCTGAAGGAACTTTATCTTAGCAACGCCAAGATTAAAATCATCAGTCAGGAAGATTTCAAGGGATTGAGAAATTTAAGAGTCCTGGATTTAAGCGGGAACTGTCCGAGGTGCTTCAATGCCCCATTTCCCTGTACACCTTGTGAGGGAGGCGCTTCAATTCAGATCCATCCTCTTGCTTTTCAAACCCTGACGGAGCTTCGCTACCTAAACCTCTCTAGCACTTCCCTCCGGAAGATTCCTGCAACGTGGTTTGACAACATGCGTAACCTGAAGGTACTGCATCTGGAATTCAATTATTTAGTTGACGAAATAGCCTCCGGGGAATTTTTGACGAAGCTGCCCGTCTTGGAAATACTTGACTTATCTTATAACTACGTAAAGGCGAAATATCCCAAATATATTAATATTTCCCACAACTTTTCTAGCCTGAAGTTGCTCCAGGCGTTGCACTTAAGAGGTTACGTATTCCAGGAACTTAGAGCGGGAGACTTCGAGCCCCTGATGGGTCTCTCAAATCTAAAGACTATCAACTTGGGTGTCAACTTTATTAAGCAAATTAATTTTACCCTTTTCCAAAATTTCCCCAACCTCTCCATCATTTACTTGTCAGAAAACAGAATATCACCCTTGGTAAATGATATCCGGCAGAATGAAGTAAATGGTTCCTCTTCTCAAAGGCATGTCCTTAAGCCACGCTCAGCGGATATGGAGTTTGACCCACACTCAAATTTTTATCATAACACCCATCCTTTAATAAAGCCACAATGTACAGTTTATGGCAAAGCCTTAGATTTAAGCCTGAACAGTATTTTCTTCATCGGGCGAGAGCAATTTGAAGCTTTTCATGACATCGCCTGCTTAAATCTGTCTTCGAACGGCAACGGTCAAGTGTTACATGGAAATGAATTTTCAGCGGTGCCGCATATCAAATATTTGGATTTGACAAACAACAGACTAGACTTTGACGATGACAACGCGCTCAGTGATCTGCCCGAGTTAGAAGTTCTGGATCTCAGCTACAATGCACACTACTTCCGAATAGCAGGGGTGACGCACCGCCTAGGATTTATTCAAAACTTAACACAACTGAAAGTCTTAAACTTGAGCCACAACAGCATCTACACTTTAACGGAGCAAGACCTGAGAAGCGTGTCCCTGGAAGAATTAGTTTTCAGTGGAAACCGCCTTGACATTTTGTGGAATGCCGAAGGTGACAAGTACTGGAAAATTTTTACACGTCTCAGGAATCTGACACGGCTCGATCTATCCTTAAACAACCTCCGGCGCATCCCGAACGAAGCTTTCCTGAACCTGCCCCAGAGTCTCACCCAACTGTACATAAAAAATAACGCTTTAAATTTCTTTAACTGGACGTTACTCCAGGAGTTTCCACGTCTCCAGGTGCTGGACTTGAGTGGAAACAGGCTGTCCTCTATAACCAACAGCCTCTCCAAATTCACGTCTTCCCTGCAGACGCTGCTACTTCACCGAAACAGGATTTCCCACCTGCCCGCCAGCTTTCTTTCCGAAGCCAGCAGTCTGATTCACCTCGACCTGAGCTCCAACCTGCTGAAGATGATCAACAAATCCACGCTGCAAACTAAGACCAACACCAGTTTAGCCATTCTGGAACTAGGTAGAAACCCTTTTGACTGTACTTGCGACATTGGAGATTTTCGAAGATGGATGGATGAAAATCTGAATGTCACCATCCCTAGGTTGACAGACGTCATCTGCTCTAGTCCCGGGGATCAAAGGGGGAAGAGCATTGTGAGTCTGGAGCTAACAACTTGTATTTCGGATACCCTCGCGGCGGTGCTGTGTATCTTCACGTCCTTTATCACCGTCACCGTCATGTTGGCTGCCTTGGGTCACCATTGGTTTTACTGGGATGTCTGGTTTATCTATCACGTGTGCTTGGCTAAGGTAAAAGGCTACAGGTCTGTTTCCACGTCCCAAACTTTCTACGACGCCTATGTTTCTTATGACACCAAAGATGCCTCTGTTACTGACTGGGTGATAAATGAGCTGCGCTTCCACCTAGAAGAGAGTGAAGGGAAAAATGTGCTCCTCTGTTTAGAGGAGAGAGATTGGGACCCGGGATTAGCCATCATCGATAACCTCATGCAGAGCATAAACCAAAGCAAGAAAACCATATTCGTCTTAACCAAAGAATACGCCCAAAACTGGAACTTTAAAACGGCGTTCTACTTGGCCTTGCAGCGGCTCATGGATGAGAATATGGATGTGATCATATTTATTTTGCTGGAGCCAGTGTTACAGCATTCTCAGTATCTGAGGCTGCGGCAGAGGATCTGCAAGAGCTCCATCCTTCAATGGCCTGACAACCCCAAGGCGGAAGGCTTGTTTTGGCAAAGTCTGAAAAACGTGGTCTTAACTGAAAACGATTCACGGTATAACAATTTGTACGTTGATTCCATTAAGCAATACTAACTGATGTTAAGCCATGACCCGCCAACATAATAAAAATGTGAAGCGACTGCCCTTCTGTCTTAGGTATTTATTGCTGCGTAACAAATTACCCCCAGACTCAGTGGCTTAGAGTCCCACACTCTGTGATCTTAGCGTCTCTGGTCGGGATCGCGGACGAGGCTTGGCCGAGTCCTCTGCTCAGTGTCTCTCAAAGGCTGCAGTCTAGAGGTCAGTGAGGGCCACGGGACCCTCCCGGGCTTGGGATCCCCTTCCAGGCTCAAACTCACGCGGTGGTTTTCAGGACCCAGTTCCTCCCTCGCTGTCGGTCAAAGGCTGTTCTCACTTGCCCCCCTAGCAGGAAGTCTCCCACGGGGCAGCTTGCTTCATCAAAGCCAACAAAAGAAAGAGGTCACTAGCAAGATGGAAGTCACCTGCCCTGATAATCTAGTCGGGGGAGTGACACCCCATCATTCGGGCCATATTCTATTTGTTAGAAGTAAATCTCAGGTCCTGCTGCCAGCTCCGTGGGAGTGATCACCTCAGTCCAGGGAAACTAGTCCAAGACCAAAATGGCCTGCCTTGGCCTACCATCTTGGTCATAGACTGTGAGTACCAGGAGGCAGAGGTTATTGTGGGCCAGCTTTACAGTTGGCTTGCTATACCTTCTTTCCAAGGTCTAAGAATTTTTGTAACTAGAACTCATGGCTCTGATGTTAAGCTGCTGTTTAGATTTATCATATATTCTTGGCTACACGGTTGTATTACGCTGTGGTTGCGTTAGTCTTCCTTTTACAATTCCTTTTATAAATATCGGTTATGATATTTGACTTCTAAGGTTTAGATGCCATTTAAAGGCTAAGATGGATATTTTTAAGTGTTTTCTATTCCTTAACTACTTTTTAAAAGTATGCAGCCAAATTAGAAGCATCTGAAGTATCTGCCAATTGCCATTGCCGTAAATCTTGATTGATTAAAAACGCTTCATTTCACATCATGAGCATATGATTGACATACAGTAAGGAAATAGGTCTATAATGTAAAAGACATTGCCATCCACACTGGGTTTTTGGAGAATACTTTTTTAAAGAACTTTGGTAAAAGCCAAAGGGCAATAAGTTTTGATGAAGTTTATATATTAAGATGATGATTTTTTTTAAGATTTTATTTATTCATGAGAGACACAAAGAGAGAGAGAGGCAGAGACACAGGCAAGGGGAGAAGCAGACTTCCTGCAGGGTGCCTGAGGCAGGACTCGATCCCAGGACCCCAGGATCACGACTTGAGCCAAAAGCAGATGCCCAACCGCTGAGTCACCCAGGTGGCCCTTAAGGTGATTATTAATAGAGGAATTAATTATATCTTTACTTCCCACTCAGAAGACAAAGAATGCCTGCCTGTTGGTGCCCTTTATGCAATTCGCCCAAAGGAACCAACCTTGGCCCTTTCCCCCACCTCTATACCCCCGTGGTTCCTCTGCTCCAGTTTATAGCATCCTCCCTCCGCTACAGGTATGAATCTTGAAGAGGCACCTTAGGAAATTTACCTGAGAATAACTGGAAACTAGTCAAGCTTAAAAAAAAGGTCCCTTCAGAAGGAAAGGAAGAAAAATCCCCATTGTACCACCCTTCCTCAAATACAGGCTCTTAGTTAATCTTTCAGGGTGAGTTATCTTTAATTATGCGTTTTTAAGGAACTGAACAAAGTGGGAGCACCTGGGTGTCTCAGTAGGTTAAGCGTCCAACTCTTAATTTTGGCTCAGGTCCCGGGATCGAGTCCCACGTCGGGCTCCCGGCATGGAGCCTGCTTCTCCCTCCTCCTATGTCTCTGTCTGTCTGTCTCTCTCTCTATGTCTATCATAAATAAATAAATAAATAAATAAATAAATAAATAAATAAATCTATCTTTAAGGGGATCCTGGGTGGCTCAGCAGTTTAGCGCCTGCCTTCAGCCAAGGACCTGATCCTGGAGTCCTGGGATCAAGTCCCGCATCGGGCTCCCTGCATGGAGCCTGCTTCTCCTTCTGCCTGTGTCTCTGCCTCTCTCTCTCTCTCTCTCCCTGTGTCTCTCATGAATAAATAAATAAAATCTTCAAAAAAAAATTTTGGCTCAGGTCGTGATCTCAGGGCCCTGGAATGGAGCCCCATGTTGGGCTCTGCCCTCAGTGGGGAGCCTGCTTCTCCCTCTCCCTCTGCCTGTCACTCCCTTTGCTTGTGCTCTCTGTCAAATAAATAAATAAAATCTTTTTAAAAAATAAATAAAAGCAGGATAATTCCAGGAAGGTGCACCCCCGAAAGAATGGTGGGGGCACACACAGTTCATTCCTGTTGATGCCACATTCATTTGTTGTCTGGAAGAAGCTCATTCGTTTCCTGGTTGTTTTGGTAAAAAAAAAAAAAAAAAAAAAAAGTAGATTTTTCAGCAGCATTAGTAGTTGGGGATCTATGTGAGGCTCACACATGTTGGTAGCGTTCTATTGACAGAATCAGAAGTTAATGAAGGTCACAAACAGCTTTCCCCTCATAGCAACTATCTTCATAAAGCAAAGATAGTGAAATCAGTGGTTAATAAAAACATGTTTCAGAAACTCACCTTTTCTCATTTAAGATACTGGCCTGAGAAAATCAGACCTATGATTTGTTAAAGAAAAGGTAAATGTTCTGTTATTATTTTAAAATGAAGGGCAGCCCAAGTGGCTCAGTGGTTTAGCGCCTGCCTTTTCGGCCCAGGGTATGATCCTGGAGACCCGGGATCGAGTCCTATGTCGGGCTCCCTGCATGGAGCCTGCTTCTCCCTCTGCCTGTGTCTCTGCCTCTCTCTCTCTGTGTGTGTCTCTCATGAATAAATAAATAAAATCTTTAAAAAATAAAAATAATAAAATGAATATATGCTAATACCTGCATAGAAGTTTCTTAAAATTCAAATGTTACAAAGGGATGTACAATGAAATTTGAATCTCTCTCTCTGTTTCAATTTTTATTTATTTCTTTTTATTTTTTAGGCAAACTCTATGCCCAACGTGGGGCCCAAACTCACGACCCCAAGACCAAGAGTCACATGCTCCCCTGATTAAGCCAGCTAGGGTGCCCCTAAATCCCTCTCTCGATACATCTCTGCTTCCTGGAGACGATCACTCTTAGAGAGTCTTGTGTATTCTTTGGTGTCGTAAGTGGAAAGGCTCAGCTGCTATAACCAGAAGACCCAACAACATGGAGGTCTATTTCTCTATCCCATATGCTATGGCCTGAATGTTTATCCTCCCAAGATCCACATGCTGAAACCTAACCCCCACGGTGATGGTGTTAGGTGGTGGGGCCTTTGGGAGGTGATTAGGCCAGGGGGGCAGAGACCTTGTGAATGAGACTGATGCCCTTATAAACGTGGCCTGAGAAGGCTCCCTTGGCCTCTCTACCATGTGATGTTAGGGCAAAATGACGGCTGTTTAGGAAGAGGGGTCTCACAAGACACTGAATCTGCCAGGGCAGTGATCTTGGACTCGCCGCCTCCAGAACCATGAGCAGTGGATGTTTGTTGTTTATAAGCCACCCAGTCTCTGGAATTTTGTGATAGAAGCCTGCATGGACTAAGACACCCATTACAGTTCCAGCGATACTAGCGGAGGTTGGCAAGGCAGTTCTGTTCCCCCCGGCCATTCAAGATCCCCCGCTCCTTCCTCTTATTGCTCTGCTGTAGGGAATTGGCATCCCCAGCACGGGCCAGGCTGGGGCACCGTGGCATTTGGGTTCCAAATGAGGCAAGGGGAAAATAAGAAAAATCCTCAGGCCAGTGTCGCAAGGCCTAGACTCGACAGTGGCGCCCACAACTCCTGCTCACCTTCCATTAGTGAGGACCTATCTGGTGGCTCATAACTGCAAGGTATGCTGGGCAATATGCCCACCAGGAAGTCTCTAGCTGGGGGAGAAAGGGAGAAGAGACTTGATGGACAGCTAGCCGTCTCTGCCACAACCTCTAGTTTTCAGTTTGTACATCTAAGCCTATAATTGCTCTTTTACTATGAAGGAGCAGACTTTGTAATACTGCTCTACATTTTGCTTTTTGCACTTAATATTTCTCAGAGTTTATACTTTTCTTTTTTTTTAAGATTTTATTTATCTATCCATGAGAGACATGGAGAGAAGCAGAGACATAGGCAGAAGGAGAAGCAGGCTCCCCACGGGGAACCTGAGGCGGGACTCGATCCCAGGACCCCAGGATCACGACCTGAGCTGAAGGCAGACGCTCAACCACTGAGCCACCCAGGGGCCCCTATACTTTTCTTTTTAATAGCTGAATAGTAGTGCCTTATAGGACTATGCCACAAGGTGTTTTCCCAGTCCTGTATTGCTGAACATTTAGATTGCTCCCAATCATCTGGTATTAGGAATAACTCTATAACATTTACATCTTTGTGTTCACATAAACATATCCACATATGGGCAGCCCGGGTGGCTCAGCAGTTTAGCGCCGCCTTCAGCCCAGGGCATGACCCTAGGGACCGGGGATCGAGTCCCGCGTCGGGCTCCCTGCATGGAGCCTGCTTCTCCCTCTGCCTGTGTCTCTGCCTCTCTCTCTCTCTGTGTCTCTCATGAATAAATAAATAAAATCTTTAAAAAACAAAAACATATCCACATAGAATAAAACAAGTTTAGTACAGCAATACTCAAAAGTGCCCTACAGACTGATGTGATTTTTTTTAAGATTTTATTTATTTATTCATGATAGTCACAGAGAGAGAGAGAGAGAGGCAGAGACACAGGCAGAGGGAGAAGCAGGCTCCATGCAGGGAGCCCGACGCGGGATTCCATTCCGGGTCTCCAGGACCGCGCCCTGGGCCAAAGGCAGGCGCTAAACCGCTGCGCCACCCAGGGATCCCTGATGTGATTTTTTTTTAAAGATTTTATTTATTTATTCATGAGAGACACAGAGAGAGAGAGAGACACACATAGGCAGAGGGAGAAGCAGGCTCCACGCAGGGAGCCCGATGTGGGACTCAATCCTGGGTCCCTAGGGTCACAGCCTGGGCCGAAGGCAGCGCTAAACCGCTGAGCCACCTGGGCTGCCCACAATGTGATCTGTAATTGGATGTTACTGATGTGTGATGAGACAAATACAGAATCTGAGAGCTTTCGGTTTGACATGGCCGTGACATCCGTGATCAGTGATGTGTGACAGGTTGGAAATTTTAAGAACCTGGTCTTTTGCCACAGATGGTTTGAAGAATACTGGTCTAGAAGTGGAATTACTGGGTCAAAGGGCTGTTGCATTTTAAGTGTTTATAGATACTGCCTCATTGTCCTGCAAAATGGTTGCTCAAATGTATACTCCCACTCAGAGTCTTGGAAGAAAGATCTGAAGAATTATAGACTCAAGGAAGAGTTGATGGTTGTCCTTTCCCAAAATAAAATAGACTGTGCTCAGTGTCCATCTTGAGTTTTCTTCCTGAGGAATGAGTAGAAGTGATCATTAGGCATGGATTTGGCCCACCAATGAACACATGCTATAAGCACAGGTGCAATGGTCAAAGTCTAGAGCCCTCCCTGGCAGTGTAGGGTCTGTTGGGAAGGACGGGGCATTAGGAAAGCATCTCTAGCTTGTGTTTTGCTTTGATAATACAAACTACACCATGCAAAATTTCATACAATGTTATTGAGTGACGGTGATCCACGGAATGAAGAGTGAGGAACCTCACGGTCCGGGAGCGTTGGTTGAAGATCATGGAGATAAGATTCCTCAGCTTGATGTGATTAATCAACTGATAAATGATGAGGACAGGGAGTGTAACACGCTGGCGGGAGGGGGGAGCCGGAGGCAACAAAGATCTGACACGTGGCCCAGGACAGGTACTCACGGTATTGTTTCTTCACGTATTTGCTTTTTACCTTATGATCTCTGGCCCGGAATAAGAATGGATGCAGGACTTGGTTCCATAAAGCCCAAGAAATAATTCTCCCTGATGCTCTTAGAAATCCAACATCTGGGCAGCCCGGGTGGCTCAGCGGTTTAACGCCGGCTTCAGCCCAGGGCCTGATCCTGGAAACCCAGAATCGAGTCCTGTGTCGGGCTCCCTGCGTGGAGCCTGCTTCTCCCTCTGCCTGTGTCTCTGATTCTCTCTCTCTCTCTCTCTCTGTCTCTCATGAATAAGTGAATAAAATCTTTAAAAAAAAAAGAAATCCAACATCTTCTCAGGGAAATGCAAGCGTTCCTTTGCTTTGCAATCTACCTAGATATTAGAACTACCAGTTGAACCAAGTGCTTCCCACTGTCCTCAGCAAAGGACCCATGATTTAGAAGAAAGGTAGAGTCTTTTCCTGGGAGAAGAATCCGTCAGAGTGGCGTTTTATCAGCAACCAGGGGAGTCCGTCCCAGACAGATGCTCCTTCACACTTCCAGAAACTTCCTACCAAGTGGACACTCTCAGAGGAACTCTCCACTCATCTGATGTAGCTCATTCCTACTCAGATATTCTACATCGTTCATGCAACAAAAATTGGGTGAGCGCCTCCTATATGCACCAGTTGTCACTGTGTCAAAGTGCACTTGTGGAGAGCCATTGGACCAATGGTGACTGGTCTTCCCTCTTCTCTCCAAGATCCGGCCTCAGGTGAGCAGGTTTCCTTGGGGTGGAAGAGGAGTAGGAAAAAAAGGCTGTAGGAAGGGGCAGCTACGTTATACACAATGTCTCTGTGTGTCAAGGACTCTCTGGGAGGTCTAGCAGGCCTCCAGCTGGTCCTGCCATAGTACTTGAAACCGTCCACATGTTGCTCATCCCTATGTGCTAAAGAAACCCAGAGGTGAGTCATTAACACTTCAGCTATAATTAGATCCTCAGACCCATTCCATTGAGAAAGAGTAGGTCTCACATATCCTAAACTTCTGTTCTTTTTCAAGGCTCCATCCTCCCCTAGCACCAATTGTGGTGAGAATATAAAATCATCAGGCCTGGGCTATCTCATCTATCTCCCTCTTCAGTTCAAAAGGTATACTTAATAACCAAATGCTTTTTTGAACAACTAACATGCATTGAGTACCAAGGTGGGTTCAAAAATGGCCAAAACCCATCAACTAATCAATTGGGTAAATAAAATGCGATCTCTCGGGGCACCTGGGTGGCTCTGTGGTTGAGCATCTGCCTTTGGCTCAGGTCATGATCCCGGGGTTCCGGGATCGAGTCCCACATCGGGCTCCCTGCATGGAGCCTGCTTCTCCCTCTGCCTGTGTCTCTGCCTCTCTCTGTGTGTCTCTCATGAATTAAAAAAAAAATCTTGAAAAAAATGTAATCTCTCCGCACAATGGAATAGTATTCAGCCATAAAAAGAAATGAAGCCCTGATACGTACTACAACATGGAGGAACCTGGAAGCATGCTCAGTGAAAGAAGCCAGATGCAAGAGACCACATGTTTTATGACTCTATTTATATGAAATGTCCAGAAAAGGCAAATCCTTAGAGACAGAAAAGTGGTGGCTTGGGCCTGGGGGTTGGGAGAAGATGGAAAGCGACTGCTAATGGGCACAGGATTTCTTGTTGGCGTGATGCACACATTCTGATTGTAGTGATGGCTGCACAACCCTGAATCTATGCACTGCCTTGTTTCTCTTCTTTGCCCTTTTATTTTGGGTGGTATTCTTAGGTTGTCCCCCTCCATGTCTGAGTGCCTAACATTTCTACCCTATATTCTTTTTTTTTAAGATTTAAATTATTTATTCATGAGAGACACAGAGAGAGAGAGAGAGAGAGGCAGAGACACAGGCAGAGGGAGAAGCAGGCTCCATGCAGGGAGCCCAATGCAGGACTCAATCCCAGGACCCTGGGACCATGCCCTGGGCTGAAGTCAGCACTAAACTGCTGAGCCACCCCGGCTGCCCACTACCCTGTATTCTTGAAGTCCTATCAGCTTACTTTGGTTCTCTGCTCTTTTCTTGGAGCTGGCAATGATTTGCCAAATCTCTGTTTGGCACTGATCTCTGAGAGTTGGCCTCTATAAAGAACCCTGAACCACAGGGACTGGAAGGCCATTTCTGGTCCTAGCAGAGGAACTGGGTGACTCTGGGAACATCATTCCACCTTTTTTTTTTTTTTCTCTAGATTTTAATTTATTTTAGAGAGAGACAGCATGACAGGTGATGGGGCAGAGGGAGAAGGAAAGAGACAAGCAGACTCCTCGCTGAGTGGCAAGCCCAACACAGGGCTTGATTCCAAGACCCCGAGATCATGACCTGAGCTGAAGTCAGATGCTCAACTGATTGAGCCACCCAGGCGCCCCTCACTGTACCTTGCTGAGCAGGATTCCTCATTTGTAGAATGGACTAAATGATCTCCAAGGTATTTTTAAATATTACAACTATATTAGTTTCCTAGGGCCACCATAACAAAGTACCACAAACTAGGTGGCTTAAAACAATAAAAGTTTATCGTCTCATAGTTCTAAAGGCTAGAAGTCTGAAATCAAGGTGTCTGCAGGGCCATGCTCCTACTGAGACTTCTATGGGAGTCTCTCCTTGCCTCTTCTAGCTTCTGGTCTTTCCTGGCCATCCTTGGTGCTCTTTGGTCCATAGATGTATCACTGCAATCTCTGCCTCCAATGTCACATGGCAGTCTTCCTTCCATGGCTCTCCTTTTCTTTTTTTTTTTTAAGATTTTATGTATTTATTCATGAGAGACACAGAGAGAGAGGCAGAGACTTAGGCAGAGGGAGAAGCAGGCTCCCTGTGGGGAGCCCGATGTGGGACTTGGTCCCAGGACCCCGGGATCACGCCCTGAGCTGAAGGCAGATGCCCAGCCGCTGAGCCACCCAGGCATCGCCATGTCTCTCCTCTTCTTATATGGACACCAGTCAGATTGGATTAAGGGTCCACCCTACTCCAGTGTGCTTCATCTGAACTAACAACATCTGTAGTTGCCATATTTTCAAAAGGTCACATTCTAAGATACTAGGGTTTCGATCTTAGACATAAAATTTGAGGTGGGTCAGGGGACACAGTTCAACCCATAACCAACCATGGCTTTTCTTCTTTGAACATTACTCAAAATTCTGTGAAAGTTGAAAACGCCCTTGGGAATGGGAAAGTCATTTATGATTGTTGAAAGAATAAAGGCAATTTCCCTCTCGGCTATTAATAAAGCTATGATGGTGATGTGGCCAGGTTTCCACTGTCATTATCCTTGAACTCAAAGCCATAATAGTAGCCATTATTTCCAATGAGCACCAAAAAAGGTCACACAGTTGTGTTCTCTTCCTCCCTGCCCTTTAGGTGCCTTCAGGGAATGGGGGAATTGATAAAGCCCCGTGTCTTACTCAGCAATCATGTAGTCTTGGAGGACACAAGGCAGGAAATGAGTGTTTTGAACCTGAAGGAGACATCTCAGGACTTCCTGTGATAATGACCCAAAGTGAGAAACGGTCTTTATAAATGTCCCTCCAGTGTACAGAGGGAAGAGACTAAATGAGAACCCTGAGACTCCTTGCTGACTCTTCCATCTCACTCTACATCCAACCATTCAGCAAGCACTCTTGATTCAACCTCCTAAATTTCTCTCCCACCCATCCTCCATCTCCAATTCTGTCGTCGACACCCCTTGTCCCGACCAGCATTTCCCATTGGCTTCGTGGTATCCGCTCTGTTCCCTCCAATTCAGTTCCAGCAGCCAGAGTGATTCTTGTCAAAGGTGTGACTTCTGAATTAAGCCTAAAACCTTAACTCCTTAATATGATGCACAAGGCCCTCTGGGATCTCCCATTTCCTGCCCTTCTGGCCTCTGCTCTAAACACCCCCGTCACTAGCCTGTAGTTCATGCTGACAACACACCACATTCTCTCGCCTCAGCACCTACCCAATGCCACTGCCCTGAGTCACCTCTTCCTCCAGACTTCACTTGGCTAATTCCTGCTCATCCTACAGGAAGAGGTTAAATGTCACTTGGGTTTTTCTCTACCTTCCCAATTTCACTAAGGTGCCCCCTTATACTATCATCTTAGCATTTATCACAAGTTTTGCTGGGTAGATAATAGCTAAATGGATGGGATGGTATCAACACATGGGTGTTCCGTTAGACTATAGGCTTCGGAGATGAGGGAAGGTGTCTTTTGCCCATCACCGCGTCTCTAATATTTATTATCATGCCTGATACACAATAAGGGGTCTCAACAGATACTTTTCAAGTGATTGACTGAATGAACGAAAGTTCAGAGAGACTTCCTGAGCTCCACATGAGGGCAGCTGTGATATGAGTAGAGGTCACACTGTCAAATGTCACACAGTGGCATCTATGCAGGAGGCGGGGCTTCTTCCCCCTTCACTTCCCCCTTTTCCACTCCCAGTAGCAAGCATGCGGGTGTCTCTTGGGTACTAGCTGCGCCAGCAATCTTGGAGGCCACGATGCTGATTCTATGCGGCTCTGAGCCTGGGCAAGAATCACTGGCATTCGTATCTGAATGTTAGGCTGTGGTTCAGAGAGAGTACAGCATAGACAGAGAAGGAGCCCAAGGGAAGACGTCATGAAACAGAAGTAAGTTGGCTACAACTCTACAGAGACCATGTGATGATCCATAAACAAATACATAATAACAGTGAGCCTGAAATCAGGCTCAGGGAAGGCGATTCCTGACTATATCAGCAGGGGGCCTTTGCAGGTTCTATGACACCCTTCAAAGCAAAATTTCCCCAAATTCATTCCATACCACCTTAGTAAACACTCCACCAAAAATGTTCCTGAGGTCAAATAAGTTTGGGAACTGCTTGGTTATTAGAGCATTTCTAAGAGGCATTGTGATCTCCAAGAGGGGGCGATATTACACTGTGTCTAAACTTGTTTGACCATGGATTCTGGTTTTTTTGTTGTTGTTGTTTGCAAGGCATCTGCTGGAATTGATGTTCTCTCTTTCCCTTTGGAAATGAGGATTTGAAGGCCTGATAGAGAGTCAGCCATCCTGGTGAGCCCCTGGAAACATTTCCAGGTGTATGTTGATATTTCCAGGTGTATGTTGACATGGATTGTCTTGTTTTAAAAGCAGAAAGAAAAAAATAAGGAAAATAAATAAAAATAAATAAATAAAAGCAGAAAGAAGGGGCACTTGAGTGGCTTAGTTGGTTGAGCATCTGCCTTCGGCTCAGGTCATGATTTCAGGGTCCTGGGATCAAGCCCCGTGTCCGGCTCCCTGCTCAGCAGGGAGTCTGCTTCTCCCACTCTCTCGTGCTCTATTAATAGATAAAATAAAAGCTGAAAGAAATAATAATTTAGGCCATATGCCTTGGGCTTTTAGAGCCCAGTGACTGGCTCCTTGAACTGGGCCTGCTAGGTCTCCAGAGGGGACATGATTGCTTCTAAAGAGAGAAGTGACAATAAAGCAGATTATAATTCAGAAGCGGTAAATAAACTGTAAAATAATAGATTCTTCTTTAGTATAGGATGAGGTGGTTAATGTTCATTTCTAAAACATCAGGGTAATTTTAGCATTTGACATGAAGTGAGAGCAGACATGATACTTCCACTGCTTGGGCTAACCCGTGCTGTGGCTGAACGAGCTCTCTAATGGCTTAAAGAATATGGTGGTTTCGAAGATGTTAAATCCAGTGGGAATGACTAAAGCGGTCAGTCTCTGATCTTGAAAGAATTTCCGTTAAATCAGCAAACCAGATCCAACCAAGGTTGGATACATGGCGATAACTGTTTGCACTGGGAACCACTATGAAATGTGTACATGTATGTTTACTGTATACATACAGACACATGCGGAGAAGCAGCTATATAGAGATAAAGATGGTCATTATTGACTGATTAATAGATATTAAGAAAAAAATAGATATTAAGATACTAAGTGAGTGTAATTTTTTAAAAAGATTTATTTATTTATTCATTTATTTGAGAGAGAGAGCACGAGCAGAGGGAGGGGCAGAGGCAGAGGGAGAGGGAGAAGCAGACTCCCTGCTGACCGGGAAGCCCAATGCAGGGCTCTATCCCACTGAGATCATGACCTGAGCCGAAGGCAGGCGCTTAACTGACTGAGCCACCCAGGGGCCCTCCCCAAATTTACTGAATTCTTAAAAGAGTGCAAGTCTCTAGCTAATAGCTATAGGGTATAAAAAGTTGACCACTTTTGTCCTTAAACTTGGGCAAAACAAGAGAGGGTTTATGTAGGTCTGTTTCCCAAAAGTGGCTCATCCAGAGGAGAAAGTGAGACATACACCCGTGTTTATGGGTGATTCGGCCTTCACGATACTTTGTGATATTCAATTCTGTCCCAGCTCTGCCTCAGTGGCTGCCATTTGCACACCGAACCAGTGGAGCCCTCCATAGTTCCACACAGGGTAACCCCAAGAAACGAGAACCCAGAATCTATGAACAGCGAGAGGGCATCTGTAGAGGCCTCATCTGTAGTGAAAACTGTGCGTAAAGAAACCATTCCAGGACTGAGAGTGTCCAGGAACCCAAGTTGACAGCCTCACGTCCACAATGAAGCTTGGGTTGTCTCATGGCCAATAGAGGATTATAAAAATACTAAATAGGGGGCACCTGGGTGGCTCAGTCCGTTAAGGGTCCAACTCTTGGGTTCAGCTCAGGTCATGATCCCAGGGTCCCGGGATTGGGCCCTGCATCGGGCTCCACGCCGAGCAGGGAGTCTGGTTGAAATTCTCTCTCCTGCTCCCCCTTCCCCTTTCCACTCATGCTCTCTGTCTCTCTCTCTCTCTCAAATAAATATTTTTTTTAAATAGTAAATAGAAATAATAGCCATTTGGTGAGCAACAAGTCTCTGCATTATATGTTTCCTGTCTAATCCTTATTTTTTTTAATTTTTTATTTATTTATGATAGTCACAGAGAGAGAGAGAGAGAGGCAGAGACACAGGCAGAGGGAGAAGCAGGCTCCATGCACCGGGAGCCCGACGTGGGATTCGATCCCGGGTCTCCAGGATCGCGCCCTGGGCCAAAGGCAGGTGCCAAACCGCTGCGCCACCCAGGGATCCCCTGTCTAATCCTTATTGAACTCCTCCCCCACTCCCCGTGAATATCACCGTTCCCATTTACAGGTGACAAAGCAGGCTTCAAAAGGTGAAGGGCCTTGCCTCAGTTGACACAGCTTGGTGTCAGAGTGAGAATTTGTGCCCAATTCTTATTTGCTTCCAAATCTAAACTTCTTGCACTTCCTGCTCTCCCACGTCCTGTTGTTGTAAGGGTCAAATCAGGTAATCGGGGGTGATTCACAAGGCCAACGTAAGAGATCAGCGGCTTACGTGCCCTCCCAGCATCCCTTAATTAAAGAAGCTCTATGCGTCTTTTGAGGCCTCTTTTCCATCCTACATCATCTTCTCTTTGGAGCAGTGGCTCCTAAAACTTTGGCGTGTGGGTCAGCTTGGGGGGCCTATTAAATCAGTCTGGGGCAAGCCTGAGAATCTGCATTTCTAACAAGTTCCCAGGTGCTGCTGCTGCTGGTTCGGGATGCCACTCTGACAGCCACTGCTCTAAACGTCACCCAGGCACCACACTCGACGTCAGTGACAGGGTGCAGCAATCTCCTCTGCCTCCCCAGGACTGTAAATTCCTTGAAGGCAGGGACCACCATGTACTCAGACCTACAGTATCACCCGGAGTATCGCAAAAGGTGAATCTTAGCTAGCAGCTGTCTAGAAAAATCTGGAGTAAAATTCTGGAAGGGCAGCCGATAAATAGCACTACGGCCAATCATCACTGATCATACCATTCTTTTATAAATGTCGCTCGCATGAACCTTTCCAGAGGCTTCCAGGTTTCCTGAGGGCAGAATCTTGAACTGTTTGCAAGGCTGCCCTTCGGGCAACGTGGAGTGCAGGCAGGAGCTGGGCCTCCCAGGCCTTGCAGCCTGCGGGGCCTCGGGGCTCAGGGCAGGCATCAGGGGTGTCTCCCCCGAAGAGGGGCTGCTAGGCCTTGAGCAGGGCCGGGAGATCCTCCGGGAGAGCCCGGATGATCGCAACCCCCCCTCCCTTTCTGGAGCCGCAGGTGCAACTGCCCCGGCCCCGCCCGCGGGGGTGGGGACAGGCCCCGGGGGCTCGGACTCCTTGGGGCGGGGCCGCACCGAGCACTGGCTGCCGGCAGGTGGCGACAACAGGCCGCCTAAACTTCGGGTCTGGCTTGGGGAGCCCTCGGGGCGTGGAGGCTCATTGTTTACTCTGAAACCGGGCTTCTCAGCTGCCCGGTGACTCAGTTTCCCCCGAGCGGCGCCACGACACTGGTGTTGGGGCCCAGAGAGCTCCGGGGAGGCCGGATCTCCTGCAGATCGCAGAACGGGCTCTCATGAAAAAACCCAAACACCAACAACACTAACAAAGACAGTTTCGGGGTGGGGGGGACCGTAATCCCACGAGGTCTGTCCAGCACTGTCGAGGCATAAATCAGTTTAGACATTAACGGGTCAACTCAAGTGGGAAGTTTTTTCATTGGCTCCCGGTGATGTCACACGGGGCTGGGAGAACTGGTTTTCTAGGTGTGGGGCTTCTTAATCCCAGAAACATCTAGAAGAAGGAAAAAAAAAAAAAAAAGCTCTGAGCCCTTTCACCTCCTGCCGAACCAGGGCCCTGAGCTGTAAGCGGATACTGAGCTTTGTCCCCACGCTCTTTGTAAACCGCAGAAAAGCCGAGAGAGGGCAACGCAAGGCGGGAGTGTAGACAATAACCGGTGGTGGCGGCGCCCCGCCCCTTGGCTGCACCTGGAAACCACCTGGGGGTTTCACGCGCATGTGCAGACGCCGGGGGGCCCCCCCGCCCAGGTGATGGTGAGCTGGCCTGGACACCCCTGGGCGCCCGGAGTTTTGAAAGATTCCCCAGGCGATTCCGACGTGCAGCCAAGGCTGAGCCACTGCTAGACGTGCGGCCTTGGCACCGGTGTTGGTGAAACGCTCACACCCGCCAGCTAGTGTAGGTGCCTTATGCCTTGAGCACGTTTCGAATAAAAGCCAAGACTGCTTCGTAAGCAAAGCTCAGCACAGGTTGGGGGGGGGGGGGACTAGGAACCGGATTAAAACTGAGCATAAAGCAGAGTCGGGATTTTTGTTCCTCTCTTCTGCCCGGAATTGCCACCACGACCTGCCCCCATAGAATGCAGGCCTGTTATTTACTTTATTCCTGTTATTTACTTTATTCCTTTTTTGAATGAAGTGTGTGTATTTGCTGACCTTCAAACACTTGCGCGTTGTCTAAGGGCGGGGGAGAGGGGGGAACCCCGATGTGCAGGGTCTGCCGCTTGCACCGTGTGCCTGCTGCCACCGCGGCTCACTGCAAGCTACCGCCAGTGTGGCACGAGCAAACGCGGAATTGGGACAGCCGTGCGCCACCGGAGACGGGCCGGCTTAGGGGACGTGCCTGGGCTGCAGCAGGCCCTCACCACGGATCACATCCCCGCTTGTCTTCACCCGATAGGAACCTTTATGCCGACCTTGGTCTTGCCCGTTCCTAAGCATTTTTACAGACACGGTCTCATTAAATTCTCAGGGCAACACTGCGCAGTGGCAGGGTGGCTGTTGCTGCTTGTACTGACGAGAAGCCTCCGGCCCAGAGAGGCTGGAGCAAGTTGCTGAAGGCCGAAGAGTAAGTAGCCTATAGGATGGGTGTGCTAGCCGGAATACTGGCCCCCCAAAGATGTCCACGTCCTAATCCCTGGAACTTGTGAGCAGGTGACAAAGCAAAAGAGAATCCGGGTTGCGGCCAGAATCAAGGCTGCTAGCCAGCAGGCCTCAGAGGACGGAGAGTCCTGAGTTGGGCGGGTGCCTCCAGCGGGACCCCCAGGGCCCTCACCCCTGCACGTGGAGGAGGGCAGCGGATCACGGGGCCCAGGGAGGGGAACACAGGCGAAGGGTCAGAGGGGCGCACCGGTGCAGGCCTTGAAGACAAGGAGGGGAGCCACAAGCCGAAAGGCAAGAAAGGAGGTGCTCCCCCAGAGCCTGCAGACAGGGACACAGCCTCCGGTCCCTTGACGCTGGCCCCCGACACCTGCCTGGGGCTCCTGACCTCCAAAAGTGTAAGCGCGCACAGTCATGTGGCTTACGTCGCTAGGCATGTGACACCTGTTCCCGCAGCCCAAGAGCCAAGCTGGCAGTTAGGCCTCCTCCTCCTTCAAGCCTCAGCGCGCATGTCAGCTCCGGGGGAAGGTGGGGAGGCTGCTTTTTCTCGCCCTTTCTAGGCCGGGGCCTTCTCCCCTGGGTTGCCGCAATGTCTGGCTTTGAGCACTTGGCCCTGCGGCCGCTTTCTCGCACCGGTGGTGCCGTCGTCGCAGGAGCAGAGCAGAAACCCGAGATTCAGCAAGCATGGATGTGGGATTAGGGGAAAGAATGCTTGACTCTGACCTTGGCAGCAGCCCCGCCCCCTCGTCACCACCAGAAATCCTGGTGCTGAGCTGTCAGAGCCGCAGGGTGATTGCCAGCTGCTCTGGGGGGCACGGGGAGCTGCGGCCCCCCTCCCTGCAGCGCCCTCTGACCTGTGAGCCGCAGGGAAGAGCAAGACTGCAGTCTCCCTGTTAACCCGCAAGAAAAAAGCGTCTCCCCCAGCCCAGCGTGTGTCAGCCTCTTTGGCAGAGGAAGGAAGGTTCTGGCTCACGTCTGAAGACAGACAGGCATGATGAATGGGTTCCCGGAGCCCCGGCCTCTGAGGCTGCCCTCTTTGTCTCAGCAGAACCCGCACTGGATTTGGGCCGGTGGCCTAGGCACTTGTTTGTCCTCATTTCTCGAATGTGCAAAAGACCAGCTCTGTGCTCTGCTTGCTTTCAAGGCGGATGAGAAAAGAGTAAAAGGGGTAGGACGGGGGCAGCCCGGTGGCCCAGCGGTTTAGCACCGCCTTTGGCCCAGGGCCTGATCCTGGGGACCCAGGATCGGGTCCCATGTCGGGCTCCCTGCCTGCGGCCCACTTCTCCCTCTGCCTGTGTCTCTGCCTCTCTCTCTCTCTCTCTGTCTCTCATGAATAAAATAAAATAAAAATCTTTTTAAAAAGCGGGGGGATAGGATGGGCCTTGAGTACTGCCACACAGTCAATGCCCCAGGAGCCAGTGCGACCACGTGCTAAGCAGGGCCAGGGCTGCGTAGGAAAGTTCACATTCACACGGGAAGTGAAAGTGAATTGCATCACTTTCTGTCATATGACAGCTGTGTGCTGCTGATGGACGCACTGAGCCCCCGTTTCCCCACGGGGGAGAGGGGGATCGTGCTGGGTCCCATTTATGGATCATTTCCCACGCATCCCCCCCACTCCCGTTCAAGCTCTTCACCCTTATCCGCATCATACACTCATGCGGCCTGCCGGGGTTAGGATCTGGAGCGGCTGCAGGATTTGTGAGCCCAGTGCCCCCCTTCAAAGCTGACTAGATCTCCTGACAGCAGCAGCAGCAGCAGCAGCACATTCAAGGGAGCGTGGATGGGGCTCGCGCTATGTGACTGCAGGTTGCACGGCCGTGATGCAGGCCCTGGGCCGTCTGACTCCAGAGCCTTCCATCTTAGCATCTGTGCTATGCTGGCCGTCTCCTAAGGTGGCTGTGATGTTGGAAGTGAGACTGAGGCATTCCGGGCCGAGGGAACCGCGTGAAGAATGGTCCGGAAGTGGACGCAGGGAGAGGACTATGCGGAAAGAATGATAAACCCTGGTGGCTGCAGCTGTGGTCACTTGGAGGAAACAGAAATGTGCCGGCAGATAGTGCGGGCTCCGCGCTGCGGCGCTCTGAAGGCCCTGCTCTTGAAGCTGCTGCTGGTGGGCAGGGATGGACCGTTTAGAAGCAGGTGGCCATGGGGACACAGGGCAGGGGACTTACCCTAGGGGTCACGGTGGGGCAAAGCCGGCTGGGGCCAGAGCGTCCCCTAGAGGGCGCCGTCACAGCAACACTGCAGGGGCGCAGTGAGGAGGGGCTGGTGGAGAGAAGGCAGGGGAAATGGGGAGAAGTAGACAATTTAGGGGTAAGTGGAGATGACAGGCCTGTGCTAACAATCTGGATATCAAAAAAAAAAAAAAAAAGCTCCTGATGCCTGCTGGCCTGGCCTGTTGTTTTGAGGACACCAGGCCTTGGCGGAGGATGTTATCACAGACACAAAGTTTGCCTTGGAGCACGCAGCAAACAGGATATATTTCTTCAGGAAGTAGAAACTCTTTGAGAAGACAAAAAAAAAAAAAAAATTTAATTTAACTTCCTAAAAAGAACAGCTGTTACTGTCTATAAACTCAGGTCATTTCTCAATTGGGGATTTTCCCCCCTGAAATTCTCCCTTCCAATTTTCAGAGGCATTTATCGGTTCTTTGATTATGATATAATCATGGGTCCTATATCTCGTATTTGCATGTGACTGTATCATATAATAGTTGTACATTTCAGAGGAAACCATGAAATTAAAACCAGAAAAAGCAAAAATTTAAAAAATGTTCTTCCGGGCAGCCTGGGTGGCTCAGTGGTTTGGTGCTGCCTTTGGCCAAGGGCATGATCCTGGAGTCCCGGGATCGAGTCCCACATCGGGCCCCCTGCATGGAGCCTGCTCCTCCCTCTGCCTGTGTCTCTGCCTCTCTTTCTCTCTCTGTCTCTCTCTGTCTCTCATGAATAAATAAATAAAATCTTTAAAAAAAAAATGTTCTTCCAAATCTCTACCGTATTCTTCTCTCAAACTTGGTAGCCACCTGAGAAGTGGGGCACCTCAAGCTGGGCTGCCTGGGTTCAAATCCCAGCTCCCACCCACTAGCAGGGGGGCTCTGGCCAAGTGAGGGTAACCTGGATCCCTTCTTTAAAGTGGAGGCAACAATACTGGTTCTTATCTCAATCCTACTGTGTTACTTTGTTCTGAAGATGACATGAGAAATGCCTCGATGAGTCGCTGGCTTGCAGAAAGCAGGCCATAAATGTCACATCAAATTCTCTAGATAGTTCTACAGTGATCCTGAGTGACGCTGGAGATCAGAAACATCTTTGTGAAGTCATATTATCATTACGTGTTTATCCCCCCCCCGGGGCATGATGGTACCACCCCGGACACTGTAGTGGTGACGCTGAGTCAAGCCTTACGACTGCCCCCCGCGGCCTAGAAAGAGGGGCTCGTGGGCTCTCCCCACGTGGGCTCACGGCAGAGCTTTTGACCGATTCAGCAACCCAAGGTGAGCTGAGCAAGGCCACAGAGGAGAGGGAAACAGACCCACATCCGCACTGTTTTGAAGGAGGACCTCTCTGGGTTAATAAAGTCCCCCCACTTTTCATGATTCGGGCTGGACTTCCGCCCCAGTATAGCTGTGGGCCGAGCCGTCAACAAGCGGCCTTTCAGGCCTCCATGTTGTCACCCCTGGAGGTAGAGAGAAAGGACCCCAGGCCCACCACGGAGGAGACCCAGCCTGACAGGGAACAAACAAGTGGCAACAACAGGGCCAAATGTCCCAAGAGGAGGGGGCATGAGGACAGCTTTCGGTCTCAGGGGGTGAGGAGGGCTCCCCACCTCAGGCCTGCGTTTAAGCACAAGTCTCTAAAATGGCTGCCAGACAGGGAACTTTCTGGGCGGAGGGCGGAATTCTGTGTCTCGTCCGGGAGGGTGATCCGCAGGCCCGCCCGGTCGTGGGTCAGGAGCCATGGACAGTGCACAGAAAATGGGTGCGTTTTGTTTTATGTAAATGAAACCTCAAGCCAGCTGATGGGACCCAGGGTGTGCGGGCTCGGGCACCGCGGTGTCCCCGCGACTCGCGGCCTGGCCCTTGGTGGGTCCTCTGCTCGATGGCCCCGGGAGCCACGGGGGCCCGGCCTCTGCGGGGGAGGAGCCTCCACGACTGGCTGACCTGAGGGGGTTCAGGGGAGTCTTGGGGCTTCTGGGCTGAGTGTGGGGTGCTGTCGGCGGGCCAGCTCCGAGCAATGCAGGCCCACTGATCCTGTCGGGGGCTCCCGGGGGCTCTGGCTGGCGGGGCCTGGCCCTCAGCTCCTCCCGCATGCTGTTCTCTTCTGCCCCCCCCTTTCCTGCCTCCCCCCCATTCCCCCAGGCGGCAGACCCAGCTGGGGCAGGGCTGGCAGGAGCCCCTGAGCCAGAACCCTGAGCCCTGAGACGTCGAGGCCTGCTGAAAGGGCCCTGTGTTTCCTGGGGCAGCCCCACCTTGAGGGCAGGTGGGGGGAGTGGAGCTTAGCTCCCCTCAGGTAGGGCTGCCAGAGAAGGCGCAGGACTCCCAGTTACGTCGGAATTTCCGATCAACGCTGACGTTGAACCATGTCTCAAACACTGCGGGAGTAGCTCACCCTCCCAAGTATTTGTCGTTCACCCCAAATTGCAACTGAACTCTACTGGGGTGCGGCCGTGCGGAAGGGGAGAGGGCCACACTCGGCTACACCTGCGCACGGCACTGTCGGGGTCGCTGGGGATGATGGCAGGAGGCCTGGGCATCACGGCGTGGCTGCCGGGCTGCTCTGCTCTACCTCCACAAAAGCAATCGTCCCATTAGCCCAAGACTGATAGGGCAGGAGCAGGGGAGGGCTGGGAATGTGCTCCCTCTCCCCCGCTGTGCGGCCCCTCAGCTCCCCCACACACTGGGTGACTCCCCGCGCCTCACCCGCTTTCCCAGGCTTACCCCATCTGCCACCCACGTGGCACCCTCCCCGTCCAGAACCTTCACCTCGGGCTGCGTTGGCACCCAACTCCCTAGGTCGGCCTAGGAGAAGCCAGTGGAAAGTTACTTGCACATCAACGGGTGGACGGATGATGAAACTCCGGGAAACCACAGCTCCTCCCCTGCCGGGGCACCGGGCCACAGGCCAACCTGCTAGGCTTGGGACCCACTTCTGGCCTCATGACAGATGTGCCCAGAGACCTTGGGCAAGTCACTCTCCACATGCCGCATGTCTTCATTTGTGGACGGCATGCCGGCTGCCCTCTCGCACCCTTCCAGGGCTGCCAGGAGGCAAGAAATGGAGCTGGCAGGTGCAAACTCCAGGTCACATTGGAACATGAAGCTGGGACGCCTGGGTGGCTCGGGGCGTGATCCCGGAGTCTCGGGCTCCCCGCAGGGAACCTGCTTCTCCCTCTGCCTGTGTCTCTGCCTCTCTCTGTGTGTCTCTCATGAATAAAAAAATAAAATCTTTAAAAAAAGAAAAGAAAATGAAGCATCTGGGACACCTGGGTGGCTCAGCAGTAAAGTGCCTGCCTTCAGCCCAGGGCGTGATCCTGGAGTCCCGGGATCAAGCCCCACGTCGGGCTCCCTGCTTCTCCCTCTGCCCGTGTCTCTGCCTCACTCTGTGTGTCTCTCATGAATAAAGAAATAAAATCTTAAAAAAAAAAAAAAAGGAAAGGAAATGAAGCATCTGTACAAATGTCCCTTTTATGGTGGTTCCGGCTGGCTGCAGGTGCCCCTACTTAGAGAAATGCGATCCACGAACGTTCAGACACATCCACACGCCGTGGCGTGGTTCAAAGAGCAGCTTCTGTGCCTCCCTGAAAACATGACTCGGTTCACCAAAATGTAACGTTGTGCTTGCATTTTACAGGAAAACGTGGAAGACACAGCTTCTGTAATCGGGGTGGCTCTTCGCTGGGCCCGCGGTGGGCCAGCTGCCTGAGCCCGGTGTGCCTCAGTTGCATTCTAGAAAGGAGGCCTATTGCAGACCTGTCCAGGGTGATGGCCTTAGTAACGTCTTCCTGCCCCTTTAAGAACAGAGGCTCCCTCAGTTGCAGATAGGCAGGAAGTGCCTGTACTCTATCTGGGCTGCTTGTTTCACTTCCTTGCAGAGGTGTTTTCTTACTAAAGAAACCCCAAGTCCAAGGCCACGGCTATTTCTTTCGGAGGCAAGCTCAACTCCTTTTGTGTCGGCTTCATGAAATTTCTGGGGCAGGAAAATATAGATATATACACTTTTTTTTTTTTTTACTTTTTTTTTTAAAACAGCCTTTATTTTTTAGAGCAGTTTTATGTTCATCGCCAAACTGAATGGAAGGTACAGAGATTTCCCATATCCCCCCCTGCCCGCACACATGCACAGCCGCCCCCGTTATCGACGCAAATCATATTTTTAAATATATACAAGATGAAAGTAAAACGCAACATGGTATTTCAAACGTTTTAAAATAAAAAAAGTAGTACATGCTTCTGGTAAAAATGTCAGTGGTAGAGGATTCTCCATTCCCCTTCCCCAGAGGTAACTTCTGTTAGTAGTTCTAAAAATTCCCTTCTGGAAATTGTCTCTACAGCCTCACTTTGTTATTGCACAGAGATAGATCATACAGTATGTGGAAGGTTCTCTTTTTTCTACTTAAGAGTATACTTTCGGGGTGCCTGGCTGGCTCTGTTGGTGGAGCATGTGACTCTTCATCTCAGGGTCATAGATTCGAGCCCCACATTAGGTGGAGAGATTTCTTATTTTAAAAAATGTCTACTTTGGCTATCCTTCCATGGCTTCATGAGTAAAGCTGCCTCAATCTCTTTCTTCCTTTCTTTCAGATTTTATTTTGAGAGAGAGAGACGGAGCAGGGGCAGAGGGAGAGGGAAGAGGGAATTCTGAAGCAGACTCCCCACTCAGCAGGGAGCCCGATGCGGGCTCGATCCCATGCCTCTAAGATCGTAATCCAAGCCGAAACCAAGAGTTGGACGCTCAGCCGACTGAGCCACCCACGTGCCCCTCAATCTTTTTCTAACAGCTGCCTAACTTTCCATTGTTTGGGTATTCGACTATATATTTAACTAATCTCCTAATTAATGTATGCACTTAGGGTAATTCTAGGGTTTCCTCTTAACCTACAGTGCTATGGGGAAAAGATGTACGTGCACATGTACATATATGTAGACATATCTTGGCGTATCGGTCCGAATATGGCCCTAGAAAACCTTTTTTTTAAGATTTATTTATTTATTTATGATAGACACAAAGAGAGAGAGAGGCAGAGACACAGGCAGAGGGAGAAGCAGGCTCACGCTGGGAGCCCGATGCGGGACTTGATCCCGGGACTCCAGGATCGCGCCCTGGGCCAAAGGCAGGCGCTAAACCACTGAGCCACCCAGGGATCCCCTAGAAAACCTTCCTGACAGTGGAATCACTGGGCCAAACTGGAAATCACTGTGAGAACGGCTGGTGCCCCTGAAACGTCCATATCAGTTACACTTCCAGCAAGGGCACGGAGGGCGGCCCCCACTCTTGCCCTGCCTTCTGTCCACCCTCAGACAGTACTCAACCTTTTCATTTTTGTCTATCGGAAAGGGGCAGAGAAAGGGGCAGAGAAAGCCTCGTTGTTTGATATGCATTTGAAAGCCTGCTCTCCAGGGGCATCTTCTCGAGGAGGGGCTCTTGGAGGCCGGACTTCAGAACCAGAGAGAGAGAGAGAGAGAGAGAGCCAGATGCCATCCCAGGTCAGGCAACTGCCCTGGGTGATGCCCAGGGCCTCATTCTTTCCATCTGTAAAATAAGCATCCTAAGACCAAGACCATACGGGTTATGGAAATGCCCCAACAAAGCAATACAAGTGGCCGGCACGACGAACGAACGTTAGTGGCCATCCCATCAAGGCAAAACAAAAACCAACAAACCAGATTTCGACTGGCCCAGTCCAAGGCCTGGTACCAGTTTCTGCGAGGTCTGAGATCTCACCTCTTACTTGCTGCCCCGGCTTGAAGGAGGAGAATACAAATAAAATGCTGAAAGATAAAACTACATAAAACTGAAGTGATCACATCCCGCGGTCTGTGTGCTGAGCCAGTGACCTGGGGCATGTTACGTCTCAGAGCCCCAGGTTCCTTCCTGCGAGATGGGGTGTTCACTTTGCCCAGGGAATTCAAGAGTACACAGGACAGTGCCTGGCTCTGGCAGGCACTCTGGATGACCCTTGTGGTTATTCCTAGCCACGGGTCCCCCCAGTGGCTCAGCCCGCGCCCCCCAGCAGGACAGGCAAGGAGTGGAGCCCCCTGGACTGTGGGTGATTCCCAACACCTACTAAAGGCTGGCCTAGCCGAAAGGCTCTTTGGGGCTGCAAACGCTGCAGGAGGGCACTGGTTGGAAGGGCGACTCCAACCTTCTGGTCTGTCCTTTGAGACAGAATTATATCCTGCAGCGCTCAGCAAACTGGTTGAGTGAACAGCCCCATTACCCATTCCTCAGCGTTTAAGAAGATCTTCATGGGCCCACTTTGTGAAAATACGTTTGCCACGTTTAATTTTACTTTTTAACTGCTTTCTTTGGAAACAAGGTGCCCCCTGAATGCTGTGGTGTTGCTCCAAGGACATCTAAGTTACTTGCAAGTGGGGTCGGTGCTGACACCCGGTTTCTCAGTTCCCTTCAGCGCTGCAGCCTCTGGCCGGGGCTGGTGCAAGGTGAGAGAATGATTCGCCTCCCCTGAGGTTACAGTTAACGCCACCAGGCCTGAGTGCTGTGGCCTAAATATCTGTATCCCCCCCAAAATCATATGTTGAGATGCTAACCCCCATGGCGATAAGATCAGGAGGTGGGCCTTCGGCAGATGACTGGGTCACCAGAGTAGAGCCTTCCTGAATGGGGTTCGTGCCCTGATTAAAAAAAAAAAAAGGCCTCGTAGAGTTTCTTCAGCCTTCTAGAATCACGGGAGGACATCACCAGAAGTCCGTGACTGGGAAGAGGCCCTCACCCGACCATCCCAGCAGCCCGATCTTGCACCTCCAGCCTCCAGAGCTGTGAGGAATAAATGTCTGTTGCTTATAAGCCACCCCCCAGCCTGTGGGGGTTCACTGCGGAAACCTGAATAAACTAACACCCCAAGCTAGGAGCTCAGTGTGGAGCCTGACGTAGAGATCGGGAAATGAGCATGTCTCAAAAACGAATAGCTTCACGGTGGAGAAGCCTGGCAGGCAACACCTTCAGCAAGTCATCAAAATGAACACCCCCAATAACGGTCAAGCCAACACCATGAGCCTCCTGATTGAGACGCCCAGAAGGGCACAGCATCCTCGCGGAGGATTCCTGCCAGGGTGGCAAAGGCCAAATCTGATCGCAAGGAAACATCAGCCAAACCTCAATCAAGGGAAATCCCACAGAACAACTGGCCCATCCTCTCCAAAAAATATTAGTGTCATGGAAGACCTAGAGAGGCTGAGGAAGTGCTAAAAGACACTAAGGGGCATGACATCTAAATGCGATGCATGCTCCTGGGCTGGAATCTGGACCAGGAAAAAAAAATTGTCATAAGGCCGTTACTAGGCTAATAGACAAAATCTGAATAAAATCTGTAGATTGGGGCGCCTGGGTGGCTCAGAGATTAGGGGCACCTGGGTGACTCAGTCAGTTAAGCAGCTGCCTTCAGCTCAGAGCATGATCCCGGGGCCTGGGATTGAGTTCAGCATCAGGCTCCCTGCCTCCCCGCCCCGTGGGGAGCCTGCTTCTCCCCCTCCCCCTGCTGCTCCCTCTGCTTTTGTTCTCTCACTCTCTGTCAAATAAATACATAAAAATCTTTTTTAGGGAATGTGAACTGGTGCAGCCACTCTGGAAAACTGTGTGGAGGTTCCTCAAACAGTTAAAAATAGACCTGCCCTACGACCCAGCAATTGCACTGTTGGGGATTTACCCCAAAGATACAAATGCAATGAAACGCCGGGACACCTGCACCCCGATGTTTATAGCAGCAATGGCCACGATAGCCAAACTGTGGAAGGAGCCTCGGTGTCCAACGAAAGATGAATGGATAAAGAAGATGTGGTTTATGTATACAATGGAATATCCCTCAGCCATTAGAAATGACAAATACCCACCATTTGCTTCAACGTGGATGGAACTGGAGGGTATTATGCTGAGTGAAGTAAGTCAGTCGGAGAAGGACAAACATTATATGTTCTCATTCATTTGGGGAATATAAATAATAGTGAAAGGGAATATAAGGGAAGGGAGAAGAAATGTGTGGGAAATATCAGAAAGGGAGACAGAACGTAAAGACTGCTAACTCTGGGAAACGAACTAGGGGTGGTAGAAGGGGAGGAGGGCGGGGGGTGGGAGTGAATGGGTGACGGGCACTGGGTGTTATTCTGTATGTTAGTAAATTGAACACCAATAAAAAATAAATTAAAAAAATAAAAATAAAAAAAATTAAAAAAAATCTTTTTTAAGGGATCCCTGGGTGGCACAGCGGTTTGGCGCCTGCCTTTGGCCCAGGGCGCGATCCTGGAGACCCGGGATCGAATCCCACATCAGGCTCCCGGTGCATGGAGCCTGCTTCTCCCTCTGCCTGTGTCTCTGCCTCTCTCTCTCTCTCTCTCTCTCTCTCTGTGACTATCATAAATAAATAAATAAAAAATCTTAAAAAAAAAAACTTTGTAGATTAGACAGCAGTATTGTAACAACATGAAGTCTCCTGGTCCTAATGATAGTACCCTGGCTGTGCTGGAGAATGTCTTGTTCCAGTAAATGCAGGGGAGTATCTGGGAGCAAAAACGTGTTGTGTTTGTGAATTGCTATCGGGCTTTAGAAGATACATGGAGAGAGAGAAAGAGAATGATACAGCATATGTGGGACAAACAGTAACAGTTGATGAATCTGGGTGCAGAATGTTCAGGACTTCTTATTGTCGCTTTGCAACTTCTCCCGGAGCCACCTGTTATCATAAACAACCAGGCACAGTCCAGGGGGGCCCACCAGGAATAACAAAGACACTCCCTACCACTTGGGAAATGTGTGCAGAGTTCAGAGGCGGTGGCCCAGGACCCAGAGACCAAGGCCTGCCACATTCGATGCAAAACCAGACCCAGCATTCTAGCTAAAAAGTAAGGCATTTGTGCAAACATCGCCATAGACTACAAAATACAAGATTCAAGCATTAAAATACCTCCTTCTGGCCCAAACTAAAATTGTGCCCCCGTCTGTAAGTAGATAGAAAAATAGAAATCGTTTAAGTCCAAATGTACACTTTTTCTTTGTGCCAAGGACTACTGGTAGTCAAAAGAAAGGGGGGGGGTGTCGGGGAAGGCATTTTCACGAATGGGTAGATTTAAGCCTTTGGAAGCCCAGCATGCAGGTTCAAATCTGAGAAGTGGATTCCTGGATGACAAGACTAATCCCCAAACACACTACCGTCACCAACACTGCCACGACTACAACAAAACCAGGGGTGCTGCTGTTTACTTAGCATTGGAACACTTAGTGCCAACCCACCAGTCCTCTAGTGAGCTACACAATACTACTCTTAGGTGACTGACTTTCATGAACCACTTGGCTCCTTCTCACCCGAGGTATATAATCTGCTTCTCCCGTGGCCAAAAGCATGCCTGAAGGGCTACAGGCCCACAGCTCAGAGTAAGCAGTTGGGGTTTCTGGTCTTGGCCCTGCTAACCAATGCCACTTAACCTCTCTGTGCTGGGGTTCATCCTCTGCAAGATACTGATGCCACTACCTGGCCCCTCTATCTGCGTGACGCTGCTTTAAGGACACAGTGACCCAAAAGGTGAAAAAGCGCACTGACAAAGTTCACAAAGGCCAGATAAATGCGACTTGTGTTAAGGGATTAGTGAAGCCCCAAACGTGAGGTGACACCTATAAGCAGGTTGCCCCGAGCTGGTGCCTAAGCCCTTTTGAGGAAGCTGCCTGTACGGACCGTGGACTCGAAGTGGGGACGAGAACATGCGGGAGGAAATGGTAAAATGACACTTCCAAAGCGGCCATTGGGTGGTTTATCTGGTTTATCGATAGCCACACGGTTATCTCTTCTGTTTTTTGTGCCTTTTTCTGGCTCGAGAGACCCTCCCTTCGATAGACTAGGGTCCACAGAAGTCCAAGAGAGCTTTGCAGCGAATCTGGGGGGGGGGGGGTCCATGAATTTAGAGAGGAAAACGTGACATCTTTCCATTAACCTCTAAGGGAGCCTTAGCATTTCTTTCCAGGGGGCCTGCAGGCGCGTCTCTAAGCAGGGGCTGCCCTAACGAAACGCCAGGGAGCAAGCCGCTGACACCACACACAGGTAGTTCTCACCGTCCTGGGGGCCGGGAAGTCCAAGACCAAGATGTGGGCACATTTGCTTCCTGCTGAGAACCTGTTTCTTGCTCGGCTTGTGGGCCCTGTGGACGGCCGCCTTCCTTCGGACGACCAGCGGGGAAGCTCGGTAGCCTGAGCGGTTCCTGCGACCGTGTCGGCAACGGGCATCGCGGGTGTTTTCACGTCTGCTCACACTCTGCAGATGTCTGCACACTCGCCACCGTTCTGAATTTATGCGGGACCCGAGGCCGACTGTCGGATCGCGGGATTTACTGCGCGCAGACGTGCGGGTTGCACTACGTGTCGGTGTTTAAGGCTTTTTTGGTACCGTATGGAAATCCAATTGCTTTCCTTCTCCATCTCGGGGGTGGTTTGCTGGTTAATTTTAGGCATTTACATAATTCTCAGAAAGGGTCTCTGGGCTTCCTCAAATTGGCCCGGCACAGGAAGAGTTAAGAACCAGACTCTCACTCCACCCCCAGCTCCCCTCCCATTTCCTCTTTACCAGACGCCGCCCGCGTGAGGAAATGGGACTATGATTTACTTTTCTTTCTTCTTCTCTCTCTTCTTACCCCCCTCTCCCCACCCCGCTTTTTTTTTTTTTAATGGAGGTAAAATTCACCTAACGTAAAATTAACACTTGGAAAAGCGAACAAGGCAGTGACATTCCGTACATTCGCAGGGCTGTGCGCCCCCCCACACCCCCTTGTCCTCATTCCCATTTTCATCCCCCTAAAACGAAACCTTAGACCTGCCCAGCAATCGCACCCCCTGGCTTCCCGCCGCAGCCCCTGGCAACCTCTAATCTCCTTCTCTGCCTATGGATTCGTCTATTCTGGATGTTTCACAGGAATGGAATCCTAGGGTACGTGGTCTCTTGGATCGGGCTGCTTTCGCTCAGCAGGCTCTCCAGGCTCATCCACGTTGCACCGGGACAGCATTCCTCTTTAAGGATAAATACTATCCCATCGATGGCACCACCACAGTTCATTTATCCGTCCGTCCATCGAGGGGCATTTGGCTCATTCGACCTTTGTGCTCTTGGACTGTGCTGCCATGAACAAGACGAGTATCTGAACGCATGCTTTTGACTGAGTCCATTCTAACCTAAAGTGAGATTTAGTGACTGTAGTGTCTGTGAACCTCAATTGTCCATATCGTCTTTACCAACTCAGACAATTGAGTCCTGGCAGGCAATAAATTGCACAGCAAAGGCCTAGAACTCAGGCATCCTTTGCCGGTGCTTTCATTTGCCTTGTGTTTGGCCTTTGTGTGAGAGAGTGACATCCCCCTCTTCTTGCTTCCGTGCAAAATGTATCCGTGGAATCCTCCCCCACGGAAGCCTCCTGCGAGCGAAGGCATCAGAGAGCATGGGAGGAGTGGGCAGAGATGCCGGTAAAGGCTCGCTTCTTCACTGACCTTGGTGCATGCCTGGGAATTCTGATGTGCAAGCAGACTAAGAGCTGTAGGCATCCCTCGGACCGGACAAAACAGCCAGGCCGGAAGGAAGGGAAGAGAACTGTTGTGCGTACCTGGCCCAGGCCCTAGGAACATGTGGTGATCACCAGCTCCAAAGGCAACTAGGCTCAGACTGAAGCTTAGCAGAGGGTGCAGGGGCTGACCCACCCGGGGACACACTCAGACCTTTTCACACTCAGGCCGCATAGGCGGGAAGGCTCAGAGAGAGCACGGTAGGCAGGAAGAAAGGGCATCTAAGTAGACGGACCCATTCCTGGGTCCTAGGAAAAGCTAGGCCACTGAGGGCGCACAGGGAATGACAGGGGCAGGACTGGCTTCATAGCTTGGGGACCTGGTATAAAATGAAAGCCTGGGGCCCTTTGTTCAAAATTATTAGCAATTTCAAGATAGTGGCTGCAGAGCATGAAGCCGAGCGAAGTGTGGCTTTGTGAGTGTGAGGCCTTGTGCCACCGCGTGGCTCACGCGGCCTCGGAGCCTGCCTTGCAGTGGCGAAGGGGTCCGGGTCAGCCAAGGAGGTTGCCCAAGGCCTACGTGAGGGGGGCCCTCAAATCCGGCGCCCGCCTGTGCTTTATTTCCCGTACCGGGATGCCATTAGCCACCTTCTGCTGATGCTGTGGGAACTGCATTGTATTTAAAAAGCACTGACGTCCACAGAAGAAGCACATTTTTAAGATACAGGAACACTTACAACTTGCTAATGATAATTCTGCTTCACAAACAGGAGGAAAAGTATCCTTTTTGTTTTTTAGCACAAAAGGCGATTGGGAGTATGCAATGCCTCCCCTTTAGATATGTTACTTGACCTAATTTTTTGTAACCAGCTAATGTGAATGCTGGAAAACAATCAAAGTAGTTAAAAAAAAAAGCCGTGTGAAACTGCCAATGTTCAAGGTAAGAATCCCCTTTATCGCGAGTACGCTGGGCCCCGTAGGGTGAGGCAGAGAGCGAATTTCCGTGGTGAAATCATTTGAAAATTGAAGCAGGCAACTTTTTAATTTATTTGATACATGACTATGGTATCTGCCTTTCAAAGTTTTCTGATGGGAAAGTTGGATGATTTATTGTGATGGGATACAACTTAACCCTTAGCTGGGCCTGTAAGACAGAGTCTAAGGGCCTTCGGATTCTAGAAAAGCGGAATATTTAACTGAGGTGGCTTCTGAACCAACCAGTCTGAGTTTGAACTCCGCCTCTGGCTTTCACTGTGTGGTTTTGGGCAAATTATTTAATCTCCCCAAGACTCCCTCATCGGCAAAATGAGGAACATAATAGGGCCTCTGTCATATAGGTTGTGTAAGGCTTTTGGGAGATTATGCACAGAGACTTCCCGTCTGTGGGGAGCACTCAAAAAATGGGATCATCACGGTCGGGACTGCTGCTGCTGCTGCTGTTTTGCTTAATTATTGTTACATCTGTTGGTATTATTGAATCTGGCCCGCCTGCCTCTTAGAATTATTTCCCTCACTTTCTAGCCTTCTGTGCAAGCCCCAGCCGCCCTAAGCTACTCACCACCCCCTGCACACACTCGAAGAGTCTCTGCCTGCTTTTTTCTGTTGCCCTTGCTGTGCATAGACCGAGCAACCACTTGGAGGGGATGTTGTAGAGGAGAATTCAAGCCACAGAAGGAAACTGGGTTGAATGAGATCCCCCCCCCTCAAAGTTCCTCTTGGCTCTAAAATGCCATCAGGCCCACAAAGAGAACAGGAAAGTTAGCAGCACGTTTGACATTCTCGAGAGTGTTCTTTGCCTCTTCTCTGCTTCACTGGGGTCCTGCACTGGCTCTGAGAACACTCACCGAGGGGGCCTCCGGTTCCATTGGGCCGAGGTGGAGCCACCACAGGCGGGGTTCCGGGAGGCACACTCAGCTGGGGAGGGGGGAGATGCCCCAAGGGCGGGCGTAGAGCGGGTGGAGGGACCGTGCGCTTCATCTGGGCTGCGTGCCTTAGATTCTCTGAGCTTCAGATCCTTCAGTAGTAAAATGCGGCTGTTCGTGCCCTCTGCACGGGGTGAGGATTGAATTAGACATTGTGGACAGATAGCCCCTGTCGTTGTGGGGGGCGGTGGGGGGGGCTCGGGCTGTGTCTCTAAGGGGATTTAGATGAACAGAGAGAGATTGTGGGGTCACTGGGGATAGCCGGGTGCAGGCAGGCAGGGCAGACGGTAGGAGGCCCTGAAACCGAGACAAGGGCACCAGGCCTTGCAAGAGCAAAGGGTTGGGAGCCTTCTCTTCCTCCTCTTCTCCTTCTGGCCAGTGCTCTGCACAGAATTTAATAAGTTAAACATAATGGGACTAATTTTCACGTACCCAGACCTCTGTGGCTGCTTCTCCAGCTTCGGGAATAGCTACAAATCTGTCCCAGGCCTACCCTGGAAAGGAACATCAAACCCAGCGGGCCCGGATACCTCTTCCTGGTTCCCCTGGGCACGGGCTTTGGAGGTGGGCCACCGTCCAGTGCAGGCCCTCTCGGCACACAGGTGCAGGGGCCCCTGGGCTGAGGCAGACCAGGCCCGCAGCAGGTGGGTGCCTCACCCATCTTCTACCCGAGGGCCCTGCGAGGGGAGCCTTGCCACTCTAAGCCTCTGTCTTTTCAATCGGGATTGAAAACCCCCGCCTGGGTGGCGGTCGCTCCCCTGCACACACTACCCCGCTCACAATGGTAGCTTCAAGGGAGGCAGGAGTCGTCCCTGGCATCTGACACATGGATACCGAAAGGTTTGAATTATCTGGGGAAGGAAGCAAGGTGGCTAGAGCCACGGGTTCAGAGTTTGGCCGAGCTGGGTTCTGGAACCTTCCTCACTAAAGCAAGTCAGATCAACGCAATGCCTTAACTGTTTATTGAGCAACTGCTCTGTCCCCGGCACTGTGGGACCCAGAGCAGCCTGCCGCTCACATGCTTCCTGATGATTCTCAGGCGCAGGCTTGGGGGACGGCGGGGGGGTGGTGGTGGTGGTGGTGGTGGTGGTGGTGGTGGTGGTGAAGACTTTCATGAGCCCCTTAGCACAAATAATAGGCAGCGGCTACCGGCTGAGTTACGGCAAGGATGGATCTCTGACCTCAGTTTCCCCATCTGTAAACCTCTCCTCCTGGTGCGGGGGGTGGGGGTGCAGCAGGGGACAAAGGCAGAAGCACCTCTGACAATGCCTGACTTTTATAAGGCATCAACCAACGGGGGTTGTAAGTTTTTATTTGCTATAGAACTAACACAAGATTTCATTTTTACTAGTACTTTTTAGGAGAAATGACTAATCTTAAAAAAAACCTCTAGGGGTGCCTGGGTGGCTCAGGGGTTGATTGTCTGCCTTTGGCCTAGGTCGTGATCCCGGGGTCCCACATCGGGCTCCCCGCAGGGAGCCTGCTTCTCCCTCTGCCTGTGTGTCTGCCTCTCTCTGTGTATGTCTCATAAATAAATAAAATCTTTTTTAAAAATTAACTAAAAATGAAAAAATAAAAACCTCTAAAATTTGCACTTCCAAACACTATAATTTTTTTTTTCTCAACCTTCCATCCTAAATGATAATAATAAGAACACAAAGCACTTACTAGCTGTCACGCACCGTCCTGAGACTTCGGGGCTCCCGGCAAGCCCGTGAGGTGGGCACTGCAATGATCCCCTCTCACGGATGACAAAACGCAGGCCCAGAAACATTAATTCACATGGCGGGGGTCACACGACTCTTAACAATATTCCTTTAGTTTGCATTCCTTCTCAGGTGCCTCCCCCTGTCTTTGCACTCTCTAGGCCCCTGACCCGGTGGCAAGGCAAGCCCAGTAAGGAAGACCCCTCCCTTTTAAGCGAGGGCCCTTCCTTTCTTTCCGTCCCTATCTAAACACGGCGGAAGGCGAACTAGAAACATTCCCCAGGCGTTTCCAAATTTCCTCTCCTCCGTCTCTTCTGGAGACATTGTTCTGCAAGGCCTTACCCTTTGTAAGCAAAGGGCCTTGGGGACAAGAAGCAGTGCGTCGTTAATGGCCTTCCTTTGTATGGGGGGACCCCCGGGGAGGAAAGAAGTGATTTCTGACAGCGTTTGGGGTGTGGCAACATGGAATCAGGGAACCCACAGGGATGGTGGCAGTGTCAGGCAGCTGCCAGCCGAAACGGGCCATGCGTGATCTTTAAATGAGCTTCCACAGTGGAGGGGACTGTCAGGCCCGTCAACTAGGGTGCGGTCAGGGGGAGGTGTAGCCAGAGAGGTGACATCCTGTTTGGAGAGCAGAATGGCAGCCACCTCCCCCCACCCCCCAGAGCACGAACTGGGGAGCCAGTCAATCACCTGCTCCTGCCCCCCACCCCCAGCCCTGCAGCCTCCCCACCCCCCACTCCAAGAAGGAAGTCAAGTGGATAAAGAAATGGGGAAGTCCGAGCTGCCTCTGCAGTGGCTTTTGAGGGTCTATATAACACTTGACTTTAATCCCCAGGGGACAAAAGCCTCAGCCATGAACGTGCTGAGCAGGGGGGTTCTGGAAACATTTCCTTAGGATGCGGAAGGGGATCAGAAGTATTGTGCCTACTGCTTTGTGTCTCAAAATCCTCTCAAGTGGGTCTTTTCCAACCTGCGGGTCCTTTGCGTTTGCACGTGCCGCTGGGGGGCACAGGGCACGCCAGTGGTGGGTGATTTCTGCGGCAAAGGGGTCACCGGTGCTCCCAGGCAAGGGGCCATTTTGCAAACTGCTCCTGTCTCCCGAGATGTCCCATATTTCCGGGCGTACTTCGCAGGTCCCTTGCAAACCGGCTGGGGCCGAAGAGGCTCTTTGCACAACACAGCGAGATTTTTTAAATTTAATCTTGGATTTTAGAGCCGACGGGATTGCAGTCTTTGGCCCGGGACGCAGGCCTCCTTGGGGCAATCGCTTTTACGTTTAGGGGAACAAGGAACAGGAAAGTAAAAGAACTTCCTTATTGTCAGGCAGCAAGTCAATGGCAGAGCTTGAACCTGGCTGCTTTTTTCTAAGCGGGGAGGCGTTGTGCGCTGGAAAATCCGGATAAATTGACCTCCGAGCAGCCAATATTCCGGGTCTTTCAGCGGGGTGCTCACAAAAATCATAGCGATGGACTAATATGCGTGTTACAGCGAGGAAACCTTTTTATGTAACAAGCAGATCCCTTCGGGGTGCTTTACCCCCCACCCCCACCCCCAATTTCAGAAGATGCCGGGTGAGCAGACAAAGAGGCCCGGGGTGGGGCGAAGGCCTCGGCGGACCCCGAAGCTGAGTCACAGGAATCGCGCCCTGCGGGGGGCGAGGCCCTCCCGCGCGGCCACCGCACCCTCGCTCGGGGTTGCCCGCACCGCACAAAGCCAGCTTCGCAGTAAAGGAACAACCCACCCCCCCCCCCCGCCCGGTCCCACCCAGACCCTCGGTTATCCCGCCCCGGCCCCCCGAGAGCAGGTTCGCGCGGCTGTTGCCCAAACCCGTTCGGACACCCTCAACCTCGAAGGGGGCAACGCCTGGGGCGGGGAGCGCGGGGGGTGCTGGGCCCCCTTTAGTTTTCCGCCGTCGTTGCGGTTCGGGCGCCCTGGAGCACGCGGGGCGCGAGTCCCCCAAGCGCCGGGCGGGCCCCCGGGCGCCGGGGCGGGGACGCAGCGCGGAGGAGTGCAGCGGGCCCGCGGTGACGTCACCTCATTTGCATAGGGGCGCGCATATAAGGGCGCGGGCTCGCCCCAGCCGGCATTCGGCAGCGACCGCAGCGCAGACCGGATCCCTCTCCTCTCTCCAGCTCGCTCGTGCGCCGCGCTCCGGTGAGCCCCGGGGCCCCTTCCCTCCCTCTTTCCCTCCCGCCCGCGGTCCCTTCCCGCCCGGCGCCCGAGCTCGCCCCGGTCCGGGGGCAGCCCTGCAGCCGAGCCCCAAGGGTCCTCCCGGGGGAGCCTGCCTGGGGGTCTTGGGGATACCAAACCCTTCCAGATGCTGGGGGACGAGGTCGGGAAGGCGAGGATTTTAAAGCCCAAAGCCTCCCAAACCGGGCGTTGGTCGTGCACCTTCGAGGGGGGGTCTTTCCCCGCCCCCCCCCCCGCCCGGGGCGTTCTGCATCGCCTCTTGGGCGCTGATGAATCCGGAACAGAAAGCTCCTTTGTTCGCGCTCCCACCCACCCGAGCCCGGAGCTTCAACAATGACATTTTTCCCGTAGCCTCTGCTGGCTCCTCGGGCTCGGTCTAGACTTAAGGTGGCTGGGCTTAAATGGGGGGGAAAACGGCCAGCCAGCCCTCCTTGCAGGGGCCCGGGCCGCTGTGGGGCGGGGGGCGGCTTTGTGTGCGGCGGCTGCATTGTTGAGCGCGACGAGCGGCGGCAGGGCGGTGGCCGGGGCGCCGCAGCAGCTGCCGCCTTTGTGAGCGGAGGAGAGCGGCGCGGCCCGCGTCTCCACGGACAGCCCGCCCGCGGCCCCGGGGAGCCCCTGCAGCCTCGGCTGCGCGCTCACGATTTTTTGCTCGGCCCCACCTTGAGCTGGCCTCGCTGTTTGCCGCTCCCAGCCGGATTGCTGCGGTTCCTGGGCATCGCAATCCCCGGTGGTCCGTCTCCGTTTTCCGAAAGTGCGATCCCCCCGGCTCGGCCCCCCGCATTTGGGAATAATGAAGGGGGGTCTTTTTTGTGTAGACGGGGGAAGAGCCTGAGCCTTGAATGAAAGCGGAAGGAGGCAGAGGTGGGGTTTCAGGCAGGAGATGCGAGGGCAAAAGCGCATTTCAGAGCCAAGAGACCTGGGTGGGTCGCTGGCTCGATCTCACCCGCCTTGGCTTTGTATATGCAGCTTCCTCTGCAACCATGTCTGACAAACCCGATATGGCTGAGATTGAGAAATTCGATAAGTCGAAATTGAAGAAGACAGAAACGCAAGAGAAAAATCCACTGCCTTCGAAAGAAAGTAAGCCCCCCCCCACCCCCTTGAGAAAAGGCTGGGCGGGAGGGAGGATGGGAGGGGCGGGGGGCGGCCCCAGGGAGGGCGGGGGGGAGGGAGGGGCTGACAGTTCTTAGGGTGAATGTGGCCTGGAAAGGTCAATTAAAAATTGTTTTGCAAGCAATAAACGGGGCTTTGATAATCTTAATAATGGCATGTTTGATGTGCCCTATTAATATGCAATATAATGTGTTAAAATCTTCTATTAATGTACCTATTTTCATGGTGAGGCCACTTGATAACTGGTGGATGTTTATGATCCCGGGAGATAAGCGTAAACGAAAGTACAATAATCTTCCACTAGGCTGTACTGAGCCCGCCTAATGAGCTCTCTCCATCTTTTTTCTCTTTTTTTTTTTTTCTGTCACAGCGATTGAACAGGAGAAGCAAGCAGGCGAATCGTAATGAGGCGTGCGCCGCCAATATGCACTGTACATTCCACAAGCATTGCCTTCTTATTTTACTTCTTTTAGCTGTTTAACTTTGTAAGATGCAAAGCGGTTGGATCAAGTTTAAATGACTGTGCTGCCCCTTTTCACATCAAAGAATGGAGAACTACTGACAACGAAGGCGCCTGCCTTTCCCATCTGCCTGTCTGGCTGGCTGGCAGGGAAGGAAAAGAACTTGCATGTTGGTGAAGGAAGAAGCTGGGTGGGAGGACAGTGAGATCTAGAGTAAAAAACCAAGCTGGCCCAAGGTATCTTGCAGGCTGTTAAAATGCAGTTTAATCAGAGTGCCATTTTTTTGTTCAAATGATTTTAATTATTGGAATGCACAATTTTTTTAATATGCAAATAAAGTTTTAAAACGTGACTTTGGTGTGACTGATGTCTGGAAAAAGCGGCTTAATGGTAAACGGCAACCATTGCAAGAGGCCCAAGGGGTCTCACTGGGGGGAGGGTATAAACAGAGGCCCAAGGGGTCTCACTGGGGGAAGGGTATAGGCTTCGGAGGGGGGAGGTAGAAAGGAGTTTACTCCGGAGGTGGGGGGTAGAAAGGAGTAGGCTATGAAATCCTCTTGTATTAGGTGATCATTAGGAGATTGGAAGGTTATTTTGAGGGGCTGCCTGAGTTCCTAGTAGGAGCATAAAAAGTGATAGAATCCTTGATTTTTTGCCTTCCATAGGGTTTGATAAGCCAACACTGAATTTATGGCGTCTGATATTAAACCCGAAGGTGGTGGCAATTCACAGCACAGTATTTAAGGGGTGTCCAATGAACTCCATTATTTAGCCAGTTGATCAGCGTTGACACAAGACTTCCAGCAGTTCGTCTAAGGGGAAAATAACATTTTTAACAGCTGCTTAAAAAAACGGCAAGGAAAAGTTCCAAGGATCTGCTTCCTCAGTCTAATGGCTGGTTCCAATATTCAAAAGTGATTTTTATAAGATCACTGCATTTGGGATTAATGAATTAGGTTTTTTAAATTGTCCTCAATTTGGATAATGGGCAAAATCTTACGATTTAAAAGGCATTGGGACTAGGATGAAATCTACAGAATTTATGCTAAATTTACATAACGTAGGACTTAATTGGTACTTCTTGAGGGTTTGCCTTTCTTAAGGCCTGGTAACTTCGCATGAAGTCCTTTTAACTGGTGGGTAAAAGCCAAGCCCTTTTGGGACATTAATGTACAAAAAGAGGCAAATGAATTCTCAGGTTTTTAAAGTAAAAGGGATGTCGTTCTTAAAGGTTCTTTAATGGGCACCTCTGTTCAGTAAGAAAGGGTGCAGATGTCTTTAAAAATCTGTATCCATTGTCTCAGGATGACTTGTTCAGGTACCTCAGCAAAGCTAGGATTTAGAATGCAAAGGTCCAGGAGGTCAACCCCCACCCCAAGACTGAAGAAAAGACCCCTTGTGAAGGAGAGGGTGGAGGGCAAATTGTTGATTAGTATTAAACTGGTTGATTTCATTTCCTTTGCTCAACACTTATTTTGAGAAATGCACAGGAAACCATTTACCTGTGGTTTAGACAATCGAGCAGACCCATCAGCTAGAAGCAGATCTGCGTCGAGAGGGAAGGGCCTTGTGCCTGCGGCTGCAAAGCCCGCTGTGGGGGGAGCCCGGAGGTCTGGGAGCTCAAGATGGAGCTGGCCCTCCCACCCCACTATTTCTTTTCCCTCCTGCAAGGAAGGGTGTGGGCCAAATGAAAATGCCCGAGGCCCAGAGATAAGCCAAGCCCACACGGGTTTTTGCTGAGTACATTTTCCAAACAATGCAGAGATGAAATCGGATTTGAAGAAATCAACCCTGCTGCACGGTCTCCAGTTCAAAAAATAAAAATGAGCATTAAGGGGAAAGGGATGGTTCATAAAATGCTGAAGGAGAAGACCTTCCCGTGCTGGGAAGACAAAGCTGAAACACAGCTCGGGGAGGGGGAGTGGGGAAGAAAAGCAGAAAGTAAATGAAAAATCTGGCAATGATTGAGTTTGGGCTGAGTGGTGTGTGGGAGGGGGAAATGCAGAAGCTCTGCGCACATCACACTGTGCATTTAACTGCTGCACGGGGGGCTGGGGTGGGGGCAGGCGCCTTTTTTTTTTTTTTTTTTTTTTTTTTTTTTTTTGTAATTTGTTGAGTGCATTCTTTTTTCTTCCCAAGAGAGGATCTTCCCAGAAGGGCCTGGGGGTATTTATGAATCCATATGAGAATTTATACTGCTCTTGGGAGCTTGGGGTGGACAGTCTTTCTTGCAGACACCAAGGGGACTGGAGGTTCCCCACTGGAATGAGCGACTGCTCCAACTGAAGGAGACCCTAAGCCACCGCATCTGGGACCCTCTCCCCTCCCCCAGGAGGAAACAGGCCAAGGTTGCTTATGTAAGAGCCAAGGGTCACACGGTCCTGTGTGGGACTTCTGCAAATTTTGAATTGATCAAGCCGAATAAAGCAAAAATAGAGGAAGTGAAAAGAGGCTCACCAGAGGACTCTAGGGACAGAACCTTACTGATTTCCAAGCCTCACAAATTCCTCAACCATCGCAGCCCCATGCTCAGTCTTCCACTGCATGGAATCTGAAAGCTACTTTATTCTCTCAGGAGCACAACACAGCTTTTGGGCTGCATGCAACGACTGCATGTGCGTTGAGAGGGTGGGGTGGCGGGGAGGCATGCAATGTCTGAAACACAGAGCCCCCCTCTTCTGTACGGGGCCTCTTCCGTCCCTGACCATCATTGCATCCTCCCCACGCCCTTGTGAGCTAGATATTGTCTCCTTCCAATGCACTGGGAAGATCTATTTATTTCCCTAAAGATGCATCTAACTGCTTAAGATGCAAAAAACAATTTTCTACCCTTTTTAAACGTATGGAGCCAATTTTGTGCTTACTAGAGAGAACAGGAAATTTTGGAAGCGACATTTTGGAAAACCACAACAACAACAACAAACAAACCCAACCCACACCCAAAACTCGGGCCCTTCTTAGTTTAAGATTGTAAATCGAAAACATTATTTCATAATTGCAAACACTTAGCACCTGATTTACTGTAGTAGCCTTCACTGACCTAGCAAGAGACTAAGAAAAAAACCCTCTCCAGCTGCCCTCCACCCCATATCTTTCACTTTTAAAAATGCCTTCCTGTGCAATCTAAGAGAATCGAGAAGAAACTATATCACAAATTTAAGACACAGATGTGCAATGAAGTGAGCTAAGAAGAAAACGTTTCTAAAGCTTATATTTTTTAAAAAAATTTTTAAATAAAAATAAAAAAAATTTTAAAAAAAGAAAGCTTATATTTACCTGGCTGGTTTTTCCCCTCGATACTTGTACCATAGCCTCCTATCTCTGTAGTCATACAGTTGTGCTAGTTGTGCTACCTCGACTCTTGGCTTCTCAGACTTTTGTGGGCAGAATGTGTGTGGCCCTACATTCTACTCATGTGCTTTCCCTTCTATGTCCGACAGGGCCTTGCCTGGTAATGGGCAATCTTAGGGCTTCAGTATACACTTTGCTCCTCTTAATTGATGGAGAGTTCATGCAACGTGATTGTTTGGGGCCTACCTTTGAATATGTGAATGTCATATTAAATAGTACAATTTTAATATAGTACAATTTTAAATATATATATAGTACATTTTAAATATATATATAATGACTTTGAAGTGGTATTTTATTTATTTTTTAAAAGATATTTATTTATTTATTTATTTATTTATTTATTTATTTATTTATTTATTTCAGAGAGAGCGAGAGCGCACAAGCAGGGGGAGCAGCAGAGGGAGAAACAAGCTCCCCCCTGAGCAGGGAGCCCAAATGATGCAGGGCTCCATCCCAGGACCCCAGGATCAAAACCTGAGCTGAAGGCAGATGCTTAACCGAGTGAGCCACCCAGGTGCCCCTGAAGTGGTGTTTTAATCGTTACACAGATAATAGTAATCATTGCTACTGATAATTACACAAATGGTTGTCGGTGGCCAATGGCCAAAGAAAGCCATAACTTAGAAGCAGTCGTACCAAATTCCATTGAATGTTTTTTCTTTTTCTGTGACAGTCACAGACTAGGATGGCCAGCCAAGTGCCTTGGCATTGATTCCATATAATAAGCCTCATTACACTTCTCCTTGGCCTCGTATATGTATTTTTAAAAAATATTTTTTAATGAAGGAGATTATAGGGACATTTTCCTCAATACTTATCGCTAATACCCACCTAAATGTAATGAAATTCACAGATAATGTGGAATCTCCACTTGTAAAAACCTAAGAATTATTTAACAAATATATTTAAAGAGCTTTGAGTGCTAATTTGCCACTGTCCTTGGTTGTGCAGATTTTGAATCAACACTTAGAGCCAACTGCGTACTATTAAGCCAGAGCACTGGGTCATTAGTTCGCCCCACCAATATTTATTGAATGTCCAATACATGCTGGGTATTTATTATTATTATTATTTTATTTGTTACAGAGATAGTCATAAGTAAGACACAGTCCCTGCTCTCATGTGTGCTTTCTTGGCTACAGATGTCCTTTTCATCTAAATCTGAGTAGAAAATGCTAAGAAAATATTACTATTCATTTTTAGGGTGCAGAACCTAAGAGCTTTGGAATTTTTTTCATTAAAAAAATACATACATACATTTTATTTATTTTAAAAGATTTTATTTATTTATTTTAAGATTTTATTTATTTATTTTAAGATTTTATTTATTTATTCATGAGAGACACAGATAGAGAGAGAGAGGCAGAGACACAGACAGAGGAGAAGCAGGCTCCATGCAGGGAGCCTGACATGGGACTCGATCCCGGGACTCCAGGATCATGCCCTGGGCCGAAGGCAGGCGCTAAACCGCTGAGCCACCCGGGCTGCCCCATATATACATTTTTAAAGTAAACACTGTGCCCAACATGGGTCTTGAACTCATGATCCTGAGATTAAGGGTTGCAGGCTCCACCAACTGAGCCAGCAGAGCTCCTTGGCACTTTGAGTTTTTAAACATGTTTTAAAACCTGTTCTTTGGGGCGCCTGAGTGGTAGGTACAGTTGGTTAAGCCTCCAGCTTGACTTCGGCTCAGGTCATGAGCTCGGGGTTGTGAGCCCTGTGTCGGGCTCTGTGCTCATTGGGGACTCTCCTGTAGATTCTCTCTCTCCCTCTCCCTCTGCCCCTCCCCACCTCTCTAAAATAAATATACATCTTAAAAAAAAATCTATCCTTTGCTTTACTGTGAACTTTTCCCCCAGATGTATCTCTAACGATTCCATCAAATCCCTCTAAAAGCTCAATGGTGAGTGAAATGTGATGGAAACCAATTGATTCTTTGCACCACAATCAAATATTTTATCAGCATAGAAAGACTGGGCATAATAACTCTTGCCTGTTACCTTTTTATTTCATTTTTAAAGGTAATCCTTACCCCCAATGTGGGGCTTGAACTCAGAACCCTGAGATCAAAGGTTGCATGCTCTACTGACTGAGCTAGCCAGGTGCCCCTTGCCCGTTACCTTTGGATAATCCTTTATGAGGAATGCCCAAGATTCAAGAATGGACTGAATGGATATTATCTTAAAGTCTTTTTCAGGATTTTACAACTTAGATGCTGAATTTCCAGAGAAACACTTCTTCTTACTAAATCCTTACCCTTCTTTTGTCAGTTTTCTTTCTCCGATTCGACTGTCAGATAATTGGGGGCAGAAAAAGAGTCACTTGAATTTTGAAATCCCTCAGAGAACATAACGAAATCACGACCACATCAGGATATCTATAAGTATATGTCTACTCTAAGTATGTAAGTGTAATTCTCAGCCCTATGGCTGGGTCACATTTGTTTAGTAGGACTCCATGGCTTTCAACAGAGAGGGACAAGTTATGTTCATGATCTATTCAAAGCAGATGAAGCTATTCCTGTCACATTATTGTCAAACCACAGGAAATTAGGCCTTTCCTCATTACCACACAGAGCTCTGTAAGTGGCTGATACCCTTTGGCTACCCAGAGGCTTCAGGATAGTATTTTCCCGATCTAGAAACCGAAATAGTTCATAAGATTAAAACAGCATATTTATAGATAATCTTGAGTGCCATCAAGTTATTTCAATGTAAAGTAATGGCTCACCATAAATGAATGAATGAATGAACAAATAAGTAAATAAAGTAATAAAGTAATGGCTTGCTTTAAGGGTAGAAAGAAATTATTCTTTGTTTACTCAACGAACATTTATTGAGCACCTCCTGCATGTCCAGCCCTTTGGTAGTTGCTGGGAATAGAAATGAATCGGAAGCAGGCCCATGTAAGTGAAGAAAAGCCAGGTAGGGCTCTACAGCAGAAACCATATATCTGTTCATTTGCCCAAAAACCATTGGCTGATTTTTTGTTGGTTTTTTTTTTTTTTTTTTGGCCCACGATACACCCATCTGGGAGATACACTGGAACAAGGTAAAGGGCTGCTAATGCCTGGCTGAGAGGCTTGAAAATTAGCCTTGGGCAATGAGGAGATGTCAGAAGTAAAACCACTTGGCCCATTGGAGACCGCGCGTGGACTCTTTCTGCACAGAACCATAGCCACCTGCAGGGTAGGGCAAAAAAGAAGCTGTCCCCACTTGTTATCGAAAAAGCAGATTATCGGGGATCCCTGGGTGGTGCAGCGGTTTGGCACCTGCCTTTGGCCCAGGGCGCGATCCTGGAGACCCGGGATCGAATCCCACATCGGGCTCCCGGTGCATGGAGCCTGCTTCTCCCTCTGCCTTTGTCTCTGTCTCTCTCTCTCTCTGTGACTATCATAAACAAATAAAAAAAATTTTTTTTAAATTAAAAAAAAAAAGAAAAAGCAGATTATCAGTATCATATTGACCGCATATGGGAAAGTAACAAATTATCCTTTTATTGGTATTTCTTAGTCTCCATTTCAATAAGACGGGCCGCATTGTGAGCACTTTTCCTGTTCATTTGCTACCAAGTCTTCTAGTGGTAGGCACGGAAGGTTAATATATTTGAAATAGTTACGATTACGTTTTTTGGATGGGATGGCCGAGGTGTGCAGTGCCTCATACTAGGGTTTGCACGTTCAGAGCTGGCCTTGGATCATGTATTGGTTTCCTGGGGCTGCTGTAGCAAACTACCGCTAACCGGGTGGCTCCAAACAACAGACTTCAGTCTCTCCCAGTTCCACAGGCCAGAAGTCCAACATCAAGGTGGGGTCAGGCCATATGCCCTCCGAAGGCTCTCGAGGACAGTCCTTCCGTGTCCCTTCCAGCCTCTGGCAGCTCCGGGGGGTCCCTGGCTTGTGGCTGCATAAATCCCTCTGTCGTCACATGGCCCTCTCTGGCTCTGTGTCGTGTCTTCTGTCTTCTCTAAGGACGCTTGTCATTGGATTTAGGCTCTCCCTGGGTCATCTAAGATGATCTCATCTCAAGATAGTTTACTACATCTGCAAAGAGTCCTTTTCCACGGGGGGCCTGGCTGGCTGGGTCAGTGGAACCTGCGGCTCTTGATCTTGGGGTTGTAAGTTTGGCCCGCACGTTGGGTGTAGAGATTATTTGAAGGCAAAAAAAAAAAAAAAAGACTCCTTTTCCAAATAACTTCACATTCCCAAGTTGCGGGGATTTGACTTGGGCAGAGCTTATTGGAGGGGCTGCCCCTCAGCCGTGTAGGAATCGAGACCAGTAGGACCCCTGGTAGGGGCACTGCACTGCGATGGTTGGAGTGGTAAACGGGGGCGAGTAGCACTGTGGGCAGGGACCTTTTACTTAACAACTGGGTTTGGGGGAGGAGAGGGGATAGTTGTGAGGTTTTTGTATTAATGAGAAAGTGACCCCACGCTACGAGGACCGATATGGAAAACTTACAGGAGCTAGGAATGAGTGGAGACGGAGGGGCATAGAAGGGAAGGAACATCAAAGGGCCGGAATCACTTATATGTTCCCTGTGATCACAGAGATGAATAACATGGGGGGTCACAGAGGAAAACAACTGGGCTGGTACCGTAATTTGAAATGTCTTCATGATGAGTGAAAAATACCATTGGGCAAAGTACGTGTATATACTGTTACAAGGAGTTGGAGAGGCCAGTCCTGAAAATTAAAAAGAAATAACAAAGGTGAAAGAATATAAGCTGGACTCTTTTTTTTTTTTTTTTAAGCTGGACTCTTTAAAGAAGGGATTGTAATGTATAACCCCAACTTGTCATTTCAAAAGCAGTTGTTAGGGGATCCCTGGGTGGCTCAGTGGTTTAGCGCCTGCCTTCAGCTCAGGGCGTCATCCTGGAGTCCTGGGATCGAGTCCCACGTCAGGCTCCCTGCATGGAGCCTGCTTCTCCCTCTGCCTGTGTCTCTGCCTCTCTCTGTATCTCTTATGAATAAATAAATAAAATCTTTAAAAACAAACAAAAAAATAAAAAAGCAGTCCTTAACTTTGAGCTCAGATGATGACAGCGCTGTGAGTCCATATATTCCAAACAGAAATTCTCGAGTGCATATATAGATGCCTTAGGTATTCCTCTAACAGGAGGGATGGATGCCCCAAAGTAAATCTATTGAGGTCCTCACCCCAAGTTTCTTTTTTTTTTTTTCACCCCAAGTTTCAAAGCATGAGTTCTGCAGATTAGAACGAGGTGAGGTCAATGGAATCTAACTCCGACATCAAGACCCATCTATCCACGTTAAGGGCTTCTCCACACTTTGGAGCATATTCCTTTGAAACAGCTGTGATTTCTCTTCTCTCTCCTCCTCTCCTGCAAGCTGACTCCGGTGCTTGGGGAGGGGACGTCGCGTCTGTCGCCCATGTCTTCACCACCGGGCTTTCTGGTGCAGCTGTTTCCCATCAGGGCCTCAGGAGGCTGGGAGGGCAGCGGGCCGGTTAGGGCCTCGGGCAGGTGAACCAAGCCTGGGTCGGGCCCAGGCTCAGCTCCGGGAGCCAGGTGTCCTCTGCCTCCAGCCCCCCCCACCCCGCGCTGCCCCTCACCCCTCCCAGGGCCGCGTCCCCCTTAGGGTTTCAGGCCGCCTCCCTTCAGCTGATGCTTACCAGCATTCAACAGAGAGACACTGAGCGCTGCGCGTTATACTATATGTTGGCAAATCGACCTTAAATAAAAACATGTAAAAAAAAAGAGAGAAATGAAAGAAAGAAGAAAGAAAGAAAGAAAGAACGAACAAGCTAAAACAAATTGCTGAGGAGAGAAACTGAACAGGAACGACCGGACTCTCCTGCGGGGTAAGGGTAAGGTGGTGTTTGATCAAACTTGGGTTTTTTATTTGTGTGGGAGAGTGTGTGTGTTTACTGGCCTGTGATGTAAAATGCTGTGGGTTTTGTGTGTTTTTTTTTTTCAGCGTGAGTCAGAGTCACACTTAACCCAGGCATCCATCCCCCACCTCCTGACGTCGCAGGGCTCCATGCCCTTGCCTCCCTCCACCTGGCTTCCACTCATCAGTCTCCTCGCGTGGATTTGGGACTTCCTTCTCCCCCACGCCCTGCTGCGTACCCCAGGCCTGAATCCACCCCAAGAGCCTGTGTTTACCGTCCCTTCATCCAGGCCCCCATGTGCTGCCAAGTACAGTGACACACTTTCCCTGGTGGTTAACCACTCAGCTTGGCACCTGCCTCCGATCCGCTCCCTTTTAGCTGTGCAACCTTGCCTAAGCTTCCTAACTTCTCTGAGCTTTGCTTTTTCTCCCCTGCAACGTGGGGGACGGGAGGGTCCTAACCCAGGGGCTCGCTGTGAGGGCTGAAAGGAATCTGTGCCCCTTGCTCCTTCTAGGTGCTCAGTGCCTGGTCGCTTTTATAACTGGGACAGAACCATAGGACGAGGATCAGGCTCGGGAAATTGAGCATCAGGGCTCATATTAGCTGATACAAAGTCCTATTTAGATTTTTGCCAGTTGTTCTATTAATGTCTTTTATAGCATTTTCTTCCTCCTCCTGGGGCACCCAATCCAGGCTCACGCATTGCAGTCGCTCGCCATGTCTCTGTAATGTGCGACAGCCCTCCTTCATATTTTCGAGGGATACAGACCAGCTGGTTTGTAGAATTTCTCTCAATTTGGTCGTGCCTGATGTTTCTTCACGGTTAGAAGCAGGTAATTTGGGGGTAGGAAGCCCCCATAAGGGACGATGTGTCCTAGGTGACTCACAGAGGAGGCGCATGATGTCAACTTGTCCCATCGACTGACGATGCCGGTGATTGCTTGTTGACAGGGTTGCCACCAGATTTCTGCAGTGTCAAACTGTCCTTTTCCCTTTGTAATTAGTAAGTAACCCGTGGAGAGACACCTTAGGACTCAAGTCTCCTGTTGCTTGTCAAACTGGCACCAAACAGCTTTGGCATGTATTGATCACTCTTGCCTGAATCAGTGATTTCTGTGATGTCAGCCAAAGTGAATTTCCAACTCTTCTCTATTCCTTCTAGTGTGACTTATCATACTTGAGTCCTACCTTCTACATAGAAACCAATGAATGCAATTTCAAAATGTATATGCTAACAACATGAAAAATAAAAGCAGCTTATACACGTAGGCCTGTGGGCTTGTTCTGCTCAACTCGTCTCAACCTTATACAGGTGCCGTGTCTTAAGGAATCTTTCCGCAGGCCCTTTCAAGATATGGCTGATGCAGGCAGCCCTGTGCCATCATTCCACCCCAAAGAGTCTGCTCAGAGCTTGTCTGCAATCAGTCCTCTCATGTGACAAGGCTGTGATTTTTAAAAAAATATTTTATTTATTTTTTCATGGGAGACACACACACAGAGAGGCAGAGAACACAGGCAGAGGGAAAAACAGGCTCCCTGGGGGGAGCCCGATGCGGGACTCAGATCCCAGGACCCCGGGATCACACCCTGAGCCCAAGGCAGATGCTCAACCACTGAGCCACCTGGGCATCCCAAGGCTGTGATTTGAAAAAGGGATACAGATGCCTGGGTGTAAGTCATTTCCATTCAGTTCAAATCAGATCTCTAATGTTAACTTGGATCTACCAAAGCTATTACTCAGGATCTGGAGGAGAAGGTGCTGGTTATCCTGCGTGGCTCTAGCAGAGGCTTGAGGGGTGGTAGGGGCGCATCCTTTTCAGGTTCCTGATAGACAGTGGATGCTTGCATTATAAAGGACAGCTGGACCCAGCTGGAATAAACTCTTTCTCTAGGAACCAAGAAGTGGCCTCCGGTTTGTGAGTTTGACTTTGGGTCAGGTGCCTGTGTTTCAACAAACCTTAAACAAACATCACCTGTTCCACTGGTCAAACACCTTCCCAATACCAGCGTGAGAGGAATAAACGGCAGGAGAGCTTCAAGGATGTCTGGCTCTCTTCCATCATCTACTTGGAAAGAATGCCTTCACCCCAATACTGCTGTTTGCTTATACCAGCGGTGCCCTGTCCTATCTTGAGTCTTGAGGTCAGCGGGAAAGCAGCTGCATACCTGAACAATGACTCACCCCCAAAGTCATTTTAAGGACACCCTGGCCACGTATTTGTTATGGAAACCAGGGAAAAGTCTGTGGTTTCAATAGGGGCATATCCTCAGAAGAGTCAGAGTCTCCAATATGTCATTACAAATAATGAAAAATTTCTTTTGTTTTTTGGGGAAGTGGGGAGATGGTAGTTGACCTTTTAAAGGTGTTTTTCATTATTACTTTTTGGACGTCATACATTTATACGGTACAAATATTAGAACAGTATAAAAAGTATATTCCCATTCAGTTGATTTTCTGTTCCCTTCGGTGACGTTTTTTTCAGTTTCTTTTTTTTTAGATTTTATTTATTTATTCATGAGAGACACACAGAGAGGCAGAGACACAGGCAGAGGGAGAAGCAGGCTCCATGCGGGGAGTCCGATGTGGGACTCGATCCCCAGACCCAGGATCACGCCTTGGGCTAAAGGCAGACACTCAACTGACTGAGCCACCCAGGCGCCCCTCAAGTCTTCTTTCTAATACAGTATTCTTAAACTTTTAGAATTGTTATAAGAATAATACATATTTATTTAAGATAAACCAAGCAATATAGAGTGACCTGAATGAAAAAGGAAAAGTTCCCCCAACCTCCAACTCATTTTCCAGAGGTAGCCACTCTCAACAGTTTTATGTGAGCAGTTCCAGATGTTTCCTAACAGTGTATTAGTGGCAAGAGCTACTTGTTAAATTCTTCAGAAATTTGAGAGCTGGTGGTTAAACACAGCCACCATTCAGTATTAAATTATACAAACTTACAATGAAATTATATGAAAAGTAAAAGTAATAACCAACTCATCACCACTTAATTATTCTACATTGTGTTGCTATCTATGCTCTCCTGGTTAATCGTCTCGACTGTGTCTATCTGTGGTGGAAATACCATAAGGTGGTGGCTACCAGTCATGTCCTCTCAACGACTCCTGAGTACTTTATGCCTCTATCGACAAAGACTGTGAAAGAGAATTCATCAAAATGAATCAAGAATTTAAATTAGGAAATGTAAAGATGCAACTAAAACGTCACCGTGATTATTTTTAATTTTATTTATTGTTATTTTTATTTATTTTTATTTTTTAAATTTAAAGCAAACAGGCATTATAATAAATGACATGGCTTAGTTAGAAAAAAACCTTGGCTAACTCTCATGGATATACAAATATCCCCCCCACCTCCTTCTTTTTATCCAAAACCCAAGTAGACAAGATCTGTCCTCCCTCATCTTGGGAAGTATCCTCGCTTACCCACCTGCCACTTTTTTGGTTGGCATTCCAGCGTCTCCCCTTGTCCCGAATTTTCCTGCTTCTCTTCACTCTTCTTTTTTCCTCTGGTTCTGCTTCGTTTACCTGTCCCTTCGAGACCGGTTTGTCCAAAAAGTGAATCTTGACCTTACGCTCTTTCTCATCTATACCCTTTCTTTCCCCAAGGCTTTAGTTAGTTTCTCTACCCTGGTAACCCTCTGTCTCCCTTGGTCTCCATCTGGCTAGATATCTCCACATGATTATTGTTCGAAGTCATCCTGTCTACAAAACTTGTCCTCCCAAGTCAGTCAGGGGCATGATTATTGTTCAAGTCACACGACAAGTCAACTATTGCACCTTGTTCCTTATGACTCCCATCCAGTATTTAGTAGTGCAGAGGATCTAATCCAAATGCTCTCCTCTACAAACCTCCAGCTCTGTCCCTGGCTATAGGATTTTGCTTCTTTTCTTTCTTTCTTTCTTTCTTTCTTTCTTTCTTTCTTTCTTTCTTTCTTCTTTCTTTCTTTCTTTCTCTCTCTCTCTCTCTCTTTCTCTCCCTTTCTTTCTTTCTTTCTTTCTTTCTTTCTTTCTTTCTTTCTTTCAGATTTTATTTATTTGAGAGAGAGAGAGCACAAAGGGTGGGGGCAGAGGGAGAGGGAGAAGCAGACTCCCCACTGAGCAGGGAGCGGGGCTCTATCCCAGGACCCCAGGGATCATGACCTCACCTGAAGACAGATGCTTAACTGACTGAGCCACCTGGGCGCCCCATGGATTTTGTTTCTTTCTCTCAAGCTTGCTCTTTCCTATGTGCCCCATCTTCATCCCAGCCATCTTCCAAGGCCCAAGTCACTTCACACACTCTAAGAAGTCTCCTAGATCCTCACTCAGATTAATTCTGTCCTCCCCACAGCCCCACTACATTCTGTTGGTACCTTCTGTGAAGACCTAGAGCCCATGCTTAATTAACTAAACTTCTATTTTCCTCACCAGATTGGAAGCCCTTATCTGGGCCCAGAGGAACAGAACAGATCCTCGCATGGAGCTCTGTGGAGTGTCTGCTTGAGAAATGTAAGTCGAATTGTTTTCCATAGAACGTATGTCTTACATATGGGAAAGCTGTCAATGAAAGGGGGAGGGAAGAGCAAGTGTTCTCCACCTCTGGGGTCACAAACCCACGTGTCTGCAAGTGCCCAGCAGGTCACATAAAAAACTGGAGAGGCCAAGCTCTATCAAGAGGTGAGGCAGCCCTTTCTTGGCTCCAGCCAAGTACCCTAAGGAAGCATGGACCCAGATTTGCCAAATCTGATTTTTCGAGAGAAGGCAGAAATAGAGATATTTAAATATGCAACCTTACAAGTTTTAATTAGTGGTAGCTAATTAAGAACATTTTAACGTTTTCATTATAAAATAAAAAAGTAAACTACAAAAAAAAATGTGTAGCTTAACACGTTATTATAAGGCAAACATCCAGTTCTTGTAACCAGCACCCAGGACAAGAAATAGAACTTCGCCACCTGCCCCAGGAGGCCTACACGGGCCTCATTTTAGTCTCAACACCCCCAAATCAATCACTTCCCTACTTTTACACTAATAATTTGCTGTTGTTCCCTTATGGTTTTATCATCTAGGTGTGCATCCCTACATGCTATATTCTTACTAAGAACAAGTCGAGTCTTTACTCATTTTTTGAAATTTGTGTCTTCTTGTCTACGGCTCCTCCCTCTGCCCTTCCTTACGGTTTTTCTGTTGACGCACCTGGGGTGTTTGACTCATAAACTTTCCCACAGTCTGGATTATGGTGATGCTTACTGAATGGTGTCACTCAACGTGTGGTCCGTGTCGCCTACATTTTGGCAACTAGATCCAAAACTTATGTTCATTAATTAAAACATTGTTTTCAACCATAGATCTCATTAGTTGGCAGCTCATGTCTACATCCCCTACCTCCTTACTTTGTTGACTTACTTCACCTTACTATGAATGATAAATCACTGTTTTTTCCCCATTTTCTGTGTTTCGAGGATGAAGATGTATTCTGACCCGACAGCATCTAAGTATGCACAATTATCATGTTGCTGACCACACCCATTAAGTGCGGTGGCTCCTTTGATCCTATTACATGGACTGTGTAGGGATGCTTTAGAGAGAAATCCAGGCATCACGCCAGAGACTGATTTGTTTTTAGCCAGATGGTTCTCTGGGTGGGATTCAGCTGAGACACCAGACTTTCTCTCACCGGGTGACAGGGCTTCCTCCAAGCATGGCACATGGTTCTCTAGAACCACTTCCCATATATAGGATAACACTTACTGCAGGTGCCCGGAGTCAGGAAGTTCTGAAGGCAAGGGGTAGGAAGGTTGGAGGCATGGTGTGAATACAGCAGAAGGGAAACTGAGCCTGTCCAACAGATACAATCGTACATAGAGACCTGTGTCTTCCACAGGGGTAAAGGGAGTGAAAGGATGCCGGATTTGCAGAGAGACCGTCAGGGTAGAAAAGTCTCACTGAAATATCTGATGAGGAATCTGTAAAATCCCCCAAAAGAACACACACAAAGAATAAAATGGGGAGGGGGATCTAGACAACAGAACCAAGACATGGACGTAAATGTCCCAGATCAGAAAATGTCCCAGTCAATGAAAGGGCCTGGGGAGCAAAGCTGATGTGCGTTTATGGCATATGGAGTTGATTATAATCATCCAAGCCACTTAAGGGTTCCAGGTAAAGTTTTGTCCATAGCGTTAGATTGCTGCCCAAGTCAAATGTTTTGTTAGACGTTAAAGACTGAGAACCCAAATGCATGAAGTATAATGACCGTTGATTAGTGGACTAACAACCAGGCAAAAACCAGTCTCTAGGTGAGTTGACCTGTACAGCTTCTGCCCTGGGGGGGCTGCCCTTCCAGTTGAGTGGATGTGATGGCTCGTGGCAGCTAATAACCGATTAGAACAGGAGGTAGGGGGATCCCTGGGTGGCGCAGCGGTTTGGCTCCTGCCTTTGGCCCAGGGCGCGATCCTGGAGACCCGGGATCGAGTCCCACGTCGGGCTCCCGGTGCATGGGGCCTGCTTCTCCCTCTCCCTCTGCCTGTGTCTCTGCCTCTCTCTCTCTCTCTCTCTATGTGCGACTTTCGTAAATAAATAAATAAATAAATAAATAAATAAATAAAAATTAAAAAAAAAAAAAAAAGAACAGGAGGTAGGCACTGCATCTGGCCCGATCCCTTTCTTCTCCTTTCCAGCCTCGTCACTTCTTCTAGATGAACCCTTTCGTGTCTTGTCCTACCTCATGTCCACCGCTAATTAGACAAGGAAATGTCCGATTTCACGTAGATGGCCAGGTGAAATTTTCCTAGAAGAACAGAGTTCAGTGTCTGGCCATCATGGACTTTCATTAGCTTGGCTCTCTAAGGCACTATTGACGTTCAAAAGAAGTTTTCTCTGAATGAAAATGTGCCTGGTCATCCTGCTTTGGGCATTACAAGATCACATCCTGGGGAAGAAGGGAGGACCAGGGCTCTTCCTTACAGAATAATTCCAAATTGTGTCTATAGATACTCCCTTTCCCCATCCTCCAGGAGAAGGAGGTTATTTCCTCCTGCTGCCCGCCCACCCCCCCCAGGTGAGATTTAGTGACTCCAAAAGACCAGAGTATGGACAAGAAAGGGAGAAATGGTACCAGTATAGTAGAGAAACTTGGCACACGGCACCTGACATAAGTGACAAAGGGTGGGCTTCAGGTACCCTCCGACAGGTTGTGACGAGAAAGGAACTTCGCCTCTTCCCAAAAATGCCTAGCCCCAGTCTAATAAGAAAAACAGCAGGCAAACCCACACTGAGGGCCAGTCTGTGAAATTCCTGACCAGCACTACTGGACATTGTCAAGGTCATGAAAGGTAGGGAAAGATGAGGAAATTGTCACAGCCCAGGGGAGACTAAGGAGGCATGACGACCAGATGCAGTATGGTGTCCTGGATTGAGACCACCTCTGGGATGGAAGGAGGTTGTTTAATAGAAAAACGAGTGAAATTTGAATGCAGTCTTGAGTTAACAGTAACGTATCATTGTCGGTTTCTTCATTGGGACAAACGTACCATGCTGTTGTAAGATGTTAACGATAGGGGCAGTTGGGTGCGGGGCAAATGGGAACTTTGTCCTCTTTTTGCACCTTTTCTGTAACTAAAAAATTATTCCAATATGAAGTTTATTTCAAGAAATTAAATGAAACCAAAAGATAACATCTTCTAATAGAGTAGTGAGTATTCAACATAGATTTGTTCTTATAATTCAACACTCCTCCTACCCTGTCATTGCACAGACCAACTGTTAACATAGTAAAAACATATCTTCTGGGGTGCCTGGGTGACTCAGTAGATTGAACGTCCAGCTCTTGGTTTTGGTTCAGGTCTGATCTCAGGGTCATCGTGCTTTCTATCTCTCTCTCACTTTCTCTCTCTAAAATAAGTAAATTAAAAAAAAAAAAAGACCTCTCTTCCATTTGTAATAGTTTATGGCCATTTAGTGTATAAAGCAGCTAAAGTCAAGACTCTGAGGTTTAATTTGGGCTTGTTAACTCTGTTTGATTCCATAGCTGTCATCTCCATCCCAGCGTTGTCTAGAAAGATCTTGTGTAAATATACACTGCATCAGGGTGGGTAAATACTGTGGTTTCTCCTGGCCCCCAGAAAAGAACTGAAAGCACATGTTCTCTGGAAGGTGAGCCAGCAGTGCTATCTTTCCATATGAAGACCTGCTTGATTATAATTAAAACTTTCATTTAACTATTAAAATTAAAGAACAGCTATAAATTAAGATAACAATATTAAAACCTCTGGGGGTAAGTCTAAAAATCCTCTCTGTAATTAGAGAGCTACAAAACTTAAGGAGCACTAATTCTTTTCAGCATCAAGGTCTCATTTTCTAAGGAAGCTGGTATTTTGTAAATCATAGCTCTTCCAGGGCTGAGGACAGATTTTTGGTCCTTACCGAGGGTGATTGCCTGAAATACTTTGCCCTTTGTGGACTAGCCTACTGAGTTAGAAGACTAATTTCCTATCCCGATTGGATATGTGACAATCTGGGTGGTCTCCGTCATGTCATGGCCTTTCTAAACGAGGGGTTCCATCGCCCTATAGTTAGATGTTGGGTTATTAACCTTACCTGACTCTTCCAGTTCAAAAAGTTTGGAGTTTTTATTGTAATAATAGAATTAATACCCTCTAACGCGACCTCTCCTTAAAAACAGAAAGTATTAGTTATCTTTGAATGGTAGGTCTGGTTATTCATGGTTTGTACAGTCTTCGTTCTTGTCTACATTATCCAAATGTGTGTACGTGTGCGTATAGTCATGTATCACTTTAAAATCAGTAAAAATAAAATGGAAAGCTGAAGACCTAATAAGGATATATACTAATACATTTTTCATTAAGTCTTACTGAGTTCAGGCACCTGGGTGACTCAGTGGTTGAGCGTCTGCCTTTGGCTCAGGTCATGATCCCCGGGTCCTGGGATCGAGTTCTGCATCGGGCTCCCCAAAGGGAGCCTGCTTCTCCCTCTGCCTGTGTGTCTGCTTCTCTCTCTGTGTCTCTCCTGAATAAATAAATAAAATCTAAAAAAAAGAAAAAAACTCTTGTGGGCCTTAATCCGTCACTTGAATGAAAATTTTGCCAGGCCAATCTGAAAGTTGAACTTGGCCTTCAGTCCACTCCCTGACCATCTTTTTCCATTTGCCAGTCTTAATATTTGTACTTTCTCTTTATAGATCTTACTCTTCAGTTGTTATCTCTCTTTTTTCTTTCCACTGGATTAAAACTAACAACGAGCTTTAAAAAGAACATTCCCCATTGTAGTTATCTCCAGAGAGGTTGAATTTACTTTAAAGTGAATTCTTGCCAGGCCACCCAAGTGGATGCCCCTGCTTTTTCATTATCCATCAATATATTACACTGTAGCGGGCACAATGGCATAGAGACAGTGCAGTCGAGCAAAACTCTAAACAGCCCAACAGGACAACACAAAACCAGGAGAACATTTTTCTGTCCAGTTCTAGAAAAATTATTCATATTTTTTTCCTCCCTCCTTCCTTACCTCCTTCCTGCCTGCCTTTCTTCCTCCTTTCGAGGCTTATAAGAGGCAAAATGATAGATACGGTCATTTGGGTCCTATGAATTTGGACTCTGGAGAACGGGACTGCTACTTGCCATTTTTCCCATTAGTAATGAGATACCTTTCCAAAGAATATCAACACTCTAATCCAGTCTTTTGTATTTTACAGTTAACTTGCTTGTTTTATAACATAATGCCAGCACGATGCTCTAGTCACCTGTCTCTGAGACTAACACTGTATATTTTGTGTTCAAAGTGATGAATGAGGATATGGAAAAACTGGACCTTTGAGTCTGTCCAGGATTATCTGAACTCCATGGAGATCTGGTTATGGCTGGGTCACCTCTGGTTTGATTGTCTTGGCTGATTGCTACCGGTCATGTCTAGGATTTTGCCATCGCACAGCCTGTTTTTCATAATACCGATCCGTGTACGTCAAATATAGGGTAAAGGACTCTATGATAATTTTATTTTTTATTTATTTTTTTAAAGATTTATTTATTTATTTATTCATGAGAGACATAGAGAGAGAGAGAGGCAGAGACACAGGAGGAGGAAGAAGCAGGCTCCATGCCGGGAGCCCGACGCGGGACTCGATCCCGGGACTCCAGGATCACGCCCTGGGCCAAAGGCAGGCGCTAAACCGCTGAGCTACCCAGGGATCCCCACTCTATGATAATTGTAATCTAGTGGGCCTTCGCTTGTAGGAACCACGAGGTGCACCCCAGTTCCGTGAGTTTATTGTGTAGGATGAAATGCACGTACAGACCAGGTCTGTCAGCAGAGGTAAGATCAGTGTCCTCTTTGAAGATGTGACATGACTTGTGAACCTGAGCACTATAAGGACATCTTTGCTACTTTAATCTGTGTCTGTATACACACAGCTACCTTTTCACCCAAATTTGCATTCTAAAAAGAGAAAAATCTTTTGCAGTGATTAATTCACTAACCCTGTTGGTGTATCTCTGCAAACCGGGAGCCAGCCAACTTTGGCCCCAGCTACCTGTTTTTCTACAGTCAGAGAGCTAAGACGGTATTTACATTTATAAATGACTGGAAATTTAAAGAATACTATTTCTTGGCATGCAGAAATGATATAAAATCCAAACTACAGTGTCCATAAAGTTTTATTGCCACACTCATTCATTTGTGGCTTGTCTGTGGCTGTTTTCATGTTCAAAGGCAGAATGGGGTAGCTGCGACAGACACTCTCTGGCCTGCAAAACAGAAAAATATTTACTACGCGGCCCATTTCAGAGAAAGTGTGCTGCTTACTGGTATAGATGAAGCTATTTTCAGAACAAGGACTGAGGCACAGCACGAAATGTGTAGACACAGAAAAACTAGCACAGTGAACGAACTGGCATGGAACGTCAACCAAATGTCTCGTGTGATAGGATTTCTAAAGAAGCATCTTGTATAAGCAGGGAAAATAAAAATCTGGCGATTAAGGGCTGCCCGGGTGGCTCAGCGGTTTAGCGCCTGCCTTCGGCCCAGGGCATGATCCTGGAGACCCGAGATCGAGTCCTGCGCTGGGTGGGCTTCCTGCATGGAGCCTGCTTCTCCCTCTGCCTGTGTCTCTGCCTCTCTCTCTCTCTCTCTCTGTCTCTCATGAATAAATAAATAAAATCTTAAAAAAAAAAAAAAAAGAAAATCTGGCGATTAAAAACCAAAACTTGAAGGCCTGAACTCTGCATGATGGGAAAAATCTGAAGAACAGAGCACAAAGATGGAAGGCACATTAGATAAAATATTGCCAAAACGTGTCCGTTCTGGCCTAGCACACTTCCCTCCCTGAAAGCAGAGGTGTGCAGCTCTGAGCCTCTCTCAACCTTGCTGACTGGCTGATGGATGAGAAACACCCAGCTTTGAGTAGGCAGTGATGAGGGTGACCTTTGAACGTCTAGGGCCTCCATGCAAACCTGCTTGGTGTCGGTGGGGGTTCCCATGAAAAGGCTGGGCATGTGTCCTTTCATCAATGGCCCCCTAGAAATGCTAGAGTCAGGTTCTCAAACAGCCTGTCTAGGCCTTTTATTTTGGACATAGTTCAGTCCATTTGGGAGGTGACAGCTGAGCTTAGAGTCTCAATGCTTGTTATAACCTCTACAACAGGGAAGAGAATTGTCGGTGTCGGAAGAGGGATGTGACCAAGAACAGTGGTTATCTGTTATTTTTTCCCGTTTGCGTGTATATGGCATTTATGTGTGTATGGACTGGTTTATTGTGGGGTCAACTCTTGGTATAGTAGTTCTTGTACGTAATTTACAAATATGTTATTTTTATATATTTGTGTGCTCGAATATTTTAGGGGTTTGTGTTATCGAGTAGTTTGCATACTGGTTGGCTTAATTTTCCACAGTGTAACAAATTACCACAAATTCAGTGACTCTAGTGACAAATTCAGTGACACGTTTTTTTATCTCACAGTTGTCTTGCCTCAGGAGTCTGGGAATGGCTTAGCAAGATCCTTGGCTCGGGGTCTCACAAGTCTGCAATCAGGGGGTTGGCCGGGGCCGTGTCCTCCTCTGGAAGCTCGGGTCCCCTTCCAAACTCAAGTAGTTGTTGGCCCGATTCCTTCCCTTGAAGCTGTGGAACACATGGTAGCTTGCTTCTGCAAGGTTGTCAGAATACGGTCTCTGTGATTCAGAGAAGGCCTAACCCCCCCTTTGAAGGACGCCCAACTGATTAAATCAGGCCCCTCAAGGAGTATTTCCCTTTTGACTACTTAAAGTCAACTGATTTAAGACATTAATTACATTTGCAAAATCCCTTCTACCTTGCCATCCATATGGTATAGCATAGTCAAGAGGGTGCCCTCCATCATCCTTTCGTGTGACATAACCTCATCAAGGCATGACATGGGGGGGGGGGGCTGAGATCATAGGTGCCATCTTGGAATTTTGGCCATCCCCCCTGTGGACAAGAAAAGCATGGCTCCAAGAGTCAGTCGGAGGGGGCCAGCCCGGAACCTTGGCTCTCTCACTACCTGTGTGACTGCACAAGTAACTTAACTCTCCCCATCTCTGGACTTTTGGTGTACACTGGAGATCATTCTAGCAACATTTTATCATCGCAGCACCTTCCCCTTTGGGCTGGTACCAGAATTCAGTAAGATCATACCTGTAAAGGTCTGGTGCAGTGACTGGCAAACAGCAAGTGGTGAAGAGGTGCCAGACATTTTCATTCGATATTCATTTTCATACATTTTATTCATACAACAGAGAAATAACATCGCACATCAACAGACGGTGCATCGCTGGATCGCCAAAAGAGCAAGAGGGGAGGCGGGAGCTGAGGGATGCGAATTAATCCTGGTTTTATAGTAGGAAGGGCTTATTCTGGAGGTGATTAAGAACAGGCTAGTTCAGGAAATGGTGCTTTAATGCCTGGGCAGAAGTAAATGCTTAATAATTGTTAATGGATTCACTGATGTGATTATTTTAGTTTTAAAGTCATTTCCTTAACCGAATTATTTCTTTCCCTTTACTGTCATCCCCCAGACTAGGCGAACAGGACAAACATTTAATTTGCCACAGGGCGCCTCCCTTCCTTGCTGCTAGCTCCAAGGTAAGCCCTGTTAATATGAAACCAATAGGGAGGGTCAAAGTGTGAGAAGGACGGATGAAGCATTGTGTTGCAAATAGAGAAAGAGAAATATCAAACTCAGGACCTGTTGTTCCTGTCCTGAAAAACAGCTCTTAGCTGCCTCCCGGTTTCAAATTAAAAGCCTGCACTGGGCTCTTCCTCTATGCAGAGGGGTGAGGAGGAAAAAAACCAAACAAACAAAAAAAAACAAAAAAAAACAAAACCAAAACCAAAACCCAAGAAGTCCCTCCCCAAAACGCCACTCTAAATTGCTCACATCCCTGGAAATAAAAACAAAGAGTTTCCCCTGATGACAGACTTCCCGAAATGCAGAGAATGCACACCCCCGAGTTCCCTCGTGGCTCACAACAATGGGCAGACACAAATGCGCACAGGGCAGGCTTTTGTGCGCTCACTATATGGTCATCTTATTCCCCACGATGGCTTCTGGCCTGGTGACGGGGGAGAGGGCCTGCTTGCTGAGGAGCCCTCTTCATTGTGACTGCTGTGCCTGTGGCCGGTGTCTGGGGAGGCCAGGAGACGACAAATCCCGGGAGCAGGGCCTGGGCCGTCTCCAGTCACTCTGCCTCCCTGGGATTCCTGACAAGCCTGGCCCTTTGAACTCCCAGACTTCCTAGCCCACTGAATCAGAGAGCGAAGTATTCTAAAATTTGAGGGAAAAGCCGAGGGGGAGACAGAAAGAGAGAGAGAGAGGGAGGGAGAGAATGACATCAACGGACAGCAAGGTTCTGAGTCTCATTGTCAAGCCCCGGCAAAGCAGGCCTAGTGGCTGGTGCAGATCTTGCTAAAGTTCTCAAAAAACCGACCTTTTTCTTGGAGGGCAGTAGGAGCAAAGGGCCTACAGGGTTGGCAGCTCGTTTTTGGCCTTCCTCCAGAGCCTCTGGATATAATCTTTACATTTTGATCACTAAGTACTTGGAGGAAAAGAGAATAATGGAGACAACCATCTAGAAGTTTCCAAACCTGCAGGTGTTTGGCACTGTGGAAATACACATAGACACAAGTCCTCTGGGCTTTCCGTGGACTCGTTATCTTGTTCTATATTTGTTTATAACATACCTCCGTGCAGGGCGTGGAGGGGGCAGGATGGGCGGGCCACGCACAGACCCCATTTTCCAACATACACTGAGCACACACGTACGGTGCGTGAGACACTGTGAAGCACACGGATGAAACACAGACTCCGGCCTTAAGAGATTTGTAGTCCTATCCCGGGGACCATCAATCCGGGAACAAACATTGTTCCAAGCCGTACTGACATCCCTAGACCACACGCATCTTCCAGAAACGCTGGTCAAGACCATCCCACGGGTTCCCTAAGTCTGGGGAGCGAGACTCCGATGGACTCGACGCTTGGTAATTCAGCCAGTGCCGTTAACTCAGTCCCCAGTTTACCAAAGGCTTCTAGAAGTAGGAAGTCAGCTTTCTGACCCATGTCCATCTTTTCCATGTCTATTGGAGGACAAACGGCCAGTCCAGCTGCTGTCAGGGAGCCTTTCTCCCCGGGCAACTCCCCCTGCTGCTCTGTCAGTCCTCAGGGGCCCAACAGGGTCAAATACTGGTCTTAGCATTTGAGGCTCTGCATTATGCCTAAGATGATTTTTGGTGTTTTTTTTTTTTTTTTTTTTTTTTTGGTTTGTTTTTTTGAAGACTAGGAAGCCATCGCATTTAACCCAAGGAGAGAAGTAGTGGATGCAGCAGGAATTCTATTGCCAGCAGATACACTGCAAATCATGCTGGAAAGATCTGAGAGCCAACATCTCAGGTTACCCAGGCTTCTCAAATTCCAGTCCTCCTGTCTTCGGAGGGCCTCTTTTCCCTTTGAAATAGTTGTGGCATTTTTCTGGAAGTAGCAACCAGCCTAATATGTATATAACTTGTGCCACCTGCGGTGTTATTGCCAAGGAGCACAATCCGCATGGGTGCTGATGCAAGTTTAGCCTTCTGTTTCTGAGCTTTGGGGCCATTTAAGCAGCTGGTTCTATGGGTAGACTCCTTAAGGCTCTCTTTTTTTTTTTTAAGATTTATTTATTTATTTATTCATGAGAGACACAGAGAGAGAGAGAGGCAGAGACACAGGCAGAGGGAGAAGCAGGCCCCATGCAGGGAGCCCGACGTGGGACTCGATCCCCGGTCTCCAGGATCACGCCGTGGGCCGAAGGCAGGCGCTAAACCGCTGAGCCACCCAGGACCCCCAGTTTAGTTTAGTTTTGTTTTTTATGATTTTATTTATTTGAGAGAGAGAGAGAAAGAGCATGAGGGGGGTGGCAGGCAGAGGGAGAAGCAGGCTCCTTGCTGAGCGGGGAACCCGACATGGGGCTCGATCCCAGGACCCTGAGATCATGACCTGAATGGAAGGCAGATGCTCCACTGATGGAGCCCCCCGGGTGCCCCCTTAGAGCACCTCTGAATAGCTGACAGAGAGGTGCATTTTAACCACTGCTGCACCCTCTTGATGGCTGTGATAATCCCGGCAGTGATGGGATCCCCGGGTGGCTCAGTGCTTTAGCACCTGCATTATAAATGCATTATAGCACCTGTCATGAATAAATAAATAAATAAAATCTTAAAAAAAAAAATCCCGGCAGTGTTGGGGAAAGGATGCTGAATCAAGGCACCACATTACTTAAATGTCTGTTTCCACAAAAGGTGTCCCAAACGGTGGCCCTCTGTACTATTTGAGGATGTGTCTTGTGGTAGGGCCTCTCTCTCTCTCTCTCTCTCTCTCTCTCTCTCTCTCTCTCTCTCTCTCTCTCGACAAAGGCGGCCAGGAAGTGGCTCTCTGCTCCCCAGCGACAGCATTTTCCAGATTGCTCTGTTCTGCTCGATAAAGGGTAACAGGAAGTGAAACCTGGTGTGCTCTGGTGCCCTGCTGTTTTTCCAGACGAGCAGAAAGGGCCGCACTCTTCCGAGGACTTCCTAAGAAAGTGTTGAAACCAGCAGGCAAGCAGCGTGGCTGTGCCCCCGCCCGTTCTGTGCCTCCGAAATGAAAACAGGACAAGAGTAGCCTTGAACTTGGCCTTTGAAACTGCAGCCTGGTTGTGGCCGTGAAGACTGGCTCCACAAAGGCCCTGATCTTCTAGAAGCGGGAGCCCGGCCCGGGAGCCAGCACAGCCGTCTCTCCGGAGTGAGCAGGACCCAGGCCCTGCAGTAGTGTTTCCTCTTCCTGACCTTTACAGCAGCAAGCTGGGCAGACACATGGAAAGAAAAATCAGGAACTCTGGAGAGGAACCAAATCCTGCCCAGACCGACTGATAATGAACTTTGAAGCCGTCAGCTCAGAAATCACTGATTTGATCCATTTGTTCTAGCTCTTTAGTAGAAAATGAGGTTAGGGGATCCCTGGGTGGCTCAGCGGTTTAGGGCCTGCCTTCAGCCCAGGGCCTGAACCTGGGGTCCTGGGATCGAGTCCCGCATCGGGCTCCCTGCATGGAGCCTGCTTCTCCCTCTGCCTGTGTCTCTGCCTCTCTCTCTGTGTGTCTCTCATGAATAAATAAATAAAATCTTAAAAAAAAAAAAAAGAAAATGAGGTTAAATACACAAATTTACATTAGGGTCTCTCTGTACTAGTGCTGGCACACGATTTTGTTTCTTTCTTTCTTTCTTTCTTTCTTTCTTTCTTTCTTGACAACACACAGTAGAGTGATTTTTAAACATCTAGCATTTCTATCCTGTAAAGCCGGGGTTGGGGGTGGGAAATCTAGCACAGAATGAGAGAAAACCTAAGATGCTTTTGGATTTCCCTTCCCTGATTTTGAACATTGTTGTTCTTTTCTTTTCTTTTCTTTTCTTTTCTTTTCTTTTCTTTTCTTTTCTTTTCTTTTCTTTTCTTTTCTTTTCTTTCTTTTCTTCTTTTCTTTTCTTCTTTTCTTTCTTTTCTTTTTTCTTTTCTTTTTTCTTTTCTTTTTTTTCTTTCTCCTTTCCTTTCCTTTCCTTTCCTTTCCTTTCCTTTCTTTTCCTTTTTTTTTTTTTTTAAATGACACGACCTTAAAGTTTTTCAGATTTCAGCGAGAGCGCTGAGAGAGAAGAAAGCAGCATTTTATTCACCTTTGGGCCCCTGACAGGCAGAAATGGTGGTGTTGGGGTGCGTTGAATGCAAGGATCCTTGGCCTACTTGTCCCTCTGTTCTTCTAATCCATCTAAACTGTCCTCGCCCTTCTGTGTGGGCTAGTGTTAGGCTTGAATCATGAGTGACCACCGGGATTACATTCAGGAGAAGTTTAGATCGTCCATCTCCGAAGTCTTCCTTTTTGCCCCTGTGTCGGGAGATTTATTGGGAAAATCTGCCTTCAGCTACTATAGTGGCTTGGCAGGCGGGAGCTCTCTCACTTCCTGTCGGTTATTTGCATTTCTATGGCCTATTATAGCTAAACATTTCAAAGAACCTCCTAAAATGCGAGGGTTAATTGAATTAAACTGTACTGCTCTGTCTCTGCGGTGAATATGACAATGTTTTGCTCGTTTCAGAGCTGGAAAATCCAGGCCCCAAAGTTACAAAAATATTTCTCTCTTCTACTTCTGTGTGTGTATGCAGTATATGAATAAAGCATTCAGTACAGTAAAAAAAAAATCATAATTTTTTCTTTTGGGTCGGAAACAAAAACCCTTTTCAGAGATTTTGATGATTCTTCCTCCAGACCTTTGCTTTATTCACACGTCCTGCTAACTAACCCCCCATTCTAAAATCAGCAGAACCATCTATCTTACCTCTGTGATCGTAAAGCCATCATGAAATTAGCTTAAGAATTAAAATTCTCCCTTTCAAGGCCTTTCATGATCTTTCTCCTCTATAAAAGGCCTTGATCTCTCCCTGTCTGAACTTCCCATTTATATTGCTATAGCAATGGTTCTGAACTTGTAAAAAAGCGAGCCCCTTCTGCACGCTAAATTTTTGGTGGCCTCCCACAAGATACTATAATTATATTTTAGAACTTTGAAATTCATCAGAAAGACAAGAATCTTCTTTTTTTTAATTTTTAATTTTATTTATTTATTAATTTATTATTTTTATTTTTTTTAAGAGAAGAATCTTCTAACTAAGGAATTACATTCATTCGATTGGGAAAATATGTGTTCAGTATCGAATCTCTTCATCCCTGTTCTTATTCTGTGAGCCCGCGGGAGTCGGAGACCCACAGTAAAGGATCTCCAGTTGCTTTCACGCTGCCATTTGGGTGCTTCTTTGCCTTGTTTTCAAACTGCTCCTCAGTGTTTAGTTCTAGAGGATGGGAATCAGGCCACCTTTTCCCCTCTGTCGGGGCTGCGCACATAGCACGGCTTCCGAAACTCGTGGTTCATGCCTTGCTTGGTCCCCTCTCTTGATTCTCTTTTGCCTTAGCAAGTGACACAGCACTGACCTTTCAAACCAATTTTGCCTTCTGCAACTTGTCTCGCATCTCCGTAAAAAGAGGAGGGTCTCTGACCTCCACCTGGTGAGAATCTGAACAAATAGTCATGGATTAACAGCTCCTATCTTTCCAGACTTTGTCCCTTGGAGCTCCTTTTGCTTTCTTTTCTCACTACGGCAGGGTCGGGTCTTTCAGTTTTCTGATGAGCATAGTTTCCAAAGACCTGTTCCCTCCAGAAAGGAACGTCAGAGCCACTGGATCGGATGGACAAAGAGTCTAGGCCTGACCCAGTGGCTCTGGAATAATCAAGCGGGGAGGGGGGGCGGGGAGTGGCCCCGTTGACCCCCGTTACTATCTGTGCTTTTGTCCTGGAAGATGGTTTGTCTCTGAGCTCTTTTCATCACGTCTTTACAACCATCTTGTCAACAAGTTATTCTAAAAATTGTCGAAAGGACTCCATTGATTCTCAGCACAGAAGCTATCCTTTGGATTCTTTTGTGATAATTGCTTTACCCTCAACGTGTGGCTGGTATTAATTAGTTTTGAAAATCTTGACACTGGAACAAACCTTCACCCAGTTATGTCACTGCCATCTTCCTTGCAGGCTAGGTGGTGGTGGTGGTGTTTTGTTTTTGTTTTTGTGGGCTGGTCTTAAGGGGCTTCTTCAGCTAATTGGCAATGACCCCAGAACCTTACCTCCTCCCGCAGGGATCTCCTAGTTAACTTAGCTCCCAAGCCTCAGCACTGCTTCGTCTCTCTGGGTTGCCGGATGGATGTTGGACATAAATCACTTGAACTGTGGTTGTATAGAATTGGTTGGGAGTCACATGTGTCTCTCCATACAAGGACTAGTGAGGACACTTTGTGGGTCTAGATCCTGGTGTATGCGGCCTTCTCTGAAAACAAGTGGAGATGCTTTTCTATTTTCAAATAATGTGTATGGACTTGCCCTTAGCTCCAGGTGTTTAAAATTGTATGGTCCTCTGATGTTGGTGGGGAGTAGCCGACCAAATGGATCCAAATTCGAGCCTACAATGCTAAGTGCAAACATGCGGCCAAGACGAATGGGTCTGGTCTTGGCTTCTAATTAGTCATGTGACTTTGGGCGGGTCACTTTCCTTGGCTTTGAGTTTTTTCGTTCGTAAAATGGTGCGAGCGGATCAGGGTCTTTCCAGGCTTCTTTCTGGCCCTTTCCATCTCTAAAGGTCTAGGATGAATAGGTGAGCTGAGTCATCATGGGTTCCAGAAAAGCACCGAGAGCCTTGCTCCCCATTCCTGGCACACATACACACACACACACACACACACATAATCTCCACACAGGGGTCCCTGGTTTTTAAAGATAGGCAAATGGAAAAGGAGACCTGAAACCCACATAGTTTCAGTTCTGAGTGAGTTTTGAATTTAAATGCTTTCGCACACGAGAAACAGTAAGCAGGCAGAAGGATCCTTCAATGAGAGCCGTGAGGCCGGAGGAGCAACGCACAGCCTCTTTCTATTGGTGGTTGTCTTTTGGAAGGAAACACAGCACTACTCCAAGCCAACAAAGAAAAAAAAAAAAAAAGAATAAGCAGAAGAAAAAAGAGAACTCACCACACTCTACGAGAGGCGCTGCCAAAACCAAGAGAAAGAGAACATGGCGGCCCGCACAACCTCGCAGGCCCTTGGCCAACCCACCTACTTCTGATGCTGCCACACATGTCTGTGTCAGGATGATTTGTGAGATGCACGTTGTCACTGAGCCTCTGAAGGCAGAGAAGTTGGCTCGTAGTCTCAGGGCTTTTAAAACAAAACACAAACAGCATGAAGAGAGAAAACCGTTGGGATTTATGCGACACGCAATAGCATCTTCCAAGCAGCTCTGTGGGATGGGTAACGCTTGAGTTGGGCTGTGTGACAGGAATAGACGGTGGTGCATCACCATTGCTTCCCACAGCCTCCTCCCAAGGCGGAGGTCCCTGTCACAGAGGGGTCTGAGCACACTGCCTGCAAGTAACACGTTGGCAACTTTTAAATTCACATGGGTCCTGACAGACGAATGTGCTCCAGGCGAATGATTATCTGCGTGCATGATTTATCATGGGATTTGGTCATACTTAGCAGCCCTTAGATAAAATATGAAAATTAATCAGGCAGGAAGACAGGTCTAAAATGTTGCTCAGGAGCATTCGAGAAAAACAGAGAGAAATGTTAAGCATTTAAAATAAAAAGCACTGGGGCGCCTGAGTGGCTCAGTTGGTTAAGCGGCTGCCTTTGGCTCAGGTCATGATCCCGGGGTCCTGGGATCGAGCCCCATGTCTGGCTCCCTGCTCAGCAGAGAGTCTGCTTCTCCCTCTCCCCATGCTTGTGCTCTCTCTCTCTCAAATAAATAAATAAAATCTTTAAATAAATAAAATAAAATAAAATAAAATAATAAAATTAAAATAAAATAAAAAGCACTAATGAGGAAAAGCATACGACACTATTATACTGGCATTTTTCCTTTTTTGGCCATTCCTGAATTTCCAGAGTCATAACCAATCTACTCAACTTGGTCTTCTGATTTTTTTTTTTCATGTCGTATAAAAATGGAAGGTCTATCAAAGACAACATCTTATAGGTTTGGACCATTTGTAACTGGAGTTTTAAAGGAACTTGTTACTTATCTACCTGTGCGTGTCTTTCCAAGCTTTCTTTGGATTTTTTTGGTGGGGGAAGGGGATTTGTTTTCCTGTTTAAATGCTGAACCTGGGGGATCCCTGAGTGGCTCAGCGGGTTTAGCACCTGCATTAGGCCCGGGGCATGATCCCAGGGTCCCGGGATCGAGTCCCACATCGGGCTCCCTGTGTGGAGCCTCTTTCTCCCTCTGCCTGCGTCTCTGCCTCTCTCTCTCTCTCTGTCTGTGTCTCTCATGAATAAATAAATAAAATCTTTAAAAAAGAGAAAAGAAAATGTCACGAAACACCAGTGCCAAGGCTGAATGACAATGTTAGACACGTAATTATCTGAAACCCAGACGTTTCAGACCAGGGATTAGCTCAGCAAACGTCCCCCCAGCCCCCGCCCCAGCCTGCCTGCAGCTGGAAGACTAGGAGACTCGGAGGAGGCCGCATATGCAAGAGGCAAGGGCCCACATGCCCGACACTGGCCAAGGTGGGACTGAGCAAGGACCACCATCACCTGAATAACTCTGGAAGCTTCTCCTTCCCCGCCAGGTTGCAAGCTGACCGTCCCGCCTGCTAATCTGGGCTGCGTGCATGACCCAGTCCGCGTCTGCAACGACAGCTTTCGTCCTTGGCTGGGCCGCAGAAATAGCAGAGCGCGTGCCACGAGGGGACTGTCCCCCTCCGGGGGGCCGCCACCGTCTCACGTGAAGACCCCTGCTGGTGCCACCCCCAGGCAGGAAGTAGCGTCAAGGGCCCTGGTTTGGGACAGATCGCAGACCCGGTCTGGGGGAGACAGGCTTCGTGCAAAACCTGCCTTCGTCGCCCTTTGCCTTTGAGCCTATTTATTTGCTCACTCGCTGCAGCATCTTGCTGTCAACAACCCTGACTGACCCTGTCCACGGGAAGTCAGGTCCGGGGCCTCCGAAGCCTGCTCAGGAGGGAAGAGCCAGGCCCCCCTTCACCCCCGCTACTGTGACCTGGCTGGGCCTGGGAGGGGTGGGCGCCCCAAATGTTTCTGCAAGCTCAGGTTATTGCCAGAGGAAAATGGTAGCGATGATAGTAAGAAAAAATCAAATTGCACCCCTAAGTGGACAGAAGCTGGTGGCCATTATTTTTGTGGAGGCAAGACCAGGTGTGTGTGTGGGGGGTATAGGTTTTTCCAGCTATGTGGGGCTTTGCTTCGATTTCAGACTTGAGACCATTTGGTCTGTATCCAGTGACACCCGGCGGGGTATGTGAGGATGAGGTGGGGAGTGGGTGGGAGAGATCGATTTTGGATTTCGAGGCATTTGCCAAAATCTTTAAAAAATCTTGCCTTATTCCTTCTTTTTCTTTTCAAAAATCTTGCCTTATTCCTTCTACAGTCAGGATTTGTCACCCCCGGGGGGGAAATGATCATCCGCTTTGGGACAGTTGGAATCTCCCTAATGCTCACAGGACAAATGGAATGCTCTGGACCACCAACCAATGACCCAGAGGTTGGACTTCACCCTGGACATTCTGTTGGTGTCTTTTGTTCAAGGTTGAACTGGAGAGGTGGCAGGTAGACGGGGACCTCTCTTATCTATGTTATTTTTCTTTTCTTTTCTTTTCCTTTTTTTTTTTTATGTTATTTTTCCATGACCTGGGCAAGCCATCCAGAAAACCAAAGACGACCCTTCCCTGGCCCGCATCCCGCTAGCCTACAGGGGCCCACAGGCTCTTCTCTTCCATTGGATCTCGATCCATTGCAAGTGTCCCAAGCACGAGGCTCTGGGACAGGCCGGCTCTCACGGGCCTGAGGTTTCTGCAAGAAACCCATCTCGGCTTGGCAATCGGCAGCTCTTTCCAGCAGGAGCTTCTGAGAAAACAAAGGAAAACCCCCTTTTAAGTCAAGAGGTCCTTCTCACTGTCACTTCGAATGGCTAAGTCATTTGTACTTCTAAGTGTCCACGCTTCCAGGCATGACATACGTGAGTGGACACCCACGGATAGGGCCCTTCTATAGCTCTGTGGGTGAGCCAGGCCCCAGGAGAGAGGTGGCCCAGGGAGGGGTGGAGAAAAGTTCAATCCGTTTTTCTTACGGTATGACTGGTTTTAAAACATTGCAATGTCTTTTTTTTTTTTTTTTTTTTTTTTAAGATTTGCTTTTATTTATTCATGAGAGACACAGAAAGAGAGGCAGGGACACAGGCAGAGGGAGAAGCAGGCTCCATGCGGGGAGCCCGATGGGGAACTCGATCCCGGGACCCTGGGATCACGCCCTGAGTCCAAGGCAGATGCTCAACCACTGAGCCACCCAGGCGCCCCACATTGCAATGTCTTTAAAGCAAAATAGTATGTTTTTTTTTGTTTGAATAAACTTTTTTTTTTTACTTTGTAATATTTTTTTAATTTATAGAAAATTTGCAAAGATAGTAGAGAGTTCCCAGGAACTTCCCGTCCCGCTTCCCCGAATGGTAACACCTTCCATTTCCACCGTTCATTTGTCAAAGCTAAGAAACCGACACGAGTGCAGTACTATTAATCAAATTCTAGGTTTGGGTTTTGTCAGTTTTTCCCATTCGTGGGCTTTGTCTATTCCAGGAGCCAATCCAGGGTACCATGGTGCGTTTAGTAACTTGCTCTTTCTACCAAACTCCACTTGAGCTAACCTAGCAGATTTTTTTTCAACCTCCTTACTGAGCACCTGTTTTTTTTTTTTTTTATCTGAGCACCTGTTCTGAGCAGGACCTTGGTTGGACCAACTCTGAGACCAAGATGAGTAGGTCCTGGGCAGTTTGCTGTCTCCTTGGGAAGAAGCTGATGCGCAAATACTCACCCACGGGACGTACACGATCCAAGTGGTTTGCAAACAGTGCCTCGGGATTGTTGGAACATGGGCATGGCTGTGTCCCAGGCCTCGCTGAGGACACATTTGCTATGACCCTGGGACAATAAGTCATTCCTAGCTAGAAAAATAGGCTGGGGAGGGAAATCTGGGAAGGTTTAGCGGGGCTCGACCCAATGTGACTGCAATAGGAAAGGGACAATCCCGTGTGGTGCTGAGCCAGCCATTCAAGACGCGGGTGCTTGGAACTGAGAAAGGTCCTGGTCTCCAAAAATGAGGAAAGGAAGCACCCTAACGCTGGTCAAATTGCGTTTGTGTGTGCACGTGTGCGTGTGTTTGTGAGATTTTCAATCAGGGGCCTGTTAGGAAGAAACCCTACCAACCTTTCCTTTCTTTTACGACACGGTAACTGGTGGAACTATTTGATTTTGCAGCAAAGAACTCACAAAGAGGTGTGTTTGTTCCCAGGCCGAAAGCACAAGAAAATGCCAAAAATCCTGTAGCGTGATTTCAGTAGCCAAGTGGACCTGAATCTTTTGACCCTCAGATTGGTTTTCATCTGGAAATAGGAATATTGTCATCCGCACTGTCTGTTTTGCAGGCCTAGTAAGAATTGGAAAACACGCGCACGTAGAGTACATTGCCTTGTGGAAGAGCACTCGGGATGGGGTGGCTATTGTTCAGACTACTTCATGTGTCATTAAAAGAGCACTTTGGGGCAACCCCAGTGGTGCAGCGGTTTAGCGCCGCCTTCAGCCCAGGGCGTGATCCTGGAGACCCTGGATCGAGTCCTACGTCAGGCTCTCTGTATGATGCCTGCTTCTCCCTCTGCCTGTGTCTCTGACTCTCTCTGTCTCTATGAATAAATAAATAAAATCTTAAAAAAAAAAAAAAAGAGCACTTTGCTGCATTCGAGTTCCTGGTAAATATGAGGGTCTCGTTGCAGTAGAAAAAGAGCAGCCCTTATGCTACCAAGAAGGACAAATACAAGTGTTTGCCTCTTGTGGCAGAGAGGATAATAGCCGAGCAAAGATGCGCTCGTCCTACAGTCCGGAGCCGTGAACGGGCTTTGCGACAGGCAAAGGGGATGGGGCATCGTCCATGGAATTAGGGCTGGCAATCCCATGAACTTGAACTAGGGCGACTAGGCCGGAGCATTATGGTGTGCCCTGGGTAATCCCAAGGGTCCCCAAAAGTAAGTGAAAATGAAAGGGGTGACCATGGAAGAGAGAACGGAGGTGGAGCAGGGAAGGGATGAGGCCTGGCACTGGGCAGGGAGCCTCTGGAAGCAGAACGAGGAAAGGGGACGGAGTCTCACCCTCCAGAAAGCCATGCGATCTCACCAATAGCTTGGTCTTAGCCCAGTGAGATCCATGCCAGGCCTCTGATGCACAAGACCATAGGATGGCCGGTGCGTGTTGTCTGAAGCCACCGGGTTTGTGGTACCTGGGTACAGCCTGGAGACAAAGCTCACGCACCTGCCAGTGGGAATTCGGGCGGGTGGCGCACGCCTGGCTGTGGGCACGCAGGGTTGATCAGCTGCACGGCTTCTCGGGAAACTTCACTCTTCTTCTCGGGCCCAGCCCCACACGAATTCGTCTTTTTCCCCGTTTGCCTGGCACGTAGTTGCAGAGCTAGAGCAGCTCCTTACAGAACTCGTTTGACACTTCCTATTATGTTTGCAAAGATTTATATACAAAATACTCATGCCTGATTCAGGCTGCCCAGTTTGGTTTCGAGCAGCGAGCGCTGGGGGGGATTAGGAGACCTTTTGGGGCACCTGGGTGGCTCAGTGGTTGGGCACCTGCCTTCGGCCCAGGGTGTGACGCCGGGGTCCTGGGATTGAGTACTGCATTGGGCCCCCCGCAGGGAGCCTGCTTCTCCCTCTGCCTGTCTCTCTCTCTCTCTCTCTGTCTCTCATGAATAAATAAATTAAATCTTTAAAAATAAATAAATAAAAGCGACATTTTGAGGGGCACCTGGGTGGCTCAGTGGGTTAAGTGTCTGCCTCTGGCTTGGGTGGGATGGAGCCCCCTGTCTGGCTCCCTGCTCCGCGGGGAGCCTCCTTCTCCCTCTCCCTCTCCCCACTCGTGTTCTCTCTCTCTGGCTCACTCACTCTCTCTCTCTCAAATAAATCAATAAATAAAATCTTTGAAAAAAAGAGAAAAATTTTGACTCAAGGGCAAAGCGATGCTGATAGATCCCAACTCAACATATTTCTAGAAGAAGGATGGGCTCCGTCAAGTGGGCCTTCCCCTGGTGATTTTCTCTGAGAGCAACACAGATACCACGGCTTTCCCCTTTGCTTGGTTTTATTTTTATTATTTTTTTAAAGATTATATTTATTTATTCATGAGAGACACAGAGAGAGGCAGAGACACAGGCAGAGGGAGAAGCAGGCTCCATGCAGGGAGCCGGATGTGGGACTCGATCCTGGGACAGGATCACGCCCTGGGCCAAAGGCAGGCACCAAACCGCTGAACCACCCAGGCGCCCCCTTTGCTTGATTTTAACATAAAAAGGAGAGGTAGATGCCAGAAACCCGGTTCGTTCAGCTGGGGTAGGGGGGAAGGGGGTCGGGGTGGGGGGGCCTGCAGGAGCTCAGGGGTGGGGAGAGGCAAATCCACACTCCCCAGCAAACATCTGCAAAAGGATTTGGAACCAAGGAGGGGGAAGTTCTGAGGCCTGCTAAAAGGGAAGGAAGGGCTTTATTTACAGGCCGTGGATCGTACTTCCTGTTGTGAAGCTGGGGCTGTTTCATAACAGCTGGGGGGCTGCAGTGTCTGGTGCTACAATGAGGAAGCGGCGCCCTGGGCTCTGCACGTTACACAAGCTAGTGACCTCCGCTGCGCCGTGAAATGGACACAGGAGGAAGGACAGGACACTTGCTCTTGCAGCCACAATAGAGTTGTTTTTCTTAATTGCAGGAATATCTTCTCATATATACTATTATTGAATATGCAGCAGCACATCCTTTCTTCCTGTGCTTCCTCTTTATAAGCCCCCACGGGAGGGGAGGGGAGAGGGGGTGTAGCCCGGATCCATTGTCACTGCAGGGCCAGGAGCTGCAAAGGGCGGCACGGTTGGTGCAAAAAGGGGTTTGGTTTATGTCTCTCTTAGCACACAACTTTGCCATAAATGCCACGGGGGCTGTTTTTGCAGCAGATTTGCCTGGAAGGTCAGCCAAGGGATCGGGAAACATCTTTAGCGCAATGGGATGCGTCCTGTATGGGCGCTTTGGGGGGGGGGGGGCTAGCTTCACCCAGGTGAACCGCGGAGACTTCCTGCATCGCTTTTGTGGCTGAACACTCCAAAATCAAGATTGTCCAGCCAAGGGGGCTCTCGGGTTGGAGGACAGAGGTGGGCTCAGTCCTCGCACTGCGCGGGTAGATCCGAACTGGACTGTGTACTGACTGTGTGACCCTGAACGAAATTAATTAACATCCCTGTGCCTCAGGTTCCCTATCTTTGATGGGAGGAGTAAGAAAGCTTATGCCTTAGAGTTGTTGTGAGAATGAAGTAAAGCAGCACAGGAAGGCCACAGAGCGGTGCCCGATGCTAGAACCTCTTTGATCAGTGAAGGCCATTCTCATTCACCAGGAGGACGCAAAGTTGCTGAATCAGGCGACTCGTTCGGGGAAGGAAAGCCTGCAGGCCAGAGGAAACGGCCCCCACCAACACATGGTATCATTTGTACCCAGTACTCAGAGCTTTCCAACCTGCTCCCCCACCACAAGCCTTCTGGAAGCTTCTGCCACCAGCCACACTGGTCTCCAGGACTTGCCCGTCTCCTTTCCCCGACTCAGACATTTTCCCCCTTTCGTGTCTGCACTTCCGCCCGTCCATTCTACTGAGAGTTCTCCTCTCTCTCTCTCTGTGAACACCTTCCTCCTTTGAGCTCACATAGCTAAAAGTCACAGGGCTTATTTTATTTTATTTTTAAAAATTATTTGAAGGGGCATTAGATGTCTTGCCCTTGTTATAAATTGAAAAACCCGGGCCAGAAAAGTTGCGTGGTTTGACAATCCTAGTCAACTCTGCACTTGGAAGATATGGACTAAACCCCCAGGTTTTCAGCGCCCTTGCCTCTGGGCTATACTACGGATGGGGGATACCACTGTTCTGGCAGCGAAAGTCTGTGCGACTGTATTCTTTCCCCTCGTCGTTGATTAATGACACCGTAGGGTCACCGCAGTTCACCTGGGTGAGGCTTGCCCCCCGAGCGCCCATGCGGGACACAATCCCATCTCGCTTGAGATGTTGTTTCCTGGTCCCTTGGCTGACCTTCCAGGCAAATCTGCTGCAAAAACAGCCTCCGTGGCATTTATGGCAGAGTTGTGTGCTAAGAAACACATAAATCAAATTCCTTTTTTCGCAGACTAGTTTTGGGGTTTGGTTTCTTATCTCTCCATTTTGACTTTGAGTGCTCTAGGGCAGGGATCAGACGTCAGTTTGGTATTCCCAAAGAGATCCCTCAAATCTATATTCCAGATCCCTGATCCTGTTGAGAATCTTCAGTATAAATGTTTATTGACATTTGTATGGATTCAGTGAGGAGGTGGCTTTTTCTCTTCCAGTGCAAATGTCTATAGAAGGCAGGTTGCTTCCCCCTACCCCGCTGCAGGGTCTGTGCATGGGTGCACCAATCTCAAGAGTGGCCCCCGTTGTGAATTCTGGCTGTTGTCATCATAGTAGGTGACATTCTGGACTTCCCCCCCACCCCCCCCCGCCCCGGACTTTAGTTCCATCTCAAAGCCCTGGCCTTAGCATTCCGCACACTGACCACACTGGAAGTGAAACCATAGGCTCCTTTTTCACGCAGGGACGCAGCGTATAAGGAAGTTAAACAAACAAAAAAAGGCAAAAAGAGAACAGACCTACTTTGTTCCCTTTGATGCCAGGTTTGGTGGGTTGCAGAATTTGGGGCAGGCTGTGGAGAACAGCACATGACAGCATGTTGCCTCTTTTGTATCCTCCAGGGAACGTGGCTACCGAATTCCTTTTGCCAAGGAATGTAGGACAGTTCCCACTTTGCGGCTTTGAGTGTCTTGCCTGGGAATGGTAAGGGAGGCAGGCTGCCCGCCTGTTAGGTTGGGGTACAGGGCCCAGGCAGGGGCGCTGCAGGGACTTGAGGTGGCGGCCAGCGCAGGATCTTCTTGAGGCCTCATTTCTCCAGGACGTGTTCACGCCGGAGACTTAGGAGGTCGTTGGTCGGTGGGGAGGCCCCTCTGCTGCTTCAGTTCATTGCATTTTAGCCTGGCCTCTACAGCCCGGAACTTAAACCTTTGGGTCTTTTGATGCAAGCTCAGGGTAATATTAAATGTCCCTCCTGTCAGGTTGTTCCCGTCCGCTGGTCTTTGACATGTTTCAGGTGCTGTAGAAGTGCTGCCCTACAGTTCTTGGTTCTCAGCACCTGCAGGCAGAAACCAGGAGGCCAGGCCTCCTCGGAATGCCTCTCTGCCCCCTTCATACCCTCCCAATGACTAAGCGGGCCCTGCTTCCCGTCTCGGCCCAGAAATGTTATTCTCTCCCATAACCTTTGAGAGAGAAGGTAGGATTAAATGGCAAACATCTCTTGGTTCTGGCATCCTTTGTTTTTTTTTTTTTAAGATTATTTATTTATTTATTTATTCATTCATTCATTCACTCATGAGAGACACAGAGAGAGGCAGAGACACAGGCAGAGGGAGAAGCAGGCTCCCTGCGGGGAGGCCGATGGGGGATTCGATCCCAGGACCCGGGGATCACGCCCAGAGCTGAAGGCAGACGCTTTAACCGCTGAGCCCCCCAGGCGTCCCTTGGTTCCAGCATCCTTAGCCCCGACTTTTCCTTGGGGTGGTGTTGTAACAGGGAAAAGAAAGATCCTGCATCAGCTTTGAGTTCCAACAGCAGTCATCCCGCTACTTGGCTGTGCGGGTTTAAGTGATTTACTTCTCCAAGGTTCGGTTTCTTCATCTGTAGAATGAGAAAGATGAGACCAGTCTTTTTTTTTTTTTTTTTTTTTTAAGATTTCATTTATTTATTCATGAGAGACACAGAAAGAGAGGCAGAAGCATATGCAGAGGGAGAAGCAGGCTCCCCGCGGGGAGCCCAACACAGGACTCGATCCTGGAACTCCAGGGTCACGACCTTCGCCAAAGGCAGATGCTCAACTGGTGAGTCACCCAGGTGCCCGATGAGGCCAGTCTTAAAGGGTTGTTGGGAGAATGCTAATGAGGTCATGCACCCAGAGCATCTAGCACAGTGCCTGGCACGCAGGAAGCATGGAATGCCTTTCGTTATTTTTATTATTAATGTATTTTTTTAAAGATGGTATTTATTTATTCATGAGAGACACAGAGAGAGAGGCAGAGATGCAGGCAGAGGGAGAAGCAGGCTCCCCGCTTGGGAGCATGACGTGGGACTCCATCTCAGGTCTCCCAGGACCCCGGGATCACGCCCTGAGCCGAAGGCAGACGCTGAGCCACTGAGGCACCCAGGCGGCCCTGAATCTGGTTTTAAGACACGTCCTTTTGCCTAACTGGCATTCAGTAAACCCACACTTTCCTGCTATTGCCGTTGGGAGGACATTGGTCTAAGAAATCAGAGACAGCCCTTTGTAGCAAATAGGCTCGGAATTTCCCCACAAACACAGACTCCCATGACAACCAAACAGAAAGAGAAAAGGAAGGGGAAACTCGCTGTCTTAAAGCCGTCAGCTGTAATTCCTTTCTGCTAAAAACTGTAGTACGGCGTAGATTCTATTTAAATGTTTGTTATTTTTATGACTGACAGAAAGAATGAGTTTGAAAGCCCTTCTGACTCTTCTCCTTTACCTCTCAACCGGCTTGGAGAAATATCTAGCCAATGAATGAACAGATGGGTTGATTTGATAAATCTCACCCAACCACCTAGCCTGTGTCGCCAGTCATCACTTGGACCATCTCCACACACTCTGGTCTCCTGATAACCTGGATCCCCCCCACCTACCCACCTGCCCCGTGAGACTGTCTGGGCCGGCGAACCTCTCTGTGGCTCAGTCAGGGAGCAGTGAGCACAGGGTAGGCCAAAATAATCTGTTTCCGGTTTCCTCCTCAAAGTAACTCACACTTTAATATCGCTGATTACGTACATTTATTTAGCTCTACAGGGTTTAGTTCCAGCCGCACCAGTGGCAAGGTCTGTTTACAGACTCAGTTCATGTTCGGAACTCTGTGGTGAGGGCCGCCTGGGGGGCTCAGCGGTTGAGCATCTGCCTTCAGCTCAGGCCGTGACCCTGGGATCCTGGGTCCGAGTCCCACATCGGGCTCCCTGCGTGGAGCCTGCTTCTCCCTCTGCCTGTGTCTCTGCCTCTCCCTCTCTCTCACTCTGTCTCTCATGAATAAATACATAAAATATTAAAAAAAAAAGAGCCCTGTGGTGGAAAGAGGGGCTTCATTTTATTTGTCATCCTCACTTTCATTCATCTCATTAGACAAACTCTGTAAGTTGGGGTGCTGTGGGACAAGTACCGCGAGCCGATGGCCCCTGCCCCCATTATGTTCCCTTTCCCTGTACCCCGGGCAAAGAACAGACGAGGTTCCCTGCACAGTAAACTCTCCATGCGTGCTTATCCCCGGGTACTTTAAGCATCAGAGCTGGGGGCACATTTTTCTCTCCATAAATCACCACGGAATGAGCCCGTGACAGATCAGTAGCTGGACCGACTGCCAGCCAATCCTGGGATGATTCCTTTCTCCACCAGGAGAGGCTTTCAATGCCCCGGGGCCACCCTCCCTCTTATCAGAGGACACCACGCAGTGTGCAGTGGCTTTTAATTAACTCACTAATTGTGCTGTCTCTTTAATTCTCCGGATGATGGTGTGTGTGTTCTAGCATCACATAGACCACTCCTTACCGTTTTTCTCTCTTCAGAGAGGCGATTTTGTGCAGATTCCCCACAAGAATTCGTGGAGTATCTGACTGTGGTAAGAGAAGGTCTGAGATAAGCTGAATACCCAGGTAAAGGCCATTAGGCCGACGAAGTACAGCCAAACAAATGGGATATTAAGCACCTGCTTAAAATGGGGTGTGTGAGGGTATTTTAATGTTATGGGAAGTGGTTAATGCTACAGTGAGCATCCTTGTCCAGGATCGTGTGCATTTGTGCAAGAAATTCTGTAAGGTATATATCCGGGAGTGGAATCTCTCCTTTAAAAAGTTTCATCAATTCTTTATCTAATAGCTATCGAGAAAGGGAGAAAACTTAAAAAAAAAAAAAAGCTGTACAAACTTATCATAAAGCAATAATCAATAGGATGGGACAAGACAAGGATCGATTTCCAAGGGACTGTTTTTAATCCATCCACCTTGGTCTAGGAACAGGCTGGAAGGCTGTGCTGAAAACTCTAACACTCTGAAACACCAACTTGCCCTTTCACTCAAGTATGTGTCATTTTACTAGACGGATCTGTAGAGAAGCTGTTTATATAACGTTTTATATATATATGAAGCATATCTTTTATCAGTAGTAAGGGCATGCGTTAAAGAAATAGATAGTTGAAAACATGTTTGGTTTTTTTTTTTTCAACATCCTCAAAGCGTCAGCCTGCAAAGACAATCCAGCTTTGTGTCTAAATGCCATGTGTCACCAACGTGTCCTGGCCCCGGTTTCCCTATTTTTAAAATGAGGGGTTGGAATCAAAGGCCGGCTGTAGCTCCAACACTTTCGCCGTTCCTCTTTTCAGCTGCTGGTAATGACCGGGACAACTTCCCCTCTCGTAAGAATGGCATCTTGTATTAGAGATTGCATATAGGCCTCCTAAAAGGCCTGTGAGGTCCAAATAGCCCCGTGCCTGTTCCACAGAGAGGAAACAGAGGCAAAGAGAGGTCAACTAACTTGGCTGGGGCCACAGAGCCAGCTTCTTCCTCTTTATCTCCCATCTTTCCCCACAGTCAACAGATAGAACCAAATGCCAAAGTAGACTCTGCAGAGGCTCTAACATCGCGCGCCCTAGCTTAGATAGACAGTATTTATTTCCTTGTTCTGAGGGAGAAGAATCTCAGGTTCTGTCCAATTGAATATATAAATCCAACCTTGGGTGACTTCTTAATGCCTTGTGCTTCGAGATCAAGAGCCTTTTTGTGGTTTTTTTAAAAATTGTTTTACGTTTCTTGGAACAGTCGCTTAGAAAGAGTTAAAATTGGAAGTCATAAAAGACTGTTACGGTGTAAAAAATAAATAAATGAAAATTGTTTTACGATTTTTCAAGGATTTTAAAGGAAGCAAAGGCAGGAAAGAGTTGGGAAGGGAGATTCCACTTCCTGGTCAGGTCGAGTCCCTTTCTCTGGCAGATCAAGGTCCCGATGCTCTCACGGGGCAGGTTGCTGTGGGCCGCCCAGGGATCTCAACTGGTTCCCTTTTCTTGTTAATTCAGGGTCATCACTGACGAGATGCCGGGTAATACTGAGAGTGGGGCCAGACTAAGCTTGTAGGGTCTGTGCTCCTCCGGACAGGCCGCAGCCACCCTGCCCGGAACCCCAACCTCCAGCCCCCTTCTGGACTCCCAGGCACGGGCAGCTCAGGACAGTTTAACATTCTGTACCAGGCAAGAGCCCAAGGAATTTCTCCAAATCTACATCTTGTTGGATACTTTCCTTTCGTAGCACTTGAATGTTCCACATCTCCAAATAACAAAGAAACACACTGAATCTTTCATTTTAAACTCTCTGAAGAAAGCATTCTGCTGACTCCTCAGTCTTTCCCAGTTGACAAGTACCTCCTTTCTAGATTATTCCTTGGGTCTTTTCATATAGACTCTAGAGCAGAAAGGTCAGTTTTATCACTTGAAGCAAGTCACTCAGCCCTTCTGAGTCTCAATTTTTTTCCTCGACAAGACGGTGATGATTGTACCACTTTAAGGCATTTTGGGACTGAGCAAGGCAATACAGGATCTCAGGGTGGTGCCAAATCCCACCCATCACCTAGTTTTGTAAATGAAGGTTTCTTGGCCCCGCCCTGGCTCATTCATTCACCCATTGCCCGGGGCTGCTTTCCGGCCCCCCCCCCCCCCCCCCCCGCCAGAGCTGCGTGGTCCCAACGGGGATTGTGTGGCCTATTCCCTATCTAGTCCTTCACGGGAAAAGTTTGCGATTCCCAGGAAAAACCCTATATACGAACAGGCCATCAGCCGCACTGATAAGCCTCTTTCATCAATTCATTAGCTAATTTTGACATTCAGCGAGTATTGATTGAGCACGTGGGTCAAGCATAGGTTAGGGATGCACGTGGGAAGACTTTCAAAGGCCGCTGGGGAATTTGGGAGAGACACTGGGATTCTGTGCAGGGTGTGGATCTGAGTGAACCCAGGACTCCTAGATAGTGGGGGTCCGGGCTAGGGCGAGGTGGCGTGAGGAAGGTTGGGGGGAGCTGGGGAACAGGTGAGTGGGGGAGGGCAGGTGTGGTGGGGGTGGTGAAGTTTCCAGGAACTGGAGACCTCTCAGATGAATCCTGGGTAGGGAGGCAGCGGCAGACAGCTGGCCTGTCTTTGTTGACATTTCTTCATTCAATAAATATAGCTCGAAAAAAATATATATATAGCTCGAGGGACACCCGGGTGGCTCAGCGGTTGAGCCTCTGCCTTCAGCTCAGGGCGTGATCCCCGGGTCCCAGGATCGAGTCCCGCATCGGGTCCCCCGCATGGGGCCTGCTTCTCCCTCTGCCTGTGTCTCTGCCTCTCTCTCTCTCTCTGTGTGTCTCATGAATAAATAAATAACATCTTTATAAATAAATAAAGCTTGAAAAAGTTCGGCAAGATCTCTGCCCGTAGGACAGTATCAATTCTCAGACAATCAGCAAGTCAATCAAGGAACGAAGACAATCACGTCTGAGTGGGACAGGTGCCTCGAAGGATGGAGGGGATTGGGGCAGGGCTGGATCCGTTGCACGTCTGGGAGAGCCTCGCCACCCAGGAGAGCATGTGGGGACGAGAAGGACAAGAGGGAGCCGGGCAGGAGCAAACCGGGGAGACCAGATGTCCCGGCTGGGAGGCAGGGAGGGGGGCCCTGGGAGGGGGACAGCTGAGACCTCTGCCGCCTGCCAGGAGGCCCCAGGCTGGCCCGCCCGCGGGCCTCATACTGTTGCCCCCTGACTTCCCCGCAGCCGAAAGCAAATGGAAGTTTCGAGGCAGGGGAGTGACGCGATCTGACGATTCCTAATAAAAATATAACCGCACAACCGGTATGATCATTTTGGAGATAGCATCCTTCTAAATGAGTTTGGGAAAGAGGCCTGGGGCTGGAGGGAGAGGGGAGCCTCAATCTGGAGCAGGTGGAGATGATGGTTTAGCAAGGGAGGAGGAGGAAGAGGAGGAGGAGGAGGAGGAGGAGGAGGAGGAGGAGGAGGATAGAGGAGTCCTAGGTGCACCCCCAGGGCCTGCGGAGGGAACACAGTGTGAGTTCAGTGCTATCATGTTTGCTTTGCTTTGGGGCCCGCCAAGGCCGGCCTGCCCTTTGGCCAAGATAAAAGATAAGTGTGACTTGAAAGGAACCCCCCCCCCCCCCAACAGCCTGTTTACTTGAAATGGGAAGTTCCTGGGGATGAGGCTGGCTTGCCAGCTCCCAGGGATCCCAACGGTGTGCATGAGGTCAGTCCCCGCGCTCACGGCCCCATCAGGATTCACAGCACCGAGATGGGCACTGGGCCTGCCAACGGCCCTTCTGTCTCCCTTCCCCTGCCTTCGCCCCTCTGGAAACCCATGCAACGCTGCTCTAAGGTTGGCATCACGTTTCCACCACCGACTCCCTACCCAGACTCGGTCCTGAGCCTCCTTCTCCAGGGAAGCCACGGTGGATCCATTGGATCCAGTAACTGCTCAACAGAAGGGAAGGGAAGCCAGGCAAATGGGGGAGGGGGGGCTGGTGTCACATAAACACAGCAACAGGCTTTTAATTGAACACATCTTGCCTTTTGAGCCAGTTCTGTTGTGTATACAGAGCGTCAAGCTGCCCAGGGGCCTTCTGCTCTTTCCCCAGGGAGCCCTCCCTCCCCTTCCTGGTGGCCCTGTGGGCTCATTCGTGCTGTTTTCTCTGGCGACAGGCCACAGCCTATCTGACATGTTGGGATTGGGGGAAACCAGAGACAAGGGGAGTCTGGAGTACTTCTGACAAGCAGCTTCCTGGCCGGCCCACGGACAAAGAAGGGGCCCTTGCGAAGAGAAAGTGTGAGCACCGTGGCATGACAGGAAGTGACACACGGTGCCCTGCGGGTCCCCCAAACTCACCAAACAGTGCTGAGCAACCAGACAAAGGCAAATACCAAATCTCCCCAACGTCGGGGTGGTGGTGGGGTGGTCAGCCTGCTGTTTACCAGGCCAGCAGTTGCCCTGGCCTGGCCTGGCCACTCTCAGTGTGGGGCATAGCTTCCAGGGCCTTGTTGAGTCCCTTCCTTTTGTCTCTCGCACATTCCATGCCTTTGTCCGTCCCCCCCCCAACCCCCAGGGGAGAACTGGAGGATACCCTGTGACTATTTCCAGCCTCACAATGGGCATGACTGTTCGGCCTGCCCCGTGAGAAGGAACCCAGCTCCTGGGCTGCACATCTGGGGGAAGTGCCTGTTTTCCTTTGAATTCAATAGGCAGCTAATGAGTTTCCCATCCCTTTGGATCTCTCCGAGCTCCGAGGCTGGGTCCCACTGGTGGCTTTTGCAAATAGAAATTAGTTGGGTATACTTCCTTCCACTGCAAAAGAAGACCCTCAGCGCTCGCAAATGGGTGGTCATTTATGAAGATTTGATTGCCTTTTAAAAATAATTTAAAGGTGTGTCTGTGCCTGTGCGTAAAGAAAACTCTATTGACCTGAAACCTGGGTGCTGGCAGTGGGTCTGCTGACCAGGAGAACGGGTAACCTTTTCTGCCCCTTGAGTGTCACATTTAGAGCCTGGGTTGGCAGGAAAGGGAGTTAATTTCACCTTCTCACTTTGGCCTCTTCTAGAATCTTCTTCTTCTTTTAAAGACTTTATTTATTTATTTGAGAGAGAGCACAAGCAGGGGGCAGAGGGAAAGGGAGAAGCGGACTTCCTGTTCAGGGGTGGGGGTGGGGCTTGATCTCAGGACCCTGGGATCATGACCTGAGCCCAAGGCGGATGTTTAACGGACTGAGTCACCCAGGCGCCCCTAGAATCTTCTTTTTTAACAACAAAAAAGCGCACAGGTTATAGTACAGCAGAGCGCAGGAGTCGCCCTTGCCATCTCCTGCAGATCATAGATGTAGGTCATTTTATAAAAATGAGAGAGAGAGAGAGAAAGAGATTTTGGCTTAAGAATAAATATAGAAAACCATTTTATCTACAAAGCAATTCAGTCTGGAGCACAGCCAGAAAGTACTAGTTGGGCTACTAGTAAGTGGTTGGAGAGTGGTGCAAGCTGACTTGAATGCAAGACACTTCAATCACTTGGACGCATGTTTGATTCCCTGTAAGAAAGCTGCAGAAAATCCATGACCTAAATGTCTGAACTTGGGTATTTCCAAGGAAACCACCCAACTTCCCCACCGCCTTAGATTTAACACAATTAATGAAATGCCTGACAGGCCCCAGAGGTCTTTATGTAATTAGATCAATAGCAGTAAAAGTCATCAGAATCTGAGATTTATCTCTCTCTCCAACCGAGACCCCTTAGGCTTAGTCACATGTCCAAGTGGAAAGAAGAGGAAATAAAACCCAGAACACAAAAACAAACAAAACTACTGATGCAATGAAGAGCCTAGGATTTTCCCAAAGGCTTAAGGGAACTCACACTCCCAGGGAAACTGTCAGGGCACACTTCATCCTCGATGTTTTAATGATCCATTGGCTGGTAGCAATACAATCCTTGCGTTTTAATAAAATGCAGGTTAGTATCATCGGCCTTGTTTCACAGATAGAGAAGTCTAGAAGATTGAGAGTCCCTGGCAGTCTCGAAGTCTAGAGGATTGAGAGCCCCTGGCAGTCTCGAAGTCTAGAAGATTGAGAGTCCCTGGCAGTCTTGAAGTCTAGAAGATTGCAAACCCAGGACCTGGGACTCTTGTCTCCTTCACAGTTACACCTGAACTAGCCTCGCTGGGGAAAGATGATTTCACATATAATTCTTAAAAAGTGAAGATGTGGGTGGGCCATGAATATGTGACCCAAGAGCATCTAAAAAGGAAGACAGCTAAAGAGCATCTAAAAAGGAAGACAGCTCCTGAAACGACTAGGGCATGAACGGGACCTAGGAATCTACAGTGCGTGTGGGAATGGCCCTGACACAACTGACTGCATCATCTGGACACATGGTGAAGCCCTCCCAGGAAAGAAGGCCAAGCAGACAAGGGGTATGTCAAGCAAAGATCTCACGCTTCTTTTCATTTTAAGCAGTCGTTCGTACTGACGACATATCCCTTCGTTTTAGCAACGATTTGTAGGTTGGGAGAGCAAACCCTCCTCTCTAGAGTTTCAGGATAAGCTTATGGAAAGAAGACTGGGAGTTTGAGGGTGGGTGCCCAGCAGTTTGGAAGACAGGATGAGAATTCAAGAGAGATCAGGGGAAATCGAAAAAGCATTTATGAAACAGTACAACAAACACTCGTCGAACGAGCGATAAAAATGCAAGACAGCTCTTCTGGGAAAAATGGAGACAGAGAAGTAGGTTATATATGGTTCCTTTGCCGCTGAAACAGAAACCTAGGCTAGATCACGACAAGCAGAAATGTACTCTGTAACACCAGTTCACTCAGTGCCTACCTGCTGACTGCTACGATTCTGAGGAGGTGGAGACGAGGAAAAGGAGAGTCAAAGGGGTCAACGGCCTGTTGGGAGTTCAGAGGGTAGTTCGTGATCGGTGCATTTAAATGTACTCTTTTTGCGTGTTGCAGCTTGATCGACCAATAATTGACATTACAAACGAACCTCATGTATTAAAAAGGTGCACTGTGGTGAGTTTTGATTCATACGCACACCCGCGAAACCAGTTCCACAGCCAAGATAATGCGTGTGTCCATCATCCCTGAAAGTTTCCTCGCGCCTGATTGTAATCCCTCGCTCTCCCCGCTCAGTGCCTGGGCAAGCACTGACCTGTTTTGTTACTATTGATTGTGTTTTGTAGACTAATTTTCTATAAAGGTAATCATAGAGTAGATACCCTTTTAGTCTGGCCTTGTTCACTCAGCTTAAATATTTTGAGAGCTGCCATATTTTATCTGTCAGTATTTCATTTCTTTTTATTCCTGTGTAGCATTCCACATGGTATATCTTTTGAGGCATAGTGATTACTTCCCCGGATAGATTATTCAGTCGACACATTCTTTTTTTTTTAAAGATTTTATTTATTTATTCATGAGAGAGGCAGAGACACAGGCAGAGGGAGAAGCAGGCTCCGTACAGGGAGTCCGACGCGGGACTCGATCCCGGGTCTCCAGGATCACGCCCTGGGCTGAAGGCGGCGCTAAACTGCTGAGCCACCGGGGCTGTCCCAGTCAACACATTCTTACTCTCTTTATTCCCTTTTTGTTGTTGTTTGACTCACCACAGACTCAAGAATACTCTTATTGATTTATTAATTTTTTTGTTTTTTTTCCTATCGATTTATTTAAGGATTCGCTTTTTATTTTTTATTTATTTTTTATTTATTTTTCTAGGATTCGCTTTTTAAAAGAAGATCTCGAGAAGATTCCATGAGACCTTATTCATTCATTCATTTAACTACGCGGCAAAGATTGAGCCTTTACCAGTGTTAAAAGATAAGCTGAGACGTATTAAAAATGTGAAGAGTTTACTTGAGCACAGATCGATTGGGCTGTGGCAGTGCTGAACTGGTAATGCTTAGGAATGTGCCATTGACAGGAGCTCAGGAAAGAGATTTTAGAGAGAAAAGGCACAAGCAGGGTAAGGAAATGATTGATTGGCCATTGCTTCAAGCTTGGTTGGCTGCTTGTGATGGGTTAGTTTGTGGTTTCAACTTGGTAACGTTGAGGCATTTACAGGCTTAGATCTCAGTTTGCTTACGTAGGCCTCCATAGCATTAGAGCCTCCTCAGCCCTGTGGCCTCTTTATTCAGTATAAAGAAAACAGCCATGAATCCCAGCTCTCACGCCCTTACGTCCTAATGAGAGGAGGCAGACAATACACACAATAAAAACAGAAATTTTGTAGTATGTTAGAAGCCAAGACGTGCAATTTGGAAATAATAGAACAGGGTAAAGGGCCATGAGATGCCACGCTAAGGGTGCAGCTTGATGAGCATGAGCTCCCCTGACTCCAACCAAATGCAGGCTTTGGTGTGGTTTTGTCGGTCCAGTTGACAAGATTCCACGGAAATCAGCTTCCAGCAGGATGGGGCCACCACAAATGCCAGGAGTTAGGCAGTGAGGCCATCTTCCCACTGGAACGGCCTCCAGGTATGAAGCTCTGGGGTCCACCTGGAGGAGGAAAGGCCAGAGAGAGGCTACCCGTCTCCTCCCCAGCGGCAGGAATCAAGGCAGAGGGTGTTAAATGGGGAGAACACGGTCCAGAGAGTCGAAGCCCGGCAAGTGGTGTCGGGAAACGTCTCGCTTGGGTTCTGGGGAGAGAAACTGGGCCTCAGGAATGTGAGTGCGTGGCCAGTTGCAAGCACCCAGTCATTGGGTGTGGGGGAGGAGAGGCAACAGGCAGGGCGGACCCCAAGGGGAGCAGGGCCAGCACATGTCGCCCAGACACTTGAGGAAACGGGACCCCCAACCTGCAACTTCCCCAGCTGCACAAATGGTGCCGCCTCTATGCTCAGGTCGGTTTAAGGGAGGAGTGTAAGGCCAGAGTTTCTGGGTAACTGGGGGGAAGACAGCCCTCTGGGCCTGACTTCGGCACTTTTACTCCAGTGACATCTGGCACCCGGCCAAGCAGCCTGAACTTTCTGAGAAACTTGGTTTCCTGTTCTCACTGCTGGGTGGGGGCTGCAGGGGTGGGGGGAGGCGGGAGCCCTTGGCTGCCATGTGCTCGGCAACTCGGGCAGCAGAGGGGGTACAAAATAAAACAGCTGCAGGGGCTTCGTCCTTTCAGTGGTGAGCCTCACTCATAAGGGTCTTCAAAGACCTTTCTGGAAGACAGAGTCTGGGACTCGTTTGGTGTTAGAGTCATTTAGAACCACGCTATTCACTGAAAGCTCAGCGGGGGCCTCGCTGTCACCTGGTTCAACTCCTGCATTTGGTGGAAGAGGCAGAGTTCCGAGCCACTGAGTGACAGTGGTGGTTTGGGGTGCGGGGTGGGGGGTGGCGGATAGGGACAGGACGGCGCATGCTTCCTGACTGCACAGGGTGCAGTTTCCCCACGGCTTCTAGAAGAGTGCACCTCCGAGTAGCAGGCCTTGGCAGGTTTTACTAGATATAAGTTGCACCTCACAAGCTGACTTTTTTAAAATTTTTTTTAAAGATTTTATTTATTTATTCATGACAGATATATATAGAGAGAGAGGCAGAGACACAGGCAGAGGGAGAAGCAGGCCCCGTGCGGGGAGCCTGATGCCGGACTCGATCCGGGGACCCTGGGATCGCGCCCTGAGCCGAAGGCAGGTGCCCAATCACTGAGCCACCCAGACATCCCACAAGCTGATTTTTTAAAAGATTAAAAAGAAAAATCTCGGGTCTTACTCCAGCCTGCCCTTGCAGCCCAGCCCGCTTGACTCCGGCCCCGGGCGCTCTTGCGCTTTGCCTTTCGGGGAGCAGGATTGTCGGGACGGTGAATCCACAGTCCTTCTGTGGTTCGTGTTAGGGGGCGGGTGAGGACCGAAGATGCTGGGCTCCGAAGATGCTGGAGCATTAGCCATGGGGTGGGAGGGAAAGGGTCGCCAAGGGCCTCTGAGGTGCTGCGCGCATCTCACTTCCTGGCGAAACTGGTCTTCGCGGAGCGGGCCTTTCTCTGTGCACCTGTCTCTGCTTGAGGTTCAGGACAGAACCCCAGAACCGGGCCGCCCCGCGATGGGGAAGGGACATTCCGCGTTCTCCTTGGGCTTCCGGGCTAAAGTGTTAATGACCTTCGGAGGCGACCGGCCTCCCTGCAAATAGTAGGGGAGCCGAAGAAAAGGCCGGGCCCTCCCTCGAAGGGCAGAGCAGAGCAGAGCCAATCAGCCCCCATAAATTGAACCGGAGGGAGAAGCATCTTCATTTACAAAGGAAATAGACACCCCAGTAATTTGGAAAACCAGCACAGGATTGAAATGAGGTGGGACCAAGAGCCCCGAGACCAGTCCCAGCTGGTTTTCTAATCTCAAGGATCTGTTATCGCAGAGCATTTCTCCAACAGCAAGCTGATAGGATGAACCGTGGTCTCTTTCTTCATGTCCATAGGAAACGTATAAACAGGAAATATAAATGATGTGTGTAAGAGGAATTAGGAAACAAGACGAGAACAGAAAGAGACAGTAAGGCTTTTTGACACTGAGCAGCGTTCGAAAATGCGCTCTGGCAATGTTCCTTAAGAGAAAGATCAGCAGAATATTTTTGTTTCGCCCCTTCTGAGCGTTCTTGATGAATTTTGCTCCCGTGGCCCAAACGATGTTAAACTCAAGATTTCAGATTTCTCCTTTGAGAGCATCTGGTTGCTGGTCAGGCCTAATTAGGCTTGATCCTTCCTACAGTTTTGGTTTATATCAAATATCAGTCCTGGCATTCCGGGGGCTGAGTGTTTTGATTCCCCGGTGCTTTGAACTGTGTCCCACTCTCAGCCTGTACTGACGCTGCGGAATGACCGAATTTGGCAGCTTCTGAATTTTCCTTCTTGAAATGACCGCGTGTTTTACGATGTCTAGTCAAGAGATCTCCAGTCTCTTCCAAGCCTTGTTCATTGGGTTTCTCCGCTCTCAGCTTCTTCACCCTTTCTCACCTCCAGTTTTCCGTGTGGCGTGCTTTGGCATGCTGGAGGGCTTTGTTCACACGAGACTAAGACAGGTTCTGGGGATGTCCTAGCCGAGAGCTTCTGGACCCTCAAGTTCCTTAAAACAGGGGTCAAGATGTTATGAAGGCAAAGCATGTTCATCACGACAATAAGATGAGTGAAAAGAAAGCCTGGTTTGGGGGCTGGTTGCTGTAAGATGGTTTTATGGATATCTTAATCCTCTGCCTTTAGAAATGATTCACAAGTCCGCACTGGGCTGGAGGACCGGGGAGGAGGACGTGCCACGGGCTCGGGGCATTTAACTGGGTCCTGTCCGGCTCTGTTCACTCCCATCGGGCATTACACGATCCTCTAATGAATCTACAAAGTTCAAGACCTGCCCAGCACATGGCTTGCAGGGGGACTGGAGCGGTCGAACGTTCTGGGAGAAGCGCTCCGTGTCTTCCTGCAACCCGGGCTTGCTTCCCCCGACGCTGAGCTCACCCCCACGTGAGCTGCACTGCTTTAGGCAGAAACAAAGAACGGGCCACCGTGAGCTAGGCCATCCAAAGGCGCCCGGTTATTGCCTGTCTGCTCGACACCTGGTCCCCACCTGCTCTTTCGCTGCAGAGGCCGGGCCCACAGGTGCCGACCCCCTTGCCCAGGCCTTTCCTCTCCTGCTCTCCGGGTGGACTCCAGAGCCAGAGATCTCTGGCTGCCAGCGGTGACCTGTGTCTTAAGTCACGCAGGAAGAAGCGACCGACCTGGGGTCCCTGAGCTACATACTTCGGCCTGTCTCCTCTGCTGGCAAACTCCTCAAAAGCCATTTCTACTTTCTAGACCAGCAGTGCTAAGGATGGATTTGTGGAGATTTGTCCACAGCCGGTTGGAAGTCATCTTCAGCCTTGAAGCCAAGCCCGCAGGGAATCCCCAATTCCTGCCACCATTTCCCCACCAGCCACTTGGCACCCTAATTAGCCAATGAGACATCTTGACTAATTGCAAGCCGTGATTGCGTCAGGTTTCCTTCTATTTTGAGCTTGAGATGTGTAAGAGTTAAGAAAGGACGCCAATCTTGTTGAGTGCTTTGTGCAACGAGTCTTACTGCTTTATGTCCCCTCTGGATCAATACAACTTACAAAAGCCTCAGCAAGTTTAGCTGAAAGCAGTACTCTGGATCTGCCCTGTAATCACACACACGCGCGCGCACACACACACACACACACAGGCATGCACGCACACACACCCACACGCATGCACGCACCCCAACGAGCGGTGTTCGGCTAAGCATTCAGTGCTCTCTCCTTTTTCTTTAGAAGAATGTCAAATCGGGGAACAGTTCTCCCTCACAAAGCAGGATGAAATGTCAGGTGCAGACAAATGCGGATTACAGAACTGCTGTTTATCAGGCACAACCATCTAGAAATAAACCAAAAAGGATTCTACGATGTTCAATAGGCTCAAAGCATTCTTTTACTACCAAGTGCCCAAGTTACAAAGCCCCGAAGAAATTCTGCTGGGCTCTCAGATGGGGCAATGTAGCTCTCTTCCCAGCTGGAGTATTTGTGAGATGTCTCTCAAAAAAGAAACAACTTAATATGCAAATCTCTAAGCCTTTGTAAAGGGAGGAAGTCTATTTGAGGCACCTCTGGGTTGAGGAAGCTGCAAGACATTTTTCACATAGGTTTTGTCAACGACCCAAAGTGTTTAGGGCCAATATGGTCACTTCAATTTTTTTTTTCCACTAGAGGTTATCTGCAAAGACCACAGGAAATGTTTAAGCAAATTCAAAGGCTATTTCTCAAGAGTTATTAGGATAAGTATAGTAATTTAGAGACTTGGTTTCTAACAACTGAAGGCCTGACTCTTCCCACCCCAACCACACCCCGCGTTATGTGACTTGGCTAACAAATGATGATAATGCTTGCTAAAAAATGTAGGAAAGGCTTTTTTTAAAAAAAAAAGTTCACTCTGTTATTGCAGTCCTTGAGAAGGAACTCAAAGAAATGTACCACTTGCATTAGTAGATGGACAGAGGGACACACAGATGGGGAAGCCCAGTATAGCCATGTGGCAACGGTGGAATCGAGGTGGCGGGAATGTGAGTGTTCTCTAATAACATTCTTTCCACTTTGCATCACGTTTGAAATTTTTAATAGTAAAATGTTAGGAGAAGAAAAAAAATCTACCACTCATTGTGAAAACGTCTAGAAGTCAAAGGTGTGACTGTTGGGCTGAGGACCGGGAGGGAGCATCCATCCTCGGTAGCTGAATAAGCAATTTCAGCCCCAACGGCCAATCAGACGTTGCTAATTTATCAGGCCCGGTGGGCGGGTGGCACAGGGAGGGAAGGTTCACTATCAATAATCTAGGTTTTGAGTGCTTTGTGTTCACTCCCATTTCAGCATTTTGTCCAATTTCTAGATGCTAGGCCGATGTTTTTGCTCAAATGCAGCAGCGAATGTTGGGCTCAGAATCAACCAAAGCATACATCTCCCTCAGAAAGTCTGACACCTGGGGGGACACCTGGGAGGTTGAGCATCCGCCTTCGGCCCAGGGTGTGATCCCAGGGTCCTGAGATCGAGTCCCACGTCGGGCTCCCTGCATGGAGCCTACTTCTCCCTCTGCCTGTGTCTCTGCCTCTCTCCCCATGTCTCTCATGAATAAATAAATAAAATCTTAAAAAAAAAACAAAAAAATAAAAAATAAAAAAAAAGAAAGCTTTCTCTCATTTCCCCCCTGCCCCGGCCCCCCACCTCTCTTCTGTGCGCTCCTCCGTGCAAGCTCTATGAGAGCCCCTCTCAGTGGCCTTTCCAGGAGTCTTTCCAACTGGACTAACTCCCCGGAGGGCAAGAAGGGAGTCGCGGCCGCCTTGGCTTCTCGGGCACTGACCGCTGTAACAGGCCCACGGTGGCCTTCTGCAGATGCTGCCTGTGTCCACCCCGGGATCTGTGTTGTGTACCCACGGGGAGACCTAGGCCTCCCACCAAGTGGCCGAGTCATCCGGACACTCACACGCATGCCTCCAGCAGAGCTCCCCAGTTTGCTGGTCCCGAGAGTCACTCGGGGAATCCTGCCCCCGCCTTACCCGCTGAAGTCCTGAGCAACCTGAGCAACTGTGCTGGGATGCGGCCCGGACTGCAGGCCGTGGGACTGTCCCGGGCCATGGGAATCCAGGCCCTTGGGTGGAGCTTGAGGGGGAGTCACCAGACACTTTCACTTTCCCTCACTCCCTTGCATTTGGCTCTCTGGACAATCCAGCAGGTCCTCCAGGGCAGAAGTTTAGCAGCTATGTTGGTGGTTCTCAACTGGGGCCCTGCTTTGGCCTCCACGGGCCAGATGGCTGCTTCTGGAGGCTGTTTTGGGTGGTCCCATCTGGGAGTGGAGGCATCTCGCGGGTGGAGGTCAGGGAGGCTGCAAAACATCCCCGGGGGCGCGGGTCAACCTGCACCTCAAAGAATGAGCTGGCCCCCAATGGCAACAGTGTGGAGACCGAGGCCCCCCTGTCTGTGGCGACCGTTGGCTTAGCTGGGGCTTCTTAGACAAAGTCATTTCTTTGCTGCCAGTTGGCCACCCATGCTGTGGCCCCACCCGGGTGCGCCAGGCAACTGCGGCTGATTCCAAAGTACGTTGGAGTCAACTGGTGATGTGGGTGGGAGTGTGCGTGGTGAGCGAGCAAGCCCGCAGCCCGTGAGCGTCTCCTCTGGGCCAGGCGCTGTACGTTCTCTCCACCATCCGGAGACACTCTATTTTTTTTTTTTTAAGATTTTTATTTATTCATGAGAGACACAGAGAGAGAGAGAGGCAGAGACATAGGCAGAGGGAGAAGCAGGCTCCATGCAGGGAGCCAACGTGGGACTCGATCCCGGGTCTCCAGGGTCACGCCCTGGGCCGAAGGCGGCGCTAAACCGCTGAGCCACCCGGGCTGCCCATGGAGACACTCTAAATGCAAAAACTGAACCCAGGACACAGGGTCACACATTCAAGAAAGGCCTCAAGCTCCAAGTTTTATTTATCTTTAATTTTTACTTAAATTCAAATGATTCACGTAGACTGCATCACTGGTGTCGGAGGCGGAGGGCAGTGACTCCTGAGTGCCCAGTGCTCATCCCATCACGTGCCCTCCTTCATGCCCATGCCCCAGGGACCCCGTCCCCCTGCCCCCCCCCCTCCAGCCACCGTCAGTCTGTTCCTATGATTAAGAGTGTCTTGTGGTTTGTCCAGGTTTTGTATTAAACACTAGTTGCCTCCGATCCCGAACAGGTCTGTGTTGTTTTACTAGAAAATTAAGACCCCCCTGTGTTTCAAAACCCGTTTGAGAAACTTGAACCTAAAACATTCTTCATCTTCCTTGCTCTCGAGGAGAGAAATTGAGGTGCTGTATAAACTCAATCCTTGGGGCGCCTGGGTGGCTCAGTTGGTGAAGGGTCTGCCTTTGGCTCAGGTCATGATCTTGGGGTCTTCGGATCGAGCCCTGCATCGGGCTCCCTGTTCAGCGAGGAGCCTGCTTCTCCTCCCTCTGCCTGTCACTCCCCCTGCTTGTGCTCTCTCTCTCTGTCAAATAAACAAATAAAATCTTTAAAAGAAAAAAAAACAACCCAAAACAGAAAAACAAGCCTAATCCTCAACAAGGCACACTGCTGATCTTTCCTCAAAATCCCACCCTCCTCTATCAGGAATCCACACACACAAAAAAAAAAAAAAAAAAAAAAGGAATCCACAAAATGCCTTGGGAGGTAAAGTAGAAATCACTTTTGCATTGTCCAGCCGTGGCTTACCTGTAGTGTTGTGGCTGATTGAAGGGACGGTGTCAGTGGCAGCTTCTGAATAATCTAATGACAGGTCTATTGCCACAGTGTTAATGTGGCCATTAAAATGGAAGGTATGAGATGTAGGAATCGGTTGGAGTTCAGAGTGAAAGATCCAGAAAGAATTCTTGACTTGTCTTTGGCGCAAAAAGGTGGTTTTATTAAAGCCTGGGGACGAGACCCATGAGCGAAATGTCTGCACTTGGGGTGGTGAGGAGTGGCCCCCACTTTATATACTCGCAAGTCGGGAGGGGGTTAGGGAGAGCGTGAGTCTCTCAGGGATTCTGGAAGCAAGGTTTCCAGGACCTTGAGGGGAAACCCCCCCTTATTACCACCTAATAAAACCTGAATCATGAGACCCTTCCAATGTGTCAGTGGGCCACAGGCTGGGGGATGATCACCAACAGATATATCTTGGGGAGTAGAGATAGGAGACGTTTCCAAAGGAATTTTTGTATGTTCAAGTAGATTTACAGGATCCCGGAGGAGGCGGGGGTGGGGGGTGGGGGGGTGGGATCTGGGGGTGGGGGGTGGGATAGTATTAAGCTAAGCTTGCCTTCTGCCCTTAGCGAGGTATTCACATCGAGGCAGCTGAGCTCCCAGAGGAATGTCACTCTACCTGTTTCCAAGGACTTGTCAGTGGGCTGTAAGTAGTAAGGAAATTTAATTTTTTTTCCTTTGCCTTTGCTTCCCACATCAGTATGTACTTGCTGCTGTATGGCCGGACCTAACACATTTCCTGGCATAAGGTTTATGCTAACAAATGTTGGCTGGATGAACCAAAGAAGTAATCAAATGAATCAGGATATGAGGCAGGAAATTCAATTGATTTATAGAATGGAAAATCTAGAGAGTTTTCGCTTGAGATTGATGACTTCTCTAGTAGTAGCCAAAGAGGTGACAGCTGGCTTTCGTTTCGTTGTTAGAGCATAAATAGAGCATATCAAGATTTATTTTCTCAGGGAACCCTTGTGCACTCTTGGTGGGAATGTAGATTGGTACAGCCGTTATGGATGGAGGTTCCTCAAAAAATTAAAGATAGAGCTACCATCCGATCCAGCAATCCCACTTCTGGGTATATATATATCCAAGGAAAATGAAATCAAGATCTCAAAGGGTTCTCTGTACCCCCATGCTCATTGCAGCTCTACAGCCACACATACTGGGATATTATTCAGTCTCAAAAAAAGAGAAATCCCTGTCATTTGGCACAACATGGGTGAACCTGGAAGACGTTACGCCGAATGAGATAAACCAGACCCTGTGGAAAGACAAATACTACAAGAAATCACTTCTTTGTGGAATCTAAAAAAAGTGGAACTTAACGGAGGCAGAAAGTAGAATGGCGGTTGCCTGGGGTGGGGGTGGGGATGGGAGAAATGAGGAGATGTTGGTCAAAAGGGATAAGGTTTCAGTTTTGTAGGATGATGAATAAGTTCCGGGGATGTAATATGTGGCAGTGTGACTGGAGTTAATAATACTCTATTGTATACTTGTAATTTGCTGAGTAGATCTTAAGTGTTCTCACCACAAAACAAAACAAGAAGAACAATGGTAATTATGGGAGGTGATGGAAATGTTAATTAGCTTGATTGTAGTAATCATTTCACAGTGTAAATATATATCAAAACATTATATTGTATGCCTTAAATATATACAATTTTTGCCAATTAGAAAGCTAGAGAAAAAGAGCAGCATAATCAGAATGCCAATTTCCCTCTATTGTTAATCACTTATTTTGAAATATAAAAAGATTTGTTTCATCTTTCTATCAAAATCTAAGAATGTCACCAAATATTTTATGGGTAAATATAACTCCAATACCAACGTCAACATTTCTTGTTGGCAGCTATTAATTACGTTTTTCTTTAAAAGAAGGATACTAAAAAACAACAACAACAAAAAGGATAAAAAAAAGAAGGATAAACAGCTTAAAACAGGAAATATTTTACACAATGAGTTTTTTTTTTTTTTTTTTTTAAAGAACTCTTGTGCTTTTATTAACATCTGACAAATCCCCTCCGGCAGTGACTTCTCCATCAGGCACGGAACTAAGGGCTCATGGAATTATTTCAATTTCTTCTAAAAACCAGAAGGAAAAAAGCCGAATATGATCCAGCCTGGATTATACTCCTCCTCAAACCAATATAGTCATAAGTTCAAACTTTGAGTACATACATATATATTTTGGTGGAGGAAGGGCTCCAGGAAGGGAACAGTCCCTACAGCTCATAAACGTTGTGTCCAGTGGTCCGGAATATCATCTCTCTACATTCGACTGCTTTATTCTTTTCAAATAAAAAGTTGGTGTTTCTCCTTGGCTTTTGGTTTCCATTTATCAGAGAGCTTCACTCAAGCATCTAAATGACTATCTGGATCCTTCAGTGGAGGGAGACTGGCAGCTAAGGACACTTTTCACAGCCAAGAGATGACAAGGGACTGACTCAGGAAGTGAGAGGAGAGGCTGTACGTGGGGTGATCAGTTTGCAGGTCAAAGGTGAGGGGTCATGGGCGACTCCAAGATTCTCGACTGAGGGATTTGGGTAGATGAAGTTACAGTTGTCCAACATATCTCAAGGAAATAATCAGGAGAGAGTGAGGATGGTTGATGGGTGTCGTGGGGAATGGGACTGGCGAGGGCTCAGGCTGACCCTGGCAGAGATGGAGGAAAAATAGGCAGCTGTCCAGACCTCGGTGCAACAGGCCAAGGCCAGCGGACAAGCCAGAGAGCTGGTCCAGAGTTTTTTTTTTTTTTAAGATTTTATTTATTTATTCATGAGAGACACACACAGAGAGAGGCAGAGACACAGGCAGAGGGAGAAGCAGGCTCCGTGCAGGGAGCCAGATGTGGGACTCGATCCCGGGTCTCCAGGATCACACCCCGGGTGAAAGCAGTGCTAAACCGCTGAGCCACCCTGGCTGCCCTGGTCCAGAGTTTTAAGAGTTATAGAGAGGTGAGTAAATTCAGAGACCACAGATGGGTCAAGAAGGTGGAGGCTTGGAGGGCCACCCCCAGCTTTGGCCACGCAGAGGGCACCAGATGTCTTCGCTTGGTGGTTTCTGAAGTGCTGTGTAGGGAATTCAGGTTGCAGTGTATAGACGTGCGGGCAGAGAGGGAAAGAGAGAGTCCCTCCCTCGAGGGCCACCACGTTTTAGAATATAAGCTGATGTAAAGGAGTCAGTGCCAGGGAGAAAGAGAACATTCTGGTTTTTTTACTGCCCTTGTGTGTTGTGTGTCTCAAAATACACTTCAACGGTCAGAAAGAATGAAGTAATTTTTACAGTTTTTTTTTTTTTTTTTTTTTTTTTTTAATTCATGAGACACACACAGAGAGGCAGAGACACAGGCAGAGGGAGAAGCAGGCTCTATGCGGGGCGCCTGATGCAGGACTCAATCCCGGGACCCCGCGATCACGACCTGAGCCAAAGGCAGATGCTCAACCACTGAGCCACCAGGCGTCCGGAGAGAATGAAGTATAATCATGTAGCTCAGGGGTCACTGAAGTAGGGCTCATAGGCTAAATGCAGCCTGCTGCCACCTGTTTGTGAGTAAAGTTTTATTGGCACGCAGCCATGCCCATCCGTTTTTACATTGTCTACAACTGCTTTTTTGGTCATAGGCAGAAGTAGAGTAGTTGCAACAGAGACTGTCCGGCCACTAAAAAGGAAAATATCTACTATCAGGCCTTTCTTTTTTTTAAATTTTATTTATTTATTCATAATAGACATAGAGAGAGAGAGACAGAGACAGAGACACAGGCAGAAGCAGGCCCCATGCAGGGAGCCTGATGTGGAACTTGATCCCGGGACTCCAGGATTGCGCCCTGGGCCAAAGGCAGGCGCCAAACCGCTGCGCCACCCAGGGATCCCAGGCCTTTCTTTTTTTAAATTTTATTTATTTATTCATAATAGACATAGAGAGAGAGAGAGACAGAGACAGAGACACAGGCAGAGGGAGAAGCAGGCCCCATGCAGGGAGCTTGACGAGGGACTCGATCCCAGGTCTCCAGGATCGCGCCCTGGGCCAAAGGCAGGTGCCAAACCGCTGAGCCACCCAGGGATCCCCTACTATCAGGCCCTTTACAGAAAAGTTTGCTACCCCCTGGTCTAGGTCAACTGCCTCGAGGTAAAAGAAACAGATACATCATGATATTTCTATATCCATTTGCTGTCGAGTCTGACAATCAGTAACGCCTCTCGGAATGACTAATTAGCTAGTACCTCCCTCATCGCAAGACTTGCCTACGCATCCTAGCGACAAACCCAAAAGAAAGCGACGTGCACCTCCACCCTCTCGGTAGGGGCCTCATTGCAGGAATGTCTATTGGGTTCCTTAACGAGTCCAAGCAACTTAGCTTCGGAGCTGTTTCTGAAAACATGGACATTGAGATGAAAAGGAAATACTTGTGTTTCTGCCTCCATCCTTTAGCGTGAATCAAAGCTCATGGTCAGGTTGGCAGTTCACAAGAAAGGGCGAGGTTGCCAGAAAATCAAAATCACACGGTTTCCTGTTTTTGAAGATGTATTTCAACGATGTCACTGAGAGGGCTTCAAAGACAAAAATGGCTATTTGCCAGAGCCAGACCAGCTCCAAGTGCCTTTGTGTGCTTAATTGTTTGATGCTGAGGGGTCAGAGCACCCTCTCCATTGTGTTCTTTTCTCTGTTCCCTGCCCCTGCTATTTTTTTGTTATGTTATTAAGATTCCTGCTGAAAATTAAATTAAACTTCCCAATTCCTCTTTGTCGATCCAGGCAGCTAATTACAGACAAATAAGAAATGGCTTGCAACACTAGGGCGTTTTTTGAGGTTGCCATTGGCCACAAAGATGGTGGGGCAATCGTTTTGAAAAAGGAAAGATATTTGTCCTGATTTTTCCATTAATATGTACGTATCTTGGCATCAAAATTCCTCACATTCCCTCCATTTGAACAGGAAAAGGTGCCTCTTACCAGCGCTGTAGTCTCCTCCCCCACCCACCCTCTTCTTTCCTGCTCATCCTCACATGTCCCCCACACTATTTTTAACTTATGGTGCCAGGCCTGTGTAGCCCTCGTAATCCAGCTCCAAGGCCAAAGCTACACTCCCAGACTACCTAGCCTGTCATTGTCACACTCACAGCTTCAGCTCCGGCAAGGTTGAAAAGTCTCCCAAGAAGGGACGCCCGGGTGGCTCAGCAGTTGAGCGTCTGCCTTTTGCTCAGGGTGTGATCCCAGGGTCCCGGGATCGAGTCCCACATTGGGCTCCCCGCAGGGAGCCTACTTCTCCCTCTGCCTGTGTCTCTGCCTCTTTCTGTATCTTTCATGAATAAATAAATTTTTAAAAATCTTAAAAAAACAAAGGCCTTCCAAGTAATGTAGATGTTGATTACGACTTTCAGTGTGAAATCAATGTGGGGCAGCCAGGAAAGGGCTGAAAGAATTGCTGACAAGGGGGCTCCCGAGAACCCTTTACAGTGAATTCAAACTGCTAAGCAACTGTGGCATTCACCACTGCCCTGAGCTCTGGGTCCAGATCCATGTGGCCATCACAGACTTGAATGTTTTGACCTCTGGCCACCATAACTGAAGATCTGAAGATTAGACTCTTGAAGAAGTTAAGAGTTTCTGGAATCTTCTTGGGATGTGGGGACTTTAGGCCTTGAGTGCCTCAAAGGCTTCCCCCAGGAGCCATTTTGGGAATGGTGACCACATTGATTTTAAATTTGAAAGGTATGAACAAATATCCACAGGCATGGACAAGTATCCACAGAGTATTTGAAGCACTCTTGCCCCCGAGCCTCGATGACTTTTTTAGGCTACATACATGGCATTTTTAAGATTTGTCACTCCTGAGTCTCCTACGAAAGAAGCATTTTTCTCCGGCCTGGTCATCCCTGTCTGTCTAAGCTGACTATCAAGATCGGTCCACCTCAGAAATAAGACCTAGGACCCCACTCACTCTGCAACCTGGTGACATACCTGAAAGTCCTTGAGGCAAAATGACCCAGCTGCCGTAGTTCTGGAGATCCCACTCCTCATACCTTGCTAAATGTCCATCAACCAGAGTATGGCTAATCCCATTGTGGGCCACCAATGACATTTTAGTTAGGGGGATTTTTCTGTATTTACCTAAGGCCAATATCAAAATGGTTCTTCAAAAGGTGCTTTATTCAGAGCAGCTTGCTGTCCTCTTTTTTGATTTAAAAGAATTGATGAGTTGTCATTCAGACATGATCAGTGTTGAGTGTTGAGCCTTCTGAATCACCAGTTTATGGTGTTCCGATTTGGGGTGGGTCAGGATTCATGAATCCATAGGACTTTATCAACACAAAAGGGACAGAGACACAGAGATAATCTTTGGCCGTCAGTATTCACCATGGCAATTACTGAGATAATCATTAAAACATCATAAAAACCAAGAGGTCACAGCTTAGCCCCATAAAATCAGAATTACAAAGCGCTTCCAATCAGTATTGCTCTAAATCAGTGCAATCCATTCATCACACTAATGGTAAGGAATACTTACTAATTTGGACAAGTTTTCTGAATAGTCCACAGATTCAAATCAACGTTTTCAATTGAGTACAATCACAGCATTTTTGACCTTTTGAAAAATGAGTCTAAAAATAAGATGGATTCAGGATGGATGAGCCACAGTTCACCCTTTCTCAGTCCCATTCCTCGGAGGGATAATGACACTACCTTACATAAGCTTCCAGAATAGTTCTTATTCCACTTGCAAATATCCAACTGACAGCAGTTGACTTCCTACTCAGCAACCTTGTGAGTGGGAGCATACCGATCCATACAGTGGCTCACAATGCACATCTGTACCGGCCTTTCCTATAGCCTGACGGCAAACCTGGGGCATCCTTGCGTATTATTGGGTGGACATGGGCCTTATTTCATGGTTGCACAGTAGTCCATTGTATGGAGGGAGCCTGCTTTAACCAGTTCCCTTCTGATGGCTATTTATGTTGATTCTAGCTTTTTTCCCCCCAGTATAAACATGGTATTTTTATATCATTGTTCAGTTGTGCAGATTTGTAGGAAAACGATCCCTGGATCAACTGAGTGCACTTAAAAATCTCGTGATCTGTTGGATGTTTCACGTTGGCTTAAAAGCCGGTTGTAATATTTGGGAAGATAAGGCACACGTGTTAGCAGAGGTGTCACTGGAATTATTTAGGATAGAGCCCTTGCTCACCCACTCTTTTGTGCCCTGTGAGCTGATTAGCAGACATTTTGTATTTATAGCACTCAGTGCCAACTGCATGCTACGATTTATTTATTTATTTATTTAAAATATTTAATTTATTTATTCATACGGGGGGTGGGGCAGAGAGAGACACAGGCAAAGGGAGAAGCAGGCTCCATGCAGGGAACCCGACGTGGGACTCGATCTCGGGTCTCCAGGCTGCAGGTGGCACTAAGCCGCTGCACCACCGGGGCTGCCCCATGCTATGATTTATACTGCATTAAAAAAAAAATTTCTTTATTTATTTCACAGAGACAGAGTGTATAGAGGTGAGGAGCAGAGAGCAAGCAAGAGGCAGGGGGAGAGTCTTAAGCAGACTCCATCCTCAGCATGGAGCCCAACACAGGGTTGGATCTCACAACCCTGAGATCACTGCCTGCGCTGAAACCAAGAATTGGATACCTAACCCACTGGGCCCCCAGTCGCCCCCATTAAATTGCATTTTATCCCCATCCTTGATTATGAGAAGCTCTTCACATACACATTGAACCTTGTGAAGATGGAGCTTGATGATTTCAGGAACACAGAGAAGACGAGATAAATGTCTAGGATTGCTATTTAAAAAACCACTGTGAATTTGCTTATTTGGCATATAGATGTGGACTAATAAGCCTTGTTACTAGTACCACAAATACTCATGCAAGTCTTTGCCCTAAATTATTTATTGTTCCTTAGAACTCAGGCCATTCTAAGTATGCCTTGGATGGTGGCAACGACCCAGGCCCTCAGTATTGTCCAACTCTGTATAACTCAAGCAAAAAGGAATTGATTAGAAGGACATGGTGGTTCATGTAATCACCAGAAAAAGGAGAGATTGGACTCAGAAAAAAAAAGCAAGAACCAACAGTGGGCCCAATGGCCAAACACAAGGCTGAGATAACATTCTGCTTTGGTCAGGGCTTCACTATTGGCGCCACTACTCCTGGACCTCCCCACACCTTGAAGCTCCTTGACTCCACCACTGGCCGAGAATAACCTCATGCCAGCCTCCCTCAAGACTCAAAGTCACAAATGGGACTTTCGGATTGGCTGAGCCTAGGTCATGTGTCCAAGTCCTGGTCGCAGAGTACCTTGGGAGAGGGAATTGCTTGACATCTTTTGGCTTTCCCTTTGGGAAATGTCCTACAAAGACCCAGGCTCCAGGGAACTGTTGTTCCTAAATGAGGAGCTCAATGCCTCATTGCTCCAAAAATGAGAAATGAGAACTGATCACCACTGTGAGGTCTTGACTTCTATTTCTGGAATGACATTATAATTTATTTATGATCCTCTATATCGGTGCCTCCTTAAAAGCAGCATATTAGCTCCTCCTAACCTCATCTAACCTCTGTCCCTTGGTGTATGTTGTAATTGTTTTGAATGATGCTCAGTAATAATAATAATAATCCTTCACAGTCGCCTAGTGCTTGCAGTTTTCTGAATACTTTTCCATGTAGGATGGCATTTAATTAATTACCTTCATGTAGTGGGAATAATTCCTCCCCATCATGTTTACTTCTTTTGACATACCTTGTTTTTAAAACCCTCTCCCTATCCCAACGTGAACCTCACCATTCCTCCTTGCCTCCTCAGCAACATTCCATGGGAGTCACTGGAATGAAGACTTAGCTTTTCCCCCCTGGATTTCAGGACCCCTCTACATGCCACCTTCGCCTGCCCCTGCCCATCCAACTGCTGCTCACCACTGAGCATCATTCATCCAGCCAGCGGGGTCCCTCCTGCTCCGTCCTGAGTGTTTATGCGTACGTCATCCACTGCCCTGAATGGAAATAAGGGCTTGGATTTTGAGGGAAAACAGTAACAGCAGCAACAACAACAACCCATGTTTGTATTATTATTTCTTAGTATCCCAGAAATGTGCAAAAGCAAATTCCTTTCTATAGTTTTGTGTTTTGCACATCTCTCCACGAAATTTTTCTTTTGTGAAGGAAAGCTGAACTGGACTAAAAACACTTGAATGAATTCTATGAAAACTTACACTAAGTCAGCTGTGTGTTTTTTTGGAAAAGTAGAGAAGCTCTCTGGGCCTCACCTGAAACGCTAAATGTGGGACCGGATGCTTTCAGATCCCTTCCTCAACGGTAACTGTACGTTTTAAAAATTCCCTGACCAGAAAAGAGAGAAAATGAGTGGGAAATATCACAGAGGGTGACAAACCATGAAAGACTCCTAACTCTGAGAAACCAACAACGGGTAGTGGAAGGGGAGGTGGGTGGGGGGATGGGGTGACTGGGTGACGGGCACTGAGGGGAGCACTTGACGGGATGAGCACTGGGTGTTATGCTATATGTTGGCAAATTGAACACCAATAAAAAAGTATACTAAATAAATAAATAAATATTGGAAGAAATAAAAAAATAAAAATAAAAAAAATAAAATAAAATAAATAAAATAAAATAAAATAAAATAAAATAAAATAAAATAAAATAAAAATTCCCTAACCAGAAGTAGGGGCCGACGGGGAAGGGGGGCTTAAGGCAACATTATAGAGGGGAACTTCTTCTTTCACTGCCTTTATCTGAAAATGAGAATCATAACTGATCTTGGAGTAGCTGGAGGTTAGATGACTTCACTGATGCCCCGTAAGTTTCTGGTTGTAAGCTGCTTTAAGACCTTAATACACATCTCCTGGAGATTTTTTCCCAGTAAAAACCCTGAGCACAAAAGGCCCAATTCTTGTTTTAGGGAACTCATGCTTTATTCAAATATAATAGTAGTTATTATTTTCAGGTGTGATAATGGCATTGTGTTTATGTCTTTATAAAGTCTTTATCTTTTAGAACAGGATTTCTCAAATCAACACTGTCGGCCTTTGGGGATCATTCTTTGATGGGGTGTGGGGGGGTGCTAGCCTGTGCCTCCTAGGGTGATTATTTCGAGCGAAGAATCTCCTGACTTAAAGTACTGTGTTCAGTGGAAGGTACCCCATATCTAAGGGATCAAACCATCCATTCAAGTCCGTCTTTTGTGCTATTAGCGTGTTAAAGACTAACAAGAACTCTGTTCCCTTGAGATACTTATTTTTGTTTTTAACCCCATCTCCCAGGCGGCCTGCAGATCCTTTTCTGATACCGTCTCAAATCTGGAAGTGAATCTGGTAGCTGTCTTTGTTGCCAGAGTTTTCTTGTTAGATGACCTTATAAAGAAATTCAAATCCTCCATATTACTATGCTCTTATTCTTTGATGTTTTTCTTTTCAGCAAATTATTCTGGCTTTTGTACAAACACGGCTCCGCACCAGGACAAAGGCTTCTCACTCTCTTCTGAGGGTGGTCCGACCAGCATCTGCTTTTGTGTGCTTGTCCTGTGCGCTCTGTGAATGGTGTTAGCACTCTAACCCGGTTCCCAGAGCAGGCCTCAGACCTCTCGTATCACGATCCCCCCACGGTATGGATTAAAACTGCAGTTTCCTGGCCGAACCCCAGATCTTCTGAAGTTCTAAGAGTGGGGCCCAGGAAACTGCAGTTTTACCAAGCATCCCTGCAGTTGAGGAACTGTGGCCTGATCCCTTAAATCCTGGGCCTGCCCACCGCCCCCCTAGCAAGCTCTCAGGCACCTTCATCCTCTGTCTTAGGGGCCCAGGAGCCTCCCTTCCCAGATAGGCATCCTGCCCGGTGTCAGCAAGCTGCTTTCCTAGCAAGATAGACTCTTGATAAGAGCTTTGTGGTGAGGGGTGGAGAAAGCTGTTTTTATCTGAAGTGAGAGGTCATATCTTGAGCCTTAGAACACAGACAGGATGAGTCATCCAAGGAAAAGATGAAAAGATCTGCTTGCCCGAGCAGAGGGAGACAGCCTGGAGTCTGACGATGTGAAACCATCCTCTGGGTTCAATAAATAGTTGCAGAATGAAACCAATGATTTACTGATAAGGACATGGTGAGACTGGCCACTCCGATTATCTCCCTGTGTACAGTGTCTAACTCTGACCGTCATGACAGCAACATAGCTTGTGGATCCTCTGAGGCGACTGGGGCTCGGCCCTTACTCAGACCTGATTGCTCTTGCTTTGTCTGTAATTCCAAGGAGATTGGTTATCCGATTGCTCAGGCCACTGAAAATGGGAAGCAGCTGATCAGAAGCAATTTGCAGGAGCAAGGGGACGGTGTAGACACGGGCTCCGTGACTCTGGCAAGGATCAACAGAAGTTAGAATTCTGGAAAATTTGGTTATGTGAGACTCCTCATTCCATGATTATGACATATAGGTTAGGTGGGGATGTAATAATATCTTTAAAAATTGAGTACTCCCCCCCCCAAAAAAATATAAAAAAATTGAGTACTCCCAACTTAAAGATTACCTTAGGAATCTAGTACTTAAGAAAAAAATAAAAGGTAGTCCATTGGCGATCAAGGACAATGTTAACTACTTCAGGGTGGAAAAAGGGTAATGAAAGGTGAAAAGGCGGTACACAGGTCGTGGAGTGATCCCGGGTCTGGGACTAGATCTTAAACAGGACTCCCTGCATTCACAGATTTTGTCTTATAAAAGGAAAACGACAGCCCCAAAAACCTACGTGGAGCTTCTCTCTTCCACTTGACCGACCTACATTTCTTTTAGCCGTGGCTGATGAGCGACGCATTACATTAGCAAAATGCTTCCCGCTAGTCTATGGACATTTCAGCTGGAAGCGCAATACTCCAGCAATTCGAATCAATGTTCCCTATACAAATGGAAGTGATAGCTCAGACATTTCTCTGCATTTGGGGAAGAAATAAATCAAGTTCTGGCACAGCTCTGTAAATATTAGCCAACGTCAGACAGTTCCAGCAATGCCATCACAAGATACAGGATGTAAAGGTCCAAATTCGAAAATAAAATTGAATGCTATTATGGCCACTCGTGTAACCCTTATATTTGAGGTTATGTTAAGAGAATAAACTTCACGTTTGGGGTTAGCTGAGATGAACTAACTCGGGCGGTGCAGTGCATCACCGTGACCGCAGTCTCAAGGTCTCAAGGAGCCAAGAACCCTGGGCGATGAGGGCCAGGGACATTGTTGCCAATAACCAGGCAGGTGAGCTTTTATTTTATTTTTAAAATTTTAATATTAATGTTTTTAGAAGATTTTGTTGATTTATTCATGAGAGACACACAGAGAGAGGCAGAGGCACAGGCAGAGGGAGAGGCAGGCTCCCTGCGGCACTGGATCCGGGGACCCTCGGGGATCATGCCCTGAGCGGAAGGCAGACGCTCAACCTCTGGGCCTCCCAGGCCACCCGAGCTTTTATTTTGAATCGCAATAGGAATGTGCACAATTCATCTCCCGTTGAGAAACCTCTTTTCCGTGAACCCCGAAGAGGCCTGGAACCCTCCCTGCCTCGAGTTCGTGCGTGTCCCGAGCCAGGGGTGCCGGGTGCCTGTCTCTCCGGTGACACGGGGGAACTGTCGCTGCCCCCGGGCTCAACAGGACCCTCCGACTCGGCACTCGGCCTCGGGGAGCCGATCAGAGAGGGTCGGGGCTCGGTCCGCAGGAGGCGCCGTTTGCACGGGGCGGTGCTCCCTGTAGGCAAAGAAACGGGTCAGGGTGGTGGGCCGGCCGCGGCCTGGGCGCCTGGACCCAGGGGGGCGAGCCTCTCGGTTCTGGAAGCTCCTCCCAGGCGGGAGCGGATCTTCATCCCCTTGCTGTCCCGCTGCCCCGCCGCCGCCAACGCAGCCGATGTTTGCTGGGGCTCAGCGGTTGCGCCGTGACCCCGGCGCCCCGGGATCGAGTCCCGCGTCGGGTCCCGCGGGGAGCCTGCTGCTCCCTCTGCCTGGGTCTGTGTCTCTGCCTCTCCCTGTGGGTCTCATGAATAAATACATAACATCTTTCAAAAAATGTAGCGGCGTCCGAGCGGCCACGGGTAGCGGGGCGTCCGTCCGGCACCGGCGGTCCTGCGCCCCGAGAAGGCGAGGAGCGGAGCGCCCACGTCTGGCGCCGTTGCAGGGCTCCCGGCTGCCCGGCCGGCTCCGGTGCTCGGTGCCCCGACGGCTGGGGACCGCCAGGGCTGCAAGAGAAGCCGAGGCCGGGCGCACGGCAGCGGCGAGGCGCCCTGGGCCGGGGCTGGCTTCCAGGCGGCCTGGGCGGTCGCGGTCGCGGTCGCGGTCGCGGTCACGGTCACGGCCACGGTCACGGCCACGGCCAGCCATCTGCGGGGGGTGGGGTGGGGGCTGACTCGGCAGGTGCCTCCCCGGCCCTGCGCCCCTGCCCTGGCCCGGCCCTCTGCCTGGCCTGTCCGGCACCGCCGCCTCCCGGGTGCCCCCCCCCCGCCCGCGCGGGCCTCGGGGCTCCCCCGGGGGGCCGGGCCGCACCCACCACCTGGCGGCCTCCCCCGCGGCAGTGCTCCTCGAGTGGGTGCCCTTCCCACTTCCCGCGGCGGGCCAGGGTCGCAGGGCAAAGGCCCGGAATGCGGCGGGGACCTGAAGGTGAGGGGTCCCCGGACGGGATGGGACCGGCCGCGGGCGGAGGGACGGCTGGGCCGTAGCCGGGCTTCGGGGCAGCAGGAGCGGGGCATCTCCCGGAGGCGGGGCCCAGGGCCAGAGGCCTAGATGGAGGGGGCTCCCCCGCTCTCCCCCGCTCTCCCCCGGGAGGGTGGTGAACCATCGGGGCCACCCACGGGGGCCGGGCTCTGGGGCACTGGACGTCCCGGCCTCGCGTGGGACAAAAACACTTTGGCGGCCCACGGGCGTCCGTTCAGGACCCTCCTGGCGCCACACCAGCCGCTAGACCGTCCCGCGGAGCAGGGTCTCACACAGAAGGAAGGGTCAGTGACTGTCCACGCAATGCAGGCCGTAGCCCTCCCAGGGCCACAGCACAGGCCCGGTGACCGAGGAGCAGAGCACTTAAGGGGACAAGGATTTATTTTTAGTGACAGCAAGAAATCCGTGTGCCTTCTGTGCTCAGCTGCCGCGGCCACTAGTTTCTGTTACTCTGCAGAGACGTTCTTTCCCAGCAAGTGTCATGTTGCAAGAAGCATAGAAACATCTCCTTGATCTGTTTATTCCAGACATTCAACTTGGCACCACTGAAGTTATTATTACAGACTTGGCACCATTTAAAAATCATTATTATTATTAAAATGCGGATCATCTGGACGTCCAGGTGGCTGAGTGGGTTAGACGTCTGCCTTCAGCTCAGGTCATGATCCCGGGGCCCTGGGATTGAACCCCACCTTGAGCCCCCTACTCAGCGGGGACTCTCCTCCATCTGCCCCCCCCCCCCCCGCCACTTGTGTGCTCTCAAATAGATAAATAATTGTTTTAAGTGGTCGCTCATTGAAGAATCCAAAAATACAGAGAAAAAGAAAGAAGCAAGAAAAAGATCCCCTCTGTTATGATCCCAAACACCCAGATGCCTATCCCCACACGGTGGTCTCCCATGAAGCCTGCCGTCCCTTCCTTTCCCCCTGTAGGAACGTGCTTTTCCAAGTGTCAAGAGGTGGGGTCCCTTCCTTTAATTTGGGCTGATGTCCCGAATTGCTCTGACCGTTAGAAGTCTGTAGAAGCAATGGCGTGCCAGTTCGAGGCCTAGACTTTAAGAGGCCTGGCCACTTTCACTGGCCCTCTGGAAACCAGCTACCATGTAAAAAGTCTGACTCTGTAGAAACTCTGTGCTGTGAGGAAGCCCAAACTAACGATGTACCAGGGGCATGTAGAGGAGAGCCGAGCTGTCTGACTAGTGAGAAAAGCCTTCTCGGACTTTCCAGCCTAGCCTGGCCACCAGGTCGGTGCAATCGAACGAGTGACCTCAGCTGATGGCACGGGGAGCCAAAAACCACCCAGATAAGACCAGTGACTCACAGAATCATGAGAAATCATAAATAATTATTGTTTCAGGACACTAAATCTTACAGAGTTTGTTGCTAGGCAGTCGGCAGTAATGGAAACACTCCCCTTATATTTGAGACTATCTTCTTAGTATCCTTTCCCAGAGCTTTTTTAGCAGGGCCACGCTCATGCGACCACAGTGATTGGTGCTTAGTGCTTTTACTTCACATTGCAGGACGGGCCTGTCCTCATTTTCCCAAAAGTACTGGGACTATGTTTGATGAATACCCGCTATACAATTTTACAGGGTGTTGGCGTCTGGGCCAATTAGACAATTAGATCCCTCCCCCCCCCCCCGGAGGCAAAGTGGAGACAGAGTGATTCTGGCCAATCTGTGTGACTCGGTTGGGTGGCCACATTTGGACCTGTGCCAACGGAAAGAGGGACTCCGTTATAGAGAGGAAGAGGAGAGAAGCAGACACCAAGAGAGAAGAGAAAGCGGAGACAGTGCAGGCCACCCCACCCCCCACCCACCGGGGGAGGAGGTACTGCCTGGAGCTGGTCTTCCTTCGTGTACAACCCACCGTGTTCCATGAAATCCTTGAGTATTTGTTTCCAATAAATTCTTCATTTACTCGCCAACCACTCTGATGGACTTTGGTCCTCTACGACCAAATGACTCTTAAATAAGACCAGTGGTTTCGGAAGAAGAGCAAGAAGGAATGTCATCTTGGAGAGGCACAGACACTCTCTTTTCTAAAGAATAGAGTTATATGTACAGACTTCAGTTTCTGGATGATGAATCCATCTCTACACCTTGGAACTGAGCAATGAACAGGCAACTTGCGCAGTCATTCTGGTGATAGAGGTATAGGTCATCTGTGGATGTCCACCAGGGAGAGCCACTTTGGACACTGAATTCTGATTCCATAAGGAATAGAGACTGGGTTAGTCTGCTCAGGCTGCCATAACGAATACTACAGACTGGTGGGCTTCAACCACAGTTCTGGAGGCTGGGAAGTCTGAGATCAAGGGGCCAGTGGATTTGGTTTCTGTTGAGAACTCTCTTCCTGGCTTGCAGAAGGCCACCTTCTTGCTGTGTCCTCACAAAGCGGGTAGGGGGGTGGGGGTTGAGGCAGAGAGACAGAGAGAGAGAGAGAGAGAGAGAGAAAGAAAGGGAGAGATCTTTCTCTCCCTATAAAGCCATCAGTGCTATCAGATTAGGGCCCTACCCTTATGACCTCATATAACCTTAATTTCTTTCTAAAAGACTTATCTCCAAATACAGTCGCTTGGGGGTTAGGGCTTCCATATGTGAATTTTGGAGAAATACAGCTTAGTCCACAGCAGAGGCCAAAACCCATATGTGTCCCTGAAAAAACAGTGCCAAATTATGCACTTGTAAAATGGGGACATTAATAATTGTCACCTTACTACCCTGAGGCCGTGACAAAGGCGACTGCTTGGGTTTCCCAAAATCAATCATGGCTTGAGAAATTAAGGATATCTGACTATTGTGTGTGTGTACATATCGATGTATAATTAACATGGTATTTCTAGGCTGAGAGCCCAGAAACTATTTTATATACGCATGTACAAATGTACCTTTATATTTTGATATTTAATCTTTTCTTAAGTGATTTCCTTCCTGAATAAATTATTTGATGACTGTATTTTTCCATGAGAGAGCACGGAGGAATGTTCCAGATTTATTCTCTAGTGTCTTAGATGTACAGCGACCTTGCCAACACGTGGGTCTTGATGCTCTGCATCCAGCCAGGGGTCTGTTGGAGCGCCTGCCCTTTTCTGTCGAGTATACGCAAGTGGCTACCAAACAACTGAAACGTGTCAGATCCTGGTTCAGCTGTCCCGTGAGTGTAATACATAGACCTAACTTGGAAGACTCAGTACCAAAAAAGAATATAAAACACCCACTAATTTCTCTGTAGATCGCTTACTGAAATGGTCGTATTTCAGATAGATCGCATCAAGTAAAGTGTACTATGTTCATTTTACCGGTTTCCTTGTACTTTTCAAAATGTGACTGGAAAATTTTCAGTTACGAGTGTGGTTCATTTCTGTGGCTTCCATTGTACTTCCAGGGGACAGCACTACTCTGTGGAGCTGAACCCAGCCTGGTAGGAGTTCAACCAAAAAAGACTGGCAACCTGGGGCACCTGGGTGGCTCAGCAGTTGAGTATGTCTGTCTTCGGCCCAGCCGGTGACCCTGGAGACCCGGGATCGAGTCCCACGTCGGGCTCCCTGCATGGGGCCTGCTTCTCCCTCTGCCTGTGTCTCTGCCTCTCTCTCTGTGTGTGTCTCTCATGAATAAATAAATAAAATCTTAAAAAAAAAAAGACTGTCAACCTGAAAGCCCTAGACTATTTCTTCCTAGGGGCCACAAGAATCGGTGCAAGCGTAGAATGGGGGTGCATTTGCCTTCGATGCCTCCAGCCTCCATTCTTTGTGCCTGTCTCAACTCCTGGACACTACTCAGAGCTACTGTGCATTCCGGCAAGAGAGCCTCCCCAGCATGCCCTTCCGAGAGCCTTCCCTGAGCTCTGCAGCAGCTCCTTCTGTTTCATCGCCCCAAAGCTAACACCTCCTGAGCCTAGGGAATCTCGCATCGTTCTTATGTGGAATGTGGGCTTTGTTTTTATTTTATTTTATTATTTTAAAAAAGATTTTATTTATTTATTCATGAGAGACACAGAGAGAGAGGCAGAGACACAGGCAGAGAGAGGAGCAGGCTCCCTGTGGGGAGCCGGATGAGGGACTCGATCCTAGGATCATGACCTGAGCCAAAGACAGACACTCAACCACTGAGCCAGCCAGGCGGCCCTGGAATGTGGGCTTAAAAAAACTCTCTAGAAAGCATAAAAGACAGATTCTCTATTACCCTGTTAGAAATCAGGGACACCTGGGTGGTGCAGCCAGTTGAGCATCAGACTTTGCTTCTTGGTTTTGGCTCAGGTCATAATCTCAGGGTCGTGAGATGGAGCTCTGTGTCGGGCTCTGTGCTCAGTGCGGATTGTGCTTGAAATTCTCTCCCTCTCCTCCTTCCCCTCCCCCAGCTCACGCTCCCTCTCTCTTTCTCAAATAAAATAAATAAAATCTTAAAAAAAAAAAAAAAGGAAAAGAAAAGAAGGGAGATCACAAGGCTCTCCCATCTAATCACTTCTGGCCAAGTGTCCCAGTAAAAAGATGCATTTCCAACAGCCGGGAGGGAGGTATTTGGGGGCAATGTATTTGAACCAAGCGTCGTAGATGCTCGGCCTTTCTGTAAACATACCAGCTTTCTGCTGAAGGCATAGTTAGCCGTCTTCCAGTCAACGTTATGTGGTCTCAAACTGATTTCCCCTGAAATAATCTCTACCTGTCTCCATATGAGCCCCTCTGCTCCATTCCCATCTCGCCTTCCCCATTAAAAATCTTTAAAATTCAGAAGGTGCCACTGATGACCAAATCCCTTCTGTTGCAAAGCTGTCAGCTGTTTTTAACTGCGCTCCGTTACTGGGACCTCTCCGTCCTTTGGAGGGACGTTTTTCTCATTCATTCATTTGATATTTACACACGCACCAATCCAAAAGTCCTTGAAGTGTGTGGGTACCTTTCCTGTGCGTGCAAACACGCTTTTCCACTGTTGTTCTGTCAAACGGGGTTCTCCTGAAATCGTATTCCACGTGCACACCGGTACTGCTGCGAATGACATCTGGGAATTTCTCAAGTAGGCTCCAGCAGAGCTCAGGGCTTTTTAAAAACAGTCCCCCTAAATTAACCCATAGTCTATAAAAAGTAGCCAAGATTTCAAGAGGCTTATTAAGCAATTTCCGTAGCTACAGAATTATATTTCAGGCAGTTTATGGGGATAAATAGATCTTTATTGGGAATCACCGTTAACAAGGTCAAGAGCTTTCATATCATTAAATATCTTATTTCAAGGGCACTTATGTTGGACTCTGTATTCATCAGAAAATAATTGCAGAAAAATGTGCCCTACACACCAATTTTTCAGAAGCATCATTGATACAAAAGGTGGGAATCAAAGGTAACATTTTCTTTTTGTGTGTGTTTTTTTTTAATTTATTTATTCATGAGAGACAGAGAGAGAGAGAGCGAGAGGCAGAGACACAGGCAGAGGGAGAAGCAGGCTCCATGCAGGGAGCCCGATGTGGGACTCGATCCCGGGACCCCAGGATCACGATGCGAGCCAAAGGCAGACGCTCAACTACTGAGCCACCCAGGCGTCCTTCTCTAGGATTCTTTTAATCTGTTCCTCATACATGGATGTGTGCTTCTTGCTGCCAAGTTGGGCTTATATGGTGATTGATGGCTTACTCTTGGAAGACTCAGCCCATTAAAATAAGATTATCTGTGGGTGGGTGTGGTGAACGCATCGTAATGTGACCCCCCAGTGAGTCACATCTTTATATAATCTTCTTCCCTTGAGTGCCAGGGGAACCCGTGACCTGCCTCCTGCCTCTAGAACATGGTAAAGGTGATAGGATGTCACTCCTTTGATCACATTATGTAAGACTGTCTTGCTGGACCCAAGTGAAAGACACTCCCTGGCCACTCTTGAAGAGTGACCTGCCATGTTAGGGGTGGGTCTGTGAGAAGGCCACGTGGCAAGGAACTTTGGGGGCCCTCTAGGAGGCTGAGGGCAGCCCCTGGCAGATAGCTAATAAGAAAACGGGGACCCCAGTCCTATAGCTTCAAGGAACTGAACTCTGCCAACAACAATGTAAACTTGGAAGGGGTCACTGAGCTCCAGATGGGACTGTAGCCCGCTTGGCACCTTGACGTTGGCCTAGTAAGACCTGAGCAGAGGAGCCAGCCATGCCGTGCCTAGACTCCTAATCCAGGGGAATCATAGAATAGTCACTGGGTGTTATCTTGAGTCACTATTGGGCTTTGTCATACAGCATAGGAAACCAATGCAGTGGGTTTTCCACTAATTTCTATGACACAGTATTCATACATTTATCTTTATTTTTTTAAAGATTTTATTTATTCATGAGAGAGAGAGAGAGAGAGAGAGAGAGAGAACAAGCAGGGGGAATGGCAGGCAGAGGAGGAGGGAGAAGCAGACTCCTCCTGAGCAGGGAGCCCGATGCAGGGTTCGATCCTAAGACCCCAAGATCATGACCTGAGCCAAAGGCAGACGCTTAACTAACTGAGCCACCCAGATGCCCCATAAATTTATCTTTAAACTGGTTATTTTCAAAGTCTTTCTATGAACAACCAGTGTTTTCTTTTTCTTTTCTTTTTTTTTCTTTATTTTTTATTGGAGTTCAATTTGCCAACATACAGCATACAACCAGTGTTTTCATCTCCAATCTTATCTATGGAGAAATCTTTCGCAAAATGAAATAAAAATGAAATATTAGAACATACTAAAGAGACATACGAAAAAGTACAAGCCCATAGACGGGTACTTTCGTAAAGTAAAATAAAAATGAATTAGAAAAATTGCATAGAAAGGCATACAAACTGCAAGCCTAAGGGTTTTAAACATTTCTTTTTTTTTAAATTTTTTTTTCTTTTTTTTTTTAATTTTATTATTTTTATTTTATGGTAGTCACAGAGAGAGAGAGAGAGAGAGAGAGGCAGAGACACAGGCAGAGGGAGAAGCAGGCTCCATGCACCGGGAGCCCGATGTGGGACTCGATCCGGGGTCTCCAGGATCGCGCCCTGGGCCAAAGGCAGGCGCCAAACCGCTGCGCCACCCAGGGATCCCGCCTAAGGGTTTTATTATTAGATCCAATAAAGATAATTTCTCTGTCAAATTAGTCTAAAAGTTTCCCGACAATTACTCTCAATTTACATATGTCATTGAGGGAGAAGTAATAAACAGTCCACAGACCAGCCCCAGCCTATGGATCATGCATTTAAATGAGCCCAAACCAACTTATCAAAATAGCTGGTATTTACGGAGGGCTTGTTACCCCCGGACACCGTGTATAGTCCTTCTCATGAATTACCTTCTATCCATGCTCCTTACAACTCTAAGAACTTTACAAATTCCCCCATTTTTTAAAAAAGATTTTATTTATGTATTCATGAGAGACCCAGAGACCCAGGCAGAGGGGGAAGCAGGCTCCCTGCGAGGAGCCTGATGCGGGACTCGATCTCAGGACCCCAGGACCCCAGGATCACGCCCTGGGCCGAAGGCAGGTGCTCAACCACTGAGCCACCAGGTGCCCCCAGCTCCCCCATTTGATGCATGAACAAACTAGGGTTGGCGGGGCGAAGTCACTCGTCCAGTGCGGTCGCAGGGCCAGGCGGTGGAGAAAGCCGTGCCCCAGCCCCGAACTCCTCCCGGAACGAATGACCCTGCGCGATTCCTTTTCATTCCTAACAGGTGGGAAAGCCTAATACTCCCCTTGTCAGAAAAATGAGCCATATTCACTTTCAGCCCGGCCAACTACCCCGCCAAGGGCTCCGGAGGGGGTTCGCTGTGCGCTGCTCCCTAAAAATGAGACCAGTTCATTCGTGCCAAACATGAGCTACAGAGAGAGAAGACGTGGTGATTTCTAGAAGGAAATGAACCATGCTCTTGTTGCTCTCTCTTCTCAAAACACGCTGGCTCTCGGCAGCCAGAGCAGAGGAGGGGAAGGCAGGTGTGCTTCGGGGAGTTGTGCCCCGCTTACCCTCTGCGAAGGCTTTCACTTCCTTTCACTGAAGTCTGGTGGAGGCTTAGGGGTGACGGTTCCCATCAGAATCACTGGGGGGATTTTTACAGCCACTGATGCGTGGGCCCTGTCCCAAGGGATTCTTAGCTTACTGGTCCGGAAGAGCCAGGGAATCAGGATTTCCAAAGCCTCTCGGATGAGTCTAATGTGCAGCCAGGGTTGTGAGGACTGGATTTTTAAGGAAGGCCAGGGAGGGCCTGCGTGGGGTGCAACCGCTTTGGCTCCAGTCTTTTTTTTTTTTTTTTAAGATTTTAGTTATTTATTCATTAGAGACAGAGACATAGGCAGAGGGAGAAGCAGGCCCCATGCAGGGAGCCCGACGTGGGACTCGATCCCAGGTCTCCAGGATCAGGCCCTGGGCCGAAGGTGGGCACTAAACCGCTGAGCCACCCAGGGATCCCCCTCCAGTCTTGACGCCGGGTGTCCCAGGGCTGTGTGGAAGGCACATGGGAATAGTTTTCTGTCCCCAGCACTCAACCATGGGGACGCCCCAGTAGGATTAGGGCAGCTCCTGGACTGCTGCTGTTTGGGGCTTGGGAAGACTTCCACCAACCACTTGAACAAGTCCCCAGCCTCTGTCCTGTGCTTTGCAAACTACATGCCCTTGATTTTAGTGTTTCAGGCTGTCGTTTATGGCAATTTCAAAATTACAATTTCATCGCTCCTCCGCCCTCATTCATGTTTTGTTTTTAAAAGATTTTATTTATTTATTCATGAGAGACACAGAGAGATAGGTAGAGAGACACAGGAAGAGGGAGAAGCAGACTCCCCGCAGGGAGCCCGATGTGGGACTCGATCCGGGGACCCCAGGATCACGACCTGAGCCAAAGGCAGATGCTCAACCGCTGAGCCACCCAGGCGCCCCTCATTCATGGTTTTTACCCACCCTGTAGGAAATACTTCTGCCCTCTTAGAACTTTCCAAGGCATGTTAGTACTCATGCATTTTACACTGACCCAGCTTTGAGTGACCAGAATTACGAATCATTGAGATTTTACTTTTAAGAATTTTATGTAGGGACGCCTGGGTGGCTCAGTGGTTGAGCACCTGCTTTCAAGCTCAGGGAGTGATCCTGGGGTCCTGGGATCAAGTCCCGCATTGGGCTCCCCGCAGGGAATCTGCTTCTCCCTCTGCCTGTGTTTCTGCCTCTCTCTGTGTGTCTCTCATGAATAAATAAAATCTAAAAAAAAGAAAAAAATGAATTTTACATAGGTTCCCCACCCACCATATTAGGACGCAATAGCGGAGCTAAACCTGAAACCCTATTCTCACGGCATGATGGCCAGAATCCAGGCTTGTGAGAAGTTCCTGGAAGAAGAGGTTCCCAGCCCCCTGCCCCTCGACGTGTGGCGGTCTACCAGCTGCAGGACCCACGCCTCCTGGGAGCCCAGATCTAAATGCAGAATCAGAATCTGCTTTAACTAGATGCCCAGGTGCTTTGTACGTATGTGTAGGAAGAGTTTGAGAAGCACTGGATGCTGAGAAGCAACTGCACTCATGTCCCCTGTTTGAAGATGAGTGATGCCCGTTAGCATAGGAAGGATTCTGCTAAGTCCAATGTTTAAGGAAAAAACATTCACTCCAGATTTTCCCAAATCTATCTGACCATACAACCACATTTTTTTTCTAGATGGCACTTTAAATAAACTCTTTGTTGAAGTCTGACATGCATCAGGATAGTGCCCGTACTATTGCCGGGTGGCCATGCTTCCCGGGTCTCTTGCCTTTTTGCAAGTCTTGGAACCAGAGGCACTGACTTCACTCATTCTAAATTCTCTTGTCTAGGGTGTTCATAGAGCCAACAGCCTTGGAAGACAGAGCTGGGTCTCCCTCAAGAGCAAAGGTCCCATATAATTAAGCCAGTCCGGTATAATAAAGACAATGTCTCTCTCCAGGGTAAAGGTCAGGCAGGCTTACTGCCTATTTTAAAAGATTTGGGTTCCCTCCAGTCTGGGTTCTTCAACCCTGACACAAAGCCGCTGCGTGGGCAGCATCCAATGGGCCCCTCCATGGTGCCCAGGGAATCCCAGGGACTAGGGGGTGAGGGGGCGTGACACGAACATGAGGCTCATGCTGCCTGCTGTGTTATGAGCAATCAGATCCTTTGTTTCTGGCCCAAGAGTTGAGTGTCTTCTGGTGGCATCCACAAAATTATGGCAGGCTGACTTGTCAGCTTGCAAGCTGGGACAAATCGGAAATCCTTCACAGTTCCTGATAATTATATGGATCAGCTTCATAGGTTGTTATAAACTGCACATGACTTCGGGACCAGTTACCAGACCAGGAAAGATGACATTATCAGCACCCAGAACGCCTCCTCATGACCCTTTCTGGTCACTACTCTCCTCGACTCAGGTGGACTACAGTGACCTCATATATAGGTAATGAGCTGCTTGCTAAACCAAGATTATTTAAGCTGACATTTGCTAGCATTTAGTAGGGGCCACTTTACATGAAGTAAATAATTTATTCTTTGTAGCAACCCTCTGAGGTAGGAGCCATTATACTCACTTTACAGGTGATAACTAAGCACAGAGAAGCTAAGTAATTTGTCAAAGTCAGAATCACAGCTAGAAAAAAAAAAAAGAATCACAGCTAGAATTTGAACCCAGGTAATTGACCTCAAAACTAACTTAAAAAAATTATTTATGTATGTATGTATTTATTTATTTATTTATTTTTAAAAAGATTTTATTTATTCATGAGACACACACACACACACACAGAGGCAGAGACACAGGCAGAGGGAGAAGCAGGCTCCATGCAGGGAGCCTGATGTGGGACTGGATCCTGGGTCTCCAGGATCAGGCCCTGGGCTGAAGGCGGCGCTGAACCACTGAGCCACCCCTGCTGCCCTATTTATTTATTTTAGAATGAGCAAGTGAGATAGCTTGAGCACATGAAAGTGGAGGGAGGGGCAGAAGGAGAGCTTCTCAAGCAGACTCCCCGCTGAGCATAGAGCCTGACACGGGGCTTGATCCAACCATCCATGAGATCATAGCCTAAACTGAAATCATGAGTCAGATGCTTAACCGACTGAGCCACCCAGGCGCCCCTTGACCTCAAAGCTGACTCTTACCTCCGTCACCACATTGGACTCCATGTCCTGAAACTGGCATAGGATATCCGCAACAGGAGTCATCCTCGGAGGTCTGGGCATGTGTGGTTTATAAATACAAACAAGCTCAAAATATAAATAGGCTAAGTTCCAAGAATTTGTCTATAAACCAATTATCTTTGTTGCATGGTGCAAAAGGCACTGAGTTTACTATCTGAAAAAATCTAGATTCCAATCCTGACTCTCATCTAGCAGATATGTGACCTCGGACAAGTCACTTAACTTCTTTGGGCTTTAGTTTCCTCCATTGTAAAATAATGGAGTTGGCCCAGAAGACCAGGCCAGTTTCTTTTAACTTGAAAATTTGGTATTTTTATATTCAATATATATTCTCCATAGAAGTCATGTTATTAATTCCAAGGTTAGCACTACATTTTTTTTAAAGATTTTTTTTTTTTAATTTCCAAGTAATCTTTACACCCAATGTGGGGCTTGAACTTACGACCCTGAGAGCAAGCGTCACATGCTTAACCAACTGAGCCAGCCAGGTGCCCCCATAATGTTTCTTTTCAAGTAAAATGAACCTGAAAATTATAAATAAACACATCACAATATAGACATAATCTCCGTGAACTGGAACTTGATTTTATCACTTGTGACTTGGTCAAGTCATTTATTGGGAGGAGGCTGCCTTTACTCTGATATAACGAAAATTTTAAAAATATTTGTTCTTAGGGGAATCATGAATTCTAACCAGATATCTATCTTTATCTATCTTCTATTTATCTGCATGTTTTATAAGGAGATGGGTGTGGTGGGCCCTAAGATACTTGCTGTGTATAACTTCATCTGCCCATCCACCCATCCATTCATTCCAAAAACATTTCTCGATTTCCTGCCCACTCTTTGCCAGGTACCATGTTAATGGTGGAGGCATAACATTAGAATACGGTGTGATAAAGCTTCTGAGAAAGACAGGTCGGTGGTGCCTGGGTGGCTCATTCGGTTAAGCGTCTGCCTATGGCTCAGGTCACGATCCCAGGGTCCTGGGATTGAGCCCCATGTCAGGTTCTCTGCTCAGCAGGGAGTCTGCTTCTGCCCCTCTTCCCCACTCATTCTCTCTCAAATAAATAAGTACAATCTTTAGAAAGAAAAAGAAAGACAGGTCAGGTACAGGGGCATCTAATATAAATGGCTGGGATTTGGGGGGTGGGGTTTGGGGGGTGAAGCAGGGGAGATACCCCCGAGGAGCTGGTATAAAAGTTGAGACTTGCCTGACAACACTGACCGGGCTGGTGAAAGCCAGACTGGAGCGTGGGTACGGAATGCTGTTCCAGGCACTGGGCACAGCACGGCCTAAGCGGGGAGGCAGGCGAAAGCCAAGATTCTTTTTTGTCAGTGGGGTCCACGCATTTGGACTTTTCAGAACCACGATTCCTCCAACAAGTGGCCTGGGGGTGGTATAGGAGGCTCTGATTATGGGATGGTGTAGACAGCTCTTTGTTGCAAACTTTCAATCCACCCTTTGGAGAGAATCGTTTCTTAAGCAGCACCCCCCAAATTAGGGAAATGGGGGATGCGACTCCTGGAACAAGATCTGGCTTATTTCCAATTCCTCGGAGGATCACTTTTTCTTCAGAGGTTATATAGACAGAGTGGCAAGCCCGGGGTGCCCTAAAGTCCATGTCACTCTGTGGTCTCATCCTTCCCCTCCTCCCCTCCTTGTTCTATCCTGCCAACAAGGCGCAGAGGCCGAAATTGAACTTAGGGATGTACCTTGGTCTTCAAGGCTGGCTGATTCTAACCCCTAACGGGTCTCTGCCTGGGTAAAGATGTCAGAGGGGTCCTCTGTCTCTGCCCCCCACTCTCTTTCCAGCCTGGCCCAACCTCTCCCAGGAACCACAGACCTGCCCTGGAGCTAATGGAGCAGGCTGCTGGTGCAGTAAACCCCACAGAGTCTTTCTGCTTGGGCCTCGGCCTCTTTAGGCCTCTTCACTGCACTCGCTGGGGAGGAAATCTGAGGGAGGCTCTCTACTACAAAAGGGAAGTGCTTCCAGTTTCAGCTTTTGCTTGGGAGATCAGCAGGGCCTCCCGCCTCCTCTCCCACCAGCCCAGCCCATTCACAGGGGGGGTGATGGTGTCACCTGAACACCCTTAATTTTCCTTATCAGGAGGACTTCTGTGACTCACAACAGTTCTGTGGGTGGAGAGCCAGGGAACCAGAAGCTCCTTCAAACCCAGAGGGTGATCTCTGGTGCACGGGGAATGGCTTCCCTGAGCACAGAGCTCTTGCCTCACAGCCGTCTGGGCGCCATTTTGTTTTCCTAGCCGCTTTGTGACACAGGGAAAACAGGTCATTGTTATTTGCTCTCTGCCACCTCCAGTGTCTGGCAGGTCGTAAGCACTTGAGTTATGTGGTGGAGGAGGGAAAATGAGCCTGAAGGCTGAAAACTTTCTCTGAGTCAGGCATGGCCCTGACCTCAGATGCTGGTCCTTTCCTGTGTCAGGATCCAGCCCAGGACACCATGTTCCATGAAGTCTTCTGTATTTTTAAGCAAAACGATTTCTCCGTCTGGCTGGAGAATTTTCATTCTTAATCATTATTGCCCATCTTTCTTAAAAATCCCTGGGTCAGTTTTGGAAAACATTGATATTTTGGATGCTGAGGACATTCTTATATTTAACAGTGGATTGGCCCCTCATTGCTGATAGTAGAGAAAAATTATAAAAATTTAATAAGTGCTTCTGGTGGGAGTAGATATTTTAAATAGCCAAGCAGGTGGTAGCACATGACAGAGGGATGGGTCCAGCGAACACAGTGGGAGAAACACTGATTGACTTCTAAACTTTTGTCATTTAAAAATGGATTTACTGGAGATCCCTGGGTGGCTCAGCGGTTTAGCGCCTGCCTTTGGCCCAGGGCGTGATGCTGGGGTCCTGGGATCGAGTCCCGCGTCAGGCTCCCTGCATGGAGCCTGTTTCTCCCTCTGCCTGTGTCTCTGCCTCTCTCTCTCTCTCCCTATGTCTATCATAAATAAATAAACAAATCTTTAAAAAAAAATAAATAAAAATGGGCTTACTAAGTTGGGCTAGTAGATGACTCCTACAATAGCCTTGCATATATCATATAAAATGGAAGTGAGTTCATGTCTCTTTGTTACTTAAAAGCCTACGATGTTTACAGTAGCATTATTCATAAAGGCCAAAAGGCGGAAGTAGCACAAATGTCTCTGGACTGGTGAGCAGATAAACACATTGTTATCTATCCGTACAATGGAATATTACTTAGCCATGGAAAAGAACAAGGTACTAACATGTACTACAAGATGGATCAACCTCCACAACATTATGCCAAGTGAAAGGAACCAGTCATGAAAGGCCACAAATTGTATGACTTCGTTTATGTGAAACATCCAGAACAGGCAAATGTGTCGCAATGACATGGAGCCTGGTGGTTGCCAGGGGCTGAAGGGGAGGAAGGAATGGGGAGTGACTGCTGTATGGGTTTGGGACTTTGTCTTTGAGGTGATGAAAACGTTTTGGAACCAAAATGAGGTGGGGTCACCCCACATTATGAAGGTACTAAGTGCCACTGAATTGGTCACTTTTAAATGGTTCTTTCTCGTGGCACCTGGGGGCCTCAGTCGGTTGAGCATCTGATTCTTGATTTCAGCTCAGGTCGTGATCTCAGGGTCCTAAGATTGAGCCCCATGTGTCAGGCTCCACACTCAGCGGGAAGGCTGCTTGGGATTCTCTCCCTCTGCCCCTTCCGCCCTGGACCCTCCTATCCCTGCACTCACGTGTGCACACATGCTCTCTCTCTCTCTCTCTCTCTCAATAAATAAATAAATAAATAAATAAATAAATACAAATAAATAAATGGTTAATTCTATTTATGTGAATTTTACCTCGGTAAAAAAAATGCTTATAATTAAAACCTGCAATGGCTGCCTGTTTCTTTGAGACTAGAAGCCAAATCTTTACAGTGGCTTGCCAAGTCCTGTAGGATCTGGCCCTGTTACCTCCTGTCACCTCCTGCACCCCATCTTCCCTTCCTGGGCACACGGGCCTCCATGCGTGTGGCTTCCCCTCTGTGCCAGGTGTGCTCCCACTCTCCACCCCTTTGCACAGGCCATTCCCTCTGCCTGGAAGACACTTCTTCCCATTACCCTTGTGGCTCCCTTACTCACTTCCTTTATGTCTTAGCTCTGATGTCACCTCCCAAGGAGGCCTCTCTTGACTACCCTATTTCCAATGGGCCCAAGTGTTATTCCCTTTAGTCTGCTCTACTTTATGACCTCCTAACAAACTCTGTACTTTTGCTGATTTACTCTGTTTATTGCTTGTTCTCATCCTCCCCCTCCTCCTCTGCCATTAGAATATAGCTCCATTAAGAAAAGGGTTTTGATTTTTTAATAAAGATTTTATTTATTTATTCATGAGAGACAGAGAGAGAGGGAGGGAGAGAAAGACAGAGAGAGAGAGAGAGAGAGAGAGAGGCAGAGACACAGGCAGAGGGAGAAGCAGGCTCCGTCCAGGAAGCCCGATGTGGGACTCAATCCCGGGACTCCAGGATTACGCCCTGGGCTAAAGGCAGGCGCTAAACTGCTGGGCCACCCAGGGATCCCCCCAGAAAAGGGGTTTAACACGTTTCTGCATTCTGAGCTCCATTTGTGTTGAAATTTTTTTAACTGTCCACAGAATCAAAGGACAAGGAATTACACATTCAAACAGATTCAATTAGGTGGATTCTGAAGGAAATATCCGTAGAAAATTAAGTATCAAATCTAATAATAAAATGCTATTATGTTTTTTTAATTCTCTGCCAATATGTATACTTCATGTGGACATAAAAGCATTTGGGTTGAAGTTAAAACTTTCTTATGAGTCATTTGAGTTTTGAACCTGAAGGAGTTACTTTAGGTTGAAAGTTATTCATTACAGAAAGTGGCGGAAGTGGAAGACATTTTCTACAGGGAGAAGGTAACTTATTTTTATTTTTTTATTTTTATTTATTTTTTAAAAAAGATTTTATTTATTTATTCATGAGAGACACACAGAGAGAGAATGAGAGGCAGAGACACAGGCAGTGAGAGAAGCAGGCTCCATGCAGGGAGCCTGATGTGGGACTCAATCCCAGGTCTCCAGGATCATACCCTGGGCTGAAGGCAAGTGCTAAACCGCTGAGCCACCCAGGGATCCCAGTAACTTATTTTTTAATAAATAGGGCTATCTTCGTGCCCTGGGCCAATTTGGGTTGTTGCAGCTTTTATGGGGGGTGGGGAGGGTGGCATATAAAAACCTCTTTCTGTGGTTGCATTTATTTATTCCATTTGTGCAGGGTCTTGATGGTGACTGTGGGAGATCCAAAGGACATACACATTAGTATTCAAAGTAAGACAACTGGATTTATCAGAAGGGGAGTAAAAGTCCGAGAAAGAAAGGGGGGAAAAAAGGGAACGGAGAGAAAAAAGAAGGGACCAGAATTTAGAAATAGATCTCTGCCTGAAATATTTTTGTACACAAGCAGGAAGTCGCTTTCGGAAAGCCAGGCCGCAGACTCTTGCACACAGAACTTACACAAGGCAAATCTATGGTTAGAAAATCGTGTCATGAGCTTAAAGCTCGTACATTTTGCAGACGGGGCATCTCTATTAACGTGGATCTATATTGTGGCTGGAGATCCTGCTAATCTGATGCAAAAACAGACAAGAGAGGCCACCTCCCTTCCTCAGTGTTGGTGTTAGAGCTGAAACGTATTTCTATGTGTGTCTGTTTACTTCAAGCATGAGGAACTGGAGTAGCATAGTGTCAGAATTCAGCAGGTATCTAAGATTTAGTGTGGAATTCTGATAGAAGAGCCCTTGGGCACAGAGTTTCAGCTTGGGCCAGGAAGGAGTTCTCTGTATCCGTCACCATTCTCTCATTCGGCGGAGGGGCACACTTCACGAGTCCACATTCCGTTGTCCTGGCATGGACTTGGACACACCACTCGTATGGATTCCATTTGAGGAAAGAAAAGCTCAAGAAGCAGAGGGGAGGTGGGATTTATTTTATTTTATTTTATTTTATTTTATTTTATTTTATTTTATTTTATTTTATTTTATTTTTTGGTGAATGTTGTAATTTTAGAGAACACAAAAGTAGCGTGACCCAACATTGGTGACTCTGATGCTGCAGTTGCTCCGTTGGTAGCCACATAGGAAAAAGTAGAATTTTGCCTGCTGGCCAAAGAACAATTATTTTTCTTAACTTATAAAGCAGGCTGATATGAATGCTTCCCTTGGTTGATTTAAGCCTCCTCAAATAGTAGCAGACATTTGTGTTCTCACAGGGGGAGTCGGAGGGCAGATTAGTGGCAGTATGAGGCAGGAGTCATCATGCAGGGGTTTTCATATGTTCTTGGAACACAAACCGAGCCAAAAATATCCAAATAAGCCAGTTCCTCTTAGAGCTCTGATGATGTACAGTGAAACCTGCCCAGAAGACTCCAAAGATTGCCCAACCCAGCGGTTCTCGGCCGGGGGCAAATTGGCACGGGCACATTTAGCCGTATCTGGGAATATTTTTCATTGTCACAATTCAGAGAGGTGGCCACTGCTACTGTCATCGGATGCATAGAGGCCAGGGATGCTGCTAAACATGCAACATGTGCAGGACAGCCTCTCACGACAGAGAAGGACCCAACCCAAAATGTCACTAATGCCAAGATTGAGGAACCCTCATCTTAACACAGGTTCTAAATATAGACCCATTAGAAACATCCCCCAGTTGGAATTACCAGAACAGCAGTCTGGTAAAACACAAACCAAGCCACCTAGTTAGTAACATTCCCTCCTTCCTCTTTCCTACCCCACAGAGAACCACTGAATAAATGTAAGTATGACCTTTAAAAAAAAAATAAAATGACCCTGTAAGCAATCTCCTTAAGTGTTTAGCTCTGATATCTGCCATTCTCTAGAAGCTCTTATGTTCCCCCCAAATTGTTGAAACCACTGTCATAATAAGAACGTACCAGTGCATTAGCATCTCTTGGTTAAACTTGTCGAAATGACAGGTGAGGGGGGAACCCAAAGCCTTCTTTAAAAAAAAAAATCTAGTTTGTTTGATTATTGCTCTGCAGTTTCAGAAGGAAGACTGGAATTTATACTGATACTGTCTTTAGATGCAGGACACCAAGTGACGCGTATCAAAATGCAGTGGGGCCCAGTAGAGCAACCCCAGTTTCAACTGGCCTGAGCTTGTAGCTCTTCTCGTCTGTTGGCCAGAAGAGGAAACCCAGCTTCAGTCGTTCTTCCGAGTTAGGAAGCTTGATGATTGTTATTGAGATACGAAGCCGGAGATACTCTGAAAATGCCAATACAGAAAGTCCTGCCCGGGGCTTGGAGAGTTTTGTGCAAAGGGCACCGACTGGGCCAACTGGGGCATTTGGGCTTTAAGACCCTCCTCGGTACCATCACTTATCTGACTGACCTTGGTCTTCAGTTTTTCCCATCTGCAAAACAAAGGCTCTGGGATATGACCTCTGACGTCATTTTACACTAAAAGACAATCATGTAAAAATAGCTAAGTACAGGCCGACCTTGGAGATTTCCACCCTCCCACCCAATGTCGCCAGTCAGTTCTACCAATGTAGCAGTCGCTGAGTGCTAGCACGACCCCGTGGCTTTGCTGTTTCATTCAATAGAGGAGAGGACAGATATCTGCTGCCGAAGGACTGTGAATAATAAAGACCCCCCTTTCCTTCAGCAGATAAATGAAACGAGGGAAATCTGTGACGGAGAATGGATTATTGCTCCAGCCCTCTTGTTATTCTGAAATGGCCAGGATTGGGCGTTTGTGTAATTGTGGGCTATTTCTGTGTCCAGTTTGGCCTTGCACCCCCCCGCCCAGACAACAGTACCTCTCTCTTAACATGGGCCTGCATGTTAACGTTAATTCATTTAGAACATTAGGGCTCTCCAAGCAAATCTGTAAGCAGAATAGGTCGCCCCACCAGCGTGGCGTTTCAGCATCTAGTGTCTTCTCTGTGACAAGCTCTTGAAAGGCGACAAGGGGAGAGAGCGGAGAGCAAGAGAGCAGAGATCACTACCCGGGTTTTCCTCTACAGGAAGCCTCTCGCCGGAAGCCGTGCCACAGAGCACACAGGCAGCCTGCAGACCCGGATGGAGCCCACACTGTGCCTGAAAGAAGCTTCGGGAAGGCCGGCTTGGCTGGTTTCTCAGCCGGTTTTATATCCCTGCCCACGCCCTCCCACCAGAGCATTTGGCTCTCTAGGCCCTTCCTTCTGCAGCTGCTTTCAATTATTTCAGGAATGGTTTCTAAAGTGTTTGCTCTCCCCCAATTTGGTCCTGCCTTTCCCCGTCTTCCCGGGCTTGGATTTCGACGGGCCATCAGAGCGAAGGGCAACGAATCCCAACCTCGTTTTATTTATTCGTTCTTTTGACAGTTTGCTTTCCTCTCAGCAACCGGTTAGCAAGAAAGAAGGTGGACAGGGTGACAAAAGTGGATTTACAACACCATTAGCGAGTTTTAAGAAGGCAGGCCCTCGTGGTGGCCGCTGCGGGACTGTTACACGTGGGCCGCGCAGGCAATCTGAAAAATGGTGTGCTGTCCGTTTAGAAAGGTCTCTTGGGGTGCCTATCAAGCTGCGTGCCTTTAAAAAAAAAGAGATGTTATTTATTTATTCATGAGAAACACAGGGAGAGAGGCAGAGACACAAGCAGAGGGAGAAGCAGGCTCCATGCATCCCGGGATCTTGACCTGAGCCAAAGGCGGACACTTAACCACTGAGCCACCCAGGCGCCTCAAGGTGTGTGACTTTTGGAGAGAGGAATGGAGAGACCAGAAGGAGAACAAGAGAAGCCATCCTCCATTTGAGATCTTGTGAGCCAGCTCTGTTTCCTCTGCTAACTGTCTAAAGTTAAACACACACACACACACACACACACACACCCAAAAAACCCACAGTAAACCCTCAATGGGGAAATATGTCAATATTTACAAAGGCTTCCCTTCTATCCACCATACCCTTGTGCAAGATGTATCATCTCTGCCTTGCAGTTTGGTTGTAGTTGAAATAAATGGTGCAAGAGGTGTTTTCGTTTATTTTTTTGTCTCCATAAAGGGGTGTAACCTACTTGCCAAGTCTGTGAGCATGCGTGCTCAATTGTGGACTTCATCTCTCTCGGAGGCGAAAAGCTAGGCCCAGTGCCCCTGGGATCTGAACGTGTGGTTCCTAAGAGTCTGAGCAGCGTAGATGTGGTTTTCGGGTCCCCTCGGACGCCCCGTTAATGCTTGTGCAGTTGTGATAAATGACAAGGCAGCTAAAAGGTTTTGTCTCGGAGCCGCATTTCCCAAAAGAGCTCGCTCCGTGGTGTGAGTGGAGTGGGCCGCTTCCTCCTGCAAGTGGTCTCCTAGAAGTTTCAGGAACTGTTGCTCAAGGGAAAATAGCTCCATCTGAGGGATTCTTTTGGAGCAAGTGAGCAAAGGCCCTGTGCGCAGGCCTCGCCTCAGCTGGGTGCGCTCCATGGTCCTTTGCGCGGTACGGTTCCGACGGTGCCGTAAGAGCAAATAAATACAGAGTGAGAAATCAAATGGCTTTTGTCAAGTGTGAAAGGGACCGCATCTAGCTCACACCAGAGCTGGACAGAAGCCGTAAAGGGCATCTGGTGTGAACATTTCCGGCTGCAAAATCTACCTGTTGCACTGAAACCACGACTATCGAGCACATGCTTGCAAGAACCACCCCCACCCAGCCACCCAGAAGCTTCCTGTTTCGTGTGGCTCAGGAGCAGGGCCGCACACTGCAGTACAGGCTTCATTGTCTTTGTACTGTTTCCAGGATGGAAGAAAGGACACTGTATGCTTGGCATTTTCAGGTATTCACGAATACTTTACATCTACCAATCTCTCCATGAGTACACAGACACTACAAGACGATAGAGGGGAGGGGTGCCTGGGGGGCTCAGTCGGGTAAGTGCCCAACCCTTGGTTTGGGCTCAGGTTGTGACCTCAGGGTCGTGACATCGAGCCCTGCATCTGGCTCCGTGCTCAGGGCAGAGTCTGCTTGGGAGTGTCTCCCTCTGCTTGTGCATTGTCCGAATGAATGAAAGAATAAATAGAATCTTAAAAAAAAAAAAAAAGGCAACAGAGAGGAGAGCGTAGAGCCAGCCTAGCCAGCCCATCTAGGCTTGGGGAGGAGTTGGATCATCTCCAAAACTCAAAGCAGTGTCGTTTCACAGAGGGGCTTCCAAGGAAGCATGGGGCTGAGACGGGGGAACGTGATTGACAGATGGTACGGCGATTCCTGAAGGTGGAACAGATGGGCTGGGCACGGGCAGGTTGCTTTGTGAGGCCAGAAGGCTTGCAGCCTCTCCTACCGAGTCCAGCATCAGGCAAAGACCGATTAGCGTGGAGGAGAATGTGGCCTCTCGCAAGGTTCCCATCAGCCCTAGCAAGTTAGCACCATGTATTCCCTACGGGATGGCTCGGGCCTCTCTTCTCAAAAGCTACACATACTCAGCGCCATTAAGGATGAGCATCTGGCCACCCTGTGACCCACACCGTCAAGGTTCTGATTGCAAGGTGAGCAGTTTCCTGATGATAGGAGATCCCTGTGACCATGGCCACAGGTCCCCAAGTAGGGGCTCCTGGGGCCTTTGGGCTCCTCCTTGAACTCTGCCCAAGGTTCACTTCAATGTGCTCTGAAGGCGACAGTTGGGGAAGGCTTTCTCTTCCCCCGTGTCAACTCAAGGAAACAGCAGAATGTCTTAGCTAGACACCGGGGCCTGTGCTTCTCCCCCCACTCTGCCCAACGGCTCAGAATTCCCGAATCTTCCATCAGTTGGGAGAAGGCTCACAGCCCACCGTCCCTGAATTAGCACGCGAGAGCAGTCGTCTCCTTCCCCACGTGCCTGGGTGAGCTTTTAGCCACCACTTCTGAGCATGGAAGCTGGGGCTGTCACATGGCACAGGTTCTATGGAATCACGATGGCCCTTTTATAAGCCGCAGGGTGCACCAAGTACGGGATGGCCTCGGGACTGACATTCTGGCCTCTGTTGCGTTGACTGGATTGCTAGCCTGTTGCCTTCCTCTCAATTTCATGCTATGAAGTCACTAATTTCCTAAATGAATTTTTATTTATTTTTTATTTTTTTAATTTATTTTTATTTTTTTTAAAGATTTCATTTATTATTCATGAGAGACACAGAGACACAGGCAGAGGGAGAAGCAGGCCCCATGCAGGGAGCCCGATGCGGGACTCTATCCCGGGTCTCCAGGATCACACCCTGGGCTGAAGGCGGCGCTAAACCGCTGAGCCACCCGGGCTGCCCCCTAAATGAATTTTTAATTATAACAACGATGCTTAAAAAAAAAAACAAAACAAAAAAAAAAACAACGATGCTTAATGACTGTGGAGAATTTCAACAAGACAGAAAAGCACGACGAAGGAGCGGGGAGGCCCTTAGGAGCCTCATCCTCAGGGAGCCAAAGTTGCTGTTCGTATTTTGATATAAATTCCTTCTGGCGTTCTTTTCTCCCCGTCTACATACTTTCGGGAACATGTGTCTCTTTTCTTACGAACCTGGGTCATGCTGCACGATCAATTTCGTTCCCTCTCTTTTTTTTCACGTTACGTAGTATTTTAGCCACATTACTCCCATTCTCCCACCACACGGTTATCAGTGAGCATCAGAAGGTGCTGGTGCACAGTATCGGACTGCCCTCCAGGTGCCTGTGCCGATTGGCAGTCATGTAGGTTCTCTTTATTGATCCAAGGATCCCTGGTCCCGAGGGCTGGCCGTGATGGTGCAGTGTCTTAAGGGAGAGTGCGGAGCACAGCCCAGCTCCACGTGTGGGATTTAAAGATCCAGGAGGAAAACCGATCAGATGTGGAGCTGAGGGTGCTTCCCAGGGTTGTTCCAGAAGGAAGTAACCTCTCGAGGACCGTTTTGTCAGAAGTACTGACCTTTATCAAAGAGACTCGCACAAAAGGCCCTCGACTTGAACGTGAAGAAGACATATACTTCATCCAAAATTTCCCTTATGCCGCCAAAGCCGCACTTCTCTATTCAAGTCAGGGTTCATGACCGGCTAGCCCATTAGGGTTTGAGGCCTCAGTAAGGGGGGAACGTGTGTCTGTGAGTAGCTCTTGCGAAAAGGGAAAGCAAATGCACAAGTTGACTTTTGAGGTCACTCGGGATGCATGGCGCAGTGGGCAACCTGGGGTGAGCCAGTGCTGGTCCTCTTCTGCTTCTGGCCAGAACTGGCTGCGTCACTGTCTGGTCTTCCACTGGGGATAACACTACCCGTGGGCTTCCCAGGGGGTGCTTGGCGTTGACTCGCTGTGTGTCAAGGTTGGGAGGAGGGGACCCGACGGTGCGTGCGAATGACGGGCAGGGAAGGCCAGCCGTGGCGTGGGCTCCCGCATGGCTAGCTAAGGTGCCTTGGTGGCTCACGGGATGAGGCTGGGGTTAATGGCCTTCATCCTCACAGAGTTTCTGGGGGGATTGAGCAAGAGACTCATGATCTGATCACAAGAGCAACAGGAGTGGCCACGTTGTGATAGCAGAGTGAAGCGGGCCTGGACGGAGTACAGCGCTTTCGAACACTCGGGGGGCCATTTCAACTGCAAAGCATGTCATCATCTCAGGCCATCGTGGAGAGGGGCCAGCTGAAGCCACCCCACCCGCATCCTTTTACCAGCACCCAGCTTTCAACGGGGCCGGGAAAACCCACTTGAGCTATACAGCTTGCTTTTCAGGGGTGTTTAAGCTGCTCGGTTTCCAGAGGTGCAAACTGGCAGCGCGGCAGGAAAGACAACTGCAGTTCGACCCAACGACCCGACGAGGGGACTGACAGCTCCGGAGACTCAAATGTCAAGGCCACTTGGGGTGTGGCTTCTCCGCTAATTCTGTTCTGTCAAACATAGTTTGAAAAATGTCAGCCCAGATTCCAGCTTGACTCCTCCAGCAGCCGCTAGTGGTGGGGCCCGGCCACCGCGCCCCCCCCCCCCATTTAAATGATGAAGAAGGAGTTTGAAAAACCATTCAGTTGATTTCGACACTTCCTGGGGGGCCGTGTTCAAACCGCAGTGTTCTCTTTTTGGGGCAAGTCGAGAGCCAATCACGATTGAGGTTTCTCAGCAGGTTCTGTCCATATTTGGCTGTGATCTTGCTTCATTCACCTAAATTTATAATATATGCGCTTGAAAAGCAAGGCCCTGAGAAGTGGGTGTCTGTCTCCGGGTTGTAAAAAGCGCCTTACCTCTACGCCTTTGGGCGTGCCCGTGACCGTACAGGGTAGCTTCAAAGCAAAGAAAGGAGTCAGGCAGGAAACTGAGTTTTAACTTTTATTTAAAAAAAAAAAAAAGACTTCAATTGTAGCTTCTGGCTTTGTACCATTTCCATGAAAATACATAGAAAACAGAAACTAGTTTTGTCTTGTGCAAAAAGAACCAGAAGTGGCTTATGAGATTAGGGGATATTGCAGAAGGAATGCCGCGTGCGTTCTTGATGCCTTGGAGGTCCGTTTCACAGAGGCTCCAGGAAATAAGTGCATCCTTCAGAGCTGCTTCTCAAGGGTTCTTTGGGAAGGATGATCAAGTCTTGTGGAAAGATATAGCACACATACAGTAAACCTCATCCTACCTTTTAATTTTAATTTTTATTGTTTTTCATCCTACCTTTTTAAAGTGAATAGTTAGTGACCGCTTTATAGGTACCGTCTGTTTCGTTCCCACCATCGTCCCACAGAGGAGCCCCTATTCTTATCCACATTTTGCAGATGAAGAAACTGAGTCAGAGTTTATTTGACTTGCCCACGGTGCCTGGGCCTGTAAATAGTGGAGCTAGGAATCCACATCAGCAATTGGATGCCCAAGATCTCGCTCTTAACCACACGTTAAGATTGGGGACCCCAATCTTTAAGGCCTTAACCTCCTCTGGCTCTCAGGATCCTAGGGAAAGTTGAGAGGTCTCTCAGTCCCTAGGAGATCACGTCCGGAACTGTCTCTGGTCAGAGAGGAGCCCACGATCCGCCAGCTGAGTGGCTCACTCAGAGCCTCAGTTACTTCTAGTCTCAGGAAACACTGCCAGCGAAGGCCCTTCTCCGTGGGCTGAACACGCACAGGCTGGAGCAGAGACCCAGCAACATGAGCCTCTGTGTTATCAAAACCAGGGGGACTAGAGAAAGGAGGGAGGTGGTGAGGCAGCCCAGCCTCCCCTGGGACTACAGAGGGGCCCGACCTCCTCCCTGCAGAGCAGTGGTCTCAAGAGGCAGGGGGCAATTTGGAGACATCCCCCCACGGGGACGGTTGGCAATGTTTGGAGACATCTGGGGTTGTCACAGCTCAGGGGAAAGTGCTACTGGCATCTAGTGGGTAGAGGTCAGGGATGCTGCTCAACATCCTCCAGTGCACAGGACGGACCCCCCTCAACAAAGAATGATGTGGCCCCAAATATCACCAGGGCTGCGGTGAGAGGCCCTGCCGGAGAGTCTTGGTTCAGTGCATTCCACCCACAGATCTGAGGAAGCTCTGTGTGGGGTTCCTTCAAGGAGTCATTCCGCAACCAGGAAGCCAGCAGCCTGCACGCACCACCACCACCAGACAGAAGGGGGGAGAGAGGGCGGGACCACGCATACGGGTTTCAGTTTACTGCCTCTTTCTTCCTGACAGAGAGAGGTCAGTGTTGGCCGCTGTTTACAGGCCTTGGGACCAACGGCCCAACGCAGGGGCCGGCCCCATGCAGTAGGCAGAATGATGGCCCCCAGAGATGTCAGGTCTTAACACCCTGGAGCCTGGGAATGTTACTTGATGTGAAAAAAAAAAATGGTCTTGGCAGGTGTGATTAAGCTAAGCTTCAGGAGATGGGGAGGTTAGCCTACGTTATCTGGGAGGGCCCTAACTGCGATGGCCAGCAACCCTATAAGAAGGAGGTGGATGGAGCGTGACGCCCGCACAGTGGCGAAGGCAGGCTGAGAGAGGAAGAGACCCCAAGGACGGGGCCGCAAGCCAAGGAATGTGGGCAGTCAGCAGAAGCAGGATAAAGCAAGGGACAGAGTCTCCCCTAGAGGGTGCAAGGGGAGCATGACCCCACCAACACCTTGATTTGGGCTGAACCCAGTGATACTGGGTTCAAGCTTCTGGCCTCTAGAACCATGAGACTAAATTCTCCTTGTTTTAAGCCATGAAGTTTGTGGTAATTTGTTACAGCAGCCCTAGGAAACCAGCACACCCTGATGCTCCTTGAACCCCCAAATCTCGCAGTTGAGGCTGAGGGGAAAATCCTTCTAGTACGGACAGAGCCAAAGCCCTTCTGGGGTAGGATTTGAGAGGGAAATGGAAATTTCCTCCCTCCAGATGCTTACTTCTGCCATCCTCCCTTTGAAGCACCGCCCCTGTGAAGACGTGGCACCTACCTTCCCTCTGCTTCTCTCTAACACCAGTTTCCAGCAAATGCTGGGCAAGGCATCTGGCAATCCCAGTGCTTGGTTCCGACCTGTCCGGGGCCGCCTGTCACCTTCTGCGATTTATTGTCAGCGTACGTGCGCTATGTCCCATCCTAGATTCTGAGCTCCTGGGAAGCAGGAACCCTGTTTGATTTATTGTGAAGTCTCCCGAGGACCACAGCACATCAGCAAGCACACAGTAGGTGCTCAATCAGTGGTTAAGGTGCTTCCCTTACTATGAGAAATGATACTTGATTTTTTTCGTTGCCTGGCAGTGAAGTAGCTCAAAGCCAGGTCTGATGCTTATAACCAGGAATCCTCCCACATTCTGCGGGATCTGCAGCAACAGGACATGGACATCATTAGCATTGTTTGTTTTTAATCTCGTGCATAATATACATGCGGCAAAATGCACAAATCCTACCTGCGCAGCTTGATGACCTTTCCCCCTCTCTATACTCTCTTATGACAACTGCCTGGATCAAGATACAGAATCTCTCCAATTGCCCCAGAACATTCCCCTGTTCCCTTTCGCAGGCAACCAACCTAGGCTCCTCACACGTCAGCAAACCACTGTTCCGTCTTCTACTCCATAAACTGGGTTTGCTTGCTTGTAAATTTCATTTAAAAAAAAGATTTTATTTATTTATTCATGAGAGACACACACACACACACAGAGAGAGAGAGAGAGAGAGAGAGGCAGAGACGCAGGCAGAGGGAGAAGCAGGCTCCACGCAGGAAGCCCGATGTGGGCCTCGATCCCGGGTCTCCAGGATCACGGCCTGAGCCGAAGGCGGATGCTCAACCGGCATCCCTAAAAATCTGTTTTCTTGTGTCCAAACCATGACTAATGATACTAATTTTGATGAAGTTCAGCAGACACCTTCCGTGCGGCCCGGCCGTTATTCCTAGGCGTGTAACCCAGGGAAGTGAAAGGCCAGGGCCGTAAAATACAACAGCGCTCACAGCAGCTTTACTCACGATAGGTCTAAACTGGAAATGGTCCAAACGCTCATCAACGGAAGAAAGGATACACAAATGGTGGCGTATCCTTGCAACGGAATCATGCACGACAGTTTTTTTTTTTTTTAAAGAAAAAACTACGGATTGAGATATAAAACATTACTCAAAAACATTACTTGGCGAGAAAGAAACCAGGTGATTCCATGTATATGAAATTTACATGGGGCGCCTGGGTGGCTCTTATGAACAAATAAATAACATCTTTAAAAAAAACCCAGGTTTTTAGACAAAAATGAAGCAGCGACCCTCTTTCTGTACTCATTTTCCCCGATTCTGTCCATTAGGGTAATTCCTTAAAGAAACAGAGTGCCACACGCATGGCTAATTGAATCAGCCGCAGAGAAAGCTGGAGGGTCACGAAGTGTGGAGAATCGAACAATCGCGCGCACATAAACACATTCTGCTATCATTTTCTACGCACACCAGCACATACCTTTATTTTTTTTTATTTTATTTTTATTTATTTTATTTTTGTTTTATTTTTTTTTAGCCCATATCTTTAAAGCTGGTCTTCCCTGGCATTAGGATCGAGCACTGTGCCCACATGAACAGGTTCCCTAGGAAAGAAAATAGTTTATTTTTTAATTATTTTTAAAGATTTTATTTATTTATTCATGAGAGACACAGACAGAGAGAGAGACAGAGAGGCAGAGACATAGGAGGAGGGAGAAGCAGGCTCCATGCAGGGAGCCCTACGTGGGCCTCGATCCCGGGTCTCCAGGATCATGCCTTGGGCCAAAGGTGGCACTTTTATTTTTTATTTTTTTAATTAATTAATTAATTGATTAATTTTATTGGAGTTCAACTTGCCAACATATAGTATAACACCCAGTGCTCATCGCATCAAGTGCCCCCCTCAGTGCCCGTCACCCAGTCACCAAAGGCGGTACTAAACTGCTGTGCCACCCGGGCTGCCGGAAAGAAAATATTTTATTATTTTATTATTTTTTACTTATTTATTTTTTCAAAAGAAAATATTTTATTTATTTTTATTTTTTTTATTTTTTATGATAGTCACAGAGAGAGAGAGAGAGAGAGAGAAGCTGAGACACAGGCAGAGGGAGAAGCAGGCTCCATGCACCGGGAGCCCGACGTGGGATTCGATCCCGGGTCTCCAGGATCGCGCCCTGGGCCAAAGGCAGGCGCCAAACCGCTGCGCCACCCAGGGATCCCCAAAAGAAAATATTTTAAAAGGAAAACGTGCTCTGTAAGGAAGCCCGGATTGAAATGACAACTGGAGGCAGCGAGAAGAATGTGGACTCTGCAGAGTGAGGGCAATCAGATCCTTCCGGGGTGTCCGTTCTGAGGATCTGAAAACGTCTGATTCCGCTGCCAAATCTGCAGCTCTCTTGAGGTCCCGGGCGCACAGACCTGCCCTGCTGCCAGCGGCCAGCTCCCTACAGAAGGGAGCTCCTGAGAACCAGCTGCTCCCCACTGGAGTCCCACTGAATTCAAGAAATCCTAAAGAGCTTTGCAAAAGTGACTAGAGAAGCGGAAACTATTTTAAGACCCTGTAGTGTTGTCAAGAGACTGTAGAGCTAAGACTGGGACCGAGTTTTGTCTTTTGCAAAAGGTGTGTTTCCCGGCAGCAGTGACTCATTACAAGACAAATTCCTTTTCACCCAAATGGGTGTTCATACAATTTTTCTAAAGGTGCACGCTGTCTGATTGCTTTCAGATTAGCTAACATCCCATCCTTTCTGCTATTTAAGACTTTGATCTTTACCCATGTGGTACGTCTTGTGCATCGCCGAGGGGCAACTCAGTTCTTTCTTGTAGAATCTAATGTGGTGCTTCTGGGATCCAATCTACCCCTTCTGTGTCTCATAATTTACCTGGTTTCCCTCAAATCTTCATACTGTTCTTTGCCCCTTTATTTCCCATCCATGAAAAAAAAATTGGCCACGTCTGAGTGGCACCAAATGGATCGAGTCAGCAAATACGAAACGTCGGTCGTGATAAATAAATAAAATCCTAAAAAAGAAAGAAAGAAGGAGAGAAAGAAAGAAAAAAGAAAGAAAGAAAAGAAAGAAAGAAAGAAAAGAAAGAAAGAAAGAAAGAAAGAAAGAAAGAAAGAAAGAAAGAAAGGTCAGTCACCAAGGTTGTATATCTGGCACCGGGAAATTAAAACAAAGGGGAGATTCGATATCTTTTTTTCTCTTGTTTTTCTTTGTTGTTGTTGTTGTTATTAAACGTTTGTTTTTCCATCTGTCACAATTTAGAGCTCCTGTGCTTTCCTCCTGTGTAGATAGTTGTTTTCTGGACAAAAATCAATCACCTGTTACTTGATCTTCTTTGCCATTTTTGAGAGAGACTGTTGATTGAGCTCATCCTGGAACTGTTTTCAGAAGAGAAGTGAGCTCTCTCAGGGGGGTTGGTAAACAATGCAGTGGGAACTGGCCCTACATTTTTAAAAAAAATATTTTACTTATTTATTTGAGAGAGTGAGTGATAGAGAGAGCATGAACTGGGGTGAGGAGAGGCAGAGGAAGAGGGAGACGCAGACTCCCTGCTGAGGAGGGAGCCCAACGCAGGACTCGATCCCAAGACCCTGAGATCCTGACCTGAGCTGGAGGCAGATGCTTAACCCACTGAGCCACCCGGATGTCCCGGCCCTACATTTTTTTATAGTGCTTTCCTGGATCTGTATTTATTTATTTATTTATTTATTTATTTATTTATTTATTTATTATTATTATTTTTTTATCTGTCACAATTTAGAGCTCATTTCTCCTTTATTCTAAAGGGCATGTAGGGTTGCTTAGGAAGCAGTGGTCATGGACTCTGGTAGAGGCCTCTTTTATTATAGAAGTCGATACTCGTCCCCCCAGAATCCCACATGGAGGTCCTCAGTGGCCTCCACAGCGGTGGGGCATATTGTTTACGGAAACACTTCCAGCATCAACTTATTAAAATACTTTTTAAGCCTTTAAAAAAAAAAAAAAGAAACACTTCCTTCTTAAGTTCTACTAGCACGAGTAAGTCTTCACTTGGAAAATAGTGAATGTATTAGTTTTATGCTTGTGGGTCCAACTTTCTTCATTGTTGATCATGCAGGTTTAGTTTACCAATAGTGTCATTTGTCCTTTTTATGTATACAGTTCTAAGAGTTTTAAGAAACAAAATCATAGATAATGTTTTATTTTATATATTTTGAAATTTATATGTTATATCATTTAAGTGTGAATATGTTTCTGTTAAAAAAAAAAAAAGAGACAAAAGGCCCAACATGAAGTCACTTGTGCTAAACCTATGTCAACAAACCGAAGCTTAATATCTAACCTAAATGCAATTTCAACTTTTTCCAAGATTTCAGTCCTAACCTGTCAGTCCGGAATTTTCTGGTCAGCAGCAATGAGAAAATCTGCTGCGTAGATTATTTTTTTTGTGCCCCAAAGGAAGATGTAGTAATTCAGCCTTTCCTTATCCCTCCCCCTTCTGCCTGTAAGAGCTTCCCATTTTGTACGGTTCTTCAGAGCTCCTTTCTACATGGTAAGTGGGTGTTGCCTGATTCATAAAATCATTGAATAAAGCCAATTGGATCTTCAAATCTAAAAAAAGAAAGAAAGAAAGAAAGAAAAAAAGAAAGAAAGAAAGAAAGAAAGAAAGAAAGAAAGAAAGAAAGAAAGAAAGAAACCAAGTCATGTCACGACCACCACAACCAAGACAGAGCATATTTGTCTCACCTCAAAAAGTTTCCCACCACTTCCCACCAATCCCCAATTCCTGGCAACCATGAGTCTGTGTCCCTATAGATTGGGTTTTTATAGAATGCCATATAAATGGAATCTTAACAGTACGTCATCTTTTGTCTCTCGTTTTCACTCCCCATAATGCTTTTGAGACTCATTTATGTTGTTGTTGTTTTTTTTTAAGATTTTATTTATTTATTCATGAGAGACCCACAGAAAGAGAGGCAGAGACCCAGGCAGAGGGAGAAGCAGGCTCCATGCAGGGAGCTCGATGTGGGACTCGATTCTGGGACTATGGGATCACGCCCTGAGCCAAAGCAGACACTCAACCGCTGAGCCACCCCGGGATCCCAAGACTCGTTCATGTTGTTGAACGGATCGGTGCTTTCTTCTTTTTTATGGCAGAGCAGTATCGATCACAGTATGCACCACGGATTGTTTATGTTTCCTTGTTGACGGGGCATTTGGGTTGTTCCGAGTTTGGGGTGATTATGCACGGGGCCGCTATAAACCTTGTCTGGACAGACGCTTATGTGGGCGTGTGTTTCCATCTCTCCTGTTGCCTTACTTTGGGCCGTTATAACACAGTGCCATGGACCCAGTGGCTTATAAAAAGCAGAAATTTCAAAAAAAAAAAAAGCAGAAATTTCTATCTCACAGTTCTGGAGGCAGGAAGATCGAGATCAGGGTGCCAAGCATGGTCAGGTTCTGGGGGGGAGGCTCTTCAGGGTCACAGAGGGCTGTCTTCTCGTTGTGCCTCAATGGCAGAAAGAGGGCAAGGGAGTGCTCACTTTGGCAGCTCACACATCAAAATGGAACCACTACAGAGAAAATTAGTGTGGCCCCTGTGCAGGGAACACATGCAATTTTGTGAAGTATGCCATATTTAAGAGAGAGAGAGAGAGAGAGAGAGAGAATGTCCTTTTTTAAGTTCACTGATCCTGTTCCTGGGGCTTCACCCTCATGACCTGGTCACCCCCCAAAGCCCTACCCGATACCATCATACTGGGGTTGGGAGTGGGAATGCTGAGTTACGTGCTGAGTGCAGATTCATGTTTGTTTGTTTGTCTTAAAAGATTTAATTAATTTATTTATCTGAGAGAGAAAGAGGACTCGAGAGGGAGACGGAGAGAATCTGAAGCAGACACTGCGATGAGCGCAAAGCCTGACGCCGCCCTCAACCCCACGACCCTGAGATCAGGACCTAAGCTGAAACCAAGAGTCGGCCATTTGGGCCCCTGGGTGGCTCAGTGGTTGAGTGTCTGGCTTTGGCTCAGGTTGTGATCTCAGGGTCCTGGGATCGAGTTCCACATCGAGCTCCCCGCAGGGAGCCTGCTTCTGCTTGTGTCTCTGCCTCTCTCTGTGTGTGTCTCTCATGAATAAATAAATAAATCTTAAAAAAAAAAAAAAAAGAGAGAGACACACACTTAACCGACTGAGCCACCCAGGTGCCCTGAGTGCACGTTCGTCTTACAAGGACTACCCGTTTTCTAAAATGGCAGGACCCTTTTCCATTGCCGCTAGTGACCCATAGGATTTCCAATGGCTTCACATCCTTGGCAGCATTATCAGTTTCAAAAAAATTGTAGCCACTCTTACTAAACTTATGCTGGGTTTAGTTCATATTTCCCTCATGACTAATGATGTTGAACATCTACTCATGTATTTATTTGCTATCAGCCTCTCTTCTTTAGTGAAATGTTTGAGCCAATCTTTCGGTGACTTTTAAATTGAGTTGTTTGTTTTGTTTTTATTATTGGAATGTGAGAGTTGTTTAGATAATTCTGGATCTGAGTCCTTCATCAGATATGTGATTTGTAAATATTTTCTCCCTGTCTCGTCTTGCCTTTTCATTCTCTTACCAGTGTCCTATTGTGCACTCTGAATCATTTTCACAGTGCTAGGATTGTTCCTTGCCCCACTCCTGACCCCTCCACCATCTTGGACAGCAGGGTAGGGAGCTAGGAGGTGCCACTGGCTTTGGTCCAATCTCTGATACTCCAGCTGTGGGTTAAGGTCAGTCTCCTAATCAAAGGATGTTCACCTAAACAATGGACACTTCACTCCCTAACTGTCGTGTGTGCATAGAATCATTCAGAAAGTTCGATTAACATGCAGGTCTCCAAATTGCACTCCTGGAGCTGTGTATGCAGTAGGTGTGCGGCGAGGTACGGGTTGTTGCAATATTCAACAACGACCCACATTATCTAGATCTGGGTGGCTTTGGGATGGTATTTTGAGAAACCCCGAGACTCTAATGTCACTGACGATGTGTCACGTCCTCTGTGGTCAGGATGCAAGGTCCAGGCCTAAACAAACTGGTGTGGGATTAAGTCAGGGGAGGGAGACGTAACCATACAACTAGACAAAAAGAAGAAACACCAAGGATGTAGAAATGTGAGGATACTTTTTCCAAACATTGCCCGTCCCTTCATCTGTCTGTCTCTGCTGGTTTAGGCATGTCTCATTCTGCGCAGACGTCTTTTAAAAGTGCTTTTCAAGTGCAATACTTGATTTGAATAGATACTGGGTGGATAGGTGGCTGATAAGTAAACTATGGCACATTCATAAATGTCAGGAAATTCTTGTTTTTTAAGATTGCATTTATTTATTCATGAGGGACACACAGAGAGAGGCAGAGACACAGGCAGAGGGAGGGGAAGTCGGCTCCCATCCTGGGACTCCAGGATCACACCCTGAGCCGCCGAGCCCCCCAGCGTCCCTAAATGTCAGGAAATTCTTAACCTGGATCTCGAATAATAACACCTTCTCCTGGGTGCCTGGGTGGCTCAGAGGTTGAGTGTCTGCCGTTGGCTCAGGTTGTGATCCCGGGGTCCTGGGATCGAGTCCCGCATTGGCCCCCCCCTCCCACAGGGAGCCTGCTTCTCCCCCTGCCTGTGTCTCTGTCTCTCATGAATAAAAAATAAAATCTTAAAAAAATAACCCCTTCTCCTTAGGTCAGGTACAAGGCTGCCAGGTGCAGCACCATGATAGGTTCTGGTCCATTTTTTTTAGATCCACCCCACTTCATAGAGGTCATCCTGAACTTTTCACTGGGGATGTGTGGAGCATCTTTTGTCTTATGATAAAAATTTGGGATCACAGGCAGAACTTATTCTGCACATTTTCAAACAATTCCATGAGGGATGTTGGAGTATGAGTCATTACTGGTTTTTACAGAAAAGGAAACATAGACAGTAGCACCCCAACACCCAGCTTCACGGAATCCGGGCATCCAAATGTTTGGACTGTGTGACACCAAACTATCAGTAGGCCTGAGGTCCTTCCTGAATCGGACGCGCTGTTCTGACATTGCATAATTACAACCAGGATGATTTCAGTTTTATCTACAGACAGAAACCAACTGGGACTGACTGACCTGATTTTCTGTGTTAATTAATCAAATGTTATTGTTCAAACTTGTTGGTACCTCTCAGCTGAAATAATTTGAAAGGCCTGTTGTTTTAATCCTGTGGTGGATCTCTGGGTCCCTCATGAAATAAAATAAATAAAATCTCTTTTAAAAAAATCCTGTGGTGGAACGTTTCAAGTCGCAACTGGCTAACAAGTCTCCTAGGGTAGGGTACCTGAGGCTCTAGCAGACACGAGTGACCAATGACTGGCGACCAAAGGTGGCACAGTAGTAGGACAAAGCCTGGAACGGGAGGCAAGACCCACGGATCCTACTGCTTGTTGGAGCCGAGCTCGGCCTCCGTAAGCTTGCATGAGAGTAGATACTTAAGGAAACATAAATTTGTAGGAAGACTAAAACCAAAATGGTTAACCACTCTCTCTAAATATAATCCATGCCCCCAAAGCGGGCAAGCAAACAAACAAAGCAATCGGAACAATCCGAGTTGTTCATGTACCTCCCCTACAGAGGGGACCCGAAACCAGGAGGTCACAGGATTCAACGAGGGAAGCGGAGAACTATTTTCTTTACACTAAAACAGTATCTAAGTCATGTATAAGTAACAGTGAACACTTAGAAAATAAGGAGAAGACTGATCAATGAATAAAATCAATTCTTCTGCTACTCGGTTAAAAACCACTGTTAGCCCGCCAGTGTATAATCTTCGATGGGTCCATGCATGTTTATGATACGTGGCTATCTCCAGTGGCTGCTGTCCTGACATCTGCTTCTTGGACGTAATGCTATATTGTGAAGCTCCCGGTGTGCCAAGCAATATGCCTCCTCGTTATCCCTTTAAACAGCCTTACTAGCCACTCTGGAAAACTGTGTGCAGGTTCCTCAAAATTGTTAAAAATAGATCTGCCCTACGACCCAGCAATTGCACTGTTTGGGATTTACCCCAAAGATACGGATGCAGTGAAACGCCGGGACACCTGCACCCCGATGTTTCTAGCAGCAATGTCCACAATAGCCAAACTGTGGAAGGAGCCTCGGTGTCCATCGAAAGATGATGGATAAAGAAGATGTGGTTTATGTATACAATGGAATATTCATCAGCCATTATAAATGACAAATACCCCCCATTTGCTTCAACGTGGATGGAACTAGAGGGTATTATGCTGAGTGAAGTAAGTCAATCGGAGAAGGACAAACATTGTATGGTCTCATTCATTTGGGGAATACAAAAAATAGTGAAAGGGAATCAAGGGGAAAGGAGAGAAAATGAGTGAAAATATCAGTGAGGGTGACAAACCATGACAGACCCCTAATTCTGGGAAACGAACAAGGGGTAGTGGAAGGGGAGGTAGGTGGGGGTTGGGGTGACAGGGTGATGGGTACCGAGGGGGGCACTTGACAGGATGAGCCGTGGGTGTTATGGTATATGTTGGCAAATTGAGCTCCAATAAAAAAAATTAAAAAACAAATAAGATCATAAAAAAGTAAATTCTGCTTATTAGACTCGATATCTTTGTGTATTAGAATACATGCTTGTAAAATATTGTATTTTGGTTAAATGATTTTTAGAGTTGCAACAAAAGTGGAGTATTTGGAGAGTCACAAAAATATCTAAAAGATTGTATGTGTTTATAAAACAGAATAAAGAGTCATAAAACTGCAAAAATAAAATAAAATAAAATAAAATAATTAAAATAAAATAAAATAAAATAAAATAAAATAAAATAAAATAAAATAAAATAAACAGCCTTACTGTATTCTTCGAATGGGCTTGGAAGTGTTAGCAACTCACGCACAACCATGCCTCCTGGGTGCCCAGCACTGTTGGAAGCCCTCTGACACCATCCCTGTGGGGTGGCTCGCACGAGGACTCCTGTGTTACAGCCAGGGAAACTGAGTGAAGGAGAGACTGATGAACTGGGTAGCTGAGGTTCAAGCCCAGATGGTCTGGTTCTAGAGTTCAACTTCTTAGCACTTGGCTCCATTGCTTCTCGCTGCATCCCCTTGGTTATTTCAGTCACAGATTTCATACTTTTGTTTATTTTTTATTTTTATTGTTTTACTTTATTTTTTCATTTATGTATTCATGAGAGACACCCAGAGAGGGGCAGGGACACAGGCAGAGGGAGAAGCAGGCTCCCTGCGGGACCGCGGGACCCCGCCCTGGGCCAAAAGCAGATGCACAAGCACTGAGCGACCCAGGCGCCCCCGGATTTCATCCTTTTAAACGGGGCGACTTGGCCCCATCGGGCCTCGCAAGGCTGGTGGGGCAGGGGTGGAGGCAGAAGGCGGAGCGCTGAGCATCTTTTAACAAGAGGCTAAGGGGGGTGGGGGGCTATTCTTTGGGGTGAGATCAGATTAGAAGGCTTGGCTCTCACGGTGGAGAACAGGCCGGTGCATAAAGTCAGTGCAGTCCGGGGGCGGGGGGCTGCTCTCAGGCCTGTGCCCGAGGCCCACTGTCACCCCGCGGGGGGCCTCACGCCGGCGTCGGGTCTGGGCGGGAAGGGCAGCCCGGGGATCGCAGCCCGGCCCTGCACTCGCGGAGCGCGCTCTCTTTGCAAAGAGAAAGGGAAGTCCTCGCCACTGGGGCGTCGGCGCCAAGACCCGGAAGTGAGGAGTCATTTGGGTCTGGGCGTGGTGGGAAAGAGAGCCGAGAATTACCCACAGGCGGGCGGGGCGGGGCCTGGGGCTGGGAGCCGGCGGCAGGGGCGGGGCCTGGGCGGGGCCTGGGCGGGGCCTGGGCGGGGCCTGGCCGGGGCCTGGGCGGGGCCTGGGGGCGGGCGGGCCCGCCGGCGCGCGTGCAGAACTAGGAGGAACGCGTTATAAAGGGTGGGGACAATCCGAATCCACCTTGCCCCTCCAAGCTAGTCAGCCGGCTGCGGTCCCGAGGCGTTGGGGAAATGCAAATGAAGACCCCAAGAAGCCAGAGCTCGCACCCCGAGGCTGGCTTTCGTTTTAACAGGCGGGCAGCAACAACGGTGGATGAGGCCGGCCTGAAACGGAACCCTCCTGTGCTGCGGGGGGGCGGGGGGCTGTCACATGGTGCAGCCACTTCCGAAGGCAGTTTGACACTTCCTCAAAAGGTTAGCGTAGGGTTGGCACGGGACCTGCAATTCCTCCTCTCGTATAGGCCCCAGAGAAATGAAAATCTAGGTCTCTACGAAAGCCCAAGCGGGCGTCAGTCAAGGCCTTCTTGCTAATGGCCAAGCGCCCGGAACAGCCCAGGTGACCCTGCACAGGCACAGCAACGAAAAGTGGCCCATCCATGCAACGGAGGGTCATCCAGCTGCAAAGAGGGACGAAGCATGGGTGCGGGCTCCACGGCCGGCCGTGCACAAACCTTGAAAACATGCTAAAGGGGGATCCCTGGGTGGCTCAGTGGTTGAGCGCCTGCCTTCCGCCCGGGACATGATCCTGGAGTCCCGGGATTGAGCCTGCTTCTCCCTCTGCCTGTGGCTCTGCCTCTCCCTGTCTCTGTATCTTTCATGAATAAATAAATAAAATCTTAAAAAAAAAAAAAAGAAAACATGCTAAGGGAGGGATCCCAGGTGGGTGGCCCCATCTGCTTTCCACTCAAGTTCTGATCCCAGGGTCCTGGGATCGAGCCCTGCTTCGGACTCCCTGCTCATGGGGGTGTCTGCTTCTCCCTCTCCCTGGCTTCTGCTCTCTCTCAAATACATAAATAAAATCTTTAAAAAAAAAATCAATACTGCTAAGTGAAAGAAGCCAGCCACAGAAGGCCACCGATTGTATGATTCCATGTATATGCCACATCCAGAAAAGGCAAACCCATGGAGCAAGTACACTAGCAGTTGCCAGGGGCTGGGGACATGGAGAAAGGAGGATGGACTCCTACTTGGCATACAGTTTCCTTTTAGGGTGCCGAGAATATTCTAAAATGCATTGTTGCGATGGCAACCCATTGCTGTGACCATACTCACAGCTGCTGATTGTATACTTTATTTTATTTATTTAGTTTTACAGATTTTATTTTATTATTATTTTTTTTACAGATTTTATTTATTCATTCATGAGAGACACAGAGAGACAGATAGGCAGAGGGAGAAGCAGGCTCCACGCAGGGAGCCCAGTGCGGGACTCGATCTCGGGTCCCCAGGATCACACTCTGAGCCGAAGGCGGGCGCTCAACAGCCGAGCCACCCAGACGTCCCTGAATTGTATACTTTAAATAAGACATATGGCTTGGGAGTTATAGCTTCCTTGGCGGCATTATGCTAAGTGAAATAAGCCAGAGGACCAGAAATACGGTGTGACTTCACTTGCGTGGGAAATCTAAAACAGCCGAAATCCTAGAAAAAGAGAGTAGAGGGGTGGGCGTGGGCGAAAAGGGGAGATGTTGCTCAGAGGGGACAAACTTCCACTTGTGGGACGAATAAGCTCTGGGGATGTCGTACACAGTATGGTGACCATACACAGTGACATGGTGACAATGTTAATACTATATGGCATGCTGGAAAGCTGCTGACAGAGGAGATCTTATGTGTTCTCACCACCAAAAAAATACCCCCCAAAACATTATGTGAGGTGGAGGAAGTGTTAACTACCCCGGTGGTGGTAATCACTTTGCCATATAAACGTGCATCAAATATCAGCACGCTGTCCGCCTTACAGTAACCCAACGTTCCATGTAAATGGTGTCTCAATAAAGCTGGGGGAAAAGTGATGGGGTTGAGAGCACAGGAACAGGAACAGGAGCCTGAGGCCTGAAAGGCCACGTGTGCCTGGGGAAAGAGGAGGACCGTGACCGAGCTCGCTATAGTCTTTGGAGGGCAGGTCCAACAGATAAAATTAGTCATTACAGGCACTTCGGCATTATTTTCCAAGGACAATGGGAACTCTCTGGTGCCTACAAAACCCAGCAGTTACAGAACCCAACCCGCATTTTAATAGCTCTCTCTTCTTGAACTGCTGCAGCACAAGCAGATTGCTGTTATAGCTAAGAAAACCAGGTAGAGATCATTAACTTACAACTTTAGAGTTAAACTTAGCACGCGCTTCTTTCTTTTTTTATTTATTATGCATGCTAGGGAAATGAGGACACCAAAATACTTGTCTGGTGAAACACAAGGAGTGCATTATCGTGTGAGTAATGAGGTGAGCCGTTGACTCTGTAGCCCACGGTGATGGTGTTCTCTAGCTTCTAGGAATTAACAACTATAGGACACAAGTGGAGAATTGAACTCTTTTATTCATGGTCAGCAGCATATCGGCATCCCACACAGATACGGGTTTCATCGCAGAAGGAGCGAGTGGAGGCATATCTCGCAGAGGTCATGATGGGGTGGGCCAAAGCCCACCTGCGTGTCAAACGTCAGGTCAGTGGCTTCCCGGTACAGGTTCCCAGGAATCCTTTTGGCCTCTTGGCTGAAGCTGAAGAAGTTGTTGGGACTAAGGATTGCGGGTCAGACTTCTGAGCCTAATGCTGCCAAGTGAGAGGGGCCTCAGGGAGGGTCAGAGAACGTCTCAGGCAAATGGGAGACGGAGCTGGGTGGGAAGACAGCGGAATGATGCATACATTCTGGAAAGAAAAGGCTCAGGTGTGCCACCTGCCAGGGTCCCGGGGGTGCCCAGGTTTGTGTGCACCTGTTCCGAGTTCCTTGATAGCGGGAGGCTGGCGAAACTTCTGGAGGAGCCAGGGTCTCCTTCTGGAGATGGTGGCATCACTGGGAAGAAACTTCCCCCTACAGCTCCTGGCATTGACGTTAGCAAGACAAGAAACAAAATATGAGGAGTGGCAGTTGAAAACAATTACAGAGCAGCCTGGGTGGCCCAGAGGTTTAGTGCCAACTTCAGCCCAGGGTGTGATCCTGGAGACCCGGGATCGAGTCCCACATTGGGGTCCCTGCGTGGAACCTGTTTCTCCCTCTGCCTGTGTCTCTGTCTCTGTCTCTCTCTCTCTGTGTCTATCATGAATAAATAAATAAAATCTTTAAAAAAAGAAAACAATTACAATAGAAGATTCAGGTGTACACGCACACGCACATACATGTGTGCGCACACCCCAAACGCCATTCTAGGGAATTTCAAACACATTGAAACTTAGTGAAGAGAATCCATGGAGAAGAGAGAAGGTCAGAAAGCCTGGCTTCTTGTCGTAACTTCACTACCATTATCTTGGAATACGTTCCATTGTCTGCATATATCAAAATCCATTTAGTCTCGTGGCGATAAACTTTCGAAGTTCTTCTATCCATTTCGCGCTACAAACTATGCTGCAGCAAACTTTCTGTATCTACGTGTGTACATCTCTGTTGGGAGAGAACTTACGTGCCACGCAAACTGCAACACGTGTCACCAAATTGTTCTTCAAAGATGTTGAGACAATTTACAAGTCCACCAAAATTGTACGTGAATGTACACTGACTTTCTGGCCACTACTGGGTGTTGCAAATGTCAACTTTGGGGGCCACTCCTAGTTTTTTTTTTTTTTTTACGATTTTATTTATTTATTCACGAGACACTCCTAGTTTAGAACAGTTTCTCGTTGTTGTCCTCATTTGTGATTCTTCAGTTATAAGTGAGAGTGGGTATCTTTTCAGAAGTTCAGTGGCCCTTTGCTTTCTTCCCCTCCTTTCGCCCCTCCAGAAACTTCCTGTTTGCCTCCTTTCTATTGGCTTATCCACCAATTGTCCTCATTGATTCGTGTGAACTCACTTTTATCGGTGCTGCCATGTTTTTCTCAGTCTTTGGCTTTAGAAATAACATTTTCTGAAATAAGGAGCTTCGTAGTTTTCATGTAGCTAAATGTAGAGATAATTTCCTTTATGGCTTCTGAATATTACGTCTTGCCTAGAAGGCCCTGCTTTCCACCAAGATTTGAAAAGTATACACTTTCTAGAATTATCACACGATCTGGTCATTCCGCTCCCAGGCGTATGCCCCAGAGAATCAACAACAGGGAGTCGGACAGATCCTTGTACACCCATGTTCCCAGCAGCATTAGTCGTGCTAGCCCAAAAGTCGAAACAAGTGTCCACCAACAGATGAATAGATGAACAAGATGTTGTCTATCCACACGACGGAATAGTATTCAGCCATAAAAATGGATGAAATGCTAGTATGCACTACAACCTGGATGAATCTTGATGACTTTATGCCAAGTACAAAGGGCCCGTTACAAAAGGACAAATATTATATGATGCCACTCCTACAAGGTACTGGGAGAAAGGCAAATTTGTAGAGACAGAGAGTAGGATTGTGGTTACCAGGGGCTAAGGAAAGAGGGGAATGGGAAATCATTACTGACCGCATACAGAGTGTCTGTTTGGGATGATGAAAAAGTTCTGGAGATGCATCGCGGTGATGGTTGTGCAACACTGTGAACGTACTTGATGCCACGGGTCTGTCCTTCCTTTCTTTCTCTCTTCGTGTCTTTGCTCCATTTGCTTATCTTCTGCTTTGAGTCACCATGGTTTAAATGCCTCTCCCAAAGGGGCACCTGGGTGGCTCAGTGGTTGAGCATCTGCCTTTGGCTCAGATCATGATCCTGGGGTCCTGGGATCGAGTCCCGCATCGGGCTCCCCGCATGGAGTCTTCTTCTCCCTCTGCCTCTCTCTCTGTGTCTCTCATGAATAAATAAATAAAACCTTTAGAAATAATAATAAATGCTTCTCCCGTGTATTACAGAAAGTTGGATTTTTTTAATTCAATCTGAGAGATTTTTTTAAATAAAATAAAATTATATTTATTTCTTTCACTTCTCTTGTTACACATTTACCTATACGTTTGAGCTTAATTCTGTAATCTTATTTTATCTTTCCCGCATGTGAGTTTTTCATCTGATCATTCAGAAGATTTCTATTCATAGTTTAGTACCTCGAGGGGTCACTTCACAAAATGAAATACTAAGCATTTCAATGACTGTATAATAATTTATCACATGATAAGATCCTACTTTACTTTTATCATTTCCCTTTGTTATAAGTTTAGATTGTTTCCAGTGTCTCGCGAATCTGGGGTAATGTGATGATAAACATCCTTGGGCTCACATTTTCTCTTCCTATATATCAGATGCTCTCCAGAGACTAGACTCAGAGGATAGAATAATGATCTCAAAGAATTTTAATATTGCAAATTCCCGGTCTCTATTGTAAAATTGTCCCCCCCCCCAAAAAAATTATTTTCCCTGCACTCTGTGACAATTTGTACTCCAAACATTCACATAATTGGGAAAAAAGTCTTAGTTAATAGAGGAGATTTGCCCAAATCTTAGCCTTAAGGCCAGGATAGCCTTGGGATAAAACCCTGTGGTTTGCATTCTGAAACAAGTTACTAGAGGGAGTTCCATAGCAATTCACTTCACTTCTATCAAATTTTGAACTTTTATTTTTTAAAAGATTTTATTTATTTATTTGAACGAGAGAGAGAACAGTAGCAGGGAGAGGGGCAGAGGGAGAAGCAGACTCCTCGCTGAACAGGGAGCAGGACTTGGGCCTCGATCCCACGACCTTGGGATCACGACCTGAGCCAAAGGCAGATGCACAACCAATTGAGCCACCCGGGTGCCCCGGACTCCTTTTCTTGATGAAGGATTTCAGAGAAGGAATCTCTCATATTTCTATGGATTTCTTATACCACAAATAGCCCCAATAGCAAACTACTTTAGCCTTTTTTAATTGCAGTGGAAAAAGAAGAGTGTTCCAAAGATCTTTTAAACAAAGAACTTAAGTTTATGGAAACTTATGTATAAGCCCATGAAGTTATCAGCAGGTTGTAATGAAGTGCAAATCAAGAAATTAATTGAGGGAAAAATAGCATCACAGCGGTTCTGGCTTCTGTTTCACGTCAGCAGGGCCTAGAAGTTCTTGCAGCAAGTGCGCTGGCGCCTTGGGTATCACTGAGTGACTCGTGGCTGGGCTCTTTAGGTGAAGGATTTTAACAGATGACAGACTAGGAAGTCTCCTTTAGATTAGTTCAAGTTACGTGGCATCTTCAGAGGAAAAAGAATTCAGGGTATTTATGTTGTTCCTCACTCCCATAATCTTGCTTGTTTACATAAACTCTTTAGAGTCTCCGTGTGAACTTTCCAAAGCATTCCACAGCGATGTGGAGTGATAAGTTCTCTTTGCTGGATCTGTAATCATAGACCACGTGAAAGGGGAATTTACGGCGTCCCCCCTGCCACGGTCCAAAATCCGAAAGGGCGGGTAAATACTACATGTCCATGCTTCTCCGGCCCTCATCTTCTGCTCCAACTTTTGAGTAGGAAATATGTTAGACTTCTTCTACCTGTAATTTCTCCCCAGGCTGACTACCTTCCTTGTAGGACAGGAGTCTGCAAACTCCGGCCCAGGGCCCAAATCCAGCCCACCGTCTGTGGTTCTATAGCCTAGGAGTTGAGAATAGTTTTTCCATTTTCAAATGATTGGAAAAAAATCAGAAGAAGATGACTATTTCATGACATGAAAATTATATGAAATTCAAAATTCAGTGTCCACAAATTAAGTTATATCGTAACACAGCCAGGCACGATCGTTTACGTATTATCTAGGGCAGCTTTCGAGCTACAATGGCAGAGTTGAGTCACTGTGACAAAGACAGAGATTCTGTGCCCACAAAGCCAAAAATATTTACTAACTGACGCTTACAGAAAAAGTTTGCTGACCTACCTCTGTTTTAGAAGATTCATTAGATTCCGAAGGCTTGCTAAGAGCCGCTAACATGGCCTACGAGATCCCATTTGTTCAAAGTTGGAGCAACTGATCCCCATTACAATGATCCACTACTGTGGTCCAGACTTCATAGACTCCTCCAACGTGAGCCTCTCATTTTTGGTTCTTTCCTGCCCACTAAGGGATCAAGTCCTGTTCAACTGCTAAAAATTCTGTAGTAGGGGGGCATAGCGGGCTGAGCATGTGAGTATAAATGAGGTTGTAGTGAGCTAATGTCTCCAGAAATATGGTCTAGGGCGTGCTTCTCAAACTTCAACGTGCATTTCTGTTACCTGGAGCTCTTGTTAAAATGCAGATTCTGATTCAGCAGGTCCAAGGTGGGCCTGGGATCCTACATTCCTCCCAGGCTCCCAGGGGATGCTGCTGCTGTTGGCCCACAGACCACACTGGGAATGGCCCCGGTCTATACTACCGACGTCTGTTTCTTCAACTGACTTTGTTGCCTTTTCATCTTTGAATTTCTGTAATACCAGCCAAAATACCAATTTCTGTAATCCCAAATTGTGATGGATGGCTTATATATTCTATTAAGATATTAGTCATCTCCTTACCTCATGACTTATACCTTTTATTATAAATAGACTGTGTCTTCTAGAATTTGGATAGTAAGCCTCTCCTCTTTAGACCAAATCATGCACTAGGCTCAGTTTGCCTTTAGCCTCCTGATTCTTTTGTCTTTTTTCATCCCCTCTTTTCTTATGGGCCCCAGGTGTAAACCTCCTAAGCCTTCCTACTCTTGTCTTACTCCTGGGATCAGTCCCCATTCTGATTCCTCCCCTCACCCTTGGGCCTCCACAAGTCCCTCTGCACTCCAACCTGATGAACACAGGAGTCTTAAAGAACCTTGGGGAACATCCACTCCAGCTCCCTCATTTTGCAGGTGGGCACACCACGATCTGGAGAACAGAGGTGACACTCCCAAGGTAACCAGCTTTCAGTCCTTGAACTTAGCTCTCTTGGGCCCAGATGGCCTAAAAATCATCAACAAGGAATTGTTCAGTTGACATCAGGGTACGTTTGTGTCATACTTCCCTGCTCACACGTACTTGCAGTGAAGCAGGATCTTTCTAGAGTGATTCTTTTTTTTTTCTTTTCTAGAGTGATTCTAATGGTTGTGGCTCCATATACCATGATGGGGTAGCTGGGGACAATAGCTTGGAAGCTCTGGGCCTTTTCCTCCCACCTCAAATCTATACTGATAAGGGCTCTTTCATTTGGCTTCCTGCATTAGAGAAATGGAGGTAAGATTCCCATAACGTCAAGTTAAAAAGTGAACAATTCAGGACATTTAGAAGATTCACAATGTTGTGCAGCCATCACCTCTATCTTGTTCCAAAATATTTCATCAACCCCAAGGGAAACTCGTTAGCATTTACTCCTCATCCTCCCTTCCCTAGGCCCTGGCAACCACCAATCTGCTCACTGTTTCTATGGATTGGACTATTCTGGACATTTCATGTAAATAGAATCATACAATATATGACCTTTTACAGCTGGCCTCTTTCACTTGCCATCGTGGTTTTGAGGTTCATCCATGTGTAGTCTGTATCGGTGCTTCATTCCTTGTTATGCCTGAACCATCTTCCATTGGCGGCATATACCATGATTTATCCATTTTTTCATTGATGGCCATTTGGGTTGTTTTGACCTTTTGGCTATTGTGAACAGTGTTGCTAAGAACTTCGCTGGATAAATATCGGCGTGAGGCCCTGTCTTCAACTCTCCCCGGTAGATACCTAGGTGTGGAATTGCTGGGTCATAGGGCAAGTCTATGTTTAACTTTTGGAGCATCTGAATTTCGTTTCAGAGGTTTTACTCTTCTTCCACGCTATCACGCGATGTCACTATAAGGACAAATGAGATAATCAGGCACTGGAGAAGTATCTCACTATATAGTATCCTTTAAAAAAAAAAAAAAAAGATTTGACTCAATCCCAGGACCCCGGGATCACAACCTGAGCCGAAGGCAGATGCTCAACCACTGAGCCACCCAGGTGCTCCTCACTATTAGTATCTTTACAGCTCCTCCACCAAATGCCTTTAGCTATATCAGTAAATTTCTATTTATATTGTTTATTTTCCCAGTCCACAACTTAACATAGCCGTTTCTTTTTTATTTAAAGATTTTTTATTTATTCATTCATGAGAGACACACAGAGAGAGGCAGAGACACAGGCAGAGGGAGAAGCAGGCTCCCTGCGGGGGGCCCGATGCAGGACTCGATCCCAGGACCCCAGGATCATGATCTGAGCCAAAAGCAGACGCTCAACCACTGAGCCACCCAGGCACCCCACATAGCCGTTTCTGAAGGGCCAGAGATTTGTCTCAAGCCAGCGAGCAGGAAAGTGGATGAGAGAAAATACAGAGCCTGGATAACCTTCAAATTGCCTCTAAACAAACAATTGGGGCTGACCTTGTGGGCACAAGACCTGTTTAATCATGCAGATCTCCCCACTCAGAGGGACCCCGTGCTTGGTTCCATGCTCTGCTGTCTCTGTCTTGAAAATGTTCATCATTTTTTTAAAAAAGATTTATTCATTTAATCATGGGAGATGCAGAGAGAGAGAGAGAGAGAGAGAGAGGCAGAGACACAGGCAGAGGGAGAAGCAGGCCCCATGTAGGGAGCCCGATGCGGGACTCGATCCAGGGTCTCCAGGACCACGCCCTGAGCCGAAGGCAGGTGCCAAACTGCTGAGCCACCCAGGGATCCCCATTCTTCATCATTTTTGAACATAGGCCTCACATTTTCATTTTCCACTGGGCCCCACAAATGACGTAGGATGGCCTTACCAAGAATCGAAGGGTTTCTATCTATCTTACCGCCATCCCGTCCCTTGAACGACAAATCCTAAATTCTAAAATAAACTCTAAAATGGGAATAGAAAAAGATGTGTCTGTCACTCAGGGTGGAAGCATTCCAAATGTGGGTGGCTACTAAACAGAACGGTAATAGAATAACTCAATTATATTTCAACATACAGACCACGGACCAAAGCCAGACAGTTTCCACGAATGAATCTGCCGTGTCTACTATCGTCGGGCTGAGAAACAAACTCAAAAAGCCATCAGAGGAAACTGAATCCAAACCAGGACAGGGCAAGGCCGTTCCTTCTGCTCTCCGAGGAGAAGGGGAGAGGTTTCAGCTCTTGGGCCTTCGGGTCCAACCGGGCAAAGCCCCTCGTGCTCGGAGGGGCCTGGTAAAATCAGGAGCAGAAAGTGGTTCCTAGAGATGAACTTTGGAGAAAACCAAATACTTTTGCCATCGGCTGCTCAGCCTTTCCGTCGTCTTTTGGCGGCTGGAGAGATCAGGTCCGAGGACTCGAGGAAAAATAAACGTGTTACTGATAAGCCTAAAGCCTGCCCTACCCTTTCCAGTATAAGCAAGGAGAGGAGGGCCCGGATTTTTCCTAAGAGAAGAGTAAACAGGTTTTTAGTCCAGGCTAGAATCACAACTGGCCAAGAAGCCAAGAGGGCCTTGTTATCTGCTCTATCTGCTGGCTCTCGACAGACTTTAGCAATTGCTCAATCCTGACGTCTTTAAAGAAATCTGGCCAACCACACCCTTTTCCCAAACTTGCCTGAGCTAAAGCATCTAGAAAAGACAGGGTGGGAGAGGGGCCACCTCGGGCTTTATTACAAGTGGGCTTGAGAAGTATCCCAGGAGACAGATCCTCCAGGACGGCGATGAGCCTAACCGTCCTGTCCAGAGGCTTCCAACAAGCCAGATTAGCAGTGATGTGATTATGTAATTATATGGCATGTTTCGAGGGGGGAATCATAAGCGGCAATTGACTGTTTGGCATCAGCCAGCAATTTGGGGTGGAACCCCTATCAGCTCTTGGATTTGGCTCATGTCCTGATCTTGTGGCTCGTGGGATCGAGCCCCACATCGGGCTCGGGGCTCAGCAGGAGTCTGCTTGGATGTTTTCTCTCTCTGCCCCTTCTCTCTCTCTCTCTCTTTCTCTCAAATAAGTAAGTCTTAAAAGAGAGAGAGAGAGAGGTGTTTGGCAGTGGTGAGAAATGCAACGTATCTGTGGTTTCTTACATGGAGTTTTTTTTATACATTTCTAAGAACATCCGTCCACACCTCTGATTCCCTTTAACAGTTCCCAGTCTGGGTTGAGAACAAACAAAAAGGCTTAAGGTAGAGATCGTAAGAGCAGGCTCACCCACAGTCCCTGATTTTCTTGGGTCCAGCGGGAGGGAGCTTCTGCAGTAGCTTCGCATTCTACTCTCTTGACCCCCACGTGCAAAGCCGGGCCGGGCAGGTTCTCACCCAGCTCTTCTGCAGCAGGCGGGCCTCTGGGCCTCCGGAGCCCTGACCTCCTTGCCTTCTGGGCACGTGGGTCATTCTGGGCTGTGGTCAGGGGCACTCTCTGGACGACCCTCTAGGTCTTTGCATTCGGATTTTTAATCCTCAAGTTTGAAAACTCCTGATCTGTCTGGAATTGCTTGAACTTCACTCTGGTGGAAGGTTAAATGAGATGATAGTTGCTTTTTTACTTCTCTCTGTCCCCCTACCAGAACACACTCCTTGAGGGCAGGTATCTCATTCTACTGACCGTGGTGGCCCTGGGGTCCCGGACTAGCTTGGCCCGCGATAAGTGCAAATGTCAGTGAGTGTTTCCTGGGGTTTTGCTAGATGAATGAAGCAGAGACCCTTTCAAGATCTTGTACAGCCCAGCAAGTGTGGTATAGGGCGTGCTTAGGAGCAGAGGTTCCAGGACGGGGGGCTATTGTGTCCTTGCCCTGCCTCTTTCTACTTGGGACAGTGTCTTAAGTTACTAAGCCTCCCTGCACCTCATTTCACCATCTGTGAACTGGGTCTACTCATAAACTCAATCTGACAGCATCGTGGAGATGAAAAGAGTTAAAACTTAGAACTCTCTCCTGGACCATGGGAGGGACTCAACTGTGTTAATGCTCATTACTATTTACAAAAAAATGTATGGATGAGCCGTTTCCATGCTGTTGCAACCTCGCTCCATCCCTACTGCTCCTCAGCAAAGTGATTACTCTGTAAAATATTTTCTCATGATAAATCGTTCTATAGCTCATCATCTCCCTTGTGATTGTTGCATTGGAGAGGGCAAAAATCCCTGTAGGAATGAATGTCTCCAAATCCACACTCGATAAGGCAATGCTTAATAGCCCAAAAAAAGAAAAGAAAAGGAAAAAAAGTGGCAGGATAGACTTTTGGAGCTTTCTTTTTTTCTTTTTTTCTTTTTTTTTCGTTTGACTTTTGGAGCTTTCTGAAGCTCTTGATGACCTAAGCATTTATAGCATTTAATAAATTTTGATGACTCATTTTCAGTTGTTGAACACAAAAATACAGCCTATGCATGGGTATATTTGCTTAACTTTGGTTGATACTCCATGTTTCTCATTAATCCTAAACTAGAATATGGGAATAAAGTCAGAATAGTGAGTTAAAGCTCATAAAAAAAAAACAGACTTTCTGGCTTTACCACTTCAGAAAATGTCCACACGTGTACTTGTGGAAAACTTGCAAAGTTACAAATACCCCAAGTGTGTCTTGGTGTGTTATCCTGAACATGTCTCTTATGCTGCTGGAAAGGTCTGACTGTAGTCGGTACTTGACATTCGGGGGAGAGGGACCTGCCTGTGCTTCTACCACAGAAGCAACCCTGATCCGAAGCTGGTGGGGGAGAGCCTGGGGCTTGGGTGGTGAGTGTTTGCAGCTGCAGCTTCTCTGACACAAATCCATTCATTGGTGTGCCTAGAGGTGGTGCTCCCTTGAGGGGCTCCGAGCAGCCAGGCAATGGTCACCCCTGCTCTCCACCCACCAGCTCCAGCTTGTCTCCCTGGGTAACCAGCTGCTTGCTTCCAATGTCATCAGACTCCTCGAACAGTCTGCAAACAGCAGCATAGCATTGCTAAATGAGGGAAGAGAAGGATACGAGGCGGTACATATGAAATGGTCTGAGTGGTTAAAAACAAAAAACAAAAAACAAAAACCACCACCAACAACAACCAAAAAACAAAAATCACACTCAGGAATAACATTGGAGGAAAAGACAGTCGGTGGAGCGTGGGACTCTCTCACTGTTGGGATAGTGAGTTCGAGGCCCACGTTGGGCATGGAGATTTTTTGAAAAAGGGGGGGTCCCCTGTAAGTTAGCAGAGATTATAGTGAGCTTTTAATTTGTGGCTGATTTTTATTTTCTCTTTTATGCATGTCTATATTTTTTTCAAATGTCTATAAAAAAACTTATGCTGCTATAATCGTATAAGAAGGGATTAAGTTCTATTCAGAAGACTCTCCATATGATGTGGGGAGGACCGGTTTGCAGCCACATGTTATGGGGCGACATCCGATTGAGAGAAAAGCAGCCAGGCCTCCTGTTGGCCAGGCCCGCTCGCGGGGACCCTCCAGAGGTCCTGACAGCTAAGTCGGTTCTGGAGGGCTCTGCCCCTGTGCCTGCCGGGAGTTCCCTGCGAGTGCATCCCAGCCTCTCCTGTCAGCCTCCTCAAGGGAGGTACACTAGGCCACACCTGAGGCTCGAGGCCCACCTGCAGCAGGAGGGAAGCTGTGTGTGCTTCCGAACCCCCTGCTCGGCTGGTTATGCCCAGCGGCCCCCTGGCCACAGAGGGGTTCCCTGACCCCCACCGTCCAGCAGCAGCAGTGCCCCCTCCCCCGCTATGAATTGTCCTTCTGCTGGTTAAGGTTAGCTCAGTAACTCATGGGGGGGGGGGGGATCCACGGCCTCACCTGGTGAATCCCAACAGCCTCCTTTCTTCACGAAGAGGGAGAAGGTTTTGATCTCATGAGAGCTACTGCTCTTTGGGTGGGGGATTGGCCTTGTTAGGGGCATTTTCACTTTCTTACGAACTTGTCTGTCTGCCTTTTGCTTTGCAAAAGGGTATTTATTTGGTGGACTAATGTATAGCTTATTTTTTGAACTTCTAATGTGGAAAAGAATGGTTAAAAATATCGATATCCACCCAACCCGTCAAAGGATATAGCGCTTGTACAAATGCTAGTGACTTCAGAAAATATGGCTTTAGAGGCATGAGGAGGAGGAGGAGGAGGAAGAGGGGGAGGAGGAGGAGGAGGAGGGGGAGGAGGAAGAGGAGGAGGAGGAGGAGGAGGAGGAGGAGGAGGAGGAGGAGAAGGAGGAGGACAGGCTAATGGAAGTCCCCAGCCAGTGAGAAAGACTGGTAACTCCAGAGATTTCTCATCTGACTAAAGAGCCTCCTTTCCCATCGGCTCTACCCGATGTGCTATTATTTATTTATTTATTTATTTATTTATTTATTTATTTATTTATTTAAGAGAGAGAGAGACAGAGAGAGAGAGAGAACACAAAGGGGTGGGGGGAGGGAGAGGGAGAAGCAGACTCCCCACTGAGCAGGGAGCCAGATGCGAGACTCGATCCCACGGCCCCAGGATCATGACCTGAGCCAAAGGCAGATGCTTAACCGACTGAGCGACCCCGGCGCCCCCCTGACGTGCTGTTGTTTTTTTGTCTAGCCTTCTGTCCTGCAACCTCCCGGGTCTTTCTCTGTGGAAGTGACTTCTCCTCCTTACTCACCTAGAGCTCATCAGGGGCACGTGCTGGGCCCTTCTCATTTTCCTAAAGTCTTCCTTGCTGCTCTCAATTCCTGCCGCACACACTAGCGGCTCAACTGTCATCAGGCGAATGAATCTGAGATCTGTTCCTTGGCCACGTATTCATTCGGTCGGTCACTGGAGCTTTGGTTTGCGCGTACCTTTCTGCCAGCCGTGCTCAGGGTGCTGGGGACACACTTACCCACATCAGGTTGCAATCTCCCTCCTTTGGAAATTTATATTCTCTCGAGTCTGACCCAGTGCTGGGAAAACCCTTAATTTCTTTGTTTCTGGATCCTGATTGGGGGGGGGGGGGTATCTGAAAGGAGCTGGGTGGGCGGTTTGCCTGTGGCCTTTCCTCTCTCTGAGGATATGATCAGGCTCAGGACACAAAAAAACCCCCACAGAAAACCTGGGATTTCAGAATTTGGGCCCAGAACTTCTTGTGGCTAAAAGTGCAACCTGGTGGCCCGGCCCCCCCAGTGGGGAAGGGCAGGACCTGGGGGCGACAGGGAGGCAGAAGGCTGCTAATGCTAAGTCGCCCCCTCCTTCCCTGCATGGTCCCAAACTCGAGAATTTGGGAACTGTAGGACCCTGAGAAAATGAGGAGGGAGGATAAAGATCTCTGTGTGAAGGGGATGGGGACCTGCCAGTCACAAGGGGTGCAAAGCACCTAAAAGTGACCTAAAGCCAGGACGCACCCCCCCCCCCCCCCCCCCCCCCCCCGGAGCTGGAGTGGAGAGGAGGAAGCAATGACCAGGAGGAGGGAACTAACCACTGGGAATGTTCCCGAACTTTAGAACTTTAGCACGGGTGCAAGACTTCCGCAGGATATGCGACTGGGCCCTGAGCTATTTCACTCAGACGGTCAAGGAAAGGCCCAGGCCTGATTTCAGATCGTTCTGGAGTCACGACCTGCGTTTCCAGCCCATGAGAGCAGTTTGTTGGCAGCTCTTTATAGGATTCTGAGCGTGTTTATTTGGCTGGTCTTCATATTGCCTCACTTCCAGCAAATCCCAGGACTTTCACAGATCTCTGGGAGGGAAGGGATCGTCTGGAAAAGCCTTCCCCTCGTCCTTGGAAACAAACTTTCCCGAAATTAAAAGTACACAGGCTATACATCTGAGCGGACATACCGTCGGGGCCCCCATGGACTTTAGAGGCCCACGGTTTTTCTCGGAGAGATCCAGAATGAATCCTAGGAAAAAGCAGGAAGGCTCTCAAGCACGTGGTTTTGACGCGCTCCTTCCCCACAAAGAAGCTGTTTTCCAGGGATCCCTGGGTGGCGCAGCGGTTTAGCACCTGCCTTTGGCCCAGGGCGCGATCCTGGAGACCCGGGATCGAGTCCCACGTCGGGCTCCCTGCATGGAGCCTGCTTCTCCCTCTGCCTGTGCCTGTGCCTCTCTCTCTCTCTCTCTCTCTCTTTCTCTCTCTCTGTGTGACCATCATAATAAATAAAAATTAAAAAAGCAGAGACGCTGCTTGACCGTGAGCTGATCCATCAGCAGTGCATTTGCACAAGTCGTTGGCTCTGCACACCCCGAGCAGAAACCACATTGACCAGCACTCCCAGCAGTGGGGGGCCGCGGGAGGATGGGTGCTGATGCTTCCTCTCTCCCGGCCTCTTCACCAGACCCCTCCAATCCCAATCCTTGAAGGAGCAACTGAACCCGGGGAACCCCGGGGGTTCACTAAAATGACAAATTCAATTTGATTAGAACAAACTCCCACCGTCCCCCTGAGATACACACTCCTGCGCTGTTGTGGCTTTGAAAATGAACTTGGGGAAGAAAGTTTCCAAAGACCATCTTGGTTCGAGAAAGACCCGTGTGGCAAATTAGGTCCCCTCTGTCCTTGCAAAAAGTGAGGGTTCAGGGGAAACCCAGGACCCTGGGACTTCTGCTTAAAAATGTAAACCTGCGCCGAAGAGGACGCCGTATTTAGAACAAGGACCAAAACAGGTCACTGTGGGGATGCTCGGGCGTGTTGGCCACGTGCTGATCCATGTTCCATTTGCAGCTTGACCCCTAAACCCCTTTGGCTTAACCTCTTCCATTGGGGGGGTGAAAACCGAGCTGAATCATGGAGAACGGTGAGCATCCGAGGATTTAGTAATCTTCTCATGCAACTGGCTACGAGCAAAGAGCTGCATCTCCTGTCATTCCCATCTAGCCCCTTGCCTGATGCTGTGTTTTGTTCCCCTAAAGCTTTTAATGGTCCCGGATAAATCAGAGCTTTCACATTACCCATCACTTCTTGCCGTCAGAACACCCTGTACCCTAATCTAGGATTGATCACATCTAATGGCGTATTTACTTTTGGTCACATTCTCTCTTTTTTTCTTATTTACTTATTGACATTTTTAAAATTTAAATTCAACTTGCCGACATATAATACAACACCCAATGCTCATCCCATCAAGTGCCTCCTCAGTGCCCGTCACCAGTCACCCCCCACCCACCTCCCCTTCCACTTCCCCTTGTTCTTTTCCCAGAGTTAGGGGTCTCTCCTGGTTTGTCTCCCTCTCTAATTTTTCCCACTCAGTTCCCCCCGCCCCTTCCCCTAATAATCCCTTCACTATTTCTTCTATTCTGTTGCGTCTTTCCACCCTGCACAGGGCTTTTCTGCATGGGCAAGCCCACAGTTCTGGTTCTGCTTGCAACTGGCTTTTCCCAAAGTTTCCACTGGTCTCCTAAGGGCAGACAATGGGAATGTCTTACAGACTGAGACAGAAAACTGGCAACGAGGCATGCCGGAGCTAAAAAAAAAAAAAAAAAGTCAAACCCCAAGTCCCATGTAGCTTCTCCTCCATGCTGCAGGTTCTTATCCGCCGGGCACTCAGGCTCCTCGTTCTCTAAGTCTCCCCCTGGCATCATGTGACGGCTATTGACACCGGTCCCTCCCATGGACCTTTAAGCACCTTGCACAGGTTCCATTCCAGCATGGTCCTCATGCTTTTGTGACGATTTGTCCACCCGTCTGTCACATCTAACATCCAGCCCCTCTCTGGTCTGTGATTGTGTATATTCTTACCTAGCACCCGATAAATGCTGTCTACTCAACTCCTACAGAATGAAGTTGCTGAACTTCAGCTCTGTTGACATTTGGGGCCAGGTCCTTCTTTGCCGGGCACTGTCCTGTGTGCTGTAGGATGTTTAGCAGCAGCCCTGGCTTCTACCCACTAGACGCTGGTAGCAGCTCTCTGCTCTCACCTTCCCCCCAAGTTGTGGCAATCAGAAATACCTCCAGAAATTTTGTCTTCCAAACATCCCCTGGGTGGGTGGGTGGGTGGGTGGGGGTTGGAAAATCACCCTTCTGCTATAGGCTAAGACTACAGATGCCAGTGCAGGGGTCAGACCCTTCAAAGCTGTCACAACTGCTCCTCCTTTTTTAGAAGAAAGCACCATGGGCACCCGGGGTGGCTCAGCGGTTTAGCACCTGCCTTCGGAGATCCTGGAGACCCGGGACTGAGTCCCATGTCGGGCTCCCTGCATGGAGCCTGCATCTCCCTCTACCTGTGTCTCTGCCTCTCTCTCTTTCTGTCTCTCATGAACAAATAAATAAAAATATTTAAAAAAGAAGAAAGCACCAATATTTTACCAATGCAGCCTCCAGATTCTACTTTAATAACATATTTTCAAATCATAGTAAAGCCCAAGTTAAGGGGTGCCCGGGTGGCTCAGTTGGTTAAGTGTCTGCCTTCAGCTCAGGTCATGATCTTGGGATCCTGGAATCGAGCCTCACGTTGAGGCCCTGATAAGTAGGGAGCCTGCTTCTCCCTTTACCCTTCCCCCCTGCTCATATTCATGCTCTCTCTCACTCTCTCTCTCTCAAATAAATAAATTAAATCTTTAGAAAAGAGAAAAAAACCAACCCAAGTTAAAAAAAGAAAAATCCCCGAGAGGTAGCTTTGTTGCAGGCTCTCTAGAGTAGTGGTTAACAGCAGAATGTTGAACCCACCACTTCAGTTTGAAATTCAACTGTAGCGGATATTTACCGTGTGATTTTAGGAGACTCACTTGCCTGTGCTTCCTCAGCTGAATAATAATCCAGTCTACCTAAATCATAATCTAGAATAATAATATCACCTGCCAGAAAGGGTTGTTGAGAGAGTGAATATGAGTGAAGATTTGAAAAGCTCTTAGAAAAGTACCCCGCACAAAGTAAATGAGGCAGAAACATCAGCTCAAAGCCAAGAGATAGGATTTTCAAGAGGCCTTCAATTTAGAGCACTTTTTCCCCCCTCTCTCGAACTATTCGGAAGCTTTAAGTTTTTGCTGCCAGAGAGATCAGAGTAGATCCTGCAAAACGTACAAAACATCTTGCTATGGCCAATATTTTCGCACTGAGCTTAAAAATGAGGGTCAGCTCTCTAAGTTTCTACTCTTAAGACTTGACCTCCCTTCAGCTGTGGTTCCAAGTACTTATTTTAGAAAGTACGAGATACAGTGAGTCTCCACAGTTAAGAGCCTGGGACGTCTCCCCGTGTCTTGGGAGCACCAGTCATCGGGTTCAAAATCCCAGAAGAAACCAGTTGGCCAGCATTTTTGATTAACACGTTCAAGTTGCTTCATTGTGCTCTGGGACATGGAGCCATTCATCTCCAGGGAACCTCTTTTTTAAAAATTTCCTTCCCTTTTAAAATAGTAAAGATTAAAAAAATAAATAAATAAAATAAAGTATTATAGATTAAGGAAAAAAAAAGGTTTGACACAGGTCACGCCCGTGTCCTCACTGTGCTGTGGTTTTTAGATGCTCGTCCGTGATAATAATTTCATCCGCTCCTACTGCTCGATACTGTACCTTAGACACAGCAGAGTCCGGGAATCAGAACACAGCCTTGGGGCTCAGATTCCAGCTCTGTGACTAAAAACTCGGTAACCTTGGGTGAGGCACGTCGTTTTTCTGAGGCTCAGTTTCTTTTTTTTTTTTTTTAGATGTATTTATTTATTTATTTATTTATTTATTTATGATAGATACAGAGAGAGAGGCAGAGACACAGGAGGAGGGAAAAGCAGGCTCCACGCTGGGAGCCTGACATGGGACTCGACCCGGGACTCCAGGATCGCGCCCTGGGCCAAAGGCAGGTGCCAAACCGCTGAACCACCCAGGGATCCCCTGAGGCTCAGTTTCTCTACTCATCAGGTTACAATGACATGACTGTTCTCATCGGACAGGTCTGGGGGGACTGAAATGAGATGTCCGTGTTCAGAGGTCAGCGCAGAGCAGCACACGTGGGTAAACCTCTGTTCGTGTTAGTCCTTAGTGTCCCTAATATTTCGTGACCACAGAGGAGGTGATATACTCTTTCAAGCAGGTTCGTGTTCACAAGCTCATGTGACAGTAAGAGCCTCATTGAAGAACTGGGGAAAGGCGATTGTAGCCCCACCTTGGAGAGAAGATGACCAAGGTGGAAACATGGTGAGCAACTGGTCCGAGATCGCTAGTAGAATTAGCACTGGTTGGACCTGGGACGGGATCTCAAAGACCCTTCTGCAGGGTTTTTAATTTTTTTTTAGTTTTTTTTTTTTTTAGTTTTTTGGATTAGTGCTTCTCGAAAAATAACATATTGAAATGACACGACGATCCTGCTAACCTGCAGATTCCGACTCAGCAGATCTGGTAGTGCGAAGGCTGAGATTCTGCGTTTCTGAAAAGCTTCTAGAAGATTCTGAGGCTGTTGGCCCATGGACTGTACTTGGAATAGCGAAGGTCTATAACTGAATGCATCCACCTCGGGCATTTCTGATGCCTTGTTGTTAATTTTCATTCGAATTCAAGAAAAAAGGGACGCCTGGGTGGCTCAGCGGTTGAGCGTCTGCCTTCGGTTGAATGTCTGCCTTTGGCTCAGGGCATGATCCTGGGGTCCCGGGATCGAGTCCCACATCTCTACCTCTCTCTCTCCCTTTCTGTGTTTCTCATGAATAAATAAAATATTTAAAAAAAAAGAATTCGAGAAAAAGGAGGTGTGCAAAAGTTTCACAAAACATATCGTGGGGATCACCCCCCAAGTGATCATTTTCCCACCACCGTGAAGTTACGTGGGAGTTTATTACCAAAATACCCATCGACCTTTACGGTATCAGTACAAGCAGGCAACCCTAAGTTTTGCCACGGCCTCTAATCAGCCAAAGTTTCTGTGCTGTTTGCTGATTGGGATGGGACCCACAGAAGTCCCTCGGCGCCTTCTGCTTCTTCACCCTGGGCCAGCAAGCTCCCTCACAAAGTGGGGGCCCCATCCAAAAGAACATTTGTCTGTCTTCCGAAAACGGATAGCTCCCTCTCCATATACATTTATTTTCCATTTACACAGATATTTCAGCTATTTTTGTTTTGTTGTGTAACCCAGGTGACCTCAAGCAACTAACAGGAGAAGTGATTCCAACTCGTGCACCAAATTTCAGACCATACCTGAGCTTCCCACAAGTCACACGGCAGAAAGAACGGTAAGGTTTCTGTAGGGAGGGTGGCCCTCTCTAACCTGAGACGGCCAGGCTCATAAAAAGGGGGTACAGATGCTCAGCAGAGGTTCAAGTGCAGCTTCTGAAACTCAACTCATTTCTCTCTCTCTCTCCTTTTTTCTCAGTTTGTGTGTATGTGTGTGTGTGTGTGGACTTTGACTTTCAGATTAGACTGGTCTTTGCATTCTAAAAGGGAGATGGGCAAACGTGGCCATTAAAGGGCCAGAGAATGAATATTTTTGGCTTGGCAGGCCATAGGGTCGCTCTCAAAACGACTCAGCGTTGCCCTTGCAGCTCAAAAACCGCCACAGACAGTATGGAAACAACTGAGCAGGGCCGTGTGCCAAATATACCTTTTTTTTTTTTTTTCAAGGACGCTGAAATTAGCATTGCAATTAATTTGCATGAATGACAAAATATTATTTTCCTTCTGATTTTTCTTCTCAGCATTTTCAAACGTAAAGACCGGTCTCGGCTCCCAGGCTGTGCAGAAACAGGCGGCCAGGCGGGATCTGGCTCAGGGGCCCTAGCTTGCTGACCTCTAGTTAGAGCCCTCTGAACACAGCCAAAGGCAACATTCTCGTATATTGTAATGTTAAAAATGAGATGTAGAATAGCCTCCCAGATTTCCTGCGTTTATGATGGCAGCTGTAAAGGAAACCAAAGCTGTGTGCTGGGAACCATTCTAAGTGTTCTGCAAATGTTTTCTTCATGTTAGCTTTTGGTATATAATACATTCTCATTTCCTTGGGCTGTTTAGTTTGTGAATGTGAAACCATCGACTTCCTGTGTCAACTTCAAGTAGCTAGCTTCGCCTATTTGTTTAAATTCCTTTAGTGGAGCCTCACGTATTTATTTATTTGAGTTCCAAAGACCGACCATATTCATAGCAAGAGTTTGGAAACGTAAGTAGTGATTTTCTGCAAAGCAATATATTCTGACCCACTCATTTTACCGAAACTTCCTAAACTATGTACTTTTAGTCAAGTAATAATGACAGTAACACGGGCTCGTAGCCAGGTTCTTCAGGCCTGTGGCTTGCATATGCAGTAACTACAACAGTGTGGTTGGGTTTTTTTTTTTTTTCCCATGGAGGAATTCTATGCGTAACCCACAAACTGTCTCAGTGTGAAGTGGATCTTTGTAACGCGCATCTTCAACAGTGCACTCGTGCTTTTCGTGTACGAAAAAAAAAATCTGCTTTTCTGTTCGATAGTCCGAGCCCCCTTTTTTTTGCATATTTCATTTTATATCAATCACTGCTCAGCCTCCCTTCTACTCTCATCGAACGCGTGCCCATTAATCTCGACAGCCTCGGCCGGAGGAATCTCTCTTAATGTCCTGAAATTAATTTTCTCCAAACACCTCATTTGTCTATTCCTCCGCTTGGTAGCACTACCTTCAAACAAGATACATGGGCTTTTTGGTTCGGGTTCTTCTTTTATGGCTTCTGTAAACCATGACCTGATTGTTCAGCGGACAGATTATAGATAGGGAGCAAATTTATTAACCAGAATATCTCTTTGTGACCCATAAAATTAATTTATTTCCACCAAACGAGTTTATGTGGGGAACGGGCCAGTGAGAAACATCTGAATCACAGTCACTTTTGGAACAGTCCTTGTACTCCATAAAAATAACATGGACCAGGCCCGCCCCCAGTGCTCTGGGCTCCTGTGGCCCGGGGATGCGGAATGGTGCGGCAACGGCCACAGAATGTGAACGAAGGGTGCTCGCAGACCTGGAAGGTGCTCGTCTGGCCAGGCCAGTGTCCCTGATGGCAGGAAGGAGCACAGGTGGATGCATTCGGTTATAGACCTTGGCTATTCCAAGTACGGTCCAATGGGCTTTGGGCTGCATGGGCTTCGCCGGCAGGGGTGGGTGGTGGAGGGCAGAGAAGGAGGCCACTGAGGCCCAGCTGAGGGGCTCCCCACGAGCTTCCAGATCTCTGACGTCTGCGCTTCCGAGGCCCTGACCTGCGCCCACCCCGACCCCGGCTAGGGGGTGGTGCTCCAAGCATTCAAGCCCTGCGGATCCAGGACGTCCCTGCGTGGCCTCCCGCTAAAAGCACAGTGTGCAGGAGGAAGGAAAGCGAAAGCAAGAACTCTAAGTGAGCAAATGTGCCGTGTTGCCGGGACCGGCCAGCCCGTGTGTGTGTAATTGCCAGCGCATAAAATCGAAGGGAAAAGAAAGGAGCTAGCACATGGCTTGGCTCCGGGCTTGGAAGAAAACGGGCTGAGAGAGAAGCATGGGCACGGTGAGGCGCAGACGGGCAAGTTTTGCTTCCAGGGGCCCGTGGGGTGCACCCCGAGGCGCTTTGGCTGCGCCCTTCATGCTGCCGCCCTGGCTGGACCCAAGGGGGAGGCGAACCCCGCATCTCTCGCTGGGCTGCGCTGCAGCTGGGGAGGCAGGGCCGTGCGGCCCGAGGCCGTCGCCGGTGACTCGGGACGAGCCGTGCACACTGCCTGTTGCACCGGGTTTACCCTTCCCATCTTCCGACGACGTCTGTCTTGCACTCCCGGTAGCCCCTGAGCACGCCGTCGGGAGGAATCTCCCCGCAGCAAGCTCGCAGAGCCGGCTCACTGCAGCTCGGGAAACCCCGCAGCCGCAGCACAGGGAAGCCGGTGGAACTTCTCTGCTGTCCAGGCCCAGGGAATCGTGCGCTGTCCCCACGTGCTTCTCCTGTGCTACCCAAGCGCCCCTGGTGCTCATAATGTGTCCAGCAAACCAGGCAGCCGTGGACAAATCCGGTCAGCTGATGGAAGCGCACAAAACCCTCCAGTGCACGCCCCCCCCCCCCCCCGCGCCCCAGCATGGTTGGCATCTTGGCTGGATCGGTCTTGGTGGTGGGGGCTGACCCGTGGGCCCCCCGGGGCCCTGCCTGCTGGTGGCCACAAGCACCTCCCCTTAGATAAGACAGTCAAAATTGTCTTCAGATGTGGCCCCCTGTGCCCTGGGAGGACCACCTTGCGCCCAGGCGAGCACCACTGCTCTTGGAGGAGGGAGTCGTGGGGGGTGTGCAAGACGGCTGGTGGGATCCCTTTGAGCTCGGCTCAGTTTGGAGCTCTAGTCATTCTTTCCCCGATTTTGAAGCAGAGGACAGGCAGTCACGCGAGCCCTGTGAGCAAAGCGTACCTGCTTTACTCCTCGCTCCCAGCCCGGGCAAAGCAAAGCAGGTGCTCATTAAAAGTACGACCAGTTTCACCGAGGGGAGCACTTGACGGAATGAGCACTGGGTGTTATGCTATATGTTGGCATATCGAACTCCAATAAAAAAATATATACAAAAAAAATATGACCAGTTAAATTACATTTTCTTTTGTCCTGCTTATTCTCTGTCCGTCTCACCGTGTACTCCAAGCCCAGGGCTGTTGACTCACTTTTCTTGGTAAGTGGAAGAAAAGGACACTTGGGCTTTGGCCCTCCGGTCCTGGTTCAGTTTCAGATCTCAATTTCCTTTTCTTAACCACCAGATCTTAACTCGAGGGCACCTCGAGGAACTTTCCGGGGTATGCTCGAAGGCTCCACTGTCTCTGTGCCATAAGCCTCCTCTTCCCACTTTGTCTTCCTCCCTAGAGTTTCTTCGCCTTTCTCGCTGACTCCAGCTCTTCACGGTCTGCCTGTAGCCCTCCATGGCCCTCAGTGACCGCCGAGCCTCTGTTTGGGGCCCCCACATTCCCACCGCTCAGGAAGCCCCCCTCAGGGCCCTCAGTCCTAGGCACGTCTCTTCCCAAGTACTCATTCACAGACAGCCAAGAGAGGATGTCCTTGAGGTAGATAGAGCCCACAGATGGGACTTTGGGAATCAATCGACGTCTAAATTGTCAGATGACCCCGAGCAGAATGTCCACGGCCTTCACTGCATATCCAGAATGATTTAGGGCCCACAGAAAATTCCAGAACCGTGCTTCTAGATCCTGGCCCAGCAAAGTGTAATGGCATTTTGAGATCCATTAAACAAGTGCGTGGCTCATACTCTATACCTCATCTTTAGGGAAAGGGATTCACTTCATTATCTCAACATGGAGCCCTGTGGCATACCAGGCCCTACACTAGGAGCAAGGTATAAGCGGCCCCTACCCTCCTGGAGGTTGGCGGGTCAGGATGAGCTAGCTCGGGCAGAAGAGAAGAGGGGTCGGCACTCATTTCTGAATGCGGCCAGTGTCTTTGATCATTTTAGAAAGTAATAAATAAATAAGTATGCTGTGTGAAAGGTTCACAGTGAAAGGATCCTTCCATGGATCTGTATAGATCCGTAGAATTGCTAAGTAAAAGCAAATATCACAAGGATCTTCAAGTGTAAGAAACCAAATGGACAGAAAGACACGTAAGCCTTTTGTATGGGAGGAAACTTAAAGGACTTTTGCTCCACATTTTTGAAAGAAGTGTTAAGCAATAAGGCTGCTTTAGAGAATGTAAAGAAAACTTGAAGAATTCATCGAACTGCAAATGTAATTGGAGTAGGGAAGCCTTCAAAAATAACACGAAGTGTTTTGTTTTGAGCCTTTCATCTTATGATGCTGGAAAGGGAAAGAAAAGCTGCTAGGAGATTTGGGGGAGTAGGAGGGTCTCCAAACAACCTGGTTTCTGGGTCATGTTGATCTAAGAGCCCTTGGTGATTTTATTCCGCATGGGAGGTGGCTGTGGAAAAAGGATGTAGACCATTATTTTTCTCGATTGAGTCATATAAAGAATGATATTGCAAAAGGAGTCTGAGGTTGTGCCAGAGATTATTATATAATTGATTCTCCCATTAAAAAAATATGGTCAAAAGACATTTTCAAAACTAGATTTTCATTTTCCAGTACGCTGCGCCTTGGGCAATATGTAACAAGGCACAAAGCCATCTTATCCCACCCATTAATTGTTAATGAGAATATTGTCCAAAAACGAAAAGAAAGAAAAAAAAGAAAAAAAAGTTGGGAGCACAATGATTATGTTCTAGCTCAGAAAGGCAAACAAAAGAGAGTGTGACAGAGCACAAGCAGTGGGAGAGAGGGAAGCAGGCCCCCCGCTGAGCAGGGAGTCCAACACGGGGCTCCATCCTGGGACCCTGAGGTCACGACCCGAGCCGAAGGCAGGGGCTCAACCGACTGAGCTCCCCAGGACCCCCCGCAGGGTAGCTTGGATAATAAAAACAACTCTGTCCATCATCACAACCCGTCTGGACGCAAACAAACACTTCTGTGCGGCAGGGAAGTGGGGTCTCCCCATCCCCACTGTACAGATGAGAAAACCGAGACTCTAGCAGGTGCTGCTCCGTGAACACGGTCGGCACAGAATTTGAATCTGACTCCTGGGCCTCCCAGCCTCCGTCCAGAGCTGCGATTCCGTTTCTGCCGGCTCGGTCAGCACCGCCTGTTGACCCTCTGGCTAAGGTCAGAGGACTTAAAATACTGAGACAGGAACAGGGTCAAGCCGAGGGGGGAGGCTGGGGAAGTCAGCGAGTCTGTCTGTGGTTTCCTTGGCCTGAGATGGCCTGGGGGGCTTCTGGTTTTGTTCATTGCAACATTCTAGAAGACTTTCTGGCGGCAAGCGTGGGCTGGCCAGCGCTGGGCAGTCCCCGCCTGCCCCCCTGAACCTCAGGTTACAATAGGACATGGATAGATGGTTCGAGGCACACTGCGGCCTGCAGGCAGGCCAGCTGCTGGGTGGCCACGGGGCCACGTCGGCCTCTGGTACCTGGCCAGAGCTTGCTGTTAGGAAGGCAAACCGGTCAAGATCTCTTTATTGAAATATTGGGCTTTTCCTCTGGAAGCCCGGGTGCCTTCCGTGCGGCCCTGCGACTTGGAAGTAAGCAAAAGGGTGGCTGCTGGTCCTTTCCTAGTCACACTGAGGCTCTGGCCACTAAGCCAAGGGGATTTCATTCTCTACAGAAATGCATCTTTGTTTGCCTTATTATTACCACTGATCAGGCCCAGGACTCTGCAAAGTTAGATGTTAACGCCCAGACTGGGGACTTACAAATGCCTTTTTTTGGTAAAAGGGATAACCTCAAAGGTTACAGCTTTGCTGCCTTGTAGGACATTAGACAGTTTGGTATCTATCTTTGCATTCTTTCCCCCCCCCCGACCGTTCCTACGACAGCGCGCCTCTTCTGGGCTGGCTTCCTCCTTAATGAATTAGATAGTGTCTCTGATACACGCTCACCCTCTATTTGCGTAAAGGTCATGTTTCCAGCTTTTTGAAGTTTGCTTTGGCAGCGCCTTGGCAATTCTTACAGACAGAATCAAGTGTAGTAGTTTAGGGCATTCATCGATGTGAGGGTCACAGGGTGCAGGGAGGCAAGTCCCACGGGGAGTATATGTGCTGTTGAACTTGATCCTTGCCTTTGGCTGTTCATAAACACTGTCTAGAAGCTACTCCTCACAGTGTGCTGGCACTGGATTCCAGAACAAAAACAAAATAAAACAATGCAAAATGAGAAAGCCCTCTGCAAACAAACGGAGGAACGGAGAAATTACAATTTTAGAAATGAAAAGGAATCTGGTGGTGGTGGCCACCCAGAGAGCATCCTCGTTGCTTCTAAATTATGTCTCTCCACAAGCACTTACTTTCCTTTGCAACCCAGAGCCTATCTGCAAGGCCACGAGCATCGGGGAGAATTTTTCCTACAAAGAAAGATAAGCTGTATTGAACATATTTTATCCTAATCTCCACAGCAATCATTTCCTCCTCCAGACAGGAGGACACAAGATGTAAAGATACAGAAACCAGTGCCTTTTCGAATGGCTACCAACCTCCAACCACCTTAGCTGAGTTCCAGATCCTAGAAATAATTGCTCGGGACCTAGTGATAAAGACTACAATTGTGTTTATTTATTTATTTTAGCCATCTTGGTGGTGGAGCCAGCAGAGTCTGGGGAAAGAGAAGAGTATTTGAGAAATAAACCAATTACGTCCCGCTGTTTAGTGCGTGTGTGCTTGTGTGTGCATGCATGTGCAGTACAGGGCTGTTGTTTGAGGCTACCGTTCCGTTTGGGCACTTCTCCTGAGACTTAAGCAGAGATCATTGAAGATCCCATGTGCTTTGTTGGTATATCTGTTATAAATATAGTAACCACCTAGACCACATTATCACATGAGTTCCTGCAGTCCCTGACCACATGTTTCCACTGCTAACGCATGTGAGGAGGCTGGGAGTGTCAGAACAGTTGGTTCAACTACGGTGGGGATGCTCCTCCCAGAAAAAAAAACACCTAACCGCTGTGATTTCCAGGATGACTTCCATCCAGTGGGTCACAGGAAAGAGCTCTGGGGATAATCCACGTCAGAGTTCTGCTATGCATGCTTTACATAACTTACAAAGGCCCATAAATAATAAGTCCGCGTGACAACATTGTCATTTTTTAAAAAAGATTTTATTTATTTATTCATGGCAGACACACACACACACAGAGGCAGAGACACAGGCAGAGGGAGAAGCAGGCTCCTTGCAGGGAGCCCGATGTGGGACTCGATCCCGGGTCCCCAGGATCACACCCCAGGCTGAAGGCGGCGCTAAACCGCTGAGCCATCGGGGCTGCTCACAATATTGTCATTTAGGTCTGTAATCCATGCACTGTTTCTGTCACATTCTAGATCCTCAAACAACGTGCCTCTCAAAGAAAAATACTATGATATATGTATATATATATATATATATATATATATATATATATATATATGTAACCATAGGACATATTTTTATCATTGGTGTTGCTTATTATAAAATGATATTTTATGTATTGCATAATATTCCTAGATGCCAACTGGTAGGAAGCCACATGTGTGTCAAAGAACTTTTGACTTGTGTTCGTTGTAAGGCGATGGAATAGTTTGTCTTTTTCCTGATGTTCTCATATCATTCTCCCTCCAGGGTAGTAATTTTATTTTAAGATGATATTAGGTGGATCAGACATTCCCCCTTCCAGAGGGCGTCACTCTGTGCTGATGACGACTGGTTTTCTACTAGGAGCTCAGAAATCAAACCTTTCATAGTTATGTTAGACTCGTCCATTGGTCAGTGGTATTCAGAATCCAAATTCTGATCTTCAGACATTTATTTATTTATCTATCTATCTGTCTATCTATCTATCTATCTTCAGACTTTTGCTGCTCATTCCGTTCTCTGGGTCTTCAGTGGCAGGTTAGAGGGCTCAACATTAAGTTTTCTCAGGTCCTTAAGATGTCTCTTATGCCAATAAGGAGACTCAAAAATATTTACAAATATTATTATTCCTACATTTTGGAAATATTTAGAAAATCAAACCACTTTCAAGTATGTCAACTGATTTTCCCCAAAACTTAAAGTCTCTCATCTGCCTCTTAAGATCATACTCTCATATATCTCTATTAAACACTTCCTTCAAGGAAAAAAAAAACAACAACACTCCCTTCTCGGGGTACCTGGGTGGCTCAGTTGGCTAAGTGTCTGCTTTCAGCTCAGGTCATGATCCTGGGGTCCTGGGGTCCTGGGATTGAGCCCTGCATCAGGCTCCCCACTGAATGGGGAGCCTGCTTCTCCCTCTCTCTCTCTGCCTGTCGCTCTACCTGCCTGTGCTTCTTTGCTCTCTCTGTCAAATAAATAAGTTAAATTAAAAAAAAAAAAGCTAAAAAAGCTACCCTGCGCTGGATGCTGACTAAAGCAGGAGGTGCTTTCTATCCCCTTACTCGAATCCTGTAGAAGCCACACGGCTGTTGGCTGTGGCGGATGCTGTTCCTTGCACACCAGTACCCATTCACCCCTTCTTCTGTGCTGACGTACCCTCGAGTCTGTTTGCAGTCTCAGCAAGCCCGGCTCTGTTGCCCAGACCCTCTCGTAGCCGGGAGTAGGCATGTGACTCGATTCTGGGCAGTGAGCCTTAAGCAGAAGTCTTCTGGGGACAGGGGCGAGCTCTGGACAGCTTTGACTTCCATGACCAAAGGAGACTGGGCTGGCTGGGCTGAGCTTTCCGTCTTGTCTTCCCATTTTCCCTCTGCCTTGGATGCAGAAGTGATGCTTGGAACCTGGAAAATGAGAGAGAGGCCAAGAGAACGGCAGGCAGCTGGGCTCAGCTGTGATTGGGTGGAGCTGTTCGATCTGAGCGCACAACTGCCCATCTCCCAACTTCCTGTTCCATGAAAAAATTAATTCCTCTGGGTTTAAGTCACTCAAGTCTGGTTCTCGACCACTTGCAGCTGAACACAACCCTAAGCAATGTACAGGAAGCAGAGCTGAGCCTCCCGAGGTAAACCGTGGACTTTGGGTGATGATGAGGTGTCAGCGTAGATTCATCTCTGGTCACAAACGCACCACTCTGATGAGTGCTGTTGATCACGGTGGAGCCTGTGCTTGCGAGGGGGAGGGCGTAAGTGGGAAATCTCTGCATCTTCCTCTCAATTGTGTTATGATATGTTATAATAAAACTGCTTTAAAAAGTTAAAGTCCCAGGGCGCCTGGGTGGCTAAGTTGGCTAAGCCTCCGACTCTAGGTTTCAGCTCAGGTCATGATCTCAAGGTTGTGCAATCGAGCCCCAGGTCAGGCTCCGCTCTCTCTCCTTCTCCCCCTGCCTCTGCTCTTCCCCCTGTCTTTAAAAACAAAAATAGAGAGAGAAGTACACTGAACTTCTGATTCGCAAACTTCCTTTCCAGTGTTGGGTTTGAGAAATGGCTCAGGACTGCAAGACACATCTGCGCTTCCAGCTAGTGGTGCTTTGCAGGAGGCAAGTGAGGCCTATCTGGTGGGCCTTTTTGAAAACACCAACCTGTGTGCTATCCAAAACGTGTAATAGTCGTGCCGAAAGACATCCAGCTAGCACACCACATAGGTGGGGAACATGCTCAAGAATCCGCTATGATAGGGGCTCCTGGCTGGCTCAGTCCGTAGATCGTTGTCACTTGTGAACTCAGGGTTGTAGGCTCGAGCTCCGTCTTGGGTATATGGATTACTTAAAAATAAAATCTTACAAAGAAAAAAAAATAGAATCCACTATGATGGAAAACATCTCATTCCTAAAAAAAAAAAAAAATTCTCTTCTTCCTGTTATTGGTAGTTCTGAATGTTAATAGGTTTTTTCCCCCCCCCCCGGGATCAAAAAGACCTGAGTATATGATTGGAAGTGGAAAAATAGGGACAGAAATCAGATACTGGCAGTTTTTCCGTTTTCATGTGTGTGTGAATTTTTGTTTCTATTTATTTTTAAAAAATTTAAGTTTATGTTTTGCATATGTGTGTGTGAATTTTTCATATAAATGTGGAGACATAAAGCATTAATGCAAGTCAAAACGCTTTGGTGAACACGTTTCAGCAGTTAAGCTTTGTAACAATTATAAATAAGCCTGTTAAATTCTTCTGGATAATTCCAGCATTTGGATTTTTTAACAAGTACATTTCGTATTGACGGCAACTAAATGGTGTTTGTGGCATTTTTATCATACAGTAGATTCCATCCATTCACTATACTTTTCTAACTGGGTTGTCCTACATGCAAGCACATGTTTTAAATGTTGTCTGTCTTCTGTGCTGTTCCTGTAAGTTTGCTATTAAAATATATTAAATCATTTAAAAAAAAAAGTTAAAGTCTAAAAAAGCTGTGTCTGCAGGAGTTTGAAGTTCGATTATTCAACCAATGCCACCTTTTTTTTTTTTAAAGATTTTATTTATTTATTCATGAGAGACAGAGAGAGAGAGAAAGAGGCTGAGACACAGGCAGAGGGAGAAGCAGGCTCCATGCAGGGAGCCTGATGTGGGACTTGATCCAGGGTCCCCAGGATCACGCCCTGGGCCAAAGGCAGGTGCTAAACCTGCTGAGCCACCCAGGGATTCCCCCCCCAATGCCACCTTCTTTATGAAAGCCTAGACCTTCTGAAGTCTGGGGCCTGGCTTTTCTTATGTAAATGCAATGGCTTTTACAACCCCCCTCTGCCCTCCCTCGCCCCCAAAAAATCTTTAAAAATTATCTTCAATGGCCAACTCTTCAAAATTAAGTACATGATTATTACCCCAAACTAAGGTTGGTTCTTGACATGAAGCAACTATTTTTAATCACTTGACCTTGTTATTCCAACAAATTATAGAAGTACCTTGGAATTGAAGATATTTTGCCATGCAAACCCAATTGATTCATTAAATCAAAAATTAATGAATACTGGCTAAGTTCTGGGCTTTGGGAAGATAAAGTAAGTCTAGGGAAGAAGATAGACTTGGAAACAATTGATTTCAGAAAGACTGAAAGGAAAGCCACCAAGACATCTTTGTCATTATCCACATGAGAAGGCCCCATGAGCGATTTCACTTTTTTATGTATTTCTAAACATTTCCATCTTTCTATAGCGAACATACATAGTGATAGGGAAGCGAGGCAGCCCCTCAAACATTAAATAAATAAATAAATAAATAAATAAATAATCTTTCATTGCATAATAACTCCTGCGTTTTGGGTTGAAAAATATAGTTACTAGGTCTGACATATCCCCTGACATGGAGATAGATAGGTATGGGTCACATTTTTGAAGCCAAACTTACACACTGACTTTTGTCAGACACACACCCACCCACCCCCCAGTTCACAGACTGGCAACATAAAAGGGGCCTTAGAGATGACCTAGGCCCACTCTCAGATGAAGAAACTGAGTCTCAGACAGGTGAGTAGACACAGCATTTCAGGGTTAAAAGTCCTTCTGGGAAAAGACCAGCCAGGGGGTCAATGGCCAGGTTAGCAACAAGTATTTACAAGCACATTCTTAGTGCCAAGGACTCTACTAGAATATATTTTTAGATTAACTTTATTTGGGGGGGGGGGTGCACCTGAGTGGTGCAGTTGGTTAAGTGCCTTTAGCTCAGGTCATGATCTCAGGGTCCTGGGATCAAACCCTGCGTCCGGGCTCCCTGCTCAGCGAGGTATCTGCTATTCTCCCTCTCCCTTTGCCCCTCTCTCTGCTCATGATCTATCTCGAACAAGTAAATGAAATCTTAAAAAAAAATCAACTTTATTTTTTGAGCAGGTTTGGGTTCACAGCAAAATTGAGAGGAAGATACAGAGATTTCCTATGTCCCCACTTCCCCTACCACGTGCCCAGCTTCCCCAACTAGGAATGTCCCCCACCAGAGGGGACATTTATTACAACCGATGAGCCTACACCGACAGACCATCATCAACCAGAGTCCATAGTTTACATTACAGTTTACTCAGTGTGGAACATTCTATGGGTTTGGACAAATGTATAATGACCTGGATCCACAACTATAATATCATACAGAGTAGTTTCATTGTCCTAAGAAGTCCTCTGTGCTCCACTTGTTCGTCCTTCCCTCTTCCCAACCCCTGGCAACTACTGATCTTTCTACTGTCCGCGTATCTTTGCTTTTCCAGAATGTCATATGGTTAGGAACCTTAAAGTCTGTAGCCTTTTCAGGCTGGCTTCTTTCACTGAGTAATAGGCATTTAAGTTGCCTCCATGGCTTTTTATGGCTTGATGACTCATTTCTTTTTAGTGCTGAATGATATTCCATTGTGTAGATGTATCACAATTTATCCATTCACCTCCTGAAGGACATCTAGAAGCTTCCAAGTTTCAGTCATTGTGAAGGAAGCTGCAATCAACATCCATGTGCAGGGCTTTGTATGGACAGAAGTTCTCAGTTCTTTTGGGGAAATACCAAGGATTGTGTGGTTAGAGTGTTTGGTTTTGTGAGAAACTGCTAGGCTGCCTCCCAACTGGCTGTGCCTGGACAGCCCAAGAAGAAAGAACAGTGGCCCCCCCTCAGCCCAAGAACCCGGAAGCTAATAGTCCTTGTTCCATCAGTGAAGGCACATGAGGCAAACCTCTTGCTATGATCCAATGTACACGAGTCTTTGAGATCCTGGAGACACGTTATCTAAAACCCACACGGCGCAGGGGAGCGCAGGGCTCCCGTGTCAGCTTTCACCCCAGAGATATTCTGCTCATGGAGAAAGGGCTGCCGGAGCTGTGGTTGTGCCCCAATGGGAGAGGCCCCCAGGAAATGGGTTATCTGGGCAGAGCCTGGCCTTACTGGGCACTGCCTTCCTGGACTCCCTCTTGGTCAAACCTCTGGCTTTATCTCTCGATAATGCAGTGTTGACACAACCTGCCCTTGTACCTGGGAGGTGCTGCAAGCAGCGGGCGTGTTTTACTGCCCTTATTCCAATCTCTGGGCCCCTATAAAGAGAAAGAAAGCAGGTGGAAGGGGAAGATTCTGGATCGAACCTTTCAAAACTCATAAAACTCCAAGGAGGGGGGGAAGTAATTCTTATATTTTAGAAGGAGACCATTTTTTATTTTTTAAAAAATTTTTAAAAAAATTTTTAGGAGACCATTTTTTAATAGGTATTTAGGCTTTACGTTTCCTGGCGTTTCTTGAAGTTCCAGAAGCAAGTTGTAAAAATGCCCACCAAATGTCACCGTGAAAGGAAAGAAACACAACTCATGAGACAGAGGTCAATAAAAACCAAAGGAGGTATAAATTCTATGTTTCCACTTAAGAGACTGTTCATCTCTAAGTGAAAACTATGGGGACCCCCGGGTGGCTCAGTGGTTGAGTGTCTGCCTTTGGCCCAGCACGTGATCCTGGAGTCCCGGGATCGAGTCCCACGTCGGGCTCCCTGCATGGGGCCTGCTTCTCCCTCTGCCTGTGTCTCTGCCTCTCTCTCTGTGTCTCTCATGAATAAATAAATAAAATCTTAAAAAAATAAATAACCGAAAACTATGGCAGAAAAGGAGCCGACATCCTGCAATTTGATGAAAGACAGAGTCGACCCTGCGGGTCCTCTAAGCAAGTCATTAAAAAGATAGCTACCAAAAAAAAGAAAAGATAGCTACCTTAAGAATCCTTTTTTTAAAAAAAAATTAAGATACAATTTACATACCACAGAAGTTACTTTTTTTTTCAAATTTTCTTTTAAGATTTTATTTATTTATTCATGATAGACAGAGAGAGAGAGGCAGAGACACAGGCAGAGGGAGAAGCAGGCTCCATGCAGGGAGCCCGACGTGGGACTCGATCCCGGGTCTCCATGATCATGCCCTGGGCCGAAGGCGGCGCTAAACCGCTGAGCCACCCAGGGATCCCCTTTTTTTTTCAATTTTTAATATAAATTCTAGTCAGTTAACATATAGTGTAATATTGGTTTTGGGAGTAGAGTTTAGCGATTCATCACTTACACTCAAGTTACTTTTTTAAAGTGTACAAGTCAGTGGTTTTAGAATGATCACAAAGTTGCACACCATCACTGCATTCTAATTCCAGAGCATTTTCATCACCCCAGAAAGAAACCCCATATTCATTAGCAATCGCTCTCCAATCTCCTCCTCCCCCCAGCCCCTGACAAGGACGGCTCTGCTTCCAGTCTCCACGGACTTGCCTGTTCTGGAAGTTTCATTCAGATCCCAGGGTCCAGGGATCGAGCCCTACATCGGGCTCCCTGCTCCCTCTCCTCTCCCTCTGCCTGCTGCTCTGCCTATTTGTGCTCACTCTCTCTCTCTCAAATAAATAAACAAAATCTTTAATAATAAAAAAAAGATTCTTTGTGTCTTTATATATATTCTTCATATATTCTTTTCCTTTAGCATAACATTTTCAAAGTTCATCCACACAGTAACATGTATCTTTGTTTTTTATGGCTGATAATATTCCACCGTAAGGACATACCACGTTTTGCTTACCCAGGATGAGATAAGCTACAGGTGGTCAATGACTCATTTGCCTCGGTGATCAGTGGTGTTTACAATTTAGTGTAAAAAAAAAAAAAAACCCTTATTATATTAAGAGCTATATTTAAATAATACAGCCTGCTTTGGGCCCGGCCTTCAGGTACCCATCTGGTCATCTAATGAGTGCCCGTTTAGTCATGATACCTGAAAGAGTTTCCCTGATGGGAAAGTGTATGATGCATTGTAGCTATGAAACTCCTTTTTCAAACCAAGCCAATCGCTAAGCTGTGGAGTAAACATGGCCAATTTTCAGGTGCAAAATGTCACTCAAAGTATATAGAGATGTTTAGATACTCAGGGAACGGAATGTTAAAAGTTCTGGCTGAACCAAAGAAGACATACAGGTGGCCAATGAGCGTATGAAAAGATGCTCCACACCGCATGTTGCAAAGGAAATGCAAATTGAAACAGCAAAGGGATCGGGCACCTGGGTGCTTCAGTTGGTGAAGTGTCGGCCTTCGGCTCAGGTCATGATCTCAGGGTCCTGGGGTCCTGGGATCCTGGGATCGAGCCCTGCATGGAGCTCTCTGCTCTCTCTCCCTCTTCCTGCCACTCCCAGTACTTTTGCTCTCTCACTCTCTCTCTGTCAAATAAATAAATAAAATCTTTAATAAAAAATAAAAAAATAAAAAAACACAGCAAAGAGACACCACTACACACTTACTAGAATGCCAAAGTCTCAGACACCAACACAACCAAATGTGGGGGAGGATGTGGAGCAACAAGAATTCTCTCTCTTTTCTTTTTCTTCTTCTTTTTTTTTTTTTTTTTTTGCTGGTGGGAATGTAAAATGGCACAGCCCCTTTGGAAGACAACCTAACAGTTTCTCACAAACCTAAACACTCTTACCATATGATCCCCAGTTACACTCCTCAGTATTTCCCCAAAAGAACTGAAAACTTCTGTCCACACAAAACCTTGCACATGGATGTTTACAGCAGCTTCATTCACAACGACCAAAACTCGGAAGCCTCTAGACGTCCTTCAGTAGGTGAATGGATAAATTGTGATACATCAAGATAATGGAAGTGGCACATTCAAGTTTTTAAGTATTGGTGTTACTTTACAAATAAAGGGTTAAAGTAGCTTTTGCATATAAATTGCCTTTTCAGATTAATATATAGAGACTATGTCATTTCATATTCTTGTATAGCAATGGTTCCCAAAGTGTGGTCCATGGACCAGCATTATCAGCATCACCTTAAAATTGGATAGAAATGCAAATTCCTAGACCTCATCCTAGATTTACTTAATCAGAAACTTTGGGGGTAATGCACAGCAATTTGTGTTTGATTTAACGAGCCCTCTGGGGGATTCTGATACATATTCAAGCAGAAGATGCATCTTTTTTTAAAAAAGATTTTTTAAAACTAATCTCTGCACACAATGTGGGGCGTGAATTTATAACCCCGAGATCAAGAGTCCCACACCCTACTGACTGAGCCAGCTGGGTGCCTCGAGATGCATCTTATTTTATCATGTGGATATAATATATTTTATATTACCATTTCTAAGAAGTCTCTGGACAGTTGTTGTTTTTATAAAAATCGCAGTGGTAAGCATCCTTATAATCCGGCCTCTGGGCCTATCTACAAGTTATTTCTCTAGAACAGACATAAGAAGTGCAACTGCTAGGTCAAAGGATACACACAACTCTAACCACCCACATTTTTTTTGCTACGAAATCACAGGGTCAGCACCCCGTGGGACTGTGGTCTGGAACCAGTGCCTTTTGTCTGTACGACTCCACGATGCTCCTGTGCAGGTGACCTCATCAAAGATAAAAACATTCCAAGGGGAAAATTTGGAGCAGGCTCTGGATGCCCAGACACCAGTGCAGGAAACCAGTGGATTCAGAGCAAGGTTCTGAGGCTTAAGGAAGTGGAGGGGAAAGTAAGATGAAAAGCCAAGAGGGCTCCCCATAAATAAGCAAACAGTGGGGGAAGCTATCACAGATTTAGCTCCTGAGAGGATCAACTATGATTAAATGCAAGGGAAGTATAAAGCCAAATTTAAACTTCACGATGATGAAGGATCTCATATTAGCTATTACATGAAAAGGCCTTACTGCATACAGATCAGGAAATTATTAAAACAAAACATTCCAAGCATTGTAAATGTTTCCAGAGACATGAGTCATTTTATAAAAATAGGTTCTTTTTCTCTTCTTACTAAGAGTTGGTATGAGATGTTAGAAATAGAAACCCGAAACCCCTCACTGGAGGCTGGTGATGCATGACAAGGAACTTCAAAATTCCTTGAGCAAGTCCCCCATCAGATGGCGGTCCTTGTTTGACGTTTACAGCTGCCAAGCATCAAAGGGACATAGGAGAAAGCCCAATCAATGACAAGGAGCTATGCTCAGTGGTCATCAAGCGTAAAGGGCTAGATGGTGGCTTGCAATTCTTAGATGCGTCTTCTGACCCGTAGAGGTGGTGGCGTCCCATGGAACAAGGCTCTAGCCTCAGCTATGTTATTGCCAGATGTGTGACCTTGGCCAGATCATTCTCTCATCTTCCATGTGTAGGGCACGCAGATCTCTGCCCTTGTCTGTCTCTGAGGATTATAGTGAGCACGAAACGAGGGGACAGCTCTGAAGATGTTTTATCAGGATGCATAATGGTAGGTGTTGCCATTACAAAAAGTGGACATAATGAGCCAGTGGCACGGCTGAGAGATGGATGGGTTTTTGTCTTGACTGTTCCCACTAGCGTGCTAGTATGTGGCTTTGGGTAGCAACCGGAATAGATACTGGTGGTGCCCCGCTCGGATGCCCTTTATTGGGCTGAGGCATCGTCCTCCTCCAGCGGCAGGATGTTCACAGCTGTCCCCCTCTTCAGAGAATTGCCCCTGGCCAAAGGGAGTTACCTTGTGTGGGAGGTCATGCTCAGTCCTCCCTCCCCCCACTGCAGCCCTCAGCAACAGGGATCCCAAAGGTGGGTTCTCTTGCTTCAGGGTGCAACTCTATGGTGCTCTTCATGCTCCAGAGCTCTCCACGGGATCAGGCTGGAGCTAAGCTGAGATCGAATCCTTGCTTGCCTCCTTTCCCTTCTCTACCGTGTCTCCCATGCTTCTTTTCTCCTGCAAGCACTACCTCAAAGAATTCCCATGCACCTGAATCCAAGTCAAGTTCTGCTTCTAGAAAATCCAATGAAGACATTATACACTCTTATCTTCCTTCCATGTATCACTATACAAATCTTCCTCAACTTTCAATGGGGTCACATCCCAATAAACCCAACCTAAGCTGGAAATATCAGAAGTCCAAAATGCACTTACTACAACCAACCTAGTGAACATCGTAGCTTAGCCTAGCCTACCGTAAGCATGCTCGGAACACTTAACATGAGCTTACAGCTGGGCAAAATCGTCTAATGTGAAGCCTATTTGTTAATAAAGTGTTGACTATCTCGTGCAATTCATGAAACACTGTACTGAAGGTGAAAAAACAGCTTAGTCAGATGGGGACACAATGGTCGCCAGCATATCAGTTGTTCACTCTTGTGATTGATCGTGTGGCTGACTGGGAGCTGTGGCTTGCTGGCCTGCCCAGCATCACCAGAGAGGAGCCCACCATATGGTCACCAGCCTGGGAAAAGATCCAGACTCAAAATTCCAAGTACCATTTCTACTGGATGCAGATCACTGTTGTGCTCTCAAAACAGTGAAAATCTTAAAAAAAACAAAACAAAACAAAAAAAAACAGTGAAAATCTTAGGTGGCACCATGAGTCCGGGACCCTCTATAGTTTTGTTCCAGAGCGATTTCTCAACACAAAGAGTTAGTTGAAATTTCGGTCACCAGGGTGCTCTGGGATTCCTGTACCAAGACCGGTTCAATATTCATTTTTGCACAAAATGTTACTCTTTAACGATGGCTTAGGCGCTTCTCCTGCTACAGGGGTTCTATCACTTTCTACTTTTCATGCAAAGTAGCCCCAAGAAATGATTTGCAAATGAACTCTCTTCTCTCTCTCTCTCTGTCTCTCTCTGTCTCTGTCTCTCTGTCTCTCGATGAAACACAGCTCTTCCCCAGCGACTCAGAGCTTAAAAGTGAGTTTTGCTGATCCAACTAAGTCAAGAGCCTTGTCGATTCTTCCAATGGTGTAAACGAACAAATATCCTGGTTTTTTTTTTTTTTTGTTTTTTTTTTTTTTTTTTGCTTTGTTCATAAAATGGTTTGTTCCCCTCAATACCAGGCTATCTTTCTACAGGTTGGACGAAGTCCCCAAGGGCCACGTCCCTGAGCGTCATAATGCTGCTACTGGAACCCACTGGGCTACCGCTGTGCCTACTGTTTCGGTTGGGGGTGCTTCCCCTAGTAGCCTTCACGTGGGGCCTGTTGAAGGGGAAGCCAGAATGATCTAGGCCGTGGCGTCGTGTCAAGTCCCCACAATGACCTTGCAGAGGCCTGCGACGAACACGACAATCATGTGGACATGTCAGCACATGACATCAGTTTTCTGAGGACTTGTTAGCGCCCGGCAGCAAGGGCTCCTTAGTGCACTCAAAGCTGGGCTACCTAGGCTGTGGGGTACACGGTTCCCCAAATCTCTGAGCTCCCCACGAAGGTGCACAAGCATCACTCTCTCTGCGGACATTCACGAGCAGTGCTGCCATCCTCTGTCCTTAGGCCAAGAAAACGCAGAACAGGGGGCAAAAACGGGCAAATAATAATAATAATAATAATAATAATAATAATAATAAGGAGCTTTACATTCCTCCTGAGCCCTGGGGTCCTTTCTTCCTTGGTCTCTTTCTGCCTCCAAACTCCGGTTCAGCCAGTATTTACTCAGCTTGTCGGGGTGCTCAACAGGTGACAGGGAGGAGACCTTTAAAGAGAAAGAAAACCCTGTGCCTGTTTTTATGTCGCTAACAGGCGAGCTGGGGAGATAAGACCTGGCTAAGCTGGATATCGTTTATGCACATTTCTCAGATAAAGAAACTGGAGGCTGGTGGAGCTGAACTGTGTGTCTGGGGTCACCCCGCTACCATCTGATTCCTGCTCAGCCCTCCTGCCGCTGCCCCTGGGGCCACTGCTCATGAGTAAGGCCTGGGAAGGCCGCGCTCTCCGGCCCTAGAAGGAAAATGGATGGAGGAAAGAGAGAAGCAGCATCTCAAGAAAAGTCCAGCAATGACGGGAGATCTAGAATATGACGGCCCCAGGACTGTTAAAGCACATGCATATTCAGGGCCGCATTTTCTGAGCAGTGAGCCAACCAATTCTACTGTCCGGGGATTCTGTTGTGTACTTCTTGTGAGTCCAAAAAAAAAAAAAAAAAAAAAGAGAGAGAGAGAGAGAGAGAGAGAGAGAATTGTGAATGCACTGTGTTCAGCATTGTCCTAAGTGTTGTGAGGAGCTGACGTACATAACAGCAGGACCTCAAAGAATTTGCACTCCTGTCGAAAGGAAGTTTTCTAAAACAACGGCAGTTACCCGGAGAATTCCCCCCATACCCGGGTCACTTGCTGCATGAGCACACCCCTCACATCTGTGCAGAAGAGAATTAAAGAGGTCTGGTCCTATTGCAAGGTTGGGGGCAAGCAGGGGGCTTGTGGGTTGGCCCAAGTAAACTCTTGGGAGGATTTTTCATTGCACGCCACGTTACACCCATGTTACGTGTGCCTGCCAGGGAATACATCCTGGTTTGTTTGTTTGTTTGCTTTCTGAAGCAATAGGACCTTCTTGCCTGTTGTTTTTATTCCAGCAGATGATTTAAGGTCAAACAGGCAACTCGAGGTCAAGGGTCTGAGTAACTAGCAGGAGTTGCTCTAAGATCAGCTCTGGAGGTCTGCATGTGTGCCGTAAGATATCTGGACTGGGAAGTACTAACCGGATGGAACAGAACGGCTCCTTCTCTCCATTCCACCAACTAAATATTCAGTGAGCAATCGTTCTAGCAGGTACTCCATGCAATGGCATCTCAGAACATTTTATGCTCAGACGCCAGTATGTTGGATTGTTACAATATTTTTCTTTGAAAAAGCTCTCTATTATTTAGTCTTAATTCTGGGAAGAATAAAAAGAATGCAGGACCAGTACTGACACTGTCTGGAATGTTCTGTGACATTTTCTCAGGTCTTTCCCAAGTGTGTCTGTGCAAAAGCCACTTTTCTTTCCCTATCACATCCTTTTCCCTCGCTTCCTTGGATGCTAAATAAAGGCAGTGAGGGAGTGGTCAATACGTTTTATCAAAGATGAGCTGGGTCATGGTTCCCATTGTAGGCTGCTGATTGCTGCTTATTCCAGTTTAAGCGAATCCCAATGTCCTTCTCCCAAATCCCACTCACTGTAAGAGGCCAGGCCCACTGTTCGCAAGCATCACGAGACCTAGAGCTGGACAAAGGGTCTAGAGTCCAGGCATGCTGTCAGTATCTGTCCTCTTCCACGATGGTGGCCCGTCGAGTGGGGGCAAAGCAGCTGCCCCAACTACCCTACTCCCACCACCCTCGTTCCGTCCTCACTACAGCATGGGATGGTTTATCACCTGGCTTTTTGCTTCTAGATGAGACACAGAAAACTTGCTTAATATTAATAGAATGAATTGAATATACTTGCCTACCAGCCTGCTTTTTTATAGTAACTTTTTAACTTCGTTAATATTTTATCGTTGAGTGTGTTACCTGTATTTAAGAGGGTTTTAATGTGACAAGGTACAATCCATCTTGACTTGGAAATCTTTTGAGGTAAAATTCACGTAACATAAAATTAACCACTTTAAAGCATATGGTTTCATGGCACTTAGTGACTCTCAGGAGCTCTATGTGACAGGAATACCAAGCTGACGGTGGGCTGAATTTGGAGGAAGAAGGAGAAGATGAGTCCTTCCAAATATTTTCCCCCCGATAGCACACGTTGTGGGGTAAGATGTGACAGTGGGGGTCTCCAGTCTCAGATGCCAGTTGACCTCATGGTGGTTGATGTGACTGTGGATTTCAGAAGAGACTCTTTGCTGGGGGCAGTGATGCAGAGAGATTTGAGAAGGCATCCGGACAAATGGTGGCTAACTGCCCTCCTCTCTCTGCCCTTCCCTCCCCCTCTCTGAATGGACCTGTAAGAGGATGGTGTGCATTGTTGTACAACCATCACCGCTGTCTAGGTCCAGAACTTTTTCATCACCCCAAAAGAAAACCCCATGCCCATTAGGCGGGTACTCCCAATTTTCCTTTACTCCCAGCCTGTGGCAACCATCAGCCTCCTTTCTGTCTCTATGGATTTGTCTAAGTTTCATATAAATGGAATCATCCAATACGTAACCTGTTGTGACAGGTTTCTTTCATTCAGCTAGCTTAACGTCTTGAGGTCCATCCATGTTCTAGCATGTGTCAGCACTTCATTCCCTCTTATGGCTGAACAGCCTTCGATTGTGGGGATAGACCACATTTTGTTTATTCATTCATCCATTCATCGACATTTGGGTTGCTTCTACCTTTTAGCTATTGGGAACAGTGCTGCATGAGCTTTCTGTACAGGTATTTGTCTATCTATTTCCAATTCTTGAGACAGCCTGTTCACTTTTCAATGTAGAGCAGTTACGTATTTTGGTGGGTGGTAGAAGACAGTGGGCTCCTATTTCACCAGAGAGGTGAGCCCCAAATGGATGCCTTAGCACCATATTTGCCTTCCCAGGCAAGGTCACATTTTTTTGGTCCTCTTTTAGGCTCTCACGTCATTATGCTTTTGTAAAAGCCCAATGGCCTTTTGGGCTTTTACAAAAGAAAATGTAACTGAAGGGTGGGGACCCTGCCCAGCTCTCAGCTTGGATGCGAAACTCATCCTTGGTGAAGGACCTTCAGTGACAATTAATTAACACTGTGTCAAGGGAAAGGGTTTTGGGTTTCTCCACTTAATCACAACTTCCTGTTTTTTTTTTTTTTTCAGAAAGATAAAAAGATTATTGTTAATAGAAAAAAGGCACCAGATATTAGACAGCAGTCACGAAAACATGTTCTGAGGATGACACTTTTAATGACTGAGGAAAACCATTTCAATCTAATATTGCCATTAGCTGAAGAATCCAGACCGAGGCCTGCAAACCCAGCTGTGGTAAATCACCATCTCCCTAGTGCGGCCGTGTGTAAAGACAACACAGTGTATCTCCAGTAGCTACTGAAAGGAAACAAACACACACAGACATGGAAGCTGGGAACTGCTAATATGTCTTCAGAGACTTGGAGTCGATTCCAGAAGCCCGTGCTTCTCTTTGTAGTCTGGTTGCTATGGTTCTTCGTTATTGCAAAATACTGTGAGTTCTACTCCAATAAGTGGTTAATGAAAGAGTTGATAACCACAGAGGCGTTTGCAGATCCCTATCTCTCAGGCTCTCCTCCCAGTCTGAAGCTTTCTGACTAAGCCTTCACTCCCACCGTCTTAGGGCTTCTGGAGCTGCCGGTGATTAAGGCGGCACAGGAAGAAATCAAAGGAAAAGCCACACAGAGCACAGCAGCCATTTCACTGCTGACTCTCAGGGGCTCTATGTGACAGGAATACCAAGCTGAAGGGGGGCTGAATCTGGAGGAAGAAGGAGGTTAGGCCTTGCAGATACTTCCTCCCACCCACCCCCGATAGCACACGTTGTGGGGTAAGATGTGACAGCGGGGGGGTCTCCAGTCTCAGATGCGAGTTGACCTCATGGTGGTTGACGTGACTGTGGATTTCAGAAGAGACTCTTTGCTGGGGACAGTGATGCAGAGAGATTTGAGAAGGCATCCGGACAAATGGTGGCTAACCGCCCTCCTCTCTCTGCCCTTCCCTCCCCCTCTCTGAATGGACCTGTACGGGGAGTTCCTCTTCCAGTCCCCCGGCACCCAAGGAGCCTCCCCCACATCTCTTTGTAAATCATCTCTATTGAAGTATAACCCACATACGATAAGGAGCACCCATTTAAAGTGTACACTTTGTTCGGTTTGGGCACCCTGAAGCCACTGCCACAATCAAGATACAGAATATTCCTCCTCCCAAGAGTGTCCTTGTGCCTCTTTGTCGTTCATTCTATCTTAGGCAACAAGTGATCTACTTTCCATCACTCCCAATTAGTTTGCATTTTCTAGAATTCCATGTGAGTAGAGTCATGCAGTACACACTCATTGTTGCCTGGCGTCCTTCACTCAGCATCGCGACCGTGTGGTGTGTCCATATTGTTACGCGCCGCAGTCGTGCCTTTCCCTTACTGAGTTATATCATGGTGTATGGATGCACCTCTTTTTGTTTACCCATCTTCCTGGTGGTTGAGTTGTGCCAAGTTTGTGGCTGTTTCTCCTCTATCTTTAATTGCTTCCTCTCTCCTGACTCTACCCCCTTAACATAGAGGTATCCCCAGGCTCTTCCATTTTTAAAAAAAAACACCAGCAACCTTATGTACCCAGGTGGGAAGAGTGATGAATTAGGCTTTTCTGGAGTATTCTGAGGATTTGTAGCCGTGATCCGAATAAAAAAGGCAGGTAAATTTAAATGGCCTGTCACAGCCATGGCATAAGCCAACCTTTGCAGACACAGTTTATCCAATCTACATTTCTGAGGGCAGGCTCACAGTCTCTACAAGTAGCTGCTTTAGGCTGGGATCCCCCCGGGCCATTTTTCTTCCTGTCTCAGGACCAAATAACCATCGGTGCCTCAGTTTCCCTCTTGGAAATCATGAAGAACCTTCATTTATAATTATTTAAAATTAGTGAAACAAGTAAAAGTCGAAGAATACTGGCTTGAGTAGGGAAAGACACAGTGACTAGATCTTAGACATGTATCTATGTCTTGAGTATTATAAACACACTTGCATTAGGGTCAAGGATAACGACTTGTTCTAAATCATGAAGTATATACAACTTGTATATATTACAAGTTGTAATACTAAAATTGTAAGTGCTGTGGCTGTAGTATCAGTGATATACAGAATAGTCTGAGACACAACTGGTAAACTGCCAGGGCCTGGTCCTATGTCTAGTTCACAGTGGGCACAAAAAAAAGTGTCAAGGGACTGACCCTACCCCCGATGAGGTAGACAGCTGGGCCAGATGCTGTGTCCCCACCTTACCCATGGAGGTCCTGGTCGGGTATGAGGTTGCCAACCAGACCTGGGGCCTGCACCAGAGCTTTCACCAGGAAGCTAGACAGAAGGTGGAAAGATGAGGACAAAGTATTTCCACAACCCCAGATGGAAATGGCTGTAGTGATTGTGAGAAGCCAGACACAATTCCCTGATCGTGTTTAAAATCATGGCCTTTGCCCAAAGAGGTGACTCCACTCAAAGCTTGGGCTCAGTAAGTCATGAGGCCTCCCAGTGTTACCATGTGTAAAATGGGTTTACCAATGCCAAAATCCAGGGTGGTTAAAGGACAACATGAAGTGATGAACGCAGGGTGTGCACTGTCCATGCCCAGACTGTCACAGGTGTCTAAAGGCAGTGATGACGGTAATGATGCTACTATTTCAAGGAGGCTCTTCTTTGTTGTGTTATTGGTAGAAAAATGGCCCCCAAAGCTGTCCAGATCTTAATCTCTGAAACCTGTGAATATATTACTGTAGAGGACAAAAGGGATTTTGTAGATTGTTTAGGATCTTAAGGTGCAGAGATTATTCTGGATAAACCTTGTGGGCCCAGTGTGATCACAAGGGTCCTTATATGAGGAAGATAGGAGAGATTAGAAGATGTAATGCTTTGAAGAAGGAAGAAAGGGCCACCAATCGAGGAATGACAGTGGCTTCTAGAAACCAGAGAAGGCAGGGAAATGGATTCTCCCCTAGAGCCTCCAGAAGGAACAGCCTTGCTGACACCTTGATCTTGGTCCAGTGGGATCCATGCCAGACTTCTGATCTATAGAACCATAGGATAACAAATTTGTGCTCTTTTAAGTCACTGAGTTTGTGGTAATTTGTTACAGTGGCCATAGGAAATACAGTCTCTGAGGCGAAACCAGTGTGATTAGTTAGGATTCCAATTCTTGGATACTTGGTCACTACCATTTCAGGTTCCCCAGGGGAGTACACAGAGAAGACATTCCAAACAAGTGGATAATGCTTTTTAATAGCTACAGCGATGGCCCTACACCTCTGGATGGGAACTCTGACTTTGGCCAGCCGGCCCAGGCCCTGGGTGGCCCTCGAGGAGTTGAGTAATCTTGAAAATAAGGCTGTAAAGCAATCTGTGGAAATTTGGCCTTCCAGGGGCCCTGCTTTGCCTATAGCTTTGACTTTACATTTTCACTTGCTGAGGTCATTTAAATTGAGACACTTGAGAGGCAAATGATTCCTGACCTCCTCTGAAATGATACCTTCCTGATATCCAAATTCATAATCATTTAATATATCACTGAATCCTCAGGCTGAATAACATTCTAGGGTAGAAATTCTTTGGGGTCCCTAGAGTACTATTAAGATAACTTCACTCTTATGTTGGGAGCATTTACTTGGATATAATTTACAAAATGGATCACGGATGCAGAGAATGCTAACCATGAATAGGATACTACTCATGTCCATGGACTTAATTTCTTGTTGCCCTAGGCAATCTATTTTGAATATAGACCTATGATACACACTTTAATATTTCCTTAGTTGATTTCTTTCAAGAAACCATGTGCCAAATATAAACCTTTAGAAAAAAACAGATTGATAGCAAATGGAATTTAGAGTAGCATATGTTAGGATGCCTGGTGGCAGTGGTTGAGCGTCTGTCTGCCTTAGGCCCAGGGTGTGATCCTGGAGTCCAGGAATTGAGTCCCACATCCGGCTACCTGCATGGAGCCTGCTTCTCCCTCTGCCTGTGTGTCTGCCTCTCCTTCTCTCTGTGTCTCTCATGAATAGATAAATAAATAAAATCTTAAAAAAAAATAGACTACCATAAAAAAAAATAGAGTACCATATGTTTAGTATGTAGAAACCTGATGGCCGCGCTAGCATGGTCATTTATTATTTACTGAATTTGCTTAAATAACCTTGGGGCCCAATGCTAAATGCACACGGTGGGCTCATAGTAGTCATATATTATAGATTTTAAAAATGTATATGCTTCCATCATTCTATGGCTTTATGAATGTAGAGATTTCAACATAAGCATAACCAAGTTTCTGACTTTCCAGGCACTTTGCAATAGATCAGAGAGGCAGCCCGTGCCTAGTTTATCAATATCGAAGGGATGCACAATGGTAAAAGCACAACATATCAATTCACAAGTAAAACTCCAAATTTTTTTCCCCTGATTCATCATTTCACATCAATATGCTAGCTTGTGAGTTGTGTTTGACACACACTCTATCACCTATCATCTCCAGCTCTGGTTTGATTTAAATTACCATATTTTAATTACTCAGAATCATCTTCTGAGTTAAATCAACCAACACAGACATCCGTATGCAAAAATATGAGAGTTTAAAGTGTAGTTGGGAAATTAAAATATAGGCAGAGAAAAATCTTAAGGTAGTATATACTATCAACCGAGTGGAACTGATAATGATGTGGCTATAAAATAAAGATAATCTTTTTTATTTTTTTTGACAATCCAATTATAATGATCTGATTTGGCCATAAGTTATTTATTTATTTATTTATTTATTTATTTATTTATTTATTTATTTTAAATGTAGATAAATAAATAAATAAATATATTTATTTATTTATTTATTTATTTGTTCATGAGAGACACACACACACACAGAGGCAGAGACACGGGCAGAAGGAGAAGCAGGCTCCATGCAGGGAGCCCGACGTGGGACTCGATCCTGGGACCCCGGGATCACACCTTGAGCTGAAGGCAGACGCTCAATCGCTGAGCCACCCAGGCGTCCCATCTTTTTTAAACAATTTTACTGAGATGTAATTCACATTCCATACATTTCCCCCACTTAAAAGTGTATAATTCAGTGTACACTTTTAGGTCTTTAGTATATTAACAGGGTTGTGCAACAATCACCACAATCAATTTTAGTACATTTTCTTCAGTCGTAAAAGAAAGCCTGTAGCCATTACCAGTCACTCCTCATTTCCCCCATTCGTTCCATCCCACCCCAGCCCTAGGCATCAACTCATCTACTTTCTAGCTCTGTAGATTTGCCTATTCTGAACACTTCATATAAATGGAATCATACAACATGTGACCTTTTGTGTTTGTCTGCTCAAGGGCTGATGGCCATTCGGGGTGTTTCTACTTTTTGGCTACTGTGAGTAATGCTGCCATGAACGTAAGTGTACAAGTGGTTGTGAGGACATACTTTTTCATTTCTCTTGGGTATATACCTGGGAGTGGAATTGCTGGGTCATATGGTAACTCTATGTCTAACCTTTTGAAGAACTACCAGATTGTTTTTCCAAAGTGGCTGCACCATTTTCCATTCCCAGCAGCACTGTTTGAGGGACTGTCTTGTGCAGGAGAGAGGGACAGATGCCAGAAGCATTGCATGGGGGTCAGCAATCAGATTGGGATGCTGGTTTTGCATGAGGGATGACCAATGGGAGCTAAGGTGAGAGTGCCAGCCTGGGTCCCTGGGAAAATTCTGATGTCCTAAGACAGATGAGGAAGTTAGGAGGAGCAGCAATATTGGGGGATAAAGGACAGGGTGGTTTTCATATGGTAAATGTCGAGTTTGGGGCTGTTTTGGACAGCAGGAGGAATGATGGTACTTGGAGAGAGGCATTGGTTGGAGCAGGGATCTACAAACCCCGGCCTGCAGACCTAATCTGGATCTCAGTCTGCTTTTGTAAAGGTGCGTGAAGAGTAGTTTTTACATTTTAAAAAAAGATTTTATTTATTTATTCACGAGAGACACACAGAGAGGGAGAGGCAGAGACACAGGCAGAGGGAGAAGCAGGCTCCCTGTGGGGAGCTCGATGCAGGACTCGATCCCAAGACCCTGGGATCATGACCTGAGCCAAAGGCAGACGCTCAACCACTGAGCCACCCGAGTCCCAGTTTTTACATTTTTAAATGGTTGAGAAAAAGAAAAATAGTATTTTGTAAGAAGTGAAAAATTGTCTGCAATTCAAATTTCGGTGTTCACAAATACAGCTTTATTGGAACACAGACATGCTTATTCATTTGCATGTTGTTTCTGGCTGCTTTCATGCTGCAGAGACAGAGTGGAGCAGTTGCAACAGAGACTGTATGTCCTCCGAAGCCTAAAATATTTATTATCTGGCCTTCTGCAGAAAAAGTTTGCTGACCTTTGGGTTAAAGAGAAATTTGGGAGGTGTGGCCTCCTAACGGTGACACCCACAGCTAGAAGAGTGAGAGTGACCCAAATTGAGAAGCAGTAGAAAGAAAAGTGAGCCTGGGCCAGTTCTTGGGGCTACTTCTATTTAGGGAACAGAGAGAGGTAGGAGAATCCATGAAGAGAATAGGTAAATAAGTTTAAGTAGACCTCAACTTAATTGAACATGTCAACTCCCAGACTATTTTATTGCTTGGTATTTTAAACACACTCCCAAGAGGAAGATCAATGAATAAAGTTACCAGCTGGGGTAGGCGTTCAGCTGGACCCGACCAGCCGGCAACAAGGAGAAGTTTGTCTTTAGCAAGTCCCCACCTCCAGTCTTTTCCTTCCTTCTCCCCCAGCACCGCGAGGTGTCTCATTCCTGTCTTGTTCCAGCTGATTTCTAGCTGATTCTCTCAGAAAGGGGTATGAGGAAGTATATTCCACTAAGGTAAATGTTTGATAAGAGCTCAAAGTGCTATTCCTGCCCTAAGATTTGGATCTCGATAGGGGAACTTTTAAGACACTCTAAGAACTCTCGACTCTGGAAATTTCAGCCACTGCAAATAAGTAAACAGGGAGTTGTGTAAGAATATGGTGGCAGAGGGGGTTGGAGGGGGAGATCCTTGCACTGGTGCGCCAACCAGGCCATTGTGAGTGCTAGCCACGTAGGGGTTGAACCCACCAGCTTGCCAAGTGGCCTTGGGTAAGTCACTCCAATATTCTGTTCTGGTAACTCATGTGGAAATAGGGAATAAATTCCAAGTCACATTTATATATTTATTAGTTTTAAAGATTTATTTGTTTATTTGAGAGAGAGAGGGAGAGCGCACATGGGGGCAGGGGCAGAAGGAGGGGGAGAGAAGCAGACCCTGGCTGAGTGCAGAGCCCAACGCAGGGCTCTATCTCATGACCCCGTGATCATGACCTGAGCCGAAACCAAGAGTTGGCCACTTAACAGACTAAGCCACCCAGGTGCCCCCTACGTCACTTTTAAATGAGAGGCACAGAAGCATTGGAGTCTCCAGTGTTTGCCTAAGTAATTGCTGCAGACTGGCTGCGTCAGTAACAGTGAAGTCCAGAGCAAAGCGCCTCCATTAGAGTTGCGGGTGAGATGGCTTCCTCCTTTCCCTGGGCTCAGCACAAGGAGTGCGGGAACAGGAAGCCATTCCCAGGAGTTGCCTCTCCCTCCCACCCCTGAGTACATGGCAGGGGAACAGCGGTGGCTGGATGCCCAGGCCCAGAACCACGGGTCCTAACCTGTGCCCTTGAAAGCAGGAAACACATTGTGTTCATGGACTCTGCTCTTTGGGAGCAAACACCACAGCTCTTGTAGGAGGCCCTGGTGGGCCCAGATCCAGCAGAACATCTGCTCTCTCCAATCATTGCTCCATCTTACATTTGTTTCTGGGGCTCTTCAGGAAGTACCAACTGGTGCCAGTTGCCCCATGAAGTACGTATGTAATAAATTATCCTCTATCTGCACACACATACCCCTGCTCACTTAGCTTATCTCACCCAAGGGACCAAGAGAGGTACAGAGGAACAATATTAGCAGAATTTACAGCTTTGCTTGGGGAAGTAAGACCCTGAGTCTCCCTCCAACCCCCAACTACCCAAATTAGTATATACTCTGTTCCCTTCCGAGTGTGTGCCCATGGCAAGTTGACTGGTGACCCGTAGTTGATGAAATTGTCTCAATGTCTACCCAGTATGGGGTCATCAAAACCTTCATGATCCATTGTAACTGCTGAACTGAGAATGATCTCAGCAAGCCTCTGGTCCACTGAGCATCGACTCCCTCCCTTTTATATATAGAGAAACTCGGGCGCATGGGTGGTTCAGTCAGTTAAGCATCCAACTCTTGGTTTCGGCTCAGGTCGTGATTTCGGATCGTGAGATCGAGCCCGGTATCAGGCTCTGTGCTCAGTGCAATGTCTGCTTATGTTTCTCTCTCTCTCTCCCTCTCCCTCTGTCCCCCCTTCTCTAAAATAAATAAGTCTTTATCTATAGAGAGAAACTAAGGCCCAAGGAATTTAAGCACTTTTTATAAGTGCTTAATAGTTGAGGCAAAACTTGGAACAGAATTCAAGGCACCTTGACTTGCAACCCAAACCGTCTTTCTACCAATCCCAGCTGAGTTCATGAATACAAAAAACTTCGTAAATGAAATTATAACACCTATGAAGATGTTAGCCACCATTACTTATAGTTACTGATCATAAATTATCTGTCCTTCAAGACTTTGACAGATACGCTTCTAATCCTTCCCTAAGAAGCAAGGTCTCTGAGACCCCAGGAGCCACCAGAGGCCCCCATCTAAAGAGACATGAGGGAATAAGCAAGGGAGATGCTGCGGACCATAATTTTGCAGGCAGACATTGAAAAGAAATCTTTAGTAAAAACCCCTCTAGTTCTGCGTGATTTTGTGCTTTTGTTTTAGTTAAACTGGGAGAAACAACAACTTCTTGATCGCAAGGAATTTTTTTTTACAGAGAAGAAAAGGCCGTGCATTCCCACGAATCGCCCTGCCTGGTGTAGGGGCCAAGGGCGTACTGCCCCAAATGGACCACCCCTTGGCTACAGTGATTATCTTAGATAAAAGTGACTTAAGAGACAGCCTGCACAAGAAGTACACTCAGACTCTCCTCTGTCCTCCTGAAAGCAGAAAATAAATCCCCCATGTGAAAGTTGTCCTCCCGTACCAGGAGGTAAAGTGATTTCCTTATCACCAGAGATAAGGAAGTTACAGCTGACAAGGCTACATAAACAATGCTTATTACTTCTTACTAATTTACTATCCTAGCCCAAATTCTGTTTGGAATTCCTTACTAATTAAAGCTGGCAGAGTTAAAGTTTTGTTTTGTTCCCTTTTGGTTTTTATCCCGTCGATTCCTCACAGATTTATGGTTTCTTTGTCTAAAAAGTATAAAAACCGCCTGCCTTGGTCACTTCTTTAGGTTTCAATTTCATTGTTAGGCCTCCGTAGGCACATAAAGAAACTTTGGTTTATTCTCCTGCTGGTTTGCCTTTTTTCTTTTCTTTCTTTTCTTCTTTTTTCTTTTCTTTCTTTACTTTTCTCTTCTTTCTTTTCTTTTCTTTTATTTTTTCTTTTCTTTTCTTTCTTTTCTTTTCTTTTCTTTTTTTCTTTTCTTTTCTTTTCTTTTCTTTCTTTTCTTTTCTCTTTTCTTTCTTTTCTTTTCTTTTCTTTTCTTTTCTTTTCTTTTCTTTTCTTTTCTTTCTTCTTTTCTTTCTTAAAGATTTTATTTATTTATTCATGAGAGAGAGAGAGAGAGGCAGAGACACAGGCAGAGGGAGAAGCAGGCTCCATGCAGGGAGCCCGACGTGGGACTCCATCCCCGGTCTCCAGGATCAGGCCCTGGGCTGAAGGTGGCGCTACACTGCTGAGCCACCCGGGCTGCCCTGGTTTGCTTTTTTTCAACTTCATTCCTAAACCAGCTGGAAGAACCTTGGAGGGAAGCATACAATTTCTTCCACCCTACACTAGAGAAGCCAGAAGGCCCCCTGGATTAAAGGTTGCTAGCTATAGAAGAGTTCAAAGCACGCAAAGGGCGCCTGGGTGGCTCAGTCGGTTAAGCATCTGCCTTTGGCTCTGGTCATGATCCCGGGGTCTTGAGATTGAGCCCCATATTGGGCTCCCTGCTCAGTGGGGAGCCTGCTTCTCCCTCTCTTTCTCTTTCTTTCAAATAAATACAATCTTTTTCTTTTTTTTTTTAAAGAGTATGGGCTTTATTTTATTATTATTTTTTAAAGATTTTATTTATTTATTCATGATAGACATAGAGAGAGACGCAGAGACACAGGCAGAGGGAGAAGCAGGCAGGGAGCCCGACATGGGACTCAATCCTGGGAATCCAGGATCATGCCCTGGGCCAAAGGCAGGCACTGAACCGCTGAGCCACCCAGGGATCCTGTAAATAAAATCTTTAAAAAAAAAAAAAGTCAACACACGCGAAACTCAGTGACAATGCAAACTTTGTATAACAGACCACGGTATCTGTAACTCCATAAGGATAGAGAAGCAGCTGGAGAGAAAGCTTTGTGGGTGACAGATGAATGGAAGGGTGGCCGGGTGAGAAGGAAGGAGAGCAGGAAGGAAGAGAATAGGTTAAAATGTTTGTTGTGGCCTATCTGTGGGTGGCAATTTCCATTTTCCAAGTTTTGCTCCTCTGTATTTTATAGTCTCGTACTTTCTTATAATCAGTAAACAACAGCAACAGCAACTCTTAAAATAGCTGTGATTTGTTAAGAGGCTTCATTGACAGTGACAAACACAGACCCCTTGACACTTCCACCCCCGCTTCCCAGCAGTTCTGCTTTCGCTTGGGCTTCTTCCCCGACCTTCCTCCGCATGGAGGCTTCGAGAAATCCCATCAGATGAAGTCCAGAGCACATCTAAGACAGAAGCCCGTACACTGAAACTTTTCTCTGATCCTTCCGGCCCCTCCGACTTGCTGGAGATAAACCGATGACTAACCTGCTGCGTCGTTTGTCGTTAGGTTCACCCAGGCCGAGCCCTTGCCCCTGTCACTTGGTCTGTCATTTGGTTTTCGTTGTACCGGTTCAGTTTCCCTGGTGAAAATGTCATTGAAATTACGACCTCCGTTCAGCACCTCCGGGTTAACATCAGGGCCAGACCCAAGAATCCGATTCCGAAACCATTTGACAAACCTCGTTTGAATCGCAGAGGGCTCTTGGCCCAAATCCAAACCTTATCTCTGGGCCCTCAGAAAATAGCTGTTTCGATATGTTAATCATTTAGCTATTAAGATCCCTCTGTTTGCTGTTTTATCTTTTATCTACTGATTTCATAACACAATTCTTCTCCAGTACTTCCTTAGTATTTTTTAGCCCCACAGTACCTTACGGCTAAAATATACGCTATTTATCCCAGCTGCCCAAGACATGGGGGGGTGGCACCTGGGTTTGGCCCAGGGCGTGACCCCGGGGTCCTGGGATCGAGTCCCTCATCGGGTTCCCCGCAGGGAGCCTGCTTCTCCCTCTGCCTCTCTCTCTGTCTCTCATAAACAAATAAAATCTTAAAAAAATATTTTTTTTCAAAGACATTGGGAAATAATACGCTTTGATTCTAAAAGAATGTGAAAACAGGAGAATGAAGGTTTTTGTGACATTGGAATCTAGTCCATTTTTAAGCCCAGATCAAAGAAAGGCTACTTACACCAGGAAAAATACATGTTGTCCGGCATGTTCTGGAAAATTCGTGCTAGGGTTTTGGAAACACTTAGGTGGGATTGTAGGAATCTTTGAAAAGCATGGACTATAATTTTTTTAACTTCTGTAGATTTTGTGACATTTGTGTTTAATTTTGTTTGGTTTCAGAGACTGAAACAATAGATATTTTCTTTTTTTTGAAAGATTTTATTTGGGATCCCTGGGTGGTGCAGCGGTTTGGCGCCTGCCTTTGGCCCAGGGCGCGATCCTGGAGACCCGGGATCGAATCCCACGTCGGGCTCCCGGTGCATGGAGCCTGCTTCTCCCTCTGCCTGTGTCTCTGCCTCTCTCTCTCTCTCTCACTGCGTGCCTATCATAAAAAAAAAAAAAAAGAAAGATTTTATTTATTTTTAAAAAATATGTTATTAAATAAATAAATAAATAATAAAGATTTTATTTACTTATTCATGAGAGACACAGAGAGAGAGGCCGAGACACAGGCAGAGGGAGAAGCAGGCTCCCCATGGGGACCCCGATGCAGGACTCGATCCCAGAACCCCGGAATCACTCCCTGAGCCAAAGGCAGATGCCCAACCACTGAGCCACCCAGGCATCCCGATATTTTACCATTTCTAAACATGTGTTTTTATCTCCACTATGTGCTAGGAAGTTTTCTGTTTTAATAAAGGAATTAAAGTTGAATAAAATCTGGCACAGTGTCTGACACATTATAGAGAGACAATAAACAGTTATTCAGGGGCGCCCGGGTGGCTCAGTCAGTTAAGCATCTGTTTGTGTCTCAGGTCACCATCCCCGAGTCCCGCTTCTGCGGCTCCGCCCGCTTATGCTCTCTCGTTTGTGCTGTCTCTCAAATAAATAAAATCTTAAAAAAAAAATTTACTTAATGAATGACAAAATCTGGTCTTATTCACACAGGATTGAAAGTGTTACCCACCCTCTTCGGAGTAGGGTTTTAAGATTTATATACCAGGTTCCGGAAAGTGTCACGAGCCACATAATTTCTTGCAGAAGATCATCTAATTCTCCTCTTGGCTCAACTATGGCGTGATGAATGGGAGTGTCTATGATAAGAGGTTTTAAGGTAAATAACAGTCAGAATAATAGAATCATGCATTCATCAAATGCTTACTTCTTGAAAAGCACAGTTCTAGATGGTTTCCTTTCTAGCTCATTTAATCCTCTCAGTCCATATATTTGCTGCTGTTGTTACACAGGAGGAAATCGTGGCTACAGATGGGTTAAGGCACTTCCCAGCACCCAGCGCTATGAAGTGTTAAGGGCAGGCATCGAAACCAAGATTTACACTCTCTTCTGCTCTGCCTCCGTTGCGCTACTTCCTGTAACATTGGTGGGAAATGTGATTTGTAAGGCAACTCGTTAGCCTTAGTTTACTTTTTGAGTATATGATGGATTGTGCAACTGATGTCATATTATAGAAGGCCGACTTGGTCCGTCTGGTGGAAAATGCACTGGAGTTCTGGAGGTGGGGGGCAGAGGGGGTTAGATGAGCAGCAAGCACGTGACTATGACAGTAGTATAAGGGACAGAGGAGAAGGATCTGGAGAGGGAGCTTAGAGGGGCACCCGGGTGGCTCAGTCGGTTAAGTGTCTGGCTTCTGCTCAGGTCATGATCTTGGGGCCCTGGGATCCAGCCCCACATCGGGTTCCCTGCTCACAGGGAGTCTGCTTCTCCCTCTGCCCCTCCCCTCCACTTGTGCTCTGTCTCTCTTTCAAACAAACAAACAAATAAATAAAATCTTTTTAAAAAAAATATGAGAGAGAGAGCGAGCTTAGAGAAAATGGGGCCAATTCAAGCAATAATTTCAACAGAATTTGGCGAATCCATTGAAAGGAGAAGAGGAGAGGAAACGTCTAACATTACTTCAAGGTCTTTAGGGCAAATAGCTGGGTAGTAGTGGCCCCATTTCCTTGAGAAGACTGGAAACAGGGAGGGAGGAGGAAGTCTGGGGATGATGGGTACCAGGTGTCAAGGAACCTGGGTTGGAAGGTGCATCCTTGGGGGTGATTCTCCAGGGAAGAGGGGGGACGTGCAGAAGCAGGTGGAAAACAGGGCCGGGAGTCAGGACCTTATTGCCTACAGAAGGCGAGTTCTCTGATCCTCGAGACCCCATATGTCAGGAAGTAGAAGACCGGGCCTATTAAACCATAGGGTGAAAAAAAAAAAAATCAACTTTCAACGACTCTAGGCCGGAAACCAAATTAAATGCTAGAATTCAGTGCATTTCTACCCACCTTCTATTCAGAGACAATGAGCTGCTTTTCATCAGCTCAGAGTCATGCACAAAAGCTTTTCCTGGTGGTTTTGTCTGGAATGTTTATGCAATTCCCCCTCAGAAACATCCCCGCTCCCAGAGTTGAATCAAATTGCTCTCCGCAGGGAAGGGGGAGTTGTAACACCCCGAGCTTTGCCTGCTGGCTACTCCGTGTCGTCCCCAGCCCCTTTGTTACTGCAGCATGGCATCCTGTCATTTGGGCTGAAATTTAAAATTACAGTGTAGGTTGCAGCTGCAGCCTGGGGCTTTGCGCAAAGCCTGGCACTCGGGCCTTTTTCTGCATGACATCATCGTCCTCCTAATTACAGAGGGCTTCACTTTTACTTAGGGCGAGTGACAAAATAGAACAAGGGGCACCAGCGACAGCACAGTGGAGCAGTCAACCACCAGCCTGGGGAGGTGGGGACAGACAGGCCTGATCCCCCCAGGGGCTCTCTGGAAGGGACAGGTCTCCTTCCTCCAGCTCCAAGGCCAAAAAAGCTGGTGTTGAGCCTCCCCAAAAGCTGGTTTGTGCATCGTGGTGCCTTCTGGCTCCCACTGGAGCAGAAACTTCCCTGAAGTCCTCGAGGGCAGCTGTTTCTCATTAAGAAGAAGCCATCCCTGACGACAGTGACAGTGTTTCCAGCCAAGCCCAGGCCCATGTCCCTCTGCAGTGAACTTCTGAACCCTTGGACTTCCTGCTCCTGGAGGAAGTCTGCCCTCTGAAATGCTCTGATGTTTCCCCTCCTTACCCAGCCTTTCTGTTGACCATGGAGACTTTCCAGAGTTTTCGTTCGTTCTGCACCTACCCCACTCTCTCAGCCACCAAGAATGAGAGGAAAAAGCCACTGGTATGCTTACAATCCATTTGAAGATCTAGCAAGTCAGCCATTCACAGCCGAATTTCCACAAAACTCCAGGGTTTAGGGGACAACAGATGGCAGTGAGGGGGCAAATATTTTTGGCGTGCTTCGCACTGTGATATAATAGCCAGGCCATTCAAAAGTTAAAATATGTTCATCTGTGTCTTGGGTGGGTATAAGAAATCTTTTGTCTCCAAAAATTCCTCGCTGTGTAGCTTGGGGTTTGCTGCCCTCTGTGTCAGTGACCCCCATTGCATCTCCCTGCAGGAATCTTCTGTGGAATGATCAGTTAATGAGGTCACAAGAAATCTAGCTGTATTTTTTTTTGTTGAGATTTTATTTTACTTTTATTTTATTCATGAGAGACACAGAGAGAGAGGCAGAGACACAGGCAGAGGGAGAAGCAGGCCCCATGTAGGGAGCCCGATGCGGGACTCGATCCTGGGACTCCGGGATCACGCCCTGGGCCGAAGGCAGACGCTCAACCACTGGGCCACCCAGGCGCCCCGGTGACTTGCTCTGAATCGGGAGATGAGGCTTTCTTCTAGCAAAGAATAAGTGACTCGAGATAGGGAGCAGCAAATTGAGAGTGAGCAAGGAATTCTTTGTTGGTGGACACAAGAATTTGTCAGTTTGAGGACTAGTTATCCTTTTAACCCGATACAAATTCCCCTCTGACTTGGGATAGTATGGACTGTTTTTATTTGTTTGCTGCAAAGTAATTTAGATTGCCTGAGTTTTTAATGAGCCGCAAATACTTGGATAAGAATGCAGAATGCGACAAGGTTAAAGATGCTATAAACTATTCCCAGGGAAGGTAAATAGAGAAGAACAGGGGACCCCGAGTTCAAAGGAAACAGCATACGGGGTTCTTTACAACACACAGCTGCTAGGAATCCGCTGCTGGAAGACCTCTTCTAGGAAAGGAAGGTATTTACACAAATAAGGTGAAATTGTCTGTAATAAAAGTATCATTCTATGGTATACGAGGATAGAGAGGGAAGTAAATGACGGGTTCCACGGCTCTGTAGGGGAGTCAGTGGAAGCATTGGGCTCAACAGTGGATGCGTAGACTTGCCACCAGGGGAATGAGTGAATTCCTGGTAGAGGGGAGAACATATAGCAAGGCCCCAAACCATGAAGAAGCAAGATGTGTTTGGGGAAAGTCTAGAATTTGAAATGGCTTCAGTACAAGGTACGTGGGAAGTTGGTTGTGAAGGACCATCTTGAATTGCATCCGCTAATCAACCAAAGATGGTTGGTTGGTTGGTTGGTTTTTCCCCGTATATGTCAATCAGGTGTATCTATATTTCTTTGGATTTTCATTTCAATGGAATAGCTGAGGATGAACAGAATAAAAAGTCATGGGGACACATTTAAAAATCAAATAGTATTATAAAACTTATGAGACCAACAAGAGTTCCTTGCCCAGCCCTTCCAGGTCCTCAGTCTTATCCCCACAAGCGACCATATTCAACTCTTCTGGCTCTTTCTTCTCTTGTGTCCACCTTTCACCAAATGCTTAATTCTTGTCTATCATAATAGGAAGTCAGAATAAGATGTCTAAAAATCAGCCTCCCTCATTATATCCTAATAGTGACATGATATCATAGTTTCTATGTCAATCTGTGATAATACTGTAAGAATATGATATTATATATATATATATATTATTCAAGTAGTGTACCATAACTATTTATTTTCCCCCTAGAGATGAAAATCATGTCATTTTTCACTTGCTTAGTGTTTATGTACTTATTGCTAATTCTTCTCATACGTCCCAATATATGTATGGTCAAAAATGCAATATATCAGATTTATTTATTTGTTTCTCGTTTATTTCTCCCCTCCTTGGTGACATCTTTCCTAGACTCTTTTGTCTTTCTCCTTCGATCTGAATGAGTTGCTTTCTAGACTTGGTGTATGACTGGTTTCCTAGGGTTGTTTCTTCCTAGTCTTCTGTGTTGGATCCCCTGATTCTCTGATCCCACATGTAGTGGCTTTATTTATTTATTTATTTATTTATTTATTTATTTATTTATTTATTATTTTTTGTAGTGACTTTAAAACAGGATTGCAGACTCTTTGGCACTCTTCTCACCAAAGGTGCTGTGTCCCCTCCGCCCCCTGCCCTCCCCTCTGCCTTGTATCTGGGTGAGCTTCTGACAGCTTCAAACACCAGAGAATGGCAGAAAGTAATGCTCCATGAGTTCTGGGGCTAGATCATAAGAAGCCTTGGAGCTCTGCCCCTGTTCACTGGGAACCCCGTAAGGGACTTGAGCTACCGTGTAGAAGTCCAAGCACCGAAACCACTGATGGAAGAACATGCGTAGATGCTCCAGCAGACAGTCCCAGCTGAGCCTGTCCTCAGCCATCTCAGCCTAGGTGCCAGATGTGTGGATGAAGGGACCGGACTGCAAGTAGATCCTCTAGCTCCTGCCCTTCCAGCCCCCAGCCAATCGACTTCCAGACATCCGAGTCGTCCCAACTGAGACCTCAGACATCATGGAAGAGAAAAGAGCCATCCTTGCCGTGTCCTTTTTTATGCCACTACATATTTGGGTGGTTTATTACACAGCAAAATATAACCAGCATGTCATATTTTTTTTCTTCCTTCCTTCCTCCCTCCCTTCCTTCATCATTTCTGTTTGTTTGTGTATTCCCTTGTTTTGGTGAAACGTATCCACCAGTGTTTTTCTGAGAAAGATATGGGAGGTGAAGTTTTGAGTATTTTCCTGTGTGAAAATATTATTTTAACTACTCATTTGATTGAAGCTTTGGCTGGGTAGAGAGCTTCTATTTCACATTTTAAGACACTGCTTCTTTGACTTGTAGCATCATGTGTCCCTATGGAGAACAAGGTCAATCCAATTCTCAATCTTTTCTATGTTATCTGCCCATATCCACTCTTTCCACCAGGAATCTTTTCTACTTAAAAATAAATAAATAAATAAAGACTCCGATGGAAAATAGGGAATTTCACAATGCCTGGATGTCACTCATGTTGCTTATTATCCTCGCTGTATTTATTTTTTTACTTTGCTCTCAGTTTTAATCTGGACACTCTTCTTTTTTAGAATATATTCACATGTTATTTTATGATTTTCCCTCCTCTGCTTTCCCTGTTCTCTGTTTCTGGAACTTCTATTTTATCAGAGAGTGGTCCTGCCAGACAGATTTTGCTTAATCTTGCTCTCACATTCTCTGTTTGTTTGGGTTTTAGTCTCCTTTGGACCACTTAGTTGTACAGCTTATGGGGCGCCAGATAATGTCAGTGGTTTTCCATGAGACTGTTCAGTAGGAAATATGCCTGGGAGATCACCTTTATCACCTGAACCTTTTACTGAGTTTTTTCATTTGGGCTGTAGGAACATTTTTCGGTTCCTTCTAACAGGTCATCCTAGTCTTGTTTCGCGTATCGTCTTATTTCATGTTTACTGTTTTATGATTCTGAGAAAATTAATTTTAATTTGGTTAAACTTTTTCTTCTTCCTGATTTATCTTTGTCTCCTACAAGTTTCTGTACTTGTGTGTGTGTTGGTTTCTGTCTTTCATATTGCAGGCTTTCCTTGGTTGTGTTCAGATATAGGGCTAAAGTGTGAAAAATAAAATGAGAAGCTGTGTGAGCAGAGATGGGGCTCGATGACAGTTCACTTTCGCTGTGGGTGTGCAGTGATTTTCTGTTGAGTTAGATTTGATGTCAGTGGATCTCTAGGTATTAGTATCTATAGATTTAAGATTTATAAATAATCGTCTATAGGTATTTGTATCTATAGATCTGCAAGACATTTGCTTTCTTCTATCATCACTACACAATTTGTTATCCAACTTGCAAAAAATGCTGGTATCTGCATGAATGCACTTTTACTATCGCCGCACCACCCCCTGCCCCCCAGATCTCAATGGCTTACATCAACACTTTTTATTTATTTATTTATTTATTTATTTATTTATTTATTTATTTATCTAAGTTACATGAAGGCTATTGCTGGTACATGAGGGCTCTGCTGGGCTTGGCTTCATGTATTTTTAAAATCTAGGACTCAGGCTTAAGTGCAGATACCATCTGGGGAATTTTGTGCTTCTAGGGAAGGATAGAAACAGAATGAAAAGAACTGAACCACAGGAGTACACTAAGGCTTCTGTTCAGGCATGTCTTCTGCATTATTTGCTCACATTGCAGTGGCCAAAGCAAGTCAAATGGCTGTGCCCAAAGGACATGGGGGTGAAGTATTTCCATCTATAGGAAAGCAGTGCAAATACAGGCAGGGAACAAATAAGTGTGAACAAATAGTAAAATCTATCACAGCATCTCACGTGGACTGGTTTCATTTTTCCTGGTCTCTGTATCTTCGCGCAGTTTTACTCTTTTCATCTTTTACTATTATTTTAATAGGTTTGTGGGAGTATCAGAAAGAAATGTTGGGTGTTTGGTCTTTAATGTTTAACCAAAAATCTGCTGGTAAATTCGAGGTGCTATTAATGTTGTTGGCTCAAACTTAGTGTTCGTCAGAAACAAGTCTTGTATGAAAAGGGGGAAATAGGGTCCCTAGGTGGCTCAGTGGTTGAGCATCTGTCTTCGGGTCAGGTTGTGATCCTGGGCTCTTGGGATTGGGTCTCGAATCAGGCTCCCTGCTCCATGGGAGCCATGTTTCTCCTTTTCCTGCTCCCCCTGCGTGTGCTCTCTCTCTGTGTGAAATAAATAAAATTCTAAAGAAAGAAAAGTGGGAAATTAAGATTAACATTCATATTTGTTTAGGTGAAATTCTGAGGGAAAAAAACACATACCAAACAAAACCCAGTATTTACCTGGGGTGGCAGTGGGCATAGGAGCTGGATATGGCTCACAGGAAGGCTGGGGACCTTTCTACCACATAACAATTATACATTCTCATTTTTCTACCATGTGAATGCATCCCCTCCTCAGAAAGTTAAATTTACCCATAAATTCTAGCAATGCTAACCCTTAGAAGAATTTACATCCATTTCTAATATTGTTATGGCTCAACTAGCAAATCAAACTGGGTCTCTTCCCAAAAGCCATGAACAGTGTAATATCTTTCTGTTTCCTACCTGAGTCCAGTTGCCTAACACGCAAAATGAAAGTGTTTTATTTAATCTCAACTGTCCCTCCTCTTTCCTATTGTTATCATTTGAGCTCCTTGTGGGTGAATAATAGATTTTCCAGTCAGAGTGGGGAAGTAAATCTTTCCCTAAACTACCTCTCATTGCTCTGTTTGAAAGTGGGCTTTAAAAATTAATATATTGCCATTCTTCTAAATGAAACCGGGTAAGAGAAAAATCCAGAAAAACAAACAAACAAACAAACAAACAAAACCCAAATGTACTGTTTCCAAGTCATTAGCAGAGAACACTGGAAGGCAAGGGGAACTTGGTAAAAAGATTCAGTTCAAATGTCATTCTCTGAAGACTTTCTTAACCTATCCTCTAGCCACTCCTGCCCCAAGAGAACTAATATTTTGTGTCTCTGTGACAGCAAAGCTTTGTGTCTGCACTATGGCACTCATAAATCTCTAATGCAATCATTGATCTGTATGTCTCTCTCTACTGGAGTGGGTTTCTTATGGCTGCATAATGCTAGGGCCTAGCTTGGTGTCTAGCACTTAATCAAATGTCAATGAATCATTAATGAATTAGTATTTTTTTCAGAATCTAATTCAGTAAAATGAATAAAATGCTAACAAAAGCAAGTGCCTTTTTGTTTCATGATGTTTTAAAGTCCCAATGCTGACCTTTATCAAAATTCCATTTCATTTCTCCAAGCTATGTATTTTTGTCTGTTTTTTTAAAGATTTTATTCTTTTTTTAAAAAAAGATTTTATTTATGTATTTGACAGAGAGAGAGCACAAGCAGGGGGAGCAGTAGGCAGAGGGAGGGGAGGAAGCAGACACCTCACTGAGCAGAGAGCTGAAGGCAGATGCTTAACTGACTGAGCCACTCAGGTGCCCCTAAAGATTTTATTCTTAAGTAATCTCTACACCCAAGGTGGAGTTCGAATTTACAACCCCAAGATCAAGAGTCACATGCTCTATTGACTGTGCTAGCTGGGCACCCCTCTTTCTAGCTGTATTTGTTTTTGCTGGATAACCACAGGGAATAAATGTCACTGATGCATTATTTTGTTCAAAATAAATTTTTTTAGATTATAAATTAATACATGCTTATTGAACAATACAAAACGAAATATTAAAACAGTAGAAAGTGCATGAAGTGGAATGTGAATAAACTATGTCATTATCCTACCAAAAAGTAAACAGCTATTAACAGGTGTGGAGACAATTATAATTAACAGATATTCACAAGCACGTGCACATGCACACACACACCTAATGAAAATTAGGAAATAAAAATATAACCATTGGGGATCCCTGGGTGGCTCAGTGGTTTAGCGCCTGCCTTTGGCCCAGGGCGTGATCCTGGAGTCCCGGGATCGAGTCCCGCATCAGGCTCCTGGCATGGAGCCTGCTTCTCCCTCCTCCTGTGTCTCTGCCTCTCTCTCTATGTCTATCATAAATAATAAATTTAAAAAATTTAAAAAATATATATAACCATTAAAATGAAACCTCAGCAGATATACAGGCTTTCTGGTTAAATGCAGTAAATTGAACACTCACATCTACTTCTATTCCTAATAAAATCCTACTAAAATGGAAATTAAAAGACTATTTTTTTTTTGAAAGACTATTTTTAAAGGTAAAAACAGAGGTACCTGGGTGGCTCAGTGGATTAAGTGTCTGCCTTTGGCTGAGGTCATGATCCTGGGGTCCCGGGATCAAGCCCTACATCGGGCTCCCTACTCAGGGAAACTGCTTCTCCCTCTGCCCCCGCCTTTTGCTCTCTCTCTCTCTCAAATAAATAAATAAATAAATAAATAAATAAATAAATAATTTTTTAAAACTAAAATATTTTTTAAAAATAAAAAAATAAAGATAAAAACATAAGACCAGTGAGAGGAGAGATGACAGAAAAACACATTTTAGAAGGTGAACAATGGTTACATGAGTGGAAACTGACCTAAAACACCCAAACACTGGAACCTAAGCTGGTAGTGCTGCAAGGCCCCAAAGAGCATGCTTGCTGTGTACAACCCCACACACGCTCAGGGTCTGAGCTACCAGCTACCTCCACAGTTGAAGATGTAATGGGACTGAAGTGAGGAAGAAGTGAGAATCCAAATTCCCTCTCCATTATGGCAGAGTACTGTGGGTAAGAACCAGGGGAACTTTGAACTTGAGATATCAAGCACAGCTAAGAAAAGGATGCTGATGGGGCTCCTGGGTGGCTCAGCGGTTGAGCCTCTGCCTTTGGCTCAGGGCATGGTCCTGGGGTCTCAGGATCGAGTCCCACATCGGGCTCCCTGCATGGAACCTGCTTCTTCCTCTGTCTGTGTCTCTGCCTCTCTCTCTGTGTGTCTCTCATGAATAAATAAATAAAATCTTAAAAAAAAAGAAATGCTGATATTTACATATATATATCCTCTCATATGTGTGTGTGTGTGTATTTTTCTTTTTTAAAGGAAGAAGTTAAACATCTGTGCAGTTAACCATGCCATGCTCAGTTCCCTTCCTGTACTTGGAGCCCAGAGCTCTGCAAGTGGTGTCGTATCCCCCAGGCAAGAAATGAAAGAGTTCTTCTCAAGAATTGCTGAAAATACCTAAAGAAACTGACAGCTGGGCATTCCACAACTGAATGAGTCAAAGAGAACATGCTTGATTCAAGTCTGCAAACAACAGAAAAGCTTACTCATAAGTGGATGCTCTAATCTGCTTTGTTCTTAAATATGAGCAGGCAGTCAAAGGTCAGCAGCTATTTGAGGGAAGCCTGGAACACGAAAGACAGAGACCAAGGCAAAAAAGGAACTTGGAAGAAACAGAGACAATGCAGGAAGAAGAAAATATCAATAATAGCAAATCTATAACTAATATTCTCAAAGGTATAGAGGAAGGTATTGCAGTCATGAAGCAAGAACAGCACAGTATAAAAAAGGAACATTCATCAAATGCTTAGAAATTAAAAGAAAAAATAAAAGAGAAGGAGACACCTGGGTGGCTCAGTGTTTGGCTCAGGGTGTGATCCTCGAGGTCCTGGGATCAAGTCCCGCATCAAGCTCTCTGCTCATGTATATGAAATCTGCTTCTCCCTCTGCCTATCTATGTCTCTGCCTCTCTCTCTGTGTCTCTCATGAATAAATGAATAAAATCTGGAAGAAGAAGAAGAAGAAAGAAGAAGAAGAAGAAGAAGAAAAAGAAGAAGAAGAAGAAGAAATTAAAAATAATGATAGAAATTCTGGCAAATAAAATCAAGGAGGTCTTCCAGGAAATAGAATGAAAACATAAAGAAATGGAATGCAGTGGAACAGGCAAGAAACTCAAACGAGCAGTCCAGGAGATCCAGCGTTAAACGGTGGCAATCCTAGAAACAAAGGACACAGAAAATATAAAGGAAGAAATCTTCAAGAAAGTATTACGCTAAAAAAAATAAAAATAAAAAAAAATAAATAAATAAATAAAAAAGAAAGTATTACGCTATTTCTCCCAGAACTGAGGAACGTGAATCTCCAGATTGAAGTCTCCCTTAAGTGAGCAGCATAACAAAAGAAAACAGACCCAAACCACTGCAAATCGCTATGAAATTTTAGACCATCAGGATGAAAGAAGATTCTAAACATTTCCACACAAAGTTATAAACTAGGTCATATAAGAAGACAGGGAGGGCAGCCCGGGTGGCTCAGCGGTTTGGCACCCCCTTCAGCCTGGGGTGTGATCCTGGAGACCCGGGATCGAGTCCCATGTCGGGCTCCCTGCATGGACCCTGCTTCTCCCTCTGCCTGTGTCCTGCCTCTCTCTCTCTCTCTCTCTCTCTCTCTCTGTGTGACTATCATAAATAAATTAAAAAAATTTAAAAAACAAACAAACAAACAAAATGCTGCATGGAAGTCTGTGGTCATGGGCCTTACCATCGGGCAGTCAAGTGAGAGGATAAGAAAAATATTCAGACCTGAGAGTGTTTGCAATTTCACCACCTCTTTCTTTCTTTGAAAGCTCCTGGGGGAGAAACTGCACCAAAATGAGGTAATAAACCAAGAAAGAGGAGGTTATGGAGTTAGAAACTACTGACTCTGCCCAGGAGGGATGTCAAGACAGTCCCTGAGGTGATGATGAAGCTAGGTTCTAGGATGGTGAGGTGCCGAGGACCACAGGGTGACAGTCCATGCTGAGGCTGAGGGCTGGTACTTCATGTTTGATTTTTTTTTTTATGATTTTATTTATTTACTCATGAGAGACACAGAGTGAGAGAGGCAGAGACACAGGCAGAGGAAGAAGCAGGCTCCCCGTGGGGAGCCCGATGCAGGACTCGATCCCAGGATTCCGGGATCACGACCTGAGCCGAAGGCAGATGCTCAACCACTGAGCCCCCCAGGTGCCCCTCATATTTGAATTTATTTTTTATTTTTTTTTTTTTTTAATTTTTTTTTTTTTTATTTATGATAGTCACAGAGAGAGAGAGAGAGGCAGAGACACAGGCAGAGGGAGAAGCAGGCTCCATGCACCGGGAGCCCGACGTGGGATTCGATCCCGGGTCTCCAGGATCGCGCCCTGGGCCAAAGACAGGCGCTAAACCGCTGCGCCACCCAGGGATCCCTCATATTTGAATTTATTGAGAGAAGAGTCGTCTTCTAGCAGAGCTCTGAGGGGACAAATCAGTGGCAGATACAGATATTTTCTTTTCTGGTTTTATCAAAGTAGCACAAAGTTACAGCAGATAGTTAATTAAAAACATCACTTCTCTGTCCTCATCTTACAATGGTCTGTCACTTTTTTTTTTAATTTTTATTTATTTATGATAGTCACACTGAGAGAGAGAGAGAGAAGCAGAGACACAGGCAGAGGGAGAAGCAGGCTCCATGCACCGGGAGCCCGACGTGGGATTCGATCCCGGGTCTCCAGGATCGCGCCCTGAGCCAAAGGCAGGCACTAAACCGCTGCGCCACCCAGGGATCCCCTACATGGTCTGTCAGAGGCAGCCTCTTTCTTTCTTTCTTTCTTTCTTTTTCTTTCTTTCTTTCTTTCTTTCTTTCAGATTTATTTATTTATTTGAGACAGAGCACATGCACACGTGAGTGGGGAGGAGGGGCAGAGGGAGAGGGAGAGAGAGAATCTCAAGCAGACTCCCTGCTGAGCGCAGAGCCCGATGCTGAGCTCTATCTCATGACCTGAGCCAAAATGAAGAGGTGGGTGCTTAGCAGACTGAGCCCCCCCACCCCGGTCGTCCAGACATTTTTAAGTCTCTCAGTTGCTTCCTCTGCTATTTAATTCTTTTTTTTTTTTAATTTTTTTATTTATTTATGATAGGCACACAGTGAGAGAGAGAGGCAGAGACACAGGCAGAGGGAGAAGCAGGCTCCATGCACCGGGAGCCCGACGTGGGATTCGATCCCGGGTCTCCAGGATCGCGCCCTGGGCCAAAGGCAGGCACCAAACCGCTGCGCCACCCAGGGATCCCATATTTAATTCTGCGTTGCCAACAAAACGAGGTAATGAAGCAAAAACAGAACCCTGATGATTTTGCTGTTTAATTATTTAGCTGTAGGTATTATCTGGTCATTTTCCAATAAGAAAATTCCCTGTTCTTCTCCCATCCTCCTAACATAATTATAGGATAATTGTTTTATCAATCCATAGTCATTATTCATATTTTTATGGCTACACAAATATTATTCATACATATCGTTGCATCTCCTTTCTTTCACACTTATTTCTAGAGTTTTAGAATTGCCTTCTTTTATTTGTTTGGTTTTTATGTTTTGGTCAGAGAAAGAGCAGGATTGAGGTTTTTTAGACAATTGGGAAATTTTTGATGGTAAACTAGGTATGGGGTATTAATTTTGTTCAGCATGAATGGTGCTGTGGTTATGTATAAGAAAATACCTGAGGGGCACCTGGGTGGCTCAGTAGGTTAAGCGTCTGCCTTTGGCTCAGGTCATGAAGCCCAGGTGGTGGGATCGAGCCCCGCATCAGGCTCCTTGCTCAGCAGGGAACCTGCTTCTCCCTCTCCCCCTGTCTGCCAGTCCCCCTCCTTGTGCTGTCTCTCTCTTCCATCTCTGCCAAATAAATAAATAAATAAATAAATAAATAAATAAAATCTTAAAACATCTGTATTTTTTCGAGATGCATATGAAAATATTTAGAGGTGATATGATATAATATTTGGGATTTGGTTAGAATACTCAGCAAAGAGGGAAGGGAGAAATACAAAGGAAGTGAGGAAAAACTTTATAATTGTTGAACTTGAGTGAAAGGTACATAAAAGCTCCATTCTCGTGCTCGCTTTGGCAGCACATGTACTAAAAAAATGCTCAGTTCTCTCTACTTTTGTGTATCGGTGAATTTTTTCCTAACTAAAATTAAGTGTCTTTGGGTCCCTTGGTGGCACAGTTGGTTAAGTGTCCGACTCTTGATTTCGGCTCAGGTCGTGATCTCAGGGTCATGAGATCTAGCCCCAAATATGGGCTTTGTGCTCAACAGAGAGTCTGCTTGGGATTCTCTCTCCCTCTCCCTCTGCCCCTCCCCCAGCTCTCGCTCTTAAATAAATAAATAAATAAATAAATAAATAAATAAATAAATAAATAAATAAAAAAAATCTTGAAAACAAAGTGAAGTGTCTAGTGGTAGGGTTGCAGTGGAACCACACTTAACCGAAGTTCATCAATAAAGTTTAGAATTACAAGGAGTAGCTATGATGTGGAAAATATATTGTGAATCAGGTATATCTAATGCCTAAAACTGAACACACGTGTGCACTGGCAATACCAAAATTTAAGCCTGCAGTCTCAGTTTTGCCACCACTATAATATAGGACTAGGGCATCATGAATCAAACCAGACCTGGTCTTGACTGTCAAATGAGAAGGTGGGCAAAATGATAGTTGGGCCTTTTCTGCTCGAAGCATCTTGACTATGGAGAGCTCCGTCTAATATATTTGCCTCAGTATAAAAACGCTCCTCTGGGGTTATAAACAGATGCCAAATGTCAGAGGCTCTGAAAACTTAGACTCCAACGGTACCCTATAAGTCATGCAGCTCGTATTCCTACCCAAAGCAGGAATCTTCTCTCCAGTAGATGTCCATCCAGCCTTCCCCTCTTCCAGAAATGGGTATCTCACTGGCTGGTGAAGCTGCCCATTCCTTTAGCGACTACTTTGATCCTTAGCTTAAGCTTATAAACTGTGTCTTTCTTGAATTGCTTACACGGGAGCACTTTCTCATTTTGGCTAACAAACACCATCATTTCATTATGCTAAAGAGCTTTTGAGGTTTTCTCAAGCACCGAGTTTAAAATGATGACAGATAAAAATCTTTTTAATGCTAAGAAACTCATTCTATCTGTGCAAAAAGGACGGCGGTGTTCTTCCTTCCGATGGTTTCCTACCTCCTCCACTACTTTCTCTACCACCTTCCTCTGCCCTGTGATCCTTCTGGGTCGACTTAGAATCATATTGACATGAGGCAGATGAACAGAAGAAAATCAAATTTAATAGCTCACGTAGGTAGGAGGAATCCACGCAGACATGGAAATTCCAAAGACAATGAGACAACAGGAAGCCCCCGTGGACTCAGGAGAGGGGGCGGGGCCCGAGGACAGAAAGGGGAGAAGGCTCATTAGCAGGAAGGTGAGAGATGTGTGGCAAAACAAGTTGCCCTATTATGCAGAGGAGTCTCTTAGGTAAAGGGGAGAGCCTGTTAATAGGTCTCTTCCCAGTCCAGGCTCTCCTTCCAGTGTAAGTGTAGGCAGTCTCGGGGGAGGCCTTCTCCCTGCATCTGCTGGGTTTTGACTACTTGAAACTGGAAATAATCTTTATGCCAAACTGGCACATTTTGGGGCATCTCATCCTGCCCCCTTCACCGCCAACTGATTTCTCCCCTATCCTTGCCAGTTTTTTAATTGTGTGGAAGCCAGCTGTGGATTGATTGATTGATTGATTTTTTTTTTTGGAGGGGGGGTGGATAGCTGTGGATTTAGAATTACCTTCACATGAAATTCCATCAGGGACTGCTGTACCCAGTCTACGTCCTGGGTGTATTCCATGTGGTCGGGCCCAGACCTTCGTCTATCCTGTTTTTAGAAACTGAAATTCTCTTTTCTCCCCAAATTATGCATTCAACCTCATTCACTGGATAACCCAGTTTCACTCATTGCCTATTTTCTCCTTTCGATTAGAAGCCTGGGGTTTCTCCGTATTCTCCAAGAGGAACAGGCAGGCTTTAGGAATTTCTGTCTATAATCGACGGTTGTTATAACCCGAGCACTTTTAGAGAAATGTGTGAAGAAAAGCATTCCCTTGCGTGTAGCTGCTTTTGGTCATTTGCAGCCTTTGCTTCCCTGGCTGGAGGTAGGCGAAGGGCTCAATTCTACTGCTTGCTCATGCAAAACCTATATTTTTATAACCTTGAAGGTCAAGTTCAGTATAAAATGTCTTCTAACAAAGCAGATCACACTCATTTTGGGGGGTTCCATTGAGTGCTGAGTGGCGCATATTGGAAGTTTTGGCCACCCATTTATCTATAGGTTAGAATAGTCTAGAACTCTTTGCTGAGGGAGATATTGATCCTTTCCACAGACACGCTCTTAATTCGCCTTCCCCGCGTGACAGCTGTGAGGACATCCATCCAAACACCTGTCTTGAGTTGGCATTTTGTCAGTTTCCCCAAATGACCTAAACTCCACCCTCTTTTTGATGGTTGAACCGTATGGATCATCTGGCATTCGGCAGCAAAAAAATACTCACATCAGAGATCTTAACCTGGAGCAGTCTTGTCCACGAACCTTACGAGAAACGCAGTGACAAGAAATAGTGTTGTTGGAGGATTGCTTAGAAGAAATGAAGTCCATCCTGAAACATTCTGAGGACCGGATCAAATCTACCCTTGGGCCGATCCAATCTGTGGGCAAGCTTTGTACTTGACCTTCATTGCTCAGACCCCGAACAGGTCACTCAGTGAATTGCCTTCGGCCTTCTGCTTTTACCCGACAGCAAAGGACCCTTCTAGGAAACGGCCTGATGAAACTCATCTTGAAGGCTTTGCAGAAAAGTTGTCAAAGCTGCCTTACAGACTTTCTTTTCTAGGTATGGTCCCGGGAGCAGCAGTTCGGACATCGCCTGGAAGTTTGTGAGAATTAGAGGGCAGCCCGGGGGGCTCAGCGGTTCAGCACCTGCCCTTGGCCCAGGGTGTGATCCTGGAGACCCAGGATCGAGGCCCACGTCGGGCTCCCTGCATGGAGCCTGCTTCTCCCTCTGCCTGTGTCTCTGCCTTTCTCTCTCTCTATCATGAATAAATAAATAAAATCTTAAAAAAAAAAAAAAAAGAAAGAAAGAAAGAAATAGAGCAGCCCGGGCTCCACCCCAGACCCGCTGAATCAGAATCTGATTCAGAATCTGCATTTTAACAAGACTCCCAGGTGATGTGTCTGCACATTCAAGGGTGAGCCGCTCTGCTTTCAACGATGCTCCTTTTTGCCAGGGAGCTTTGGCAGAAACAATAAAACAGTCATATTTCAGAAGCTCATGAAGCTTCGGTTCCCTCCAAACTTTTTATTCTTTGGCTTATTATTTTTCCGGTCTTACTTTCCTTTCACAACGGAGGTATGGGTCCGCAGCGGTGTTCCTGGTCTAGTGCTGGGTACCAAATCATCCCCAGACGTCGTGGCTTGAGACAGCATTCGCATTTATTTTGCTCACAGATAGGTACTTTTGGACGGGGCTGGACCGGACAGCCGGTGTCTTGCTCCACCTGGCATCAGCTCGGGCAGCTCCAAGGCTGGGGGCTGGGGTCATCGAGGCTTGGCTCACTCACATGTGTGAAAGTTCATGCCGGCTGCTAGATGGGAAGACACGGCAGCTGAGCCCAGGGCCGGAACACCCGCATGTCACCTCTCCACTTGGCCACCAAGGGCGAGGATCCCAAGATGAGGATGAGCGGGGCAGGAGCCGTCTTTCCTTTGATGACCTATTTGCAGCGTCACCCCTGCGACTTTCTTTCCTAAGGGCCATCACGTAGTCATGGCCAAAAGAAAGGAAAGTCCTTCCCCAAAAGAAAGGAAATAGATTCCATCTTTTAACAGGAGAATGAATGGCAAGATTCTGGAAGGGGTAAGAGCTATTGCTGTGGCTGTGTTTTAGAAAAAAAAAAAATCTGCTACGATACTCCCATTCTTAAAGCTATTTTAAATTGCTTTGGAAGAGAGTGGGGACACAAATTAATAAAGAATATTTATTAGAATTCAATAGTTCTTCGTTGTTTTCCCCCCTAAGTCTGTTGGTACATCTTTGCTTTCTAGTAAAGCAAATAAGCTGGGATGACCAGGAAAACAGAATTCATGGAAATCGATTTCTTGCTCTTGATGTTAGGGGCTGATCTTCAGCCCCATGCATTATTTTGAACCCCCCCCCCCATAGGGACCCGAGTATCTGCTTTACAGTCTCAAGTTTAAAATGCATGCAGCTCACCTGGAGGGGCTTGTTAAATGCAGATTCTGATCCAGCGGAGCTGGGGTGGGGCCCGAGACTCTGTATTTCTCACAAGCTCCCGGGTGATGCTGCTGCTGCTGATCCATGGACCACACTTTGAGTATCAAGGCGTTAGACTGAAGGATCTCTAAGATGTGGGGCTGGGGGAAGCTTATTTGCCAGGACTACTGCCCTGTCCCTGGATGCTAACCACAAGGACGGTTCTACTTAGACACTGAGACCAGTCCCTTCCTTAATTCTGAAGGCAAACAGAGGCCCATTGGAGATGGCTGATTCTACGCTCAGTCTACCCAAAAGATGAGGTAGCTTCCTCCTCTGCCGCCCCTAATGCCTCTCGGTGATGGAGAGTGGCAAGAAAACCGCATCTCATCAGGTTGCTTGAAGCTCCTCTTGACTGACTCCACGTCCTTCTTGGATCTTCTCTGTTGGTGTAAAATCTTACCAGCTCTGGTTTTTCTGACCGTAGACTGTGAGCTGGACTGGCAACCGGGCGAACCTTGGTCTTTTGGGTAATGCCCTGCTTTCCCTTTTACTAGCTCCTCAAACCTTGCTGGCCCTACCTTCAAAGAGTTCATCTGTGCCTGGGACTGTGCAACCGTCCCTTCATATTACACGCATTCTATTCGTAAGACAGAGACAAATCTGATCTAGCCCCGGGGCATTCTGTTCTCAAAGACCCAGGACCCTGGGATGGGATTTCTAGATTCTATAAATTTTCTTTCTTTTCTTTTCTCTCTTTCTTTCTTTCTTTCTTTCTTTCTTTCTTTCTTTCTTTCTTTCTTCTTTCTATTTTTTTGCACAAGCATGTGATTTAATGGAGCAAAGCACTGACCGTGTGCTCCGAACATCTGGGTGTTTATCTCAGTACGGTGAGCCTGGCCCCTTATTACCACACAGGAAGTTCTACGGGCCTGTTTCTTTGCCAGTGAGGTGATTATAAACCTCCTACCTCAGAACACTGTGGGAGGAAAATTACAGCAAATCATAGTGCAAAAGTGCTTTTGAGATTAAAAATGCCAAACAAATGGAAAGGCCCAGGGTGGTGGCCTAGCCGCTGCCAGGGCAGTTATAGGCATGACAACAGGGAAGACGTCGTTTTATCTTTAATGTCCAATCTTTCTGAAAGCATGGTTCAAGGACCAGTGCATCAGAATCACCTGGAAGGCTTTTAAAACTGCCAGTTCCCAAGCCCCACTCTAGCTTCAACTGGATCTGAGGTCCCACAGGGAGATACAGGAAGCGCTCTGTACCATTTGGGTCTCCACAAGTGGTTCTTACGCGTACAGAAGTTTTGAGAAGCAGGTTGCTTGCCTCACCCTTGCCCGGCCTCTGCTGGGTGAGGCTTCATGGGCCAAACTCATAGACAGGATTTATCCTACTCGTTCTCTAACCTCAGAGCCCGAGCTCCTGAGCTCCAGTCGAGGCTTGCTTTCTCGCAGCCTCCCATGTGTGAGTAAGCTCCAACCTCCGTTCTAGTTTCTCTACATCTGGCTCTCATTCTAGAGCTTCTCCTGGGTGTCCTTCCCAGAAGCCTCAGCTTTGAGCCTCCCTCCAGCTTCCACTCCTAGAGCATGCCCTCTGGCTCCCCAGACTAAATTCTCAGGCAAGTTTCTGCAGCCCCCGGGGAGTAATTATCACCACCTTCTCTTTTTGAGCTCGCTTGTGAGGCCTTCTTGGCTACAACACATCCCATGAGTCAGCCCTGTCAGGGGAAAGGAAGGCTCACCAACAAGTCAGGTCATGTGGGAATCATCTCTTCCCTTTGAGAGAAGGGCAGCGACAACCTGGCCCTGCCTCGGGGCTTGCTGGGAAGCCAGCAGTTCTCCTCCAGCAGTGAGCACAGAGGTGGCTCTGAGCACTCCTCTCCTGACTCATTTCGGAGGGAAGTCCAAACATCCAGGGAGTTGCAAAACCGAGCCAGTGCACAGCGGTTCCCGTTGGCCCCCACCTCCCTAGGCCCAGGGAAAACTGGGGCCCGCTCAGTGGAAGCAAGTTCGCTTCAGGGCCTGTCAGCCGCACTGGGGCCACAGGGATGCTGTACTTCCTTAGCTTTCACAGAAAGAAGTGTATGTTAGGCAAGCGAGGCTTTGCATCATAGACCAGGACCAACCCAGCTTCCGCTGGCCTTGGTAGCAGGTGTGTATGTCAAGTTCTACTTGCAGCCAGGAATCCGAGCACTAAGATAATTCAACTTGGCTTCTCATCCTGGAATCATTTTCCTAGCACATCTCTATGTTCCCATGGACGTGAGAACATTTGAGATGTAGATTTTATTCCAAATCACACTTGTTCCTCTTTTCCGATCATGGTGTCTCTATGGATTAATGATACTATTATCCAAGTCACTCTTTGCCGAGTGAAATGATGGCGGAGTAATGTAGGAGACTCTTTAATCGGTTGGCCTTTAAAAGGCTGACCTGCTGGATTTGTTTAGATTTGGGGCTGGCCACCTGCAGACCTGTTTTGTGAATAAAGTTTTACTGGCTCACAGCCTCGCCCACTTCTTTACATATGGTCTGTGGCTGCTTTTCCACCACCACCACGGTAGCTAGAGTTGAGTGGTTGGGACAGGATGATCTGACCCTCAAAGCCTAAGATATTTACGACCTGGCTCTTTACAGGAAAAGTTTGCCCACCCCTGGCTTACACTGTAAGCTTCTAGAAGTCATAGAACAGGCATAGTGAGTTACTTGTAAAGAGCCAAGCACAACTCTACATGCCCGAAAGCTCCATCCTTGTGTGTCTGTTGATTTCCAGTCTAGGACTTTGGAACTTCTCTGTGGAGGGGCAAAAAAAATGAAGAAACAGAAAATGTTAACCATGCTTATCTTCGATGAGTAAGATTATGGATCGGCTTAATTTTCTCCCTTTTCCCTTCTGGATTCCTCAGTCCTTCAATTTCCTTCAATCAATATTTACTACACACACACACACTGTCGGGGAGGAAGACGTTTCTCTGCCCCACGGGTCCTTCTAGCTGGACTTAGAATCAAATTGACATGAGACGGATGAACAGGAGAAAATCAATTTTAATAGGTGGACCTACAGAGAATCCACAGAGACATGGACATTCCAAAGACAGTGAGGCCCCCAGGGGCTTGACTGACATCCTGAGCTCAGGAGAGGGAGCGGGGCCGAGGACGAGAGGGGAGAAAGCTCATGAGCAGGAAGGTGAGAGGGGAAGTCTGGAAAAACAAGGTTCCCTGTTATGCAGATAGGGTTCTTAGGTAAAAGGGAGCCTCCGTTAATGGCTCTCTTCCCGGTACAGGCTCTCCTTTCCGATGTAATTGTAGGCAGTCGAGGGGGAGGCAGAGAGCTTCTCCTGTGTCTGCTGGGCTCTGATTACTTCGAATTCAAAATCATCTTTATGCCAAATGGCCCATTTGGGGGCAACCAGCCCTGGATCCCTACAACATACACTCACACACACGCTCCAGGTTACTGGATGGGGTTCACTTCTTTAAACAAAAAGGGTCTAAGCAACATGGAAATTGTTTTTTTTTTTTTTAATTGTTTTTTGGTAAGTCAGTACGCAGGCAGGCATAAAGGGGAAAATTTTGTCATAATCAAACCGTAGGTAAATTGAAACACTAATATTCAAAAGTCTCTCCTTTAGCCTCCCGTCCCTGTGCTGGATATTTGTGAGAGTCTGTTAAGCAAATGAAATGTTAATGAACTAGGAGGATTCTACAAGGTATTTTACATTCCTAAATCCAGATCACAGCCCTCAGTAGGTGCTAGGCAATCATATTTGCCAGATTGCTTCTGCTGAGCTGTGTATTAGTCAGGACTTCGTGCTTGGAAGTGAGAGAAAGCTGACTCAAATAACCTAAGGCAAAAAGAGGAGGCATTTATTAGCACACACGCAAACCACCAGGAGGATATAGGAGCTACTGGAAGCAGCTCAAAACCCATCAGCTTTCCCCATTTTTACCTCTGCTTTCTCTCTATCCGTGAGAGTCATTTTCTTCAAGCCAATTTAACCAGCTCTTGCTTGAAAGATCACAGGGCGGGGCGGGGTGGGGGGCTGCGCCTGGGGGGCTTAGCGGTTTAGGGCCTGCCTTCAGCCCAGGCCTTGATCCTGGAGACCTGGGATTGAGTCCCACATCAGGCTCCCTGCGTGGAGCCTGCTTCTCCCTCTGCCTGCATCTCTGCCTCTCTGTGTGTGTCTATCATGAATAAATAAATAAAATCTTTAAAATACATAAATAAATAAATCCTTAAGGGTCATTCATTAAACACCATTAAAATCTAGGCCTCTTCTCCCCTCCTCCTCCTCTGATGGAGGAAAAACCAAGTACGCCTCCGTTTATCTTCCTCCAGCCCTTTGCTGTCTACCCTACCAGTCAGAGCCCTGATTGCTCCCATTAATCATCACCTCCATTCAGGGGGGCAGAAGCTTGAAATGGTCCCCTAGGAATCTGCTCCAGCGCTGCTAGGACTTTAGTGGGCCTCATTCACCCTGCCGGCTTGCTGAAACACTGATTCCTAAGCCCATCCCTGCAGAGTCGGAGTCCGTAGGTATGGAGTAGGGCCCATGAACTTGCATTTCTAACAAGCTCCCCGCTAATGCTGATACTGTGGGTCCGAGGACCATACTTTGAATAGCACTGAAATAGTCCATGGCTCAAAACCATGTTTCCATAGTAAGCTCGAAACCTCGGTTGTTCCCACCTGGGGGGCAATTTTGCTTCCTGGGAGACAATGGGCAACGTATCTGGCACTTGGCCCTTGTAGATACCTGCAGATACTTTTTTTTTTATCGCTATTGTTTGGGGAGACGAAGTGGGAGCTACTGGCATCTGGTGGGTAGAAGCCAGGGATGCCGCTAAACATCTTATAATGCACAGGACAGCTGCCCGAGAGAAAATTATCTGGCATAAATATATCAATAGCACCGAGGTAAAGAAACCCTACTTCAGTCCATGGGATCAACCCACAGACAAGAGATGAACTTGGCTAGTAGTTTTGTAAATCTTCAACTGTTCTCTAAAAGGCGGCACAAATCAAAAGATGCTCCACATCCTATGTCATCAGGGAAATGCAAATTGAAACAATAGTGAGAAAGCTCTACACACCTATCAGAATGGCCAAATTCTAGAACACTGACAACGCCGTATATGGGCAAGGACGTGAAGTAACAGGAACTCTCTCATTCATTGCTGGTGGGAATGCAAGATGGCACAGCCACTTTGGAAAAACAGTTTGACGGTTTCTTACAAAGTTAAGCATCCTCTTACAATATGATCCAGCAATTACATGCCTTGGAATCCACCCAAAGGAGTTGAAAATTTATGTTCACATAAAAACTTGCACACAGATGTTTATAGCAGCTTTATTCATGATTGCCAAAACTTGGAATCGAGTTCCGTAGGGAATGGATACATAAACTGTGGTATGTCCAGACAATAGAACATTATTCAGCTTTAAAAAGAAATGAGTTCCCAAGCCATGAAAAAAATGAGGAGGAACCTTAAATGCATATTATTATGTGAAAGAAGCCAATCTGAAGACGCTGCATGCTGTATGATTCCAGCTATATGATATTCTGGAAAGAGCAAAACTATGGAGACAGTAAAAAAATCAGTGGTTGCCAGGGGTTGGGGGGAGGAAAGGATGAATAAATGGGATGTAGAAGAGTTTTTAAGGCAGTGAAACTATTCTGTGTGATACCATAATGATGGAGACATGTCTATTATACATTTGTCCAAACCCATAGAATGTACAGCATCACGAGTGAACCAGAATGCTGTAGGGTGAACTATGGACTCTGGGTGAGGATGACGTGTCAAAGCAGGTTCACCAACATGGTGGGGGATGTTGCTAATGGAGGAGGCTGTGCATGTGTGGGGGTAGGGGATATGGAAAATCTTTGTACCTTCCTCTCAGTTTTGCTGTGAACCTAAAACTGCTCTCAAAACACAGTCTTAAAAAAAAAAAAAAAAAGGCTGCAAAAGACAGTAGATCATAGTACAATCAATTTAACATCTGTTGTTTTCTATTGTGCTTACCTCCTTATAATTCCAGCCTGGCCCCTGGAGGCGTCTGAATTTGCAACCCTCTGATCTAGACCAAGCTCTTTATAGATGAGGGAGGAGTGAGGAGATGGGCCAAACTCTTTCCCCAAGGTTCAAGAGGGAAACCAGACTTGAAATCCAAGCCTGTGACAGTGATCACGCCAGTGTGAATCAATATACACACGCCAGCACTCTCTAGTACATTCAGGAAAAGCCATATCATGCATTCATTTATTTATTGTTTCAGCATTCATTCCTCATGCACAATGTTCTTATTTGCACGCACACAATTAAATATTAGATACATAAATCAGAGGTTCTCATGTATTACCTAATAACAGCATTGGACACGTGACATATTTGGCCCGTGATATTTATTTAGCATCCCCTCCAAATGCTTAAAGATAGAGATGTTCCAGCAACAAGTTCTATTTCTGAAATACCAAATTGAAACTTGGAACTTATTATGAGACCGGATGGCTCTTCCATCTATCAAGACAGAATGAAAACAGCTGCCCTCTTAAAATGTGTGAGCTATGGCCAAACCATTTCTCTTCTGTTCAAAGACATTTGACACCATCTAGGCTTTTTTTTTTTTTTCTTTAATTTTATGTTTACCATTTTAGCGTTAAAAGAATTGTAAAAAAAAAAACAAAACAAAAACAAAAACAAAAGCAATGAACAACAACAAAACCATGGAACAAAAAATTCAAAATAGTAAAGAACAAAGAAAGTTACTAAATTACACTTGAATGCTGCCTCTACAAAAGGGTTTGGGAAACTATGGCCTGCACGTCAAAGCCAGCCCACCATCTGCGTTTATAAATAAAGTTTTATTAGAAGACAGCCATGTCCATTCATATTTTCTATGTCTACTTTCATGCTACTGTGGCAGGGTAGAGTAGGGGAACAGAGACCTTATGGCCGACAAAGCCTAAAATATTTACTATCTGGCTATTGGTGAGAAAAGATTACCAAACCCGCTCTTGATGATGTATTAGGTTGTGCCCTACGAAATTGCCAACCTTTGGCAGTTTTGACCTACACTTTCATCTGGTTCACTTTTTTAAAATTTTAGGTTTTTTATTTAATTCATTTGAGAGAGAGAAAGTGAGTGAGAGCATGAGCTGAGCGGGGTGGGGTGCTGTCAGGGGGAGAGGGAGAAGCAGACTCCCCACTGAGCAAGGAGCCCCAAGCAGGGCTCCACCTGAGCTGAAGGCAGATGCTTAACGGACTGAGTCACCCAGGCGCCCCCATACGGTTCAGTCTCAAAAGTGAAGGATATTATTCAACTTGTAGTGACTCTTGAAACACAAAACAGAATTTCACAATGGCCATGTTTATCAAGAAAATCACTTCCTCATCTAAAACATAAATAAAATAAAAACCATCCTTCCTTTTCCCCAGAAAATGGACACAGACTAGACTGCCTCACTGGCCTTGAAACAGAATTTTCTAGTGAGAGATTTTGCAGTTCTCCGTAGACCTAGATCCACCTTCCCCCACCTATAAAAATCTCTCTCAATGGCAATTAGTCATCCATGAGGACTTGTTCTTAGCTCCCTCTGCGCATGCCATTTATGCAAGCACTTATAAGTCTGTGTTTCACCTAAGAGATGGCACTAATATGCTTGCATAACGTGGGTCTTTACAGATCACCGCTAACATAACAGAGTGAACCTCTGCTCAGATGGCCTCAAGTTACACCACACCCATAGCTGCCAATTTCTATCTTCCTGTAGAAATATCCAGCATTGGGGCAGCCCTGGTGGCTCAGCAGTTTAGCGCCACCTTCAGCCCGGGGTGTGATCCTGGAGACCAGGGTTCAAGTCCTGCGTCAGGCTCCCTCCACAGAGCCTGCTTCTCCCTCTGCCTGTGTCTCTGCTTCTTTCTCTCTCTCTGTCTCTCATGAATAAATAAATAAAATCTTTGAAAAAAAAAAAGAAGGAAAGAAGAAAGAAAGAAAGAAAGAAAGAAAGAAAGAAAGAAGAAAGAAAGAAAGAAAGAAAGAAAGAAAGAAAGAAAGAAAGAAAGAAAGAAAGAAAGAAGAAAGAAAGAAATATCCAGCATGGTGACAGGGCATGAGCTTAGGCGTGGGACTTAGGCCAACTTACTTTGGAATTCTGGCACTACCTCTTACCAGTTGTTTGAGCTTGGGCAAGTTTTGTAGCTTTGATAAGCCTGACTTTCCTCAACTGTAAAATGGGGGTGGATGCTTATTTTGCAGAGGATTAATAATTATGTGTGGGGCGCCTGGGTGGCTCAGTTGGTTAAGTGTCTGACTCTTGATTTTAGCTCAGGACATGATCTCAGGGTTGTGGGATCAAGCCCCGCATTGGGCTCCACACTAGGTATGGAGCCTGCTTAAGATTCTCTGTCTCAGGATGCCTGGGTGGCTTAGCAGTTGAGTGTTTGCCTCTGGCTCAGGGCGTGATCCCAGGGTTCTGGGATCAAGTCCCACATCAGGCCCGGGAGCCTGTTTCTCCCTCTGCCTATGTCTCTGCCTCTCTATCTCTCATGAATAAATAAATTAAAAAAAAAAAAAAGATTCTCTGTCTCCCTCTCCTTCTACCCTTCCCCACCCCTCTGTCTGTCCCCCTCCTACTAATTATTATTATTATTATTATTTTATTATTATTATGTGAGCAAAGTGCCTGACAATTAGCAAATAAGTCGAACCACATGAAATTGCTACCCCCCAAAGTAGCAATAGCATGTCATTTAACCCAAAGTTGTCACCGTGGGGATTGGTTGCCATCATTGTGTGTACATGGGCTGGGCCCAGGTAAAATGGACATAGCACTGTGTGCCACCTGGAGCTTCCAGTCAGGGTCTGGACTAGGATGAGGCTGGTAAGGCACTCAAGGTTCAAAATTTAAGAGGCACTCACTCTCAGGTGTAGCCCCTGTGTTGGCATGACTCTGAGAGCATCGGCTGTCCTAAGTTATCCTCCTGAGGCACCTCTCTTGACCCTCCAGAGTTCCAGCTGTTGCAGGGTTCCCCTTATCTAGCTGAGAAATTCCTCATTTCTTTAGCTCACCTGATTTGTGCCTGTCCCTAACCTGAAAACCATCTCTTGGGTGACCCTTTAATAACTAAGGGATAAATGAGTCATAGCACATTGTAACATTACACCTTCCCCAAAATGCTTGCTGCAAGAGAGGATTAAAATCTTAATTAAAAAAGCACCAAGGCGGGCTTTAAGGCATGACTTAGTGGAACAGAATATTGCAAGAGACCAGCAACCTGTGGGGATCCTGAAAACTTTATCAGTTGGCAGATAGTGTCTCGTGTCGCCCCACAGGTCTAAGCACATGAACATGTAGCCACGGAGAGACTGATGCACGGGGGACTTCAAGTGAGTCTTGGAGAATGGTTAAATGGTCAGTTAGGTGAGAAGGGAAGGCATTTTAGCATGATTGAAGGCACATTCCAAAGGATCCCTTCTTCTTTCCTTTTTTCCTTCTCCAAAAATGACTTGATATGACGAAGGACTGGTGTGGTAACCAACTTCCAAGATGGCCCCCAGTGACTGTCCCCTCCTGCTATTCATGCTCTAGTGATTTCCCTCCCACACTGGATCAGGGCTGGTCTGGGTGACCAATGCTATATGATGGCGGTGAAGGTATGTGACTTTTCGGGTTAGCACATAAAGGAGATTGTGCCTACTGCTTTGCTCTCCTAGCTCTCCTAGCTTGCTTCGCTCTCCTAACATGCTCACTCTTAGAGAAGCCAACCACCATGTCATGAGGATACTCAGCAGCCCTTTATGAAGAGAACCATTCGGGAAAGGACCCGAAGCGCCATTCCAACAGCCAGCACCAACTTACAAGCCAAGTGAGTGCAGCATCTTCAAGGTGGATCCTCAGGTCCCAGTTAAGCCCTCAGATGACTCCAGCTCCAGCTGACATCAGACTACAACCTCCTGAGAGAACTTGAGCCAGAACCAGCCCTGTCAACTTTCACAAATTCCTAACCCACAGAAAATATGTGATAATAAATATTTCTTGTTTTAAGCTGATAAGTTTTTTTTTTTTAAGATTTTATTTATTTATTCATGAGAGACATCGAGAGGGAGAGAAGCAGAGACACAGGCAGAGGGAGAAGCAGGCTCCATGCAGGGAGCCCGATGTGGGACCCGATCCCAGGTCTCTAGGATCACATCCTGGGCTGAAGGCAAGCGCTCAATTGCTGAGCCACCCGGGCATCCCTAAGCTGATAAGTTTTATGTAACAAGTTCCATAGCAACACAACTAGAATTCAGACCAAAAAACCCCTCCTTATATCGATCAGAAAAGGACAAACAACACTATAGAACAATGGGCAAAAGACTTGAAGAAACAACATACAAAAAAAGAATATCCAAATGACCCATAATCATGTTGTTATGGACTGAATGTTGGTGCCCTCCTAAAATTCACATGTTGAAACCTAATCCTCAACATGAGAGTATTTGGAAGTGAGGTCTTTGAGAAGTGATTAGGTCATAAGGGTGGAGCCCTCATGATTGGGATTAATGGCCTTGGGACAGAGACCCCAGAGAGCTCCCTCATGCCTTCTGCCATGTGAGGACATGGCGAGAAGACAGCTGTCTGTGATCCCGGAAGCGGGCCCTCTTCTCCAGACATCAAATCTACTGATGCCTTAATCGTAGATGTGCAGCCTCTAGAACTATGAATAATACATGTCTGTGGCTTATAAGCCATTCAGTCTATGATGTTCTTTTATAGTGGCCTGAACTAAGATAGAAACTGATCCCAAGAATTGGGGGTGCTGCTGTAATAAATACTGTAAAATGTGGAAGTGGCTTTGGAACTGGCTGATGGGTGGAGGCCAGCAGAGTGTAGTGGTGCCTGCTAGAGAGACAGAGAGCCTGGGTGGCCAGGAATGAGCTGTTCGGGGCAATGCTGAGCACTCAGAAAAGAAAGACAAGCAGTGTATACAGAAAGCTTCAGACTTGGAGAACCCGGAACCCAGAACAGGATGGCAGCAGGAATATGAATGGGAGGGGCACCTGGGTGGCTCAGTAGGTTAAGTGTCTGCCTTTGGCTCAGGTCATGAGCCCAGGGTCCTGGGATCGAGCCCTGCATTGCTTGGGCTCCCTCCTGCTTGTGCTTGCTCTCTCTGTCTTTCAAATAAACAAAAAAATAAATAAATAAACATAAAATCTTGAAGAAGAAGAAGAAGAAGAAGAAGGAGGAGGAGGAGGAGGAGGAGGAGGAAGAAGGGGAGGAGGAGGAGGAGAAATACTAATGGGAAAGCCTGATGGGGTTTTGGACAGAAATGAGGAACGTGTTATTGGACACCGTACGAAGGTGATCTTGTCATAAAGCAGCTGAGAACTTGGCTGAATGTGTTCGTGTTCTAGTATTTTGTGGAAGGGAGACCTTGCAAACGATGAAAGTGGACTGAAGCTACCTATAAGCCAAGTGTTGAAGGTGTGGCTTGGCTCTTACTGGCACTGCTTACAGGACAGCTTGGGGAAGAGAGAAATGACTTAGAATTGTGAAGCGAAAAAGAAGCAGAGCTTAAAGATTTGGACAATCTTCAGCTGATCCAGATTGCAAAAAATGAGAATGCTAACGATGTGCCCAAGTGACCTAGATAAGGAGGTTAGTGTGAGTCGCCATCTCTCCAGAAGCTAGGAGCTGCATCCCAGACAGCGGAAGGAAGAACGACCTCCAGGGCAATTCAGAGATGCTCAGAGTGGCCACCCCCAGACGGAGCAGGCCCAGGTGCGGGGGTTGGGGGGCACCCAGTGCCTGCAGGCCCTCAGCACTTGCTGCCCGCTGCCACCTCACCCCTGGGCTGTGCTCCTCACACACTGGCACCGCCTTCCTTGGCTGCCTTGGTCTGGCTCTGGCAGGCTAGCGGCTGCCCCTCTGGAGGCCCATGGCAGCAAATTTGGTGGCATCTACACAATGCGATTTCTGCTGCACACAGAGAGCCCAGGCCCGGGGGCCGGGGCTGCCTCCACCTAAATGTCAAAAAATGGCCTACTCGGGGTTTTTTAACAATGGGCCCCAAATGGGGTTACTTGTGCTAAGCCCCACAATGGCAAATCAAGACTTAATACTTAACCTACCTGCAGTCTCGGCCTCTCCCAGAAATGTACTATTAACCCACCTGGAATTATTACCTGTTAGCCCTGGTGAGGAATCCGCCCAGCAGACCCCTTCCATCCCCCATGGAAAGGTGACCTTGCCTGAGACCATCCACTTTTTGCTTGAAACTTCCTTTCCCTGCCCCTTTCTGCCTATAAGAGCCTTCCATTTTGTACAGCTGTTTGGAGTTCCTTTCTGTCTGCTGGAAAGGTGCTGCCGATTTCAGGAATTATTGAAGAAAGCCAAAGAGATCTTTAAAATGTACTCGTTTGAATTCTGGCTTTGTGCAAGTCTTCCTCACTGTAAGAAAAGATTTTTTTATTATTATTATTTTTTTAATTTTTAAAGATTTTATTTATTCATGAGAGATACAGAGAGAGGGAGGCAGAGACATAGGCAGAGGGAGAAGCAGGCCCCATGCGGGGAGCCTGACGTGGGACTTGATCCCGGGCCTCCAGGATCAGTCTCTGGGCTGAAGGCAGCGCTAAACCACTGAGCCACCAGGTGCCCCAAGAAAAGATTTTGAAAGCACCCATTTTCCGTGATTAGAAGGCAAGAGGCTCCCGGGTCAGATCCTGACATTCATCGTTCTGAAGTCCAGGCTCAAGATGAAGTCCCGTTCGGGTGCCTATTCCTCTAATTCAGCAGTAGGCATTCTAGCTCACAGTCAAAATCTAGCCAGCCATCGTTTTTTTTGTTTTGTTTTGTTTTGTTTTTGTAAATAAAGTTTTATTGGGGCACAGACACATCCATTTATGAATGTGTTATCTGTGGCTGCTTTTACCAGACATCAGCAGAGCTGAGTAACTGTGACAGAGATTAATTCCCTGGCTCACTAAGTCAACAGCTCTGATTGATCTAGAAGCTTCTTTAAAAAAAAAAGATTTATTTCTTTATTCATGAGAGACACAGAGAGAGAGGCAGAGACACAGGCAGAGGGAGAAGCAGGCTCCCTGCGGGGAGCCCGATGTGGGACTCGATCCCAGGACCCCGGGATCACACCCTGAGCCTAAGGCAGATGCTAAACCACTGAGCCACCAGGCGCCCCGATCTAGAAGTTTCTGTTGCTGCTGTGTCTCTCCCCCCTTGAGCCTCTCGACCCTTGATCCTCCCTTCCCCTTGCTCGAGCCTGTGTATCAGATGCACCTTATCCAAGTGCAGACAAGCCCTGAGATTCTCTGGAGGTAGGGCCGGGACTTCACTGGCCGTCGCCCCGCCTCTCCATGGCCACATACCCAGGTGTTCCTGCGAAGTGCGCCCTGAACTGGAACTATCAGATTGTTCATTTGGCTCATTACTAAGGTGCTCCCGAAGATGCGATCGAATCTGACAACAGTGGCAATTCAGGGCGTGCAGAACACCTGCACACAGTCAAGCTACGAAGCAGAAAGCGACCTGTGAGTGCATCGTTTTTGGAAAAGGACATCTGGACAGAATCATTTTGATGGCTAACTTCAGCTCTACTGTAGCAGGTAATCAGAGATGGGCTCTGGGTTCCCACAGCTTCATTTTTTGTTTTTTAGCCAAGAGTATCTGACACATGCCAGGTGTTTGGCAATTACTGCTGAATGTGGTCACTTATGTGGAAATACAAAAATCATTTCACTGTTAAAAATCAAGAAAATTGTCACTGCCAGACATGTTTGAGATGTTCTTTTTTTCTGAAGTATTTTCCCTCCCTCGTCTATAATCGGCTGTCGTTTAGGCATCATTTTTCCTCAAGAAAGGAGACACTGAAACGGAAGAAAACATTTCCGAGAGGAATCGTCCCATAGTTACCACTCTAAGTTTCCATTGAAAAAGCTGGCCATCTTTTCTGCATTCTTCCAAGGACTTGCTCTGTGACCTTGGGCTTGCTTAGCCTATCTGGTCTTCCATCTGGAAAAAGTAAATTTTTCAGTTCATGCTCCCTCGACTTCCTCAATTGATCTAGGGAATGATAGTTGTCCGTGAAGTCCTTTTAGCTGTCTAGGTGGAATAGAGGTGGAATTAACCCCTGTGACGAGGGCCAGTAGATTTCCACTGCCAGGACTCTGCCATAGAGAGGACAGATTAGTGTCCATACTTGCTCTAACTTGCACAATATCTTGGAGTGATGCAGCCGTCGTGTGACTTCATGCATGCGCACCCAAGGCAGGTGAAGAGGAGTCTGGGTCAGGAGAAGAACCCCCTTCTGGGAGGGAGAAATTGTACAGAAGCACAAAGGGAAAGACCTTCCAACAGTATTTATTACTTCTCCTTTTTCTTTTTCTCTTTCTTTTCTTGTTTTTTTTTTGTTGTTGTTGTTGTTGTTTTTGTTTTTTGTTTTTTGTTTTTTTTGCTTGTATTGGTCGGATGTTAAATTAAGCCAGAAACACATATTGAACATATATAATATTTCAGACACTGTTGTGGATACAGAGGCATTTTAGAAACCCTCTTTGTGAGATGCAAGAGCTTTCAGAGTAAGCAACCACAAAGTTCAAAATCCGTCTGCACCATTTGCCGGATACATGATCTTGGGGAACCTACTTAGCTTATCTGAGCCTTAATTTTCTCATCCAAAAAATGGAGATAATCATCCATTATCCACTCAGCCCTTAGCATTGCAAGGAAAAGGAAATGAAATAAAGGATATAAAGTGCTCAGTAGAGCCCCTGGAGAGAAACCAGCAGTGAATCTTAGCCACGTGACCCCTGTTATGTTAAACTGGGTTTCACAATTGCATCTACTTTTGTTAAGAACCGATTTCCAAAATATAGAACACAGGAAGATTACAGTGTGCCCTTTCAGTGCCTGCTGGAACCTACAGGCCCACCTAAGGGGCAGCTAATGTAGGCAAAACTTTGTTTGACTTGTTTTTTACTTGATTAGACCCAAGCGGTTATCAAATTAAATGACAAACTTCTGGAAAATTGGGGAACTGAAGAAGATTTTTGTCAAGTAGAGATGTGAATGATTCCTAACAGAGAAGTATCACGGTTCTAGTACTCCGTCCGATATTAGCCACTGAGCCATGCTGTCTCTAACTTGGAGATCTTGTCGTGGCGTTCTTTTTTTCAGACTATCAATACTTCAGTCTTTGGTATTCTCTTTTGGGCGGGCTGCACCATCCTGCTGGCCGAAACATGCTTATTCACTATAGGTATGTAGGCTTTGTTTTTAGCTTTTCGAAAATTACAATCTGATGGTTTTTAGCCTCATCTTTTTTTCTCTCTTCTTTGAACCGATTAGAAGAGCTAAGTATTTGAATCTTCCAGGATGCTCGTTGGAGGAGGGGAAGTTGTGATAGGAGAGGCCTAGAATCTTTCATAACAAAAGATCCATAGTTAATGCAAAAAGTCACTGTACCTCAGTGCCTAACACACAGGAGATGAAATGTGTACTCGCCCACCCCCTACGCTCACCCCCTTCCTTACACATTAACATACCATCACATTTTGAATCTAGAATGTGTCTCTTGGGCAGCCAGGGTGACTCAGAGGTTTAGCACCGCCTTGGGCCCAGGGCGTGATCCTGGAGACCCGGGATCGGGTCCCACGTCGGGCTCCCTGCATGGAGCCTGCTTCTCCCTCTGCCTCTCTCTCTCTCCCTCTGTGTTTCTCATGAATAAACAAATAAAATCTTTTAAAAAATTGTCTATTGTAGACAGCATAGAGTTAGATCTCATTTTCTTTATCTAATCTGACAATAACTGCCTTTTGATTGCAGTGTCTAAGCCATCATAGTTATTATCAAGATGATTGAATTTATGTCTGCCATTTTGTTTTGTTTTCCAAATGTCTCCTATATTTTTTGTTCCTGTCTTCCACCCTTATTACATTCTGTTGTAGTCAGTGGATATTTTCTAGTGTATAACTTTAATTCTTTTTTTTTAATATTCAATTTCTCCATTCATGGGAGACACAGAGAGAGAGGCAGAGACACAGGCAGAGGGAGAAGCAGGCCTCCTGCAAGGAGCCCAATGCGGGACTCGATCTCGGATCCTGGGATCACGTCCTGAGCTGAAGGCAGATGCTTAACCGCTGAGGCACCCGGGCGTCCCTAACTTTAATTCTTTTAATCATATTTTGCTGTTTTTTTCTTTCCTCTCTCTTTTTTTTTCTTAGAGGTTGCTCTAAGGCTTACAAAATACATCTCAACTTATCATAATCCACTGCAGACATATTAATTTAATCCCAGTAAGATGTGCAAACTTTATTCCTATATAACTCCATTCTTTACCCCTATTTGTACCATTACTGATATATATTGTGTCTATATATGTTAGAAACCAAACAATACATTGTTATAATTATTCCTTTATATGATGGTATGTCTTTTAAAGAAGCTGAGCCAAGAAAGGAGAGAAAGTATATATTTATAGAATTTGCTATGTTAATCTTCTTATTTACCATTTTTAGGTCTCTTCACTTCTTCCTGTGGATTCAAGTTAGCATTTAGTGTCATTCCGTTACTCCATATCCTCACAAATAACATCTTTATCAGAAATGGACTTTAGAGTCTCAGCCTCTGTGGATGTGTGTGTGTGTGTGTGTGTGTGTGTGTGTGTGTGTGTCTGGAGAAATAAACATGCCTTCTCTGATTCAGTTTAAGATCTTTGTCAATAAATTTTAACCTTACGTCATCACATCCAAAATAAGACTATCTGGGGGCACCTGGGTGGCTCAGGGGTTGAGCATCTGCCTTTGGCTCAGGTCATGATCCGGGGGTCCCAGGATCGAGTCTCACATTGGGGTCCCCTCAGGGAGCCTGCTTCTCCCTCTGCTTGTGTCTCTGCCTCTCTCTCTGTGTCTCTCATGAATAAATAAATAATCTAAAAACAAAACAAAACATCCAGACTATCTGGATGTTAGCTCTTCTACACACAGGAAGACAAATACAAACATTTCTTATTACTTAATCCCACCCTAAAGCCTTTCTCCTATAAAATACGTTTAAAACATGAAGAAATCAGAGGTCTTTTTATGGACACTGGTTTATTCAGGCAAACTTCAAAGGTTTAGGTAACTTGATGGAATATTCTTTGACTCTTCAACCCAAAAGCTTTTCCTGGGAAAAGGCAAAAGTGGTTTTTTGGAGGCTTTCGCTTTAATCTATTTTTCCTTGAGTTGCTGGGAATTTTGATAGGCGCCAGGCTGTCCCTTAGCATGCTGTGCATTTTAATGACAAAAAAACTAGCCCTGGTGACACATTGCTTGCTTTCTCCAAAGGAAGGCCTGCATTTCCTTCCACCTCTAGCGATGTTTACTGCTAAATAAAGAGGTGAGGGGAGGGAGAAGGTATCTCTTCTTTGGACTAAAATATAGGAAATAGTCCTAGCGTTTCTCCTCACAGAGAGGCCACACGGAGTCTGTTTGGAAGCAGTGCTTCTGAAAGTTTAAATTCATGTTAAAGACCCAGAGCTTAGTTAAAATGCAGATTCTGATTCAATACAAGGAAGGTTTGGCCTGGGAACCTGCGATTGGGATAAGCTCGTGGACAACGCAGATATTGCTATGGTTGGGAGACCACACTTCAAGTAGCAAGGGTTAGAGCACTCATTCTCAAACTCATTCAGCACATCGGAATCACCTGGGGAGTTTTCAAAAACTGGGGGCCCAAGCTCGAAGATTGCAATTTGAACGATTGTGATTGTGATAGTAATGTGCGGACAAGTCTGGGAATTTTTGGGGAGTTACAAGTTGAGAGGCCAAGAGGAGTATGACCAAGCCAGGAGTATCCCACGGCAGAGGGAGAAGCAGGCTCCCTGCAGGGAGCCCGATGCAGGACTCGATCCCAGGACCCAGGGGTCATGTCCTGAGCCGAAGGCAGATGCTCAACCGCTGAGCCACCCAGGTGCCCTCCTACTAAGTTTTCAACCACAGCTTGGTATGCAGGCTGGCCTGGAGCTCCAGACAGCTCTCTTCTCCCTAAGCTTGCTGCATTTCAAGCTGGCTGTCCCCACACCACCAGGGGGGAGTGTAGGGGGGGTGGGGCTCCTCTACTTCCTGAACCCTTCCTACAGCTGCAGCCCTGTTTCAGATCACATTTTTTTCCCCAGGAGGTCAGAACCTCAGACATAATCCCCTCCCCCTTCCTTCCCGGCAGCACCCCCCAACCTCCCCACCCCGGCCCAGGGCCAGGCTCCAAACCTCAGCCTTTCACTTGGGTTTCTATTGTTCTATTTCCTGCCAATTGATCCCTGGCCCAGGGAAAATTAACATTTTCAGCATTGTATAATTTCCATGGGATAATCTAAGTGGCTCTTCTCCATGAAAAAAGTGTGAGCATCCTTCATTAACAACCTGTGTTATTTAAAGTCAAAAACTGCCTCTCTCTCTCTCTCTCTCTCTCTCTCTGTGTGTGTCTCTCACGAAAAAATAAATAAAATCTTTAAAAAAAGGTCAAAAACACAGGTCATAAACTGCTTCCAAACCAGTGTACTGGTTTCAGATACTGCACATTAAGCCTATAGTTATGGCCAGTATTTTTTTTTAAACCATTTAATTTTTTTGTTTGGTTTTGCCTCATACTCCTCCCCAAAGCCACCTATCCTCACCACCCCCCCCCAAATACATCTAAATTCTTCACATTTCTGGAGCGTATGAAAAACTCTCACATCTCAAGGTCCAACTTGCCAGCATTTTCTTCCTACCATCTTGATTATACATCAACATGAAGCGGGAGACGAACAATATGTAAAGTGTTAAGAAAAATAATCCAGGGGCGCCTGGGTGGCTTAATCGGTTAAGGATCTGCCTTAGGCTCTGGTCATGATCTCAGGGTCCTGGGATCCAGCCCCATAGGGCTCTGTGCTCAGCAGGGAGCCTGCTTCTCCCTCTCCCTCTGCTCCTTTCCCTCACTTGTGCCCTCTCTCTCTCTCCTGCCCTCTCCCTCTCTCTCATAAGTAAATAAAATCTTAAGAAAAAGAAAAGTGATCCAAATCTCAGGAAGAAAGGCCGCGAACGTTCAGGTTCTCCTCTCACTGTCGTAGCAGTGCTCTGTTTAAGGAGCCCAGCCCAGGACGACCTAACTGGCTACAGAAGGTGTCTTGGTTTTACTTGCTATTTACTATTTGTTAAATAGGAACCCCAGAGTATGCAAAGTTCTGTGTTAATGAGTATATTTAGTCTGGAAAACATGCAAATCCTTTCTGACTGGTGGAAAAGATCACCCCAAAGGCCATGGTCTTATTACCCTGCAGGCCACGGAGCAGTGTCAATGTGCAGCCTTCTTTCCCGGGGCAGCTCCTCCCATGCTCCGTGCGACACCTTTCCTGTCTCATTGATCCCCAAATTAAGGAATTGCCGAAAGTCTTTGACGGGAGCCTTGTTTTTAACTTTTTGGAAATTATACTTTGCAAGGAGTCCAGAAAAGCCAGCGTCGGAGCCACTCGTGGCAGCTGTGGGGGATGAAGAGCATCTAGGTCCTTTGGTGCAGCTGCTCTAACCCTTTCATAGAGCCCCCTTGCAGGCTTCTTTCGTTTTTTTTTTTTTTTTCTACCTATGCTATTAAGGTCCCTCCGGGAACCAGAGCCCCGGAACAGCTTTTCCACAACAGTAATTAAAAGAGGGATCTGCAAACGTAAATAACATTTGTGGCCTCCCCTCCATGCCTGGTAAAGCGTCCCTGGCACACCACGAAAGAGCCCCGCGTGCAGTGGGTGTGCACGCCACCGGCCCACCAGCCACCAGCGCCAAGGAGGACAGGTAACTGGTTTGTGCAGACTGATAAGGGAGTAACAAAGCAGACCCGCCCGAGTCCAAGTGGCAGCCCCCGAGACACCTGTTGGAGTGGCAGCGACCTCACAGCAACCTGGGACAGCCCAGACCCCCAGTTCTGATAGCAGAGCCAGGACAACCCCAGCCTCCAGGATGGGGAGCACACTCCCTGGGGAAATTTGTTGGCAATAAACTCTTTGAAACAGCTGGGGTCCTGCTTATAGCTCTGGCATTGGCCATTTTATACAAAGGAGCCCTTTTTGGGTCCTCCCTCCTCAAAAAAAGGGAAGGGTCTTTTCATGTTTTTATGGCAAAAGTAGCCAATAGTCCCACGAGGTCCGTTGGGCCATTCGTCTTCTGGCTTTTTTCACGAAGTTCCTGGTTATAAGCTGTGTGTTTGCAAGCCCCTGGCGTACATTTAAGTGGATTTTTTCTAAAATAAGAGGCATTTCACTTTTTGAAGCTATCCTAAGGCACATTTGTGCCTCTCCACCCTGCTGTTGGTTTGCTGGTGCTGTTCGCCCTGCCTCTGGAGGGTTGGCTGTCAAGGAAATGGCTGCTGGGGAGGTGTGGACTCATAGTGTTCATCTCCATCACTGAGATCTCAGAACTTCAGGTTTTTCCATTTTGTTCTGGTTTGAAATAGTAAGGTTTTAAGATTTTATTTATGTATGTGGGAGGGAGAGAAGTCGAGGTGGTGGTAGTGGGGAGGAGCAGAGGAAGGAGAAGCAGACTCCCCGCTGGGCAGGGAGCCCAAAGCCCGCTCCATCCCAAGACCCTGCGATCATGACCTGAGCGGAGGCAGATGCTTAACCAACTGAGCCACCCAGGCGCCCCCATTTCATGCTTTGGAAACTCTTTAGCGAAGTGGTTTTGTAGTCCTCAGCAGCAATGCAAGAGGATTAGCCAGGGCCTAGGACAGTGCCCTTGCAGCTGCCGGTTGAATTTTCTTAAATAATAAAAGCAACGTAAATGGTCAACTTGTATGTATTTCATTTTGCCTTTGTCTAAGAATTTGTCTGGCCCGAGTAAATCTAGAAAGCCAAGGAATTGAGCAGGTCAAGGGTTTTATTATTATAGTTACACTACAGGGCCAAGCAGTACCTGTCTATCCTTGGACCTAGAAAGGGTTTTTGATCGGGGGGGCCCCTTACCCCCACGGTCAGTCCCCAGATCCCAGGTGTGTTCACTGGACATTCACTGCCTTCTGAGCTGGTGACAGGCTGGTGTGTTTGCTCCCGGCTGTCTCTGACTCTCCCCGTCCTCCCACATAGTATTGCTGCAGGTCAAGAAAGAAACAGGAATATGAAGACCCTAAGCTTACAGTGTTTTACTTAAATGACCTTAATGCTGTTTATTTTGCGATAGATCGAGAACATCTCCCTGAAAAATCGCTGCTTCCGTTTGGAGGTATTAGCTCAGGCTTTTCCCCTGCATCTTCCAGAAAATTCTGTATTCAAAGAGTTGAATGCTCTTGCTCCGTCTGTCCGTATAACAGGTTCAGGTTTGGGGTCTGAGGACCTTTGGCTTTTGTGTTGCTTCTGATACTCAAATAATTACCAGTTGTACCACAGGAAGACCTTCACTTACTGCTTCGGATTGGATTTGTGGGGGCTGTGTTTATTGAAGAGGAGGAACTTGTCTGTTTTTCCCTTTTGCCCTGTCATGAAGCTAAGATGAATGGCCCCCCACAACTTGCTGGTCTGTTCCTTTATCTGCAATACCTGGAAGTTCGGACCCCATCATACAGGTAATGAAAGTCAGTGGTAGCAAATAAATCAGCTTCCAGTGGGTCAGTTCATTAGAATAGCTTGCTTTGTTGTGTTTGTCTTGAACCCCGGGAACCTCGGCCCTACCCCTTCGGTTGGGGAGACACCGCTCCCTGGTCACCACCTATGTGCCCTTCCCCCTCCCTCTGGACAAGCTGCTGCTCCTGGGGTGGGGTGGAGGGTGAGGACAGGGGACCGAGCTCCTGGCTGGTCGGTGGCAGTCTTGTCGTCTGGCTTGCTCTCCTCACAAGCCTCTGGGCCTGGCCTGTCGGGGGGACCTGGCTTCCTCTCCCTGCCCTGAGGCCTAGAGGCAGGGCTGGCCTCCTTCCGCACTACTCGCTGCTCTCGGGAGGGGCAGCCAGGCCACCCTGTAGCTCCTGAGCACTTGGAATGTGGCCAGAGATGGGCAGGAAGCATAAAATTCATACCAGATTCCAAAGACTTCATACAAAAGAAATAAGTAAACCAAAGAATACCAAATTCGTCACTAATTTCTACAGATCCTAGGTCGAAATGACAATATTTTGCATATATTGGCTTAAAGAAAAAGGGCATTATTAAAACTAACCTCACCATCTTCTTTTAACCTTTTTTTTTTTTTTTTTTTTAATGTGGCCACTAGGAATGGAAATTGTCATAGGTGGCTTGCATTTGTGGCTCCGTTCGTTCCCACGGGGCCGCAGCAGCCCCTTCCCTCCGAATTTCTCTGCCTCTGCGGGTCGCAGCGCTGGGTGCCATGGGCTCTTCGCACCTGTGACGGCTCCCCCACACTCCTGGGCTCCCCCACACTCCTTGGCCTCCCCTGGACTGGGATTGCCGCTCTTTTCCATCCGGTTCCAAACTCGCGGCCGAGACCATTTGAACCACTGGCTAAGGGAGCCAGTAAGTAGTCACTGGGCACCTGCTGTCGTCAGGGGCTTGGAGGCTCCGATCGATGTTGTCCTGAAGAAGAAGAAGAAATAGGTCGCAAAGACGCATCACCTGTTGGGAGAGAAGGGCTCATGAACCGCCAATTCGGACAAAATGGGAAAGGTTCTCTGAGGGGTCGAGGTTTAAGCACCCCTGGAAGCAACGGGAGGGGGGCACGCGGCCTGTGGTCGTGGGAGGGAGCGCCCGGGGCCGCGGCAGGTGCAGGTGGAAAGGGCCCCGCAGGGCCGGGCGACAGCGCTACAGGAGCCAGGGCGGCAAGGCCGCAAGGGTGCGGGGACCAGGCGGCGCTGGGGGGCACCGGGGGCTCAGGCTGCGGAGGACCCGGCCTCGGGGGGAAGGAGGGGATGGCCTGATGTCGCCGCCGTCGGGGGACAAGGCTGCAGTCCTGCCGGGTGCAGAGGCAGGAGGGTAGGATTCGGGCGGCGCGGCCTGGTGCGCACCTGCGGGGCCTGGCGGGGCGGGGAGGGGCTGCCGGGGACTCGCTGACGGGTCACAGCTTCTTCTTCTTCTTTTTTTTTTTTTTTTAAGATTTTATTTATTTATTCATGATAGACACACAGGGAGAGGCAGAGACACAGGCGGAGGGAGAGGCAGACTCCCTGCGGGGGGCCCGATGCGGGACTCGATCCCAGGACTCCAGGATCACCCCCCAGGCCAAAGGCAGGCACCAAACCACTGAGCCACCCAGGGATCCCCCGGGTCACAGCTTCTGCAAAGGTCTGCAAGTCTGTTCTCCGACGGGAGAGCTGCTTTTGCACTGAAAAGTTTAGCAGAAGGATGCCAGGGTGGCTCCCGGGTTGAGCATCTGCCTTTGGCCCAGGGCGTGATCCTGGGGTCCTGGGATCGAGTCCCCCGCAGGGAGCCTGCTTCTCCCTCCGCCTGTGTCTCTGCCTCTCCCTGTGTGTCTTTCATGAATAAATAAATAAGATCTTAAAAAAAAAAAGTTCAGCAGAACAGTGACCTGGTTCACCTGCCTCCGGGCGGGCTGGCTTCCCAAGGCAAGACGCAGGACGGTTATTACAGGTGAAAGCTCATTCTCCGGTCAACGCCTTACCTGTCAGAACCTTCTCTCCAGCCCTCCGTGACGGGGAAGCCAGGGCAGTGAGCAGTTCCCGAGCTCTCCTCTTGTCTTTGTTCTCGAAACCCCAAGGCCAAACGCCGGAGCACCCTGTCACTCAGGGATGGGGCCCCCTACACCGGCTGGGAGCCAGCACCAGCTCCGCGGCCGTGGGCCCTGCTGGCTTGCGCCCCCTCTTGTGGAGAGGGAGTGCGGGGGAGTGCCTCGCTCCCCCCAAAAGTCAACATCGGGGTGCGGTTTATATCATAAAGAAAGTGAGCAGGACGGCTGGGTGGCTCAGCGGTTGAGCCTGGACCTTCCGCCCAGGGCGTGATCCCTGGGTCCTGGGATCGAGTCCCCCATTGACCCCCCTCCCGCGGGGAGCCTGCTTCTCCCTCTGCCTGGGTCTCTGCCTCTCTCATGAATAAATTAATAAAATCTAGAAAAGAAGGAAAGAAGAAAGAAAGAAAGAAAAAGAAAGAAAGAAAGAAAGAAAGAAAGAAAGAAAGAAAAGAAAGAAAGAAAGAAGAAAGAAAATGAAGGGAGAACCTCTCTACAGAAGTGGGAGGGGGGAATTTTTTTCTTTTTAAGATTTTATTTATTTATTCATGAGAGATATATATAGAGAGAGGCAGAGACCCAGGCAGAGGGAGCAGCAGGCTCCACGCAGGGAGCCCGGGGCAGGACTCGATCCCAGGACTCCAGGATGACGCCCTGGGCCGAAGGCAGCCACTCAGCCGCTGAGCCACGCGGGGGTCCCATGGAGGAGGGAAAATTAAGGTGGGTGATGGGAGGCTTAAGGAGCCACAGGGGCAAGTGCGAAGCGGCCGAGAAGGTCCGAGGTGCGCGGCCGGGAAGTGGGCGCTGCAGCCCGAAGCCCGCTCGGGGCGCGCTCCTCACCTGCGGGGGTGAGGCCCGGGTCCTGCAGGAGCCACAGAGAGGCGGTTGCAGAGCTGCTTCCCTCAGGCTGCCGGTTCTCAAGCACATGGCCTGGAAGGGCTTGAGAAGACCCGGCTGGCCCAGCGCCCCCCAGGATTGCAGGCTCTAGAGGTGGGGCGAAGCCAGCTCCTGGGTGATCCTGGTGCTGCTGCTCCCCGGAAGGCAGGGAGTAAGAGCATGAGTTCAAATGGAAATTCTGCAGAAAGTAGCCGTTGCTTTCGCGGGTCCCCACCACATGCGGGCACCGCCACCCCTGAAGGCCTGCAGGAGAAGCCCGAACTCCTGCCCCCCTTAACCTGACGGTCTAGAGACAGACACCCATAGTCTCTGGAGGGGTCTTGTGGTCCCTTCTTGGAGATGGACAGGGCCGGGCAAAGCATGGCTCGCACCCTGGCAATACCGAAAACCCCGACAAACTGCAGCTTCGAACTTTCCTTGAATCTGTCCGACATCCGAGGTCACATGGCAAACAACTGACCCAGAGTGGACATCTCGAGCAAGACGTGGGACATAGGGATCTAAGCCCTTGCTTCCTTGGGGCAGATGCTATAAGAATTTGCTAGAATTTTTTTTTTTTTTTATTTCTGTTTTAAAAATGAGTTTTGTTAAGGTCCTCTGTGGGTTTTGGGCCACAATTTGAAATTCATTTTGAGAAAGGGCCCCAGTCCTGCCACTTCCAGTTCCCCCAAATGACAGCCAGGCCATAAGGCAGGGACGGTGGAAAGAAACGAAAAGCTCCCAAACCTTCCATCGTATCAGGGTCCTTAAGGCCAGGAATGAGACTGGATGAGTTTGGACAGTTGCAGGAAAGCCCGAGTTTGGGGTGCCAATAGGGCCAGCTGGGGGATCCCCAGTCCGCAGCACCCATGCTAATTGCTGCAAATGGTATTTGTGCCGACAAGATACGCAAGGCTCCAGGATTGGACCAGCCAGTGTGGACCAACAAGGATTCTTTTTACTGGCAACGTCCACCATGGGGGGGGGGGGCTTGTCCCTTTGCAGATCGGGGGACACCCCTGAGCTTTGTTCTCCAGACAGTGTTGACTTTCCAGCACCATCCCGCACACAGCCTTGCAGTAAATTCATCCCATGTCCTTATAATAAAAGAAGCGGAGTAAATGTGATCTCTTAAAAATTGTCAATTGCTGGGCAACTCCTGTAACTTTTTCTATACGTAAACGTTTTGGCCTTGCATGAGAGACACCTAACTCTGGGAAACAAACAAGGGGTAGTGGAAAGGGAGGTGGGCGGGGGGACGGGGGGACGGGCACTGAGGGGGGCACTTGACGGGATGAGCACTGGGTGTTATGCTCTATGTTGGCAAATTGGACTCCAATAAAAAAAATATACAAAAAAAAAGTTTTGGCCTTGGATGTCAGAGATAAATCTGGAATGTTAGTGGAAGCTCTGAAATCTGGAAATATTTTTAGCGGGCTTTCTGAATTCTTGAATATGAAGCCCATGAAAGCATATCATTTTTCTTTCCTGGGGACTTTTGGATAACATAAAAGAATTTCAAGGGAAAAAATGTTCATCTTCCAGAAAATGCTGATAACTGAGATTTGCTGCTTCTTAATGAGGGGCCAATAGAAGTGACGCTAAGTGGAGAAGGGAAGAGTAATTCTTCACCTATTTTATGTTTCTTATTCATTGTATCTTATTCTTCATAGCTTTCGGGATTTCTCCATCTCTCTGTAGCCCATACTCCCTGGAAACATGCCCAACTCAGTTTCTCCTCTCAGAATCTATGTGGATGATTTTTACTTCCTGTGAACCCTTTACTACCTCAACCATCCTTTTTACACCATACAGCTTGGCCCACTTACCAGGAACCCAAGGAGAGGTGTAGGCCTTGAATTAAGAAGCGTTCTCTCCTTAGTTGTCAACATAAAATAAATTTTCTAGAGTTTCCAAGAATTCATCAGTAATCTATGGAGAATTCTTGGCGTTTGGCGTTTCTTGGAATCATTCACTTCCACTCATCCTCCCTTCAAGCAAATTGCGTCATTTAGAGAGGAATTAAACCCATGTTCCAAATATCTGGAGTTGTGAGTCTTCTACATTCCATCCTCAAAGGGAAATAATAATTGGCAGTCCCATACATGATCCCTGGTCTCACCTGCCTTGGTTTGGATCTGCCGAAGGAGTCTCACATCTAGAATCTTTATTTTTTATATATATTCTTAAAAAAATTTTTTTTTACTTATTTATTTAAGAGAGTGAGCAAGAGAGAAAGAGAGCATGAGCTGGGGGAAGGGCAGAGGGAAAGAAAGAAGCAGACTCCCCGCTCAGCAGAGAACCGGATGAGGGGCTCTATCCCAGGACCCTGAGATCATGGTCTGAGCCGAAGGTAGACACTTAACCCATGGAGCCACCCAGACACCCTCACATCTAGAATCTTTAAACTGGACAGTTGTGAGCCGGATTCCCACCCAGTTCCATATACTGGGCTCCACGCAAGCTGCCCAACATATAGAGTCACATTTAATTTGAGGACTGTTTTGGAACTGGCCAACTTCTCCCCACCAGTAATTAACCCAGGCCCAAATCAGGTGTCCTGAGCTGCCATCAACCTTGAGTTGACCCTTTGTGCCTACTCTCACCCTAATGCCAGTAGTGAGTTGGTATGTGAGATCGAGGTGCCTGAAATAGGCCTGAGCTGAAAGTGCCCCCCACCACATTCCCCTGGCAGTTGGCTTCCATTTGGGTTGAAGGAGATGATCCTTGTGAGCGAAAAACCATCCAGGGCACGGGTGCTCACAACAAAGCTAAGCATGACATATGATTTCTTTCGCTTGGACATTCACACGATTTTCCAAAAGTCCTTAAATACCCCCAACACTAAAAGTCTGATGTCCCAGAAGAATAAATATATCCCCCCCCATCCCCGCAGTCACACACACACACACACACACACACACAAGTCACAGAAGAATATCACCGCGCAGGAAAGGGATTATGTTAATGAAACGCTAAGCCAAGTATCGGTGTCCATTTGCTCATTCTTGTTAGGATTAAGCTGAAAGCCGTTTATCTGCTGCTAGTCACTCAGGGATAGATCTTGGCTTTACTTTTGAAAGAGATTCTTGGCACAGTTTCATTGTTAGGGCTACGGGATCCAAGACAAGAAAGAAATTGTCCTTAAGGAGCATACAAGAGTTATGGTCCTCAGATCTTTATCTGTCTCGATGTTTGGAAAACTTGCTTTGAGAGCAATAACATGGGGCTGGAGTAGAGGCACCGGCAGGAAGGGGAAGCGGAGCGAGCCGCCAGGAAGCTGGGTGCTAGCAGCTCTGATCTTGTCCCGAGCAGGGGAGCAGAGTTGGACAAGAGCTACAAGTACGCCAGGGTAAGACCACTGCGTGTCCGAGCAGAGTGGGGCGGTGCTGGGTCCCTATGGCTTGGTGTGAGGGACAACTGAGGGTCCGTCATGGGAAGTTCATGAAGACGCATACAGTTACTGCACTCAGTGTGGCATCAGTCCCTGACACAAGCTTCCCCAAGTTGTATCAAGTCTCCGTCTCCATCCACTTCCTCTGAACCAGCGGAGCGACTACCAACTTCTCTTGATTTCTGCTTTTCAAAATTAAATCGAGGTGGGCTTCATGGTGATGACAGCTCTGAGCCGAAGGCCACAAGGACAACCTTGCAGGCCCGAGTGGCGCATCCACCTGGATTCATCTTTATGCGGAAGATTTCATTTATGTCTTCTTTCATTTATCCCTGGCTCTGACTCCAAATCCAGTCGCTGTAAACTATACAACATGACTGTTTATACCTCACTTAAAAAAAAAAAAATAGGGATCCCTGGGTGGTGCAGCGGTTTAGCGCCTGCCTTTGGCCCAGGGCGCAATCCTGGAGTCCTGGGATCAAGTCCCACATCGGGCTCCCGGTGCATGGAGCCTGCTTCTCCCTCTGCCTGTGTCTCTGCCTCTCTCTCTCTGTGTGACTATCATAAAAAAATAAAATTAAAAAATTAAAAAAATATATATATTTATCCCATATATCTCACTTTTTAGAAGCAGAGTAAAGGCGAGGCACCTGGGTGGCTCAGTCGGCCAAGCATCTGCCTTCGGCTCAGGTCCTGATCTTAGGGGCCTGGGATCGAGCCCCAAGTCGGGCTCCCTGCTCAGCAAGGAATCTGCTTTTCCTTCTCCCTCTGCCCCTGCCTCCATTCATGCTCTCTCTCTCTCTCTTGCTCCTGCTCTAAAGTAAATAAATAAGAATCTTTAAAAGAAGAAGAAGAAGAAGAAGAAGAAGAAGAAGAAGAAGAAGAAGAAGAAGAAGAAGAAGAAGAAGAATCAGGGTAAAGGCAACAGCCATCTTAGACATTTGCTCTTTCAATATATATACCCTCTCTCTTGTTCGCTTTTCACCCAGGGCCTGTTGCTGTCCAAATTATATGTGAAGGGTATGTCTGAACAGGGAAAATTACTACTAAAAAGAGTCTTTGGGTCGATTTTTTTCACCACCCAATGAATAGAATGCTTGGGCTGCATTAAAATCTGTTTGATCGTTTAACAAAATTATTGAGTCCATAATATATGCTAGACACTAGGCACTGGGCACAATGCAGAAAATAGGGCTGAAATCCCTGCTTGTGTAAAATTTCTATTCCAGTGGTGATACAGGGAAAGAGGAAAGAAGGGAAGGGGGTAGGGAGCACTGGTGGTCACAGCGATAGTGTGATTTTATCGAGGACAGTCCACAGAGGTGATGTTTGCAGAGATGTTTGAGCAAAGAGCTGAAGGGGAAGAGGGGAGACAAGTGGATGTGTGGGGCAGCATATTTCTGGAAAATGTAGTAGGAAGCAGGAAGGCCATGCAGTAAAAGCCTGCCTGGTGCCATGGCAGAGTGCATGGAGGCTGGGGGGCTGCAGGAGTAAGGGAGGAGGCAAAGCATCCTGTGAAGAAATAATTATAATTTCAAAAAAGTGTTCTTTCTCAATGTGATTCTTTTTTTTTTTTTTTAAGATTTTTATTTATTTATTTATGAGAGAGACAGAGAGAGAGAGAGAGAGAGGCAGAGACACAGGCAGAGGGAGAAGCAGGCTCCATGCAGGGAGCCCGACATGGGACTCGATCCCGGGTCTCCAGGATCACACCCCGGGCTGCAGGCGGCGCTAAACCGCTGCGCCACCGGGGCTGCCCCCAATGTGATTCTTTTTAAAAAAATTTTTTCCATTTATTTATTCATGATACATGCAGAGAAAGAGGCATGGAGAGAAGCAGACTCCCCGAGGAGCAGGGAGCCCAATGCAGGACTCGATCCCAGGACTCCCAGATCATGCCCTGAGCTGAAAGCAGACACTGAACCTCTGAGCCACCCAGGCATTCCTCTCACTGTGATTCCTTTAAAAAAAAAAAAAAAAGATTTTATTTATTTATTCATGAGAGACACCGAGAGAGAGGCAGAGACACAGGCAGAGGGAGAAGCAGGCTTTCCGCGGCGAGCCCGACGTGGGACTCGATCCCGGGACTTCAGGATCACGCTCTGGGCCGAAGGCAGGCGCTCAACCACTGAGCCACCCGGGCGCCTCTCAATGTGATTCTTAACCAAATTACTTTTCTGACTTTTCTTTCACCATCCTGAGAAGATAAATGACTTGAGGTGTCAACTGTATCATCACTAGGAATATTAGAAATTATGAGAGGGGTGCGCTATCTGATCCCCTTTCCAGTGTTACACTGATTATCCTAATCACAATCATCTCCATTGTGACCACTAGTAACACAGTGGCTCCAGAGTTTACGTCGTCTCATCTGACCCCGTAATGATGCCTGGATAGGGGGTGCCTGGGTGGCTAAGCAGTTGGGTGTCTGCCTTCGGCTCAGGGTGTGACCCTGGGGTCCCAGGATCGAGTCTCACTCTGGGTTCCCTGCAGGGAACCTGCTTCTCCCTCATGCCTGTGTCTCTGCTTCTCTCTGTATCTCTCATGAATAAATAAATACCATCCTTATAGGAAAAATAATGCCTGGATAAGTGTTATTTCCCATTTTGCAGGTAGCGAAAATTTTCAGATAGATTAGGTAACTAAAATGACTTAGTTAATGCTGGTGGAGTGTGGACTAGAAACTCAGTATTATTTGTGCCAAGTACTACATCCTGCTTCCAGGCCAGCAGCACCCAGTATACCTCCTCGAAGTATCCTTACCCTCTATAATTCTTCCTCTTAAGAGGAAAGATTTGGGGGTGCCCGGGTGGCTCAGCGGTTGGGCATCTGTCTTTGGCTCGGGGCATGATACTGGGGTCTTGGGATTGAGTCCCGCATCGGGCTCCCTGCGAGGAGCCTGCTTCTCCCTCTGCCTGTGTCTCTGCCTCTCTCTGTGTGTCTCTCTTGAATAAAAAATAAATAAGTAAGTAAATAAATAAATAAATAAATAAATAAATAAATAAATAAATAAAATCTTTAAAAAAAAAAAAAAAGACAAAAGGTTTGTAGCTAGAAAAGACTGGCTTACCAAATAAGGAAAAAGTAAACTGAACAATGACATTTGCTTCAGTGTGATATATCACAGTAAAACATGAGAAACAACCTGAAAGTCTAATAATAAGAAATAGGTAAGTATGGTGGGAAGAATAATGGCCACCCTAAGAGATCTACGTCCTAAAAAAAATTTAAAAAAAAAAAAGAGAGAGAGAGAGAGAGAGAGATCTACGTCCTAGTTCCTGGGACCTGTGAATGTGTCACCTTACATGGCAGAGGGGGGTGGCGGTTGGCTGGACTAAGGTCCCAGGTGGAATTAAGATTGCTAATCAGGGAGATTATTGAGGGGCCCACTACAATCATGGGTGTCCTTAAAAGCAGAAGTGGAAGACAGGCATGGTGGGAGGCAATGTTGCTTGCTTGGAAGATGGAGGAAGGCCCAGAAGCTGAGGAGCTCAGGTGGCTTTTGGAAGTTGCAGAGGGCAAGGAAATCTTTCTGGAACCTCCAGAAGGACCACAGCCTTGCAATACCTGGCCTTCAGCTCCGGGAGAGCCATGTCGGACTGCTGACCTCCTGAGTTGTCAGAGAATAAATCCGTGTTGTCGTAAGCTGTTCTGTTTGTGTTGATTTGTCGCAGCAGCAACAGAAAACTAATACCGTAAGTCGGTAGGGACTATGTACTCTAGGGCCTGTCATGCAAGCATTTAAATATGTAGGCGGTCTATGTGGGAGCAAGGAAAATTTGTAGGATCTACGTTTAGAAAGCACCGCATAGGGGCCCTGGGTGGCTCAGTCGGTTAAGCGTCTGCCTTCGGCTCAGGTTATGGTCCCGAGGTCCTGGGATCGAGTCCTGCATCGAGCCTCGCATCAGGCTCCCTGCTCAGTGGGGAGTCTGCGTCTCCTTCTCCTCCCAACCTCCCCACCCCCACTAGTGCTTTCTCTTGCTCTCTCTCTCTCTCAAACAAATAAATAAAATCTTAAAAATAAATAAATAAAAAAGCACTGCATAGACATGTATACACAGAGTGGTTAGAATTAGGCTTGAAAAACAAAGAGACAAAACCTTTCGTTCCACAGACGGAAAATCTGGGAGAAAATTCGTAAAAATGCGAACGGTGCGTAATGCGAGTGGTGAAATGATGTTGATTCATTTTTCTTTCAAATTTTATGAATATTTCAAATTCCCTTTATGGGCCTGTATAGAGAAAAATACAAAAGTGAAGTCTTAGGTTGATTTATGAAAGTAAAGATCCCATTCAGAGAACTGTGATGATATATGTTGCCCAGACAGACCGCTATCAATCATCACATCTGTGGGAAAAGAGCAGCGTTCTTTCCTATTTTATCTAGGAAGCCATATGGAGAAACAGTTATCGTCTTAGCAGCTGGTACCAGAATTTCTATGTGGGGAGAGACCGCTTTAATTGAGAAGTTGAAAAGAAGCTTTATGAAGCTCACGGGCCGGAAGAGGATCCTCAGGCCTGAGTGTCTGGCTAAAACTCGCAGCGCATAGTAGAGAGGGAGCAGAGGGACCCAGGCTGCTTGGGGCTGAGCTCAGAAGAAGGTGGAGGTTTTTTTTTTTTTTTTTGGAAGGAGATTTTTGAAGGAAAACATCCCCACAGCGTGTTTTCAGAGGAATTCAGTGGGTCGTAGTTCGGGTAGCTCCTCGTCACCCCAAATCTTCAGCCAAACTGTAACTTATCCACGTCTGATTGGGTTTCAGGGGAAACACTTATAAGCGGGGCAAGATGTGTGTGGCCTGTGTAGACGGGGAGAGAGAGCTGAGAGCTGAATCACACGTCCCTGCAGAATGCGCTCAGGCCTCCATTGGTGGTGTGCCTATCACGTGCCTTCAACTTGGCTCAGTCACCAGGGCCACTGGGGTGGATGTCTCAGGGCCTGATCACCGTCTCCCCTTCCTAGGGTCCTGCATGGTGCATGACCAAATACCAAGTGTTCGCAGAGCTGCTTCACTACTTCGAGTTGCATTTCATACATACAAGCATCTTAGAAGCCAGCCCTTGGATGACCTGGGAGTTGCACCAGCTTGTTGCAAAGCAACCACTAACCTGATCCCCTAATTGCCCGTGGAAATGCTGTTCCCCAGGTGCTGAGCAGTTACTCACTCTCTAGAGTCAGGGACCTGCAGTTATTCGGAGGAGTCTCCGCACTGGGGCTGTCTTCAAAAACCCAGAAGATGCTGGGAGGGGGAGGTTGTTAGAGAATCCATGGAGAATTCTGCAGCCCCTTGGGTGCTCTTGGGAGCTGAACAAACTTAACTTCCCTAGACACTCCAGAAACAGTTCAGAACTCCTGAGGTGCCCATGATTGAAAACAAGGAGGCTTCCCTAGAGATCCTTTGGGTCAAATCCAACTTGGCTCACAGTGGTCTTTCCAGGGTGGCAATGGCTCCTTGGGTTCTCTCCTGTCCTGTATGGAGGGCTCAGTGCACTAGAACGCCGTTGGGATCAGAGGGGATCCCAGAAGTCTGGTGTCTGCAGTGGGTAGCCAGACTTGTTGCCAAAAATGTGCTGAAGTAGCAATGGTGAGAGTAGCACACGTGCACTTGTGTGTTCACGTGCATGCACATATATACACTCGTGCCTACTTGTGCCTGCTGGGCAGGTAGGAGTGGAACCAGATTTTGTGCCTAAGACACGATTTTGAGGGCCCTTTTTTAGAAAAAAAGAACACTACATTATAAATTCAAAATTAAGTAAAAAAATTGAAATACATATTTAGAATGAGAAAAAAGATTGCAACACATTACAAATATGAAAAAGCTTGCAAATACCAAAAGCATCACAAAATCTGGAAGAGTCACATATCTTCATTAACTCCCTGGCACACCCCTATAATATTTTTTTCCTACATTTTTCAGCTGCATTTTCTTTGATCGACTTTTTAGATGACAAGGCTTTTTTAAAAAAAGATTTTATTTATTTATTTATTTATTTATTTATTTATTTGAGAGAGAGAGGACCAGGGGCAGAGCGATGGGGAGAAGCAGACTCCCTGCTGACCGTGGAGCCCGATGTGGGGCTCAATCCCAGGACCCTGAGATCATGACCTGACACTTAACCAACCAAGTCACCCGGGTGCTCCGATAATGCTTTTATAAATGTTTTCTGGCACAGGAATTCAAAGGCTTTCCTCTATCTAGCATGATTGATTTTTTAAAAATTATTGATAGCATAGAAATTGATTTCCAGCTTACCAATTCATTTTCAAGTCAAAATGACGTTCTTTGTCAAAAATGTCACGTAAACTTTTAGAATCCATTGCCAGGCTTGGAAAGCCTATCAGGTTTCTTGCATGTATGAGCTCTCAGATTTCAGGGCATTTCAAGTTTCCTTACACAGCAACTAATCTTTTTTTTTTTTTTTTTTTTAAGATTTATTTATTTATTTATGATAGACATAGAGAGAAAGAGAGGCAGAGATACAGGAGGAGGGAGAAGCAGGCTCCATGCCAGGAGCCTGACGCGGGACTCGATCCCGGGACTCCAGGATCGCACCCTGGGCCAAAGGCAGGCGCCAAACCGCTGAGCCACCCAGGGATCCCACACAGCAACTAATCTTAAATGTTCTTTGAACTGGTGACTCTCCTCAAACAATATGTCACTGACGGCCTTGTTTAGTGCTATACTATTTTTGTGATAATTATTGTCAATATCAGTATTCCTTATCAAATTGGCAAGAAATTTAATTTTCTTCATCTGTGTTTATATGATTCACTTTTTTAATGAACTAAATTAGCAAACAACCCAAGTGCCTATTCATTGCTCCTGTTTACAATTTCTTTCTTGCTCTTCATATATGATTGATTTTTTCATTATGATCTAAAAGGATCCTTTAATTGTCATTCTTTTCTCTGTATCCTCGTAATTTCTACTGATTTCAAATATGTATCATATACATGATACATCTATTGATTTCATATATAGTTTTTTTACTCATAGAGTGAGATGATATATATGAAATGCATATTATATGTAGTGAAAATATATTTCATATATTTGAAAATAAATATCATCTGACATGTTTCATACACACATATAATTTCACTGTATCATGAGATTATTATTTTTTAAATATTTTTTAAAAAATTTATTCATGAGAGACACACAGAGAGAGAGGCAGAGACATAGGCAGAGGGAGAAGCAGGCTCCATGCGGGGAGCCCCGTGTGGGACTTGATCCCGGGACTCCAAGATCACACCCGGGGCCAGAGGCAGGCGCTAAACCGCTGAGCCACCCAGGGATCCCAATGAGATTAAAATTGTCTACACTGAACTATCACGGTCTGCTCCTAATGAGAGAGAACTTCCATTTTGACTTGAAGTTACTGAGAACTAAATCTTCTAATTTGACTCACCTCCTGATTGGAAGTTTTTCCACAGACCAGCTTCTGGCTTTCTGTATTTCAAACTTGCTTTCTCCTCCACTACCCCATACTTCTGGTGCTTCTAGGCATGATTGATCGCACACATTAATATTCTTTGCTTCTGGGCCTAAATGTCATGGTTCCAGATGAGTCATCCCGGGAGAAGATGGAAGTATTCCTGAAAGCCATTCCTACATCAGGATGACTAATAATAACTTAGGTATAATTACAAATATTTCCCACTAAACCCACTCTCTCCTAGTCAGATTTTTTTTTTCTGAGTCAGATTTCAAAAATGCCATGGCCATCTCCAGTGCCACCCAATACAAAGACGGGGTGTCCTAGTGGAAAGAGACTTAACGAATTATGGGTGAAATACATTACTTTTGCAAATTTTATCAAAACGTATGAGCATGTGGAAACGTTGCCTTGAAAGGGGCCCAGGTGTGCTGTGGAGCCTTTAAGCTTCATTAGTTTCCTGGGCAATCCACTTCAAGGAACAGGAGTAGGTAACTGGATAATGCATTCTACTAGAACCTTCTCCATCCTCTTTTGTTGAATCCACCTATGGTGTTGCATGGTTGTGCATATATTTTAATACACGCTCATATTCGCCATATCTCTTTCTCTCATTGTTCCAACATTTCCAAAGGAAATAGCTATGTTAGAACCATAGTTCAAAGCAATCTATTACAGGGGCGCCTGGGTGGCTCAGTTGGCTAAGCATCTGCCTTTGGCTCAGGCCACAATGCCGGGGTCCTGGGATCCAGCCCCACGTTGGGCTTCCTGCTCAGTGAGGAGTCTGGCTCTCCGTCTCCCTCTGCCCCTCCTCCCTGTTCATGCTCCCTGTCCCTCTCTCTCTCTCTCTCTCTCTCAAATAAAAAAAGAAGTAGATTCTTTTTTAAAAATGTTTAAAGCGATCTATTACACACAGAAACAATTTTTAGTAGTTATTTTTCCCCATATGAAGCAAGAGTTGTACTTTCAGGTTGAGAAAGAAATTTGTATGTGATGATTTCAATAATGCTAACACTTTGCCAGGAATATAGGAGATTTTAAAGGAAATAAAATTATTTCTACACTACCACAATGATAAAAGTTTCTGCCTATTATGAAAATAAAACTTTGAATAAAGTGTAAAACAAGCCACCAGCAAGTTGTTGAAAAGGCTTTATTCTTCTGACGAACAATCCTTGCCTGTTTGAATAAGATTCACATTTTCTTTCTAAATCTCATCTACAAAGCTTTATAAAATGAATCTAGATTTATTAATCATTTCTGTATCTTTCATCAGTAGCCCGAAAAATCTTAATGAAGACTCTACTGACATTAGAAGATCCATTGCAAGAAGAAAGACTCTTTGTGTAGATTTATGGGGGCGGGGCGGAGGGGGCGTGCAGATAAATCTGTGTCCTCCTGGATCTTAGTGAATTTTTTCTGGTCCAGCGTGTGTGTGTGTGTGTGTGTGTGTGTGTGTGTGTCTCTTACATACAACCCAACCAAACACTTCCTTTTGCAAATATTATGATTATCATTATCTCTGTTGCACCAGGGGAATTTTCAGCATTCTAAAAATAATTTCAATTCTATGGAGTCAGAATGTTTTTAGTTACTGCTGCGCAAACAGTGGGGTTTCACATCAGATCCATCTTGAAATACTATTAAAGACTCAGAGAATGATAAAAATATGAAAAATGCTTTGAAAATTAGGATAAGTAAACCTGATTAAAATCAACTTCTATACTAGCCAAAGGATAAAATTCTAGTGTTAATGGTTGAGCTCCAAGGCCTGATAAAAACCTGTTTCCTTTCTCTCTTCCTCATCTTCTGTTTGCTTCCTTTCTCACTGTCTTTTTTTCTGTGCTACTTCAACAGCAGCTAGGACTGGTTTTAGCTCCACCCTTAACCCCTTGTCTACCGGCCTTCGTCAGAAATCCTCAATCTAGGAGTAAGGAGGAGCCAGGTAGGCTCAAGGCAAAAGGTATGCCTTAAGGCAAATTTTTTCCTTCTTGTTTTCTTCCCAAGTCACCTGCTGTTGATTTTAAATTTTTGTACAACTGGATTAACATTTCCTCTCCCACTTGTACATATTTCATGATCATTATAAGCAATTCATTTTATTATCACCTTCAGCCATGCAAAATTAACTTTTTCGATTTGATTCATTTTGCTCACAAATACCACAATGAATACTAGTTACCGAGGTCTAAAAATTGCTCAATTTTTATAAAAAGCTTGAGGGTAAAAATTAATATTCGTGGAGATTGCCCAGGGAAAGTGAAATCCATTGCTGACTCTAGATCTTCATGAACCCCAGGTTAAGGACCTTTGCGGTAACCAAGCATGTACATTAGTTATTACTGCATAACAAATAACCCCCCAATTCTCGGGAGCTTGCAACAACAAATATCTATTTTTTCATGCACTGGTCTTTGGATCAGCTACAGCTTGCTAGTACTCATCTGGGATTAGGAGGATTTGCCGCTTTCCCTCTTCCTCCTCCTCTTCCTCTCCCTCTGTGAAGACTGTGAGCCTTCCCCCCAGGTGGGTGTTCACATGCGCTCTCTCTCTTTAAAATAACAAACAAACGTAAAGAAATAAAATCTTTAAAAATAAGATAAGATAAATAAAAACAGAGAGATCTAGGGTTTGAGCCATTATATAAGCATCTGATCCCAGCCATTATTCTTTGTTTTGTGTTTTGGGGTAATTTTTTAGCTCTGTGCCTTTCATCTTCTCATTATGGACCAATACTATTAGCTTGATTCTTCAGTTTTTCAAATATCCAGTTCCTTTCCTCTTACATCTGGCTTTGGAGTATTTCAAAGGTTAAATGAGGCACTTTCCATAATTGGGAAAATATACGGCAGAGGTTGGGGGTGCTGTTAAGCTTAAGAATGCAAGGAGGTGACACTTTAGGTAATAATACAATTCATCCGGACACATGGTAAGTGCTGGCGAGATATCTATAAATATTAATAGGTTATCTTTATATTATGTGTCTGTTTTAGTTATTTGCCTTTTTCTGGAGTCTTCATGAATAATGATACTGACTGTGAGCCTGACCCTTTTAGATAAATGCTACACTATATAATTATATTTTAGAGATACAATATTATTTGAAAAGTCACCTCAATCCTATTCAGACATATTGCATTTTGTCCGGGACTCAAGATCTTTGACGAATGCAAACTTCACTGACATTACTCATTACATTTAGTGGAGACAGGTTGGCTGTGGGCATATTTTTAGCTCCATTAGATAGATGAAATTAGATTGTGCTTTTATGTTTTTGGATTTCCAGACCTTCTGTATCTTCTGAAATCCAAAGTCTGCTTATGGGGTAGCTTGAAAATATGTCTACAAATTCTCTGGTATTGCTTCCTTAAGAGGTTAAGTCTAATTCCTCTCCCCTTGAGTGTGGGCTGTACTTAGTGACTCACTTCTAACAAACAGAATGTGACTAAAGTGATGGTACGGGACTTCCAAGGCTGCGAGCTCGAAGTGTGGCCTCTCCTTGCTGTTTCTTTGATGGCTCATTCTCAGGGAAGCCAGCTGCCATGTTGTGAGAACACTCAAAGAGCCCTACGGGGAGGCCCACGCTGCAAGGGACAGGGGCCTCCTGCCCACAGCCATGTGAGCACACCATCTTGGAAGCAGATCCATCGGCCTTCGTCAGCCTTCAGATGACCGCAGCCTTGCTGATGTCCTAACTACAAAATCTCAAGACACCCTGAGTCAGAATCCCCCAGGTAAGCTGCTCCCAAATTCCCATCCCACAGAAACTGTGAGGTGGTAAGTGCAGATTGCTTTGAGCCACTGTTTTGGAGTAATTTGTTGGCAGCAAAGGATAAACAACACAGCTTACCACAGAACTTTGCTGCTGGAAACTCTCCTGAAGGATTTGATATCCACACCATGTGGTGTCTACCATAAGTAGAGTCTGAACTACACGGTGGGTTCATCGTGGTGAGGAAAACAAACCCGGAATCTGCTTTTGGGCCTCTTATCTTTGAATTCCACAAACATGGAGTGAAAGAAAAGGAGCCAAAGGTTTGTGATGTTGAGGAAGTTACTTAATATCACTTGTCCTTGATTTATGAAACAGAGAATAATATTTACTTTGCATTGCTGTGAGGTTGAGAAATGACATTAAAGTACCTAGCATGAGTTGTCACTCGTAAGTGCTTGTTATTATTATTAGAGAGGTGGATTTTCACCACCAGCTTTTTTTTTTTTTTTCCAGACTTCAAGTTAGAGCCCCTGCATGATGCCAAAAATGTCTCATCATTGCATGAGGGTGGAAAGCAGCATTGTCACTGCTAGTTTTGGAAAGTTAGTAACTTGACTAGGAAAAGCTCTCCACTGTCTTTCTCAAAACTGTTGGTTTTAAAACCTCTCAGGGAAATGATGGTGCCATGGTTTAGATTTGACTCAGTGCCTCTCATGAGCTGGATGTGAATGGATCTTCTCATTACTAATCATTTAGAATAATAAATAAGCAAAGTTTTCACTCTGGTGTGCCAACATACGAAGTGCCATCAGTCATTTTGTTGGAAGGAAGGGGGCACGCCTGGGTGGCCCAGCGGTTTAGCGCCTGCCTTGGGCCCAGAGCGTGATCCTGGAGTCTTGGGATCGAGTCCCACCTCGGGCTCCCTGCATGGAGCCTGCTTCTCCCTCTGCCTGTGTCTCTGCCTCTCTCTCTGTGTCTCTCATGAATAAATAAATAAAATCTTAAAAAAAAAAAAAAGAAAAAAGGAAGGAAGGGGAATATTTCTTATGCTGGCCCATGCGTGTGATATTTTATTCCAAAGCAATCCTTTCATCATTTAGGTAAGTACATATCCACCATCCCATTATTTAATCCAAAATTGCAGGGGTTCCTCCTTGCCTTAATTATATTGTAGCTTCAACTCCCTGTCATCAGTTATATCGATTTCTTAAGCTGTTGAGACAAGGGGATCTGACACGTACCCACTTTACGCTCCTCTGCTCTAATATTCGGGGACTATTTTTCAAGAGAAAAAGCTCAGAACCTAAAGTTTAGGTAGACGATCAGCAATTTTAAGAGCCCGAATGTAGATAATTGATGTACAAGGTGAAAGAACTAGATGGCGATGAACAAGACAGTGGCTCTGACCAGAGAGCAGGATCCTTGGCTGCCATTTCCTTATATGCGTAATCGCGGCTCCTGGATTGCTCTGTTGTTATGGCAACCACCACTGTATATCACACTGAAATCTGGTATTGAAATGTACTAGAAGCACAAAGCATACATTTTTCATATTTTTCCCAAGTTCTTTTTTCATGGTTTCATGTAGCACTCCAACACGAAACATTTATTGGAGCTTTAAAAATCATAAATCCATACTCTTCCACTCTTGAGATTTGGAACTAGCTTCTATGACTGTAATGGCAATTCCCCCATCAAACGGATCGAATACATTCAAACAATTAGACACTGTCTCAAAGGAAGGGGTGGGGGGGAGGGATTGCCCTTGGTGATCTTCGGTGAAGCTAATCTACATCCCTGTTCGCTGATAGAAGCAGAATTAGTCTGCGGATTCCAAGCTGCAGAGAGAGACAATGTGGGGAGATTTCAAATGAGGAGTTTTTGCTTCTATTCCATCAGCAACAGATCAATGTTGCAGTTCGTGCTGCTCTTTTTAATTCATATGGTAAAGCCGGAGCCTTCCTGAATGAAGACTGGTTGCTCCTCTCTTAGAGCCGCCACTAGCTCCTTCTTATTGCTGCCTCCATGAGACACGCCCTTATCATCAGAATTGCTGGCATTCAAATAATGCGGAGAAGGCTGTAGATTAGAGTTAAATACAGAGCACTAAAACTGTTTTAAAAAAGAAAACTTTCACCAAAAAAAAAAAGAAGAAAAGAAAACTTTCAATAACCTAATTCAGGAACTACCAAGGATGCCTCCTAGAAAGAATTTTGCATTAAGCATTCCTATCAAGAGAAAGACCCACATCTATTTATCCGACACATTTAATTCACATTATTCCTCCTTCTCTAGGGAAAAGATTATATAACCGAAAATATTATAACACATGAAAGTAGGACACAGGAAAACCCTGTTGTCGAGTACGTTGCTGACCTGATCTGAGTTTTTTGCAAACATTTCTTAGATGCAAACTTAACAGCTGTTTTCAATAATAATACTATTATAATACTCATTGCCAAGACTAGAGCATATTGCTAAGAATTTGTAAAGAGATCAAAGATCTGGAGTTTTATTTTATTTTAAATTCTTACCCTCTTTTTTTTTTTTAAGATTTTATTCATTTATTCATGAGAGACATAGAGAGAGAGGCAGAGACACAGGCAGAGGGAGAAGCAGGCTCCATGCAGGGAGCCCGATGCGGGACTCGATCCCGGGTCTCCAGGATCAGGCCCTGGGCCAAAGGCAGGCGCTAAACCACTGAGCCACCCGGGCTTCCCAGATCTGGAGTTTTAAATCTACTTTTCCAATATGAGAGATAACTTGCTGGTTGCAACATCCTTGCCTTGTGATTTTTATTTTTATATTTATTTTTATTTTTATTTTTATTTTTGATGGAAAAGCCATTGCCATCCACTGGACAATCGCGTTTTAGAAGACAGCTGGAGAGGAAGGAAAGATTTTTCTTCTAATAGCCGAACAGCCCTAAGCTCGAATTTGTAAACTTTGGAAATGGAAATAAAAGTAAAGGCTGAATGAATCAAAATGCCCTTGAGCCAGAAAGCGAGATAGGACGGAGGACAGAATGTCAGCTGATGTATTTTGCTTCCATTCCAGTACCATGGGCAGACTCCAGCTGCTCAGGGGCCTCTTAAAGGAAATGCCCCAACCAGAGGCCTTAGAGGAGGGGACGAGGCCATGCAGTTCCCAGTCAGGCCACCGTCGAGGAAACTGCTGACCTGGTGAGCTTCTGGAATGGATAAGCGGTGTGGTCAGGGCAAATGGCCCGTCGGCCTATACAGCTAGCATCTGACGTTCCTCATGAGGGGCCAGGCTCCTGATTAGGCAAGCTCTGCATTCCTCCTCGGTCTATTAAACCAAGGACTGTGCCTTTGGTACCAGGGCACCCAACCGTGATGCCAAGTCACAGCCCATCAAGGCATACGCCGGACAGTGTATACTAGAACACTTTCATCATAGCCAGAAGGTCTGTTCTTTTTTTTTTTTTTTAATTTTTTTTTTTAATTTATTTATGATAGTCACAGAGAGAGAGAGAGAGGCAGAGACACAGGCAGAGGGAGAAGCAGGCTCCATGCACCGGGAGCCCGACATGGGATTCGATCCCGGGTCTCCAGGATCGCGCCCTGGGCCAAAGGCAGGCGCCAAACCGCTACGCCACCCAGGGATCCCCAGAAGGTCTGTTCTAAACGCACAACAGGTGCTAAAAATCAATCAAGGTGATTGGGATGGCTTTAGAAATACGTCTTGAGATAACAGACAAGCTTCAAATGCTTCAAAGTACACGACACCGTAGAAATGAAACCTAATACGTTTTGGCGGCTAAGGGAAAATACACAGGGAAGTCAAGTAGAACTTATGGAATGTTTTTCAAAATTGGAAAACTGTACTCAACGAAGATGTGTGGCCCTTCCCCATGCCAGATACTGTGCTAGGTATGCGTCCCAAACCAAAGACGTATACATCCTAGCCTCATGGTGTGTTCTAGAGAAGGCCAAACAACGACATAGGAATGAGCAGTATGGGTGACTTCTCTGGACCCCTTCTCGGGAACAGAGCATCGACACCCCAGCTGTTGGGAGTGTTGCCCAACTAACTGCTTTCAGCTGCCGCCGTCCCAGCAGGGGAGCACACTGCATCTGCTGTGTTTTTGCACAGAAAATCTATCCAAATATAAAATGAGGGATTGGGGTGCCCGGGTGGCTCAGTAGGTTGACCGTCTGACTTTGGCTCAGGTCATGATCCTGGGGTCCTGGGATCGAGTCCTGCATTGGGCTCCCTGCCCAGCGAGGAGTCTGCTTCTCCCTCTGCCTCTCCCTCTGCAAATGCTTCTCTCTCTCTCTCTCCTCTCTCAAATAAATAATTTTTTTTTTAAATGAAGGATTTCTTCCCTTCTCTGTGACCTCTCAGTATTTTCAAGAGACACAAGCCATTGGGCAGCCAAAAGCACAAAGGAAAAATTCTAGGGAAGCAGTGATTAATGTTTAAGACAGCGAGGTCATAGTAAGGCAGGTTTTTCTTATTTGACATAGCATGGTTCTGTGAAATTTGGGGCTTGGGGTTGCAAAGGAAATGATGTTTACAGACCAAGTGAGTTCAGAAGGAAAATCCAGTGTTGGCTAGAAAAAGATTAGAGGCTCAGCCAGGGTAGCTAAAACAAGGCATCCTTATCCTTGTGATGGAGAAAGGTCTTTTTTTAATTTTTTTAAAGATTTTTATTTATATATTCATGAGAGACACAGAGAGAGAGGCAGAGACACCGGCAGAGGGAGAAGCAGGCTCCCTGCAGGGGATGCGGGACTCCATCCCGGGACCCCTGGATCACACCCTGGGCCCAAGGCAGATGCTCAACCGCTGAGCCACCCAGGGGCCCTGAACCCTGGTCTTTGCAGGAGGAATTTCTCCATTCTCTGAGGGCAGTGCTGAGCCCAACACCAGAATTTTCTCTTCGAAGCAACTGCCCATCTTGTCTTTTGGTGCTTTACTGTACTGGTGCTTATCCCAGAAGCTTGAGATGGAATGCAAAGCTTTCTGGTTTGAGCCAGTTCTGCAGGTCCTTGAGCCCAGGAATGCACTCTCTGCTCCTTCCTGCGCCTCCATCTGCCTGTGAAGAACAAAGCCCGCAGGCAACTCAACGAAGCCTTCCCGCTGGAGGGAGAGAGCATCCAGTTCCCAGCGGGCCCCAGTGTGGCCCTTGGCCCAGCAGCACCGGCGGCCCCGGGGCCTGTGGCAACCGCGCGACTTCAGGCCGGGCCCTGGGCTTGCGGAATCGAGGCCGCGGCGTAACAGGAGCCCCGGGAGGTGCGTGCGCCCCATCAGGCCTGAGAAGCAGTGCTCTGGTTCAGTGGTCCTCGAAGTCGGACGTTGGGCAGACTCCGAAAAGCAAAGGGTGGGGATCCCTGGGTGGCTCAGTGGTTTGGCGCCTGCCTTTGGCCCAGGGCGAGATCCTAGAGTCCCAGGATCGAGTCCCGCGTGGGACTCTGGCATGGAGCCTGCTTCTCCCTCCTCTGGTGTCTCTGCCTCTCTCTCTCTATGTCTATCATGAATAAATAAATAAATAAATCTTAAAAAAAAAAAAAAAGTAAAGGGTGACCTGTTGCACCGCAGATTGCAGGGAGCACCACCGGCCTTTCTGATCAAGTAGGTCTGAGACGGGACCTACTTGTGTTTCCAGCACATTCCCAGGTGCTGCTGACCAGCTCTGCTGTAGCTCCCTTCCCTCCCTGGTTGGGGAACCAGATTTCCTGTATGCCCCACACTCTCTGACCTCTCCAAGCCCTCTCCAAGCCCTCTCCAAGCCCTCTCCAAGCCCTCTCCAAGCCCGAGTTTGTTTGTTTGTTTCTTTCTTTCTTTCTTTCTTTCTTTCCTCTTTCTTTTCTTTCTTTCTTTCTTTCTTTCTTTCTTTCTTTCTTTCTTTCTTTCTTTCTTTTCTTTCTTCTTTCTTTCTTCTTTCTTTTCTTCTTTTTTTTTTAATTTTTATTTATTTATGATAGTCACAGAGAGAGAGAGAGGCAGAGACATAGGCAGAGGGAGAAGCAGGCTCCATGCACCGGGAGCCCGACGTGGGACTCGATCCCGGGTCTCCAGGATCGCACCCTGGGCCAAAGGCAGGCGCCAAACCGCTGCGCCACCCACGGATCCCTCTTTTCTTCTTTTTTAAGAGTTTATTTATTTATTCATGAGAGACACGATCCCAGGACCCTGGGATCATGACCTGAGCCGAAGGCAGAAGCTCAACAGCTGAGCCCCCCAGGCGCCCCCCGAGTTTCTTTTCATATTACACGGAGTGATGCTAACTTCACGGTGACAGCTTGAAGACATTTTTAAACGCCAAGCACCTCATTCCCAGGCCTGGCCACGGAATATGCTCCTCAACCTGGGGTCCCCAGACCAGCAGCAGCAGCAGCATCCCCTGGGAGTTCGGGAGACCTGCAGGCTCCGGCCCCACCCCAGACCTGAGCCATCGGAATCTGCAGCGTCCTCAGGCCCTCAGGGCAGAATTATGAGGGTGAAAGTCTGAGAGAAGTTCTACAAGTACGTGGGTCCTCACTTCACAGTTCCAGCAGACGGTACTGAAGCTCAGAGACTGGGGTTTCTAGCCCCAGATCTGGAATCGGAAGCTGGAACCCCTAAACCTCCCCCGGTGTTTCCACTCTCTCAAATGCCACATGCACCCCAAGGACTTGATTCCCCATCTCAGGCCGGAGCGCTCACCGTGACCCCTGCCCACGGGTTTGCAGCCTACTGGGGGGGCACCCAGTGCCCAGAACGTGCATTCACAGCCTACTTGCCTCCTAAGCCGGGGCGCACCCAGAAGTAGGTACAGCCCGACAGGAGAGAAGGGCTTTCTATACCTGAGGGTTTGCTTATTTGACTTTGTAATTGTTTGCTTTGGGTCTCCACACTGAGGTGCTGCTCGAATCCTGGTGGGAAGGGATAGAAGCAAAAGCCACCCCGGGTGTAAGGAGCCCCACAGGGAGAGAAAGGAGACTCTGGGCTGCCAAGGAGAATGACTGGCTCGCAGGGAGAAACCGGGTTCTGCTAGAACACATGGTGCAGCTGAGTTCCCACCACAGAAGGCAGCCCCCTCAATGTTCTGGTGTGGGATTCTTTGCGAACCAAGTACTGTTTGGGAATCATTACCATTTGGAGCTCTTTTATTGTACGAACCAAACGAATCCTTCCTGAACATTCTGATGAACACAACAATACAGAAGTGACTTTAGCAGAGTTGGAAAGGCGGCGTGGCTTTTTTGCATACTTATGAATAGCGACATCTGAAAAATAATCTGGCAGGAAATAGAAAATAACCAAATTGATTCGATAATGAATAAAATTCTGGAAACTGTCACTCCTCCACAAGTTTGTGGCTAATTTTGTCATCAAACTTTCTCTTCGACAGCTCTTATGCTGTGACTGAAAGAGTTCGCTTTCATTATATTAGACATCACAGAGCAGGACTACTTTGTTCTTTCCTTGAAGCTGAAGAAGCCTGGGTGCACATAAACAAGCCATGGCCCCAAATGCTGTGGCTGCAAGATTTACACTGTCCATTAGAGTGGAGATCAATGCAGTGCGATACTCACTTTATAGCTGGAAGAAGTTCAGAGATGGGAAGTAATTTATCTAAAGTCATAGCCAGTCCAGGTTGGGGATATGCTTAAAATTTAGATCCCTAGTCTGAAGCCTCTTCATCTAAAGCATAGACGTAAAAATGATGAGTTCCAAGTAAGAGCTAGATTTTAAACTTTGAGTCTTGATTTCTTTTTTTTTTTTTTTTTTGAGATTTTATTTATTTATTTGATGGAGAGAGAGCACAAGCAGGGGGGAAGGGCAGAGGGAGAGTGAGAAGCAGACTCCCCAATGAGCAGGGAGTCCGATCCCAGGACCCTTGGATCGTGACCTGAGCTGAAGGCAGATGCTTAACCAATGGAGCCACCCAGGCGCCCCTGAGTCTTGATTTCTTTACCTAGCTATATTTTCTCCTCCCTGGCCCTTCAGCACTGACATCTCCTGAATATAGCACCAGGGTTATGTCCACGAAAACAGAAGCAACATTGGGGAAAATGGATTTCAGCTAGGCCCTAATCAAAAGCCCACTTGTGAGAATTTGGCCTCCAGTTCAAGACTGGGGAGAGCCTCTTTGGATGAATCCACACCTCAACTCATTTAATGAATGAGGGATCTCAGAAATTCGCCTCCTCCCTCTCCAATCCCCAAACACACCTCAAGATTCAGGTGATGGGAAAAGCAAACAGTGACTGCCTCTAAGCTGGAGAGGATAGTGATTTTTGGCTAAGAAGGAAGGAGCAAGGGGGAATTTTCTGGGGTGAAAGTAATGACCATTTTCACCGGGGTTTGCATTAGGTGGCGTGGCATGGATTTGTCAAAACTCACGGAACGGTACACTGAAGATCTGTGTGTTTTGTTGTATGTGAATTTTACCTATAGCAAAACATTGGGTCATGAGACAAACTCCCAGGGTAAATATATGGGATGGTGACAGGGTTAAGAGCTAAATGTGTTAAATTTGCATTTTCATCAGCTCCGTCATCATCTTCACCAACCACAACGTAGGAAAGTCTTTAGACCATGTCCGTAGAGACGGGTGGGTGGAAGTAAGAAGAAACATGTATCTGAACTAGAAGATGCCTGTTCCGGGACAATTGCCTTTCTGCTGGCACCGCCAGGAAACCAGACCTTTGCCCTGAACTGAGCAGGCTTCCTTTTGCAGTCAGTCCTCATGTAAAAATAATCCCTAGGGTTGTGGGGGTTGGGGGTGTGGAGAGTGAGGAAGCTATAGACTAGCGGGAACTCTGTGGTGAATCCCTTGGAGGAGACCCCACGCAGGCTGGTGGCAGTTGGGCGTCTCCAGGTCTCTGATGTCTTTCCCTAAGTAAATGTAGAAAAGGGACAAGAACTGGCAGGGAGGAGAGGCCCTGCTCCAGGATATAATCCATGGCATTATGGGTTTGGGAAAAATGATAAAAGTATGTGGGTAAAGAATAAATGTTATTGAAATTGTATTGTTTCAGGGTCTTTACCCTCCTGTTCCCACTTTGAATCTCACTCTATATCCTCAGTTTACCAATGTGGCGTGCTTCTTCTATTATCATGCAAATTTCAAGCATAGAAAATACAGAGAATAATATAACAAAGAGTAGTACATCCGTGATCCAGTTTTAGTACACCTGGCTGGCTCAGTCCGTGGAACATGTGATTCTTGATCTTGGGGTGGTGAGTTGGAGCCCCACGTTGGGCATGGAGCCTACTTAAAAAAAAAAAAGGATATTTCCTTTTTCTCTTTTTAAGATTTCATTTTTAAGTAATCGCTACACCAGATGTGGGCCTTGAACCCACCACCCCACAGATCAAGGGTCACATACTCCACTGACTGAGCCAACCAGGTGCCCCAGATGACTTCTTTTTCAAGATTGCAGGCGTGTTTTATTTTTTGATCAGTGATTATTAATAACTAAATAGTTCAACTGAATCAGAGTTGTCCTTCTATTAACATTTACCCTCTTGACTTTTTCCTCACTTTTATGTTATATGCACTCGGAAGTAGGCACTTGGACATGGAAATTGGTAATTGGATATTACTCCTGTTTTCCTAAACAGGTGCGTATATCTGAATGAGTGACTGCTCTTAGCTTTTTTGATCTATAATTTATAGAGATTTTTTTTTTTTACTTAATAGAGTTTTTGTTAAAATAATGGAGACATACCTGCTTTTATATCTCTACAGACTCTACAGTCTGGTTGCTTTATAATTGTATTCTTTTCAGCTTTATGGAGATACAACTGACGTATAGCGCTGTCTAACGTCAAGGTGTACAACGTAAAAAAAAAAAAAAAAAAAAAGGTGTACAACGTGATGAGTTAATACACGTATATATTGTGAGATGATTACCACAATAACATTAATTAACACCTCCATCACCTCACATAATTACTTTTTGTTGTTATGATGAGAACACTTAAGTTCTACTCTCTTAGCAACTTCCAAGTATATAGTGCCATATTGTTAACTGTAGTCACCATGCCATACATTAGATTCCCAGAAGTTATTCATCTTATAAATGTGAATTTGTACCCCTTGACCAACATCTCTCTATTTTCTGCACTCCCTAGCCCCTGGCAACCACCAATCGACTCTGTTTCCGAGTTTGGCTTTTTTAGATTCTGCATGTAAGTGAGGTCATACAGTATTTGTTTTTCTCTGACATATTTCACTTAACATAATGACCTTGAGGTCCATCCATGTTGTCACAAGTGGCAGGATTTCCTCCTTTCTCATGGCTGAATAATATTCCATTGTGTGTATATATGTGTATTATATATCCATATAGATATTATATATAATGGATATAATGGATATATAATGGATAAAGAAGATGTTTCCATATGGATATTATATATATATAATTACCACAATAATATAATATATTATATATTATATTATTATAATAACATATAATGTATATTTATACAATACATATAAATATATAATATATAATTACCACAATAATATTTTTTAAAGATTTTATTTATTTATTCATAGACACAGAGAGAAAGAGGCAGAGACACAGGCAGAGGGAGAAGCAGGCTCCATGCAGGAAGCCTGATGTGGGATTCGATCCTGGATCCCCGGGATCACACCCTAGGCTGCAGGCGGCACCAAACCGCTGTGCCACCGAGGCTGCCTTTACCACAATAATATTAATTAACACCTCCATAACCTCACATAATTACTTTTTGTTGTTGTGATGAGAACACTTAAGATCTATTATTATTATATATATATAGTATATATATATATAATATCCATATGGAAACATCTTCTTTATCCATTCATCTATCCAGGGACATCTAAGTTGTTTCTGTATCTTGGCTATTGTGAATAATACTGCAATGAATATAGAAGTTCAGATATCTCTTTGAGATCCTGATTTCATTTCCTTTGAATATGTACCCAGAAGTGGAATTGGTGGATCATATGGTAGTTCTATCTTTAATTTTGTGAGAAACCACCTGTTTTCCACAGTGGCTGCACCAAGTGTTGCTCCCACCAACAGTACACAAGGGTTCCCTTTTCTCCATTTCCTTTCCAACACGTGTCATCTCTTGTCTTTTTGATACTAACTATTCTAACAGGTTAGAAGTGATATCTCCTTGTGGTATTGATTTGTATTTCCCTGACAAGGAGTGATGTTGAGCATCTTTTCATGTATCTGTTGGCCATCTGGATGTCTTCTTTGAAATATGTCTATTAGGTCCTCTCTTCATTTTTTTAAGTTGGATTCCTTGGTTTTTGCTATTGAGTGGTATGAGTTCCTTACATATTTTGAATAATAGCCACATGTTACAGCACTATCCGCAATTTCAAAATTTTAAAATGGAAATCTTATTTGTAATGTAAGTCAGTAGTTCTCCAACATTTTGGTCTTGGGAGCCATTTAATCTTAAGAATCACTGAAGACTCCAGAGAGCTTGTCTTTGTATGGATTTTAGCAATTGGTGTCACCAAGTTAGAGATAAAGGCAGAGAAAAATTTCTGAATACTTATGTATTAATTTATTTAAAAATCACAGTAACAAACCCAATATATGTTAACATAACACATTTTCATGGAAATAGCTATTTTCTTAAATAAAAAGTTCATTGGGAAAATGGCATTGTTACACACTTTTGCAATCTCTTTAATGTCTGCCTTAATAGAAGCAGCTGAAGTCTCATTTTTGCTTCTATAGTCAATAGATTCTGGAACATTGTTTTGTCTGGAAAATATAGAGAAAATCCAGCCTCCCACAGATATGTCTTTGGAAATAGGAGAAGTATATTAACAGCTTTTTCAGGTAGTTGTGGACGTTCTCCTTTGGTACTACACCAAATTGTGAAAAGTGGTAGTTTCTGAGGAAAATATGCATTATGAGATTTGAAACCATAATAATGATGTTTTTGTACTCTGTTACATTAAAATTCACTGGTTTACCTTACATTTTGAATGAATATTTTACCCATGCATGATTTTGTAACATCATGCATTGATCATGAGGGAAATATTATTTCATTGAGTTATGCAGCTCTTCCCTATACAGTATAGAATGAAAGCACACTCTTTAGTACCACTGATCTCCTCAGAGGAGTCTTTAAGTGATGTGAAGCTGTCAAGCCCATGGGGGCATATTCAAGTTTCCTAAAATTGTAACTGTCACTTGAAAACGCAAGCTCAAACTCAAATGTTATTATTGGCAGCAAATACTGTCAATTGTTTTCCTTAAACTGACAAGCCCGTTTTGTTCATTTTTGAGAAAATGTCTGTCTAATCCTCAACTCTGTAAAGTCCCTGGTTGTCAGTTAGCCTTTCAAGTTAAAATGGTGTCACATGAAAACAGCAGCTAGTTTATCTGGCAACTCAAATATTAGCACTTCAGTCACTGGAGTGCTTTTCCTTGAGACAGTATATGAACATTGGTAGGCGGCAGAAAGGATTTAGACGTACTTCTCACTTGGTCACACAGAATTTAAGAAGATGTGTACCCAAGGGTTGAAAGGTAGTAAAAGTAATAATTTTACTGGCATTTGTATTTTCTGCGAGTGCATGGTGGTGAAAAGCACAATCCCCACTAGTACAGTGTGGTGCCAATGCCTCGATTCACATTCAGGTGCCAGTGGCTGTACTGCTCCCTGCTTTTGGTTGGTTTTTTTTTGTTTGTTTTGTTTTTTAAGATTTTATTTATTTGACACAGAGAGAGAGAGAGAGAGAGCGAGAGCACAAGCAGTTGGAACAGCAGGCAGAGGAGAGAGAGAGAAGCAGACTCCCCACTGAGCAGGGATCCCAATGTGGGGCTCTATCCCAGGACCCCTGGATCATGACCCGAGCTGAAGGCAGATGCTTAACCGACTAAGCCCCCGAGGAGCCCCTGCCCACTGCTTTATAGCACTAGTGCAAATCAAATATCAACAAGGTGAGAAAGGCAAATAACATCTTGGAGGCATTATGAGAATAGTTTTGACTTCACAGAACCCTTGGAAGGGTCTTGGGGACCCCCAGGTATCTGGGGACCACACTTTGAGATCCACTTATAAAGGCTCTCAATATTTTTTAATCTCCTTCAGGGAATTTTTTTTCTTTTAGGTAAATTTGATATCAGAATTTTACATATTTAGCATTACAGATGAATTTAGCATTCTTTTATTCAGGAATTACATGTGTATATACATTGTAATGTGCTGGCAATACAATGGTGAGCAAAAAAGTCTTTGCCCTTATGGAATTTCTGTTCTGGGTGAGATAAGCTGTAATCCCATCATCAGGTAATTGTAAATGTACAGTTGTCTTAAGTGCCACGAGAACCACAGTTGGGCCCGTTGGCTTAAAATGCAGGTGGGAGGTTAAGACACAATGTTCCTAAGGACATAATGTTTGCCTTAAAACCTCAAGGGTCAATAGGTATGAGCAGGTGGAGGAGGTGGTGATGAGTGGTGAGAGAGTGTTCCAGGCAGCAGGACTAGCATATGCAAAGGTCCTGAGGCAGGAGGGAACTTGGCATGTTGCAGAAATGGGAAGCAGTTCTGAAAAGGAGGGAGGCTGATGGGAGATAATGCCAGAATGGAAGGTATAGATGAGAATATTTCATAGTCTCCACTAACATGTTGGCTTTTATGTAGAGAACAAAGAGATGCCATTGACGTGTTTCTAGAAAGGGTGGCTTAATCAAATAGGCATATGAAAAGATCACCTGTGCAGCAATGTTGAGAATCAATGGATGATGTCGGGGGTCAGGCAGATGAATGCAGGGAGCCATTTTTCAGATGGGGAAGCTCAGAAATGTTGATGTTTGCCAAGAATTACACCACTCCCAGTCTTAAAAGTAGGATTTCCAGATGGTCTCTTATTTTTTCAGCTTCATTGAGGTATAATATAATCGACAAATAACATTGTAATATATTTAGCTTTGCTATTTTTTCTTCAAGCAACTGAATGATAATTCTGATACAGAGGGCTCCAGGTTTGGTGAGAGGGGTCATGGACCCCTCTCAGATTGTACTGACAACTATTAACCTTCTCCCTAGCAAGGTTCACATTTGTACATGCACAAAATTGATACCACATTTCTAGAGATTTTCAGGTCTTTTGAAACCCATCCAGAGATTGCCCAAGACCATTTGAAACCCAAGGTTAACAAGGCTTATTCTAGGGACTTTCAAAGCCATCACTGGTGTTAAGTTGTCACCGGTGGATTTTAAAAATAATCATTGAAAACACCAACCACTTTAGTTTTCCAGATTAAAAATGGGCTACTCTTCATAGAATTACCATGTAACCCAGCAATTCCACCCCTGGGTATGGGTTCCAAAGAACTGAAAGCAGGTGTTTAAACAAAAACTTCTACACGCATGTTCATAGCAGCACTATTCACAATAGCCAAAAGATGGAAACATCCCAAACGTCCATCAGTGGATGAATGGATAAACAAATTGTGGTCCAGTCATACAATGAAAGTATTTGGCAGTAAAAGGAAATGAGGTCCTGCTGCGTGCTACGACATGGATGAACCTTGAAAAGGTTATATTAAGTGAGAGAAGCCAGATACAAAAGGCCACGGGTCATATGATTCCATTGATGTGACTTGTGCAGAATAAATACATCCGTAGACAGCAAGTAGATGGTGGTTGTCTGGGACTGAGGAGGGAGCAAAGGGAATGGCTGCTTCACGGGTACAGGGTTCCTGTGGTGATGAAAATGCTCTGGAATTAGATAGAGGTGATGCTTGCATAACATTGTAAATGTACCAAAGGCCACAAAGTAGACAGTAATAGATGGACTTTTTAAAGACTTTAAACCCGAAGCACCATTCTTTGTATTTTTTTTATTTTTTATTTTTTTCCCATTCTTTGTATTTTGTCTTTTTGGCCTCTTCCCTGAGCTGCTCTGGGTCAGCTATTTCTTCCTCGTTGACTATGACAGTGGTTCTCAAAGGTGGGGGTGGGGGAGGGGGTGGGTTGTTGTGACTCACAGGGGACATTCAGTGATGTCTGGAGACAGTTTGGTTGCCACAGCCTAATGCTATCTAGCAGACAGAGGCCAGGGATGCTGCTAAATATCCTACAATGCGCCGGACAGCCCTCACAGCAAAGAATTCTCTGACCCCAAATGTCAACAGGGCTAAGGCTGAGAAACTCAGGATTATAGTATAGATACCATCTAATTGAAAATGCCAATAACTACTTATTGTGGGCGATCTTATGGAGACAGCTCCCATTCTCTTGGTCTCTGTGGCTTGTGATGCCAGATGCTGAGACAGCACCGAGGAGAGAGTTCTGGAACTCTATAGGGAAATCACAGACCTCAGCCTTGTGACTTACTGATTCCACAAAGGCTATATCCCATAAGGTCCTGGAGCGTGCAGCCATCTCGGAACAATAAATGCAAGTTAACCCTTCCATGTCCAGCCCCATGGATTCTGCGTGCTGGCTGCCCGGCCAAGATGAGCAGATTAAGGAATCAGAATGTTTTTTACAGCATAAGAACAGCATGATCTATAATGGGAGGAAATGAGCATATTTATTATCATTTTTCCTTATCATTTCAATTATCCTCACTAATAATTGCATCGTCAGTGATTTCATTCTGAACCAAGGCTTATTTATTTATTTTTATTAATCTACTTATAGAAGGTTGGTCTTTTTATCTTACAAGGGAAACACTGGCTATATGGATCAGTTTCATTTTCTTGAATATTATTTGAATATTGGTAAAAAACAAATGCTTTTAAAACAGGCATGATCTTGGATGAAAATCAGATCCTCCATCTTAAAAACCTCATCACTGTCTTTCTGGAAGGGAGCAAACCCATGCTGCATAAAACGGCAAAAGATTCTTAAATATTCTCCTTATTATTCTGCAGAGAGACAACATGTTCAAAACACCCTTAACTACACTTACATTACTTTAGAAAATACCTTAGGGAAAACCTTCAGTAATTATTTACTTGCTGGATGATTTACTCTCTGAAAAATATGCTTGGTTTCTCCCTAGCTGCAGAAAAATGTTACAACTAGGAGATACCATGTTGAACACATTGTTCGACGATTCAGAGGTCACACGGGGGAGGGGGCTCATTATAGTTCCTCTATAATGGGTTTGCCAGATGCATCTGTACTTGACCCGGCAGTGGTAAACTTTCCAACAGGGGCCATCCAGAATAAATGGAAAAGTCATGTTCGAGGACAGGGGGCACTTGCTTATGTGAATTCACTCTTACTGAAAATGCCAGGAAATCAAATGCATATTTTTCTTCATCTAGGGCTCTGGCCAACCCTTTCTTTTCTTTGTTTTTTTTTTTTTTTTTTAAGATTTTATTTATTTATTTATTTATTTATTTATTTATTTATTCATGAGAGACACAGAGAGATAGAGAGAGAGGCAGAGACACAGGCAGAGGGAGAAGCAGGCTCCATGCAGGGAGCCCGACGTGGGACTCGATCCCAGGACTCCAGGATCACACCCTGGGCCCAAGGCAGACGCTAAACCCCTGAGCCACCTAGGGATCCCCAGGCCAACCCTTTCTAATAACAGTGCACACTTCCGTGGGGCCTCTGAGGCCAGGACTTCATATGTTTGAAACTGGAAGACTATTGCTGCGATAGGAAGTGATGTATTTGAAAGAAATTAACAAATACACACAAGGGCGGGCATGAGTCTCTCAGCACGGAAATGGATTCTGTCCTCAAATGGTTGTATGGAAACATCTGTTTCAAACCATTCTGAACTAGGAAGAATGTGGGGACCATGGGGATCCCTGGGTGGCTCAGTGGTTTAGCGTGATCCTGGAGTCCCTGGATGGAGTCCCACGTCGGGCTCCCTGCATGGAGCCTGCTTCTCCCTCTGCCTGTGTCTCTGCCTCTCTCTCTCTCTATGTGTCTCTCATGAATAAACAAATAAAATCTTAAAAAAAAAAAAAAAAGGAATGTGGGGGACCAACCATATGATTCGCCTGGAAAACCATTACCTCACAGTCTTGACCTAAGGGATAGTGTCTGGACAGGGGAGGAAACAGAAGCGGCCTTGGAATCCCATCCTTTTAAAAACAAAACAAAACCCATGTCCTTATGCTTTTTTTGGAGAGTTTTTTCACAGCATAAAAATCCCCCAAATATCCTCTTTGTGTTTATTTTTTTAACCCCTTACAGTTTCCCCATGGTTAGTATCTTTCAAGACTGTGGCATATTTATAAAAATGAAGAAACTGAAATTGGTGCATTATAATTTAACCAAGCCCCAGACATTATTTGAATTTCACCAGTGTTTCCGTAACGTCCTCTTTCTGTTCCAGGATCCCATCCAGGACACTACATTGCATTTAGTCATTATTTCTCCTACTCTTCTTTCTTGGCTTTTGATGACCCCCTCTTTTCTTTTGCCTAAGCCCACAAGCTTCAAAATAGGCTCTTGAGAAGCCCTTCTAGACACACCAGGGCCAACTTTTCAATGGTGTCTACGGTAAGGGAGAAAAAACTTTTCCCCTACTTTTTCAGTTTTTCGCTTGGGTCCCTGGAAATTAAACGGACACAAGACAGATTAACAAGAGAAAAACTGAGTTTATTAACATGAGCAGAGTGCATATATGTGGAAGAAATTCAGTGCTACCTCAAAGTACTGGTTAGAACTTGAGTTGTTACGGCATCTTAATAAGAGCAATAGATTTGCAGAGAAGTGACAAGACAAAAAGAAAAACAGGCTTAGGCTTTTAGGAGTGACAAGCCATGGCAAAGTAAATACATGGGGGGAAACTAATGGAAGATAATGGCTATTTATCTTCTCATCTCAGGGCTGATAAGAGTCTAGGGTTGTTCCTAGTGGTTAGGAGTCTAAGATTTGTCCCCCTTCTTCCTGGTACCAGACAGAGAGATACCTCTGCAAATGGAATTTTATGTTCTGCTTTGAGGCCAATGGAGGGAAGGCAGGGAGCTTTTTTTGGGGGGTATCTGCTGTTTCCCAATTTTCTTCAGCTCAAAATAATCTCACGCCAAAGTTGTACGTTTGGAGGTGGCATATTGGGATACCCTGCACTATAATTCAAGAAACAAATAAACAAAAAGCAAACAATAACAACAAACAATTTTAAAAACCAATCAAAAACACTTGGGAGGGACACCTGGGTGGCTCAGCGGTTGAGCGTCTGCCTTTGGCTCAGGGTGTGATCCTGGGATCCGGGATGGAGTCCCACATCGGGCTCCCTGCGAGGAGCCTGCTGCTCCCCCTCCCTATGTCTCTGCCTCTCTCTGTGTCTCGCATGAATAAATAAATAAATCCTTAAAAAAAGAAAAACTTTGGAAAATTAAAAAATTCAGCCAAGAGGCTCTCCTGGTTGCTGTTTAACCTGCACAAAATCAGTTATCATCCATTTAATGAATTTGTTTTCTATGTTTTTAGTGCCTATTCTGGCATAAGTCAACGTGTAGCTGGCTCTGTCTCATGGGTCAGAAGAAGAGGTCATCAGGCAATAGGAAAGACTAGACTAAAAAAAAAAAAAAGGAAGGACTAGACTAGGCAAGCAAGATATTAGAAAATAAACTTCTGCATTGGGAAAGACCAGAAGTTTGGACCAGACCACGCCTAGTTATATGAGGGGAAGTTGAGAGAGCTGGACCATGAACATTTGGGAGACCACAGACAGATAGCTTCAGAAATTGGAGTAAATAGCAGGAGCATGGGGGCAAAGGGTGGGAAAGGTGGGCAGATGGACTAGCAGTGAGTGCCAGAGAAGGGTTAGGTACATGCAGTAGCCAGTCTGCGAGGAGCAGGAGGTTGGCCAGAAAGATCAGAAAGGACATAAGCCTGGGCTCCCAGTGCCTATGAATCAGAGGCAGGATCCCGGCTTGAGATCCAGAGCTTGGGTTCTGAGTTGTATCTCTGGCAGGGCTCGGGCAGGCAGACACTACCCAGGAGCAAGACACCTGGGATACCAAGGTAGAGAGGTGCACACAGGAACCCCAGCATTCTAATTAGGGTAAGGTCACAGCAAGGTCAGAACCCAGGTTAACTTGACGTTGGAGTAACTTCCCTACCAAACAAAAGATGCTCAATTCTCCCTGAAGTTTCAACCTTGGCATCAGTGAGGTTTGGGACTGGATAACCCTTTGGTGTGGGGGCTGTCCTGTGACTTTGTAGAAAGTTTAACATCATCCCTAGCCTTGACACACTAGATGCCCGTAACACCCCCATCCCCTGCCAAGTTGTGATGATCAAAAATGTCTCCAAATGTTGCCACACGCCTCCTGGGGACAAAATCACTCCTGTTGAGAACCACCGCTCTACAGTGAGGCTGACTCAGTAAGAGGCATTAAATGGCCTCCGTTTTAGTAGAAAAATGTCTGGGGGGAAGAAAACCAGGCCAATTATTACAACTCAGAATGGGAATGAAGGGAGTGATACACCTAGTAAGGCAGTGTGGCTATGCGATGGCTCCGTCATAAAGAGCCACGGCATAGGCAGGGGTTAGACAATTTGATTCTTCAATGGAGGGAGTCTGGGACCATAAATTTTCTTGCTCCATATAAAGAACACATATGGTAGAAGGGGGTATGCATTCACTGATTTAATAGGTCAAAGGAAATTGAGTTGTGCTTAAAACAATGTTTGACACATAAAGTCAGAAGAAATGAAACTTGTCTTTGTTTTTTCATACCGTGAAATCCTTCCTAGCCTTAAAATGCCTTTGCCCAATGTGGGACATATTTTACCGAAATAATGCCCTTTTGCACTCAAGTTTTTTTCAGTTGAGTTTTTTTAAAAAAGATTTTATTTATTTATTCATGAGAGACACACGGAGAGAGAGGCAGAGACACAGGCAGAGGGAGAAGCAGGGTCCACGAAGGGAGCCTGATTCAGGACTCGATCCCAGGGCCCTGGGATCACGACCTGAGCCAAAGGCAGACGCTCAACCACTGAGCCACCCAAGTGCCCCTTCAGTTGAGTCTTATAAAGGCACTATGCAAACTTTTTTATCCCAGAAAATAGTGGTCATTGAAGCATTTTGGTGGACTTGTTACCATTTATATACAGTTCTAGCCTAGAAATGTCTGATTTTTCTGTGTGGTATTGATGTTTGGGAATAAACTGGCTAAGGACAATGATTTCCATATACGTTTCTGCTTAAATTCACGTGAACTTCTTAATTTCATGTCATGTTGCACCGTTACACTGTGCTTGGCAGCTCCCAAAATGGCCACCACGATCCCTACTTCCTGGTAGTCACACTTTGTGTAGTCCCCTCCCCTTGCGTGAGGCCTGGACCTGGTGACTTGCTGTTGGCAAATAGAATATGGTGCAGGTGATAGGATATGGCTTCCAAGATTAAGTTCTAAAGCTTGTCACTCCAGCTTTGCTTTTTCTCTGGCTCTTCTTGCTCTCTCTGATGGAGCCAGGTGCCATGTTGCAAGCTGGCCTATGGAGACACCTACAAGACAAAGGACAAAGAGAGACCTCTGATCCAAACCCAGCAAGGAACTGAGGCCTTCAGTCCCACAGTATGTACGGAACTGAATCCTGCCCACAAGCACTTGAGCCTTGAGATGACTGTAGCTCCCGGCCAGCACCTTAACTGCAGCCTTCGTGAGAGACCCAGCTAAGCCGCTCCTCAATTCTTGACCTGCAGAAAGTATAAGATCGTTACTTGTATTTTTTTAAGTTGTTACATTTTAGGGTGATTTGTTACACAGCAATAGATGACTAACTCGTACAACTGAGGTCATCCTGCACTTCTCTCGGTGGCCTATTATTGTATCATCTAATGTGGCAACACACAGCTATGAGGACAAAACAATGAAACTTGAACTCCAGCTCCTGATGGGTAGAGAGAAGGCCCTGAGGTAGGAGGACAGCAACTCATTGTGGCACACAGAGTTTAAGGCCACTGAGAGATAAGAGAATCTACGGGTGGCGTGGAAACAGGAAGTTCACCCTTTGTGGCCACAAGACAAAAAGACCCCAGTGTATCTAACCTGCCCAACAAGGGGAGGCAGGAGGAACAGAAAACGAGGGTGACGCTGTGAATAGTAGGTGAGGCCCGCGTTGCACAGTGGGGGTCGGGGGGTACCCGGAGAAGCAGATCCAGGCTCTGAGGAGCACCAAGGAGTCATGGAATAAAATGGTGATATTGCTTTCAGGGCAAACGTGAAGCATGCTTAAAAACGTATTTCTAAAATGTGATGCGTCAGAAGAAGTGAAACATCCCTTTCAATCACAACCCCCACAAAGGAGAAGCCTCAGCCTCCCAGCCCTCTAAGTGACTAAGCTGTACTGGATTTTCTGGACAATTCCGTGGGCCCAACGGATAAGAAAGAGCCTTAGCTGATGGAAGGAGAGAGTCGGGAATGTGAGAGCCGATTCTTTGTACCTGGGCTTAAAACTTAAAAGCAATAGTACTATTTATTGATCACGGCACAAAGCAGTTTACTGGTTCTTGAAACTTCGTGTTTTGCAGCTGAGGAAACTAAGCCCTCAGGACGAGGTGTGTCACTGGTGGAGCCAGCAAAACCCAGGTCATTTGATTCCTAAGTGTGACCTTGACCCATGGGTGATGTTCAGCAGCTGTAACAATCATAGAGCACAAGGTCAGAGCAATCAGAACAGGATGGATGGGCCCTGCCAGCTGGATGGTGGGAGGCTAAGCACAGTGACTGGGGAAGGAGGGGACCCCAGGGTTGTCCAGGCCGCTGTTCATTGAGTGTATGTTTATAAACTCACTGGTCCCGAAGTTCTGTGCTTTGGCCCTTAAGCATCTGGCCAGATGTGCTGGTGTGTGAGGGCTGGGAGCTACCTCATCCCCAGCCAGTCGTGGTCCCAGGCCTCCTTCCTGGAGGGTCCCGTCCCCACTCGTCACATAAAACACGGGCATTTATTTCCAGCACAGACCAACCAAAAGTGAAGGAGAAACCAGATTGTCTGTTCCCTCGAGCATTTGCAGACAGACAACTTTTAAATAGAAGCACACACATGGGATGCTGAAAGCTGCACTAGAACAGTGAGTTCTGGTGGGAGATCCCTCCAGAAAGAGAAACTCAAGCTAGAGCTACCGTCTTATCTCTTGAAAGGGGGTGGGGGTGGGATTTGGCTGTTTAGGGAAAAGTGGGTCTCTTCTGCGTCTCCTGTAAAATCACAAGACGGTGGCGTAAATCTAAAATAGAGAGGTGCCCTCCTCCAGCCTATTTGCGCTCCAAGGGAGAATCAATGCTCTCACTTCTCTGTGCTTCCATTTTATCATCCTAGAAGTGAGAGGACGAGTCCCTATCTGACGGGGCGAGCCCTTGGTGATGGGGAATGACTATTTTTGTCGTGCTCCTATGGGGACACAGCTAACGAACAGGCACGGGTGTTGCTGGAGTGAAAACTTGCAGAACTGGGTACAGTAGCAAGGGTGGGTGTGAAGCCCCATCAGCTGTGGCATTCCAGCCCAGGTGGACCCCGGAGAGGGTTAGGGAAGCCCGGACCCTCTGTGTGTGAAGGTTCCTATAGAATTGTAATACGACAGAGCAACAACCTTCCTGGGGGTCACTGGGCTGATATACGCAAAGACAACTACGGCCTTAGACAAAGGAAGATGTAACTATTCTAAGTCTCCTATGTTTTCTTTTTCTTTTTTTTTTTTTTTTTTTAAGATTTTCTTTATTTATTCATGAGAGACACAGAGAGAGAGAGGCAGAGACACAGGCAGAGGGAGAAGCAGGCTCCATGCAGGGAGCCCGACGTGGGACTCGATCCCGGGTCTCCAGGATCAGGCCCTGGGCCGAAGGTGGCGCTAAACCGCTGAGCCACCCGGGCTGCCCAAGTCTCCTATGTTTTCATGCGTGTCATATTCCTACAGATCCTTGACGTTGCTTGGCCAAATCTGTCTCCCCAACTCCTCCCTCCCAAGTTCTAAGACCCTGACGCCCAATCGCCTTCTCACTGCCTCTCCCAGACTGTCTAGTGGGATCTCAAAACTAGCATGTTCAAAGCAGGACTCTTGGCCCACCCCATCCCTGGCTCCCCGTGTGTTCTAGCAGTTTCTCATCCCGTAGCTTGCTTCCCAGTGTGTGGCACCGAGGTCCAGCAAACTGAGAGCCATTTGGGGTGATCTTTTTCACACACACCCTTTCCAGTCCATCGACTGGGCCTACGGCTTCTCTCAGAACGTTTCTCCAGTCCATCGTCTCTCTGTCAAAAAATGAAATTCAGCGGAGTAAATTTTAAAGGTGTTGCTGATTTTAATCAACAATATTCATGACTCATTGAATAAGCAGCACCCCTTCAAGCAAATAGGATGGAGCTCCTGAGAACTGTATGCTATGAAGGACTTTTGTAGGTGGAAGGGGACGGGACAAGGAAGTTACCAGGGAAGAAGGAATCGTTTACAGGCAGCTGCCTGCCTTTGGGAACGGCAGGGGTCCCTCAGGCCAATTACTTCACTAGTGCTGACAAGCTCATTCCAGACTGACTGGTTTAAGACTCCACTCCTGCGACAGGCTGAAACTGTAAGTAAGTGAAGTGATAAATCTCAGTTTGGTGATGTGCGCTTAGCACAAGTGACTCCATTTGGGTCTTCTATCTCCCTTTTAACATCTCTCATTCTAGGCAATCACCCTCCCTCGCCTGGACTAGTGCCTCGACTTATCTGGTCCAGAATCTCTTCTTATCCCCTTTCCTCCCACTCCCCCTAGAGCAGCAGTCAGATCTATCACTCACCTCCTCCCTTGCCAGCTGGACACTCAAAGCCCTGCCGAGGTTCCCTGTTGGAATTATTAACTAGAAGCTGGGAAGTCCACAACAGAGATTCCAAACTGGGGGCGGTTTTGCACCCCCACCCGGGGGCAAGGTTTGGAGGCAGTTTTGGTTGTCATCATTAGGGGGCATTACCGGCATCTAGGGGGTGGAGACCAGGGATGCTGCTGGACATTCGCTGACAGCCCACTGATGCCAAAGAATGTCCAGTCCCAAATGTCATTTGCGTAGCCTAGTGTTGAGTGGTAGCCTAGTGTTGAAGATGAGAGTGAGGGACAGTGCCCCAACTCGAGCTGGAAGGTTTTATGTTGACAGCGCTCCGCATTCATGAACATGTTGGTTCTCCAGCTTCCTTCAGCTGCTCCGAGTGGGACCAGCTACTAGCCGGACAGATGTGGCCAAAGACAGGGAACTGAGAGCCTAGTGTGCTTCCGCCAGGTAAGCAAGCGTAACTGGGATGCTTAGAGTTTATATGGCATCGAACAAATGAAACTCCTAGTAAAGCATGAAACACCTGAAAACCAGGGGTACCTGGGTGACTCAGCGGTCCAGCGTCTGTCTTTGGTTCAGGTCATGATCCCGGGGTCCCGGGATCGAGTCCCCCATGGGGGGTCCCTGCACGGAGCCTGCTTCTCCCTCTGCCTATGTCTCTGCCTCTCTCTCTCTGTGTGTGTGTCTCTCATGAATAAATAAGTAAAATCTTAAAAAAAAAAAAATCTGAAAACCAGAGCCGCATGCGCAGCAGGGCTGCGTCTCCCAAGATGCCAGTCCTGGAGCCACTGGGCTATACAGGCTGCCCAGAGAATTTGCAGAGAACAAAGGCCTCTGATGTTCCCCCGAGCTGTTAGCTTTAAGCGAAACAAGGGTAAGAAAGTTCCCTTTGGCGTCTCTTAACAATTAAAGGATGATGTAGGGAAAGTGTTTTGATCTCTCGCAAAAACCATGAAATTTTTTCTCTTCTGTTGAAACATCTTTTCCAATGACATTTCAACAGATTAACAAGGGCAACTTCAAAACGTGTGTTTCTTCCACCTTCAAAAAAGAAGCGAAAACAACTGTTCTTTTCCACTTTATTAAGCTAAACAGACGTGATAGAAGGCTGGCCCTTCCCGCGACTGAGTAATCCCACGGAGTAGGACTACAGCCACCAAAGAACTCATAGTTGCTAATGATCTCCCTCTACTAGCTTTCCTGTTAGCCATTTTTAACTCTGGGTTTCCCCTGCCGGGCAGGAAGCAGGCCATGGCGTGGTTTACCAGAGAAGCCCCTCGAATCCTCTTTCACTTGATAGGCAAAACCCGAGCCTATCTTTGTGCGACAGCTCTCAGGAGCCCCACAGTGATAAACAGGCAAAGTAACATTGAGGCGGTCTGGGGGGTGGGGTGGGGAGGTGGGGATGCAGAACATTCCATGAGACACGCAAAACGGATGCTTTTAGGAATCACATATGTAGGGCTTTGGGATGTTGAAGGAGTTCCCAATTCCGGCTGCATGTTAGAATCGCCTGGAAAGTTTTCTAAAAGCCCCAGTGCCTGGGCTGGGCCCCACCCTCAGAGTTTCAGATTCAGTTGGGCCTGGGGAAGGCCCAGGGCATTGGGATAGCTCTGAAGTTTCCCAAGGGACTCTAATGGGCATTGAGGGTTCAGAAGTCCTGTCCTAGACCAGGATTTCTCCACCACAGGGCTGGGGTACTTTGGGCCAGCTCATTCTGAGCTGTGGGGGAGGGTGTCCTGTGCGCTGCAGGCCCCTAACATCCCCTCCCCCCATCATGACCATCATGATGACCAAGATGTCTCCAGGTATTGCCAAATGTCAAATGTACCCTGAGGGACAAACTCGCTGCCCCACCCCCCCACCCCCCATGGGGTACCACCGTCTTGGCCACTGTGTGCAGAGACGTTGGAGGGGGTGGGTGGGATGGAAGTTCAGCTCTCTGAAATAAAAATCTAAGGAATGGGGATCCCTGGGTGGCGCAGCGGTTTGGCGCCTGCCTTTGGCCCAGGGCGCGATCCTGGAGACCCGGGATCGAGTCCCACGTCGGGCTCCCTGCATGGAGCCTGCTTCTCCCTCTGCCTGTGTCTCTGCCTCTCTCTCTCTCTCTCTCTCTCTCTCTCTCTGTGACTATCATGAATTAAAAAAATAAAAAAAATTTGAAGGTGGAGTGTCTGCCTTGCTCACCTTTCTAAAAAAAAAAAAAAAAAAAATCTAAGGAATGAAAGAACTGCTCACTGTCCCATCCTCAGCCTAGAGGTGGGATCAGTGGTGCATTCCAGAACTCTACCCTGAAACACCTTTCCTCTCCATTACAGACACCCAGACGAAATTGGCCCTGTAATAATTTAGGGTCTATATGTCGTATACACAAATCCACAGTCAAAATTGTTTATATCACATTAAAGACCCAGCTCTGCAAGAAAGAGAAGACAAGCTGTTCCCTCTCCAATCGGGTCCTTTGTTCCCATGGGCAGCCATCTCCCCTCCCTTCCCTGCTGCTCCTGGGGTAACTTTCCAGCCCTAGGGACTCTAACTCTGCTGTCACTAGCCACCAGCCACGTGTGGCTTGTTAGAGTTCAGCTTAAATCAATGTAAATGACATCCGAATTAAAATTCAGTTTCTCAGTCACACAAGCCACATTTCAGTTGCTCCATAGGCAGGCACGGCCAGTGGCTACAATATTTCAGTGCAGAAATAGAACATTTTCGTCATTGCAGGGGGTCCTACGGGACAGTACCGCGTAGCCGTAGTGCTTCTGGTGACATTCTCATGCTTATGTGTCTCTGCCAACCAGATTAGCTTGGCATTTAGGATCGTTCACCAAAGGACCCCAGCCCTCTCTTCCAGAACCCTCTCTGCCCCTCAGTCTCCTGGGTACAGCTCACCACTTGATAGGAGAGCCCACCGAGCTCCTCCGCCTCCAGAGCTGTCCCTATGCTGTTTCCTTTGCTATGAACGCTATTTCTCTAATTTTTTTTCACCTGGAAAACTCATGCATGATCTTCAGATTCAGTCCAAGGTCACGTGCATACGTGTCCCCTATGCCTCAGACAGAGCTCCTGAAGGTCAAGGAGTGACTCCAGTCCTCTTCACATCACTGAAGGTTGCACTGTGTAGGCAGCCACATCTCAAGAGAAATAATCAACTAGCTAATGAATGAAGGCGGCATGATAGACACATTTAACACCACAGAAGTCCAACAACCCACACTTCTATGAATCTGATGGCGCCTCTTTGGGATAAGAATATCTGCCTTTTATCTTCTGAGCAGACTGAGCAGATCTGGTAACTCCGGGCTCTTTGCTGGGGTAAAACATAAATTCACTTAAATCTTATTTCTGATGGGCTGATAGTCACCAAGAATAAGAAAGAAAACAAGGGGAAATTTCATGTTCTCCTATGAGGATTTCATCTCTTCTGTCAGTGAAACGGAAATATCTCAAGAGAAAGAACAGTTAAGGGGCGCCCGGGTGGCTCAGTCAGTTAAGCATCTGCCTTCGGCTCAGGTCATGATCCCAGGGTCCCAGGATCGAGTCCCCGCATGGGTTCCCTGCTCAGCAGGGAGTCTATTTCTCTCTCACCTTCTGCCCCCCCAACCTGTTCCTTCTCTCTCTGCCTCTCTCTCAAATGAATAAAATCTTTTAAAAACAGAGAGAGAAAGAGAAAGAACATTTAAATAGTAAAACAAAACAAAAGCAACAACGGAGAGGATCAGCTTAGCATTACAGCTACACAGTGCTTCTTCCCTGGCGTATTCTTGACTCTCTCTACAGGGTAATTTGTTTGTTTTACGGAACCCAGAGTTGTAGCTTACACTTCCTTTCTTTTTCCCTAGGCATCTAACACACTGTCCAGCACGCAGCTTCACCTCCTCCAGGAAGCTTTCCTTGACTTCCCCTCTTCTGTGATCCGAAGTGCCGTGTACACGGCTTCGTCAGGTACTGACCCCATTGCTTTACATATTATCTCCCTAATGTCGTTATGTTTCTCCTCGGGTCAGGAATTATACCTTACTCTTCTTTGAGTTGCCATGGCCTATTAGAGTGTCCGACACAATAAATCTTTGATAAATACATAAACCCTGGCAGCAGGCAATCCAGGCTTTAAAGGAGAACAACAGTATTTCCTTGCAATCGTTAAAGGTATTAGCAGGAATTTTTAGAATTTCAGTGAGGGGTGGGGAAAAGTTTATGAGTATGAATTTATTTGGATTAAAAAAAGAACCTTTGGGGGCACCCGAGTGCCTCAGTTGGGTAAGCATCTGACTCTTGATCTCAGCTCAGGCCTGATCTCAGGGTCATGAGTTCAGCCTCCACCCTGGGCATGGAGCCCACTTGAAATAAATAAATTTGTTAAAAAATAAAAGGCAAAAGAAACCCCCCAAGAAAAACCTTTGGGGTTACTTGATCTGAATAAAGACACAATAATCATTAAATAATTCTAGAAAGGAGAGACCATTCTAGAAAAAGAATCCACGCAAGATTCCTTTTAAACCTGTTGATTTCGATCCAATGAATAAATACTGAAGACTTAGGATGAGCAAATACCTCTGCCAAGAGAGAAAAAAAAGAAAATACTTCTGCCACTTGACGTTTCATAATTCTATGACCTTATGATGCTGCACGCCTACGGAAGGTATTTTTAAACCGTGGCAGTCACACGGGGTAGATTTACATGAAGAACCAGGCATGACGGGGTTAGAGCTCTTGCATGGATTTTTCTCGTCGAAGTTTCCCTACGAGCTGGTGCCATCGGGTCACTGTCGGATCCGGGCCACGGGTTCCTGGCTTCACCGCAGAGTGCACTAGACGGTCGCGTGCCACTTGGCGGTTGTCAGGGTGCACCCTCGTTCTCTGTAATGTTCTATTCCTTCCTCTGGCAGCCAGATGGTTAATCGCCCTCCCTCAAGCACACACACATTCACAGAAAAGGTGTGAGGAAGGGCCCTGGGAGGGGGAGCCCCTCACCCAGCCCGCTGAGTCACCAGATTGTTGGATTGTTGACCCTCGAAGGTGCCTGAAAGCCTTTTCAGCCACACAAAACCCTGGGCTTCCTTATTAGCATATCAGAGGTGGCACAGTGGTGGGAAATGCCACTGGCAACAAAGGACACAGCTCGGTGGCATCAGCTCATTGGTGCTCACAGAAGCAGAAAAAATGATCCTCGGCCCAGGGCCGCAGTGATGGACAGATGTTGACATATTTTCTGGGGTGACCAATGTCTACCCATCACCCCTCCCTCCACTCCACCTCCACTCACGGTTGCCCATCCCCCTCCAACGCACAGTCGCTGGACCAGTTCACGGGGAAGAGCCATGTCCCCATCAGAACCTCTCTCCAGCTACAATGAAGACACAGTTTCAGCTTTGACTGCATTGTGCCTGGAAGGGCCTGGCCCTCTTCTTTTCAGACTTGAAAGATTTAGTGGAAGCCTGATGTGATGATAAATAGGAGAGTCCGTTGCCAGTTGCTAATGCCATCCTAGAAACTGAGTCACTGTTTATGTCACCGTAACTCTTGTCAGGAGCCTGCCATCTTACCATTTCATACTGCAAGGAGGAGAGGGGTTTAGTGACAAAGTAATTTCACGTTCTCATTGCTAAACGATTTCCCTTCTGTGGTCGATACTCCCTGGCAGTGGTTCTCAACCCGGGATGATTCCGCCCCATGTGGACACTGGGCAGTGTCTGGAGACATTTCTGGCTGTCACAAATAAGGGGTGTGCGTGCTCCTGGCATCTAGTGGGTCAAGGCTAGGGATGCTGCTAAACATCCAACAATGCACAGGACGGCCCCGAGTGACAAAGACTTCTTTGGTTGGAAATGTCAGTGGTGCCCAGGCTGAGCTCTGTTCTATGGCCTTCTTTGTGAATATCATTTACAAATTCCTATCGAGTCAAATTGCTACTGACAAATGGGCACCTCGAGGGACTTACATTCCCATGTTCACTGTATTAATTTAGAATATGGAACCACCTTTGTTTTTTTTTGTTCTGTTTTGTTTTTTACAAAGAAACAGGACCCAAATGATAATTTCTCGTCTTTGGCTCTATCGTTGGAAGATTTGATCTAAGCAGTGGGTGTAAAATTTTAGAAAATTGTATATTGAGCACAGAGGGGTGAAAATTTTCCTACGTGCAGTAATTTTGCTTTCTTACAGCCAACAACATGTCTTTACTTCACGCTCAGCTGAGTCTTAAATATACTCCAAATGGCATGAAATGTGATTAAAGAATTCATCCTCCTCACTTGGAAATATTTATAACCTCTTAGAATTTGACACACTAGGGGAAAATACACATTGTTCAAATATGCATGCATATAATATATATATATAATTAAATCTATATTTAAAATCACATGTCATAGTAGGTTTATGTTATTTAACATCATGTTTTCCTGGCTCAAAATTTTTTCAGCTCAATATTTAGAAATCAGAATATCAGTAATCTCATATATACCCATATATATGCACATATATACATAGGTATAGATGTATATAAAAACATATACAGCTGACCCTTGAACGATGTGGCTGTGAGGGGTGCTGACCCCCTGTGCAGTCAGAAAGCTGTATATAATTTTTGACTCCCTGAAACTTTACTACTAATAGCCTACTGTTGACCAGAAGCCTGACTAACACAAACAGTCGGTTAACACTTATTTTGTATAGATTTATTGTATCCTGTATTCCTACGATAAAGTAAGCTAGAAAAAAGAAAATGTGATTAAGAAAATCATGAGGACGAGAAAATACTTTTAGAGTAGTGTACTGTATTTACTGAGAAAAAGAATCCACGTGTAAATAGACTCATGTTGTTCGAACCTGTGTGGTTCAAGGGCCAACTGTGTTGTTCTCCTTCGGTACCAATTGTTCTATCCAAGTAGCTCCATGTTGACCAGACCACCCCAGACCCCACACTCTAAGGACTATTGGTCACTAGTTATTACATACATTGAGGTACGAGTTAGTTAAGTGCCCTCTTCATAGCCTCAAGTAGATTGGAGATGCCAGGAAAAAAAAAAAAAAAGAAGGGTGATTATAACGAACTTTATAAAGAGGCACCTAAAATGGAGACCAAAGTGAATTGCCCGAATCCGTCTTCAATCACCTTATTTTTTTCTTTTTTTTTTTTTTCAATCACCTTATAATACAGTCTGCAGAATCTATGGCTTTTTCCTTAGAAGCTCCTAATTAAAATTATTCTGTTGTTTGAAAATCGCTCAGGCCTGAGGCACTTCCAAAATCAGAGTATGCGCTCTGGTGAAGAGATTCCGTATTTCACCCTTTGTAAAAATAGTTTTCTTTTCTGTAAAACACAGTGGTTCATATTAGAATCAATTGAGCCTTAAAAGCATACTTGTCTCTTAGGTTCCACTCAGACTGGCGGCTGGATTAGAATAACTGAGGCCGACATGAAAACAAAACAACACACACACACACACACACACATACAAATGTGCACACGCATCAGGCCAGTCTACTGGCCTCCGCAGCGGGAAGGCTGGCTGGAAACCCAGGTCTGAAGCACACACTGCCAGAGACCACCGGATCAGCAGGTGACCTGGGCAAGTATGGCCCCAGGGAGATGGAAGGACATTCCTCTATCTCAGGCTAGTGGGGACAGAGAGTGAGGATCATCCAGGAGAATACATTTGGTATGTTAACAACCTAGTAATGATCATCTTTGACCTGCCATCCTGGGGCTCCTGGGTGGCTCAGTGGGCTGGGCGCCTGCCTGTGGCTCAGGTCATGCTCCGCGGGTCCTGGGATCTGCATCGAGCTTCCTGCTCAGCCGGGAGTCTGCTTCTCTCTTTCTCCCCCTCTGACCCTTCCCATTACTCGTTCTCTGTCTCTCTGTCAAATAAATAAAAATTTTAAAAAATCTTTACACTGCCATCCTGAATGAGAAAGTAAAGAATGTTAGGGATGCCTGGCTGGCTCAGTTGGTAGAGCACATGATTCCTGATCTTGGGTTTGTGGGTTCCAGCCCCATGCTGGCTGTACAGATTACTTAAAAATAAACTTTTTTAAAAAAGATATTATTTATTCGTTCATGAGAGACACACAGAGAGAGGGGCAGAGACACAGGCAGAGGGAGAAGCAGGATGCGGGACTCCATCCTAGGACCCCGGGATCACACCCTGAGCCGAAGGTAGGTGTTCAACCGCTGAACCAGCCGGGTGCCCCGAAAATAAACTTTAAAAAAAGAAAAGAGATTTCTAGAATCCGGGCAGTGTTCTTCATTTTGGCTCTTTCTCTGACTAGCTTCTGTCAAGCCCTTTCATTCTGCCCGGCCTCGGTTTACTCGCCTACAAAATGAGAGGGCTTGGTTATATGATTTCTACTGTTTCATTGAATTCAGAAAGAAAAATAACTAGGAGTGATACTTGCAAATTTAGAAAAATATTAAACAGTTGAACATTTTACATTTTTTGTAAATGTATAAAGCATTATATGACAAAATAATATACAATTTAGAAAGGAATTTGGGGCAGTTTGTAAGAAATATATCTCCTCATATCAGAAAAATGGGCCTAGTGTTCGGGCTATACGGTATTTCTATAGCTCACTGTATCTTTGACGGGCGATCAGCAAATTTTTCTGTAAAGGAGCAGATAGAAAATATTTTCAGCTTCGAGGAGCAGGCTAGGAAAATTTCTGTCCTGCAGTTTTTTCTTTTTTTAGTCATCTTAAAATGCGAAAAACAGGGCGCCTGGGTGGCTCAGCGGTTGGGCGTCTGCCTTCGGCCTAGGTCGTGATCCTGGGATCCCAGGATCGAGTCCCACATCGGGCTCCCTGCATGGAGCCTGCTTCTCCCTCTGCCTGTGTGTCTGCCTCTCTCCCTCTGTGTGTCTCTCATGAATGAATAAATAACATCTTTAAAAAAATAAAAACGTGAAAAACAGGTGAGGGACAGGATTTGCTGACCCTTGTTTTAAACAATAAAATTTACATTTGGGTAAACCCAAAATTGCTTGCTTTCTAACCACACCACCAGAAAACCTACTAGAAGCTCTTGTTACTTGTTGTTACAGGGAGACTGAATTTAGGCCAAAAAAGACACCCACTGAGGTTGTCACCTGATGCCTACTGGGGCCAGGCCTCCAGCTGCCGGCTGACCAACCTGTCCTGGTTCGCCCGGCCGGGGCTGGGGGTTGCAGCCCTGGGTCCCAGGACCCCAGGATGATTGGCCACCATCCACGTGAGGTTCTTGGACAGGTTGCTTTTGTGGGAAATCCGGGGCCAGAATGAATGGTAAGAAGCTTGAAAGGCAAATGCTGCCAGGAGCTTGGACGCGTGCACAGTAGGCAAAGACCCCGGCTGGGAAAGTAGCAAGGGAAATCTACCCTAGACTCAGCTCATCGTCCTTTTCTGGATTAAGCTCGATTAATCCAGTTACAAGTCCCAACCCCAACAGGTGGCAGCTGAGGAAGAGGCTTATTCACAGGCGTGGCAGGTGGTTTTGAGTACAAGTGTATACATCCTCTGGCTGTGATAAATGCTGGACGTTCTGATGAAACACAGCCCAACCTTATTACTCGAAAGTGACAGATTGTATAATTACTCCCTGGGTTAGTCTGCAGACGACGCGTGGCACGGACCTAGCTGCGAGCCTGGCGACGCGTACAAGAAATTCCTAGTTGGGACTGCTTTGGAAACAGCCAGGGATCAAAGCGAGAACTGTCGTCCCCGTGCTTTTAGTGTGTGCATTATTACCGTTCATTTGAATCTTTGAGACTGCCCCCCGCCCCCAAAACTCAAAAGGCTGTTGTTCTCTTGGGCACTTGAAACCAGGTACACAAAGCTCCCAGGGGAGATTTGCCATGACCGCACGGTTTTCCATTTGTACTTTATAAAAACAGGAACCCTTAAATATTAAGAAGCAGATCTGATAGCTCACAAGAGGACGTCATCGAGTAAAACGAAATCAAGGAGACAATTTAGAATCTTTTGCAATCCTTTTTTTTTTTTTTTCGTTGTCATCAACTTGCTCCAGTTCCGATCTTGTTTAGAGCCATGGTTGCGGCTTTCCGACTCATCCAACTTGGGTCATAAAAGCATCTTTTGTTCTTGGCATCAAAACCCCTTGTATCTTCTGAAGCTGTGGCTGTGGGTAGTTCTCTTTAGAATCTCCTTTAGCAGAATCAGTGATGCTGGAAAATAATCACACAGTTCCTCTACATGGATCCTCCTGCCCCTTCCGTGGTATGAAATCAAGGGGAAAGAGGGGAGACCCCTGTAGGTAGGTGTCTTGATATCTTGATTCTACAAGAAACCTGGCACTGAGTGTCTTTCCCTAAGTGGAAACTTTGCTTCGTTGTAAGGGGAGCAGGTTGGGGCACGAGGGCCACAAACTAGGAAAGCTCAGAATGGTGCAAGGGATCACAGGGGAGCAAACAGAGACCAGGGGCCGCTCGGGCGCACTGAGCATGGCCATGGAGGGTCTGAGCGGTGGAATTTGAAGGAAGTATTAAAGTAGTACTTCGCAGGGGCACCTGGGGGGCTCGGGGGGCTGAGCGTCCGACTCTTGATTTGGGTTCAGGTCATGATCTCAGGGCGATGAGGTCAAGCCCCGCGTTGGGCTCTGCGTTCAGTGGGGAATCTGCCTGAGATTCTCTCCTTCCCCCTCTGCTCCCCTCACCCCCGACCCCCTTGCCCTCTCTCTCTCAAATAATAAGTAAATACATAAAAATCTCTAAAGTACTATTTCCCCAACTCTCTCCCAAGGCATGTAAACGCATAGTGCAATACAGATACAAAGCGCATGCGTGTGTCACAGGTTCTGCTACTCACCCACCACCATTCACTCAACTCTGCAGAACAAGTGGCCATCAGCTTCCTAGTTTCCCTGGTGACAAATCAGGAAACCGTTAATCATATTGTGTGCATTTTAATACCTACTTCCAACGCCCCTGGATGTACACAAGCTACCTATTTCAAGATTAGTTTCGGAGCTACACCTAAATGCAGGAACTGCTTTTTCTTGATGGCCTATGCACATAGACGGGGACTCACTCTGCTCCCCTATAAACCCCTCCGCTGAACAATGGCTAAAATGGAGCCCTATCCAAACCCACCTTTGAGGCCTGAGCCAAATGGCCCAACTATCCCTGGGCCCCTGTGCCTTCCACTGGCCCCCTGAGTCCAATCCCTGGCTTCAATATTATTCACAGGAGGAGGGTCCGATCCGTGACTTCCTGCCACTCTCTCTGAGCGGCCTCAAGTCCATTGTCCTTTGCTCTGAGATCATGCCGGGCCACAGCCCCTCTTTTGTGTATTATCTGCCTCTTAGACTAGTTATTAAACCACAATCTCTCGGCTCAAGCCCTGCCGTCTGTACTCTGTCCTCTGCTGCTGGGGCTGGAACTCTGCAAACCTCATGGCCCCCTTGCCATCTGTCTCCCTGTCTGGCCGTGCCAGGGAAGGGTGCTAGCTCGAGAGGAAGAGAAGGACGGAGGACACGACTGCTTCCCATTTGCTTGCTGGGCAGGTTAGTGTCACCCTAGCCATGCTTCCTTGCCCTGTAGCTGTTGCTTCCAGTAATAGTTGGTTCCAATTTCCAGTATTCTCCATCCCCTTGAGGGTACTAACACCAGCCAACTAGCAGCTGCTTCCTCAGAGCTCTAGACCCTGGCTCTACAGGTCTCTGCTCATAGATTTGGGGTTCTGATAGCCCCAATGTCTGTTTGCTCCCGTAGGGCCTAGGAGTGACAGCTGCTTCCAGCAGCAGTGACTATGTCAGTGTCCCTACAGTCTTCCCTCCACGGCTTCTCAGTCCTCTAATACCTATTTCCCTGAGTATATTAAATTCTCTCTGTTAAAATAACTAGTGTGTTTCCTTCTTGTTTAATTGCTTTTCTTTTTTTTTTTTTAAAGTTGGTTTATTTATTTACTTTTGTAATCTCTACACCCAATGTGGGGCTTGAACTCGTGACCCCGAGATCAAGAGTCGCATGCTCTTCTGACTGAGCCAGCCGGGCACTCCTTTTCATTGCTTCTTGACAAAGGCTTTTCTCTGTAAGCTTCTAAGGTTCACATTCCTCAAACGAGGCACGTATCAATAGAAGGGAGCCTGGAAACATCCAGCTTATCCAGGGTTTACTGTCCCCTCACTGGGATCTATGTGCTTGTATAAAGGGGCCCCCCACAGGGGGGCTCCTCCTTCTCAGATTCCCTCTACCTCACCCCACCCCCACCACATACACATTCCTGTTGCAGCTTGTGCCTGCTGCATGGATTGGCCACATGCCAATGGTTCTGCCCAAGGACACTCTTTCATCTTTATTCAGAAAAAAATCAACCTGCCTGCTAAGGAACTACAACAAATAGCCTAGATTCCAGAACATTCCTATCATCGATTCCATCCTCAGCAGGATGGCCTGTATCTTGTTCAGGGCCAGTCTGTGTTCCATTCTATGTAGGAGAGTTGGCCCCTCCCCAGAAGGAGGGACACACTCTAGATCACACACTAGGTGACAAGCCCCAAGACTCCTCATTTTAGGCCCAGGAGTCAATTCTTAGATATACTTACAGTCTATAAAATGAACCTTAAAAATTATCTATCATCTATTCTAACCTTTCATTTTAAGGGGGATCTATACATTCTATATTCTATTTTAAATGACAAGTTGGGGCAAATAACAAAAACAAAGTGGTTGAATAGATAATTCAGAGAATACTAATAGGCCCTTTGCCCGATGCTGTAAAGCAGCCAAGGTATTCAAAGGAAGTCTCATAAAATACATTTAGATTTCATTTTGATCTTTGTGTAGACAGGGGTCTACACACACATTTTCGAGCCATGGGGATTACAATCTCAACAAATGCTGGGTTTGGGAACATGTTGATTTTATGGAAGAGAACTAAAGCAATTTTCCTATGATTATTCAGCAGCTGCCGCTCCTGAAAATTGTAATTGCAGTGAAATAGAATGTTCTCAAATCATGATGAGGGGAGGCAATGTTCTGTGATCTGGAGCATGCAATCCTAGCGAGGAATACAGCATATAATCTGAATATCTTGAATATAAAGTGAAAATATTGCTAGGGCGTATGAGGCCAACATTTTTCAGTTATCCAAAATACTTTATAATATTTTGATCCTTCAAACATCAGTGGTCACAGTCTGATGGGATCTCATGGTATTTTCTGTGCGCTCTAGTTTCGATATTTGGTGATGACATTCCCACCACTATTAAACAACCATGCTTATGTACATTTAAAAAGCACTTTAAACAATGAACTCTTTCTTTTCCCCCCATAAATGTACAATAGCAGCCCAAGTTGAAAAACAGGGATGAGTCTCTGCAGTGATGTTTAAATGTCTCCATTCCATTCACAATGTTAGCGCTATGGTTATCTGTTCATTTTGTATAGTTACATAACAAACTCCCCCAAATCATAGTTGTTGTCATTTTAAAGATTTTATTTATTTCTTGGAGAGAGAGAGAGAGAGAGAACTAGCAGGGGGTGAAGCAGAAGGAGAAGCAGATTCTCCACTGAGCAGGGAGCCCGACATGGGGCTCCATCCCAGGACCCCGGGATCATGACCTGAGCTGAAGGCAGACTCTTGACCCCCTGAGCCCCCAGGGGCCCTCCAAATCATAGTTTAAACCAGCAGACGTTTATTATCTCACCACATCTGTGGATCAGGAATTCAAGAGCATCTTAGCTGGGTGATGGTTCTTGGGACCTCATGAGGTTGCAGTTGAGCTGTTGACCAGGATTATAGTCCCTTGACCTCTGGCTGTGGTTGGAGGATCTGTTTGCGGCCCTTCCATGTGGTTATCAGCAAGCCTCAGCTCCAGGGGGCTGTTGGCCAGAGGCTTCAGGTCCTCCGTGGGCCTGATCAAAACAAAACAGTTTGTTTCCCTTAGAACAGGCAATCTTTGCAACCCTGCTTGCGATCCTTTCGGATATATACCCAGAAGTGGAATTACTGGGTCATGCAGTCCTTCTAGATTTACTTTTCTGAGGAATTGTCCTACTCTTTCATACTGGTTGCACCATTTTACGATCTTGTCAACAGGGCACAGGGGTTTCCATTACATCCTCACTAATACTTGTTTTTCTTTTCTTTGCCATCATACTGGATGTGAGGCGGCCTCTCATTGTGGTACTGATGTGCATTTCTGTAATGGATGATGTTGAGCATCTTTTCATGGGTTTCTTGGCCATTTGGAGGAATGTCTGTTCAAGTCTTTTGGCCACTTATAAATCAGGTTGTTTGCTGTTATTCTTATCGAGTTGTGGTTCTGTGTCCTAATTATTTGTCCCTTGTTAGATAGATGGTTGCCTTTTCATTTTCTTGATTATGCTCTCTGATACGCGAACTTTGTTTTGTTTTGCTTTGTTTTGCGGGTTGGTCGGTTTGTTGATGTCTGACCTTATCGACTGGCTGCTCTTAGAGAATCCTTTTTGACTGGACCCAGACCTAGGGGTAGAAGCTCTCAGAGGACAACCTCCATCCGTCTCTTGGCAATCTGTTCCTGGCGTTTTTCTTTGGCCTCCTTCATTCCCTTGGCCAAAAGTGTAGCAGGTTCTGCAGCCTCTTCCTTGCTTAGTATGCTGCTTCTTCTGAGTGATACGTCGACATTGGCTTTGGAGGACACGTGGAGTCACAAGACGCTGAATCTTGGGCGCTTCGGTTCTAGGTTCCTTACTGTCTTTGTTTAGGGGCTTTTCACAACATACTGGCAGACATCCTCTCCGGGGAGATCGGAGAGTTTGCGGATTCCACGAGTTCTTCTGGGCCCTGGGCGACGAGGCCCAGTAGTATCAGTGAGTCCAGAAATGTCCTTGTTCCTTTTTTTGTTTACCATGACCAAGTTGAGAACACGGAGATGGATACGGTGCAACCCCGAACAGATTTGCGCTTCCTTTCTCCAGGCCTCCTTGGTCTGGGGCAGGAACGTCCTATGGGCGCAGGTGGACACGGCCATGGGTCAAGACACCCTGCTCCCTGGGGAAGCCTTGCCTGCCATTGCCACCCCTGATGTGACCCTTCCATTCTTCACCCAGAGCATCAAAGACAACTTCTACAGGACAGGCTTCTCGTAAAAGGTACGAAGCTTGCGCTCACCATCCACTTCAAGGAGTTGCTGGCAGCCAGTAGCTGGGAAAGAGATGCTCAGCTTTATCCTAAAGCTGCCTCCCGCCCAAAGGCTTGTAAGTTTGATAGAGTCCCATCTGTCTATTATTGCTTTTGTTTTCTGTGCATTTCCAAGAAAGTCACGGAGCTCTTCCCTTATGCTTTTGTCAGAGAGGAAGACCGTCCTCTGCTCTTCAAGGCCCTTCGGCTAGAGCTGGACTTAGAATCAAATGGACATAAGACAGATTAACAGGAGAAAATCAAATTGGATAGCACAGATACAGGGAAGCCACCCAGACAGGAGATTCCAGGGACCTCCCGAGGCACCGCGAAGCTCCTAGGAGCCAAGGAAAAAGGAGGGGCCCGCTGACACCAAGGGAAGAAAGCCCATTGGCAAGAAGGTGAAAGGAGAGGTTTGCAGAAACAAGATGGTTTTGTGATGCAGATGAAGCTCCTTCTGGCCCAAGGGGCCTCTGATAGTACTTCCCCTCCCTCGCAGGCTCTCATTTCCACTGTAAATGGAGGCAGTTGGGGGGGTGGGGCAGGACTACTTTTCCTGAATCTGCTGGGTTTTGATTATTTCTAACTCAAAATAATCTTTATGTCAAAGCAGCACATTTGGAAATATCTCATCCTGCCCCCCTTCATTTTCTTCTGGGAGTTTTACAGTTTTGAGTCTTAAGTTCAGGTCTTTAATCTACTTTTGGGTTCATTTTTATATATGGTATAAGAGCAAGGTTCAACTTCACCCTTTGGCATGTGGATATCCAGTTTCCCCAGCACTATTAGTTGAAAAGGTTCATCCTTTCCCCCATCAAATGGTCTTGGCACCTATGTTGAAGACCAGTTAACCACATATCTGACGATTTATTTGGGGTCTCTCTGTTCTATTCCATTAGTCTAAAGGTCTGTCTTTATGCCAGTACCACACTCTTTTGAATACTATTTCTTTCTTTCTCTTTCTTTATTTTTTAAATATTTTATTTATTTGAGAGAGAGACCATAAGCAAAGGGAGCAGCAGCAGGCAGAGAGGGAGAAGCCGACTCCCCACAGAGCAGGGAGCCTGATGCAGGGCCCAATTCCCAGGACCCTAGGACCAGGACCTGAGCTGAAGGCAGACATTCAACTGACTGAGCCCCCCAGGGGCCCCTGATTTCTATAGCTTTCAAATATGTTTTGAAGGACACCTGGGTGGCTCAGTGATTGAGCATCTGCCTTTGGCTCAGGGCGTGATCCCGAGGTTCCGGGATCAAGTCCCACATCAGGCTCCCAACATGGAGCCTGCTTCTCCTTCTGCCTATGTCTCTGCCTCTCTCTCTCTCTCTGTCTCTCTCTCTCTGTCTCTCATGAATAAATAGATAAAAATCTTTTTAAAAAATATGTTTTGAAATCACAAAGTGTGAGACCTCTAACTTCACTCTTCTTTTTCAACATTGTTTTGACTATTTGGGGTCCCTAGAGATTTCACATGAATTTTAAATTTTTTTTTCTGGCTTTTTTGGGAGGGGGTTGGCTGCAAAAAGTGCAGCTGGGATTTTGACAGGGCTTGCATGAATTTGTAGATCGCTTTGGATAGTACTGACATCCCAACAATACTAAGTTTTTCAATCCATGAACACAAATGTCTTTCCATTTATTTATGTCTTTAATTTCTTTCAACTGTGTTTTATAGTTTTCCATATGTGAGTCTTTCACCTCCTCGCTTAGGTTTTTTCCTAAGTATTTTATTCTTTTTGATGCTGCTGTAAATATTTTTTAAATTTTCTTTTCTGATTGTTCACTGCCAGTGCGTAGAGCCACAATTGATTTTAGCACATTCACTTTGTTTCCTGCAACTTTGCTAAATCATTTATTAGTTCTAACACTTTTCTGTGGAGTTCTTTCGAGTTTTCCCATATAAGCTCATGTCCCCTGCAAACAAAGATAATTTTACTTCTTCTGAATTTGAATCCCTTTTCTTTTTTTTTTCTTATCTATTCGGTTTGTCTGGGACTTCAATACTACATTGAACTAAAGTGGCAAGAGAGAGCATTCTTATCGTGCTCATGATCTTAGAGGAGATTTTTCATCTTTTACTACTGAGTATGATGTTTGCTATTGGGGTTTTCATATGTGGTTTGTATGTATGTATGTATGTATTTATTTATTTTAGAGACTTTATTTATTTATTCATGAGAGACACAGAGAGAGAGAGAGAGAGAGAGGCAGAGACACAGGCAGAGGGAGAAGCAGGCTCCCTGCAGGGAGCCCAATGCGGGACTTGATCCCAGGACCCCAGAATCATGCCCTGGGCTGAAGGCAGATGCTCAACCACTGAGCCACCCAAGTCCCCCATATGTGGTTTTCATTATGTGGGGGTAGTTTCCTTCTACTCCTGGTATGTTGGGTGTTTGTTTGTTTATCATGAAAAGGTGTTGGATCTTGTCAAATGCTTGTCCTGCATTAATTGAAATGATCATGTGGTTTTTGTCTCACATTCTATCACTGTGTCATGTTATACTGATTAATTCTCATATGCTGAACCACTCTTATATTCCAGAATAGATCCCACTTGGTCATGGTGAATAAACCTTTTGATGTGCTCTTAAATTGGGTTTGCTGGTATTTTGTTGAAGATTTTTGAGTATGACATCATCTTCAGTAATTACATCTACAATGATCCTATTTCTAAATAAGGTCAGATTTTGAACTACTGTGAGCTGGGACTTCAATATCTCAAACCCCTATGATTTCCACCCAAAATGCCCACATGCTTTATTTATTTTAAGTTCTACAGTTCCAGAGAATTGCTTTTCATTGTTTACAGAGGCCCTTTGAATGCAAACCATTTGTATCATTCCCTTGATCCACCCCCCACCCCGTGGAAACCAGCCACTTTTGTACAGTGAACTCATTTTTAATTCAAGAGAAAAAAAATAAATGATTGGTATGTAGGTCAGTTCCTAGTTCTGTCTCAGAAAACAAAGGATCAGGGCTCAGCTAGCATAGCGTAGTTCAATTATTCCTTCATATGGCCTTTGTACGTCTGCTCGTGTGCATTTCACCTCGCTCTTTCCTTGTGACCCAGAGATAGTAAATTTCCAAAGATCTGGCTCAGGCTAGGTAAAAAGTCCAAATTTATCATATCTTGATGAATCTTATTTGATGCTTATAAGAATCTGACCTCACTAAACCAGATTGCTTTCTCTACAGAGACATGGATTGTTAAAAATGAACTTCATATGGTTTTTTAAGAAACTGTGTTTTTCTGCCAAGCAGACGATTACTGTATGATTTTAAGCTTTTTGTTGAGACTTTAGTACTAAATCTCTCAAAACACTCAAGGAATGTATAGGGCCTTTGGTTGCTTTCTGGTATGTTTCTCTTTAGGAAGTCTCCCTGGTGCCCTGGCCTCCTTCCCCTGCCGCCCTGGAGCTCTGAAGAGTTTCCTACAGCTTCAAGACCAAAATCCTGCACCTCACCAATTGAGAGCCTTCTACTCAAAGCTTCAACATGTTGGAAATACATTTTCCGCAGTGGGAACATTTTCATTTTTCAAATTAAAATTGAAGCGCAGTTCTATGGTTAGAAGAGTGGCATTTCTAATTAAGGTGACACCGAGTCACACACATGATACAGATGAATCACTTTGTGGCGTTGGCCACACTCGACAGACAGAGCAAGATGCTTCTGAGAAATTAGGCATTGGCTTGTAGCATCTGTCCATGTTAATCTATTCTTGAAAAATGTTCATCTCCAACCTTCTCTTGGGAGACTAGGAAGCACCAGAATGACTTTGACAAACTTGAATACCAGATTTTCTTATGACTCAGGAAGAAGGTTATGATGTTTATTTAGAAGGGACTTCTTATTTATAGCATTTTGTCAAGTGGGGTGCTGGAGCCAGCTCACACTGGCCCATAAGATCTAATTCTTAAAAATTCAGGAGTTGTGTGAGTTGATTGATGACAGGCTGGTAGCTTGACATCGGCCATGATGGAAGTATTTACACCATGGAAATCAGCAAATGCTACAAACCAGGGCTTTTGCCAGTGCACCTTTGAATTTATCCCTTCTTTTTAAATACTTACAAGCAATGAACACTATGCGTGAAATGCCTGCCATGTCCTTTTTAAGCTCGCAGACCCACCAAAATATTATATATCTGTGTGTGTATATATATGTGCATATATATATATCGTGTGTGTGTGTGTATATATATATTTTTTTCTATTTGAGGAAAGAAAACAAAGAAGGAACATTATCCATGAGGATAAAAGGAGTCCAAAGAAGAGAGAGAAAGCAACGGGCACATATGGCAGAAACTTCACGAGAAACTTCACGAACATGTCAGACTTGGAGGTAGGCATCGAAGAACAGGTAGGAAAGGAAAATGAGCCACTGAGCAGGGAGAAGGTCATGGAAAAGAAGTGCTGAGCAGAAAGAAGGAATCAGATCTCCTGTGAATAGGAACAGCAAGCGTGGAATGAGAGGGTGCAGTGATGTGGGGCAGCTCGCAACCGTGTGGCCCAGTACAGTCTGTGAAGCCTTTCTTACACGTGGTCTCATTCTTTCCTTCAAGCCTGAGAGATGAGGGCAAGTGTTGCTCAAAGACTCAGTGTGACCCAACTGGATGAGCCCACGTTTGGAACAGAATAGGAGTCTTTTATCACTTTTGCTCAGCTTTCTTCCCACTGCCCCGTGTTGGTTCTGCTCATCGACGTTGTAAGGCATGTAACACAGATAGGCAGCTATGAGAAAGGATTTTATTATTTTTATTTTTTTATATTTATTTTTTATTGGTGTTCAATTTGCCAACATATAGAATGACACCCAGTGCTCATCCCATCAAGTGCCCCCCTCAGTGCCCGCCACCCAGTCACCCCCACCCCCCGCCCACCTCCCCTTCCACCACCCCTAGTTCGTTTCCCAGAGTTAGGAGTCAAGAAAGGATTTTAAATACGTAATAACGCAGTAGAGCCTGGCTCGCTTTAGATGTGCAGCTACGATGCTCTGGGTGGCTTTGCGGGGCAGCAAGCTCTACCTTCTAATTGCTTTCAAGAATTCAGGTACAATTTCTGTGCGAGGTGTCCAATATACCCGAGGCCACAGCTTCATTGTACTCAACGCTGACTCTGGACAGGAAACAGAATGATAATCAAAGCTCAATTTCTAAGAAAAAGAAAGCACAGAACAAGTGAAAAACAGTACTATCCAAACTACGAGGGCTGGATTCTTAGGTCCCCTGAGAGTCAACTTTTCTAAAAGAAATATTTTTGTTCTTTTCCCCACACCGTACACTAACCTTCAAGAGGGATAAACAAGAATTAAACTTTCGAGTTTAAAATTTTCCAGTAACCTGAATCTCACAAACAGTGTTGAGAGAAAGAAGCCAGACACAAATGCAATACTTGATGGTTTCATTTCTGTAGAGTATGAAAAAACAGGGGGGAGAAAACCTAATCTGGGCTGTTAGAAGTCAGCCTTGTAGTTGCTGTTGGTGGGGTTAGGGGGGTGGGCATAGGGCCGGGAAGGGGTCACGAGAGAGCTCCTGGGGTATGGGTGATGCTGAGTTTCTCCATCTGGGTACTGTTTACACAGGTATGTTCACTTTGCAAAAACTCAAGTTTCCACGTCTAAAGTGTACACTTTCCCCCTATGTATGTTATGCTTTAATAAAAAGATACTTAAATATTTCCTGCAAAAAATATCAAATAGGTTAGAGCCAGGATTATAATACTTTGAGAGACAAATAATGTCTGATGCTGGAAAAATGCTCAGTGATAAGGGAGTGAAGAACTGGAAGTCTGTCTTCAGCAGATGTTGGGGTAGAGCAGTCCGAGGCGGTTCCGTGGGAAGAGGGCCTGTAACCAGGAGCGATGGTACATTCCGGCCTTCCAACTGGGCGCCAGAGCGTAGCTGAGGGATACTCGAGAGGATTACAGGGACAGTAGGAGGCCCGAGATGACATACAATGTATGATATTAAAATATAACAAATAACATCAGGACCTGGCCCACTCTGGGGCCAGTCTCCCATTGTTCAGCTGATTGATTGCCCTTTAATGCCTTAATTCAGAAGAAATTATTTCAAGATGGCAAAGGCCATACTCACACAGACAAAGTAAATTGTTCAAGTTTTATTCTCTCAGTGAATAGGATACGATTTAAAAAGCAGGATGTAGGGGGACGCCTGGATGGCTCAGTGGTTGAACATCTGCCTTTGTGATCCTGGGGTCCTGGAATCAAGTCCCACCTCGGGCTCCCCGCAGGGAGCCTGCTTCTCCCTCTGCCTGTGTCTCTGCCTCTCTCTGTGTGTCTCTCATGAATAAATAAATAACATCTTTGAAAAAAAAAAAAAAAAAAGCAAGGTATTGGGCCCCGTGAATCTTGCTCTCTGATTGCTCTTAGTAACTTTAGCAAATACTCAAAATCATGGGATTTTATTTTATTTTTATTATTATTTTTTTTAGCAGAAAGAGGTTTACAATTTAAGAGACATGCTATCTTATCTCCCTTCTAGATCTTCCAAGCCTGTACTTGTACTTGTATCAAGTGAGATCATCAGAAAGTTCTGTACCATGTGAAGTTATCGTTCTTACCTCTCTGGAGTCAGCGTTTGAATTTTTTTCTGTACTACGACGTCCAACGGTGGTCTGACAAAATCCACAGGACCTTGTCCAGAGTAAGCATTTCAATGCATAAGCAAAATGCCAAAATGCATGGAGTTACAAAGAAAACTGCTTATACTAAAATTCAGTTAGCAAAATATTTCAATAGATTTCACTTAGCATATATTCCAATAAATGCTTCTTTTAAAAAAATTTATTTTATTTATTTATTTTAGAGAGAGAGAGAGAGAGGAGGGAGAGGGAGAGAATGAGCAATGGGGAGGGGCAGAGAGAGAAGCAGGCCCTCTGCTGAGCAGGGAGCCTGGTGGGAGGCTCGATCCCAGCACCCTGGCATCATGACCCGAGCCAAAGGCAGACACTTAACTGACTGAGCCACCCAGGTGCCCCAACACATATGCTTCTGAATTAAAGCATTACAAACAAGAGCTCCCTGAGTTCTTTTTTTTCAAGATTTTAATTTATTTATTTTTGAGAGAAAGAGGGAGCACACGTGAGCAGGGGGGAGGGGCAGTGGGGAAGAGAAAATCTCAAGCAGACTCTGAGCAGAGCTTGGAGCCTGATGCAGGGCTCCATCTCCAGACCCTGAGATCATGACCCGAGCCAAAACCAAGAGTCGGATGCCTAACCGACTGAGCCACCCGAGAGCTGCCCGAGTTCTACTAGCAATTGTACTTTCAAAGATTTTTTAAAAATTCATTTATTCACGAGAGACCCAGAGAGAGAGGCAGAGACACAAGCAGAGGGAGAAGCAGGTTCCCTGTGGGGAGCCCGATGTGGGACTCATCCCAGGACCCTGGGACCATACCCTGGGCTGAAGGCAGATGCTCAACTGCTGAGCCCCCCACGTGTCCCTACAATTTTTGTTTTCTGCTATTGTACGCATGCAACTTTATGTGTGCTTTTATCTGAAGGTATTGTGTACGTGTGCGTGTGTGTGTGTTCAGAGGTGTGGCGTAAGTACAATAGAAGAGTCGTTGTTCCATCACAACCAGGGCTGCCGTGCCACCACGAGGGACTAGGTCTTGGTCTCCAGACTCTGTGACCTTTCCCAGCCCCCAGGACCTCCTTACTGCTTCCTCATTGAGTAACAAAACTAACCAATACGTTCGATATTAAAACCTGGAAAAACAATAAAACAAGGGTTTTATTTCTGCAGACAAATAAAAATGACATTTTCAGGAAGGAGGTTCAGAGCTAAAAGCACAGAGGAGCAGGCCGGCAAAAGGAACAGAGTGTGCTAAGGATAGCGGGTACATCAAACCTGGCGTCACTTAGGTGTGGAAAGAAAAGTTTCATTTCTGCTCTCCTTGCTAAAGATAGGGCGACATGGCCTTCAGGTACAGCAGTTTGGCTATTTATTTATTATTATTTTTTAAAGATTTGGGGATCCCTGGGTGGCGCAGCGGTTTGGCGCCTGCCTTTGGCCCAGGGCGCGATCCTGGAGACCCGGGATCGAATCCCACGTCGGGCTCCCGATGCATGGAGCCTGCTTCTCCCTCTGCCTGTGTCTCTGCCTCTCTCTCCCTCACTGTGTGCCTATCATAAAAAAAAAAAAAAAAAAAAAATCTTAAAAAAAAAAAAAGATTTGCTTATTTATCCATGAGAGACCCACAGAGAGAGGCAGAGACACAGGCAGAGGGAGAAGCAGGCTCCATGCAGGGAGCCCGACATGGGACTCGATCCCAGGACCTGAGCCGAAGGGAGCCTCTCAAACGCTGAGCCCCCCAAGCGACCCTGGCTTTTTATTTCATCTGTCCCTCACATGAGAGTTGGAAGGTACCTCATGACAATTCCGACCCATTAGAAAGGTGGTTGGTCTACAAAAGGACTATGTACCCCCCGGACCCATGAGAGCACATGTGAGTTTCTCTATTCTCTCTGGAACGTTCTTGAGATTTAAAATTCAATGTGAAAAAAAAAAATAAATAAAATAAAATAAAAATTAATGTGGATGATTCTATCCTTGATCCCAGTTCATTTTCTTCTACACACACATACGTACCACAAACTGGATTATTCCCAGCTCTGAACACTTTGAAACAAATTCGTGATCAGGAACAAGAGTTTACTTTGAGGCTGGAAGGGGGAAAAAAGAAAAATACCCAGCACGAGCTCTTTGTCAAAGTCATATTGCCAAATACTTGAAAACCTTGGTAAATAGCAACCGTACGATTTAGAAGTAATTTGCAGTGTAGTTGAATATGGATTCGTTGTTATGTAAGAGAGACTGTTTTCCAGCCCACAGGTATTGCCTTTGAAAGAGTAGCCCAGGGGCGCCTGGGTGGCTCAGCGGTTGAGCGCCTGCCTTCGGCCCAGGGGGAGATCCTGGGGTCCTGGGATCGAGTCCCGCATCGGGCTCCCCACAGGGAACCTGCTTCTCCCTCTGCCTGTGTCTCTGCCTCTCTCTCTGGGTCTCTCGTGAATAAATGAATTTTTAAAAAATCTTTGAAAGTACAATTGCTAGTAGAACTCGGGCAGCTCTCGGGTGGCTCAGTCGGTTAGGCATCCGACTCTCGGTTTTGGCTCGGGTCATGATCTCAGGGTCTGGAGATGGAGCCCTGCATCAGGCTCCAAGCTCTGCTCAGAGTCTGCTTGAGATTTTCTCTTCCCCACTGCCCCTCCCCCCTGCTCACGTGTGCTCCCTCTTTCTCTCAAAAATAAATAAATTAAAATCTTGAAAAAAAAGAACTCAGGGAGCTCTTGTTTGTAATGCTTTAATTCAGAAGCATATGTGTTGGGGCACCTGGGTGGCTCAGTCAGCTAAGTGTCTGCCTTTGGCTTGGGTCATGATGCCAGGGTGCTGGGATCGAGCCTCCCACCAGGCTCCCTGCTCAGCAGAGGGCCTGCTTCTCTCTCTGCCCCTCCCCATTGCTCATTCTCTCCCTCTCCCTCCTCTCTCTCTCTCTCTCTCTCTCAAATAAATAAGAAGAAGAAGAAGAAGAAGAAGAAGAAGAAGAAGAAGAAGAGGAGGAGGAGAAAGAAAGAATAGCCTCCACAGAATAGCATTGGGTGTGCTGGAGCCCTGCACGCGTGGCCAAGTCCTGTCACTGAGGGTCGCGGCAGAGGGTCAACCAGAGCTCATGTCAGGCTATGGTGTAATCTCCTCTCCCGTTCTAATCTTTCCACCCTGATTTAAATGTGATTTTTTTTTCTTGTATTGATTGCAATTTTAAAAGTCGAGGCTTAGGAAGAAAAATGAGAAGAGTAATATATTCACTGTTTTCAAAGCTGTTAAAGTGACAGAAAAAGTCTTAGCTTTCTGATTTACTAACTTCAAGGTACTGCCTGCGTGATACAAAACAAATCTATTTGCTGGGTTCAAAAGGGGCCAGAGAGAGTAGGTGCACTGCACGATAATTTTCTTTTTTTTAAAGATTTTATTGATTGATGAGAGACATAGAGACACAGAAAGAGAGGCAGAGACATAGGCAGAGGGAGAAGCAGGCTCCATGCAGGGAGCCCGACGTGGGACTCGATCCCGCGTCTCCAGGATCACGCCCGCCCCAGGGCAGAAGGCAGGGGCTAAACCGCTGAGCCACCCAGGGATCCCTGCACGATAATTTTCTTTGTCCCTATTTAACAAATGCTGTGGGTGTAATTCTCTTCTCTGTTCAGCTCAAGAGTGACCATGACAATGGTGGACTCCAATTTAGAAGCAAGGCCATCCTTAAATATGCTCTCCATTCGTCTGCCTCTACGAAAGTGACCGTGATGGGACATGGCCCCCTCCCTAGAGGCAGGACCATCCTGAATTTGTTCTCTTTATTCTTTCACCTCCAGGCTCGAAGCAGGAGCCTGGTCATGCCACGCAAGCTTTTTGGGTAACCATCACAGTCAGCTCCTAAAAACTTTTAAATCTGCATGTTCACGCTAACCAGCCAGCAAGGGCACAGGATGACCGTCAAATACCTTAAAATGTTTTTGTTTTTTTTTTTCTCTCGGGTGCCTGGGTGGCTCAGTCGGTTGAGCATCTGACTTGGGCTCAGGTCATGATGTCAGGGTCCTGGGATTGAGCCCCTGCCTCAGGCTCCTCGCTCAGAGGGGAGTCTGCTTCTCCCTCTGCCCCTGCCCTGCTCATGCTCTCTCTGTCTCTCTCGCAAATAAATAAATAAATAAATAATTTTTTAATTGAAAAAATAAAATGGTCTTCCCTTGGGACCAAGGATTAGGAAACCTGTTAGAGTCCCCTGGAGAAGTTCATCACTCGAGGGTAGATATTTTAACAGTTTTGTCAATGAGCAGATCAGAAATGTCACTACCATTCCCCTCCCTGTTGTATTTAAGGCTCCCTGGGTCAACGTCCCTCTCTATTGTAGCCTACACTCCATGCTTCCCACAAATCTCTGGGCTCTCATGAGATCTGTGCCCATATAACTGGCACGTTTTCAAACCAGCAGAATTAAGTAATACAGAGAGAAACCCACTCTACTGGCCTCTGTTTCTGTACAAGACACAGTTTTTACAGGACTTTCTCTCCTTCATTTGAGAGTGAAACCTGTATAAAAGCAGGCTGGGGATTTGATTATTTAGACAAGTGATTTTCCATTTTTTCCAGATCTCATCTTGCTCAAAATTCAACACCCCTCCACTGCCTATGAGGGGAAGCCTAACCTTTGAAAAGCCTGGACTTAATATCTTCTTGACTCATCTCCCCCAACCTGTCCCATTACAAGTAACATGCCAGCAGTACCCATTGAGGGTAACGCTCTCAAAATGCCATGCTTTCTTCCTTCTTTTGGACCTTCACACGTACCATTTCCCAAGATGACTTTCCAGATTTGTGTGCCTGGGAAACTCCTATTCATCTTTCGAAACTTAAGCTCAAAGCCTTCACATCCTATGGTCCCAGGCCAACTAATCCTCTCCCCTATGCTCCAGACACTTCTTACATGTCTATCTGCAAAGGATCTCAACGTAGCCCGCACACTCTAAGCTCATGACCTCACAATCTCTGGAAGCGAGACCCAGGCATCAGTATTTTTTTTAAACTCCCCAAGTGATCTCAGTGTTTAAGGACCACTGTTTTTTTTTCCTCCCCAAATTGAAGACCCCAGATAAGCAATGACCATGTGCTTACTCTCTTACAAACATAGTGCCTAATCCAAAATGAATAAATACATGGAGTCTGATCAGTAACTTAAAATATTTTTCAGTTATGAATGGATTCTTTAGAAAATAACTCCAGTGCTTAGTCCAAATCGAACTATTTTAATATTCTTATGAACAAGTTTAATTTTTAAAAAGATTTTATTTATTTATTTGAGAGGCGGGGGGGAGAGGAAGAGGGACAAGCAGACACCCTGCTGAGTGGGGAGCCCAATGTGGGACTTGATCCCAGGATCCCGGGATCATGACCTGAGCTGAAGGCAGACACTTAACCAGCTGAGTCACCTAGGCGCCTCTGAATAAGTTTAATTTTTGTATTTCCGAATCTATCTGTCTTTTGCAAATTACATCCTTTCACTTTTAGAGAAGGAAGGGGGCTATTATTCCACAATTGCTATTGTTTGGTGTGGTTTGACATATCTCACTCATTTAGCACAATCAGAAAAAAATTAAAAAGAAAATTAGCAAGTTAGTTCCTTTCAAAAACAACCACCATCTGCAACCAGAATAACATGTGTACGTGCCTAGTAGGGTACCCACTCTGCGCTGTGTGCTCAGTGATGGCGGCTGTTATTATGTGCTTCCTCTTTTAGGAAAGGCTGCCTTATTAACTCGCCTCACACAAAGGCATCTGGAGATGACACTACAAGAGGAAATAAGATGGCTTGCCAAACACTTCCTTTCATTTAGGTTCAGTCCATGAGATTTCCTGACCATTCATCATAAACAAAGAGGTGTTTGCAGCTTTAGGAACTCACCGGATATGCTACTGTCGGGAAGGAAGAATTTCCTCTGCTCTTCTAGGTCCTTCTAACCAGACTAAGAATCAAATTAACATGAGACAGATCAACAGGAGAAAATCAAATTTAATTTTATGCTTATGGGGAATGCACACAGCCATGAAATTCCAAGACAGACATAATGAAGTATGTATGTCATCCTGAATTAAGGAGAAGGAAGTAGGCATTTGGGACTTCAAAGAGAAGGAATGCAGTTTACAGGAAGATGGAGAAGAGTAAATGTTTGATAAGCAAATGTTTGCCAGGCCACTCAGAAACAATGGGACAGAAAGGACTTTGATCAAACGGGTTTGCTAGCTTCATCCCTGTCGTGCCCAGTTCCTATCATAGGGTATTTATGGCGACAGCTGCCTTCCTGGAGCAGGTCCTCCATCTAAACCCTTTTTAGGCAGTCGAGAGGCAGGTAAAGAGCTTTTCCTGAAACCGCAGGGTTTTGATTGCTTTGAACTCAAAATAATCTTTATGCTAAAGTGGCCCATCTTGGGGCAGCATGCCCTTGGCCTCTACACCACCCATGACACAGACAGAAAAGAAATAGTTCTGTCCCCCCCTTGGCTCACTCCATTTGGCTATCACTGTGTAATGCCTGCTTCTCTACTCTCCTTTTTTTCCCCATAAAACTGCTGGCTCTACATGTACCCAAAAAGTCTTCAGATTGACTGTTCCAGGACTAGCCAGCTACTCCTCAGGTTTAATCACAGGGCTCCCACGGCTTCACTCCTACACGCACATGGCCCTTCTCTCCTGGGTTCTGTGAGTCCACACCCCCAGCTGAGTCATTCAGGCACAATCACATTAATTGCCTCCACCTGACTGAATTTCTTGGGGCAGGCTGCCTTTGTCAAACGCTAGGTGACATGTATTTATGCCATAGCATTTTAGTAGCCATGGTACAAACCAACTCTTCCAATTTTTCCAGCATGAACTAAAGTGACAGCTTTCCACGTTGTAATGACAGCAAAATCCGAATTAACTGCAAGTCTCAATAAACAAGTGTTGTAGAAAACCAACCTCTGTGCTTCAGAACCAAAATATAATGCAAAGACAGAGTCTGGGATAAAGAGGGACAATAGCTTTATCACTTTGCTGGGCGAAGGAGGCTGTGGCAGGCTCTGGCCTTCAAAGACTGCAAGCCTTCCAGGAGGAGGAGGAGGGCTGCTTTACAGGGGAACACAGGATCTAGCCAGTTTTGTTTTGTTTTTTTGGATCTAGCCAGTTTAGACAGGGATTGTGCATGTGTTGCCAGCCTCCTTAGTTGTTTTCAGGGTGGTACTGGGTTCCTGAAACAGAAGGCTAAGAAAGGAGGAGGGGAGGTTTGAGGAAGTGAGGAAAAAGGTTATTCTAAAATCAAACTACAGGCACCTGGGTGGCTCAATGGTTGAGCATCTGCCTTTGGCTCAGGTCGTGATCCTGGGGTCCCGGGATCGAGTCCCACATCAGGCTCCCTGCATGGAGCCTGCTTCTCCCTCTGCCTGTGTCTCTGACTCTTTCTGTATGTCTCTCATGAATAAATAAATAAAATCTTAAAAAGGAGGGAAACTGAGTGGGGAAAAATTAGAGGAAGACAAACCATAAGAGACTCCTAACTCTGGGAAAGAAACAAAGGGTTGCAGAAGGGAAGGAGAGTAGGGGGATGGGGTCACTGGGTGACAGGCACTAAGGAGGGCGCTTGATGGGATGAGCACTGGGTGCTATATGTTGGCAAATTGAATTTAAGTTAAAATAAAATCTTTAAAAAAATAAAATCAAGCTTCACTGAAGCATTCGTGCAGCCATTTTGATTTTTTTGTTCAACTATATGCTGTTAAGTAGTTTCACAAGTATTTTATTTTTATCCAACTCAGGATGAACTAAGAAAAAATCATTCTGTTTTCCATCTTTAGTTTCATGCTTTAGTAAGCACCATATATTAATTTAATAAGGTGTTTGTTTTGACAATTAAATCTTATAGTATTGGTTCATGATTGTGATCACAACTCTTCACGGACTAGGCTTCTAGTAGTTGATAAAGGAGACACAGAAAATCGGGCCTTCATGGCATCGACTGCCTAGCTGTTGAACAAAGCCCTCTCTTCTGCCTCTGGAGCACCCACATTTCCCAGCTGCCCTTGAAGTGCAGGGTGGTCATGTGACCACATCCTAACCAATGAAATGTATTCAGTAGTAAAGGGATGAATCCCAGGCCCCGCCCATTACACTCCTCCAGGTACCATCCTTTGAATTCTTTCCTATTACCTGTGACCTTGGAGGCCATATGTTGAAAATGGCAGAGCCACAAGATAGAAGAAAACGAGGTACCAGAATTGTCACTTGGAGGAATGTCACCGACCCATCAGAAGCACCACTTTTGGACCTTGTATGAAAAAGAAATAGATTTCTAGTTTCTCTAATCCACTAAAATTGGGGATGTACATGTTATAGCATAGTTTGACCTTAGGTAGTAAAGATTTATACTGTGCATTTAAAAATAAAGTGTTCTCCTTCCCCCTACTAAGGATAATCTATTTTCATTGTTTACTATTGGAGAACGTTCCACACTGACACAGTAATGTAGCCTGAAAGGTGCTTTTAGAAAGAAATCTCTGATAATAACTCTGTTCATCAGTCATAACGTCCTTTCTTTTTCCAGCACATGGAGGGTAAAACCAAAAAAAAAAAAAAAAACAAAAACCAACCAAACAAAAAAGACCCCCTCAATCAAGATGCATTATTCTAGTTAATGTTTTGGCAACAAATGACAAAGTTTATTCTAATAACTACACTAACTCACAGTGAATTAAGTGAATTGCACCTTTCTCAGGCCCCCAAGACATGATGCAATATTTCAGTGACATTTCCACTACGACTAAGATACAACTTGGGCTCTGCTAGAAATTCTCTCAACATATGTTGTTACATGCGGAAACGGAAACTCTAGTGCCGATGAGTCTGGATGTATTAAGTTATTGTTTCTAGGACACAAATATATGAAATGTTCGTGCAGTTATATAACCAGCTTTACATTCATTGTCACACTCTGTCAACCTGCGGTATGCTGTTGGCTGCCCTGTGCCTTCACTCACTCAGCAAATGTTTATGAAAAACTGCCCAGCAACAGTCTAGGTGCTTGGAGGCACAACACTGAGTGAGCCGCAGTCTTGGTAATCCTGGAGCTTATGGGTCTGGGCAGAGGGCAGCTAATTCCTGTGAGGAAGAGGATGAGAAAACCTTCAAAGACAAGATTCTCTCGGATACAAGTCTGGAAAGGATGAGCAAGGGTCTAAGGATAAATGAAGGAAAGGCATCCCAAGTTGAGAGAATACCAGGGACCAAGACATAAGGTTTTGAACGACATGAAACATGTGGGGAATGAGGCCGTTCATTTTGGCTTGTGGTCAGGGGAAAAGTGGGGAGTGCAGAACAGGGGGTTGGGGAGGTAGCGTGGGGTCAAGTTATGGAATCTTGGATGATATTGTACATATCCTGAACAGTTACTTTCTGTATATGAAGAGAGGTCAACAAGTAGATAGTAATAGGTCAACAAGTAGGGAAATAATTCTGGAATAGCACGGAGGATGGCCTAGAATAGAGATGGTATTCTGGAAGCACGGAAGCCAGTTAGGAGGCTGTTGAAGTATTGGGGTAGAGGTGGCACTTGATCTGGGAGATGTTTCTGAGACAGAATCAGGAGGACTTGTTGGCCTTTTGGGTGACAAGGGGCCCAGGGTAAGCTGCCCCCAAATGTGCCACTTTGCATTTTGATTATTGTAACTAAAAGTTACTTCAGGGGCAGCCTGCACAAGTAGGACTCGCAGACCCGCCTCTGTCCTCCTGAAAGCAGGAACTAAGTCTCCCACGCGAAAGGTACCCGCCCTGTGGTAGGGAGTAAAGAGAGATCCTTATCACCAGAGATGGGAAATTTAGAGCCAGGAAGTCTGTATCAACAACCCGTGGTGTCTCTCTTGATCAGATGGGGTCCCAAAGGTGGGGCAACCAAATCGGGCAGAAGAAAAATAGAAGTTTATTGAATACACTACACGGAGCAGCGGGCAGGACAGAAGAGAAGAGACGCTGTCTGCCAGGAGGCGGTGGGTGGGCTGTATTTAAGGGGGAAGGTGAGCAGGGATGGGGAATGTTTCGAATTTTCCTTTCTTGGTACCTGTGTTCAGTTGCAAGTAACCCATTGGTCAGCCAGGACTTCCGGAGATTTTGAGGTGGCTCGCCTGATAGGCCTCGTCGTAGCCAGCTGGGTGGTCCCTGTGGGCCCTTTGGCCTTGCTCTACGTCCCATTGCTCAAGCCTGTTGCCTAAACGCGGCCTCTACACGACCCTTGTTACTTTTTAGTAATTTACTACCCCAGCCTGAATTGTTTAGAATTCCTTACTAATTGAAGCTCCCAAGATTCACTTTTCTCTGCCCTGTCAATTCCTCCCAGAGGAATTGTCTCTTTGTCTAGAAAAGTATAAAACCTGCCTGCCTTGTCAATCTCTTGGGTCTCAATTTCATGATGGGATGGGGCCTCTGTACACATGTAAGAAAACTTGGATTTTTTTTTTTCTCCTGTTGATCGGTCTCGTGTCGGTTTAATCCTTAGTCCAGTTGGAAGACCTTGAAGAGTAGAGAAGAATGTTTCCTTCCCTTCAGGTGCAAAGGAGAAAAAGAAGTTAGAGCTGCCTGAGATTTCTAGCCGAAAACTCTGGGTGGAAGATGACATGACAGCAGAGAGAGGAAATTTGGAAAGAGACGCCACATACACAGAGTGAAGCCAAAGAGGTTGGTTCTGGACAATGTGCTAGTGCAAGTTCCTGTGGAGTATCCAGGTTGAACAAGAACTAAAAACGTACACTGTATATTACAGTCTCAAAATTTAATAGTTCATATATATTTTTTAAAGATTTTATTTAGGGGATCCCGGGGTGACTCAGTGGTTTAGCACCTGCCTTCAGCCCAGGATGTGATCCTGGAGACCCGGGATCGAGCCCCATGTCGGGCTCCCTGCATGAAGCCTGCTTCTCCCTCTGCTGGTGTCTCTGCCTCTCTCTCTCTCTCTCTCTCTCTCTCTCTCTCTGTGTGTGTGTGTGTGTGTGTGTCTCTCATGAATAAATAAATGAAATCTTATAAAAAAATAAAAAATTTAAAAAAAAGATTGTATTTATTTGAGTGAGAGCAAAGGAGAGAGGCAGAAAGAGGGAGAAGCAGATTCTCTGCTGAGGGAGGAGCTGACATGGGGCTCGATCCCAGGACACTGGGATCACGACCTGAGCCAAAGGCAGATGTTTAACCGACTGAGCCACCCAGGTGCCCCTTAATAGTTCATATTAATTGCAAAGGAGAAAAAGGGACCTTTACAGTAGAGAAGCATAGACGACACCGCCTTAACTCAATGATTAGTCAGCACCAAAATGATGTCTACTGATAAAATACGTTGATAAAGACACGGCATCACTTATGAAATTCTCTTGCCAGAAATTCATCACCTGATTGTAATCTTGAGAAAACATCAAATACCCTCCAACATGTTACTGAAACTTCAGCTGCCTCCTTTTAAAAAAAAAATAATTTTTATTTTTTTAAAGATTATTTATTTATTTATTCATGAGAGACACACTCAGAGAGGTAGAGACACAGGCAGAGGGAGAAGCAGGCTCCATGCGGGGAGCCCAATGCGGGACTCGATCCCAGGACCCCCAGGATCATGCCCTGAGCCAAAGGCAGACAGACGCTCAACCACTGAGTCACCCAGGTGCCCCAGCTGCCTCCATTTCGACCTCAGACTTTCTAGTTGGGTTCTTCCCACTTTGTCTCTTGGCTCAAGCAGAAGACATTGCAGGCAAAGCAGGCCCTGATGGGAACCGAAACTACCCTCTCAAGCAACCAGGGCCGCCCTGAGCCAGCGAGCCCCTGCCTGTGACTGACCCCAGGACCATGATGGACTTGACCTTCACGGTCCCACCTGCAGGCACCCACCTGCCCGTGCCCCACATTCTCCTTCTCTAAACCTGGACGTACGTCTGGCACTCTGGACACGGTCTCCGAGACCCTAGTCCACTCTCTTCCCGGCTATTGGTCTCATTGAAATACATTCCTTTCTCATTTCACCACCACCGTCTCTCGGCCTTTGGATTTTGTCAGCGGTGGCCGGTGGCCAAATCTGGTCTGCGTGGGACCCTTGGCCAGGTGCTGTCACACGCCTGCGCCCCGGCTCCGTTGCTGCACAGCGGCCCTGTATTCGTCCACAATGCCAATGCCACTAAAGACCAGAGGAGGCCAGAACTCCTCCAGATTAAAGGTGACAAAAAAGACAGGACAGTAAAATATAATGTGTGATCCTGGCTGGGGGTCTGGGATTGGGGGGGGGGGCGCCTATTACAAACTGTCCCCGAGTAGGGCTGCTGTAGCCGGCAGGTCCTCTCCAGAGGCCTCTCACTGGGTCCTCGGCCGCCGCCTGCCGAGGAGGACACACACCTTGCACACACCTTGACCACATGCACAGCATCTGGCCACTGCTGAGACCAGACTTCCGGCTCACTGTGGGTTGAGTCTTCGGACTGTGCACCTGCAAGAACGCACCTGCCAGCCCAGAAGTGGTTGGAGGTGGGCCGCTAGTGGTCGCAGGCATCAGAAGCCAACAAATGTTCCATAGCCAGAGGAGTTTGGTTGGCACTCCCACCCCCGCCCAATTCTATAAAATACAGCCTCAAAAACTCACACACACACACACACACACCCGTCTGCCTTGCACATTTTCTTGAGATCCCACATTGACAGGGGAAGGGGAGCAGAACTTGTCATCCCAAAATATGCCTCTTTGGTGGAAGGGTTGCCTTGAGTTGGTTGTTTTTAAGGAACAGCAGACACAGAAGCTCTGAAAATGGAACAGAAGTTATCCTTTTGTAAGAACATTTACATCTATAAGGGAAATCTCCATTTGTAAGGGTGACTGTCCCTCACTGTACAGGGAAGAAAGGGATGAGCAAATCTCTAGTAACTTCTACTAATGGAGGAGGCACCGACCAATCTGCATGGAGCCTGAACCTTGCTTTCTGCGCTTTGCCGGGTAACCTCCTATCCCTGGCACCCTACCCCCAATGTCTTTGTTTTGTCTTCAGCTGAAGATGACATGGAAGGTGGGGACCTGGGCCCTTTCTGAGAGTCTCTCCCACGGATGTATGCAGAACGTATACATATTATTGAACTTCTGGTTTTTTTTCTCTCTTGTTAGTTTGTCTTTTTATTATAGGAGCGTCTCAGCCAAGATCCCAGCAGGAGAGGGAAAATGATTTTTCCTCCTTCACAAAAGGAGGGAAAGAGAGCTGCTGACCTCAGTACTAACTGCTCCAGCTTTGACCAGGAGATGAACTGTGCTTGGAAGCTTAAAATTCAAAGGGTGATCGCATTTATCCCAAGACGCGTGCAGTAGCAGCCTAAGAAAATCAGATATGAGACACAGAGACTAGAGATCCAATACATGGATTATTGATGTGTCCGAAAGAAAATTCCAGAACAAGTGGAAGATAAAGGATATTTGGAGGGATCCCTGGGTGGCACAGCGGTTTAGCGCCTGCCTTTGGCCCAGGGCGCGATCCTGGAGACCTGGGATCGAATCCCACTTCGGGCTCCTGGTGCATGGAGCCTGCTTCTCCCTCTGCCTATGTCTCTGCCTCTCTCTCTCTCTCTGTGACTATCATAAATAAATTAAAAAAAATTTTAAAAAAGGATATTTGGAGAAAAGAATACAATTTTCTCAAGTCGAAGGAAAAAGTTTCATCTCCAGATGGCAAGACTGTATCATAGTCAAAGCAAAATGGACTAAAGTTGTTCGATATCTGAAGGTGAGCAGCTAATGGTTTAATTTCAAAGATAAAGAATGACGTAGATTTTTGGTAAAAAAAAAAAAGGTTGCCTACAGAGTACGAAATCAGGCTTCTCCTGAGTGTCACAGAGCAACAGGGAGACAGGAAAACAGAAGGGACCCTGTGGGAAAAAAAACAAAAAACAAAAACCCTGCCTTTTTGCTCCTTTTCCTGCTTCTGGTCTGGCTAGGACCCGCACCCAGGCCTTACACGTGCCTTAACGTACGTCCTCCTTGTAAAGGTCAAGGAGTTAACGATTTCTCTGGAGTCTTCCAGCACAATCGATAACATCTGAGGGGTGACTGGGCGGGTTGTCACGAACAGTTCCCAAGACCACTGACTCCAGAACCTTGATGCCAAGACCCCTGGCTCCAGGGCCCAAGTGACTTACGGGAGGACACTAGAGCCCTTGTCCTTGTTTGACCAGTTCCTGGATGCCTGAGAGGACTCGCACCCCAGACCATCGTCTTCAATAAAACCCCAAACTCTCGAGGAAAGACGAGACTCACTCTCCTTCCTTCTGAGTCTCTGAGCCACTGGGTCTGTACGTGCACTCTCTCTACGTCTCCAATAAACTCTGTTCGCACTTCCTCTGGGCTCGTGTTTGATTTCTATCCTGCACGTGGCCAGGGACCCTCTTGGCTGGTCCTGTGGGACCCCCTCTGGGTCCTTGGACCCAACTAGCCTGTATCAGCAGGATACACAAGACAGAATGTATAATATTTTGAAGGGGAAGGCTGTGTGTGAGACACTAATCCCGTATCAAGTCATGTGCAAAAGCCATCAAAATCATTCTCATTTATATATGACCTCTAAAGATTCCACCCTTGGTGTGCCCACCTGGCTCAGTCGGTAGAGTGTGCAACTCTTGATCTCAGGGTCGTGAGCTTGAGCCCCACATTGGGTGTACAGATTACTTAAAAATATTTTTTGCGGGGTGAGGGCCTAGGTGGCATAGTTGGTTAAGTGTCTGACTCTTGGTTTCGGCTCAGGTCTGATCTCAGGGTTATGAGATCGAGTCCCACGAAGTGCTCCGAACTCAGCGCAGTCTACTTGAGTTTCTCTGTCCCTCCCTCTGCCTCTCCCCCCTGCTCTCTTTCTCTCTCAAATAAATAAATAAATCTTTTAAAACAATTTTTTTTAAATCATAAAAAACAAGACTCCACCCTAAGAAAATTCACTCACAGATGTACCCTGTAAATGACTGAGTGTTTAATATAGATAAAGACTTGTGAAGTAGAAGTGCATGGTATTAGTCCTGATGGTGAGCATGAAAATTAATTAAATTATAAAGTCTGATAATTATTGTAAATATGGTTTAAAAGCACAGAAATGTTTCTATTTTTAAAAAATTTTTAAAGGGATTTTTCCCCTTCTTTTATTTTTTAAGATTTCATTTATTGGGACACCTGGGTGGCTCAACAGGTGAGTCTGCCTTCGGTTCAGGCTGTGATCCCAGGACCCCAGGATGGAGTCCCACATCGGGCTCCCTGCGAGGAGCCTGCTTCTCCCGAGGCCTGTGTCTCTGCCTCTCTCTCTCTGTGTTTCTCATGAATAAATAAATAAAATCTTTTTAAAAATTATTCATTTGACAGAAAGAGAGAGCACAAACGGGGAGCTGCAGGCATGGGGAGAGGAAGAAGCAGACTCCCGCTGAGCAGGGAGCCTGATGCGGGACTCAACTTCAGGACTCTGGGATCATGACCTGAGCCAAAGGCAGACGCTTAACCGACTGAGCCACCCAGGTGCCCCAACAAAAATGTTTTTAAAACTTCAACTTTAGGGACGTTTGGTAGGTAACTCCTGATCCTGAAAGACAAATGACTTACCCGCTTGAGTGTCTGGTTTTCATAGTTTGAGTTTCCCTAAGCTGATCGATCACATGTGGAAATGTGATTAATGTGCCCACTTCTATCCCACGCTGTAATGTAAGAAAACATAAATTCTTCAGGGCTGTCACTGGTTTATTATTTTTTAAGGCTTTATTTTTAAGTAATCTCTACACCCAACACGGGTTCTGACTCATGACCCAGAGATCAAGAGTCAAGCCCTCTACCATCTAAGCCAGCAGAGTGCCCCATGGCTGTCAGTGTTTTCCACAGGGAAGTCCAGTTAAACTATACTGAAATTGGGATTCTGGCAAAGAGGTGGCCCCTGGGAGGAAAGAGAAGTCCCAGCATCCCTGAGATGCTGAGATTTGTTCTCTGTGAACAGGAGCTGAATTCTTACCAGCCCATTCCCTCCCTCAAAAATATTTAGTTCCCGCAAGCCTAGGCAGGGTTCTTGGGTAGAGATGAGAGTGATTGCTTTATTGGCTCTGCCCCTCCATGGCTGCATAATTATACCCTTTACTCGTGAAGGAAGTGATTGTGTAAACACATTACATGTCATTACCGAAAATCGCAACGTGCCTACTTCCTGGCCGCCCAGCTCAGTACCTAAATTACCCACTCAGCCAAGGAGAGGGTAGAGGACTAGATCCAAGGAAGAGAACTGGTTAGCACAATAGGAATGCTTGTAGAAACTTTTGTTTGGGATTAAAATGCTTCTAAAATATATGAGGGGTGAGGCACCTGGGTACTTCAGTCCGTTGAGCGCCTGCCTTCGGCTCAGGTCATGATCTCGGGGTCCTGGGATGGAGCCCCACGTCGGGCTCCCTGCTCAGCGGGGAGTCGGCTTCTCCCTTTCCTTCTGCTCCTCCTCCCACTCGTGCTCCCTCTTTCTATCTCTAGCTCGAATAAATAAATGAAATCTTTAAAAAACTAAAACTAAAAAATAAAATACACGAGGGGCACTTAAAGTGCATACATGATTCCAATATGCCAGCAGCATAATGATCTTCATTTGTTTGGAGTTCTTTCAAACTTTTATCCATATGGTCATATTGTTTCTAACGTCCATCAAAGTGTATATCTTATATATTTATACATTTTGTACATTATACAGCATTATTTTAGAAAGTCTTTCTCTTGGTTTTACATTTTTATCATAAAATTTTTAATAGCCATATACCATCCCCATTTTATGTCTACATAATATATATACTTTATTTAACCATTTCCTTATTATTGGCTGCAAATGTTAGGTTTTTTGAAATTATGAATAACTTTGCTGTAAATATCTTCATACATATGGATTTTTCTCCTTTTGAATTTTCATATTTCCTCAATTAAATTGATGTTGTATCTTAAAATTGATACTATCTTAAGAATTGGAGAAATACAATAATTCTATAATATAAAAATCAGAGTAGAGGGTTTACTGAGTCAAAACAGATTTATGATACTTGATATATGTATCAAAATGTCCTCTAAAAAGATTTTACCAATAACATGCAAAATATATGTGTGTTACTATTTTCCTACAGCTTTGTCAGCATATGACATTTGACTTTTCTGTTGACTTTTTGTAGTCGTAAGTAGATGCAAATTGTTTCTTCATTATTATTTGAATTTTAATATATTTAGCTATTCTAGTAATAAGACGTACCATCTTGCTTCTTGGCTCTTCCCTTTCCACGTTGTTTCATCAGTTTTGCTGTCATATGCAAAATTGGAAGAAGGCAATGATTCCTTTACAGAATCATAGAATTTTTAAGCTAGAATCCTTAGGGATCATCTGGTCAGAGCTCTCGTTTTACATATGATTAGATAAAAAAACCAATGAGATTCAAATTGCTCCAGATTTTGCAGCTAGGAAGTGGCAGGGCTAAAACTTGCGATCCAACTTCTAGACCTTTCCACTGGACATACTGCCTCTCTGATGTAAATTCTATTTGAATGCTAATGACATATCTATCAGTCCTTGACATTTAGGCTGGGCAGTATTAAACTTAGGCTTAAAATATTACTAATTCTTGCTAAATAAATTAGTCAACAATTAGTTCGTAGGGTCTTAGAAATAAGATTTAGATCCAAACATGAAAGAAAATGGACTATATCTGAATACATTGCACAAAACTTTAAGTACCCATCATGCACTCCCTGGAATCGGCTTATGTAATAAAGTCTGAGTTAGATAAGTCCAGTAATTCACATTGGTCGGTGATTAAGCCCTCTGAGGAACTGAATCACCATGCTCTTGAATTTTTCTCACTGTTCAGTCTCATTGCTATTAAATATTGATGCTGTGCTTTCTTTCCCAAACCAAATCAGCACTCAAACTTTATATCTGAAGAATGGCGTGTTTTTATCCCATCTACTTTATCATTTATTTTTGATCTTTCATGGTTTTATGCAATGTTCCAACCATTTTTAACCCAAGTCTCAGGCTTCATCAGTCTGCAACAACAATATTAAGTCACACTTCTGTCTCACACCCAAAGTGTACTATGAGCTCAAGTCAGCAAAAACTGCTGGAAACTGGCCCTCCTCAAATTGTTTTTTCAGCCACTTCTGAGGTCCTCAGCATATTGCTTCATAAATACCCAGGAGCAGTCACCATCTTTTATCCCTGCCTCTTTGTCTTTCTTCTGGACAGTATGCTGCTGGGCACCGCTGTCCCTCCCCGGCGACCACAGTTGATCCACCCCCGCTGTGGTCTCAAAGCAAGGTTAGTCCTCTAAATTCCTCATATCTAAACTGTGATGAAACTGTACTTTTAAAAAGCCATGTCAGGGGCACCTGGGTGGCTCAGTTGGTTCGGCATTCACCTCTTGATTTGGGCTCAAGGCATCATCTAGGGTGGTGAGATCGAGTCCTGAGCAGGGCTTTGCACTCAGCAGGGAGTCTGCTTCTCTCCCTCTGCCCCTTCTCTCTCTAAACAAACAAATAAACCTTTAAAAATAAATAGACTTGGGACACCTGGGTGGCTCATTGGTTGAGCATCTGCCTTCGGCTCAGGTCGTGATCCCAGGGTCCTGGAATGGAGTTCCGCATCAGGGTTCCTGCGGGGAGCCTGCTCCTCCCTCTGCCTATGTCTCTGCGTCTCTCTCTGTGTCTCTCACGAATAATAAATAAAATCTTTAAAACAATAAAAATAGGGATTCCCTGGGTGGCTCAGTGGTTGAGCGTCTGCCTTCAGCTCAGGGTGTGATCCTGGGGTCCCAGGATCCAGTCCCGCCTCGGGTTCCCTGCAGGGAGCCTGCTTCTCCCTCTGCCTGTGTCTCTGCCCACCACTCCCTCCCCCGTGTATAATAAATAAATAAATAAATAAATAAATAAATAAATAAATAAAATCTTTTTAAAAAATAAAATAAATTTAAAAAACAATAAAAATAAACTTTAAAAATTAAAAATTAAAAAGCCATGTCTTGAGGGCTCCAGGAAAAAGAAACTTAAAACAGAGACTAACTCATCCAGGAGAAGTAGCTGTCTTTAGAGATGACAAGTCCAAACTCAAACCCTGAAGACTTGCCTAATCCCCAGCAGTCCCTCATGTGGCAGGGAGATGGCTCAAAGAGAAATCGGCAACTCCCAGTGTTGCCCTAGCTCGGAGTTCAGGTCCCATTGCCCATCACCTTAGAGAAAGAGGAAACTCTCCAGATTTTCTCAAGCTCTGGTCTGGCTTTATTTTCCTGCCCTAGAATTATCTTCTCTCAGAATGACTGGCAAGGAGAATACCCATTCATTCCCTTTGGCAGCGCTGAGGAGGCAGGGAGGTGATGGAGAGCCTATACCCACCCTAGGGTGGGATCTGGGCGTTAGAGCTTAAGCAAGATAACTGTGATAGTAGGCAGTGTATTTTCTGAAGTCTGGCTTACGCAGTCTTAAGATGACTACATTTTGGGGGAAAATGTGTTATTCAGTGTGAAACTGGATTTTCTAGAATATATAGGGCACTTCTCGGGGTTATCCAATTCGTGGGCGCTATTTTACAACTCTGCAAATTGTTGATGGCAACTGACATCAATGCAAAATACTTGTTTATGAACATCAAATTCTGTCCTGCCTGGTAGAGGGGTAGAGGTTCAACTGACTTCTCCCTTCTACTGTGGAAGAAACCAGTTTTATCTCAATTGACATATTCATTTCACTATTCCTCATCTATAATTCATATTCTGCATTGATTCTACGTCTGATCACCAACTAATGATTTTAATTCCAGTTCTTTTTTTTTTTTTTTAAGATTTTACTTATTTATTTGTGAGAGACTCACAGAGAGGCAGAGACACAGGCAGAGGGAGAAGCAGGCTCCCCGTAGGGAGCCCGATGTGGGACTTGATCCCAGGACCCCGGGATCACGGCCTGAGCTGAAGGCAGATGCTCAATCGCTGAGCCACCCAGGCACCCAATTCCAGTTCTGATGTGTGTAAGGTGGGGGTTTCTACACCCCTAAGCAATTCTCTAACACCAACTGGTGTCCTGCAGTTCAATTTAATTTTGACCCTATCTACCCAGAGAGAGTGTGTGAGATCCCACAGGTTAAGGATTCAGTTATACAAGACTACCTCCCTTCCCAACTTCAAACACCAATGGCAAGTCACGTATGCTTGTCATGTGTGCTTCTGACCAAGCATAGATTGGTGGTTCCAAAGACCTCGTCCGTGGATTCAATTAATTTGCTAGAGCAGATTACAGAAATCAGCTCCCAGAAATATTTTCCTTTCTGGATCACTGGTCGATTATGAAAGGATATAACTCAGGAACAGTCAGATGGAAGAGATGCAGAGGGCAAGGCGTGGGGAAAGGGCCCAGAGCTTCCATGCCCTCTCCAAGTGCTGCTCTCCCCAATCTCCAAGTGTTCACCAATTCAGAAGCTCTCTGAATCCCAGCCTTTTTTGTTCTTTTATGGAGGCTTCATTACATAGGCACGATTGATTAAATCATTGACTGTTGGTGATTGGGTCAACCTCCAGCCCCTCTGCCAGCTTGGAGCTTAGGCGGGCAAGGACCAACATTTCCAACACTCCAATCTACTTGGTTGGTTCCCTTTGGCAACACCCCTCTCCCTCTGTAGATGCTTTCCAAGAGTCATCTCATTAACATAAACTTAGGTGTGGTGGAAAGGAGTTGTTAGCAACTATCCAGACACCTTTTTATAGCTCTGATCACTTAGGACATGCCCAGGGTTTTTGGAACCCTGTGCCACAAAGAGACAAAGACCAAATATATATTTATTATAAATCACAATATCACAATGACTGTATCTGCTCTTTGGATTCTCCTTGGAACTGGCCATAATACCTTAGCATTTCCCCCATCAATGAGTAAGATCTTTAGTACATGTTCATTTTTATATCTGTATGAGAGTCATGATTTTAAAAAATTATCTTTTAACACCACATATGGGATCTTAAAACACAGTTTTTGCTAACTCAAATCTAGTTCAGTTGCTTGTTATATTTTTCTATCAATATGAAGAATAGAGATCAAGTCTGTGGATCCCCCCTCCCACCCCCGCATAATATTCACACACAATACATATGCATCTACACACAACTCCCAAAAATAAGCAATAATTTTTAGCCATATAAAACAGTCCAAAATTCACATTCAAGGAGAAAATACTTTCTAACATAATACACTTTCTAATGTGATCCACCAAGCAGAACACCTGCTGTCTCAGCTTGAAGGATCTTTCCTTGGGGTTATTTCCCCATATCCAGAAATTCTTCAAGAATGTTGAGTACTTAGCTTTCATCTGTATCAGGGTTTGTCAACCTCAGCACTGTTGACATTTTGGACTGGATAATTCTTTGTCGTGGGGCTATCCTATGTATTGAAGGCTGTTTAGCCACACCCGTGACTGCTACCCACCAGATGCCAGCGGCAGCCCACCTCCAATTGTGACAACCCAAACTCTCCAGACGTGGCCAAATTTCACTGGAGGGGGGAGGGCGTGGGCATTGCACAATCATCCCCAGCTGAGAACCACTGGTTCATTTGACTAAAAGTCTCTCAAATGGTTCCTTCTAGAGTAAAGGGAGGATCTGCTCAAAGATAAGTGAGTGAACCCAGCTGATAGGTATCAGCATGGATTGGTCTCAGTAATGGTGTTGAGTGAACACAGAAGGTTGCAGAATGCTTTGCACAGCGTGATACTATTTATGTCAATCTTAAAATCAGAGAGCCTCATAATGTGTGTTGCTTATAGAAACCTGCATCTGGAGTAAAAGTATAAAACCATGTCTATGAAGAATACACAGCAGTTTAACGAGTATGGTCGCCACTGGGAAAAAGGGAGACACTAGGACAGGTTAGGATTACAAAAGAAAATTGAATCGTGTCTGCAATGCTTTGCTTATTTTTAAAAAGAGATCTAAAACAAATAACTGCGAAATGTTATCATTTTTTCGTTCCAGCTAGTGCATGTATGGATATTATGTTACTCTCCAAACTCCTGTGTTTTTATAAATGTATAATAAAATATTTAAAAATACAGTTTAAATTTCACATAATGTTCTTTGAAGCCACGTGCTATTAGTTTTTCAATCATCTACTGTTTTACATTATTCATACTGCTGCTTGCCTCCATCATTACAGGTAGCTGCGAGCTGGCAGGGTGTAGAGAGCAATTTTCCAGCTCCGATGCTCACGACAACCATGATACTAGTGCTCTCACCTTAGATTTGTGGAGTGCTTTATGTTTTCCCAGCCCTCTTCCATCCATCTTCTTATTTTATATTCACAACTTCTATCGCCGTCCATCTTACTCTGGGCTACGTTCACCATGGACATATACAAAAAAGGCTTCTATGAAAGCTTTCTCTTCGGCGACTACAGTAGTTTGGTTATCCCAGGAGAGCCAGCTCTGAGCCAGGGATCCTGCTGGAGAGCTGATCCCAGGAAGCACCCCTAAGGGAAGTGAGGCAGGGCCACGAAGGAAGATGCTGAATGGCACACCAGAGGGCAGGTAACGGATGAGGACAATTGGGGCAAAATCTGTAGGGGAGCTTTGAGAAACGCTTTAGAACGTGTCTCAGAGTGCTCTCTGCTGAGAAGCAAGTCGTATGGGTGATTTTTCCTCCAGCTCCCATCTGTTACTGACTGAGGGCTGCTCCCAGGGATGTTGGCTTTCCCTCACTTCTGACCGGACCCACTCTGGGCTCAAGCAGAAGCTCTCAGATATAGAAGCACAGGCTCTGACGAATGGATACCACTGGCATGTCCCAGAACTCTGAGCGCTGGGAGGTTGTGGGCAGAGCCCTCAACACCTCTGCTACGATACCTTTCTACAAGCGCGTCCTGTATTTCCGTGGGTGTCTTATGTTACAGCTTACACGGCATTTTCACAAATATCACGTTAAATCCTATGAGGAAGAGCGTATTCTGATTTGTAATTACAAAGCTCAGCTGAATTGATTTACTTCCAGAGACTTGAAAGTATGTTTTTTGTCTCCAAGTCCAATACTCTTTAAATTGCATGGCTGGTGTCTCCCCGTACCAGGGATTAGTGAACTATGGTCTCCTGTCACCTGGCTTTTTTCAATAAAGTTTTATTAGAACACCAACACACCCATTTGTTTCCACATTGTCTACCTAGTGTTCCTGCCACAAGAATGACAGAATCGAGCAGTTGCAACAGAGGTCTGCAAAGCCAAATGTAGTTAGGATCTGGCTTTTTACGAGAAAAGTTTGCCAACCCCTGGTCTATGCCATAAGACTAGGAGAAAAATTCTCTTTTCAAGAGTTTTGAGAGCTGCTAGCATGAACAAGTTAGTAAGAAGGAAATGTGAATTATTACTCATTGAAATCCCATTTTTACAAAGTAGGTTATGAGCAAAATGGTATTTTTTTTTTATAAATTTTATTTATTTATTCATGAGAGACACAGAGAGAGAGAGGCAGAGACACAGGCAGAGGGAGAAGCAGGCTCCATGGAGGGAGCCCGATGTGGGACTCGATCCCAGGTCTCCAGGATCATGCCCTGGGCTGAAGGCGGCACTAAATTGCTGAGCCAGTGGGGCTGCCCGCAAAATGGTATTCTTAAGGACCTTTTTCCTAAGAACAAATATTGGTCATTTGCCCCCCCGCCAAATATCAAGATCCAAGGAGAACCTTGAGGCAGCCTCATCTCTACTATGGAATAAATTTGCAAACACCTAGTTCAGACAGAGAAAATTGTAATCCTCTATTGTGCCAAACCCCAACTCATTAAAAGTGGTGTTGATGATGCAACACTGTGTTCAAGCTTAGTGAAAGAGAGGGCCATAATTGTTGAGCAATGTCTACAGCGCCCAGAGGGGGGAACAGTGGGGGCCAACATTAAATGCAAAAAAATACGCCCAGCCACCTGTCATGGGATGAAGGGAGGAAAGAACAAGAGGCTAGAGGAGGCTAGAGTAGACAGTCATGGCATACTGCCCTTCCTGCGATTCCGGGGAGATAAGGAAGGCTGATGAAAGAGACATATACACCAAGTGGGAAAAACGGAACTGATGGCTCTGGCTCCTAGTACTAGTGGTAGGCTTGGAAGGAGTCTGAAATTGGCAGGCTTTTTCCCTTCTTTTTTTTTTTTTTTTTTAATTTATAGACTTTATTTTTTAGAATTTAGTTTTAGGTTTACAGAAAGATTGAGCCAATAGTACAGAGAGTTCCCACATACCCCCACCTCCCTCACCCACACACAGTTCCCCTCATTAACATCTTGTGTTGGTGGGGTACATTTGTTAACAATTAATGAACCAATATTGACACATGGTCATTAACTAAAGTCTCTATCTTACATTAGGGTTCACTCTTTGTGTCGTACGTTTTATGGATTTGGACAAATGCATAATGTCATGTACCCACAGTCACAGTGTTGTGTAAAATAGTTTCACTGCCCTGCAATTTTCGTGTTTCACCTGCTTACACTCCCCCTTCCCCCACCCCCACCCCCCACCTCCCATGTGGATCCCCTGATCCTTCAACTGACTGATAGAGTTCCCTTTTCTGGAATGTCATGGTTGGAGTCATATAGTATGTAGTGTTTTTTTGACTAGGTCTTTTTCTTTTTCTTTTTCTTTTTTTAATATTTTGTTTATTTATTTGAGAGAGAGAGCACAAGCAGGGGGAGTAGGAGAGGGAGACTCAGACTCCTTGCTGAGCAGGGAGCCTGATGCAGGGCTTGTCTCAGGCCCTGGGCTCATGACCTGAGCCAAAGGCAGACACAACCACTGAGCCACCCAGGCACCCAGACTGGGTCTTTTCACTTAGCAATATGCATTTAAGGCTCCTACATGTCTTTTCATGACTTGACAGCTCATTTTGTAGTCAGCAAGTAATATTCCATTATATGGATATGCTAAATTTTATTTATCCATTCACCTTTTGAAAGATATCTTGGTTGGTTGCTTCCAGTATTTGGCAATCCAATTACCTATTTCTTCTTGTGTAAATTTTGGTAGATTGTGTCTTTCAAGGAATCTGTCCATTTTACCTAAGTTATCAAACTTGTGGGCATAGCATTGCTCATAATATTCCTTCATTATCTTTTTTTAATGTCCATGGGATCAGTGATGATGGCCCTCTTTCATTTCTTTTATTACTAATTTGTTTCTTCTCTCTTTTTGTCTCGATTAGCCTGGTTAGGGGTTTATCAATTTTATTGGTTTCTTCAAAGAAACAACTTCTGGTTTTGCGGGTAATTTTGAATTGGTTTCCTGTGTTCAAGTTCATTAATTTCTGCTGCAATGTTTACTATTTCTTTTCTTGTGCTTGCTTTAGGTTTATAGTGCTCTTCTTTCTTGAGTTCCCTAAAGTGGATTTTAGATCTTTCTTTCCTAATATGTGCATTCAATGCTATAAATTTCTAAGTACTGCTTTTGCTGCATCTTCCATATTTTCATAAGTTGTATTTTCATTTAGTTCAAAATATTTTAAAATTTTGGGGTACCTGAGTGGCTCAGTCAGTTGTGCATCAGATTCTTGGTTTGGGGTCAGGTCATGATCTTGGGGTCCTGGGATGGAGAGCTTTGAGTCTGGCTCCCTTCTCTGTGGGGAGTCTGCTTCTCCCTCTGCCACTCCCTCCCACTCATGCACACACTCTTTCTCTAAAATAAAGAAATCTTAAAAAATTTTTAAAAATTTCTCTTGATAATTCTTTAACACATATATTATTTACAGGTGTGTTGTATGTCTTCCTACAGGGGAGAGACATACAGAGAGAGATAGAGAGAGAAGCAGAGACATAGGCAGAGGGAGAAGCAGGCTCCCTGTAGGGAGCCCGATGCAGGACTCGATCTCAGGACCCTGGGATCACACCCTCAGCCCAAGGCAGACGCTCAACTGCTGAGCCACCCAGACATCCCAAAATAAATAAAATCTTTAAAAAAACCCAAAAGTCCACTGTGATTTGAGAACACACATTATTTATTCAAGTGGCTAAATCCATAACTATATCTTTCTAAATTAATTCTGTTTTGTTATGACCTATTTTTAGACTTCCATTTGTAGTTTTATTGGTCAGATGACTTAAATTTTAAAAATATGCTTTTGATTTTTCTTTTTTTTCCTTCAACCCTTTGGTTCTCAACTAGGGGCAATTTCATCCCCAAGGAGCCATTTGGTAATGTCTGCATACATTTCTAGTTGACATAATTGGATTGGGGAGGGGGGTGCTACTTGTCTCTTGTGGGTAGAGGCTAAAGATCCTACTAAACATTTATGATGCATAGAACAGTTTCCCACAACAAAGATTTATCTACAAAAAAATTATCTAGTCCAAGATATTAATAGTACTGAGGTAGAAGAACCCTGCCATAATCTGAGACATCAGCCACCGTGGCTATATATATACAGATCTCACATATCTTTTCCTCTCCCTACAATACTATTCATGGATATTTTTGTAGGTTAGTTTATCCTTTCTAAAGTGTAGAAGTCACTTTTATTTTTTTTAAATATTTATTTATTTATTTGAGAGACAGCATGTGCATGAGTGCACATGTGCAAGCGGGTGTTGGGTCAGAGGAAGAGGGAGACAGAGAATCTCAAGCAGACTCCCTGCTGAGTGGAGCCTGACTTGCGGCTCATCTTAGGACCCTGAGATCAGGACCTGAGCCCTAACTGAATCAGGTGCTTAACTGATTGAGTCACCCAGGTGCCCCATAAAGGCCACTTTTGGGCAGCAGGCTTGAGCCATGGAAACCTGAACAAGGCAAAAGGGCCCACAGTGACCACCAAGCTCAATACAAACAGGCTCATTAGGTGACCCACCTCAAGATAACCATAGGCCCTAGCTGACCAATGGCTACTTACAACCAGGCACAGTTCCTAAGATTACCCAAAAAAGGGAAAATTCCTGAAATTCCCCCAAACTCCCTCACTGTGCCCTTTAACTATAGCCTCTCACCACTGACACCTCCTGGCAGACAGTGTCTCTCCTCTGCTGTCCTTCTCACTGCCCCCTTGCTGTGTAATCAATAAACTTCTATCTCCTTTGTTTTGCCTCTGGTGAATTCTTTCACTGCTTATACCACTGGCCTCCCCCGACCTTCAATCAGGGATGCCCCACACAAAGTTTTTTGTTTTTTTTGTTTTTTTTTTTTTTTTTTTAAGATTTCATTTATTTATTCATTTGAGAGAGAGAGAGAGAGAGAGAGAGCAAGCAGTGGAGGGCTGGGTGAGGAGCAGAGGGAGAGGGACAAGCAGACTCCACATCCAGCATGGTACCTGACACAGAGTTCGATCCCATGACCCCAAGATCATGACCAGAGCCTGAATCAGGAGTCCATTGCTTAACCGACAGAGCCACCCAGGTGCTCCACATAAAATATGTTAATGGTTGTGAAAGGCTTCATCATCTGACTCCTTCATATAGTTAACCTTTGTCTTTGATGTGGAACAACATTTCTCTGTATAAAAAAACCCAAAAACCGAAAAGAGAACAAAAGTGCCTGAATAGCGCCCAACAGCAGACTTCAACAACAAAACCAATACCACCTCCAACACAAGAGATAAACAAATCTTTGACTTTCCATTATATATCATGAGAAAGTTAATCTATAAATCAGGACCCACAAGCTGGAGGCTGCCCCAGTGGCCCGGCCAAGCTACAAAGCTAAACCTAAGGCAGCCTGCGCCTACGGGAGTGCTTGTCAGGGAAACCTAACGTGGACTGGTCACAATCCTCTGATGGCTTTAGCTAGCTTCCCTTACCCTAGGAAATAGGACCTGCTAGCCTTACAAGAAAATCCTTGGGCTCCTAGCCAGTCGTGCCCTGTTTCTGCGTTGGCTCTCCTAACTCTTTATAAAACTTTCCCTTGCCCCAAACCTTCCCCTCCAAGAGTGCTTCACTGCTGGTGAGGCACTGTACTCCCCCAATCCATGGATTGTTTTCCCTTGAATAAAGGACATGAAACTGGTTACTAAATTGTTGTTTTTTTCATGTGACATCAACAATGCTGGCTTTTATAAATACCTGTTAAATGACATACAAATCTGTGTATATGGATGTTGACATTTTTCGCTGTGCCCAGAAAATCTGATTGTTTGGTGTCTGCTTATAAAAAAGGAAGAAGACAGTGAAGTTAAATACTCAGAATTCATAAATAGCATAGCTATTAGAAGGGGCAGGCAATCTTCTGTATGTGTGTGTGTGTGTGTGTGTGTGTGTGATTTTTCTTGATCTTTTAAAATTGTGATCACACAATATTGTGATTTATCAAAATTATATTTGGTGACTCAGATGATCAAAATTTATTTTACATATATTTTTGGTTTTCATCCGTGGTTAATGGCTCACAGCTCCTAAAACCCTAGGTTGGCATTTCCTGGGTGGTAAGAGCAAAGGGAGATTCTTTTGTTTTAATATTTGGTCTCCTGTCCTCAGTTCTGAAATCCCTGCAGAGCCATAAAGGTGTAATGTGTATGTGTTTATTCATACCCAACTCCTTTCCACCACAATTGGGTTTATATTAATGAGGTGAGTTTTGCAAAGTGCCTAAGGGTGGGAGCTGGGAATCAACCTTGCTTCAAGGGTTGAAACCTTCAGTCCCACCCCCTGATCTCCAGGAGGAGGAGGGGGCTGGAGGTTGAATCAATCACCAGTGGTCAGTGATTCAATTAATCAGGCCTGCATAATGAAGCCTCCATGATAACCAGAGGAGGGCTGTTGGAGAGCTTCCAGGGTGGTGAGCTCTCGGAGATTTGGGGAGAATGGCACGCTCGGAGAGGGCTTGGAAGCCCCTCACCCTTTCCCCACACCCTGCCCTCTGCCTCTCTACCATCTAGCTGTTGATGAGTTATATCCTTTTATGATGAACCAGTAATCTAGTAAGTAAAACATTTCTCAGTTCTATGGCTGCTCCAGCAACTTAACCAAACCCAAGGAGGGAGTGGTGGGGACATCTGATTTCTAAGTGGGTTTGTCAAAAGTGTAGAGGCCGCCTTTGGGCAGCAGGCTTAAGCAATGGAGACCTGAGTAAGGTGAAAGTTCCCAGCACAGGGCTAAATGCAAACAGGCTCAGTAAGCTGCCCACCTTGACATACCCATAGGCCCTCGCTGACCAATGGGCTACTTACAACCAGGCACAATTACCAACAAAGGAAAAATTCCATAGGTTCCTATACTCCCTCACTCCACCCTGTAACTGTGGCCCCTCACCACTGCCACCTGACAGACAGTTTCTCCTCTGCTGTCGTGCCCGCTGCTCCCGAGTGGTGTATCCATTAAACTTTTCTCTCTTTTGTTCTGCCTCGGGTGAATTATTTCACCACCCATGCTCCAGGTGCCCCCATCTGATGGAGGTGGCCCACTAGAAGCACAGCTAACGGCCGAGGCTTACAACTGAAATCTGAAGGAGACAGGCTGTCTTGTGGCACTGAGGCCATAACCTGTAGAATCTGACACTATCTTTAGGCCGACGGTGTCAGAATTCAGTTGAATTTGTGGAACACCCAGCTGGTGTCTGAGAATTGGTGGTGTGGTGCAAACCTCCCCTCCACACATTGTATGGGTATTAGAACTCTCAAGTGCCAAAGTAGTACTTTTAGTATCAATCCCAGGATTTCCAAGCTCATTACATAAAATAAAATTATTAGTAGTATCCATACTAACATATGTTTCCTATAGATCATATACATAACAAATACATAGTACTGTGACTGTGTTCAGACATAATAGTCAGGACATGAGACATGGAGGGACGCCTGGGTGGCTCGGTGGTTGAGTGTCTGCCTTTGGCTCAGGGTGTGATCCTGGAGATGTGGGATGGAGTCCCACATCGGGCTCCCCGCAAAGAGCCTGCTTCTCCCTCTGCCTGTGTCTCTGCCTTTCTGTGCCTCTTCTGAATAAATAAATAAAATCTTAAAAAGAAAAAAAGACATGAGATATGTAAATTGAAGAATTAACAAAATTTAAGTATAGTTGACACATGATGTTACATTGGTTTCAGGCGTACAACATAGTGATTCGACATCTCTATGCTATACTATGCTCACCACAAGGGTAGCTACTATCTCAGAATTAATTTTAGAAGGCACCTTTCAGCATGTCCTGGGGAATGCAAGGCTGCTAAAGACAAGGGACCTTGCTGACGCAGGACGTGCCTTAGCTGGAAGCCCAAATGCCAGACTTTGCCCTCTGGTCAGCTGAAAGCAGGGCCCAGCTGTCTCCTGTGGCCAGATAGCTGTTGAGATGCAAGCTCTTCAGTTACTCTAACCAAATTGCTAATGGGTAAGACTGTAAATACATTTTCTCCACTAAAGTCAAAGTATAAAGGGAAAGCCCCCCATGAATCTGACCCTGGGGCTTTTGAACCTAAAGACCCAGTTGGTAGCCCATTATAATCCTAATGCACATCTAATTCCCTGCGAGGCAGGAAATAATTCCATGTGAATTCAACCAGTGACAGTAACAAGATCAGTACTAGCAAAGATGATCTTTTTCACCTAGAAAATGTCAGGGGTGAGGTGGATGAGAAGGAAGTTCAGGAAAGACACAGCCATCGGAACTGTAGCCAAGTGGAGCTTTCTTTTCTTTTCTTTTTTCTACCCCCCGGAATCACCATAAAATTGGCTCCCACACTGTGGACCCAAAAGGCAGAGATGTAGGGTGGTACTTCTCTCGCTTGACATTTTACTTGTTTTTCAAAAGAATAGTGACTAAGAACCTCATGAAAACTAAATATGGTTACTGATAGAAATTTAGATTGTCACCAAAAGCACAATAAGAAATTTATATGGTAAGGGAAAGATTTGCTCTGGTAAATGGGTGAGACCCAAAAAAATATATATTTTTTAAAATTTATTTTTTCGGCTAGCTCTAATTAATGTTTAGTTATTGGGTTCTTTTTTTCAGTGAATTATAAACTTTGTACACACTGAAATTATGTAAGCCCTGGTCAGCATTAATATTATATTAAGTAATTTATAATAAAAGCATTTCTCTATTTTTTTTCATTAACTAAACATTTGGGGAAAAAATTACTTTTTTAAGGATTTCCTTTATTTATTCATGAGAGACACAGAGAGAGAGAGACAGAGACATAGGCAGATTGAGAAGCAGGCTCCTCGCAGGAACCCAGTGTGGAACTCGATCTCAAGATCCCAGGATCACGCCCTGAGCCAAAGGCAGACACTCAACCACTGAGCCACCCAGGCGTCCTGGGGGAAAAATTATTATTATTATTATTTTTTTGGGGGGGGAAAAATTATTTTAAGGCCTCTGTAGCACAAGATACATTTCATCCACAAAGGTCCCATCAAATTCACTAGAAAGCAAGATTGAATTGTCATTATGCAATAGCCTCTCCCTGTTCATTTATTACTTTATTCATCAGCACATCCTGGGAAATACCTAAAAGAAAAGCCCTAATGCGTAGCATTTGCCAATTTCCATGGTGTAAATACCTCCGCCATAGCCAATTTCCAGGCCATTGAACACCGAGTTGCAAAGAAATACCAGTTAATCAACTCCCAGTAGATGATAAGGGCAGGCTTGAGCATTCTACTGCCTGTAACCAGGAGAGAAAGGAATGTTCAGGGAAGTTCAACTACTTAGAATGTTCACATTATAAAGGATGAGAGGGGAAGGCAGGGGCTGAAGCTGATAAGACAAGCAAAAGTCAGAGGATAAAGAGCCTTAAATAACTATTCAAGAGATTTGGTGACCATAACATTTGACAGATCCTCAGGTAAGAGATGATGGCGGCTCTCACCATTGTAGTGACCATAGTTTTTAAAGGAATTCAGGGAGAGAGAGAATGATGTCCCTACCCACAGTGGTGCCCATGGGATTTTGCAAATCTAGAGTGAACAATGACTGAGACCTAATCATGATAATGTCCGTGGGAGTTTGTAAATACCCAGGCAGGAAATGAGGTGGTAAACATAGAACACTACAGTTCTAGAAGAAAGAAATGATCAGTCTAAGCATGGGAGGGCTTAGTAGATACGGCTCACAGATGGTGGCCTTAATTACAGTACCGAAACTGGGGTTTCTCAAGCCTGCAGGTGGAAGCTGATGGTGTATTCCTTATTACATAGCGAACACGACATTTTGTGGCATTCCAGGTATGATGGGAAGTCTAAACAGAAGCAACCACGGGATTTTTCAGAGATCCAGTAAAGAGAAAGGAAGATGGGATTTTGCAGAGAAAGGATGATGGGATTTTGCAGGTATGCAGTCAAGAGACGGATGCACTCCTAGCCACAAGAGCGAGCGAGAAATTTTCTAAGTATCCAGGTAAGAGCTGTTGCTGTCCCTAAAAACGCGATGACCATAACATTTGAAGGTATCCAAGTAAAAAATGATGTGTAACTAATAATCGTAGTACCAACGTATTTTATAGTTACCCAGGTTAGAGATGTAGTGTCCCTTAAGATGACATTGATCTGGATAATTTGTAGATCTCCATGGAAGATAGGTTTTTTCAAAACCTAGCAGAGACCATAGGCTCCTGTAGATAACCAAGTAAAGGTGATGTGTCACAAACCACTGTGGTGACCAAGGTATTTTACAAGTATTTGAGTCAAGAACTGACGGTAAACCTCAAATAAATATGGGACTTTGAAGGTATTGTAGGGGAGGAAAACTAATCTTCCCTTTACTCTGCCAGGTTCTTGGTTGAGACTCCCCAGTAACAAAAAGACCGATTAACAAGAGAAAAACAATTTTAGATACTAGCGCACACGCGAACATATAGGAACCCCACAAAGATATGAAACGCAAGAAGGCAGCCAGGGGTTTGAGGCTTATATTCTGTCCTGAGCTAAGGAAAGGGACAGGGGCCTGGGGCTTCCAAGGGGAGGAAGGCAATTCACAGGAAGATGAGAAGAGGAAATGTATGGTAAACAGTTGGCTTTGCCATGCAGATAACTTTTTCACCTGAGAGACTTCTCCCATAATAGCTCTCTTCCTGGGACAGGCCCCCTTTCTTATATAAATTTCCCTTACAAAAGCGTAACTTCTGCTCAGCTTCCAGAGCATTTCCTGTGCCTGCAATTGCTCAAAATAATCAGTTGAAAATAATTCTTAGGCCAAAGAGGCATATTCTGCTTCAGTACCCATTAAATAATGATGGTGACTTAAACCATGGTAATGACGGTGAGATTTCCAGGTGTCCTGGTAAGAGATGATGTGTCTCTACTTATGGGTTCTCAACGTGGTTTTTTTGTAGGTTCCAGTAAAGAAGTGAAGGTGAAATTAACCACGATAGTAACCATGGGATTTGCTAGATAACAAGGCAAGAAATAATGTGTGCTTTAACCAGGTAATAGACATCATGGTATTTTGAAATTGTTCAAATAAGTTATCATGGTGTCACTCACCATGGTGCAGACCATGGGATTTTGCAGGTTGCAATAAATAAATGATGGTGAACCAAACGGAGTAAATGTTTGCTAATATCCAGGTAAGAGATGACATGGGCCTTAAACACATTAGAGACCACATGATTTCCAAATATCTAGAAAAGTCATGATGCTGTCCCAAACTCTTACATCATGTGTTTTTGTAGGTATTCAGGTAAGAAATCAATGTCCCTAACAAAAGTAGTAACCAACAGATTTTACTGTGGTTTTTTTTTTTTTTTTTTTTTAATGCAGAGATGATCTGTCTTAAAACTTAGTAGTGACAAAGATATTTGCAGGCAGCCCAGCAATATATCAAAGTCCTCACTACATTAGTACCATGGGATTTTTGCAGGTGTCTGGTGAATACATGATGGCATGTGAAACTCCAGTGCTGATTTTGGAGTTCTCCAAGTATCCAGGAAGAGTTAGCGGTTGCCCTAATGCATGGACGGATGGAATCAGCAGGGGTCCAAATGGATGAACATGTATCCCTAAGCAGGGTTTCCACCATGTGTTTTTTCAGTTCCCATGCAAGAGATGATGATCTCTTCAACTATAAGGTGGACCTTAGAACTAAAGACTCCAGGTAGAATTCGTGGTTCATGGAATTTTTTGAGGCTCGCGTAGAAGCTGTACCCCTACTTATAGTTGCCACCATGTGTTTTTGCAGGTTCTAATCAAGAGATACTGGTGAAGATCATGGAATCAGGTAAGTGATGATGTGGGCCTTAAACACAGTACAGACCATCTGGTCTTCGGAAATCTAGTACATGACGATGGTGTCCCAATATGTGTCAGTACCATGTTTTTTGCAGGTATTCAGGTTAAAAAAATGATACTGGGCAGACAAATACTAGTAACCATGAGATCTAGTTTAACCAGTTTTCTAGTGTAGAGATCATGAGTGTTTAAGCTGAGGAATGAATGAGGGATTGACAGGCATCTGGGTGAGTGAGCACAATTTTCTTCATCAGTATTGACCAGGAGATATTTACAGGTGCACAGTCAAGGGTTGATGGTGTCTGTAACAACGGTGTTAACCTTGAAGCTCTCCCAGTGTCCAGGTACCACTAATGGGTCCATAAAGAAGGCAGCGACGAAAGTTATTAGTCAGTGTCCTGGTAGGAAAAGATAGGTTCTGTGGTCTTTTTTTTTTTTTTTTTTTTTTTTAAGATTTTATTTATTTATTCGTGAGAGAAACACAGAAAGAGAGACAGAGAGGCAGAGACACAGGCAGAGGGAGAAGCAGGCTCCATGCAGGGAGCCTGATGTGGGACTCAATCCTGGGACTCCAGGATCATGTCCTGGGCCAAAGGCAGGCGCTAAACCGCTGAGCCACCCCAGTGTCCCAAAAGATAGGTTCTTAAATGAATCTGTCACAGTGTTTTCTCTGGTTTCAGTGAAGAGATCACAGAGCCCCTAACAATGGTTGTTAATGGGACTTTCCTGGTATCTAGTAAGTGATTTTGAGTCTTACACCACAGACCTTCTGCTCTTCAGACATTTAGGTAAATGATGATGGTATCCCTAACATTTGTGTTACCATGTTTTGTTTTTTGCAGATACCCGGTAAGAAATGACAGTGTTCCCACAAATACTTCTGAGAATTCGCCCTTACTGTTTACTAGTTTAGAGATAATATGTTTTGAATCCTGGTCAAGACCCAAGGATTTGCAAGTTTCCAAATAAGTTATCACAGTGTTTTTCATCTCACTATTGATTATGGGATTTTTATAGCTACCAGTCAACAGATGATGGTGTCTTGGTGGTTTTGGCCTTGATATTCTGCAAATATGCAGGTAAAATTGACGGGTCCTCTAATGCTGGTAGTTCCCATGAGATGTGGCAAGGGGTAAGTTGAAAAAGCTGTATTCCTAACTATCGTTGCCACCATGGGTTTTACAGGTTCCACTAAATGGATGCCCGTGAAATTAATAATGGCAGCGAATAGGGGACTTTGCTGGTAGTAGGAAAGAGATATTTTAGAGATCTTCAGATTTCCCAGTATCTAGGTGAGAGATGATGGTTCCAATGATACTATAACCCTATAAACAAGGGTTTGTTTTGGATTTGGGTTTTTATAGGTTTTCAAGTGAAGACTTTGCTAATATACAGGTAAGAAATGATGTGACATTTTCACATTAGAAACCTTCTGAATTTCAGGTATCTAGGTAATTAATGATGGTGATCATAACTCTAATATCCTGTTTTTTGGCAGGTATGCAGGGAAGAAGTTACTTTGCCCCACCATATTAGTAAGCATGAAATGCTACATATTCTTGTCCAGAGATGATGTGGTTTTGTTTTGTTTTTTAATACTTATAGTGACGTATCAATAAGCAGGAATCCAGGTACTTTATCATATGGCCCATCACTGTGTTATTGACCATGGGGTTTTTGCAGGTAACCTTTCAAGACAGGAAGGGGTCTTTTATTAGGCCTTAGCTTCACAGCTCTGCAAGTAACCAGGTAGCACTGATGAATAGCATATGTAGAAATGATCAAGGGAACAGGCACGCGTCCAGTTAGTACAGGACTAGTACTAGGGAAAATGGCCACAATGAGATCATGATGAGCCTAACGACACTCGTTGCTAATGGGGACATTGCTGGTATCCCGCTAAGCGACGATGTTGGGTTACACTGGAGCAGAAACCATTCAATCTTCACTAAAGAGAGTAAGCGACCTCGCGAGCTGCTTGGAGTACCAGGCATGCCTGCGCGTGGGGCCGGAAGTCATGACGTGGCGTCACAGCTCACGCTTGCGCATAATCGAGCCCCACCCCCTGCCGCCATTTTAAAATTAAAGGCCAGTGACGTGGCTGTGCAGGGTAGGAAGTTCTTCAGGGTTTGTGAGGCTCGTGCTTCAGCCCTTAAAGCCAGGGTTGAAGAGTCCTAGGGAGACATCAGTTGCTCAGTACCTAGCACATTCCTGTGCCTTCCTTTATGTCCCAACTGCCTTTTCCGTGGTGATGAGTGACTCGTGCACGTTGGGTTAGGGGAGGCATGGATGGGGGTCTGAAGGGAGGGCCAACGAGAGTAGCCTTGCGCAGCTGAGGGATACTAGACAGGAGCTGGCTTCAGGCTTGAGCTCTGCCTAAAGTGTGGCTGCGACCTACTTAGAAGAACCACTACGTAGCATCAGCAGCTTACTTGGATACTTGTGTGCAAGGTGTGGGCTAAAAGCTTTGGAAGGTGTCGCACTTAGCCCAAACAGCTCCCGGTATCAGGGTAGTTGTGAAAATGAAATCTGATTTTGTGGGATTGCGGGCCCGACAGAGGCACATGAATAAACACACCCTCCCCAATCTGGATTAGGTGGTGAACGATCTCTTCTGTGGGTTTAGGAGGAAATGTTCTGACTACATCAGTTCTGACTACACGGATGCACAAGTGCGGTGACTAATAGGCTCTGACACTTAATAACCGGAGGGGCCCCACGTTAACAGGATTATTAGGCCATCGAGGGTGTAAAGTTCCAGCTCGGAAGCAAGACTGTCTCCCTCGGGTTTTTAAATGCAGGTTGAACATAATAGCACCTATCTCCTGTCTTGTCAGGGTGCGTTGAGGCCTCCGTGGAATCTTGGAGGAGGACCCTTCCAATGATCACCCCAGAACTTGAAGCTGCTATTGGCGCTGGGAGCCCAAGTGCCCTGTACCCTCTGTTTATTCTGTCCCTATCTAAACAAGATTCGGCAGAAAGAACTTAGATGCTTATCAGGTATTTGACATGGGGTATTTATTTTGTGAAATAATGCAAGCAATTATAAATCCCCACATACTGTTTGGTGAAGTGCAGTAGGGTACTCATGTGTGATCTCTTTACTCAGCAGTGCAATCAGTCCCTTGCCTTTACTTGCACAAAAATTATAAAGCTCAGTGAACAAGACCTATGGACTGACCGACAAATCAGCCTACACAATGAGAATTTAGAACAGTATACTGACTGGGATAATCAAATAATTTAAGTCAAACGTTTCAATGTTGCAGTTAAAGTAATCAAGGGTTCAAATTTTTTTCAAGATATTCATTTCTTTAAAGTCTTGTTTAGACAAGGTGCTGTTAAAAAAAAAAAAAAATTCACTATTAGCTTTGTCTACAGATGTAGCATCAAAAGTTACCCAAGGTAATTTGGATGTGAATGCACCTTTAGACAATAAAAAATTGTGTTTTGGTTGCATTTCTCAAAGCAAATTATATAACCAGAGAGCCCCTAAACTTTAAACATCTGACACAAATGCACAAAACAAAATTGGCAACAATGAAGGGGTGGGGGAGAAGGTCAGTGATGACTTAACCTAACCATTGTAATTCTGTTTATTTTGCAGGTAGTGAGGTTAGAAATAATACAATCCTTACCGAAGTTAGAAATCATGCATTCTGTCTACATTTTTGAGAAAATGTATGTTTAACGCTGTGGGTGTTAATTGTTGTTTCATTACCATATCTAGGAAATTATCATAGTGTTCCTTACCGCATTACAAACCATGGGATTTTTTATACATGTCTAGTCAAGAAATAATGGTTTTATCTGACAATGGTATTGACCTTGGAGTACTGTCAGTAGAGTTTTTATGTCCTATAATGCTAGAAGTGACCAAGATTATTTGTAGATCTCCTGATAGAAAAAGTCTCCTTTAACATGTTTCATAATGTGCTTTTCAAATTCCTGTTTAGAGATCATGGTGTAACCAATAATGGTCTTTAATGGGGACTTTCCTTATATTCAGGTTAGTAATGATGTGAGTCTTCCACACTACAAACCATCGGATCCTCACAAATCTAGGTCAATGATGGTGTCTCTAACACTTGTGTTACCATGTTTTGTTTCTTTTTTTTTTTTTTTTCTCAGATATCAGGGAAGAACTTTTCTAGAATACAGGTAAGAGATGACATGACATGTACACATTAGAGACCTTCTTATTTTCAGATATTTAATTAATAACAGGGTCAAGAACTTTTATACCAACATTTTTCGACAGGTATGTAGATAAGAAACCAACTTGTCCCTATGTCCCTAATAAGCATGAGATTTTACCGTATTCTTGTTTAGAGATGTGTATCAGAGTGTTGAAGGATTGCTGTATCCAAGCACTTGTGCTGTGTTCCCCAATATAGTAGTAACCATGGGATTTTTGCAAGTGCCCAGTCGACAATAATATTGTTGCTAACAAAGGTATAGACGGAATTTAGAACAAGTGTTCAGGTTGAATCGATGGATCCTGCAATGAAGGAAGCCACACACATTATTTACAGGTGTCCAAGAGGGAAAAGATGTGGAGGCAGAAATACTTGTGACAATATGTTTTTCAGGTTTCATTCAAGAAAACATAGTGAACTTCACCAAGGTTGTTTATAGGGATCTTGCTGGTATCCAGTAAACTTATGGGCCTTAAGCACACTACAGACCAGATCTTTAGTTATCTAGGTAAGTAAGGATAGAGTCCCTAAGATTTGTGTTATGTTTTTTTGATGTATTCAGGTAGGAAATATAATGTCCCAACCAATGCTGGTAAGCATTACTCCTCATTGTTTAAAAATTTCGATATAATGTGCATTTAACCTTAGTTATAACAGAGATATTACATAAATCCAAGTAAGATACTCTGCTAATGACGATGAGATAGAGGGGCTCAGTCAAGAGATGATGGTGTCTTTTAAGAATGTTGTTGTTGACTGGGGCGCCTAGGTGGCTCAGTCAGTTGAGTGTCTGCCTTCGGCTCAGGTCAGGGATGGTCTCAGGGTTCTGGGGTTGAGCCCCTATTCAGTGGACAGCTGGCTTCTCCTTCTCCCTCTGTGTGCTCTCTCTTTCTCTCAAATAAATAAATAATAAATAAATAAATAAACCTTAAAAAACAAACAAACAAACAAACAAACAAGAATGTTGTTGACCTTGGAGTTATGCCAAGAACCAAGTAGTGCCGATAGTTCCCTAATGATGGAAGTGACCAAGATTATTTGTCATTATCCTGATAGAACAAGTTGCATCCTTAAACACACTTGCCACATGTTTGGTTTTTTACTTTTTGATTCCATTGTAGAGATCATGGGGCATGTAAAGTGTTCATCAATGGAGCTTTCTGGGTATCCAGGTAATTGATAATATAGATTGTGCAATGCTTACAGACCAACTAATAATCTGAAATCAAGAAATTAGGATTGTGACCCTAATACTTGTATCCTCATGTTTTTTGTTTTATTGTGGGCAACCCATTAAGGTCTTGCCTAGTGTACAGGTATGGGATGATATAATATTTACTCATTGAAGATGTCCTTATTTTAAAAGATTTTATTTATTTTAGAGGAGTAGGGAGGGGCAGAGGAAGAAGGAGAAAGAATTTCAAGCAGACTCCCCACTGAGAGTGGAGCCCGACATGGGACGTGATCTCATAACCCTGAGATCATAACCTGAGCCGAAATCAAGTCAGCTGCTCAACCGAGTTACCCAGGTGCCCCTAATTGAAGATGTTTTTATTTCCAGAATCTAATTAATGATGTTGTCAAGACTCCATGGTAAAATTGTTATGGGCATGTATGCAGTTAAAAACGAATTTGTCCCTGACAGTACTAGTAGGCATGAAATTTTACTGAATTCTTGTTTAGGGATAACATGTATTTAACTCACCTAGTGGTAGATAGATATGCAAGTATCCAGTTAATTTTTCAAACTGTTCAATATTATGTCATTGACCATGAGGTTTCTGCAAATATGCCTCCATGAGAGGACAATGTCTTTTACTAGGATTTGACCTAGGAATTCTGCGAAATCCAAGTGTCATTGATGGGCCCCTAAATAATGGGCCAAGTGTCGAGAGACTGAAGGTATACAGATAATTATGTTGTTTGCAGATGTACAATTAGGAAATGATGGTCTTTCCTAAAAATGTTGACCTTGGAATACTGCTAGTACCCAGGTAGAGTTAATATGTCCCATAATGATAGAAGTAAACAAGGTTATTTACAGGTATTCTAACAGTATAAATGGTATCCTTTGATACATACTGTGATCACACCTTAGTGACCATGGGACTTTTGCAGTCATCTCTCCAAAAGTGGAAGATGTCTTTTTCTAAGGTTTAACCTTGGAGAGAGAGAGAGCACAAGCAGGGGGAGCAACAGGCAGAGGGAGAAGCAGCTCTCCACTGAGGAAAGAGCCCAATGTGGGGTTCGATCCTGGGCTCCTGAGATCATGACCTAAGCTGAAGGCAGACACTCAACCAACTGAGCCACCCAGGTGCACCCGATTCTGTGAGTGTTGAGGGATCATGTGTATCCAGGTAAATGTCATGGTATCCTGCCCCCACTTAGTAACCATGGGATTTTTTACAATTTTTATATTATGAAATGATGGTGTTATCTGACAATGGTATTAGCCTTGAATTAATCCAAGTATCCAGGTAGACTTGATGTGCTCTATTGAGTGTCCATGGATATTTGCAGATGTTCTGGTTAAAAAAAAATTTTTTTTATATATAATATATACTTCACAAAATGTTTTTCAGGTACTTGTCAAGATACCATGATGAATCATAAGTCAGTAACTGGGGGACATCTTTGGTATGCAGGCAAGTGACAATATGCAGATCACAACAGACCATCTAATCTTTATATATCTGGCCGAATGATGTTGGATTGCCCAGACCTGTTTTACCATGTGAGTTCTTAGCAGGTATTCAGGTAAGCAAGCAATGATACTGTTTTGCCAGTGCTAACAACCATGTTATCCTGCTATCATATTGTACAGAAAAATGTATGTATAATCATGTGACTATTGAGTAATTTGCATTTATCTAGGTAATTACCCTGGAATTCCACCTCACAGTTGTAACCATGGTATTTCATAGATGTGTAGTCAGGAGATGATGAGGTCTTTAAATATAGCTAGACCTTGAATATTGCAGAAATCCATTTAGGTTGATGGATCCTGCCATGATAGAAGTGAAGGTAGTATTTGCAGGTGTCTATATGGAAGATGTGTGTCCATAGATTAACATTTGTCACAATGTGTTTTTCAGGTTCCAGTCAAGGGATCATAGTGAACCTAATCATCATCACTAACAGACTTTGTAAGTATCTCAATAAATACTGATATGGGGCCTTAAACCCCTTAAAGATCAGATAATCTTCAGATATTGAGGTCAATGAGGATGATGTCCCTAACATTTGTGTTATCATTTCTTTTCTTTTTTTTTTTTTTTGGCAGATACTCAGGTAAGAAATGGTATTGTCCCAACTGATGCTAGTAAGCATTAGCCTTTACTATTTTAGAGTTTAGATATCATGTATGTTTATATATAGAAGGGACTGACGGATAAACAGGTGTTCAAGTTATCCTGCTATTCAATACCAAACACTACTGACCAGATTTCCACAGGTACTTGGTAAAGAAATGATGGTGTTTCTAACAGTGTCAACTTTGAAGTTCTGTCAAGATCGAGGTAGTGTTGAAGCTTCCCCAGTAATGAAGGTGACCAAGATTATTCGTAGGAGTCTTGGTAGAACAAGTTGTGTTCTTTTTTGGGGCAGGGTAGGCAGCCATGGAGCTCAGAGATCAAGACCTGAGCTGAGATCTAGAGTCAAATGCTTAACTGGCTGAACCACCCAAGTACTCTGAACAACTTGTGTTCATTGTTTTTTTGTTTTTTTTTATGATTTATTTATTTTAAGAGTGAGTGAGAGAGTGAGTAGGGGTGGAGTGGCAGAGCAAGAGAGAATCTTAAGCAGACTCTACACTGAGCATGAAGCAGGTTGCAGGGCCTGATCCCACGATCCTGAGATCATGACCTGAGTGAAATTATGAGTTGGATGTCCAACTGACTGGACTACCCAGGCACCCCACAAGTTGTGTTCTTTTTTTTTTTTAATTTTATTTATTCATGAGAGACAGAGATAGATAGATAGAGAGAGAGAGAGAGAGAGAGAGAGAGAGGCAGACACAGGCAGAGGGAGAAGCAGGCTCCATGCAGGAAGCCTGACGTGGGACTCGATCCCAGGACTCTAAGATCACGCCCTGGGCTGAAGGCAGCACTAAACCACTGAGCCACCCGGGCTGCCCACAAGTTGTGTTCTTAAACGCAGTCATTGCATCTGTTTTTCAGGTTCCAGTCAAGAGATCACAGTGAATCTAGCAATGGTCGTTATTCAACACTGCTAGTAACCAGGTAAGTGATAACTTACCCACTTGGGTCTTACCATAGTGTAGACTATCTGATCTTCAGTATCTAGATAAGGATGGTGTCCCCAACACATGTGTTATGTTTTTTGCAGGTATCCTATTAAGGTCTTTGCTAATAAAGATATGATACACTCATTAGAGACTTTTGTTATTTTCAGACATCTAGGTAATTAATAATGTTCCTAAGACTCTTCTAATAACCTGGTTTGGGGACATTTTTACAGTTAAGAACTTGATTTGTCCTGAATAATACTAGGAAGCATGAGCATTAACTATCTTCTTGTTTAGAGATAATGTGTTTTTTATACCCACAGTGGTAACAGATATGCGAGTAACCATGGAATTTTTGCAGATATCCCTCTAAGAGAGGAAGGTGTCTCATATGAGAGTTTAACCTCAAAGTTCTACAGTTATTTTCAGTTATTGACCTTGATGAGTTACAAAATGATACAACTGCCCAAGGGAATTCCTTGGGTGTCCAAGTAATGTGTACTGAATACTTTCCATGGCATGCTTTTCAGATTTCTGGTAAGACTGTGACTGTGAGCCTGTCAGTGGTAGTGAAGGAGGCGCCTAGCAAATAATGAAGTAAGTGATGTGGGCCTACACCACAAGCACAGACCATCTGATCTTCACACACTTAGGTAAGTGTTGATGGTGTCCTTAACACTTCTTGCTACCATGATTTTGTTGCAGGTATTCAGGTAAAAAATGATAGAGTCCTTAACCTATTCTAATAACCATGAGTTTATACTTTGCACATTTTAGGAAGAATCTATGTTTAATCCTGTAAGTATCGAGGAGTCGATTCTATCTAGGTAATTGTGGTGGACTGACACCACGGTGAGAACCACAGGGTTTTTCCAGGTATCCAGTCAAGTAATATTAGTCTTTTCTGACAACACTGTTGACCTCAAATTGCCGTGATGATGCATGTGGAGTTGGTGTGTTTCATCATAATGGAAGGGAACAAGGTTAGGTGCAGGTATCTTGGTAGAACAAATTGTATCTTAAACACATCTGTATGTGTTTCTTTAGGTTCCTGGTAAGGAAACAGGGTGAATTTAAAATGTTTTTTAATACAACCTTGCTAGTAGCCAGGTAAGTGTTGAAATGAATCCTACTGCAACGAAGACCATCTGAACTTGAGTATCTAGGTAAGTGAGGAGGATGTCCCTAACATTTGTGTTAATGTGTATTTTTAAAAAATTTTTGGATATTAGGTTAAGATCTTCACTAGTATGCAGGTATGAGATGATATTAACTGATTAAAGATCTTTTCTTTTCAGATTTATTTATTTATTTTAGATAGAGTGTGAGTGTGGGGGAGGAGGGGGAGGGGCAGAGAGAGAGAAAATCTCAAGCAGATGGCCTGCTGAGCATGGAGCCTGGCTCAGAGCTCAATTCAATGGCCCTGAAATCATGACCTGAGCTAAAATCAGGAGTCAGACTGAACCACCCAGGTGCCCAGACCTTTTTTTTTTTCAAGATTTTATTTATTATTATTTTTTTAAGATTTTATTTATTCATTCATGAGACACACACAGAGAGAGGCAGAGACACAGACAGAAGGAGAAGCAGGCTCCATGCAGGGAGCTCGACATGGGACTCCATCCCCCGGTCTCCGGGATCACACCTTGGGCTGACGGTGGCGCTAAACTGCTGAGCCACCTGGGGTCCTCAGAGATTTTATTTTTAAGTAATTGCTACACGCAACGTGGGTCTCGAGCTTACAACTCAGAGATCGAGTCACATGCTCCACCAACTGAGCCAGCTAGGCACCCCTAAAGACCTTTCTATATTCAGACATCTACAAATTTATAATTTCAAGTCTCTTAAATTTACTTTGTTTGGGGGGATGCCTGGGTGGCTCAACGGTTGAGCACCTGCCTTCAGCTCAGGGTGTGATCCTGGAGTCCCAGGATCGAGTCCCACATCAGGCTCCCTGCATGGAGCCTGCTTCTCCCTCTGCCTGTGTCTCTGCTTCTCTCTCTCTGTGTCTCTCATGAATAAATAAAATCTTTAAAAAAAATTCACTTTGTTTTTGGCATGTATCTGGTTAAGAGTTTAATTTGTCCCCTATAATACTGATAGGAATAAGATTCTTTTGTATTCCTGTTTAGAGGTAATGTCTACTTAATATAGTAGTGATAAGGAATTTGCAGATATCCAGGTAATTTATCATATTGTCCTTCACTATTTTATTGACTATGGAATTATTGCAGGTATACCTTGAAGAGAAGAAGGTGCCTCTTCCTAGGATTGACCTTGGGGTTCTATAAGTATACAGGTAGTACTGATGGGTCCTGAAATAATACAGTGACCAAGGGAATTTGCTGGTATAGAGGTAGAATGAAATACGCACCAAAAATATTTTCTATGTTTTTTTTTTTCAGACTCCTATCAGTGGTTGTTACCATGGAACATTGCTAATGTCACAGTAAGTGATGATGTGGGCCTAAGCCACAGCACAGGCCATCTGATCCTCAGATAACTAGGTAGGTGATGATGGTGTCCCTAACACTTGTTATTAACCATGATTTCTTTGCAAGTATTCAAGTAAGAAAAAGCATTCCTTGCTAATTCTTGAAACCGTGAGTTTTTCTTCAGTTTTTAGAAAGAATTCTTATTTAACTCTGAGTGATGAGGGATTACATATATCAGGTATTGCTCATTATATCTCAGCCACAGTAGTGATCATGGAAATTTTGTAGGTGTCCTGTAAAAGTTGTATTACTTTGTCCTTGGAGAACTACAGATATTCAAGCAGAGTTGATGCTTCATGATAGAAATGACCAAGCTTATTATAAGTGTCCTGTTAGAACAAGCTGTGTCCTTTTACACATATATCATCATGTGTTTTTTAAGTTAGGTCAAGAGATTATAATGAACCTAACACATCATTTTCTGAGGACATTTCTGTTATGCAGGTAAGTGATGATGTTCACCTTCACCATTTCAAATCATCTGATCTTCACGTATCTAGTTAAGTGTTATTGATCGACTGAACTTACTTGCCATGTGTTTTTTTCAGATAATCAGGTAAGAAATGACAGCATTTTACCAGTTGCAGCAGTCACACCATTCTACCATTTCTATTTCAGAGAAAATTTGTTTAGTCATTTGAGTGTTCGTGAATTATGACATAAATACAATCCTGGAGTGGTGTGGTACGGTAGTAATGTTGGTGTTTTTGCAGGTGAGCAGGGAAGAGATGATGGTATATGTGTCTTTGGCATGGACCTTGAAGTAATGGAACAGCCAGAAAGAGCTGATGGGTCCTGCAGTGATGGCAATGAACAGGATTATTTGCAGTGTCCTCCTGGTAGAAACGGAGTGTCCATAGACACATTTTTCACAAAGTGTTGTTTGAATTACCATCAAGAGGTCATGGTAAGCTTCAAAAGGATCACTGATGAGACTTTGCTTGTATTCAGGTAAGTAATGATATGCACCTTAAACGCCCTACAAATCGATTTTCAGATATTTAGGTAAGTGTAGGTGGTGTTCCTAACTGTTCTGTGACCGGGTTTCCATGCAGATATCCAGCTAAGAAATGATACTGTCCCAATCAGTGCTAGCAAGTATATGCCCTTTTTTATTTATATTTTAAGTTTAGATACAATGTGTACTTAACCTCAGTAGTGATAAAGGGCTGTGCAGGTCCACGTAACATCTATACTATTGCACATCAAGTATTTGACCATGAGATTCCTGGGAGTACTCATAGAAGAGATGTTAGTGTGTCTAATAGTGGCATTGACCTTAAAGTTCTGCCAAAATCCATGTCGTGTTATGGTTCCCCCAATGATGGAAGTGACCAAGATTATTTGCAAATACACTATGATTATTTGCAAAAGTTCTTTCTGCTGATAAACAATTTGTATCCAGCAACTGATTGTTGAGTGTGTTTTCAAAAGGTTCTAGCAGTTCTGACATCACAGTGAACCAGACAGCAGTGGTCAGGGGGAGCTTACTGGTAATCAGGCATGGGATCAAGTGGGTCTTATCTCAGTACAGGTATCTGATCTTCAGCTATCTAGTTAAGTGAGGATGGTGTTTCTAACACAATGTACCGTATTTTTTTGAAAGTTTCCTATTAAGTTCTTTGCTAGTTTACAGATACATGATGTGATATTAACTCATTAGATACATTCACTTTTTATATTAGAAAAAGTTTGTTTGGCCCTGTGAGTGTTGAAGAATAACACGCAGCCAGCTATTTATCACTGTGTCTTCCACCACAGTACTACCCATGGGTTTTCTGTTGGTGTCCAGTGAAGTAAGGCTGACTTTATCTGACATCAGTATTGATCTTTGATTACTGAAAATTCCCAGGTAGTGTTGGTGTGTCCCATAATGATGGAATGACCAGGTTATTTGCAGATACCTTGCTAGAAAAAGTTGTTTCCTTTAACATAGATTTCATCGTGTCTGGACAGCAACCTGAAAAAGACATCGCTATGCACCGAGCACTGATGTTAATGGCACACATTGCTGGTATGTTTGCAGGTGAGTGAGATTGTGAGCCTAAACCACAGCATAGCCCATCCAGTCTCCAGATAGCTAGGTAAGGGATGATGGTATCGCTAAGAGTTGTTACCATGATCTCTTTGCAGGTATTCAGGTAGGAGTTGATAGTCCTAATTCTAGAAACCATGAGTTTTCGCTTTTCATATTTTGGAAAAGATTTTCGCTTAACCTTGTGAGTGATGAGGGATTGCCATATCCAGGTAATGAACATTATGTCCTCAATCATAGCAGTAACCATGAAAATATTGCAGTTATCCCATGAAGAAATATTGTCTTATCTGGTGAAGATTTTGATCTTGGAGTATTACAAGTATTCAGGTAGAGTTGATATGTCTCATAATGATAAAATGACCAAGGTTACTTGCCAGTGTCCTAGTAGAATAAGCTGTGTCTCTTTATACATATATCATGTGTTTTTCAGGTTCCTGTCAAGAGACTGCAGTGAATCTGACCATGGTCGTTAAAGGGGACACATTTCTGGTGTTCAGGTATATGATGAGGTATACTTTCACTACATCAGACCCTCTGATCTTCACGAATCTGTTTCCGTTAAGTTTTGTTGATTGTTTGAATTTGTTTTACTATGTGGGTTTTCTAAGGCATTCAGGCAGAAATTATAGTTTTTACCAATTACAGCAAACCCTATTATCCTACTTTTTTATATCTTAGAGGAAATTTACATATAACCATGTGAATATTTAGTGATTCATGGGTATTCATGGAATAAACAGAGTTGTGGGTCATACAAGTTACCATGGTACTTTTGTAGGTGAGCAATCAAAACAGGATGGTGTCTGACAATGGCATAGACCTTGGAGTATTGCAAGATCCCAAGTAGAGTTGATGGGTCCTACAATAATGGAAGCACACAAGATTATTTCCCATGTCCTGGTAGAGAGGATATTCCATAGACCCCTCTGTCACAGTGTGTTTTTCAAGTTCCTGTCAAGAAATCGTGGTGAACCTCATAATGATCAATAATAGGACTTGGCTTTTATCCAGGTAAGTGTTCGTGCTCGCTTTGGCAGCGCATATATTCAGGTAAGTGATGATGTGGGCCTCAAGCTCCCTAGAAATAATCTAACTATCTGATATGTGGTTAAGTGTGGATGCATTTCCCAACTGTTTTATAACTATGTTTTTGTTTTTACAGGTATTCAAGGAAGGAATGATACAGTCTCAACAAAGGCTAGTAACCATGCTAGTAATTATTTAAAGTTTAGATATAATGTGTTTATAGCCCTGGTGGTGGCAGCGGGATATGTAGGTGTCCAGGGAAGTTATCCTACTGTTCCATACCGGTTTTGAGCATGAATTTTTTTTAAAGATTTTATTATTTATCTATCTATCTATCTATCTATCTATCTATCCATCTATCTATCTATCTATTTATTTATGAGAGACAGAGAGAGGGAGGGAGGGAGAGAGGGAGAAAGGGGCAGAGACACTGGCAGAGGGAGAAGCAGGCTCTATGCAGGGAGCCCGACGTGGGACTCGATCCCAGGACCCCAGGATCATGCCCTGGGCTGAAGCAGCGCTAAACCCCTGAGCCACCCGGGCTGCCCTTGAGCATGAAATTTCTTACAGGTACTCAGGAGATTATGGTTTCTTTAACAATGGTATTGGCCTTGAAGTTCTAGTTCTACCAAGAGCCAAGTAGTATTGATGAGTTTTCTAATGATGGAAATAATCAGTGTTAATTATAGATATTCTTTTCTTTTTTCCAGGTGAAACAACTTTTATCTTTTTCTTTTCTTTTCTTTTCTTTTCTTTTCTTTTCTTTTTCTTTTCTTTTCTTTCTTTCTTTTTTTTTTTTTTTTTTTTTTTAGGTGTATAAACTATTAACAGACAAGGCCTACAGATTTATTTCTTCCTGGACACACCCACAGTTCAGCCATGGCAGCCTGTGGTCTAGGTGTACTGGCCTTGGACACAAAGTCCCCAGAAGTGGCACAGCCCTCTGTGGACCTGAATCTTCTTTAGTCACTTCAGGTCTTCACAAAGTGTGTTTTCCAGAGCATTGGCCAGGACCTGGCTGTATTTTCCATCCTTCGTGTCCTTTTTGTCTGTTCAAAAACTGGTCTGGGATCTTGTATCGACATGGATTCTGCGTAATGGTGATCACACAGTCCACCTCATCCTCAGTGAGCTCTCCTGCCCCCCTGGTGAGATTGATGTCTGCTTTCCTCAACACCATGCTTTCCTCACCAACATGAGCATATCTTCACCCCACACCCTTAATTGCAGTTATGGCAAAGGCTGCTTTCTGCCACCCATCGATATTGGTGTTGAGTACTTAGAAAATGTGCTGGAGCTTCTCAGGGATCATTAGAGACATGACAGTGGGGATGCCTGGGTGGCTTGGAGGTTTAGTGCCTGCTTTCAGCCCAGGGCATGATCTTGGGGTCCCGGGATGGAGTCCCATGTCGGGCTCCCCGCGGGGAGCCTGCTTCTCCCTCTGCCTGTGTCTCTGCCTCTCTCTCTCTCTCTCTCTCTGTGTCTCTCGTTAATAAATAAATAAAATCTTAAAAAAAAAAAAAGACATGACTACCCAGAAGTAGTGTGTAGGCCTCCTGTGGAAGAACAAAGCAACTTTTGTCTTAAACATATTTGTCAATTGTATTTTTTCAGGTTATGGTTGTTAGCCACGCTACAGTGAACCTAGAAATGCTTATCGAAGGGACCCTGCTAATCACCTGGCATGTGATATTGTGGATATTACACCATAGTTGAGATGACCTGTTCTTCAGATGTCTAGGTAAGCGAGAATGGTGTCCCAAACACAGTGTTAATTAGCATGTTTTTTCTGCAGATATCATGCTGAAGTCTTTGCTGTTGTATGGGTATGAGATGATGTCATGTTAACTCATTAGACCTCTGTATTTTCAGGTATGTATGTAATTAATGATGTTTTGAATACTCTTATATTACCCATATTTCTGGCTTGTATGCAGTAAGATTAATTTGTCCCTAACAATACTAATAAGCACAATATTTTACTGTATTCTTGTTCAGAGCTTGTATTTTGTACACTCCTGCTGATAAAAGGATAAGCAGGTATCCAGATAAACTATCATATTGTCCATCTTCACAATGTTAAGCAGGGAATCTTTACAGGTATCTCTTTAAGATAAGGTGTCTCTTACCAGGGTTTATTCTTGGACTTTTGCCAGAATCCAGATGGCGCTGATGAGTCTCACAGTGATGCACTTGACCAATGAAAACTGCAGTAGACCAGGTAAAGCAAGGCGTAGACTGAACACATCTTCCACACTGTTTTTCAGGTTTAGGTCAAGACCTCCTGATTGGTAGGCTCCCCCCTACCATATTTAACAGGGCATATCGAGGTATCGAGGTAAGTGATGATGTAGGCCTAACCCACAGCACTGACCTTCTGATGCTACTATGTAGGTAAGTGATTGTGTCCCTGACACTTCTTGTTACTATGATTTTGTTGCAGGTATTCAGGTAAGAAATGACAGTCCTTACCAAGTCTCTAGTGACCATGATTTTACACTTTTTACATTTTAGAGCTAACTTATGTTTAACCCTGTGAGGGTTGACATTTGTTTGTATCTATAATTGTCAAGGAGTTCCCACACCAGTAGTAACCACATTGTTTTCACAGGAGTCCCATGAACACATTATGGTCTCTTCTGACAAAGGTGTTGACCTGAATTAATGTAAGTATCAAAGTAGAGTTGATATGTTCCATAATAACGGAAGCAAAAAGGCTTATTAGCAGGTGTTCTGGTAGAGCAAGTTGTGTACTTAAACACATTTGGCCTATGTGTTTCTTCAGATTCTTGTCAAGAAAACCCAGTGAACCTAACAGTGTTCGTTAATGGAACCCTGCTTTTAACCTGGTAAGTGATAAAGTGGGTTCTCTGGCAATCCAGACCATCTGATCTTCAATACAAAGGTAGGTGAGGATGGTGTCCCTAATGTTGGTGTTACCATGTTTGTTTGCAGGTATCCTATACGAAGGTCTTTGTTAGCATACAGGTATGAGATGATGTGACATTTTTTTTATTAGAGACATTTTTATTTCCAGGTATCTATATAATGAATGTTTGAGACTCTTACATATATTTTATTTTGGGCATGTATTCCATTACATTAATGTGTCTCTAATAGCACTAGTAAGAATGTGATTTTCTGTATTCTTGTTTAGAGATACTGTGTATTTAACACTTGCAGTGACAGAGGGAGCCAGGTATTCTGTTATGTTGTCTATCATAGCACTATTGACCATGGAATTCTTGCAGGTATCTGTCAAGACAGGAAGGTATGTCCTCAGCTTTCACCTGAGAGTTCCACAGGTAACCCAGAGAAATTGCAGGTGTAATGGAAGAAGGATTCATTCTCCAAAATTTGGTTTTCAGGTTCATGTCAGAACATTATGATAAGCCTATTATTGGTAGTTAATATGGGACATTGCTGGTGTCAAGGTCAGTGATGAAGTGGGCTGAAGCTACAGCACAGGCCATCTAACTTTCTTTTTTTTTTTTTTTTTTTCCATCTAACTTTCATACATGTAAGTAAGTAATATTAGTCTGCCTAAATGTTCCATCGTCATGTTTTTCTTGCTTCCCGATTGTGTGTTTGTTTAGGTGTTTAAGTTTAGAAGCAATAGTATCCTTATCAATACTAGTAACCATGTACCTTTCTTTTTATTTTTTGTATATTTTTTTAGTACCTTTCTTTCTTTCAGAGAAAATGTATGTTTAACCCTGTGAGTTTTGAGTGATTTGTGGGTATTTACATAATGATTATGGAGTTCCATGTCACGGTCGCAACCATATGCTACTTGACAGCAGTTAGGAGGTGACAGTGCTTTTAACAGTGGTGTAGACCTTGGAGTACCGCAGGTATCCAGGAAGAGATGAGGTCATTTGCAGGTGTTCTGGTGGGAAATATGTGTCCATGGACACACTTGTCACAATGTGGTTTTCGGGCTTCTATCAAGAGACCGTGGTGAACTTCATGGTGATTTTTATCAGCGACATCACTTGTATTGCTGTAATTGATGATATGCCTCAAGCATCCCCACAGACTTTCTGATCTGGAGATTTCTAGGTAAGTGATGATAGCACCACTAACATTTGTGTGATGACCCTGGTTTTGCTTTGGGTTTTTTGGGGGGGTAGTTATTCAAGTAAAAAACAGAATCCCGAACAATGCTAGTAAGCATTAGCTCTTACAGGATTAAGGTTCAGTTGGTGGGGCACGCAACTCTTTTTTTTTTTTTTTTTAAGATTTTATTTATTTATTCATGAGAGGCACAGAGAGAAAGAGAGAGGCAGAGGCACAGGCAGAGGGAGAAGCAGGCTCCTCCCAGGGAACCCTATGCAGGACTCAATCCCAGAACTCCAGGATCACACCCTGGGCCGAAGGTGGCGCTAAACCGCTGAGCCACCCAGGCGTCCCGGAGCACACAACTCTTGATCTCGGGTTGTGAGTTCAAGCATAGAGCTTCCTTAAAAAGAAATAAAATTTGAAAAAACCAGAGTTTATATATAATGTGTGTCTAACATAAGTAATGACTGAGATCGATGCAGGTCTAAGTTATTTAGGTTCCACACCACAGTATTGACCATAAGATTTTTCCAAGTGGTCAGTCAAGAGGCAATGACGTCTCTAATATCCATGTTGACCTTGAAGCTCTGCCAGGATCCAGGTAATGTTGATGGTTCCCATAGTGAGGGAATGGAGCAAAGTTACCTACAGGGGTCTTGGCAGAACAAGTTGTTGCCTTACACACACACACACACACACACACCTCTTTTTTCAGGTTCCTGTCAAGAAATCCCTTTGAACACCATAATGGTCATTAACAAAAGCTAGTTAGTGACCAGTTGGGGGATAAAGAGAGTTTTACCACAGCAGTTAAGACCATCTAATCTTCAGATGATCAAGGCAAGTGGGAATGATGTGTCTTACCTAACATTTGTGTTGCCCTCTTATTGCAGACAGACTCTGGAGTTCTGCTAGTAAACAGGTGTGAGATGATGTGACATTAACCCCAGGAGACATTATTTTCAGAAATCTGTGTGATTAATGGTGTTGTCGAGGCTGTTAAAGTAACATAGTGTTAGGCATTTATGAAGTTAAGAAATTAAATTGTCCCTTACAATTAGTTATTATGCCTGAGAATTTATTATTGTTTAGAGATAGTGAGTTTTGGGGTGATAGAGGGACTTTCAGATGTCCAGGGCATTTATCGTATTATCCATCACTGTGTTACTAACCATGGGATTTTTGCAGGTATTCCTTCAAGAGAGGAAGCTTGCTCTTACCCCAGGCTGACCTTGGAGTTTTGCAAGTATTCAGGTATTGATCATGAGTCCCAAAGTAATACAAATGACCAAGGGAATTTGCAGCTGACTGTTAGAATGAACTTGGGCCAATTTGTGCCAAACACGTTTTCCGCAGTGTGTTTTTCAGCTTCCTGTCAAGACGTCTTGATGAACCTAGCAGTGGGCAGTAACGGGGAGCATTATGCAAGTATGCAGATAAGAGAGGCTGTGGCCTTAAACCATGGGACAGGCCATCTGATCTCCAGATAGCTAGGTAAGTGAGGATGATCATAAAATTTCTTGTTTCCATTATATTGAAGTGCTAAGACAAGAGATGATGTCCTTACCAGTAATAAAAACCATGAATTTTCACTTTTATATTTAGAGAAAATGAATAACCTGTTAGCATTAAGAGATTGAACTCACACAGGCGATTGTCATGGAATTCACAGCCGTAGTAACCACAGAGTTTGCCACATGTCCAGTCAATGATGGTCTCTCCTGACAATGGTGTTGACCTGAATAACCCAAGTCCCTCGGTGGAGTTGAGGTGCTCCATAATAATGGGAGTGCAAAGGTTATGTTTAGTTGTCCCCATAGGATAATTTGCATTTCAAGCACATTGTTGTTTGTGCTTTTTCAGGTTCTTGTCAGGAGAACACAGTGAACCGAACAGTGATTGTTAACGGATCCTTCCTAGCAACCAGGTAAGTGCTAAAGTGGGCCTTACTACGATACGGACCGATTTAATCTTCAGTATCTAGGTAAGTGAAGATGGTGTCCCTAACACTTGTTTTACTGTGTTTGTTCGCATATATCCTGTTAAGGTCTTTCCTAGTACACAGGTCCACAATAACATGACGTTAACTCACTAGAGACATACTAATATGTTTAAGATTCTGATATTTACATTGTTTTGGCATGGATTCTGGTAAGAAATTAACGTGTTCCTCTAATACTAGTAAGAATGAGAGTTGTATCCTCGTTTGGAGATACTGTGTCTTTAAAACTAGTAGTGATGGGAGGATATGCAGGTACCCAGGTAATGTATCATATCGTCTATCATAGCATTATGGACCATGGCTTTTTTGTAGGTATCCCTTCAAAGAGGAACTAATCTCTTCCTGGCTTAAAGCTTGGAGTTCCGCAAGTACCCAAAGTGTTGATCCCAAAACAACACAAGTGACTCTGGAAATTTGCAGGTGTATGGGTTAAATGAGACATAAAAAACAATAACAGACTTCCGACTGTAGGTTTTAGATTCATTTCAGGATATCATGGTGAGTCTATCAATGGTAGTTCCTGTGAGACACAGGTGGTGTGAAGATAAGTGATGATGTGGGCCCAAGCCCCAGCACAGACCATCAGATTTTCATATGTATGGTTAAGTGATTATGTGTCCTCACATTTCTTGTTACTGTGATTTTTGTTTTACAAGTATTCAGGGAAGAAATGACGGTTTTACCAACTCTAGAAAACATGAGTTTTCACTTTTATATTTTAGGAAAGTTTATATTGAACACTGAAAGTGTTGAGGGATTACATATATACAAGTGTTTATCTTCTATTTCCCTCCATAGTACTATCTATATGATATTTAGTAGTATCCAAATACTGATGGTATTCTGACATTGGTGCTAACTTTTAATTTTGAGTACCCAGCTAGAGTTGGTTTGTTCCATAATGACGAAGTGAACAATGTTATTTGCAGGTGTCCTGCTAGAAAAAGTTGTTTCCATAAACACATTTCATAGTGTGTTTTCCAGATTCCTGTCAAGGAATGATGAACTTAGCATTGGTCATAAATGGGGGCAGGGCTGTTGCTAATATGCAGATAAGGGAGGATGTGGCCCTACACCACAGCACAGGCCATCCGATCTCCAGATAGCTAAGTGATGTTGGTGTCTCTAAGAGTTATTAATTATTAACATAATTTCTTTACAAGCATTCAGGTAGGAATTGGTAGTCCTTACTAATTCTAGAAATGTTGAGTTTTGCTTTGTGTATTTTAGAAAAGGTGTTTGTGTAACCCTGTGGGTGTTGAGGGATTGCCATATCCAGATATTTATCATGATGTTCCCAACCATAGTAGTGACCACGGGAATTTTGCAGGTGTCCTATAAAGAAATATGTCTTACCTAACAACAATGGTCTTTATTTTTTTCTTTTCTTTTTTTTTGGTCTTTCTTTTTTTTTAAAGATTGTATTTACTCATGAGAGACACAGAGAGAGAGAGGCAGAGGGAGAAGCAGGCTCCATGTAGAGAGCCCGATGTGGGACTTGATCCTGGGATCCTGGGATCACGCTCTGGGCCAAAGGCAGATGCTTAACTGCTGAGCCACCCAGGGATCCCAACAATGGTCTTGACCTTAGAGTACTGGAAGCATTCAGGTAGAGTTGACATTCTCAACTATTGTTGAGGCAAATGACAACTATTGTGGAAGTGACAAAGGTTATTTGCAGGTGTTCTGGTTACAGCAAGTCACATCCTGTTACGTGTATATCAAAATGTTATTTTTCAAATTCCTTCAAGATCATGTAGTGCCCTTAACAGTGGGTGGCATTTCTTGTATCCAGGTAAGTGGTAATGTGTGCTTTTACCACATCAGACCCTCTGATCTCTGTGTGTGTATAAATAACGTGTAAGGTGTTGATTGCTTTTTTTAAAAATTTTTATTTATTTATGATAGAGAGAGAGAGAGAGAGAGAGAGAGGCAGAGACATAGGCAGAGGGAGAAGCAGGCTCCATGCACCGGGAGCCCGACGTGGGATTCGATCCCGGGTCTCCAGGATTGCGCCCTGGGCCAAAGGCAGGCGCCAAACCGCTGCACCACCCAGGGATCCCTGTTGATTGCTTTAGTTTGTTTTACCATGTGATTCTTTTTTTTTTTTTTTTTAAGATTTTATTTGAGAGAGCGAGCAGAGAAGAGCAAGAGAGAGAGCACAAGCAGGGGGGTAGGTGCAAAGGGAAAAGGAGAAGCAGACTCCCCACTGAGTGGGGTTCGATCTGGGACCCTGAAATCACAACCCGAGCCAAAGGCAGACACATAACCAACTGAGCCACCCAGGTGCTCCACCATGTGATTCTTTTTAAGACGTGCCAGTAAGAAATGATGTTTTTCCAATTCTTTTTTTTTTTTTTAAAGATTTTATTTATTTATTCATGATAGTCACAGAGAGAGAGAGAGAGGCAGAGACATAGGCAGAGGGAGAAGCAGGCTCCACGCAGGGAGCCCGACGTGGGACTTGATCCTGGGACTCCAGGATCACGCCCTGGGCCAAAGGCAGGCGCTAAACCGCTGCGCCACCCAGGGATCCCCAATTCTTTTTTTTTTCCAATTCTAACAATCATGTTATCCTACTGTTATCTATTTTAGAACAATATTTGTAAGAAAACCATGTGAGTGTTGATCAGTTTGTGGGTATCCGTGTAATGATCATGGAGTTGTGCATCACACTAATAACCATGGTACTTTTGCTGATAATCATTCAAGAGATGATGGCATTTCTCACAGTGGTGTAGATGGTGGAGTGCTGCAAGAATTCAGGTAGATCGATGGGTCCTGCATTGATGAAACTGAACAAAGTTAGTTGCATGGTCCTAATGGGGTAAGTGTGCCCATAATCACCTTTGTCATAATCTGATTTTCAGGTTCCTATCAAGAAATCATGATAAACCTCATAATGACCATTAACAGACCTATTCTTGCATCCAGGTAAGTGATGATATGAGCCTAAAGCACTTACAAACAATCTGATCTTCAAATATTTAGATTAGTGTGGATGGTCCTAACATTCTTGATAGCATGTTTTTCTTTTTTTTTTTTTAAGATTTTTTTTTATTTATTCATGAGAGAGAGAGAGAGAGAGAGAGGCCGAGACACAGGCAGAGGGAGAAGCAGGCTCCCTGTAGGGAGCACCCCTATGGGACTTGATCCTGGGACTCCAGGATCACGCCAAACCACTGAGCCACCCAGGGTTCCCGCATGTTTTTCTGTATATGTTCAGTTAAGAAGTGATATTGTCCCTACCAGTGTTAGTAGTAAGCATTAGCCCTTAGTACTCTAGAGTTTCTATTCAATGGGTAGTGCTGAAAGGGGTCCTGAAACAACACATTGACCAAGAAAACTTGGAGTATTCAGGTATAATAAAATGTGTATAATAAAATGTAAATAAAAGTTTTCTTCTCTGTGTTTTCAGGTTCATGTAAGACGTCATGGGGAGCATATCAGTCATGGCAAATGAGGCACATAGCAGGTATTGAGGTAAGTGATGATACGAGTCTGAACCACAGCACAGACCATCTGATCTTACATGTAGGTAAGTGATTGTGTCCCTAATACTTCTTGTTACTATGATTTTGTTTCAGGTATTCAGGTAAGAAGTGATAGTCCTTACCAAATCTAGTGATCATGCCTTTACACGTTTTACATTTTATTTTTTAAATTTATTTATTTGAGAGAGAGATCGAGAACACGTGAGCACATTGGTGAGATGAGCAGAGGAAGAGTCTCAAGCAGGGGCTTGATCCCACGATCCTGAGATCCTGAGATCACAACTCTAGCTGAAACCAAGAGTTGGACGCTTAACCAACTGTACCACCCAGGTGCCCCTACACTTTTTACGTTTTAGAGATAACACGTTTAACCCTGTGAGTGTTGAGAGTTGATTGTATCTGTAATTGTCAAGTTCCCACCCCAGTTGTAACCACAGTATTTTTGCAGGAGTCCAGTTCAGACACCGTGGCTTTCTTCTGACAAAGGTGTTCACCTGAATTAATGCAAGTATCAGGATAGAGTTGATGTGTTCCATAATAACAGAAGTAAAAAGGTGTTCTGGTGGAGTAAGTCATGTCCTTAAACATACTTATCCTATGTATTTCTTCAGTTTCCTGTCAAGAAAACACGGTCAACCTAATAGTGCTTGTCAATGGAAACTTGCTCTTAACCAGGCACATGACATCTTGTCACATTGTAAACCATCTGATCTTCAATATGAAGGTAGGTGAGGATGATGTCTCTAATGTTTGTGTTACCATGTTTGTTTGCCCGTATCTTGTTCAGCTCTCTTTGTTAGTATACACGTATGAGATAATATGATAGATATTAACTTACCAGAGACACTTTTATTTTCAGCTATCTAGGTAATTAGTGTTCGAGACTCATACTTACCTTGTTTTGGCATAGATGCAGTGAGGACATTAATTTGACCCCACTAATACTAATCTAATCTAATAAAAGTTAGATTTTTCATATTCTTATTTAGAGATAATATATAATCCGAGCGATTTATCCCAGTACATTCATCATGTTCTTGACCTTGGGAATTTTTTCAGGTATCCCTTCAGGAGAAGTCGATGTGTCTTCCCAGGGTTTGACCTTGGAGTCCTGCAATTAAGTATCCAGGTTGTGTTGACGGCTTCTGAAACGATAGACGACCAAGAGAATTTGCAAGGTGGAGGTAGAATAATTCTTGTACCAAAAACATTTTCCACGATGTGTTTTTTCAGGTTAATGTCAAAACCTCATGCTGAGTTTATCAATGATAATTTGTGTAGGATATTGCTGGTATGGAGGGAAGGGATCTGGTGGCTCAAAAGCGCAGTACATGCCATCTGGCCTTCATATACCTAGGTAAGTGATGAGTGTACTTACACTTCTTGTTACCATGAATTTTTTTGAAGGTATGAGGTAAGAAATGATAGAGTCCTTATGAATTCCTGAGACCATGTTTCTCTACTTTCTATGTTTCTGAAAAATGTTCATTTTAACCCTCTGAATGTTGACAGACTGCATGGATATAGGTATTTATATCATGATATTCTCCATGATAGTACAATCCATAGGATAACTGTAATAGAATGACAGTGTTCTCTGACATTGGTATTAACTTTGAAGTATGGTAAGTTTCCAGTAGAGTTGATGGCGTCTCATAATGATGAAGTGAACAACGTTATTTGCAGGTTTCCTGATGGGAAAAAGTTATGTCCTTTAACACACATTCATAATGTCTTTCCAGTCAAGAAATTGGGATGAACCTAACACTGCTCATCAGTGGGGATATTCCTTGTGTGTAGGTGAGTGATGATGTGGGCCTAGCCCTGATCTCTATATAGCTGGCTAAGTGATGAAAGTTTCCTTAGCAATTGTTACCATTTTTCTTTGTAGGTATTCAGGTAGGAAATGATAGTCTTTACCAATTCTAGAAACCATGCATTTTTTAGAGAAAATTCATTTTATCCCTGTGAGTAATGAGGGATTGCTGCATCCAGGTAATTATCATCATGTTCCTACCAGTAACCATGGAAATTTTGCAGGTGTTTCATTATGAAATGTCATATCTCATAATGGACTTGACCTTGGAGTACTGCAGGTATTCAGATGGAATTGATGTTCTCATAATGAGAGAAGTGTTCAAGTTAATTGCTTTGAGGGGTCATGCTACAAGTACTGGTTTTTTACACGTATATCATGAGTTTTTCAGCTTCCCATCAAGAGATCAAGATGAAATTCATGGTTAATGGGGCATTTCTGGTATCCAGATAAGTGATGATGTATACCTTCACCACATGAGACCAACTGACATCCACATACCCAGAGAATTTACCATGTGATTTATTTCAGGTTTTCAGGTAGATAATGATAATGTTTTATTAATTCTAGCAATCATGTCATTCTACTGTATTATATTTTTGAGAAAAATTTATTTTTAACCATGTGAGTAGTGAGCAACATGTGGGTATCCACAGAATGATGATGGAGTTGTGCATCACAGTAGTAACCATGGTCTCCTTGCAGGTGAGCAAGGAAGAGATGATGGTGTGATGACAATGGCATAGACTTTGGAGTACTGCAAGAATCCAGGTAGAGTTAGATGATGGGTCCTGCAGCAATGGCAGTGAACAAGGCTATTTGCAGTCTCCAGTAGAAAAGATGTATCTATAGATACCTATTTTATTTTATTTTATTTTTTAGAAGATTTTATTTATTTATTCATGAGAGACACACAGAGAGAGGCAGAGACATGGGCAGAGGGAGAAGCAGACTCCCCACTGAGCAGGGAGCCCGATGCAGGACTTGATCCCAGGACCCCGGGATCATGCCCTGAGCCAAAGGCAGATGCTCAAACACTGAGCCACCCAGGCATCCCTAGATACCTATTTTACAATGCACCTGTTAGGTTCTTTTTTTTTTTTTTTTTTACATTTTTATTTATTTATGATAGTCACAGAGAGAGAGAGAGAGGCAGAGACACAGGCAGAGGGAGAAGCAGGCTCCATGCACCCGGAGCCTGACGTGGGATTCGATCCCGGGTCTCCAGGATCGCGCCCTGGGCCAAAGGCAGGCGCCAAACCGCTGCGCCACCCAGGGATCCCTCCTGTTAGGTTCTTATAAAAATTCATGGTAAATAAGCTAATGATCAGTAATAAGACTTTGCTTGTGTCTAGGTAAGCAATGATGTGGGCCTTTAGCACCCTAAACACTATATGATCTTCAGATATAGGGAAGGATGGACAGTGTTCCTGACTCTTGTGTTTCTATGTTTTTATGCAGGTACTCAGTTAAGAAATGATACTGTCCCAAGAACAACCTTAATTTGTTCTGGAGTTCACATATCATGTATGCTTACCCTGAGTGATAACAGAAAGATACGAAGATGTGCAGATGAGTTGTCATCCTGTTCCACACCACAGTGTTGACCAGGAGATTTCTACAGGTGCTCAGAGATGATATGTCTAACACCGATGTTGACGTTGAAGTTTTGAAAGATCAGGTAGTTTGGGTGGTTCCCTTAATGATGTGGCTATGAAATGATTTGCTGGTACCTTTTTTTGTTCTGTTTTTATTTGTTTCTTACAGGTAAAACAAACTGTGTCATTCAGGCCCTAAACACTTATTTTTTAAGTTTCCAGAAGTCATGACATCATACTGAACCTAACCATGGTTGTGAATTGGACCTCGATAGTAAGCAGGTATGTGATAAAGTGGGTCTTACCCCAGTACTGATCACTTGATCTTCACATATCTAGGTAAGTGAGGATGGTGTCTCTCAGCACAGTGTTACCATGTTTTTTTGCAGGTATCCTGTTAAGGCCTTTGCTAGTATACAGGTAGGAGGTGATGTGATGGTCACTCATCAGAGACATTCTCAATTTCAGTAACTACAAAATTATTGTTTTTGAGACTTCTTATATTTACCTAGTTTTTGTCATTATGTAGTTAAGAAATTACTTTGTCTCTAGTAATACTAGTAAGGATGAGATTTTTCCATTCTTCTTTAGATAATATGTATTTAATGCTAATGAAAGAGGAGTATGTGTAATTTATTATGTTGTACTCCTTGCAGGTACCCTTGCAGGTGTACCCTTCAAGAAAAGAAGGTGTCTCTTCTTAGGGTTTGACCTCGGTGTTCTGCAAGCAAGTATCCAGGTACTGCTAATGGATCCCAAAATGATACAAGTGACCAAGGGAATTTGAAGGTGTGGAGGTAAAATGAGACATGTACTACAGTACGTTTTAAGATTTGTGTCAACACATCACAGGAGGTAAACCTATCAATGGTAGTTAATGTTGGACATCGTTGTATGGAGGTGGGTGATGCTGTGGGCCTACAGCACAGCATAGACCAGTTAACGTTTATGTATTTATGTAGGTGATCTGTTCCTCACACATTTTTTTGCAGGTAGCCAGGTAAGAAATTATAGAAACCTTATAAATTCTAGCAACCACATTATCCTACTCTTTAACATGTTAGAGGAAATTATGTTTGACCACATGATTATTGAGCAATTTACAGTTATCCACATAATTATAATTGAGCTGTGAGTAACAGTAATAGCCTTGCTTGGTATTTTTCAGAAGAGCAGTCAAAAGAGATGATGATGTCTCTAACAATGGAATAGATCTTAGAGTACCACAAGCTTCCAGGCAAAGTTGATGGGTTCTGCCGTGATGGCAGTGAACGGGGTTATTTTTAGCGTCCAAGTATAGAAGGTGTAACTATAGACTCATTTGCCACAATGTGTTTTCCAGGGTCCTGTCAAGAGATCGTGGTGAACCTCCTAATGATCATTAAAGGGACATTGCTTGTATCAGGTAAGTGATGATGTGTGCCTTAAGCACCCTACAGACCATCTGATCTTCAGCTATCTGAGCATTAATGGTGTTCTTAACAGTCATGTTACCATGAGTTTTTGTTTTTTTGGGGGGGTTTTTTTGTTGTTATTGTTACTCAGTTATGATGTTGTCCCAACCAATGCTAGTATGCATGAGTCTTTATTATTTTAGGTTTTAGATATAATGTATATTCAACCTTAGTAGTGAGTGAGGGAGAGGTAGGTGTCCTGGTAACTTACTCAACTGTTCTACACCACAGTATTTACAATGAGATTTCTATAGGTATTCAGGAAAGAGATGATGGTGTCTCTAACAATGGTGTTTACCTTTAAATTCAGCCACCATCCTAGTAGTCTTGGTTCCTACAGCAACGGAAGTGATCAAGATTTTTGCAGGATTTTTTTTTTTTTCAGATAAAACAAGTTTTGTTCTTCAGCACACTTGTCCATTGTGTCCTCAGGTTCCGGTACTCATGAGATCGTGATGAACTTGACAGTGATCGTTAATAGGACCTTATTGGCAACCAAGTAAGTGATAAAGTGGGTCTTACCTCAGTACAGACCATCTGATCTTCAGATATCTTTTGTTTGTTTGTTTTTATTCATGAGAGAGGCAGAGACACAGGCAGCGGGAGAAGCAGGCTCCCTATGGGGAGCCCAATGTGGGACTCGATCCCAGGACCCCGGGATCACAACCTGAGCCAAAGGCAGACGCTCAACCACTGAGCCACCCAGGCGTCCCTGATCTTAAGATATCTGAGTGAGTATGGTTTACCTAACACAGCGTCACCTAGTTGTTTTGCACGTGTCCTTTCCTTTCCTAATATGCAGGTGTGAGAATATATAGTATTAACTCATTAGAGACCTGCTTGTTTTTCATATGTGAATGGGGTTTTCAAGACTCTATATTAACTCTGTTTTTGGCATGTAAGCAGTTCAGAAATTAATTTGGCCCAAATAGTACTCATAAGTATGAAATTTTACTGTGTTCTTATTCAGAGATTATATGTTTTATACACCCAGAGTGGTGGATAGGCAGAGATCCAGGTAATTTATCATATTATCCATCACCACATTATTGCCCATGAAATTTTTGCAGGTATCCTTTCAACAGAGGAAGGTATCTCTCTCCTTTTATTTTTTTTTTAATATTTTATTTGTTTATTCATGAGAGACACAGAGGGAGAGGCAGAGACATAGGCAGAGGGACAAGCAGGCTCCCTGCAGGGAGCTGGATGCGGGACTCCATCCCAGGACTCCGGGGTCATGACCTGAGCCGAAGGCAGACGCTCCAACCACTGAGTCACCCAGGCACCCCAGGAAGATGTCTCTTATTAGGGTAGCAACCTCAGAGTTCTGCAATTATCCAGGTAACATTGATGAATCTCAAAATCATACAGTTGACCAAGGAATTTACAGGTGTCCCACTAGAAAAAGATGTGTACCAAACATGTTTTCTGCAATTTTTTTTCAGGTTCATGTGAAGACCTCACTGCAAGCCTTTCAGTGGTAGTTAACAATGTGCACATATCAGATATTAAGGTAAGTGATGATGTGGGCCTAAACCACGAAACAGGTCATATGCTCTTCAAACACATAGGTAAGTGGTGATACTGTGTCTAACACTTGTTACCATATATTTTTGCAGGTATCCCTCTCGGGTCTTTGACAGTACATAGGTTTATACGTGGTATAATATTAAGTCATTATAGATATTCTTGCTCAAGTCCCCTACCTCCCTTGTTTTTGGCAAGTCTAAGTTATGTTAGTTGGACTCTGATAATACTAGCAAGCGGTAGTTTTGTTTTTGTTTTTGTTTTTTTTTTAAAGATTTTATTTATTCATGAGAGAGGGAGAAGCAGGCTCCATGCAGGGAACCTGATGCGAGACTGGATCCAAGGACTCCAGGATCATGCCCTGAGCCAAAGGCAGATGCTCAACCGCTGAGCCACCCAGGCGTCCCGCAAATAATAGTTTTTATTGTTTTCTTGTATGGCGATAAAGTGTATTTCTCACTCATAGTGGCAGACAAATGGCAAATATCCAGGTCCTTTATCATATTGTTTGAACCACATTATTATTATTAACCATGGAGTATTTGCAGGTATCCCTCCAAGAGGAAGATAAACCTTACTAGTGTTTAACCTTAGAGTTCTGGAAGAGTCCAGGTAATGTTTATGGGTCCCCAGATGATACAAGTGACAAGGGAATTTGCAGATGCACGGATAGAATGAGACATATACCAAACACATAAACCACATATGTTTTTCAGGACACCCCAAGAAATCACATGAACCTATCCATACCAGTGAATGGGCAGACATTGCCGATATTGAGGTAAGTGATGCTCTAGGCCTAAACCACAAATATTTGGATAAGTAGTAATACGTGTTGACACTTTTTGTTGCCATAATTTTGTTGCAGGTATTCAGGTAAAAAATAAGAATCCTTACCAATTCTAGAAACTATAAATTTTTGCTTTTTACATTTTAGATCAAATCTCTTTAACACTATGCCTGTTAGGAGGTTATTGGTATACAGGTATTTATCATGGTTTTCCCCACCACAGTACTACCCATGTGATTTTTACAAGTGTCCAGTCAAGAAATGATAGTTTTCTGGCATTGGCGTTGACCTTGGAGTACTGTAAGTATCCAGGTAGTATTGTAAGTATCCAGAGTTGGTATGTCTCATAGTGATGAAGTGACCAAGGTTATTTGCAGGTGTCCTGGCAGAAAAAGTTATGTCCCTTAACATATGTTTCATAACATTTTTTTCAGATTCCTATCAAGAGATCCCAGTGAACCTAACATTGGTTGTTAACGGGGGCAGGGATGTTGCTGGTATGCAGGAAAGGGAAGATACAGGCCTAAATCATTACACAGGCCATCCAATCTCCAGATAGCTAGGTAAGTGATGATGGTGTCCCTAACACTTGTTATCATGATTTCTTTAGGGGCATTCATTCAGGTAGGAGATGATATAGATCCCTTGCTTGTATAGAAACCATGAGTTACCATTTTCTATTTTAGAGAACATTTTTATTTATCTCTGTGAGTGTTGAGTAATATCATATCTAGGCAATTATGATAATGTTTCCTGCCACAGTAATGACCATGGGAATTTTGCAGGTGTCCTGTTAGGAAATGTCTCACCTGACTATGATCTTGACCTTGGAGTACTACAAGTATTCTGGTACAGTTGATGTTTTACAGTGATGAAAGTGATAAAGATTATTTGCAGATGTCCTGGTAGAACAAGTTGTGTTATTTTACACATATATCATAATGTGTTTTTCAGGTTCATGTCCCTAATGGTTATTTTTTTAAGATTTTATTTATTTATCCATGAGAGACACAGAGACAGAGACACAGGCAGAGGGAGAAGCAGGCTCCCTGTGGGGAGCCAGATAAGGGACTGGATCCCAGGACCCCGGGATCGTGACCTGAGCTGAAAGCAGACGCTCAACCACTGAGCCACCCAGGTGCCTGAACCTAATGATCATTAACAGGAGACATTTCTGGTATCCAGGTAAGTGATGATACGCACCTTCATCACATCACAGACCATCTAGTCTTTATATACTGACATAAGTGACATCTGTTCTTCTTTGACCATGGGATTCTTTTGGGTAGGTTTTCAGGTAAGTAATGATAATATTTTACCAGTTGTAGAAACCATGTTATCCTACTGTTTTATATTTTAGAAAAAAATGTATGTTTAACCATGTGAGTGTTGAGCAATTTGCAGATATCCATGTAATTATTATGAAGTGAAAATCATAATAGTACCATGGTTTGGGGTTTTTTTGTGTGTGTTTTGTTTGTGTGTGTGTGATTATTTGCAGGTGAGCATTCAACAGACAATGCCGTCTCTAACAATGAGATAGACCTACCTAAGATTCTAGGTACACTTAATGACTCCTGCAGTGATGCTAGCGATAAGATTATTATCAAGGTCCAGGTAATAAAGGTGTGTCCTGACACATATGTCAAAATGTGTTTTTCAGGTAATTGTTAAGAAACCATGGTAATCCTCATAATGATCATTAAAAGGATTTTGTTTGTATCCAGGTAAGTGATAATGATAGCCTTTTCCATGCTATAGGCCATCTAATATTCAGGTATTTAGGTACGTATGGATAGTGTTCCTAACCTTGTGTTGCTATGTTGCTATCAAATCTACAGCTATCGTTAGTTGAAAATCATCTCTTGATTTGTGTTTTTGCAAATATCCACTCAAGAGGAGATCATGTCTCTATTCAAAGTCTTGTCCCTGGATTTTTGCAAGTATCTGGATAGGTTTTATGGTTCCCTTTAAGTCTGCAGTATTCAGTAGATTTTCAGGGGCCCATGTTATGAATTATCGTTAAACACTGTTCTCTCTTTGGCTTTTGTAGATTCCAGTTAAGAGATTGTTGATGAGAACCTCCGTGCGTATTGAAGGCAAAATTTTATTTGCACCAAGTACAAGATAATCCATTTGTACCAAAGTTAGAGCTCATGAGATTTTGTACATACCCAGGTAGACAATGTTGGTGTTCTGAAGCCAACATAGTGGCCATATTTACTTGCATTTGTAAGTTGTAAGCAGTGATCAGGGAAATTTTGCAGATATGCTGTCACACTATGAAGGTGTCTGTAACTAAGGTATTTTTTGGAAATTTATAGATGTCCAGATAAGAGATGATGGTGCCCTGAAACAAGATAATGACCTTGAGATTTTGCAGTTATTCAAGCAAGAGATGACCTATCCCTACTGTGATCTCGATCCTGCACCTTTCTAGGTATTCAGGTAAGAGATGGTATTTGCCTGATTATATTAGTGACCATGGATGGGGCTTTTACTGGTATGCAGGCCGATGATGATTATGTCTGTATCTATAGTGCTGACCTTTGAATCTTACATGTATCTAGGTAAGAGTTGATCTGTCCCTTACCATGCTAGTGGCCTTGGGATGTTCTAGTTGTCCAGATAAGGAGCGGTGTGTCCTTAACCATGTTAGTTACCATGATATTTTTGCAAGTATCCAGGTAAGATGTCATGTATCTACAACATACTATCTCTCTTTAGATTTTTTAGATATTCTGGGAAAAGATGATGGTGTTCTGACAATACAGATGACCGTAGGATTTTGCACATATCCAGTCAAGAGATGATGGCATATCTATCAACATTGGTGTTTGTGGAAAAGAAAGAAATGGAATGCTTTTTTTGATCAGTTGTATAATTTGTTAAAAGAATTTTAACATTCAATGACTAGTAAATATTATTCATGGTCGTATTTTCTTGTATCTGTTTGTTTATTCAATTTCTCCATATTGACATCTGCACCAGGAATCTTAGGCCCACATTTATGAAATATGTTAGTATCTTGGAGCTATCAATACAGATAGACTTCCTATGAAATGTGGTTATTCCTAAAGAAAACTAGGCTATAGACCCAATTCTTAGTTAGAGGGTTGAGGGAACCAAGGAAGAGGAATATTGGTGTATATATTGTGGGCAACAAACATTTGTACTCTCATCCTCCTGATATAAATAAGCATTAAGTGTTATGTTAGGAAAATATGTGAAACATAATAGATCTTAATGGGGAACTTGAATACCTCTTATCTAATCATTCAGTTACTGTATTATTATTTAGCTTGTATCATTAGCACATAGAAAATGAGAGCTGAAAAAAAAAATGAGAGCTGAAACAGAATTCAGTGATCATTTAGCCCAATACCACCATGAATGAGAGAGCCCTGAGTGTGGAGAGGTTAATCAAGGTCACACAGCCATCTAGTTGTGAAGTGCTCTTTCCACTATTCTGTTTTCTTGGTTTGAAAACCCGAGACTGATTAAAAAGCAATAAGACAAGTGCTTGTTTGAATCAATATTGCTCAGGAAATGCACTTCCAATTGGCCAGACTACTCATCATGTACTTGGCTTTTTTGTTCATATATTCGGTATAAAATTGTCCTTGGCCCTGGGTCTCTGTCCTAAACCCCCAGCTACAAATGTCTCCTATCAAGGGAAGCAATCTAGTCTGAATTTCAGTTCAGCCAAGTGGGATCCCTGTGAACTTTCATTCTCCTCTGATATAACTGTTCCGAGATCCATTTACAGCCATTGTTCATCTGAGAATGGAACCATGCTGTGCATTTCAACACCACTGGACATATGTCAGAGTACATTCCAATAGGTAACCATAATTCCATAGGAAAAGAGAAATAAAGGGTTTAAACTGTTACGGTGGATGATAATGATGTAGAAAGAAAAAGAAACGAGGACGAACAAACAAGATGCCTTCACCCCAGGCCATGCACATAGTAGGTACTCAGTATTTTTTTTAAATAAATGAATGCTTCTTGATAGTTTGGATGATTATGGATCAGCCCATTCAACCACCATTCTTCTACTGTGTGAAGGCATGAAGGCTAAAAACTCCCATTTCCCAGACTTCTTGCCACACGGGTGTGTGTGAATTCACATTCTGTCAACCAGTGTCACAGTATGTTTAACTTTTACTGGAATCAAGTCATAGGTAGAAGGGGAAGGAGTGGACCACAATTTTACTGGCATGGGTTGTGGCAGGGTACCAGGTTCTGGACAGAGGTATTTGAGAGCTTGGAATTCCTAAAACAGGTAGGCCAAACCTGGAACTGTAGCTCAGGGTCCAGTATGTTCTTTAAGGAAATATTCTTTCATTTTCCCATTTTTTTTCCTTGTAGTTTTTGAAATTTTTACAGACAATACTGTCACAGAGGTAAGAGGTCGAAAAAAAGAGAAAAAGCCAACCATTACATCACCGGTGAAACAGAGAACGAAGGAAAATTGAAAGTGTTTGTCATCACCCATATTAATACCTATTACATAGGTACCGTAAGGTTGATATAACTTTGGGAAGATTTCTTTCTCTTAAAATTACAAATACATATGCACATATTTTAATATCTAGAAAATAACAAAAATGACCAGGAAGAAATAAATGTGTAAATCTGTGCATGTAGAAGTCCTTCATTCAACAATGAGTGCCTACCCGTGATAGGTACAGTTCCACGCCCCAGGGATCAACAGTGAAGAAGCTAGACAACATCCATGCCCTAAAGAAGATTCCATTTTCTAGTGTTACAATTCCAATGATCCATACATCCTGTCATTTCAGCATTTCATTGTCCCAGCATAATTATTAATAGCTCTTAGTCTCAAGGTTGTCTCAGTTTGGACAATGCATTAAATGGACACCCTGGATATCATAAGATACAAGTAAAGTCAATTTTTTTTTTAGTCAATTTTTTTTTTAAGATTTTATTTATTCATGATAGACACAGAGTGAGAGAGGCAGAGACACAGGCAGAGGGAGAAGCAGGCTCCTTGCAGGGAACCCGATGTGGGACTCAATCCCGGGACCCCGGGGTCACGCAGTGGGCCGAAGGCAGGTGCCAAACTGTTGAGCCACCCAGGCATCCCAAGTAAAGTCAAATTTTAATTAGAGTCATAGGTGCTATAAAAATATAAGATAAGGTAATAGTAATTAGGGAAAGGGAGTTCTTCAGTTTGAGTGGTCAGGGATGTTCTTCCGGAGGAGAGCTTAAACAATGAAGAGAGAGCCAGTCAGGGGAAGATCGAAGGGGTGAGCGTTCTAGGAGTAGCGAAAGCAAGTAGACGTGTCCAGAGGACAGAAACAGCAATGTGGATGGAAGGCAGTGCGTGAGGGGGGAGAGTGGCCCACGGACATGCAAGGGCTAGATTGTTCAAGGCCTTGTGCATCATGGGGAGGGGCTTGGCTTTCTTTGGAAATGCAGTGGGTGGTCGTTGAAAGAGAACAAAGTGACCTAATTTGTGGGTCTTTGCCCAGTTTATTCAATTCCATAGTACAGCGAATCAGTATCTGGTGAGGCCCTCTCAAATTTAAAATCCAGTGGTCCCCATAGTAATGCCACAGGGACCGTGATTTAATGAAAAATCATATCCATTTATTACCAACCCCGGAACGAAAGGTAAACGATGATAGGACTTCCAACTTACTACTAAGCTGAAACTCTCAGGAAACGTTTTTACAACTTCCTCCCAAAGTATTACAGGACAAAATCCATCAAAGTGTTCGCTTTCAAAAGTGTTCAAAATGCGAATTTTTGCAAGTTTATCCAAGTTCCCCTCTCATCCTTAATGTCATTTGCTCAGGGTTTTGCAGTTTGAAAGTAGCTGGGACAAGTCTCCAGACACAAGGGAGTGGCGATTTGGGGCAGACTCACACCCCGGGTTGGAATTGGTTTGGCCAGGGAGGGAGGAGTAAGATGCCACAATCTGGTAGAGGTCCTTGATAGGTGTTCCAGCAGCTTCCACATTCCTTCTCCACCCTGCTGTGCTCCACCTCCCAAGGCCCAACACTTGGCCACACAGATGGTGCGCAACACAGGGGTGCCAGGCTGCAGGAGGTGAGGCGAGGGCCAGATTCTAGGACGTTCTGCCCCACCTACCCCCCCCAACCAGGTCAACTCAGAGGAAGGGAGGTGTCCTCGGTTCAGCTTTCCTTTGCCTTGGGGTTTTATGAATCCCAAAGCTCCTCAAATACATGGTATCTCTGCCACAGTCGTGTCAGTGAAGTGGGGATCTACCCCCTGCCTTTCTATCTCCCTGCCCCGAGGGGATGTCACCAAGACTTCTGAGCCCCTTAGCTCTGTGTTTTGGGTGTCCCTGGGGCCCTAATGACCTCTGACCAGGTCCCCTATTGTCTGAATCTCTCAGCGGATTACTGAGCAGCTGGCTAATTCGGTCTCCTGGTTCTCACTCCGGATTGGAGACTGTTGTTTTCTTGTTTCGGCAACATCCGAGGCGTAGAACAAATAGAAGCATTTCCATTCTTCCCTCACATAAATAATTAGCTGCTCAAGACAGCTCTGGAGAGCAGGACTGTACTCAGCATGCCAGCTAGGAATATATCATTATCTCAAGCACCACCTTGCCTGGCGCCAGGAGTCCTGTTAGGACCTCCATCTCTGTCACCCTTTGGTACTTTCTAGTCTTTTCTGTCTCCCTCAGGACTAGTTAAGACAGATGCTAGTGTGTCGGTGAGGTTTTGAAAATAACACTTTTCATAGCAGTGGTTTGAGCTAATGGTGTTTTCCATCTCAAAAATGTTTTACAAACATTAATTAAGCTTTAGCTCCCTGGTGGGCTTAGGCCAAGAGAATGCTTCTGGACAGAGTTGCTGCTTTTCCCTCAAGCCACAGAGAGTCCTCAAGGAAACCCAAGGCCTGGGGGCTTCCGCCTAACAGTCCTTTACCTGAAAGAGTATTTAACACACCTTTAGGACTTTTGTGATGCTTCGTAAAATGACCCCCCCCCAAAATGAACCCCCCCCCCGAAATGCTTTCTTAAATGAAGTCTGGTTAGTGTAAACCACCTGTCAAGAAACTTATTTTTTGTTAATTGTGATGGAAAAGCCTACATCTGTTCGGGTCAGCGCAGTAGGAAAATAAACTGCGAGCCTAAATCAATTCAGTAAGACAATAGTTATTTCTCAGTAGGAAGAGCAAAGAAAGAAAGAAAAAAAAAAAGCCCAACCAGGTGTGAGTAAGAAGGAAGGAAGGATATGAGAGAACAGAGATCTTCAGAAACATTCCTTCCGTTTCCTCATTCTGGCACAGAAATCCAAACAGAAAAGCTTTAAAAGAAACATCTGGAAAAACCGCATCTCCACATTCCTAATGCAGAAACCCGGGCATATTGCAATGGCAAGACTCCTTCACAGCCATTTGTATCTAAATGATGCTCAGACAGGTGTGCTTGGGTCCCACCTCCCACCCCCTGGGACGTTTGACAGTGGCTGGAGGACGTTTGTGGTTGTCCTCACTTAAGGGGCACATGGGGTGTCATTGGCACCTAGCGTATGGCAGTCAGAGCTGTGCCCACGACGGCTCCCATCACCGAGACCAGATACCAGAGGAACCCTGCTGAAATCATTGCTCCAAATCTCCACACCCAGTTGGGGTTAGTGATGGGTCTCAACGCCCCCAATTCCAAGCTGCCTCTCCATGGGGGTCTTTCTCCCCTCCTGCTCCCCCATGCCTTCCTGAGGCCTGGGAAGGCCTCTGTGCGCAGAGCCGAAACTCTACCGTGTTCCCAGCTGCTGCACTGTGGATTTTCTCAGAAGGTCATGGTGGTGGGTTTTCTTTTGAAGTGATCCAGGGTCCTTTCTTTCTTTTTTTTTGGGGGGGGGGGCGGGTGGTCCTTTCAATTAGGAAGCCATAGACACATTTCTACGCTAAGATATGGGCCAGTTTATTCCACTGCAGCAGAAGCAAGGTCAAATGCCAGGGCAAGGAAAGACCCTTCTCGACGAGACCTCCACAGAGCATCGGGTTAACTTTTCCAAGCTAACTAACAGGGAGAAAGAGGAGGCGTTGGATTCTTCTTCAACCATGTCACAGAATTTTCTGGTGAACCACATCTGACCCTTCTGCTTAAACAACTGTGGGCCACAGTCCATAGAAAATGCAGTGGCGGAGAGAAAGGATACGGGGGGCATGGTGGGAGCTATAACCCGTTGTAACAAGCATCGCATCCTCCCTTTTTTACTTACAAGTTCTAGTATGAGACAAAAATGTCAAGAACTGATAAAGCCAACCAAAATTCAAGTTCAGAAAGCTGTGGGAACCGTGCCTGTTTATATTTCTCATTCCACCGCAGTCAAGATTTAGTTCGCGACGTACAATACAAACACTTACTGTAGAATAAAATTCCTCTCTTTGAGTTCACTTAAGCAGGGAGATAGGTAATAAAAACAGCTCTCTCAGACTCAAAGTAAAGAAGGGGTTTCCAGGGGCTGGGGGAGAGGAAGCGGGGGGTCAGCACTTTGGGGTTACAGAGTCTCTGGGCCGATGGAAAAGTCTTAGAAACAGACAATAGTGATGGTTGTAGATAGACTTTGAGAAGGTATTTAATGTTACTGCACTTCACACTGAAAAATGGTTAAAATTGCTGATTTTATGTCTGCGTGTTTTCCCGCAGCTGAAAAACAAGTATCTGAAGTGTGCCGGTGGTGGTAGATGTGCCAAAGGCCTCGACAGTAAGCAGAAGAAACGATCATTGAGGAGCAAAATGTATTGACTTCGTGCTTGTTCTTAGGCGCTGGAGAGCATCTCCGTCTGCATCCACCAAGAAGCAAAGGGCAAGGTGCAATGAGGAGTGAAATGTGCCGGGGCTGTCCTGGGGGTGCGAGGGGGGTGTCCCTCTGCAGGACAAAGGGGAGGAAGCAGAGAGGGCAAGAAGTCTCCCGAATGCAATGCTGGTCTGTGACATGGAAAGGGAAGGGAGGGGGTGGTAGGATCGAGGAGAAAGAGCCTCAGGTGGCCTTGCAGTGCAGGCAGGAATGTTTCCAGAGTGATGGGCCGTCTTGGAGTCCAAGTGGCCTGTCACAGGAGTCTCTCATCCTCCAGCCATGGGCCTGAAAGAGTTTCTCTGCTGTGCTTCATTGCTGGCTGCCTGCAGCCTAGGGGGAGCGTGGCTTCAGGGCAAATGGGGTGGAAGACCCAGAGGGCAGCAGCCAAGGCTGTGAAACACGTTCCTAGAGGGAGCTCTGACTGGGGCGCTTCTGTGGCCACCCGCCACTCATCACCCTGAAAGCTCACCACTCCTCTCTTCCAGACATTGTCTTAGCTCCAGTTAACAAAAGGGGAAACCAATTCCCCTAAAGCACATGGCTCCTAAGTGGTCAAGTCAGCTTCCAAAGTCAGGTTTGAAAGACCCCAACACCAGTGTTTTGCCCCCTATGATGTAGTAGGTGAAATTACTGTTCAGCAAGTTGTCGTCTCCCATCCCTTTCAGGGTTCACGGGAAGGGTTACTCTCAGCCCCACTGATGTGGATTTGGCTGTGTGTCTCATTGTGGCCGTGGAATGTGAATGTGAAGGACTCTGGGCCAGTTCTGAACCTCAGCTCCAGGAGGCACCGTGTGTTTGCACTCACCTCTTCCAGGAGAAGGCCATGTCATGGGAAGGTCACAGGCCAAGAATGAGAGCAGCCCAGTCAATCCCAGCCTGAAGCAAAGCACCCCAGCTAGCCAACCTGCAGATCCAAGAGTGAGAGAATCTTATAAGCCTTTGAGATTTGTTGCCTTGACGGAAGAAATAATTGATCCTGCCTGGGAGAGATGGCAAAGGCTTCACAGAGGAAGGAACATTCACGCAGATTATTCTCTATAATTGCACTTTTGAAAATAAAAACATGTCTTCATTGTCAAAAATTTGGAAAATATGCAAAGCATTAAACGTAAAGCCAAAGATATTATATCCATTGTTTTTCTTAGAATCTTTCTCTCCATGCCTACCATGGCTTTAAGCACTTTGAGGCTTTGCCTTTTTTGCCCTCAATCTTATCAGCCCTCTGCATTCTTACATATATATGATCAAATATTCTTTGAAAACGTAGCCAATCGTGGTTGCGTAATAATCATTTCAGCGAAAACTTGAGCTTCAAGGACAAGTTGAAGCATACCAGAAGGACATTCTTTTGTTCATTTGTTTTAAATTATTTACTAAGTACTTACTCTGTGCCAGGCCCTGATCAAGGCACTAGAAAAACAGTTTTTACGAAGTAGACAAAATCCCAATGTCTGTCAACAGATAATTGGTAAGTTGTGGTATATCCATACAATGGAATACTGCTTAGCAATAAAGAAGAACTAACTAGTGATACATGGTACAAGGCGGATGAACCTCAGAAACCTCACGCTAAGTGAAAGAAGCCAGACACCGAAGGCTGTATGTTGCGATTGCACTTTTATAAAACTCTGGATAATTCAAACAAATCTTTAGAGACAGGAAGCGGACTGGCAGTTGCAGGGAAAGGAGGTACAGGGTGAGAAGAAAGGAATTATAAGGGGCATGAGAAACCTTTAGAGGGTGATGGATATGTTCATTACCTTGATTATGGTGATGTGTTCATAAATGCACACATATGTCAAAACTTTAAATACGTGCACGTCAATTATGCCTCAATAAATCTGTTTTTCAAAAATGCCACAGGAGTAGGGTGGGTATTCACGAAGTGGAGGGTAAGCATCTAAGCAGAAAGAAAAGCACGTACAAAGCCATAGAAACATTTTATTTAATAAGCACGTAGGACTTATCCACTGGGCTACGTTCCAAAAGTTTTACAAGTATTAACTCATTTTATCTTTACAGTATCCGTGCCAGAGGTAAGTCCTATTAATGCCATTCCCCACCTTGCAGATCAAGACATTAAGCCACTTGCCCAAAGTAACAGGGACTGTCACAGTTGGGCTTTGAACCCACAAGCCTAGATCTAGAGTTCATACTTTTATTTTTATTTATTTATTTTTAAAGCTTTTATTTATTTATTCATGAGAGAGAGAGAGAGAGAGAGAGAGACATAGGCAGAGGGAGAAGTAGGCTCCCTGCCGGGAGCCTGATGCAGGACTTGAGATCCCAGGAGCCTGGGATCACGACCTGAGCCAAAGGCAGATGCCCAACCACTGAGCCACCCAGGCATCCCTAGAGTTCATACTTTTAAATACAATGACATGCTGCCTCCACAATCTGGGGACATATTTGCTAGTATTTGCAGGTATACCTGAAAAGCCCCTCGACTAGCCAAAAGTGAAGGGGAGAGAGAGGAAAGAAAAGGCCGAGGCATGGCGTAAGTTCATTTAAGTGTGAAAGTCCAGTCATGTCATGTCAAGTCAAGTCCCATGCAATGGGAAAATATATTAGAAGCCTCCCGAACGATATCTTTATTTTGCATGGACTGATTTTCATTCGTTAGCAAATTCTAATTGTATCCTCAGTGGGACTCATCTGAAAGCCACTCTTCCACCGCTCTTAGAAAGGACTTAGTCCCAAATGCACAAAGTGGTCAGATAGTGTGATATACTCTCCAAGTAGCTTAAAAATCAGGTGATGTTACTCACAGAAAGAGACACGTTCCCTTTCAGAGGGTTCAAGGGCTTTCCGTTGTACCCACTCAGGGAGATGCAAATAGAAGGACCTAAGAATCCTCTTTGCTTGCCTGAAACCACAAGAAGGACCTGCCTGGAAATTGAGTTATTTATTTATTTATTTATTTATTTTTATTTTTATTTTTATTTTTTTAGATTGAGCTATTTAAAGGCTATCACCCAAAAGTGGAGGTCGCTAAGGTTCTTGAAGTCTATGCCAACTACAAAATACACCTTCGGCAGCAGATGTGTTAGGGACACGAGGCTTAATGCCTTGAGTGTTCTGGAATCCAGGAGCTCGTTGCCGCTCCTCTTGACCAGCCCTGTGTCCCTTCAGTTCCCAGCCTTCAAACTGAAGACTCCTCCTAAATCTTTTTCTCTCTTCATTTCCTGCCAAAACCGATCTGGAGAATACCGAAGGGGTAAACGTGTCATTAGTGCGGCTGCCCGGAGCTCAGCAGCCCGTCCCTCACGGGGGCCAGGAAATTTGAGCTCCTTGCGTTAGTCTCCTCTGGCTGCCTTAGCAGGGTACCATAGATTGGCTGGCTTGAACAATCAAAATAGATGTTCTCACAGTTCTGGAAGCTGGACGTCCCAGATCAGGGTGCCAGTGTGGTCAGGTTCTGGTAATTGTGCTCTTCCTGGTTTGTTGAGGGCCTCCTCTCCTTTGTGTCCTCACATGGCCTTTCTTTGGATGGCCAAAGAGCCTTTTCTTAAAAAGCCACCAATCCCATCGCAGTAGGACGCTACCCTTATGACCTCCTTCAACCTTAATTACCTCCTAAAAGCCCTGTCTCCCAATACGGGCACACTGGGGATTAGGGCTTCAGCATGTGAATTTGAGGAGGACACATTCAGGCCATTGCGACTCTGTGCTGCATCCATTATACAGAATGACCCCAGCATCCTCGCCTCCCCCTGAATGAAAGCCACCCTCGCGCAACGCACGCATCTGAGATTGCAAATTTGAGAGCTGTAAGCTAGACTCAGCTTTCACAAATGTTTTGTTTAGTCCGCAGATTTTGAACAAATTTAAATTAGTCGTAACATTTAAAACTCGGAATATAGCAAACCCTCATTCACTTTCTAGCTTTCCCTGAAAGAAGTCTGTAATGGAGTGTGTTTTAGTCTTTGCATTGGCCTTGAGAGTTCAAAGTCAAGCTTGTGTCCAAGGGCTAAAAAAGCAGAGCAGGCAGGACTTTCTGGAATCTATTGGTGGAGCTGGACACTCTGGACTGTTTCATCTCTTCCATCCCTAATTAAGTTCTTCTCTCCTTTTCCTACAATTATTTATCTTTTATTGCACCTTGTGGATATTTAGAATCCATTTCAAATTTAGAGAGAGATAAAACCAGCTATTTAAAATGTATACATATAAATCGCCCCTCAACGTGTTTGCTGTGAGAATAAATGAATGAATGAACATGTGCATGCACTCACACGCACGTATAGTTTCAAAATGTCCAAAGAGAACTCCTTATTCAACCCCAAAATAGATGTAACATTTGAAAGGCAACTTACTGTTTAACAAGATCTTGAAAAGAACTAATATTATAGGGGCGCCCAGGTGGCTGGGTCGGTTAAGCGTCTACCTTCAGCTCGGGTCATGATCCCAGGGTCCTGGGATCGAGTCGCTCCCTGGTCAGTGGGGAGTCTTTTTCTCCCTCTTGCTCTGCCTCCCCATGCTCGTGTGTTCTCTCTCTCTCTCTCTCTCTCTCTCTGCTTCTCAAATAAATGAATAAAATCTTTTTTAAAAACCTTATATTTAATAAGGGGGAATGTATCATTCATAAACTAATGAATCTGCATGGCACTTCACAGTTTACAGAGCATTTTCCTCTATGTTATTTCACGTCTGGTTCATATCTGTTAACCACGGGGTGGTGGGAGCTCAATGCTTACAGCCCAGCTATAAGGATGAACTGCAGCTCAGATCAAACACCTGTGTCGGTTTATCACTATTTTTTTAAAGATAGATTTATTTATGTATGTATGTATTTATTTATTTATTCGTTCGTTCATTCGTTCGTTCATGAGAGACACACAGAGAGAGGCAGAGACAGGGGCAGAGGGAGAAGCAGACTCCCCGCTGAGCAGGGAGCTCAATGCAGGACTCGATCCCAGGACCCCGGGATCAGGCCCTGAGCCGAAGGCAGATGCTCAACCACTGAGCCACCCAGGTGCCCCTATGTCTATTTTGATGTGGGCCCAAAGACATGGGCTCACAAGCAGTGCAAAAAGAAGAGTTGGAACTCGGATAAAGATGGCTCTTGAAGTGTTTGTCCAAGGCTGGGTCCTTGCATATATACACACTATAATCATTCAGGATGTTTTCACATTCATGGTCTCACTAGAAGCTTACAGGCTAATATTATTTCCGTGTAACAAATGTGGAAATTAAAAGAGAATTACGAATGATGTACCAAGTTCACCCTGCTATTTGGAGAAAGAAGTGGACCTAAAACCGTGAAGACCTGACCCCAAGCCCAGGTTCACTGCCACAGCCTGGCCCAAAGGATAGTCAGGGAATGGTAGTGCTTGGGATGCTGATAGGTGTTATCCAGAGCATGAATATGGACAAAAAAAAAAAAAAAAAAAGGAAAGAAAAGCTCCATGATGAAATAGATTTGGAGAGCAGGACTAGTTTTGCAGGACTTCTCAGAGACTTGAACACATTACCACCTACTGCCAAGCTACAAGGAAGAATTTGGTATGTAGCATTTTCCCAAACCAAAAGACCATGCAGGCCAGTCTTTTAGGATGTTTCGCACAACTAGCTTTCTTGAGGACATGCTTTGAGAAACATTTTCCTACATCAGTCATAGATTACGTCGGATCCTGAGTGACGTCACAGCCCTGTGACATCATTCATTCTCAAGACTGAGTGTTATGGGACCTAAGGACACGGAATTAGAACAGAAGACTTCATTTGAAATATGGGAAGTCTTCTGTGTTCACAGTCACTAGCACTCTCTAGGGAAGGGTCACTAAACGCCGGCTGGAATAAATCACATCTAGCATCTTCTTTGATCAGATGGCACAAGAGAGAGAGAAGAGATGCAGACACTTCACTCGCACGACCATTGCTGAGTCCTCCTTCAATTTACTGAAAACACGTGCCAAGCACTTGCTGGACTAACGGCGGAAGAATCAGCTCAGGAGCTCAGAATAGGATACCAGAGCAGAATCAGGGTTTGCTAGGAAAGAAGAAAGGAGAGACAGACAAGAGCTAATACTTGGTAAGGCAGCTCAACAGGAGAAGATCTAGCACCTCATGCGTTTCCACAGACCTGTGAGAACTGTTTCGTGTTCAGATTTGCAAACCTGATAATTGGGCATAAGTAAAATCTCCTAACACTTAGCTCTACCATCTGTTGCTGACATAACAATTTTACATAATATGAAAAATGCCAGATGGAAGCTACGCATTAACCGTGTCCAAGATGTTTTATGCCCACAATGTACACAGAATAGAAGAAGTAGCTTTGTTCCATGCCCGATTGAGCTTGGAGCGCTCCAGTTATAATTCTGGCCATTGACGAAGGACAACCTCAGAGCTTCCTAATCGTCTATGCCCCCTTGGTGTTTGGAGCACATGCACTGGTGGCCCCAGAATATCAATCCAGGACAGACTTGGAAGCTCCAATTCGTTTGGAGCTGGGCACCGGACGGGGGAAGGCACCCCTATTTGAAATTATGTCTCAGAGCAAATATTATTTTTTAGCTTAGATTTATAGCACGGTAAATATGAATAATGAAGTTTTCTAAAGATGTTTTTATTTTTACTGTATATCTTATCCCTTATCAATCTTCTATATAGATTATGCTCCGCCATACGTGCGTGTGTCCATATTAGTTTTGAAAATGGTGCCACACGTGGTGTCATCCCAGCAGCTTGCCTTTTCATTCATTGTTTAGTGAGTCTTACCCTTGTTTCTTTAGCTCCCTCTTTTGAACTGTTCTATAATATTCCGTTACTAAATATGGTACAATCTACTTACCTGTTCTCTTGATGAACATTTAGTCTTTCCATTTTCCACCATCACACACAAGGCTATAAAGGACGATCTGGGGAGTCCTTTCCCTGTGCACAGCTCAGAGATCTCTAGGTTACAGAGCCACAAGGGTAGAGTGAAGAATTCCATTCTTTTTTTTTTTAAAGATTTTATTTATTTATTTATTCATGAGAGACACAGAGAGGGAGAGAGGCAGAGACACAGGCAGAGGGAGAAGCAGGCTCTATGCAGGGAGCCTGACATGGGACTCGATCCCAGGTCTCCAGGATCAGGCCATGGGCTGAAGGCAGCGCTAAACCGTTGAGCCACCCGGGCTGCCCAGGAATTCCATTCCATCATGACTTATCATGTCACATCTGTCCCAGCAAGGTAGGAAAATTCCTTTTTCTTCATTTTCCCAATCTGCTGGCCATGAGATGGTGTTTTCCCAATAAGTAGAGAAATAGGGCCGCTTTTCACTTATTGACATTCAGGTTGCTTCTTTTGTGAATTTGCTTCTTGATATATTTTGCCCATTTGGGGGCCTTTTTCTTGCTGAATTGCAAAAGTCTTTCCATATATTTTAGATACTAACATTTGTCAATTATATGCACTGCAGATACCTTCTTTCTAAGACTTCTCTTTTATTTTTTATTTTATTATTTTTTTAAGATTTTATTTGTTTATTAATGAGAGACACAGACAGACAGAAAGAGGCAGAGACACAGGCAAAGGGAGAAGCAGGCTCCATGCAGGGAGCCCGATGTGGGACTCGATCCCAGGACTCCAGGATCAGGCCCTGGGCTGAAGGCAGGTGCTAAACTGCTGAGCCACCCAGGCTGCCCAAGACTCGTCTTTTAAATTTTATTTAAGATGGTTTTTGTTGCATTTCGGTTTATAATTTTAGAGTAGTTATATTTGTCTACCTTTTCCTTAATTCAGGGGTTTGTTTTCTTGTGTTTGTCTACAGAAGCTTCCAAAGATTCAAGATGATAAAGAGATTTTCCTTAATTTTTTCCCAAAAGTTTTCATAGTTTCTTTTGACATTTAGATAGTCTGTCTGGAATTTATTTTTGTGAGGTGTAAGATAGTGACTTAATTTTCTTTCCAGAAGGAGAACTAATTTTTTCAGACTCATTTGTTAACTAGTTCATACTTTCCACACTAATTTATAGGGTCTTCTCTGTCCTACATCAAGCCTCTATATCTGCTTGGGTCTATATTGTCCAACTTAAATAGCATTCCGTCTACATTACTGTATCTTTTTAATAAGTCTTGATACATACCGTAGAGCAAGCCTTCTGGCTGTGTCCTAGCTATTGTGATGGTTAATTTGGGGGGTCAACTTGACAGCCACGGGGTGCCCAGATTAAACATTATTTCTGGGTGGGCATCATCTAATCCACTGAGGGCTTAAATGGAACAAAAGACAGAAAAAGGGACGATTTGTTCCCTTCCTCCCTGTTTGAGCTGGAACATCCATCCATCTTCTCCAGGCTTTGCACTGGGATTTATGCCATCGGCTGCCCTGGCTCTCAGCACTGGAAAGACACCACCAGCTTTCCCGGGTTTCCATCTTGCAAACAGCAGATTGTAGGACTTCTCAGCCTCCCCAGTCATGTGAGCCAATTCCCAATTCCTCATAATAAATCTGCTTTTGTATCTCATTGATCCCTCTTCTCTGGAGATTTCTGACTAGTATCATCTCTTTTCTATCCTATACAGAAGTTGGGATCAACTTGTCAAATTCCATGGAAGACCCTGTTGAGACTTTTCTTTTAACTCCTTTGTATTTATAGATTAATTTGGAGATAGGTGCCATGTTCTTTTTTTTTAAGATTTTATTTATTTATTTGTTTGTTTGTTTGTTTATTTATTTGAAAGAGAAAGGGAGAGAGCACAAGAGGGGGAAGGGTCAGAGGGAGAGTGAGAGATGGAGAAGCAGGCTCCTCGCTGAGCAGGGAGCTTGATGCGAGGCTCGATCCCAGGACCCTGAGATCATGACCTGAGCCAAAATCAAGAGTGAGACATCCAAGCAACTGAGACACTCTGGAGCCCACAAGTGCCATGTTCTTGATCTCTACTTCTGGGAACCTATGATCTCTGCATCTATCCAGATCATCTTTTACACCCTACAGTACTGTTTTGTAATTTTCTCCATAAAAGATTTTTCACATCTTGTGCAAATTTATTCTTAGGTATTTTGTAGTTGTGGTTGCTATGATAAATGAGAACTTCATTCTAAAACATTTCTTTTTTAAAAAAATATTTTATTTATTTATTCACGAGAGACACAGAAAGAGACAGAGACACAGGCAGAGGGAGAAGTAGGCTCACTGTGGGGAGCCCAATGCGGGACTTGATCCCAGACCCCAGAATCGTGCCCTGACCCAAAGGCAGATGCTCAACTGCTGAACCACCCAGGTGTCCCTAAAACATTACTAATTGGTCATTACTGTGAGTAGAAATGCTAAAAATGTTACTGTGTTGATTTTTCATTCAACACAGCGTTGAGGAACATTATGGAAAAGACATGACCACTGATGAATCCATGAGCTGGACCCAGGCTCCTTGTCCCCTCCCTTGTCCTGGGAATGTGGGCTCCATTTGTCTTTCCCACTCCCACAGGCTGCTCCGAGGACATGGGCCTGAGACAGTGATGTGATAGAACACCTGCACAGTATACGTGACTAAACCCAGTTGAGGCCTCTTTATAAACTTCTAAGATTGGGTGGGTGGGTGTGCAGATCCACTATGTAGGTTCCCTCTGCTTATTAAAGCTGCCAGCTACCAACGGAGTGGCCTGCCTCTTCTGTTCTCCTTGCTCTCCAAGGAGGGAGGCTGGTTTCAGTCCACACCCGGGAAGCTCCCGAGAGGGTTATGAACTGACACACATTGGCCAGACCTTATCACTCGAAAAGTTTGTTATAAATTCTCTTGAATTTTCTACAGAGATAATCACATTGTTTACAAATAAGGACTATTTTAGCTTCCTTTAAAAAATTCTTAAACCTCTTATTGTTTGGACTTATCTACAACTTCCAATACCAAACTGGCCCATGAGCTTATTCTTTTGATCCTGTTGGAAATGGCAATGATTCCAAAGTGTCCAGAGAAGTCTGATGCCTGACACAAAGGTTGGTAACTGACCTGCCTTGTCAAGGAAAGAAATTCCCTTCCTTTACTGGTCTGCTAGAAGTTTTCATCACAATTACTCCTGTTGAGTTCTTTTATTAATTGGGAAAATGCTTCTTATGCTCTAACCCTTAAATATGATATATAACAGTAGAATTCTAAAAGTTAAAATATTGTTTTTGATGTTATTTGTTTACTTGAGAGAGCACGTGCACGAGTGGGAGGGGGCAGAGGCAGAGGGAGAAGCAGACTCCCTGCTGAGCAGGGATCTTGGCTCAGAGCTAGATCCCAGGACCCCGGTATCATGACCAAAGCCAAAGGCAGACACTTAACCATCTGAGTCACTCCAGCGCCCCTAAAAGTTAAAATATTTATTCAGCGCTAAGAGAAAATCCCCTTGAAATATTATGTGGTATGTGTATGTAATCTTTTTTGACATAAGTAAATTTTATATTTTTACGTAGTTAAATGTAATAATTTTAGTCCTTTTCTTATTTTTTATTAAGTTTTTCATTTTTATTTTATTTTAGTTCTTTTTCTTATTTATTAAGGAAATAATCTTGTTTCTTTATTCTATAATAATCTTATCCCTTTTAGCTTCCCTCTCTGACTTATGCTTACAGGGTCCTTCCCCATTCCAATATTCAACTATGAACAATTTGTCCACTATTTTTTGCAATTCTTTAAAGTATTTGCATTTTGTTCTTTGTATGGTGTGAAATCTAAATTTAACACTTGCACCACAGATAGTCCATTCTTTTTAACTCTTTGATGAATAATCTCTTGACCATTAGTTTGTGATGCTTTCTTTATTATATATTATCTTCTCAAATAAATTAGGATTGTTTCTCTATGATCACTGTTTCCATTGATGAATATATCCATTTTCATGCTAATGTCACCATGTTCCCATTTCTGTCATTTTTAAATGTGTTTTTGTGTGTGTGTACACGCAAAAGTAGAACAATATAATAATGCATCTCTTTCTAAATGAAGTATTGAACCAGGGTTCAATTACTGACATAATTTTTTTAAATTATCGGTACGCTTTTATATCTAGCAAAGAAGTTCATTTAATTACTCTTAGAGTTGTATTAAATCAGTATGCTAATTTGGGGTGCCTGGGTGGCTCAGTCGGTTAAGCATCTGACTTCAGTGCAGGCCTGATCCCAGGGTCCTGGGATTGAGCCCCGCATTGGGCTCCCTGCTTTCTGGGGAGTCTGCTTTTTTCCCTCTCCCTCTGACCCCCCACCCCCTGCTTGTGCTCTTTCTCTCATGAATAACTAAAATCTTTTAAAAAAACAAATAAATCAGTATGCTAATTTGGAAAATACATATATCTATAATATTCGGTCTTTTTACATCCTGTTACATGGGCTATATATTCATTTATTCATATTTTCTTTGATTTCTCCGAGTAAAGTTTGTAACCCTCCTCACATAGATTCACTTTTTAAATTAAATTTATATCTAGATATTTTGAAGTAGAGTGTTGTTCCCCCAGCATAGCGTATTTTTTTGACTAGTTACTTTGGGGAGAGCAGGAAAGCTGGTTACATTTGTACATTTATCTTTAACCAGGCATTTTACTAAACTTCCATAAAGATAACCATTTTTAATTATTTGGGGTTTCTCAATAGGCAATTATCCCCAAATAATACATTTTGTTTTCTCATTTTCTTTGTTTTTTTAATTTTTTAAAGTAATCTCCACACCCAACATGGGACTCGAACTCACAACCCTGAGATCAAGAGTTGCATGCTCCACTGACCGAGCCAGCCAGGCGCCCCTTGTTTTCTCATTTTCAATAACAATATTCCTATAGCTGTTTTGGAATTGTATTAACTAATACAATTCTGCAAAGATCCTTGTTTTCTTTCTGATTTTAATGGCATCCTGCTTCCTGGTTCGGTTCTTTGTCGAGTAACACGTCTTTGTCAAGTAACGCGTGGTGCTAATGAAATGACTTCATTTGTGTTTTGTGTGGATTCTCTAGGCTGCTGGTAAGCTACTTGCGAAGACAGCTTTCTGTGCAAACATGTCTCATACTCTGGGTCTGGTCTCCACAGCCCCTGGCACAGAGCAGGGAATTTGGTCGGGGCCAGAGAGAATCTGTCTTGTACTGAGTTCTGGGGAGGCCCAAACAGACTGGGGCTGCTTGTCTCTGGATCTGGCCACATGTCTACGCAATTCTGCTCTCTCAGAAGCCCAGAGCTTCTACTTCAGCCCCAAGCAGGCAGTAGGGTTTTCCTCACATGTTACTGTCTGTCTTTGATGACATAATCAGGAATAAATGGAAATTGCAGGAATTGTGTCAGCTGAGTTCCACTTGACAGACTGAGAAATATTCTAAACAGAACTATTTACTTATTAGAAAATAAAATATTTGAGGTCCAAGTTTCCCACCAATCCTGTCACAAGAGGTAAACACCATTAACCATTTGGAGTGAGGGGTCAGGTATCTATGCATGCACATACATATAAATACACGTATTTCTTTTTTTTAATTTTTTGAAAAAGATTTTATTTATTCATGAGAGACACAGAGAGAGAGAGAGACAGAGAGACAGAGAGACAGAGAGACATAGAGAGAGAGGCAGAGACACAGGCAGAGGGAGAAGCAGGCTCCACACAGGGAGCCCGACGACGTGAGACTCAATCCCGGGTCTCCAGGATCATGCCCTGGGCCAAAGGCGGCGCTAAACCGCTGAGCCCCCTAGGCTGCCCAAGCATATATTTTTTAAATTTAGCTTAATTTTAAGAGATACTTTCAATCAGTCCTTTGTCTATGAATTCAGAGTCTGGTTCATGAACTGTTACTTACTGGTCCGTGATGACATAAAAACAGAACTTGAGAGTAAGTACTCAGAAACATTTATCATAATTTGATATTTCCACAATATCTAAGTGTGCGATTTTATATTTTATAAAAGTATTGGAATTTTTAAAAACCTGATTATTTTAAATAATAATGCTAAAGCAAAAAACAATAATGGAAATAGTCCATTTGGAGAATATATTTATTCTTTATTTATTTTAGAGAGAGTGTGTGGGCATGGCGGGGGTTGTGGGGAGCAGAAGGAGAGGGTCAAGTAAGCTCTGAACTGAGCATGAGCCTGACACGGGCTCAATCTCACAACCCTGAGATCATGACCTCAGCCAAAATCAAGAGTCAGAGACGCTTAGCTGACTGAGCCACTCAGGCACCACTGGAGAGTATTGATTATATGATATCAAAAGCTTTCTCCCTCTCTCTCTTTTTTTCCCTTTGCTTGTTTGTTTCTTAAATTCCATATATGAGTGAAATCAGATAGTATTTGTCTTTCTCTGACTTCCCTCACGTAGCATTATACTCTCTAGCTCTATCCACATCATTGCAAATGGCAAGATCTCATTCTTTTGATGGCTGAGTAATATTCCATCATGTATATATATCACATCTTATTTATCCATCCATCAATGGACACAGGGCTGCTTCCATATATTGGCTATTTAAATAATGCTGCTATAAACATCAGGGTACATGTATCCCTTTGAATTAGTGTTTTTGTTTTTTGTTTTTTTTTAAGATTTTATTTATTTATTCATGAGAGACACAGAGAGAGAGGCAGAGACACAGGCAGAGGGAGAAGCAGGCTCCATGCAGGGAGCCCGACATGGGTCTCAATCCCGGGACCCTAGTATGATGCCCTGAGCGAAAGGCAGATGCTCAACCACTGAGCCACCCAGGCATCTCTGAATTAGTGTTTTTATATTATTTGGGTAAATATCCAGTAGCGATTGCTGGATCATTGAGTAGTTCTATTTTTAACTTTTTGAAGAAACTCCATACTGTTTTCCACAGTAGCTGCGCCAGTTTGCATCCCCACCAACAGTGCATAAGGGTCTCCCTTTCTCCACATCCTTGCCAATATCTGTCATTTCTTATGTTTTTATTTTAGCCACTTTGACAGGTGCAAGGTGATATCTCATTGTAGTTTTAATTCACATTTCCCTGATGAAGAGTGATGTTGAGCATCTCTCCACGTGTCTGTTGGCCATTTGTGTGTCTTTTTTGGAAAAATGTTCATTCTTCTGCTCATTTTGTAATTGGATTATTTGTGGGTTTTTTTGAGGTGTTGAATTCTTAAGTTCTTTAGGTATTTTGGATACTAACTCTTTATTGGCTGTCATTTACAGATATCTTTTCCCACCCCATAGGTTGCCTTTTAGTTTTGTTGGTTGTTTCCTTTGCTGTGCAGAAGGTTTTCATCTTGATGTAGTCTCAGTAGTTTATTTTTGCTTTATTTCCCTTGCTTCAGGGAACCGGTCTACAAAAATATTGCTATGGTCAGAGACATTACTGCCCGTGCTCTTTTCTAGGATTTTTATGGTTTCAGGTCTCACATTTAGATCTTTAAACCATTTTTAATTGATTTGTGTGTGTGGTGTTAGAAAGTGGTCCAGTTTTCCTAGCGCTATTTGTTAAAGAGACTATTTCCCATCGTATATTTTTTCTTGCATTGTCCAAGATTAATTGACCATATAATCGTGGGTTTATTTCTGAGTTTTCTATTCTGTTCTATTGCTCTCTGTGTCCATTTTTGTGCCAGCACCATATTGTTTTGATTACACTACAGCTTTGTAATGTAACTTCAAGTCTGGAATTGTGATACCTCCAGCTTCGCTTTTCTTTTTCAAGATTGCTTCGGCTGTTCAGGGTCTTTTGTGCTTCCATACAAATTTTAGGATTGTTTGTTCTAGTGGAAAATGCTGTTGGGATTTTGATAGAGATTGCATTGAGTGTGTAGATTACTTTGGATAGTGTAGACATTTTAGCAATATTTGCTCTGCCAACCCATGAGCGTGGAATATCTTTCCAGTTCTCTGTGTTATCTTTATTTTTTTTATTAGAGTTCAGTTTGCCAACATATAGCATAACACCCAGTGCTCATCCCACCAAGTGCCCCCCCCAGTGCCCATCACCCAGTCACCCCAAACCCCCCACCCATCTCCCCTTCCACCACCCTTTGTTCGTTTCCCAGAGTTAGGTGTCTCTCATGTTTTGTCTCCCTCCCTGATATTTTCACTCATCTTCTCTCCTTTCCCCTTTATTCCCTTTCACTATTTTTTATATTCCCCAAATGAATGAGACCATATAATGTTTGTCCTCTGATTGACTTATTTCTGTTATCTTTAATTTCTTTAATCAGTATTTTATACTTTTCAGAGTATGATATCAAAAGCTTTTCATTGTGAAAATACATTTTAGGAAAAGTTTCTTAAGAAACATTGGAGATAAGTGTAAAAATTGTAAACATTTTTAGTATTATATTGTGAAAAATATATATGGTGTAATTATGATTGGATATGGCATATGATCAGTAATAGAATACATTTTTATTAGAACAAAGAATAAAAGAACCTGATTCTTCACCACAAATAGTTTGGGAAGCACCGTTTTCATAAGCAGCCCATTCCATTCTCTTTTCGAAATCCTTTCCTGTAGTTGATATTGTCAAAGATTTAAATGCCTATTAATCTGTTGGTTATGATCTCTCATTTTTTTTTTTTCTCATTTGGTTTTGATGTGAATTTTCCTGATTACTAATGGTGTTCATAGCTTTATTAGTCATATGGGTTTCTTCTTGCTACTTGTATTGTTTATGCTATTTTTTATTGGTTTGGAGATTCTTCTTTCTGGTACCTGTGGATTTCACATTCTTCTTTTTGAGTTCCTTTATTATTTTACAAGTATTTTTGTTAGAATTTATTCAATAATTTGGCATATTTAGAGTGTGAGGAATCGGCCTCCCCTGTAGGCTCCATATGGTTTCTTATTTGGCATTGCTGGTTTAATGAACAGTAATAGATTTTTGTATAGCTGTCTTTTCTCTGGACTTTTCATTGGTAAAAACAGTTTTTTAAGAAAGTCAGTTTTCTTTCTCTATACGTCTTCTTTCATATTCTTTCCTCACAGGAGTACCATATTTATTGGACATGCCCTTATGGAAAATTTCAGTTTCTCTTGGTAGCCCACCTTATGGTCTATAGACTGTTGATCTGTCATCACAGCCTATATGATGGTCCTCCCTCCCACCCCCCACAAAAAAATACAATTTGCAAATATAAAATTGCTGTTCATGAAGTAGAGATTATTTGGAAAAGGAAATGTTTGGGATCCCTTTCATGTCGGTCTCTGGTATCAGGACTTTTGATTTTCTTAAACAAGTACTGTCCATCCTCTTCAGAAGCTTCCAGATTTGACCCTACTTCTATCTTCCACCCATGAATTATCTCCACTCACCACTCTACCTCCTTTACCTGATACTAAGCCAAAAAATAGTAAGTCATATTAAGTCCCCAAAATACAGCCATCTGGGGGTGTTGAAGCAGAGATAATTGTGGTCAGCTCTGGGAAGCTAAGCATGTATGTCAGGGGAATGGTGGCTCACAGATTTGTAAACAACTGCTCGGTGGTGAGCTGACAGAGGGCAAAATGAGCCCATGAAAGCAAATGAAGAGCTTCAAGTGATCAAATGTCAATGTGGACAGCTGGGTGATGAGGCTAGCTGACACCACCTGCTGGAGCACAGCTGTCGGGAAGGCAAGTGCCAAGTGTCATGGCCACGGCAATGCCAGCCCAACAGGTGACAGCCAGGACAGAGAAGAGCTCATAAGCTCTGAGACACAATTGGGTCATGGCCTGGGATATGTAATCATGTTCTGTGCCCAAAATGAAATGCCACCAACTATCCTTCTCTACTAAAAATAAAACAAAAAACAAAAAAACAAAATACCTCTTTCCCATGAGTCTTGATTAAGATTTAGGGTCTTGAGGCAGCCTCTTGAGCCATGCCAGACATAATTAAATCGATAGCCAACTGGCCTGAGTTCTGGGATTACTAACAGTCAACATCCTGACTATGTGGTAGGCTTCAATCAAGACAGGCTGTCAGGTAAAGCACAAGTAGTTATGCCAGAGACATACAGGACAGAGGTCAGATGCAGGGACAAGTATGGACCCAACACCAAACCAGTGTCTTCAAGAAGACACTGCTCAGGACCTAGTACTTGTGAACACCAAAGTGGCAATCACCTAGAAAGTCTAGAAGTCACAATGCAAGGGGTTGACTGGGAAAAATGACTCAGGAATTAGTGTCAGGCTTCTTTTCAGGGGCCCAAAATCCCATCACTAGGAACAAATCTTTGTGCTTTAAATATGTTCATTTCCAAACCCCACATCTGATGAACAACCTGTGAGAAGGTAAACTGAGGCCTTTGCAGGGAGTAAGGTGGTGACCAAGATCAAACCTTTCAAATGTATATCCCCTTTGTTCTAGAAACTCCACATGTATGAACTTATTTCAAGGAAATGATCAAGGGTATATACCAAAGTGCAAGTGCAAAGATGTTTGATGCTGTATAACAGCAAGATAAGAAATCACTGAGGCGGGCACATGTATGCTCCATGCCACCCTCCTCAGACCCTTGCTCTTAGCATACCTGTGGTGGACAGGTCCATGCTCTGTTCCAGCCTCCCACCCCAAGCTTACATTGGTGGCTCAAGGCTTTTCTGCTTCAGGATTTTCTTGGATGCCATAAGAAGGCCATTCTATGAAACATAGCAAAGAACTGAGGGATAGTTAATATTTCTAGGAAACCACCCTCTTCCAATGGGAGAAATAGCTAGAGTATGAATGCCCCAACTTCTTCCTCCAGTGAAACCATTTGAGGAACTATTCTGTATGATTCCTAAGAAAGACCCCATGGGATTGAGCTTCAGTTGCCCACAGTGATAACAGCTCACTAACGCCGCTTTTTAGCTTTCCCTGATTGCTCCTTTCCCTGATTCACTCTCTGTCCCCCTTCTTTTCTGTTTCCTGGAATCATCTCTCAAATAAATTACCTGAACCCCAATCCTTGTTTCAGAACTTGATTTCAGGGAACTCAAATCAAAGGTCAATCTAAACATCAAAAATATGGGTTAAATTAACTATGATATATCCATACAATGGAATACTATGCAGCCATTCAAATTACCTTGGACCTGGGACACCTGGCTGGCTCAATGGTTGAGTGTCTGCCTTTGACTCAGGGCATGATCCTGGAGTCTCGAGATCGAGTCCCACATTGGGCTCCCTGCATGGAGCCTACTTCTCCCTCTGCTTGTGTCTCTGCCTCTCTCTCTGTCTCTCATGAATAAATAAATAAATCTTAAAAAAAAAAAAAAAGAACAAATTACCTTGGACCCAAGGAACAAGAAAGCAGATGACCATGGAAAGACTTATACATGCATGCTCATAGCAGATTTGTTATAGCCCCATATTGGAACAATCCAAATGTCCATTAGCATGTGTGTGAATAAACAAATTGTGATATATCCATATAATAGATACTATTCAGCAATAGTATTGCTAGATTAACTATTAATTTAACTACTGAAACGCACAACAACATGAACCTCAAAATAAGTATGCTGGGTGAAAGAACCCAGACAAAAGAGTACACAGAGTATGAGTTTATTTATAGAAAATTCAAAAAAAATCTATAATAACAGAAAATAGACCAGTAGTTGCCTGGGGGCAGGGGAGGGTATAGAAAGGGGGAAATAGGATTACAAAGAGGCACTATGAAATTCGGGGGGTTTATTATCTTGATTGCAGTAATGGTTTGATTGCAGTAATCGTTTCATGGGTATATACATATGTTAAAATCTACCAGAATGTACCCTTTAAATACATGTGGTTTATTGCAGGTCAATTATATCTCAATAAAGCTATTAAAGATGAAAAAATTCTCTCGGATAAAAATAATCAGTGACATGGAAACGATTCGTATTGAATTGTTAGGTTAAAAAAAGGCTAATTTTAAATCAGTATGTACAATATAAGCCTAGATACTCATTCGGATTAATGATTAACAATCAAAATGACAAAGTCCAGAATGTTAGTGTTCATCTCAGAGTCTGAGAATTACACTGATTTTCATTTTTTTCTTTTTGTGTATCTGTAGCTTCCTCTTTTTTTTTTTTTTCTCGAAAGAGAGAGAAAGAGAGCAAGAGCATGCATGCATGCACAGTGGAGGGGCAGAGAGAGAGAGAGAATCATAAGCAGGCTTCAATGCCCAGCACAGAGCCTAATGCAGGGCTGGATCTCACAGCCCTGAAATCATGACCTGAGCCAAAATCAAGAGTCAAATACTTAACTGATCCACCGAGGCGCCCCTCTTCCAAATGTTTATAATGAATATGTGTTATGTCTGTAATACAGAAAATCCATAGATAAAACACAACACAGGGTATCCATCCTATGTTACATGCCAGAAAAATGGTAGAGGCCAATGATTTCCAAATTGGGTTTTGGTTTTCATTTTGGAGACTTGCAGGTTTCACAAAGGTGTCTCAGGGATTAGCCCAGGGGAAAAATGAAGATACATAAATCAGAATCTTCACTTCTTAAGTAGAGTAACTGTTTTCATTTCAGAATAAATATGAAAGCCTAAAGAGGGCCAATTACTGAGGCCTGGGACAGTTGTGGAATGCTTCCTGGTAAAGACAGAAGTTAGTAGGAATGATGGGCCTTGATTAAGCAAAGAAAAGAAAGTGGGTCTTCTAGAAAAGTCTGGGTAGAGACACTAATGGAACCTGTTACCCTCTGCAGCCTACTTTTTCCCCCTACTCCCATTGCTATTCAATTCTTCACTCAAGTCGAGCTAACCCCTGCAAGATTCTCAGCCTCATTCTAGGCCACAAGATCACTCAGGTTGGGAATCCAAAGAACTCCATAGCCGTGCTATTTATTGCAAAGGGAGGTGGTAGAGATGGCTAACAAGCGAGGGGACTTTATCTCTTTCCTCAATCTCCACCAGATCCCCTCCCTCATTTTTCATGTGTGCCAATAATGTTTTCTCAAGATAATATTAATGTCTTTGCTATCCTAGCTTTGAGGCCCTGCTAACCCTCCAAATAGGTCATTGTTCTTACGTTCCTCCTAGAACTGCCACGGAAAGAACTAAAAATTTGGAGAGGACCACCTTGAGTCGTTGCCCTCATGAGAAATTCTCCAAAGAAGCTTGTGAGATGTCAGAAAGACCTTTTACTTGCTCTCTTTTCTCCAAGGATCCTTAGTAGCCCTTGAGCCTGCTGCAGTAAACTTGTATAACCTTTTTGGAATCAACCCAGTGGGGCCTTGGGAGGGTAGGTGGCATGAGCTACTCGTGAGACATACACGAGACAATGAGCTGGCTTTGCAGAGACTCAGCCCAAAGTCCATGAGCCAACATGGGCTCCATGAACCAAAAGGAGGGAGAAAAGGATGTGCAGCGGAGTTTACTGCTTCTTTGATCCTCATAATCCTAGCTCAGTACTGGTTAAAATGGTTTTGCTAGGGCTGAAATCTGAGTGACGTACTTTCTTGTTAGGTCAATATTTTGAATACACTTGAAAGTACATAACAGGGCCACCTGGATGGCTCAGTTGGTTGAGGGTCTGCCTTGGGCTCAGGTCATGATCCCGGGGTCCTGGGATCGAGCCCCACATCGGGCTCCCTGCTCAGTGGAGAGCCTGCTTCTGCTTGCCACTCTGCCTACTTTTGTGTACACACACTCTCTCTCTGTGAATTAAATAAATAAAATCTTTAAAAAAAAGTACGCAACAGTCTAAGTCTTGCCAAGGGAGGAAAAAGCAGCTATTTGTCTCCTGATTTGTTTCTATCAAAGCCACCTACACAGCTTTCTTAAATGACAGTGGGGAAGCAGTAAATCAGGTACAATGGAGTCCTCGCCACGGAGAATTTGCTTCCAGAAATTGATGTACTTCAAGTAAAATGGTCATGGACAATTGGACTTCAGAATGACTTAAAATGGTGTTTTCATCTACTTGAATCTGGGTTCCAATTAAAATAGAGAAGCACAAGTCTAATCCAGTCCTCCATTGGCCGATGTACTCTGGAAGATTTTAAAAGAAGCACAGCCGTGGACTCAGGAACGAATTTCTGATTTACTCGCAGAAAATACAAAGGTCCTTTGAATCTCACTAGAGAGAGACAATCCTGTTAAAATCACAGTTTTAAATGTAGCGTGTACGACCAAGAAAAAGTGTCAGCTGAATGTATTTGATATTTCTCAGTTTAAAAGAGAGTGAATAGTTAAATTTAGCTTTATCCAAAAAAAAAAAAAAAAAAAAAGCTCCATTTATTCCTGTGCAAGGAATTTCAATAACTTGAACATAGCGATTGCATTGGTGGCTGCTTATTTCCTAAGGCATCGCTTCCCAACTTTTTGTGCCAAAGTACGAATGGAAGGTGAGCACATATTTAGGGCACACTGGGGTAGAGTGATGGGGCTGCTCACAGGAGACCCTGCCTGGTCACCCCAAGGTGTAAGGAGGTCCCTATCCATGCACACCTGCTACCTACCCAGGACCAGATGAATCATGCCCTTCCAGGTTGGGATATAGGACTGGCTTGCTCCTGGGAGCTATTAAAGCAGGTGTTTTCAACCTTGCGGGCACATTGGACTCAGCTGAAGAATTTTAAAATTTTAAATTACTGCAGCTGAAGAATTTTAAAATACTGCAACTTGGGTCCCATGCCCCAGAGATCCTAATTTAATTGGCCTGGGGTGTGGCCTGGGCACCAGTGATTTAAAAAGCTCAGGTAGCTCTCTCCCTACCTGGCCTTGTTTGTCCCTAACTCACTAACCAGCACTGCCAAACATATTTACCACCTGGTCCTTTACAGAAAACATTTGCCAAGCCTGCTTTGGGGAGAAACTTCAGGAGAACTTTCAGTATGGTGTGAAAAAATCATTTTAGAAGGATTTTTGCTCAAGGTAGTGAGAGAATTCGCTTAAGGGATTCTGACAGAGACAAAATATGCGTACATACATTTCAAGGCCCTGTGGAGGTAAAGGAACCTTCAGAGCTGTCCTGTTCTCCACCTGGAGCAGCATGGGAGGAAGGAAAGGCTAGGCGGGTTTCTGTGGAGAAAGCCTGGAGCTGCTCTAAGGAAGAAACCATCAGGAATGGAAAGGAACCAGCTGTGAGGCAGGAAAGAGCCAGGGAGCTTCAGATAAGTGTTTTAAGAGTTTCTGGGGGGAAGGGGGCTGCAGAGCTGTCACCCTGTGATGAGTTGACACTGCAGAGGTGGATGATTCTGGGGATTTTTAGAAATGTGGCTGTGTGCTATGAATCATGTTCCCCTCAGCCTAAGAGACTTCTGTAAAGTTATATATATTTTCCATACTTTTTCATTAATTATTTTTATTTTTATTTATTTACTTTGAGGCAGAGGCAGAAAGAGAGTGCAAATGAGGGCAGAGTGGGGTGGAGGGGGAGAGTAAGACGGAGAGAATCTCAGGTTGACTCCATGCAGAGCGTAGAGCCAGCTGCGGGGCTCGATCTCACAACCCTGAGATCATGACCGGCGTGGAAATCTAGAGTTGGATGCTTAACCGACTGAGCCACCCAGGTGCTCCTTCATACTTTTTTTAGATGTGAATTTAGTCTTTGCAGTGCGACTCTGTACTATGGCTCCAATGGAAGCCGGAAGTATCTGGCTACAAGATGAATGTACCTTGAAACCACCAATCTTCAAAAGCCTCATAGCCATTGGAATAGAACATCCAGCGAGTTAGCAGCAGGAAAGTGAAAAAGGAATCAGATAAGACTAAAAGCTTAGGAAAGTAATGTGACATTACTGGGTCATTTTTCCCGACTTTGGACTGACTCTAGGTAGCTCTGATAGGACATGCGTAAAGGAGCTTTTGCTCTGCTCCCAGTCACTGGTATCCAAGACCACTGTGGACATTGATATATATTAATACATCTCCACTCCATCGCAAGGAATAGAACACTGGCACGTTAAGTGATGGTCCGAGCCAACATTGTCAGGAAAGTAACAGCCTTGGACAATCCCTCTTCAGATCTCAGATTTTCATCACCCAGAATCAAGGCTTTTAGAAAGGTGAAAGGAAAAACTGGAATCAATACAAATGCTTGCTCTCAGGGCATTCTAGAATTATCACCAAACATTTGTCAGATGACCAAAATAATATAGTTTAGTAACAAGTTTGATGTACTTTATTCAAGGGAAAACAATGCATGGATGGGAGGGTATGGCGCTTCACAAGCAGTGGAGCACTATTCCCCACAGATTTGGGGCAAGAGCAAGTTTCATAGAGCCTGAAAAGAGACAGCATGGAAACAAGGCCTGATTGGCCAAGATTCAGAGATTTCTTTGAAAGGCTACCAGGCCCTATTTTCTAGGGTAAGGTAGGTCAGCTAAAGCAGAGCTGGAGGATTGTGACTGATGTATCAGGTTTCCCTGATACGGTATTTCCCATTTTTGCAGGCTGACTTACCTTTAGATTGGTGATGTGGGCCGGGCCACTGGAGTGGTCTCCATTTTGTGGGTGCTCGTTAACAAATTAGCTTTATCACACTCTACCCTTTCCCTGGTTGATCAGTTCTCCCAACAAGAGAGTGGCTTAGGAGCCTGGATTCCCCAAAACGCTGAAAATCTGGTGAACCTGAAGGACCAAGGTGAATCATGGGACTATCAGCCTTAGAGCAAGGGATCAACTCAGAGGTCAGAGGCAGTAGACAAATCTGGGCTTCCAGCATCTTGGACAGCCAACATGAGCTGAGTATTTATCCCCACTTCAGAAACCAATCATCACCATTGTCATTTGTTTGCCTTTATCATATCCCTATAGATTGAACCCTGACAGCATCTAACTCGAAAGAGTATTATAGTAAAATATCAACAGGACACATGTGCATGCGTAGGGTATATTTCAACAGTAGAATCCTCCAGTTTCAACTATCTTACCATTTCTGTCTGTGCTTACTTATCTCTCTATATGTGTTTTATCATATCTTTTCATAAATACTGGAAGACTTCACTATCCAAGGATAATTTGTATCTGAAAAAAGCCATTTAAAATGAATCCACCTAAAATAGGAACCAAATATCACAGTAAATATATAAAAAAGATTAGACTAGGATTTCATTCTAACAAGAGAACCCGTTTGGTTTTTTTTTTAAGATTTTATTTATTTATTCACAAGAGACACACAGAGAGAGGCAGAGACACAGGCAGAGGGAGAAGCAGGCTCCCAGTGGGGAGCCCAATGTGGAACTGGATCCTGGGACCCCGGGATCACGAGCTGAGCCAAAGGCAAATCCTCAACCGCTGAGCCACCCAGTTGCCCCAATTTGTTTTATTTTTTTAATTTTTTTAAAAGAAATTTTTTAAATTTTTATTTATTTATGATAGTCACAGAGAGAGAGAGAGAGAGAGAGGCAGAGACACAGGCAGAGGGAGAAGCAGGCTCCATGCACCGGGAGCCTGACGTGGGATTCGATCCCGGGTCTCCAGGATCGCGCCCTGGGCCAAAGGCAGGCGCTAAACCGCTGCGCCACCCAGGGATCCCCCCCAATTTCTTTTAAATAGTAGGAAAATAATTGTATACACTTTCATAAATTAAAACTTCAAGATGTAACTGCTATATATTCTTAAAATTAATAACAATGATACCTGTTGATTTTTCTTTTGGCATAATTGTTCTGAAAAAATACTATGATAATTTTTGTGGCTCTCTCTTCACAGCTGACTTCCAGGCAAAGTCATAAGGAAGGTCATTTTTACAAAAACATTTGAAGGTTTCATCAATTTCCCTGAAAGACCTCTCTAAAGCCTTTGATATTCAAATCTTTTTTTCAAACTCCATATTCTGACATTGAAGTGGCGAAAAATAATTTTCCCTCTGCCTGTAGCTGGGGTGTAGGGGTGCAAGAGTGCCTGGCTCCGGGGGTCCCAAACAGACCAGGTTCAGCCACACACCACTGACAAAATCCAAAGGCAGAGAAACAAGTGGTGGCAAAACAAGAAAGAACGTATTTCAGCGAGGCCAACACGGGGAAGACAGTGAACTAGCATATCAAAGACCATCTCCAAAGTGCCAAAAACACATCCAGGTTTATATAAGGGAAATGTGGGGCAAAGGTTGGTGGGTACGTGCAGGTGGGCAGCAAAGGGCAAATGGATCACAGTCTTGGAGTCCATCATGGACAGGGGCTCGCTGGCTCAGGGTGGTCCTTACTGCTTGAGGAATAATTTCCGTTCCCATCCAGAGATGCTTTGCCCAAAGGGCCTTCTGCCCGAAGTCTAATGACATTAGTTTAATAGCATGGATGTAGAGGCCACTTTTAGGCAGCAGGCTTGAGCAATGGAGACCCGAGCAAGGCCGAAGGGCCCACAGTGACCACCAAACTGATGCAAACAGGCTCATTCAGTGACCCCCCCCTTCAAAATAGCCTTAGGCCCTAATTGACCAATTACAACCAGGCACAGTTCCCTAGATTACCAAAAAAGGGAAAATCCCATACATTCCCCACACTCCCTCACTGTGCCCTGTAACTATAGCCCCTCACCACTGCCTCATGGTAGACAACATCTCCCTTGCTATCTGCCTGCCCCGCTCCCAGTGTATTCCATAAACTTCTATCTCCTTCATTCTGTCTTGGGTGAATTCTTTCACCACCCATGCTGCCAGCCCCCACCTGCTCAGGACACCCCACACGAATACTTCAGGTATAACGTGGGAGATACTCGGGAAAACTGAGCAAAACCTCCTTAAATGGTCCAGGCCACCATCTTCAGTTAAAGGTAAAAGAAAGGTGGGGTGTTGGGGAGGCCAGTTGTGGGAGCTTGTCAGGAAAAGCACAGTAAACAAAGGTAAGGTTGCCTTCTTTGGTAAGAGTTTCTCTTCCTGATACAGAGAAGGAGACACCCTTTACGAATAGAGATTTGCCTTGGCAATGGGAATTTCCCTTACAAGAAAGCAAATTTTGTTCTTAGGGCTTCTTCTGTGTCTGCTTTTTTCCAAAAACAATCAGCTCAAAATAACCCTTATGCCAAAGAGGCATTTTTGGAGGTGGCATATTCTTTTATCCTTCATTTGGATATGAGGATGCGATGGCTGCTGTGGGGTGACACAGGACACCTATTCTGGTTGGCCGTTGTTCTGGACAGTGTATCGTGTGCATGCACCCAGGGTATTCCATAGTTTCCTTGTTAATTTTCTTCTCTTCCAATGTCCACCCTACTCGACTTTGGGTTTGGCTTTGCCAAAGAATCGGTGACTGAACCAACATGGAGTTCTCTCCTGGGTGAGTCAGAAACTACACCAGGTCGCGTTGCTGCACAAAGTAAACTCTATTAGCAGCAAACAAGGAGATCACAGGGAGTAGTGTCCAAAGCCATGACTCCCCGAGAGAAGACGGATGGGCTCCTTTTATGAAGGGTTAGGATGAATATTTAGATAGGGAAGCCTCATCGTCAGGATGTAGGGGCGGGTCTAAGCTCACGCATGCGCCTTCGAGAAACATGCCTATACACGCTTTGTAGGTTATGTAAATAAGGCTTGTGCTCCTTCTTGGGTGGAAATTTTTTTTTTATGATTTTATTTATTTATTCATGAGAGAGAGAGAGAGAGAGGCAGAGACACAGGCAGAGGGAGAAGCAGGCTCCATGCACCGGGAGCCCGACGTGGGACTCGATCCTCCGTCTCCAGGATCACGCCCTGGGCCGAAGGCGGTGCTAAACCGCTGAGCCACCTTGGGTGGAAATGTTAATATTATAATGAGGTAATATTATAATGAGGTAATGGTAAATATTACAAAAGTAATTTAATATTATAGTGAGGCCACTCTGTGGCCCCTCTCGGCAGGCTGGAGTCGGGGGTTAATCTCGAACTGGTCTGGGTGGTCTGGGCCTCTTGGAGGTCAGGGCAGTCACTATTGCTTCAGGGGCAGTTTTGCTTTCCATTTGCCTGGGTTAAGAAAAAAGCCAGAAAGAAGAGCTTAGGGGAAAAGGTGGGACAAAGGTCAGTAAGTACAAGCAGGTGGGCCATAGAGGTCAGATCTTGGGGTCGAGCTGGTGACACTTGGAGCCATTCTCCTGCATCATCAGCTCTGTGAGCTTCTTTATGTTAGCAAACTTTGTGATTTTGGTTTTAAAACTATGTGCAGGGCAGCCCCGGTGGCTCAGCGGTTTAGTGCTGCTTACAGCCTGGGGTGTGATCCTGGAGACCCGGGATTGAGTCCCACATCGGGCTCCCTGTGTGGAGCCTGCTTCTCCCTCTGCCTGTGTCTCTGCCTCTCTCTGTGTGTCATTCTCTATGAATAAATAAAATCTTTTAAAAAAAAATAAATAAAACTATTTGCAAATAAAAAATAAAATAAAACTATTTGCATTGAATCCTTAGCTTTTACAACATCTGCGTTCAATGAGCCACCAATCATTAGGCCCCTTCACTAGATCAAGAACTCTTTAATGGAGAGGTTGTGCCTCATTTATCTTCTACCCCCAGTGGCTGCCATAAAGTAGCATCAATCACCCTTTGCTAAATTTAATGGCTTTTCATTTGAGATCTTCACCGTCAAATACTGACCAGTAAAGACCCTGACGCAGTAGGCAGGGACGTGCCTTAGTGTCCAGTCAAACAAGATGCTTGACTGGGGACAAATTTTACTAAGTGTTTAACTCCTTTTATGGATTTTTAATGTTCTGTTGACTTTTGCTTCCCTATCCAATCTGCATTTGGCTATTTGGACCAGAAGCACCACTGAAATTGTTTAATTACGAGCCTCTTTCATGGAGAGGCTGTGACTTACTCATCTTGCACCTGCAATAACGGTGGTAAAGTATGTATCAGTTAACAGGCCACCCAGAACCACACAATAAGCAGCGTGTAGCACAGTTAGATCAGTGGCAACATTAGCAAGCCAGTCCAGAAGTGACTTTGGGCACCTACCAAGTGTTTCATACACGTTCTCTGAACTGAATGGGTCTTCAAGCAAGACACAAAAGACTATCTTACCCACAGCCTTGCATGGAAGTCTTGAGTGGCCTGAATAGTAATTCCTAGTTCTTCCTTTCCCTCCCTGCCTCCCCTTCTCCTCTTCCTCTCCCTCTCCCTCTCAGCATTGACATGCTGAAGGCAGTCACTCACAAGGCCCAATATGTCATGTCAATGATATGACAATAGAGATTCAAGATGCCCCCAAAGAGAGGGTACTTGACAGCAGGGAGGTTTTTGTTTTTTTTTCTCAGTGGGGAAATTCCTGCCTCCCTGCACTTCCGTAACAGACTTTATTATTATTTTTTAATTGAAGTATAGTTGACACACAGTGTTACGTTAGTTTGAGGTGTACCATTACTGATTCACCAGGTCTATACTCCCCACGAATGTTGCTCCCACCTGTCACCATACAACACCATCACAGCACCATCGACTGTATTTCCCGACCTGTACCTTTCATCCCCATGAATTCCTCGTTGCACAACTGGAAGTGAGGAGATATTTTCATGGGCTCATTCATTCCTCCTGTCTTCAAGAGAGTCTCTAACCATTTAGCTCACTTGCTTACTCTTGCCCTTTCATGAAGCAGCCATAAACGCAAAGTTCTCAAATAGGAAAGACTCTTGGTCTCATTTCAAAGGCCTCTTTTAGTCAAGGTGAGGAGGACGGGAGATAATGGTACTTTCCCATCCTCCCCCAACTGAAAGACACAAATTTAAAAAGCCCATTAACTCTATACTTAAAAAGAAAACCAAAGTGTCACAAAAGGCAGGAATAATTCACACGCAGTTTAGGCTACTGAGGGAGCTGTATCCTTTCACTATTTTGTTCTGGGAGCTTTTCAATCAGTTAGCATTGGCAAAGCTTCTGAACAAAGACAGTAATTACCAAATAAAAATTGCCTTCAGTGCATTGTCTAACTGTGTTCACAGTTTGGCATGAACGGATTTATGATCCTTTTATTCCAACAGGAACTACCAGTTCTCCCTTCACTTCAAATAGCCTATTCATCTCAGCATAAAAACAGCTAAAATATACCAGCAGAATATGCTGCCTCTGCAACCCGGGGCACACACGGCAGGAGTCAGCTTCTTCCAACAGGCACAAATTTCACAGGCTTGGAAAAACTACAAAACAAAGACTCTAAAAAGACTGTTGAATAGTCAAAAAAATAAATAAACAGCAATTATTTGGTTCCAGTTCTTTTAGCATTCCCTGTATTTTGTCCAAAATTAAGTTAATTCCATTTGGCATGAAATGATCAAAAATGCAGATTTCAGGAGGGAATGTATGCTCACATAATGATCTGTGGCTGCAACTCAGATACATAGATCAATACTTCCTATTTCTCAGGGGTAAGTGGCACAGACATCATCAGGCAATTTACTTGACTTCCAACACCTATTTGCAATGCATTATCTTTCCCTACCCTGTATCCCATGTTGAGGTAAATGTGTCTGTATATATAAACCACATATTAGAATCTTAGAATAGCAATCGTGAAGGAAGTCTCCATAGAAAAGTGAGACCGTCACAAAGAACTTTGTGTTGCAATATAATACAGGGCATATTAAAATGTTTATGAAGTGTCTACACTATCTACACACATAATGGTTACAAGATCTGTTCCAACCACAATTTCCTCATTGGTCAGTATCACAGTCTGTCCTCCTAGCAGTGTGAGCTCAGCAATTGATGGCCTTTGGCTTTGGTCATCAACGTGGCTCTACTGGATGTATACCGATTGTACGCATTGGTTTGTCCCAAGTGTACCCTGTGCGTGGTAACTATTTGGCTAACAGTGTTGTAGTAAAACAGAGTGAGGTCCCGCAAAGAGTACTCTCCAAAAGAGCTGGGAGGCTTGTTTCAACAACTCAATCTGTTACTGTCTATATATGACATCAGGTAACTCTCTTTACCTCTACGAACTTTAGATGCTATGGTTAAAAGATAGAGGAGGCAGTTGGTCCAGATCATTCCTTTTGTGTCAAAGTGTATTCCACAGAGAAATGATCTGATGAGACACACCACTGCGTCTTCTTGTTCCTATGCCCTTCTGGAAGAATCCAGCCTCTGAGAATCCTTACAATAAATGAATCTGTTTAACCTTTCACCTCAGCATTATATGAACTTAAATAACCACAAAATCCCTTCTTTTTTTAAGTTGAACATTCATAACATCCGTACTTTGATTGTTTTTCAAACACACTTGGGGAAGCACTAGACTAGCTCCCTTCCAGATCGATACTCTATGATCTAACTCAAGGCTCAGTCTTCACTTTTTGGACCACAAGCAATGAAGCTCCATCATGGCCAACTGCTAGAGTGTCTGAGTTTTTTTGTCTTGAGGTTTTTGGGTTTTTTTTTTTTTTTTGCTTTACTCCTACTTTTCCGGTTACTTCTGTTTTTATTCAAGTATAGTTAACATACAGTGCTATATTAGTTTCAGAGGTACATTACAGTAATTCACCATTTCTATACCTTTCTCAGTGCTCATCAAGGTAAGAGTACTCTTGGAATGCCTGGGTGGCTCAGTGGTTAAGCGTCTGCCTTTGGTTCAGGATGTGATCCTGGAGTCCCAGGATCGAGTCCCACATCAGGCTCCCTTCAGAGAACCTGCTTCTCCCTCTGCCTGTGTTTCTGCCTCTCTCTCTCTCTCTCTCTCTCTGTCTCTCTCATGAATAAATAAATTAATAAAATATTAAAAAAAAAAAAAAAGAGTACTCTTGGAATGCCTGGGTGGCTCTGGGGTTGAGAGTCTGCCTTCAGCTTAGGATGTGATCCCAGAGTCCTGGATTGAGTCCCACATTGGGCTCCTTGCTGGAAGCCTGCTTCTCCCTCTGTGTCTCTGCCTCTCTGTGTGTGTTTCTCATGAATGAATAAATAAGTAAATAAATAAATAAATAAATAAATAAATAAATAAAATCTTAAAAAAAAAGATAAGAGTACTCTTAATCCCCTTTATCTATTTCAAATATCCCCCCACCCACTTCCCCTTTGGCAACCACCTATTTGTTCTCTGTAGTTAAGAGTCTGGTCTTTTATTTGTCTCTTTTTAATTTGTTTTGTTTCTTAAATCCTACATATGAATGAAATCATATGCTATTTGTCTTTCTCTGACTTATTTTACTTAGCATTATACCATCTAGGACTATCCATGTTGTTGCAAATTGGCAATTTTATTCTTTTTTTTATGGCTGAATAATATTCGTGTGTGTGTGTGTGTGTGTGTGTGTGTGTGTATCACATCTTTGTCCACTCATCTGTGGATGGGCTCTTGGGTTGCTTCCATATTTTGACTATTGTAAATAATGCTGCAATAAACATCTATATATCTTTTCAAATTAGTATTTTTGTTATCTTTGGGTAAATACCCAGTAGTGGGATTACTGGATCATATGGTAATTCTATTTTCAAATTTTTGCAGAACCTCCATACTGTTTTCCACAGTGACTGCGCCAGTTTGCATTCCCACCAACAGTGTGCAAGGATTCCTTTTTCTCTACATCCTTACCAACACTTGTTATTTCTTGTCTTTTTTATTTTAGCCATTCTGACAGGTGTAAAACAATATCTCATTGTGGCTTTAATTTGCATTTCCCTAATAAGTGATGTTGATCATCTTTTCATGTGTCTGTTGGCCTTCCAAATGTATTTGGAAAAATGTTTATTCAGATCTTATGCTCATTTTTATTTGGATTATTTGATTTTTTGGGGTGTTAGGTTGTATAAGTTCTTTATATATTTTGGATATTAACCCCTTTTTGGATATATCACTTGCAAATATCTTTTCCCATTAAGTAGATTTACTTTTCATTTTGTTGATAGTTTCCTTCACTATGCAGTAACCTTTTATTTTCGTGTAGTACCAATTATTTAATTTTGCTTTTGTTGGGGCTCAGTGGTTGAGCGTCTGCCTTCAGCTCAGGCCATGATCCCGGGGTCCTGGGATCGAGTCCCGCATCGGGCTCCCTGCATGGAGCCTGCTTCTCCCTCTGCCTATGTCTCTGCCTCTCTCTCTGTCTCTCATGAATAAATAAATAATTTTTTTAAAAGATTTTGCTTTTGTTCCCCTTGTCAGAGGAGACAAATCTAGAAATATTTTTCTATAGCTGATGTCAGAGAAATTACTACCTGTGCTGTTTTCTAGGAATTTTATGGTTTCAGGTCTCACATTTAGGCCTTTAATCCAATTTGAGTTTATTTTTGTGTATGGTGTAAGAAAGTGGCCCAGTTTCATTCTTCTGCATGTGGCTGTCTGGTTTTCCTAACACCATTTGTTGAAGAGGCCATCTTCTCCCCATGGTATATTCTTGTCGCCTTTGTCATAGATCAGTAGACCATATAAGCATGGGTTTATTTCTGGGCTCTAATGATCTCTGTGTCTATTTTTGTGCCTGTGCCGTACTGTTTTGATAACTACACCTTTGTAGTATATCTTAAAATCTGGGATTGTGATACCCCCAGCTTTGTTCTTCCTTTTCAAGATTGCTTTGGCTATTTGAGGTGTTTTGTGGCTCTATACAAATTTTAGGCTTTGAAAGCTGCTGTTGGTATTTTGATAGGGATTGCATTGAATCTGTAGATTGCTTTGGGTGGTATGGGCAATTTAACAATATTGGTTCTTCCAATCCAGGAGCATGGAATATCTTTCCGTTTGTTTGTGTTTCTTTCATCAGTGTCTTACGATTTTCAGAATACGAACTATTTACCTCTTTGGTTAAGTTTATTATTCCTAGATATTGTATTATTTTTGGTGCAATTGTAAATGGGATTGTTTCCTTAATTTTTGTTTCTGCTACTGAGAGTCTGAGAATTCTTAAAAACCTAGTGCAATTTTTTTCTCTTCTCCAACATTCATAGGGACAGAAAAGACCTCTCCCTCCATATTCTCATTCCTCTAAGCACATGCAAAGGGTCTACAATCACCAGGGATAGGCTAGGGCCCCCAGTCACATGAACATAAGTTCTTCAACCGTCTCCTGGCTTGTGGTTCTTTGATAGATGTCAATAAAGGGTCAGCCCTGGGTAATCTGTATGTATATGAAACAAAAATATTTTGCCTTCTCTATCTCCTATCTTTTGAAATCAATGTAAATTATAACTTTGTTTTATGTTATTTAAAGATTTTATTTATTTATTTATTTATTTATTTATTTATTTATTTATTTGAGAGAGAGGGAGAGCACAAGTAGGGGGAGGGGTAGAGGGAGAGAGAGAAGCAGGCTCCTCAGCAGAGAACCTGACACAGGGCTTGAGGCTCAATCCCAGATACCCGGATCATAACCTGAGCTGAAGGCAGATGCTTAACCAAATGAACCACCCAGGTGCCTCATACTTTTAATTTTTTTTTAAGATTTATTTCACAGAGAGAGAGAGTGCATGGGAGGGAGGGGGCAAAAGGAGAGGGGAAGAAGACTCCCCGCTGAGTGGAGCCCAAGGTGGGTTGATCTCCCGACTGGGAGATCATGACCTGAGCCAAAACCAAGGGTGGAGGCTTAACAGACTGAGCTACCCAGGTGCCCCTCAACTATACCTTTAAAAAATCTACACAGATAGGGGTGCCTGAGTGGCTCACTCAGGTAAGCATCTTGGTTTTAGCTCAGGTCATGATCTCAGGGTTGTGGGATCGAGCCCCATGTTGGGTTCTGTGCTCAGCTGGGAGTCTGCTTGAAGATTCTTTCCCTCTGCCCTTCACCTCACTCACACAGGTGTGCTCTCTCTCTCTCTCTTTCTACAAAAATAAATCTTAAAAAAAAAAAAAATCTACGCAGATATCTATCTCCATTGTTAATTTCCCGGCATCTCACCGATCTTGTCATGACTTTGCCTGCACATCTGTTTTAAATCTCAACTGCTCCCATTTCTGCTCACTCCCACTTCCCTCATTCTGGATGCACCCAGAGAACAAATCTCAGCTACCACCCATAGAATAGCAATTTGCATGTAATAGCAATCACATTTTGAAAAGTCTAATTTCTCCCTCAGCTTTCTTTTCTTCATTTCATTTACCAGGTTTTTTCTAGAATCCCACCATTCTAACTTTTCAGGCTTGAACTCCCTCCAAGTTCTACATCACTCCTTTAAACCAAAAGTTCCCAATTTGACCCATTAACATATGACAGTCATTTAAAATTTCAGAATAAATTTACTTTTCTCAAAAAAAAAAAATCCCAATTTGAACACAGTGCTTCCATGGAGATATGACTAATAATACATTGGCTCTTACATCTGGCTAAACACCAGAATCCTTTTTTTTTTTTTTTAAACTATAGATTACTGAGCTCCATATAGCCATGTATGGGAAACATTAAATGTTCTTACATTGATTTTCATCGAAATGGCTTCCTTCCAAAGGCCCAGGCCCATCTTAATTGTTACCTCTTTGGGAAGCCTTTCCTGATCACTTCAATTCAACAAACATCCCTCATAGTTTATAAGTCCCCTTGGGGTCTGGACCATATTGCATTACACTGCTAGCCATATATGGTAATACCCCCTTGGGCAGCTTTTAGATTGTGAAGCTCCTTACTCTTGTGTTTGTCTTCCAACCTCAGTACTGGGAATGAATCAATTTCAGTTAGTCAACACTTGGGACATATCTTCACCATATGCCTCTGTACACATTTCCCATCAAACAGCAGCCAAGATGGAAGTCCCTTCAGGTTTGAGGACAGAGCACTTGCAATCTGCCTACCACCACCACACAATGTGGCATATAATAGCTATTTTTTTAGTCGAAATATTTTTTGTCCAATGAGACTCAAAGCATTCTGAAAGTGGGTGTTACATCTTAGAAAATTGCATTTCCTATAAGAACAGCACCTAGTAAATATTCTTCAATAAATATACCATCGGAATAAAAACCTCAAAGTATATTAAGGAATAAACATTCTAAACCCTCACTTTACAGATGAGGAAACTGAGACCCAGAGAACTGAAGTGATTTACCCAGATAAAAATAGGTGTCAAAGTGGACCTTAGGCTACCCTCTACCCTGGGCCTTTTTTTGCTTATTCTGTGTATCCTTTGTGAATTAAATGGGGTTCATTGGTCTCCAGAAACTCCAAGTAAAACTCCACCACTGAACTCTTTAAAGGCATGTCTTCTGAAGGGTGGAATTTCCCATCAGGGAATCAGGGGAATGCCATTGGCAATAAGCTGAAGACTGACTTTGATTTACTCTAGTAGGCATGATTTTAATGACCCACCACTTGTGCACACATGCAGGCCACACCAACATGGGGTGGATTTGAATAGATTAGGCAATCAAGTATGAAAATAGAAGCACAAACTAGGCCAGGGTAAAAAAACCTGACCTAATATCAGTCAAAACTACCATATTTAAAAGGATAAAAGTAGAAAAAAGATACCGCTTTCATTAAATTCAGTTGGAAACACTTCCTGATTTTAATTTAGCATGACTTCATCAGAAGGATTCTCCTGCAAATTGAATCCTATTTTACTGTTATTATTTGGATTTTTCATATGTAGAGCTTGGAATATCCAGTGTTGTTGCTACCAGTGCTATATCTATTATTGTTGGATGCTGGGACTCATCTCTAGCCATGCTTTCACACAGCTGAGTAGCCTCCACATCATTCTTTGATGATGAGTCAGATCATCTAGATAGATTCTCCAAAAGGAACACTCAGTGAGAAAGAGGCAACCAAGGTGGCCATAATCCAGTCCTTGTGAGACCAGGACCTGAGTTTAAAAGGTTATTTGATACACATTTAAAGGCATTCCAGGAACAAACAAACATTGCAAGGGTCTTTAGCACATAGAATATATTCTTCAGAAGTGGTTTCCAAAGGCATGCTCACCCCCATCGCTTGCCCAGATACTAAAACCCAAAGTAAAGCTTCTTATGAGCCTCCCCTGTTTGGTAGGATCAGAGAGTCATGGGAATTGGTCAAAGAAAGTGTGGCTCTTTTGGCATTACGTGCCTGAAATATTCTTCAAGTCCAACTGCAAATGAGTCAGCAGAGTTTTCTGGAACAGCCAAGGAGAGGATGCTTTCTTTAGGAGACTATTTATTTGGTTGCTACATAATACCGTAGATTAATTAGGAGTAAGAATGAGTGAAACTATTTGGAAAAAATGATAGCAGCTTAAAAGCTTCACTCACCCCTGACCTAATGGAAGAAGAAACATTATAGTTCCATGCAACTCATTATTCTGAGGAGGAGTAAGAGTGACATCAACCAAAATGTTATTATAAAATCTTTGATTGTATTGGCCCAGATATCAAGCTTATAAGGTCAAGATTTTAGAAAAAAATGAATTGGTTCAAAATTTAAATAAACCCTTGATATTTAGAGGCATAAAATATGTCCAATGTGGCTCCCCATATGTTAAGAAATGCATCAAGAGCAAAATCTAGCCAAAATAATATGGCTCAGACACATCTTTCCTCATTTTCTAAATGTTTCCATATCTGGCAAAATGACCAGGGTGGAGAGTGATGGTTTCAATATGTTCAAGATTCAGGCTGAATTTGTAGTGATGACTTGAGAGAGACTTGCCTCTGAAATCTACCTCCTGTCAGATGATGTCCTTGAATCTTTGCTTCTTAGGCTATTTCTTCTCTCTTCTTAGTCATCAGTTGTTCCAACTCTACTGGACAATTCCCATAAGCATACATCCACCTTCACATATTCATCACCAGTTCAAAACACTTAGCAACTCATGGCCAACTTTATATTATTCATACCCTTTCCCCTGAACTATTTGGAGACACTTTCCAGAAATTATGTTGTTTTATCCATTAACAGTTAAGCATTTATCTCTTTAAAAAGATCATTTCAAAAAAATGTAACCCTAATTTCATCATCCCATCTAAAAATATTAGCATTTTTAATAGTCTTTTACTGAGAACTAGAAACTATACTAGAAGCTGACCAGAGACAAAAGAAAGATCATCTGGTTCTTTTCTTTGAACGTTTGCTTGCAAAACATCACATGTCCACCTGAAAGGGTCTGCCCCTCTATATCCTACCCCTAGGAGCAGCAGGACATTTGGGGATGAGAGAAAAGAACTGAAATGTCGTCCCTCTATAATGCTGTAATCTGGAAACACTGATCTCAATAGGTGGGGTTATAGGTTATTGTTCCTTTGGTTTTTCAGAGAGAATATGCTGATGATTTTTTTTTTTTTAATGAGGGCTTGCAACAAAAAAAACCCTCCCTTCAACAGTAGCTCTGCTGATTAAAGAAAATGAAACGTGGGTGTGACTGACTTTGAAGAAATTTCATGGCAGGCAAAGAAGGCGGGCAGACCTGTGAAAACCTTCACAGAGCCACACGTTCCTCCCAAGCCCAGCTGGTACTACTATTTAAAAAAAAAAAAAAAAAAAAAGCAATCAATCTTAACACATCTTGCGTTTGTTTTATGCATATCAATTCTGTTTGCTTCTTAAAGAGTATGATTAAGCTGTATGAAGACTCAAGGCTAAGAAAATCCTTAGTCTTGAGAAAAGCACCAAAGAGAGAGGAAAACACCTTAGGCCCCAAGACACCCACCAAAATTAGGTAGAACTCATCTGGCAGGACAGACCATCCTGTCTCCTAATGCTAGCCCCTAAATTCTGGCTGGCCTCCAGAATGTAGCCAAGATAGAGGTAAAAATGTTGGTTTCTGAGGTGAGCCTTCACCCAAACCAAAACATTCTGGAATAAGAATGGTCTGACACCTGAAATTCCACACTCTTAGATCTCCTTTTTAAGGAGCAGGGGCTCATCAGATTCACTTGCCAGCTGGACAGTGGTATAATTAACGTATGATCCACTTGGGGTCAGGCAATTCTTTGTTGTTGGGGGTAGGGGTGGCTGTGCACTGTAGATGTTCAGTAGCACCCCTGGCATCCACTGACCAGATGCAGGTAGCACGGCCTCCCCTCAAGTTGTGATAGCTGAGATGTCTCCAGACATTTCTAGATGTCCCCTGAGGGCCAAAATCAACCCTAGTTGAGAACCACTGCAATAAAAGTAATATTTTACCAACTGTATGAAGCCTAAAGTTTGCTAAGGGATATAAAATAGACTACTTTAGATGTCAAGTCTTAAAAGAAACCACTACCATCCTTTAAAAAACAAGTGTTAATAATTAGACACAAAATAATAAAAGCTACTATTGCTTTGGAATAGTCCCTCAAGAACATGACGCACTTGTGTAAGTTCTACCCTTTTGCCTGTGAAGATGACCGTGATAGCAGGTGTGGTAAAAGGCATTATCCAGAAACCTGTTCCAGGTTTGCTGGTGAGAATAGTCCCTGGCTGGGGGTCCCCCCGCTGCCATGCATAGGCTCCCTGTTGACCCTCTTTCCTAACTGCTCCTGAAAATCCCCACACTGTTTGAACTTGAGTATTATAATTACAGAGGCAGGCTCTGAGAGCCAAAAAATAGAGCTACTTGACCAGAGCAGCAGGATATAGAATAGACCGCTGGGACTGGTAAATTTTAATTTTTGTGGTTTCAAAGTACTCCTAAGTGTGGTAAGGAAGGGTTTTGAAGATGATCCTCAACTTGTCAGACACCCTGTCATTTTTTTACCCACAGCCATTATAGAGAATCCAACCAAAGTTCAAGAGGATCGTAGAGGTACTCTTTATGAGCCTGGGTTATTGTGTGAAAGGCAAAAAGAATTGAAGTCATGTATGTGTGTGCATAGATGCGTATGTAGTAAAGGTTAGTCTCTATAAATGCCTGAGGTGATGAAGCGATGGGGGTCGTTGAAACATTGAGCGTACATTGGGGCTGAGACACTGATCGGAGACAAATGACCTGTAATATTGAGAAGGAGCCATCTGTCATGGCTGGAGGCTCAAGCAGAAAAGAGATAAGTGGGGAGGCCCCAGGAACAGATGGGGAGGCTGAACCCCACACAGAGCAGAGGGTCCAACAGCTGGGACTGATTAATCCAGACAGCTGACTATTACGTCACGTGTCAGATTACACCCAAGTGAACAGCTGAACGTTCCAAGCGAGTTCAGGCCAACATGGAGGCGCCTCACAGACTGTCCCTTGGAACATGTTCCTTGGAACATGTTCATCCCCCTTGGAATTCCAAACGGGATGAAAACACTGCTCAGGCCTGCCCTGTTGTCCTCTATGGAAAGAGCAGGAAGGGTCTTCTTTATTCTTTCTTCTTCTCAGAGTAAAAGGGAGCAGAGAAGGGGAGAAATTGAGTTTTTAAAGAAGCTGCTTGGGGGGTACGTGGGTGGCTCAGTCAGTTAAGGGTCCAACTCTTGATTTCGGCTCTGGTCGCGACCTCAGGATTGTGAGCTCGGGCCACATGTGGGGGCTCCGCACTGGGCATGCCTGCTTAAGATTCTCTCTCCCCTTCTTCCTTTTCCCCTCCCCCCTAAAAAGAAAAGCTGCTTGACTGTCTTTGTTCTCTGTTTACTCTCTACATTACATTATAGGGGGAAAGAGAAAGAATTTTAATATGAAATTAATTGATTGTTTATACAAAGTGATCCCATAGTGTAAGATGTGGAAAGAAAAAATTTCTGAGGAAAGAAAAAACTTGATCCACTCATGCTTCTTAATGACTCCAGAAGCACTACAAACAACATACGGAAAGCTAAACTTGACACCTTTCCCCTCTCTGGCATCCCCTCCGAGTCCAAAACCAAACTCTCGGTGCCCAGCTATGCCATCAGTTACCGAGTCTTGTGGAGTCTATCTCTTAAGCATCTCTTGAAACCATCTTGACTTCTCCATTCCTATTGCAGTTGCCTCAATCCCGACCTCCATTACCTCCTGCCTGGACTGTTACAATTGTTTTGTTGGAGAGGAAGACATTCCTCTGCTTTCAAGGTCCTTCTGGGTGGACTAAGAGTCGAATCGACATGAGGCAGATTGACAGGAGAAAATCATATTTAATTTCGTATGTATAGGGAAACCACACAGACACGGAGATTCTGAAGACCGGCGCAAGGAGGTATATATATCATCCTGAACTAAGGAGAAGGGGCTAGAGGTCTGGGACTTCAAAGAAAAGGAATGCAATTCACAGGGAGATGAAAAGGAGTGAATGTTTGTTAAATAAATGTTTACTGGGTCACTCAGAAACAATGGGGCATAGAGGCCTTTGATCAAACAGGCCTTCCTACTTTCCTCCTTGTCTACTGTACCTAGTTCTTATCATAATGTTGTTATTTATGCTCCTAGCTCTCTTCCTGGAACAGGTCCTCTATCTAAATTCTTTTAGGCAGTTGAGGGGGAGGTAAAGAGCTCTTCCATAATCTGCTGGGTTTTGATTGCTTCTTAACTCAAAATAATCCTCATGCCAAAGTGGCCCATCTCAGAGCGACCTGCCCTTGGCCCTTGGTTTCTTCTAGTTGGCTTCTTGGCTCCACTGCAGTCTTTCTATAGCTTTCAGAATCATCTTTTAAAAAGTCAAATCTGAAAAATTTTTTTAAATAAAAATAGGGCAGCCCGGGTGGCTCAGCTGTTTAGTGCCACCTTCAGCCCAGGGCAGGATCCTGGAGACCTGGGATCGAGTCCTGAGTCGGGCTCCCTGCATGGAGCCTGCTTCTCCCTCTGCCTGTGTCTCTGCCTCTCTCTCTCTCCCTCTCCCTCTGCCTCTCATGAATAAATAAAATCTTTTTTAAAAAATAAGTAAATAAAAATAAAAATAATAAAAAGTCAAATCTGTTCGTGTTTTTTTCCTGCTTCTAACTCTCATATGGCTGCCCATTCTCAAAGGTTTTTAAACATTTTTTTGTCCCGATAGACACAGTACTAGAAACTCATGAGAACAACAGAATTCTGTAGTCATAGTCAGATTTTAACCAACCTCTCTTCTTTTTTTTTTTTTTCTTCCCAGAGAAATAAAGCTCAGCACAATGAGTCATGATGCCTTGTTACAAGGTATGGCGTAGATTACACAGACTAGGCATTGTGTACAGTTGGCCTTTGTGCTGGGAGAACACGTCACCTTTCTCTCACAAAAGGCTGTGTGTTGGAACCAATGTTGAGTTCTTAGTTTTGATAAATGAACCGTGATTATAGATGGTAACATTAGGGGAAGCTGGGTAAAGGAGTATAGATGGGAACTCTGTGCTATCTTTGCAACTCTTCTGTAAATCTAAAAGCATTTCAAAATGTTACTTATGTTCTTGACATTCTTGATGCCTCTTATATCTGAATAGTGCAAATATGGTACACGGGTTGCTGCTGCGCATCTCTCCCCCAGTTCCACATTCATTGATATCTACTTGGTGGTTTGATATCACACAACGTGGAGGTGTTACACCAGGGCAATTGGTAAATGTTATAAACATTTATCAGCACACCAAACCAGAAGCCAGATGTTGCTCTCTTTGCCTGAAAAATGGAAAGATAATGATAAATGGAAGTTGCCAAAAGCATGAGGGAGAAGAGACAACGGTGGCTGTGAGTGCCAACTACCCCATTCTCTGCAAGAGCAGCGAGCCTCCTGCTTATGGGTGTTTCGGAGTCACTGGGCAACCAGGTCACCCTCATATGGCTGAGAGCCCTGTGCTGCTCCTGACCCCCAGAAAGGCAGGGTATGGAGTCTCCCATTTGGGATCCTGAAGAATTTGTGTAATTGGGGTGGATGCAGCTTGAGACAGTAAGCCAAACAGGAAGATTTCCATAATTTTAGCCATTGTGAGTAAATTCAGAAACATTCAAAATATCTAAAATTTGGCATCAGGGAGCAGGGCTCACCAGTTCTACATAGCAGTTACCAGCATAACATTTTCCAGCATGGTTTTCTGTCCATTAAGTGTCCATTAAACAATATTATTCTGTGCTAAAATCATTAAAAAGATTTAGCATATGGAGGAAAAAGGGGAACACTTCCAGGGAACACACATCCAACAGAGTAAGATGTTGAAAGATTCACCATCCAGATCTTTCATGGTAGAGATGATTAGCATTGAAGGTACATTTTGGTAACTTTATGGCACAAACTCTATTCAATTTTTCAGATACATGAGGTTTTATCCTTGGAGGAGGAAAGGCGGGGCTTAGAGGTGGGTTAAGTGTTAAAATCAGCCTATAAGGCAAAAAATGGTTCATAACTAAAATGACTCTCTAAGATCCCTTAAGTCAGTGGTTTTGCAGAGGGTCCACCCCTAGGGGGAATTTAGAATACTTTGTTGTGTGTTTTTGCTTTCCCACCAACACGGGGGCGGGGGTGGGGGGTGGGAGGATATGTTGCCTTAGACATCAATGAGTCACAGCTGGGGACTTTAGGCATCCTTCATTGCTCCCAAATCCTGGGCCAAGAGAGGATCCTCCTGGGTCCAACAGGACTTCTACATATCCTACTAGACGTTCATGTGGGCAAAACCCGCTCCACATTATTTGAGGATACACATCACATCACTTTTACAAAGAAACAGTCTTTTTAGCACAGTTTTAATAAACATTGAATTTTTCCAGAAGTAAATTACTATGTAAATCAGAAGGCCACGTTTTGTATAGACCTTTAGCACAAATTGTTCAGTTCTGGAAAATCATGACACCACCGGTCTCCAATACCACACGCCTGGATCTGTTGACATTTGTAGCTAATGCATTCTTGGGGATCCTACAAACAGGCAAAGGCACATGATGACTTTATTTTATCCTCTAGTATAACTTTATGAACATCAAAATGCATATTACTTTCTCAGAGATTATCTTTTTACTTTGCCCTGATGTATTACGATCATTAACATTACCCTGGTATTTTAAAATTATTTGCATAGATAGGTTTTATTATCTATGAATTTTATTTCAGGATAGCAAAGGAGCTGTTATAAGATACTTACCAAAAAGGTACATTGGTCTGATAAAGTTCAGATCATTGCCTTAAATTTCTTTAAATCATTGGAACCTGGGCTGCTTGAAACTAAGTCAAGAACGAAATTTGTAAAAAAAAAAAAAAAAAAAAAAAACGACATTTGTTGTTTTTTTCATTTTGCATTCACACTGTGGCCTCCTTTCCCGGGGATACTGGGAGGTCCTGGCTTTATTTTATTTAAGGTAAAAATTTTCAACCTCAGAGCCATTGACATTTTGAACCGGATATTTCTTTGTTGGGGAGGTGTTGTCCTGTGTACCCTAGGATATTCAGCAGCATCCCTGGCCTCCACCTGACAGATGCCAGGAGCAACCTCCCCCCAGATTTTGATAACCAGAAATGTCTCCGGACACCGTCATGTGTCCTCCAGCGGGCAAAATCATCCCTGGTTGAGAACCTCCGATTGTAAGCTACGCCACCCTTAGAGTTATTTTTCGAGTGGGGGGAATCTTGGTCATGTTCCTCAAAGTCTGATCTGCAAATTGAGTCCAAGAAAGGAGGATCCACCATGAAAGGAGGATCCATTTATCATTTGTACTGATGAAAAGTGCAAGTGAGGATCGGGTGGGGGCAGAAACCTGCATTATCATACCCATGTCACGGGTTGGGGAAGGGCACAAGTGCAGAGCTACGAAGATCCTGGCTTGATCCCACTTCGGCCTGTTCCTAACTGTTCCACCTCAGCAATTTAACTACACTGAACTTCTATTCCTCACGAGAGCGAAAGCCATGCCACATCTCAGGGTTGCTGCAAGCATTAGATGAGATGCTGTAGGTAAGGGGCTCGCAACAGTGCCACTCTTATCTATCTTTGTAATGCCCTGTTATCCTCACCCAAGCCGGGCACTCACAAACGGTACAAGGTCAGAGCCCCCGGGGACACTGATGAGGCAGCTCTGGCTTCAAAGGGCAAATGCTTTGAGCTGTTGCAGGTGCTGGGCTGGAGGACAGCTGCTGTGGGAGGACAGCTGCTCGTCTGGCCCCTCAGATCCAGAAGTGCAGACTCCTTTCTCCTTCTTGCCACCGTTCTTTCAAGGGATTAGAAAGCCCCAGGGAGCCCAGGGAGCCAAGATTATAAAGAAACCATCATGGAGCTTCTAGGACCATAACCTTAGCCACTAGGAACCCAGCTCTTCTCCGTGACATCATCTGTCCTTGGACCCAATAAAGGTCATAGGAACAGGAATAAGCTAGGTTCATCCATCCCATTTGCTCCCATTTCCATGGGCAGCGATGACCATTATGAGGCTTAGAAAGGTTGAATCTCTCAGCTAATGTCACACAGCTTGCAAAGGGAGGAAGCAAGGATTGGAACCCTGTCACTCTGACTAGAATACATGCTCAAAAACTATGAATGAGAAACCACCTGTCAAAGTAGTGGTGACATCCCAGGGCTTTAGGCCGGAGCCCCTAGACACACGTGGCTATCTAAACGCAAATGTAGCGCGCCTGTGCGGCTCAGTCAGGTAAGCATCCGGCTCTTGATTTTGGCTCAGGTTGTGGAATCGAGCCCCATGCCAGGCTCCACGCTCAGTGGGTAGTCTGCTGGAGATCCTCTCCCTCTGCCCCTCCCCGCCTCACTCAAATAAATAAATAACTCTTTTAAAAAATAAACAAAATGTATATTAATTACATTAAAAATTGGTTCTTTGAGCACTGTAGCCACATCCAAGTACACAATAGCCACATGGCGCTAGGGACTGCTGTATTGGACAGCACAGCTATAGAACATTTCCATCATCACAGAAAATTCTATTGAACAGCATTGTGTATTTTATTTTACTTTTTTTTTTAAGATTTTATTTATTTATTCATGAGAGACACAGAGAGAGAGAGAGGCAGAGACACAGGCAGAGGGAGAAGCAGGCTCCCTGCAGGGAGCTGGATGCAGGACTCAATCCGCAAACTCCAGGATCACAGCCTGGGCCGAAGGCAGGCACTCAACTGCTGAGCCACCCAGGTATCCTTTATTTTACATTTTTTTATGATTTATTTATTTTGAGAGAGGGAGAGAGCAAGCCCACAAGCAGGAGGAGGGGCAGAAGGAGAGGAAGAGAGAGAAAGAATTTCAAACAGACTCCATACTGAATGTAGAGCCCAACACAGGGCTCAATCTCACGACCCATGAGATCTGAACCTGAGTGAAACTGAGAGCCAGACACTAACCAACTGAGCCACCCAGATGCCCTGGCACCATACATTTTAAATAACCACAGAAACTTAGCTCAATGTTCCTGTTATTTTTACTAGGACTGTGTTTTATAAATTTTTTTAAAAGATTTTATTTATTTATTTATGACAGACACAGAGAGGCAGAGACACAGGCAGAGGGAGAAGCAGGCTCCATGCAGGGAGCCCAACATGGGACTCAATCCCGGGTCTCCAGGATCACGCCCGGGGTTGAAGGCGGTCGCTAAACCGTTGAGCCACCTGGGCTGCCCGGACTTTGTTAAACTAAAATGAAAATACATGTTAGAAATTTCTGGGGAAAATTCACATTTGCTCACCTTGAATGGGTGTTGGGTTTTTTCGGGGGGGCACTTTGAGGAAATACTCCAGAGAGGAAATTCATAAGTGAAATATTCCCTATACCTGTATTAACTCCCTATTAAATTAATAACGGAGTCATAAGAAGGAAACTCCTTTTCTAATATTCTTTCTTAGTTCTCAATCTGTTTTCATAGAGAAATTATCTTTAAAATGCCTTACTCAGAATTATGGCATTTTTTTCAAATACGGACCTCACTGTATTTTGTAATGACTTCAAGATCCAGAAGGGAATGATTCATAATCAGTCATACATCATTTTCCACTGATTATTTCCAGGAAGAGCCAAGGAAAGCAAGGTGTATTAGATCTTTCAGAACTGCTGAAGAGTTTGTATTCACAGACTGAATGCTGATTGAGAAAAATTGTAGATGTTTACCAAGGAGAACACTTAACTTATGGAAGTAGCCAAACAAGACAAGTGGGATCCACTCACTTCATGGAACTGGAGCCTGTAGGAACACACTAGAAAAATCACGGAATCATCGGAAATTCTGAGAAAACATTTAATCTACATTTGTGGATGGAGACTGAGATGTGGAGTGAAGGGACACAGCCAGTTAGTAGCAGAACTGGGACTAGGGATCATTGGTGCTTTCCTTTTGGAAACCTGGCCAGAACAGCGAATGCCCTTTGGCTGTAGCACTGAGAACAAACCAGCCCGTCTGCGGAGTCTGCTCAGCCCCAGATGGGGTTCAATCACCTCATGTAAAAAAAAAAAAAAAAAAAAAAAAAAAAAAAAAAAAATTTTAATTAAAAAAAAAATCACCTCATGTAACTTCCACAGATGGCGATTGTCAAATTCCTGACACAACATAAAGCTACAAACAGCCCTTTCCACTCACCAGGTCCCAGTGTCTTTGAAAACATAGAGATTAGCCACTTTTGTCCTTCAAGATTTTCAGCTGCTTTTTTCAAAGGAGGCAGAGGTTCAAAGAAAAGTAGCAATGTGGAGGCCCATTGTTTAGGCAGAAGCTGGCTGGGTTTCCAAGGCCTCAAGGGAGTTGGGGGTTGAGGTCCCAGTCAACTTGATTAGGCCTTCAAACAGCCTCTCCCAAAGGAATCCTTGAGAAGGTCTCATTCTGGAGCAAGGAGGGTACCTTTCTCCCTGCATTCAGGGCCTTATTTCTGTTGTCTTCTTGCTTTGTCTCCTCTGCAGCACAGAAGTCATGGGATATTTATGAGGAAAACCCCAAGACTTTAATATTCCCCCAAATTTGTGTCTATCCCTAAAGCATAATATTTTGATTCCTTCAGCTTTGAGATCAGGCAACAAGTGCCTACGTTATAGGATTGTGGCAGGATTAAATACAATCCTTTATTAAGTGAGCTGGAGACTCTGGGTTTATTAATTTCCTAAGGGACTTTGTGTCACTAGAAAAACATACTAGCCAAGTGGCGCTTCTGTCCTAAATAGAAAATTATTTCAGCAAAAACCCTTTAGACTCAGCAGGGAAGATGCAGAGACTTATGGTATATCCGCCAATGCCGGGAGACTGGGGAAGTCTCTTTTGGGCCCTTTTTCTTGTATGAAGCCTTATATTGCTGGTGGACAGGTGGATGGGAGGAATAAAATTCCCAGGCCCTGAAGCAGGACGACTGGACCCAAATAATGACTCTGCGAAGGCCTGTATTAGCAATCTGCTGTCTTGTTAACCAATTATCAAAAAGCATCGTGGCTCAAAATAATAAACACTTATTAGCTCACAATTTCTGGAGGTCAGGAATCCAGGTGGTTCTGCCTCAGGGTCTCTCATGGGGTTGCAGTCAAGATGTTGGCTGGGACTGTGGTCATCTGAAGACTTGACGAGAGCTGGTAGGTTCACTTCCAAGATGGCGCACTGGCATAGCTGCTGGCGCCTCGGTTCCTCGCCACCGGACCCTCCATAGCATTGCTTGAGTGTCCTGATGACCTGAAAGCTAAGCCATGAGAGGGAGAGAGAGCAAGGAGGAAGCTGCCATGCTGGCACCATGGAGTCTCAGAAGTCACACAAGGCCACGTCTGCCATATTCTATGATTTCCAAATCTGTCGTTAAGTCTTGCCCTCACTGAGTAGGGGAGGAGGGAATAGTCTCCACTTTTGAAGCAGAGAAGTTTCAAAGAATTTGTGGACTTATTTAAAAACTGCCACAGGGGCCTGCCTGAGTGGCTCACCACTTGGCTTTCTTGCAGCACTGCAGATCTGTACCTGCCAAATCTTAATGACTATAAATGCGTAAGGCTGCTCATGTACAAAGTGCTCTGAAAAATTGGGTCGAAAAAACTTCAAATGGTATAATAAGCTTTGCTTTGCTTTCTCATTCTCCTTTGGTTAGGTTTTCACACTGGAATGCACATTTTCACAAACTCTTCATATTTAAATTCCCTTTATGGGCCATTACTAATCTAAAACTTATGGCGATTGAGACAGGGGTTGGATTATAAAATAACTTTGTCCATAAGAACAAATAGTGTGTAAATGAGATCTGAGAAGCAGTGTTTACATACTTTAATGAGGTCATTGCTGCTTTTAGGCACTTTATGGCCAAACTTTCCATTTAATTGAATTGCAAAGGCCAGATTTAAGCTGACACATAGAAATATTAATTTAAAAAATTAATCTTCTTGTACCGTAGACCTAAGGGAAAGACAATGCAAAAAAAAAAAACAAGAAAGAAAGAAAGACAATGCAGTCTTCAGTGTACACCGTATACACAACCATATTTTGAGCAAAGTGGACCAGCTATTTTCTAAAGGCTATTTCTCTTTGTTTATGTTTGTTTTCCCTAAAAATCTACTGTAAAAAATTTTTTTTTAAGATTTTATTTATTTATTCATGAGAGACACACAGAGAGAGGCAGAGACATAGGCAGAGGGAGAAGCAGGCTCCGTGCAGGGAGCTTGATGTGGGACTCGATCCCAGGACCCTGGGATTACACCCTGAGCCAAAGGCAGATGCTCAACCACTGAGCCACTCAGGCGTCTTTACTGTAAAAAAATTTAAGCATGTAGAAAAGTTGAAAGAATAGCAAAACAAATATTTGTATATCCTCCAACTGGATTTGATCATATTGACATTTTTCCTATATTTACTGCTCTTTATCTCTCTAAACATATAGATAGATTCATATATATGTGTATATGCACACACATAAATTATGCAAAAATATTGCCTTTTTGTTGCTGACCCATTTGAAAGTGAGTTGCAAATGTCATGACACTTCACCCCTAAATACATCTCCAAGAAATTTCCCCAATGGATATGTCAAAAAGACACAGATGTCAACTTGAAAGTGCTGCTACTGACAAAATCAGGAAAAATTTGAGCATCAAAATAAATAATGAAAACAAAAGACTATGATCTGTTGAGCAAAATAAGAAACAATGAGTCCATATGGATACAAATAAATAAATGAAGGGCAGAGGGAGCAATAGTTTATCCTAATAATAGGAGGGCAACTCTTAAGTAAAAGGAACTATGGAATGAAGAAAATCATCAAAACAATAATTGATTTAGGGACGCGGGGGTGGCTAAGTGGTTGAGCATCTGCCTTCAGCCCAGGGCGTGATCCTGGAGTCCCAGGATTGAGTCCCACATCGGGTTCCCTGCACGGAGACTGCTTCTCCCTCTGCCTGTGTTTCTGCCTCTCTCTCTCTCTCTCTCTCTCTCTCTCTGTATCTCTCATGAATAATAAATATATAAAATCTTTAAAAAAATAATTGATTTAGACAAGAAACAATAAATACTAAAATTAGTAGGTGAAAGCTTAAGGATTGTATTTGTTTCCTATTGCTGCTGTAACAAATTACCACAAATGTTGTGACTTAAAAACACACAAATATATTATTTTACAATTCTGTAGGTTAGAAGTCGAACACAGACCTCACGTTGTCAGCAGGGTGGTAGTCCTTTCTGGAGGCACTAGAGAAGCCTTTTCCTTACCACTTGAAGCTTCCAGCTGTATTAAGCACGCATTTTGTTTTCTTTTTTTCTTTTTTCTTTTTTGCATTTTGTTTTCTATGTTTCTGATGCTTGGATATCTTGAGGACTTGTTGACCTTGGGGGGCCTGCCCCTGCCAGGCATAGCCAATTCCTAGAGATAGTAAACTACTTGCCTGTAAATGGACCTTTCATATGCAATCTAGAGCTCTCACCTCCAACCTCCTCTTTTAAGTTTTTATAGCCTGACTATTCCCCTGCCCTGATCATGCCAAGGCCCCACCTCCAGGGCCAGCAAAGCTCCAGGATGTCAAAGCATCAGAAACACATGGTTCATAAGCGCATGCGCGCACACACACACACACACCTGCCATAGTAGATAGTACCTGATTTTCCAAGCTGGCTCCCTCCCATGGCTGGTGGCCTGAAGGCTCTGTCCCTCTGCAGGTGCACTCTTCCAGAGGCCTTAAAAATCTGCCTTTTCTCAACAAGACTTAAATGGAAACAGCTAAAATATAACCCCTTGAGGGAAGGGCACACTGAAGTGTCAGCAAGTGATGCCACACCCTGCCCTCAGAGCAGGTTTTGATAGACTAGATGACGAGGCAGGTGTCCTTGGAAAGGAGGAAAAGTCTGAAGAAAACAGAAAAGAGAGATTGATGCTTGTTTCACTCTTTTGCCCTGGGCTCAATCCGTCACCCACTGAATGTAAATGTCCTAGAACATAATAAATGGCTTATTTTAAAATTAAAATTATATAGCCTTTCTTCCTATTAATCTAGATTGTCAAGATGTCTCTATGTCTGCATCATGCTTCATGATGAAGCATTCACTCATTCCATCAAGTATTGACTGAGCTCACATCATGTGCTGTGCCCTGTGATGGCTGTTGGGGTTAAAACAGTGAAGAGACAAGTACGGTCCTGTCTTTCAAGAAGCTTTATGCTCCAATGGGGAAGCCAGGAAGTCAAGTAAAATACAAATCGGCATAAAACTATAGCACTGACAAATGAGGACCTGGGGAGGGAACAACAGGGTTCTCTGAAGGAAGGTAGCAGGGTGAATATTAGACGGTGGTCTCCAGAACCGCATAACCATGACTTTGTTGAAGCCACCAAGGATGACAACGTTATGGGGTGGAGATGAAGCCTGTGAGCAAGGTGCAAAAATGTGCCTGGTGATGGGGAATCACCAGGTCAGTAGTAGAGACAGAAGGTGGTGCGGGGGTGAAATGGCGTGAGCTGGAAGGAAATTTCACATTGTTTTTTCACGAGAATACGGAGGAGAATGGCCAGGACAAGCTAATAAAGAAAAAGGCGGAATAGTAATTTTGAAAAAAACAAATGGAAATTTTGTGATTTTCTAAAAATGCCTGTGGCCTCCCCCTCCCCCACGGGGAAGTTAAGACATGTCAGGTTGATTTGTGGAAGGACTCAGGGTTTTGCAACACAGCACTCAGAAGCTCTTTGTTAATGATTGTACCCGTCTTGGCCTGCGCTTCCTACGACCTTATGCCTTGCCTCTTCCCAGTGTTTCTGAACTAGACATTTTCCATTGCAGAGTGACGCTCATAATTCTAGCACGTTCTAATGCACAGTTTGTTCACCATTTCAGCGTACTTCTTTCAGCAACAGACTTGCTTTCAAAACAGCAGCCTTAAGAAACAGCCAGCACAATATAAGGTTCATCCATCAGAGAGCATATTTCTCAACAGCCCACTCGTATTTATGAATCATAGAGCAATTGTTGTAACTAATTTGCTCAGAAAGTTTCATGTTATTTTCAATCCAATTACTTTGTTAATAAAAGTAAGATAGTGAATAGTTTCTTTCCTCTAAACTTGTAAAAAAAAAACCAAAAAACAAAAAACAAAATACCAAGGTACATACTAAAAAGAACAGAAATTCAACTAAAGACATTTAAAGGTCTAATTGGCTTTATCAGTGATTCATGAATGGGGCTGCATCCTACCTAACAAGCACAAGGGAGCTCCCAGGGGTTGTACAAAATGGAAGGCTTTTTTTATAGGCAGAAATGAGGCGGAACAAGGAAATTATTGGCAAAAGGGAAAAAAAGGGATTGTTTCAAGCAGTGTCACCTTCCCTTAGGGGGAAGGGCAGGGAGTCTTTATCAAGCGGATTACCTCACTAGCACTCATCCGGAAATTCCAGGCCCATTGTTTCAATTGCACTACTGGAAGAGGTTGAACCTGCAATTAGGTTAGGTGTTAAGTTTTGGTGGTGGGACTTAACATAAGTGACTCAATTTGGGGCCTGTTGTTTCTTTTTTTTTAACACTAGTTTATTAAAATAGTGAAATTTATGATACATTACATTCACTTGGTGAAAATTATCATTTAAGAAACTAAATTTGCCCCTCTACCTGGTGAGAGGAAATGCTGGACTTTAAGGGCCTGTAGCAGGAATTTAGCTAGACTAAATTTGCCCCTGGGTCTCCTTCTCCACTGAATCTGCTATCTCGGCCTGATAGGATATACATAATTCAAAACATGTATACAAAGGTAGTTGGAACTTTCAAGGAGGCAAGTGACTTATTAATGACTGGAGACTTGTTTATGTAATCTCTCACCTTTATGTCTTTCAGGAGAGTCTTACTTTACCGTCTTCAAGTTTTTTATTTTTATTTTATTTATTTATTTTCAAGATTTTATTTATTTATTCATGAGAGAGAGGCAGAGACACAGGCCGAGGGAGAAGCAGGCTCCATGCAGGGAGCCCGACGTGGGACTCCATCCCGGGTCTCCAGGATCACACCCTGGGCTGAAGGTGGCGCTAAACCACTGGGCCACCCGGGCTGCCCTCTTCAAGTTTTTTTTAAAGTATTTGTGAGAATGGCTATTCTATAAAACAAAGATAGTAATAGATAAGGAGTTTAAATTGCAGAAAAAGAGGATTGAATTTTTAAAGGGAACATTGGAAAATAAAAGCCTATGTTGGTATCTAGTCTTTGGAAGACAAAAAAGTATAGAGACAGAATCTTGCATAATTTTTTATTAGATCCCATGAGTTACAAATGTATCATTGGTACAGACTGATATGAAAGAATAGTTATGTTTATGGATATATAGGGAGAGATGGTCTTAGAGAAAGATCTTGTCTCAATCTACAGATTGAGACACTCACTGAATATTCCTGGAAGTCCTGTTAAAATAACTTAAAAGATCAATGACACAGGGTTAAAGGGTTAAAAAGTGTGGCTTGTAAAGACATGAGTAAACAACCAAATTTTTAGAAAGCAGATAGAGCATCCTGTAAGATTATGGAGACTGTGTCCCTTATTAACCTCTTGCATTCATGTTGGAGATAATCTAGAAGGGTTGAGTCAAGAATTTCCTATTGTCAGGCTCCCTGCATGGAGCCTGCTTCTCCCTCTGCCTCTCTCTCTCTCTCTCTCTCAAAAAAAAATAAAATCTTAAAAAAAAAAAAGAATTTCCTATTGTGAAGGGAAGAGATGACCATTGATTTGTGCTTTGTGACCCAAGGACCCAAAAGTTCTTGGGGTGCCTGGGTGGTTCAGTCAGTTGATCATACAACTCTTGATTTCAGCTCAGGTCATGATCTCAGGGTCCTGGGATGGAGCCCCATGTCAGGTTCTATGCTCAGTGAGGAGTCTGCTTGAAGATTTCTCTCCCTCTCCCTCTGCCCCTGCCCCCTTTTGTACTCTCCCCGCCCCACCAAAATAAATAAATAAATCTTTTTTATTTATTTATTTATTTTTTATTTATGATAGTCACAGAGAGAGAAAGAGAGAGAGGCAGAGACATAGGCAGAGGGAGAAGCAGGCTCCATGCACTGGGAGCCCGATGTGGGATTCGATCCTGGGTCTCCAGGATCGCGCCCTGGGCCAAAGGCAGGTGCCAAACCACTGCACCACCCAGGGATCCCTAAATAAATCTTAAAAAGAAAAAAACCCAAAGGTTCTTGTGCCCAATAATTTTTCCAGCATTCAAGAGTGCATAAATGAACACCTTGTGATACAAGTTTAAAAAAAAATTAAACAAGGCCATGGAAGGAAGTAAACCACCATCTGGCAGGGTCTCAAGCCTGCAAACTTATTACCCTTAGGCCCATTCCAAAAGTAGAGTTTAGAGACCACAGGTACTACAGCATGGATGATTTAGTACTCGTGTCTAAAAAGAATTACCATATGGCTCTCAGAGCGTGCTTTCACAAATGCCTGCAGCAGCACTGGGCTCTGACCATTGCTGGAAATGAGTCAGGGGTCAGGCTTTGGTGGCCAGGCTGCCTCCACTTTGACGGGAATGCTATGAGTCATGTATTAGTTGGCTGGGTGAGGAGACCAAACTGGCCTCGGGCATTCTTATATTTCACACAATCCAGGCACAGAAATACCTGACCAAAATACCAGCAAGACTCACAAGAGATAAGAAGGGAAAATTATTTAAATGTCCAACCACAGAAGAAAAAGCTTAAACCTTTTTCAACCTCAAAACCAAGAACAGAAACATAAAAACAATTTTCTACCGGAGAGCTTTTAGAAGATCCATAATGTTTATGCTCTTCAAAAAGTATTTAAGAAACTATTTGAGCGGTGTTAAATTGATTTTTCCCCGTTTAAATATTGTCTTAAAAAAAAATAGACAAACCGAAAAACAGACTCTTAACTATAGAGAACAAACTGGTGATTACCAGAGGGGAGGCAGGGGGTGGGGGGGAGGGGGAAATAGGTGATGGGGATTAAGCCTACGATTTATCATGATGAGCACTGAGTAATGCATAGAATTGTTGAATCACTATATTGTACACTGAAACTACTGTTAACACTGACGAGGGAACAGAAGGCTAGATGAGGGCAAAGCAGAAGCTGACACCCCACAAGGTCCCCCCACACCTCCCACCCCCACCCCCAAGTGGGATGTGTGTACTGCTGCCCTAAAGCTAAGGCAAGGAAAAGCGAATAGTTACGGAGATCCCAACCCTGCAAGACCTGAGTCTCCCTCCGGTTTACAAATATCTTAGTAATTTATAAGAACAAAGCATTTTTATCAATAACCTAGCTTCCACAAGGAAATGGAGATGCGATTAAGTGTCCTTATAACCTGCAGCCCATTGACAGATACTTGAAGAGGACAGAGTGTAATGTTCCTCCAGGAAGCACCCAACTGGTTTAATGTTAATGTCTTGCTAGAAGGAAAAACAACCTTAACTTGATAAGGGCAAGGCCTCCAGGATCCTGTGAGTCTTCTTTAACATAGGAAAATCCTTTTGAAACCTCCTTTTTCCTTACGTCCCCCAACTCCCAAGTATATAATCAGCCAACCCTTCCAACCCTGGGGCAGCAGCTCTTTCTGCCCCGGGGTCCTGTCCCCTGTGCTTTAATAAAACCACCATTTTGCACCAAAGACATCTCAAAAATTCTTCCTTGGTCGTAGGCTCCAGACCTCACCCCTTTGAAATCTCACCTGTATTCCAAAACTACATCAACACTACATGTTAACTATACTGGAATAAAAATGAAAGAAAAGAAAAGAAAGGAAAGGAAAGAAAAGAAAAGAAAAGAAAAGAAAAGAAAAGAAAAGAAAAGAAAAGAAAAGAAAAGAAAAGAAAGAAAAAAAGAAAAGAAAAGAAAAGAAGAAAAGAAAAGAAAAGAAAAGAAAAGAAAAGAAAAGAAAAGAAAAGAAAAGAAAAGAAAAGAAAAGAAAAGAAAGAAGAAAGAATAGACCGGCCTAAGTGTCTGTCTAGAGTGGAAAGAACAAAAGTCCTATGTCTTGAGTATGTTCAGTCCCATCTCTAGAGCTCCTAGCTATGTGACTGTGTCCATTATGATTAGGTCAGTTGATTCAAGATAGCACCGAGTTTATCTGCTAATATTGAAAAGTCCAGAGGTGGTCAATCCAGTCTGGTATGGTGGCTTAGCAAAGTCACTGGGCAGAGTCCTCTCCGCTTCACCACCCTCCTATAAACTTGACTTTCATCAGTGTCACGAGATGGCTGCTTGGGTTGCTGTCCTCACACCCGCATTTTAGGGGAGAAGAAAAAAAAGAAGTCACAAAGAAGCACAACCCATTCCTTTTTAAGGAGCCTCTCCGGAAGTGCCACCAGCAGCTTCCAGACTGGCCGGAATTCAGTCACATGGCCACACCTAGCTGGGAAATCTACTCTTGGGTTGCCATCGTGAAAAATATTAGGACTTTGACTAAAGAAGAAGGGAAGAATGAATACTGGGTAGGCAACAAACAGTAGGAGAGTGACACTGAGAGCTATTAACTTCTCTGAGTCCGTGGCCTCATTTATAAAATAGACAATGCCTAGTCCACATGGTTGGTGAGGTGAAAAACACCATACAAATATCAGCTGTTAATAGCCTCCCCAAACCTAACTCAGAATCCTAGGCATCTGGGTGTACATTCAGCATTACCCCACTTTTTGGAAAAATCAAGTCCCTGGTCAAGAGAGAGTGCAGAGACTGCTTTGCTGCCTTCTCCTAGTCCTAGTAACTGGACATCTGTTCTTTTCTTGTGGTTTCATTCCTTTCATATAGTTTTAGGAAATGGTTCTGTCTTTGTTCTGTCTTCCTAGCTCTCTAGTTCCTCCATGACAGGGGTCCAGCCTTGCTCTTCCCCTCTTCCTACCTTTACAACCTGATGATCTCTTGAATTGTATGCAAATCCTTTCTGTGGCTTCTGAACCATCCCAGGTCTCCCAAAGGATCATCACTTTCTCACCTTACATCTTGTTGAATTGTCCGGGAAACCGGACAGCAGGATTCAGTAAACATTTGCCATGCGATGTGTATTTCTAAGTAGGGTCCATTACTTTGGTTCCTACTTCATAGTAGTAGTAGTAGTAGTAGTAGTAGTAGTAGTAGTAGTAAATAGGAACCAAGGTAATGGACTCTACTTAGAAATGTGTTAATGACAACGAGTGTACTTTATCCATCACCATTCTTTCCACTGGGTGTTCTAATAAAGATCCACCTGCACATTTTTTTAAGGGATTCCCATTTACATTCTTTAATGTTTTGTTAGATATGCTCTTTAGGCATACTATGCAGTGTTTAGAATAAATTAATATTTTACAGATGTTAAAATTTTAGCTTAAGGGATTAAGTGAACTGTTTCTGAATTTAAATAGCTTGCTTAAGAACTTCCAAGCTATAAGTAGTAGGCTAAGGCCTATAGCTACTTTCTGTTTCTAAATCCATGCACTTTTTTACTAGAACAAAAATGCCTGAGTCTCATTAAAGTTAATGTGAATCATACTGCTCTATTTTATGATGCATTGAAAAAAATTCAAGGTTTAAAACTTAGGGGTTATAAAATCTGCTTCTCTCCTGATAAGCCATACTGTTGGCACCCTTGATTTCAAACATTGAAATAAAGGGGTGGGAGTGAGGAAAACTTCCATGCTAGTCATTAACTTATAAGACTCTATCTTACACTAGTCTATTTGACACAGGATAGGTCAATCAATCTTGACTGTAATGAAAAATCTTACTTGTCTAAAAATATGTATATTGCCCAGACCATGTTTTCCTAAAGTATTATTTCCTGTGGGTATAAGAACAGAGAGACATTTGAAATGCTAAAAGATTTGATAATTATTGGTGAAATTTTAAGCTGCCAAGGTAAAAATAATTGTTTCATATAAGCATGCCTTGCAGGCTGGCGTGCAAGGTTGGTATATTTATGAGGAAAGAAGGGTCTAACCAAATGCGGCCAGACATTTTATACAGATAGGCTGGTAAGAGGTAGGCAGAGAAGATTGACTGCACAAATGCCTGGAGCTAAGTGGATTGATTGAAAAGGTCAGCATATTAGCAGGAGCCTCAAGCCCTCTCATCCATTCACCCAAAATACTGAGTGTAACCAGGGAAACGAAGGAGAAAATGTAAAGCTCTTAAACAATGAAACAGCTTTTGTCTTCCGGAGAGGAGACAGAAATATCAGTCTCCATCCTCCATCCCTGGAGTGTTGTCACCAAAGCCCTAGGACTCTTAAGTAGGATGGCTATCACTGCATGAAAAATGAGTGGTGGTCCACTCCACTCCTTAAGGAGCAAGGCTAAAACGTGAAAGCTTGCTGAAGACTTGCTAGTATGCATCATCAAATGAATCACCTGGTCACGAAAACAATGAAGTCTTCAGAGCTAAAAATATAAGAATTTATAGGTAATGACCACCTAACAATGGTTAATATTATATATAACATAAGTAGCGCCTTACAAATTAACCATATTTATCCAGGTACATGGCAGGATACAAGAGCTGCCTGTGGGTAGCAATTTATGGCCAAGCAGTCCTGGCCAGACAACTCCACTGAACTGGCAAAGGGTATGGCCCTTGGCCTCCCCAGTCTACGTCATCTCTTACAGGCCAGAGGGACTAACAAGACCCTGCTGGAACCAAGACGTGGCTTTGCTAGCTTAAGGATGGGGAAGGCTTCTCTCCCTTGCCTCTACCTCCCTGAGGTTCTGAAGGCCTCATTTTTGAAGGAATGAACAGACTGGAACATTGATTCACCACCACTCCCCAGGCCTTCCACCTTTCATTTCTTTTTTTTTTTTTTTAATATTTTATTTATTTATTCATGAGAAACACACAGAGAGAGAGAGAGAGAGAGAGAGAGAGGCAGAGACACAGGCAGAGGGAGAAGTAGGCTCCATGCAGGGAGCCCGACGTGGGACTTGATCCCAGGTCTCCAGGATCAGGCCCTGGACTGAAGGTGGTGTTAAACCACTGAGCCACCCGGGCTGCCCCCACCTTCCATTTCTGCTGCCTGGATTACTCTGTCCTCTGTTCCTCCGTAATTAGGAGGTTTCACTCCTATGAAGTCAAAGGACATAAGTTTAGGGACTCCTAAGTTCTCAGTAGGAATCATTAAATTTTGTTTATTTCCAAGTTTGTTGTAAAACTATAATAACACAGGGCACCTGGGTGGCTCAGTGGTTGGGTGTCTGCCTTTGGCTCAGGTCCTGATCCTAGGATCATGGGCTCGAGCCCCACATCGGGCTCCTTGTAGGGAGCCTGATTCTCCCCCTGCCTATGTCTCTGCTTCTCTCTGTGTGTCTCTTATGAAGAAATAAACAAAATATTTAAAATTATATATATATATATATATATATATATATATATATATATATATATATAGAAAAGCATATTCCGTGTTATCTGGTCGATTATCTTAGAACCATGTGCTACCATACAATTTCAACCTTTGCATTATTTTTCTCTTGGTGATTGTATCGATGCCAAGCGGTCTGCTCGTGTGATGTGTTGGACTTTTAATGCAGCGTTTCCCAAACTAGGGCTAGCACAGACACCTGCAGACATCATCTTGGGATCTGAAAAATCCTCAAAATTCTACCCTCGCTGTTCATCCTCTCAGCCCTTGCGTGTTTTGTCCTAGGCAGCTTATTTGAGTTAATACGATCTCCATGGGAAATTTGTAATGTCTAATTAATGTCTGTCAACTTCATCTCTCAGATAAAGATGCTCATTTTCTTGACTGACACTGTGTCTTCAGTAGTTTTTTTTTCTTTTTACATTGTATTGTATTTAATATGTAATAAATTTTGAAAGCTCATCATGGCCAGATCAGAGTTGGAGACGCCACATGTAAGAGAGAAAAGGGCCGATGAGAAGGACAGGAGAGGGGCATGCTGTTCTTGTCTGCTTAGGAGAAAGAGGACAGTGTGAGTGACATTGGTGCTGTTTTGTCACATTTATAGTTGATACAGAAAGTGCTGTGAAGGGAGAAAAAGAGCATGGATTTTAGAGTCATCCAGATAACCACGTGACTGGGGCCAAGTGCATGGCTTTTTCAAGTCTCAATTGCTTAATCAAAATAATAGGAATAAAAATACTAATACATCTTTAGTCAATGGCACTAGAACTAAATGTACATATTTTTTAAAGTAAGAACATTGACTGTTACATTGCATGTAAAAATTTCAAGATGAATCACAGGCCTAAATGTAAATGCTAAAATTACAAAGCTTCTTTTTTTTATTTTTTAAGATTTTATTTATTTATTTGAAAGAGAGAGTGAGAGAGAGCACCAGTGGAGGTGAGGAGCAGCAGGAGAGGGAGAAGGAGAAGCAGACTCCCCACTGAGCAGGGGATCCAATGCGGGGCTCAATCCCAGGACCCCAAGATCAAGCTGAAGGCAGATGCTTAACCAACTGAGCCACCCAGGTGCCCCTAAAATTATAAAGTTTATAAAGTAAACACAGAAAGATATCTTTGTAGCCTTAAGATCTCGTCAAGAGGGCACAAAAAGCTTTAACCATAGGAGGAAAAATTGATAAATTGGACTTCATCAAAATTAAAGATTTCTGCTTTTCCAAAGGACACTTGACATCTCAGTAAAGCTATATCTCATGAAAATTATCCCTTTAGCAGATCAGATACCTTAGATCAAGCAAAAATGCAAAGGTATCTCCAAAGGACAGAGCCAGTGATGAATGATGCTAATGACCTGGAAGTTTCTCTTTGGAACCATTGAAAGGAAGACAATAGGTTGGAGCAGCAGGGACAGGGGTGACGGAGTTCCTTCGTGGTGTAATGAAAAACAAGTACTTACTTTCAGTTTTGCAGAACCATTTTCATGTCACATTTTTCTGAATATGCTGTGTGCCTCATTCTACCGCAAATGGCAAATGGGGTGAACGAAGTATTTCTGAGAACGAAGTGAACCACCTGTGGGCAGCTCAGAAGCAGCCAATTGAATACAACATGAGGCAGAGTGATGGTTAAGCTGTGGCAAAGTTCCAAAGCTAAATTACTGAAATATGCATATCTAATTATCCCCATATATTAACACTCTCAAGGAAGTCTCAACAGTTGCAAGACAGTCGCATATTAAAAATTCCATAATGCTTCCTGAAATATTGATGATTTTGTATTGATACATCTCTTTTTTTTAAGGCTCTAAATAATTAAAAGGTTTCTATAATTTTTGGGAACACAGAATGACAATAATAACTGTTTAGCCCCCATGTTCTCCTGTTTGCGAAAGACCGTGACCCGATTAGTGAGACTGATAGAGGCACTGGTTGGGGTTCAGAGTCGAAAGTCAAGAAAGAATTCTTGAGATGTCTTCAGTGCAAAGAGGTGGTTTTATTAAAGGACACGGACAGAACCCATGGGCAGAAAGAGCTGCACTGGGGTTGTGAGGAGTAGCCCCCCTCCATTATATACTCTCAAATTAGAAGGGGGTAAGGGGTAGGTAGACTAAGTCTCCCAGGAATTTTGGAAGCAAGTTTTCCAGGACCTTGAGGGGGCTGGCTATTGTTGGGAAAGTGTCATTTATTACTGTCTAATAAAACCTTAGTCATGAGCCCCTTCAGATTTGTATCAGTGGGTCATATTCTTAGAGGATGATTGCCAATATGTATCTTGGGGGTAGAGATAAAGGAAGTTTCCAGAGGAACTTTTGTATGTTAAAGTAGACTTAGAGGATCCTGGGGTGGGGGTGGGGTTGGGATAATATTAAGCTAAGGTTGCCTTTTGCCCTTAGCAAAGTATTCACATGGAGGCAGCTGAGCTCCCAGAGGAAGGTCACTTTGCCTGTTTCAAGGACTTGTCAGTGGGCTGTAGGAAGAAAGGAAACTTAATTTTTTCTTTTACCTTTGTTTCCCACATCAAAACCATCTCACAGGTTGGATTGCATCTTTGACAAAGTGGTCAATGCCAAATTTCAGTGAATGATCTTTCTTTTATTATTGTTTTCCATAGTCCCATCCAGTAAAAGGCATCCAAGGGTGCAGTTTAGGTTGGATTGTAGCAGCAGTTGGTAAACTTTTTCTGTGAAGGGCCAGACAATTAAATATTTTATTTAGGCTTTGTACACCATATGGTCGCTGTCGCAATTACTCCCATTGTAGCACGAAGGCAGATATAGATAATACATAAACAAATGGGCATATTGTGTTTCAATAAAACTTTATTTATGGGTATTGAAATTGAATTTCATGTAATTTTCGTGTGTCCTGGAATATTCTTTGTTTTTTTTTCAACTATTTCATCATGTTTTTTTTTTTAAGATTTTATTTATTTATTCATGAGAGACACACAGAGAGAGGCAGAGACACAGGCAGAGGGAGAAGCAGGCTCCCTGTGGGGAGCTCGATGTGGGACTGGATCCCAGGACCCCGGGATCACAACCTGAGCAGAAGGCAGATGCCCAACCACTGAGCCACCCAGGCGTCCCCACATCATCATGTTAAAACCATTCTTAGCTAGAGAACAATACATAAACAAGTGACTGCCCAGATTTGACCCAAGAAGGTAGTTTGCTGATCCCGAGGGTACGTGAGTGATTTTTACTAAGTCATTTAACTTTCCTGAGACTTAACTTCTATATCTGTGCAACTTGGGTTGTCAGATATAGCTTAGAAGGTTGCTGGGGGTTAAATGAAGAAAATATAAAGAGGTTCTATGTATGCTGAAAAGCACTTTACAATTAAATATTAATATATTTAAATATTATGAAATAGTAAACATTTATTGTATTCATATGTTGGATATTCTTATCCACATGCTCAGCCATACTACCATTATCATATTTTCTAAGAGCTACATAATCACAAAGACTGGAAATGGAGAGCCTGGTGCAAAACTACCTTCAACAAAATGGAACTTCTTTCTTGTTTTTATTGAATATATTTGACACACATCATTGTATAAGTTTGGAATTTCATTTTTAACAACAGAAAGTTTGAACTTTGACTCTCCTTGTTTCTGTTTCCCCTCTCTTAGTTGGGTGGATAACATGATAAATCTTTTGGAGGTGGGGAAAAAGTGAAGTTTGGAAGGGGGACCTGGGTGGCTCAGTCCGTTAAGCATCAGACTCTTAATCTCAGGTCCTGACCTCAGGGTCATGAGTTCACGTCCTGCACTGAGCTCCACACTGGGCGTGGAGCCTACTTTAAAAAAAAAAGGTGGAGAATGAGTAAAAAAGGAGTTAAATTCCTGTTTGAAACCTCTTGCTCACCTATTTAAGCTGCAGTTTCCTCCCAGAGATCTTTCAGGTGAGAAAAACCATCTGTTCTGGAGGACTCCAACCTTTACCTGCCTCAAGTCAGGATAAGATGATCTCTTAGCACCTTTCTCCTGCCAGTGGTAGACAGGGCCAGCTACGAACTAAAATTAAACTTAAATTGCTTACCACTGATGAGATCACTGCAAATATTGCTGCTCCTTCTATAATTTCTGTTTGGGGAATATTCAAACACAAGAATAAGCTCTTGTTCAAAATCTTTCACCTATTAATTTTGGAAGAGCTAGTTTTCAAGTTATTAGAATGTGGGTAGATGGAAACTTACCAGCCTCCTCCTTCACCTTCTGTTCTCCTCCTAGTCCTCCGGTGCCAACGCAACCGAGGGGAGAGCAATGAATATAATCCACAGGCTTACCTACTTAACCCAGGAGTACCTAGGGCCTCAGACACTATAGGACCTCAACATATGAAGTTTCTACTAAGAACTGGTTTTTTAGGGGCGCCTGGGTGGCTCAACGGTTGAGCGTCTGCCTTTGGCTCAGGGCATGATCCCAGGACCCGGGATCGAGTCCCACATCAGGCTCCCTGCATGGAGTTTGATTCTCCCTCTGCCTGTGTCTCTGCTTCTCTCTGTGTCTCTTATGAATAAATAAATAAAATCTTTAAAAAAAATTCGAAGTGGAAAGGCCTGAATGCCACAGAGAGGCATTTGGACTCTACGGTAGCCCGTGGGCAGTCATCAATATTTTCAAGGAGTGGGGTCACATGATCAGATTTTCATTTTAGAAAAACCACTGTTCTAGTGGCATGTGTGATGAATGGAAACAAGGAAAACCTGACATAGAAGGGGCACTGAGAATCTGCCAGATTGGTAGAGAATTTGTCAAAACGTAAGTTGTCTTTTGTTCTCATGGTATTCTTTGCTCCATATCAAGAAGGTGAAGGCTTATCACTTCATCAGCCCAGAGAAGTATCTGTTGCAGGGCCAAGAGCAGAATTTGTTTGGAGACAAGTCTCCGAAGAGCCCCACCTTCTTGTCAACACTTGGCATCATCTTTATTTGATTCTAGGCATCCGTGTGGGTGTGAAGTGGTATCTCGTTGTGGTTTTGTCTTGTTTTTCCCCTAATGACCAGTGATGCCAAGCATCTTCTCATGTGCTTATTGGCCATTTATATATCTTCCCCCTCCGTCTTGTTAAAGCAGCAGTCTTACAATTGGAGTTTGATTCCTTTGCTCTCTCAAAGTGGAAATCTATAAACCTGGTGGTTGTCAAGCCAGGCAATTTTGCCCCCAGTTGGTTGCCAGGAAAAATATAGATGCCCGCTTACATTTGAATTTCGAATAAGTGGCAAATAATTTTTCAGTATACATACATCCTGACAGAGAGCAAAACATGCCACCTCAGGATGTGCTACTTTAGCATATTGATGATTTTGAATTACAATTATTTAAGAAACAGCCAGTGCGGGAAGGGTACATTGACCCTCCTTTGGCCCCCTGAAAGCAGAAAATAAATCCCAAGTAAGGGACACCTGGGTGGTTCAGCAGTCGGCTCAGGTCCTGATCCCAAGGATCTGGGATCGAGTCCCACATCGGGCTCCCCAAAGGGATCCTGCTTCTTCTCTGCGCATGTCTCTGCCTCTCTCTGTGTGTCTCTCATGAATAAATAAGATCTTAAAAAAATAAAAAATAAATAAAAGGTATAAAAGTTGCCTGATTTGGTCAGTTCCTTGAGTTTTATATTTTCATGAGCTCCCATACATATGAAATTAGATTTGTTTTTCTCCTGTTAATCTGCCTTGTGTCGCTTGAATGACTAGACTAGCCCAAGGAGCCGGCAGGGAAAAATAAAAAGTTCTCCTCCTCTGCAGTCCCAAATATCGCATAGGATACACATATAGTAAAAAGCATTCATTGCTCAGTGAAGTTTCAATTGAACTGTGCCTCCTATATTTTTATTTACTGAATCCCGAACTAAAGTTCCCAAATGATACATTTGGGACAATAATGTCCCAAATGAACATAATGTCCCAAAGGAGACATTTTGCAACTCCCGGAGGCAAGTTTTTGGTTGTCACAACTGTGAGGGGCTTGTGGGGTGGTGCTGCCAAGCGAGGGGGGCCAGGTTTACTGCTAGGCGTCCCCACGGTGCACAGAAGGGTTGGCAGTCAGGGACTCGAGCTTGTCACCCCGCCTTAAGCATCTGCTGAGATGAGGGATCCTCTGCTAGTGGATCGTGGCCTCCGGGCCTCGGGAAGGGAGGCTCTTTGGAAAAACGGATCAGAGAGGAGATCTGGGGTGTAGGTGGGACACGCCACTGGATGGAGCCCCCGGTGGTGGGCAAAGATCCTTCTGGGCTGCTCGGGGGGTGGGGGTGTCCAATGACCGAGCCCCCCGCTCCGGGAACCCCGAGTGCAACTGCGAGAGCAGCCAAGCCGAGGGAGCGATCGCTTCCCTCCCGACGCTGTCCTTGGGGGCCCCTGTCCCCCCACCTCTCTCTTGCCCCAGACGCGCGCGCTGCGTGCCCAGCAGGGACGGGGGTCGCTTCCAGGGACGTGGTCGCCAGCGTCAGCTTCGCGTCCCCAGGGGCTGGCAGGCTCAGTTAACCCCAAGCCCCAGCAGAGGCTCCTAAAATATTCCTTCCTAAGAGCCGCCTGGGGGGCGCCTGGGGGGCTCAGCGGTTGAGCTTCTGCCTTAAGCCCAGGGCGTGATCCTGGGGACCCGGGATCGAGTCCCACGTGGGGCTCCCTGCGTGGAGCCCTCTTCTCCCTCTGCCCGTGTCTCTGCCTCTCTCTCTCTCTCTCTCTCTCTCTCTCTCTCTGTCTCTCATGAATAAATAAATAAAATCTTAAAAAAAAAAAAAAAAAAAGAACGGCCTCCGCCGGGGGCTTCATCTTCATTGGCCATACGCATGCGGTCGGCCTCGGGTAAACTGGCCCACCCGCGGCATTCCGTGGGCCGCAGGGAGCACGGCACCAGCTCAGGGGCCTCCTCCTCCACTGTCCGATGTTGCCTCGAGCACTTGGTCAAAAATAATTTAATTGCTCAGAGCCGTCTTCAGACTCCCCAGTTGTTTCCTTCCAACAACACAAACAAGCCCGGGGCTCGGCCACCTAGAAAGTGCTTGAGCCACAGAAACGCTTTTGAGTGATCTTGGGACTCTTACTGCACCTGTGTTGGTGGCCATGTCTCATTGGCATGTTTGGCTTCTGTTTCTGTCCCAGAAAGTGAAGAAGATATCTAAAATGGTAACTTTAAAAAAAAATATTTTATTTATTTATTTATGAGATATATATATAGAGAGAGAGAGAAGCACAGACACAGGCAGAGGGAGAAGCAGGCTCCACGCAGGGAGCCCGATGTGGGACTCGATCCCGGGTCTCCAGGATTACGCCCTGGGCTGAAGGCAGCACTAAACCACTGAGGCACCTGGGCTGCCCTATTATTGTTTTTTGTTTTTTGTTTTTTTTAAGTAGGTATCTGCTTCAAGTGCTGCTGAGGAATCCAAGAGTGATTGGTGCTGTGCGGATAATCCTTTCAGGAAAATAATTCATAATCTCTCTTCTAAGTTTGCTTTTTTCTTCTTCTACTACACACTGTCTTATTCCTGGCTGCCTTGGAGGTCCCATGTTTCTGTGCTATATTTGGATGACAAGCTGAGAGTCCAAGAGGAATCTGATAAAGCAAAAGTTAAAAACAATATCGTGCTGTGCAGGAGAAGTGGAGCTCTGCTCCATAGAGCTGCTCCTCAGAAGCACGTGATTTGTTTCCAGAGAATGGGAACTTCTGTGGGACATGAAAGCCCTTATATGAAGCAACTATCTCTGTTCCCACTGGCTTTCCTTTAGTGACAGCGACACGCACCCGGGGGAAACGGGGTGCTGTGTCAGCTGCTACCCAGACTGTATTAGAGTCAGTGTGTGCCTGGCGGGTTCCTGGCCCTGCACAAGGACATACCTTGGTGATAACTTTCGATCCCACGTGAACCCCTCATCCCCTGTACCACTGTTCTGGGCCTCACCAAAACTAGGACTACTCCCCCTTGGCCCAGATGGCACCTTTCTTTTTCTGCAAAGAGATGGCATATAGCAGATACGTGGAGGCAAGAGTTCATGGCCCCTTTATCCCCCATCACAATAGGGGCCACTGGTGTGAAGGGTTGCCCACACTGCTCTCGCCTCGGCCTGCGGGTGGGATTCTTCTCCACTTCAATGGCCCTGGGCGCTGAAGAGTGTGGGTTCCTCCGCCCAGGGGCTGAGGACAGGGCTTGCCAATGTCCCCAAGCAGGTCTGTGGCTCCAAGCAGGCACACATTCCAAAGGCCAGGCATAGAGGCTCTCCTACTACTCCTGGGGTCCACAGGCTGCCAGATCTCTCTGGTGAGATCCTTGGCCTTTCCATAGACCTTGGGTCAGTAACCACACAAATCAATCTTAGTGCTCACCAACATCTACCTCTCCAAGGAAAGCAGTTCTCGAGGTTCTCTGGCCCAGGAATCCAGACATGTCTTTGCTTCTGTTTGGAAGCGAGGATTTCCGGTCCCCTTCAAGGTCCTTCTCGCTGGACTAGGAATCAAATTGACATGAGAGAGATTGATGGGAAAAAATCCAATTGAGTTTTGTACATCTGGGGAATTCACACAGACATGGAAATTCCAAAGACAGTGAGGTAAAATGAGGTCTGTATGTCATCCTGAACTAAAGAGAGAGGGGGTTAGGCATCTGGGCGTTCAGAGGAAAGGAATGTACTTCACAGGGTGATTAGGAGAACAGATGTTTGGTAATTAAATGTTTAACTGCCATGCAGATGGGTCACTCGGATAAAATTTATCTCGGTTAATAATCCTTATTCTGGGAAAGACACCCCCGCCCCTTTTAGATTCTTCTAGGTGGTTAAGGGAAGGGCAATTTTCTCTTGAGCCCACAGGATCTTAACACCTTCAGCTCAAAATAGTCTACATGCCAAAGTGGCACATTTTCCAAGGACCTGTCTTGAACCCCTTCGCTTTGTAATTTTATTTTATTTTTATTATTTTATTTTATTTTTATTTTATTTTATTTTTTCGCTTTGTAATTTTAAATCGAGTACCACCTCTAAGTATCAGTGTTCCAACTCCATCCCTGAACACAGAGCACATGCTTGGGTTGGAGGAATCTGCTTTCTCCTTTTATTTCCCCTCCTTCCACCTGCAGAAAGCAGAAATCAAAGATTCTTCCTTCACTGGACCTAAACTTACCACCTTTGTATAATTTAAAAAATGGGAAAGAAAACACGATCGGACGTTTTAAAAGCCTGGTGAACACAGACAGAAGGCACTGGGGAGAAGGGGCTCAGTCCCAGCCCCCACCCCGACTCCAGGAGAGCCGCTGACAGCAAGCAGGGCAGATTGAAAGTGGGAGAGTGGCAAGTCTGGGGGAAGGCAGCTGAGGAGATCACTTCCGCTGAGAAAGGCACTAAAGTGAACCCCCAGAGCGACGCTGCTGCTGCCTGCAGGAGGGGGCCTAAGTCTGTGCCAGCCACAAGTGAAGGCAATAGCTCTGCACCCCACCCAGTGGGTCCCTTACTCATCACAGCTTACAGTGATCAGACAAAGAAGGGATGTGCATGCATTTAAAGAAGGCCAGACTTCAAAGACAGCTTCAGTGATGCATTATTTTTAGAATCTGATTAGAAATCATCTTTAATTGCTTGATTTCCTGTCTCCTTCTAATAAGCCTCCTACAGGACAGCACTGTCTTCCTAAAACAGAATGGTAGCAGCACACAGAGCTCCAGGAGACACAGCAGAGTCATTGTTGGGAGGGCTTAAGAAATGGAAGGAAAGGGCAGGGGATGGCCTCTGGGCCTGTTTTGACAGGTGCCAGGGGTCAAGAGTCACTTAGGACAAAGTTCACCAGTTGGAGGACTGTCTGCTGTGCTTGAGAGCCACCACACAATGGCTGAAAACGTAGCACGCACCAGAGTAAACGTACTATGAATATTGGAATGTGGAAACAAAAACCACCAACCAAGCGTTTGCCTGCAATGGCCATAATTGCTCAGTTGGCGTAAGGTTACATAACCTAAATAAATTAGAATTTAGTACATACCCAGTAGGGACAAAGATCTAGGGTTGTGTGTACTCTAAATAGAAAAAGAAAAGATACTGTGATCCAAAAATAATATTCTAGCCAAGGAAGCAATAATAAAAGAAGCACACACAGTGACAATACGTATAAACATGTGGGTGATCATGTGCTGTTGGCAAGATCCTTGAGACTCAACATACAAGGACCCGTTTTTTTTTTGTTGTTGTTGTTTAAAGATTTTATTTATTTATTTGACAGAGACAGAGAGAGCATAAGTAGGCAGAGTGGCAGGCAGAGGGGGGAGGGAGGAGCAGACTCCCCGCTGAGCAGGGAGCCGGACACAGGGCTCCATCCCAGGACCCTGAGATCATGACCTAAGCCAAAGGCAGACGCTTAACCGACTGAGCCACCCGGGCGCCCCAAGGACTAACTTCTTGAAGAAGAAATTGGGACATTCTTGGTTCTCTTTTACCATGAAGATGTAAAACAGGATAACCTAAGAAGAAAATGCCAATACTTCTAGAAATTTGCTACCAATCAAGGGCTGGTTGGTAGCAGAGGGCATTTAAAAATAGCTACTGTCTCTCTTGGGTGCTTCCTAATTTGTGTATACTGATTTGCTCTTCCTCCTAAAGGTGAATGCGATCTCACACAGGCATTTCAAAGTAACCTAGAATGTAAGCTTCCAAGGACAAGGATGGTTTTATTTTATAAATAAAATCTATAACTTTATCTCTATATAAATAATAGAAATTTATATATTTTTTATTTGTTTATAAAATAAAATTATAGATTTTATTTATCATTCTTCCTCATAGAAGGGATTGGCTCTGTATTTAGTGAATAATCAATGACAATCGATTACAAGCCAGTACATTTCAAGGAAATCCATTCTAGATGCTCCTACTTCTCCACTTACATTATTGCATTATTTTAAAAAAAACCTGTACTCTCAGGTCCTCAAGTTCTGTCCACTGGGAAGGGGTCTGGAAGCATCCATGTGGTTAGTTCTACCTTGGGTGCAGCAACTTGGTGGAAGGCCCCTGGTAGCTGAGGGAACCTGCGAACCTGTCAAGTGTCTGTGAGTTGGGAGAGCAGGGTCTTCAAAATCATCTGAGTGGGGGTGGGTGGGGGGGAAAGTCACCTGAGCATATTTCTTCACAATTGGTTCCTAAGCCGGTCCTTCTTGGAATGCCACACTGGCGCTGGTAAGACACTGCCTAACCAACTCCAGAGATGAACTGGATACAGGAAAGATGTTAGGGTTTGAAGTCGGTGGCCAAGAAAGAATTCTTGAGCCATCTTTGGTGCAAAAAGTTGGTTTTATTGGGATGCCTGGGTGGCTCAGTGGTTTAGCATCTGCCTTGAGCCTGGGCCTTGATCCTGGAGACCCGGGATTGAGTCCCACACTGAGTCCTACACTGATTTCATTCCTCCACTAATGAAAAGCATAAGGTTTTCGTATTTATAGTCAAATTCTCTGTGTCCTCCTGTTACACTGTCGGCGTAATTATTCACAATTCATAAAGAACACTTTGAAAATTACTTTAACATCACCTGTTACAGCTTTGGTTCTAACCAGAGTATTCTTTAAACTTATATGTATAAAATAAGTTGTACAACTGTATTTTTTATAAAGTAAATTGTTGGGTTCTTTTTTGGGGGGTGGAGGTTTTTTTGGGGGGTGTTTGTAGTTGTTTATGTTTGTTTGTTTGTTTTTACTTTTCCCTTTACTATTGAAAGGCGCAGGCAACAGTGGGCAGCCAGAACTGGAACAAGTGGGCAGCCTTTGGGTTTACAGTTTGAAGACTCGGTTCCAAACATTTCACATCAAGTGAAAGACAAAACTAATATTAAAAAACAGGGCAGGGGATCCCTGGGTGGCTCAGTGGTTTGGTGCCTGCCTTTCGCCCAGGGTGTGATCCTGGAGTCCCGGGATCAAGTCCCACGTCGGGCTCCCGGCATGGAGCCTGCTTCTCCCTCCTCCTGTGTCTCTCTGCCTCTCTCTCTCTCTGTGTGTCTATCATAAATAAATAAATAAATATTAAAAAAAAAAAAAAAAAAAAACAAGGCAGCCCGGGGGGCTCAGTGGTTTAGCGCTGCCTTTGGCTCAGGGCATGATCCTGGAGTCCCGAGATCAAGTCCCATGTCGAGCTCCCTGCATGGAGCCTGCTTCTCCCTCTGCCTGTGTCTCTGCCTCTCTCTCTCTCTCTCTGTCTCATGAATAAATAAATAAAATCTTAAAAAAAAAAAAAAGGTGGTTTTATTAAAGCTTGGGGACAGGACCCATGGGCAGGTCTGCACCGGGGTGGTGAGGAGTGGCCCCCACATTATATACTCTCAAGTTGGGAGGGGGTTAGAGAGAGCATGAGTCTCTTAGGAATTTTGGAAGCAGGGTTTCCAGGACCTTGAGGGGGCTAGCTATTGTTGGGAAAGGGTCAGTTATTACCACCTAATAAAACCTTAGGCGTGAGACCCTTCAGATGTATATCCGTGGGTCACATGCTGGGGAGATGATTGCCAACACTTATCTTGGGGGGTTTAGAGATAAAGGAAATTTCTTCTTTTTTTAAAGATTTATTTATTTATTCATGAGAGACAGAGTCTACTCTAACATATAAAAATTCCTTTAGGAATTTTGGTTTGATATTCAGGTGATGCAGGCTGGCGGGGTCTGAGGACCCAGAGGGGGTCCCACAGGACCAGCCAAGAGGATCCTCTGCTTCACACAGGATAGAAATCAAAAATTTCTAAAGGAATTTTTATATGTTAAAGTAAATTCACAGGATCCTGGGGGTTGAGCTTAGACTGCCTTTTGCCCTTAGCAAAGTTGCAGCATTGAAGCGTGGAGTCCGTAGAGGAAAGCCCCTCTGCCTGTTTCAGGGACTTGTCAAAGTGCTTTGCCTTCAGTTAGCCCTCTGTTCCCCATCAAGCATGATTGTTTTCACAGCACTGAGGAAGATTCTGGAACTGAGGCAAGATATTCAAAGGTTCAGAAAAGCCCATGTCTAACCACTAGCTCAGCCCCCTGTGGATTCCTTCTGTCTGAGGGAGGGTGAAGCCAGAATCCACAGCCAGGGCTTCTCTTAAGCTTTCCAAAGCTCTGCCACTCTTCTGGGCATCTCTGAGAACCACCAGGAGGGAGCCTGTCACAGACCCTGAATCCAGAAGTTGAGAATCCGATTCAGAGCCCCAAATTCCTAAAGCTGCATGAAATAATATGGTCTATTGGAACTTACCACAATAAAAACAAAACAAAAGAGAGAGAGAGAGAGAGAGAGAGAGAGAGAAAGTACTTCTCTTTGGCTTACAAATTGGAGAAGAACATTTGTGTTTATTAAAATGACTCAAACTAATTAATTCATAGCTATCACTTGGAAACACTCAAAGAGGAAAGGTCTGTGTTTGTATTTAAAATTTCAAAACAGCAAAAGAATTAGGATACCAATCCAAAGCTCCAGCAAATCAATATTAGTGACTATTTCAGCAAAATTGCATGATGTTTCTCAAAGAAATTGGCATGGCATTAGGGTTTTCAGTCAGTATTAAACATAAAAATTGTATACCGAAGCGATAAGTAGAAAATCATTCACATGTATGTGAGATAAAATTAGCATGATGTGGCAATTCAATGCTATTTATTGTGGAAAAAGAAATATCTGTCTCGGTGAAGGGGAGCAAATTTTGCCACCCCAAGATACGTCTCTTTGGCATATTTATTATTTTAAACTTTTTTTTTTTTTTAAGAAATTAAAGACTCTGGAGAAGCTCTGAAAAGAAAGTTCCCCTATTGTAAGGGATATTTACATGTATAAGGGAAATCTCCATTTGTAAGGGTCTCCCCCTCTGGGCAAGAAGAGGAGGCCCACTCAGCCTCTAGAAACTCATCAATGGAGAAGGCGAGGGCTTTGATCTGCAAAACAACCTTACCTTTGTCTGCTGTGCTCTGCTGATTATCTGCCCTGACTCCCCATCTTTTGACTTTAGCTGGAGATGACCCCAACATCTTTTGTCTTTTGCTGGAGATGGTATTTAAGGTGGTGGTCTTGGCCATTTCAGGGAGTTACTCGGTTTTCCTGGGTCTCTTCCCTTGTATATAAGAGGTGTATAGATTTTTAAACTTCTGTTTTCTTGCTCGAGCTGTCTTACAATTTAATTATTAGACTGGCCATAGAGCTTAGAAGGGAAAATTTCTCCATCCCTACAATAGAAAGACTGGTGTTTAATAAGGATTGTTCAAACGTGAATATGTCATAGACATTGTCCTTGATTTTTATTTATTTTTTGTAATATTTTATTTATTTATTCATGAGAGACAGAGAGAGAGAGAGAGAGAAAGAGGCAAAGACACAGGCAGAGGGAGGAGCAGGCCCCATGCAGGGAGCCTGATGTGGGACTTGATCCCCGGACTCTGGGGATCACACCCTGAGCTGCAGGCAGATGCTCAACTGCTGAGCCACCCGGGCATCCGTGTCCTTACATTTTTAATGCTCCAAGGTTAGCTACTTACGTCCTTTCCATTATTAAAGTACCCTTGAAATTAGGAAAGGAAGTGTTCTTTTAGGATGGTCATCTCTTCCTGGGAGATGTTACTCTTCTTCCAATGTTACTTCCAAAGTATTTCCCTGTTCTTGGTACACCGCAGAGTCTCTTAAGAGCAAAGACATAATCTTGATTCAGGATGGAGTGAACTGGAATATCAATCGAACTCCAGCATTGTTTCAGAAATTCTGTATTTTTTTTTTTTAATTTTTTTTTAGAAATTCTGTATTCAATGGAGAGGAAGGAATAAAATAATTTGGAGATGGCACCCAGCGATCGTCAGAGAAAGACATCCTTGATGCATCCATGGCTTTTTCTTCTTGCCATCTTTTGCCACCCGGCCCACCCGCTCTTCACACCAGCAAAAAAGATGATCCTGGAGAAGAAAAATATTACATGTTCACGAGTTAATTTGCTTGGGTTTGATATCCAGGTGATGCAGGCTGGCGGGGTCTGAGGACCCAGAGGGGGTCCCAGAGGACCTGCCAAGAGGGTCCCCTGCTTCACACAGGATAGAAATCAAATGCACGCCAAGAAGTGAGAGCAGAGCTTAGCGAAGAGCTTAAGTAATAGAGTATGGCAGACAGAGCATCTGGGAGACTCCAAAAAGAAAGGAGAGAAAGTCTTGTGTTTGCTTGGGGTCTGGGGTTTTCCTTGAGGCTGGTGGTCTGGTGTATGCGTCCCCTCAGGCATCCCGGAACTGGTCCAAACAAGTGCTCAGGGGTCCTCCATAAGCCCCATAAGTGCTGGAGCCAGGGTCTTGGAAACCAGTCACGGGGGCCCAGCTGGTCACTCTGTAGGTACTATCTAGGAATTATCTGCTGGACTGGAAGTTTCCAAAGAAATCATGAACTCCTCGACCTTTACAAGAAGGACATACTTTATCTGAACTGTAGGGCGGGCACAAAGCAGGGGTGTAGGCCTTAGCAAGCATAGGAACAGGTAAAGGAGCAAAAGTGTTTTCATAGGTTCCTTTCAGTTCCCCTATCTCACAGACATGACAGATGTGACGATTTAGGGCTGGCCATGCTTTATATAAATTCATAAGCCAGCTGCGAAAAAAACACTCAAATATCGGTGATAGTGGTATGAAAGAGGTGCCTCTGTAGCATTCATGCATGAGTCTTTTTTTTTTTAATATTTTATTTATTTATTCATGAGAGACACAGACAGAGGGAGAAGCAGGCTCCCTGCAGAGAGCCCCATGCGGGACTCGATCCTGAATTCCGGGATCAGGACCCCAGCCAAAGGCAGACACTCAACCGCTGGGCCATCCAGGCATCCCGAGTTTTTTTTTTTTTTTTTTTTTTTTTTTTAAGATTTTTTTAATTTGAGAGAGAGAGAGAGAGCACAAGCAGGGGGATGGCCAGAGGGAGAGGGTGAAGCAGATTCCCCGCTGAGCAGGGAGCCTGACGCGGGGCTCCATCCCAGGACCCTGAGATCATGACCTGAGCCAAAGGCAGATGCTTCACCAACTGGGTCACTCAGGTGCCTCATACACGAATCTTTTTGTGGACATTTGTTTTCACTTTTTTGGACAATACTTAGAAGTGAAATAGCTAAAAAAAAAAAAAAAAGAAAGAAAAAGAAAAAAAAAAAGAAGTGGAATAGCTGGGTCAGGGGGTAATTTTATTAGAAACTGCCAGACTGTTTTCCATGAGACTGTCCCACGTTACATTCCCACCAACATCGTATGACTTCTGCTTGCCCCACAGTCTCACTAACACTTGATATTAAGAATGTGTATGAGTCAGACTTGTGACTTACACCAATTCTTATGTGTGTAGCAGTAACTCATTGCAGTTTCTTTTTTTTTTTTTTAATTTTTTTTTAAATTATTTTTATTTTATGATAGGCACACAGTGAGAGAGAGAGAGGCAGAGACACAGGCAGAGGGAGAAGCAGGCTCCATGCACCGGGAGCCCGATGTGGGATTCGATCCCGGGTCTCCAGGATCGCGCCCTGGGCCAAAGGCAGGCGCCAAACCGCTGCGCCACCCAGGGATCCCTCATTGCAGTTTCAAATGACATTTTCCTAACAACTAATTCTTGGTTATATGTTATTATGGGATATATATAATTGTATGTATTTATATTTAATGAATATAATTTATAGATATTATATAATGTGTATTAGTTATATAGTTACTATATGTTGAGCAACTTTTCACATGCTCGTGAGCCTTATGGATCTCCTGTTTTTGTAGAGCACCAGTTCGAATCTTTTGTCCATTTTTATATTTTTATTTTTTTAAATATGTTTAAGTTATCTCTATACCCAATGTGAGACTCAAACTCATGACCTCAAGATTAAGAGTCACATGCTCTCCTGACTGAACCAGCCGGGTGCCTCAGATCTTTTGTCCATTTTTATTTGTTTTTTTTCTTTTGTCCATTTTTAAATTGAGGTTTTTGTCCCCATTTATTGATTTGAAAAATTCTTTATGTATTCTGGTTACAAAATTGTTGTTGGGTATGTGTATTGCCAATATCTTATCCCTGACGTGAATCGTCTTTTGTACTTGGTAAGGAAACTTCAGGATTGCATTTCGGCAAGAACTATTCGTGAGGATAGAATAAATTCTGTAGATTTTCTTTCTTTGGCTCCCTGAGCACCCTAACATACCTGTATAGGTCATAAGTAACATGAAAGTCTGATGTGCAATAAGATATGGAGTTTTAGTCGTGTGCATTTACATAGCTTTGAACTTGCATTTGTTGAATAAAATAATAATTGCAAGAAAGATGGTTTTAAAAAGAAATTTACAGGGTGCCTGGATCTCTCAGCCGGTTAGGCATCTGCCTTTGGCTCAGCTCATGATCTCGGGTCCTGGGATAAAGCCCCACATTGGACTCCCTGCTCAGCAGGGACTCTGCTTCTTCCTTTCCCTCTGTCCCTCCCCTTGCTTGCACTCACTCTTGCTCTCTGTCATTTATAAATAAATACAATTTTTAAAAAATGAAATAAAATAAAATAAAATAAAATAAAATAAAATAAAATAAAATAAAATACAATTTAAGCTTCCTCGATGGGAAAGTACATCAGAGCAGACACATTCTTGAAATCATTTTTCAATTAAGTCATTCATTTGTTTGTTCAATAAATAAAGGCCTGCTAAATTCAGGGTACTTTTGTTAAACTCTGTAGGGAATATAGAGAATCATAAAAACAACGTTTTTCTTTGAATAGCAACTCACAATTCATAATATGCCCTTAGAAATTGTATTTGAACTTGAAAATTGGTTTCTCAAATTCTGCATTGCTTATTCATTAATTCCAAAAAATATCTATCATGTGCCTACTATGTACCAGAACAAAAGCTTAAGAACAAGATGGACAATAAATAATAAATATGTGAGTAGCACAACTGCACTAAAGCCATAGTCTCTCATCCCTTTAATAGCATTAACCATCTGCCTTCTGTGACCTTTGGGCAAACTTCTTTGTTTTATTATTTATTTATTTATTTATTTATTTATCTTTTTAAAAAAGATTTATTTATTTATTTATTCATGAGAGAGAGAGAGAGAGAGAGGCAGAGACACAGGCAGAGGGAGAAGCAGGCTCCATCCCGGCAGCCTGATGTGGGACTCGATCCCAGGACTCCAGGATCATGTCCTGGGCCGAAGGCAGCACTAAACTGCTGAGCCACCCAGGCTGCCCCTTTGTTTTAATTTCACTTATTTTGGGGCACCTGGGTGGCATAGTCAGTTGAGTGTCTGACTTTTGGTTTTGGCTCAGGTGGTGATCTCAGGGCCATGAGATCAAGTCCCATGTCCAGCGCCCCACTCAGTGTGGAGTCTGCTTGAGATTCTCTCTCCCTCTCTCTCTGCCCCTTCTCCCACTTGTGCTTGCTTTCTCTCCCTAAAATAAATAAATCTTCAATTTTTTTTCATTTTTTAAGTAATGCCTTTAGTTGGTTCAAAAATCAAAATGGTCTAAAAAAGTATCTATTGAGGAGTCTTCAACCACAGGTTGGTCTGTCCTCCTCCATCCCACTGCACTGTCAGACTCCTTTTTTCAGTTTCTTGCGTATCCTTCTGATGTTTCTTAATGGAAATATGCACAGATACAAATATTTGTTCTTATTTCTCTCTCCTTCATACATAAGACTTAACATGTTTTATATCGTTACATAAATGGGTGAAAGGTGGCTCCTGCATATTGGCCCCTACATTGTCACATCTTCACAGAAGGCTAGGGTTGTTAGCTCAAAGCCTGCCAGCGCCAAACTCAAATTTTTATACAACCAGTTGCTTTAAAAATAGCCCCCCAAAGCATATTTTTAGCCATTTGGAGCATACCTGCTTTATATACCCAGTGAAGCTGTATCCAGCGTTTGCTAGTCATAGGTAAGACAAACCTCGGGGATACTTAAGACCCCAAGATGCTGCTGCCCAGTGAAGCTCCCTGACCCAGAGACTCCCCACCTTGCTGCTGTACATCACCTGGACACCTGAGCCCTTTCTCCAATTCCCCTCTCCCTGGGAGTCCCCTTGCCTTTGCTCTGTTCTGGCTGGTGACTCCATGCTGCTACTTCTGGAAGCTCTCAGGAACTTCACTCTCATACAACTTGTCCAAGTGCTGCTCAAACAAAACTTGTGATGTACAATTTACTATCGTTTCGTGGTCATGTCTTTTCTTCGATCAGCCCTGAAGTCCTCAATCTCATTACACATACTCTGCATTTTCATCTTACTTTTTTTCTTTTTTACTTAGTATATTCTGGGCAAAGCACCCTCATTCTTTTTTTTTTTTTAAATATTTTATTTACTTATTCATGAGAGACCCAGAGACAGAGAGAAGCAGAGACACAGACAGAGGGAGAAGCGGGCTCCATGCAGGGAACCGGATGTGGGACTCGATCTTGGGACTCCAAGATCACACCCTGGGCCGAAGGCAGGTGCTACACCGCTGAGCCACCCAGGGATCCCACCCTCATTCTTTTATACAACCACATAGTACTCCATCGTGCAGATGTGCCCAAGTGTTTTTAACCAGTCTTTATTGAAGAGCACTGGATTATTTCCAGTCTTTTGCTATTACAATAATGCTCCAATGCACAGCTTTCTACATTCATCATTTTGTTCATGTGCAAGAAGATCTATAGGATAAATTCCCAGAAGTTGGATTGCTGGATCAAAGGGTAAACACATCTATATTTTCGAAAAACATTGCCAAATTGCTCCTCTTGGCAAAACACACAAGAGGGTCTGCTTTCCCACAGCCTCACCATTTACCAGCCTGGCAGGTAAAAGTAAACAAATGCCTAATCTTGGATTTCACACGTTGTAAACATTAACACAATATTTGTTAACATGTCTATCTCTTCCCCCGGGTTGTGAGTCGTTCAACGTCTACAATCATTTCTTACTCAACTTTGTGTCTTGTTGCTTAGCTAGCAAAATTTTACAACATAGTTCCCTCCACCTCCCCACCCCCTACAGAAAACCTTATTGACTAAGTTGAATTTATCACCACTTCAGGCTAGAGAGACACCCTCCCCCCGCCCTCAGGTGTTTCCATTGTGGTATGTCCTGCCTGACTTTCATGTTCTTGGCAATATTCTCTAGTGGCTGGGCCTGCCTGGCCACCCACAGTGGTAGGCCAGATTTCCCTGAGAATGTACACACCAGTGGCCGCCCAGCAGCCATCAACCAGTGCCCGAAGAGAAATGGTGTTTACATAGGCCATCAAGCTCATCCTCCGGGGGCATACCTCTGGGGCACGTGGTGGTCTACACTGAAAAATACTCATGGGATGAAGCTCCTGTTGCCCACAGTGGGAAGTGGCTTGATCATACTTTATTGGTTTTGCTGCATTTCCTTCCTTTCCATGGTCACTTCTCCACTCCCTCATTCGAGTTCCCTTGAACCACCTCCCAAATACACAACTTGCGCTTTCTTAGGGTCTTTTAATGGGGGAAACAAAATAAAGACAGTAGCTTTCTTTTCCAAATGCAGAAACCAAGATGCTGGTAAGTGAAGTGCTCATGGCACAGCTAATAAGTGATGAAGCTATATCCTCTGGTTTCTAGAAACAGGCTGTTTCTTTAATTTTATTTTTTAAAGATTTTATTAATTGGGGGGGAGCATGAGCAGGGAGAGGGGGAAGGGGATAGAGAGAGGAAGGGGAGGGGCAGAGGGAGAAGCAGACTCTCTACTGAATGGGGAGCCCAATGAGGGGCTTGATCTAGGGGCCCTGAGATCGTGACCTGAGCTGAAGGCAGACGGTTAACCGACTGAGCCACCCGGGTGCCCCTTGAAACAAGCTGTTTAAAATGGAGTTTGTCTTCATGAGAAATCAAAACAACCATTGAGACATGGAAGAGTAGTACAAAAAGACAACAAAACAGAAATCTCTCTATATCTCAGAGACAGTACAAGGTGATATAAAATGAAACAGTTCTCATCTACAGTTCCTACTATGTTCTAGACATTGTTTCTTGTTTTGTGTATTGCTTCATTTAATACAAAACCCTATAAAGCAGGTGCACGACTATCATCATCCCCTGTTTGCAGACAAAGAAAATAAGACACGGAGAGTTTAAGTCACTTGCTGGAAGCCACACTTGCCCAGCTCTGACCCCTGGATTCGTGCTCATCACCATCAAACTACACTGCCTCTGGGGAAGTGCCAGAAAAATTCTAGAAGTGACAGATTACTGTTGGCTTTTGGCAGCAGGGGTCTTGAAAAGAGAACATAGGATTAAGCCTAATTAAAGACTAATTCTTCCTGGGGCCATCAAAGAACTCATTTGTGTCAGCTAGAATATTTTCAGGGACAGAAGGTAAATACCCAAGTAAAAAGGACTTAAACAACTGGGGTGTACTAATAAATCTCACAAAATAAGAAGCAGGAGTTTCTAATCTTGATCAATTCAGAAGTTAAATAACATCAAAGCAGCAGTGACTCATATACTAATTTTTAATTTTCCACTCAACTTCATCTTCTTTGCGGTTCTTTGGTGCTCCATCAGGATCTTTTCAAGGTTACCTCAGTTCCAAGTAGGAAGTATTATCAGACAGGAAGAGAGGAAATTTGTCCCAGAATCCCCCAGGAGACATGCCCTGTGGTCCCATTGGCCAGAATTGGATCACATGATCTACACGCAGGGGAGGCTGGGAAAGTCCGTTTCCATTGTTCTCCGTCTCTAACGTGGAAGGCGGATTTACCAGGAAACAAGCCAACCAACAAACAGAGTGGACGGAGACTGGCAGGAGAAGGCAACTGATCATGATGCCGCATCACTTGAATTCCGTGTTGAAGCCTTTTTTTTTTCTGACTATGCTGAAATTTGGAAAAGCCAGAACCCAACTGCTTTGCAGAGACAGTTAACAGAAAAGAATTTAGATGGTGCTCAGGGTCAGGACAAGAGATCGCACCATCTGATAATGTCTTATTCCAGGGCAGGACTTCAGATCAGAAATGAGGACCGGAGGCAGTCAGTCCTGTTCTAGACAGGAAGGCACCACGTTGACTATATTTAGGAGGCCTCGCAGACCGGCTACCATATTCAGACCAGAGCCAGAAGCGGGATGGCTGGAGTTAGCCAATCAATGGATGCTGGTGAGTGTTTACTCTGCTTAGAGCCACGTATTAAGCCCTGTGGGGGAAGAACGGTATGGAAATATCTGATGTGCATCCTGACGTCAAGAAAGATATAAAAATCTAATAATGGTCAACATGAACTGAACACTTACTCCTTGCCAAGCCAGTTTAAAGCAATTCACGTTGTTGTAGACACCAAAATGTACATTTAGTCCTCACAGTAACCCTACCAGGTAGTCTATGTTTATTAGCCCCATTTATCGATATGGAAAATGAGACCAGGAAGGAAATGGAGGCATGAATGGAAAGTTGAAACAATTCTGAGATTAAGCTACTCAATATTTTTTGATCTTGTAAAGTAAAAACCCAATTAAGAATTGACAATAGTTAGGGCACTGGGTGGCTCAGTCGGTTAAGCCTCTGACTCTTGATTTTGGCTCAGGTTGTGATCTCAGAGCAGAGAGATGGAGCCCTGTGTCGAGCCCTGTGTCTGGCTCCATGCTCACCGAGCGTCAGCTTGAGGATTCTCTCTCGCTCTCCCTCTGCCCTTCCCCCTGCTTGCACTCTCTTTTTCTAAAATAAATAAGTAAATCTTGAAAAGAATTGAAGACAGTGGCTGTAAATGCTCTAAAAAAAAAAAAATGGATATAATTACTGTAGGTCACAATAAATTGGAACATGCATTCGAATTGACTTTGTTTGTTTATTCAAGTATAAAATTAACATACAGTGTTATATTAGTTTCAGATGTCCAATACGTTTCAATGACTCTGTACTTTATTCAATGCTCATTGTAAGTGTATTCTTAATTCCCTTCACCTATTTCACCCACCCCACCCCCATCCAACCTCACTTGTATTCATGAGTTTATTCCATAGTTAAGAGTCTGTTTTTTGGTTTATCTCTTTTTTCTTTCTTTTGTTTCTTAAATTCCACATATGAGTGAGGTCATGTGGTATTTGTTTCTTTCAGACTGATTTATTTCACTTAACCTTGTACCCTCTAGATCCATCCATGTTGTTGCAAATGGCAAGATTTCAGTCTGTTTTATGGCTGAGTAATATTCCATCGTGTATATATACCACATCTTCTTTACTCATCTATCAATGGACTCTTAGGCTGCTTCCATAATTTGGCTGTCGTAAATAATGCTGCAATAAACGTAGGGGTGCATATATCTTTTAAAACAAGTGTTTTTGTATGCTTTGGGTAAATACCCAGTACTGGAATTACTGGATCATAAGGAGGCTATTCTATTTTTAATTTTTTGAGGAGCCGCCATAATGTTTTCCACAGTGCCTGCACCAATTTGCATTCCCACAACCAGTGCAGAGGGTTCCTTTTTCTCCACATCCCCACCAAAACTTGTTATTTTTTGTTTTTGATTTTAGCCATTCTGATCGATGGGAGATGATATCTCATTGTGGTTTTGATTTGCATTTCTCTGATTATTAGTGATGTTGAGGACTTTTTTCATGTGCCTGTCGCCCACCTGGATATCTTCTTTGGAGAAATATAAATTCATGTCTTCTGCCCATTTTTTGTTGTTGGATTATTTGTTTTTTTGGTGTTGAGTTGCATACATTCTTTATATATTTTGGATATTAATTCATTGGATATATCATTTGCAAGTATCTTCTCTCATTCACTAGGTTAACTTTTTATTTTGTTGATAGTTTCCCTCACTGTGCAAATCTTTTTTATTTTAATGCGGTCCCAGTAGTTTAATTTTGCTTTTGTTTCTCTTGCCAGAGGAGACATATCTAGAAAAATGTTTATGTGACTGATGTCAAAGAGATTATTGCTGCCTGAGTTCTAGGAATTTTATGGTTTCAGGTCATGTTTAGGTCTTTAACCCATTTTGAGTTTATTTTTGTGTGCAGCGTAAGAAAGTGGTCCGGTTTCATTCTTTTACATGTAGTTGTCCAGTTTTCCCAACACCATTTGTTGACGAGACTGTTTTTGTTTATTCTTTATATATTTCATTGTATATTCTTGCCTCTTATGTCGTAGATTAATTGACCATGTAAGCATGGGTTTATTTCTGGGCTTTATCCTGTTCTATTGATCCATGTGTCTCTTTTTGTACCAGTACCATACTATTATGATTACTACAGCTTTGTAGTATATCTTGAAATCTGGGATTGTAATACCTCTAGTTCTTCTTTTTAAAGATTGTTTTGGCTACCTGGGATCTTTGGTAGTTTCATACAAATTTCAGGATTATTTGTTCTAGTTCTGTGAAAAATCCTGTTGGTATTTTGTTTTTGTTTTAAGATTTTATTTATTTATTCATGAGAGACACACAGAGAGAGAGAGAGAGGCAGAGACACAGGCAGAGGGAGAAGCAGGCTCCATGCAGGGAGCCTGACGTGGGACTCGGTCCCAGGACTCCAGGATCATGCCCTGGGCCGAAAGCAGGTGCTAAACCGTTGAGCCACCCAGGGATCCTCTCCTGTTGGTATTTTGATAGAGATTGCATTAAATCTCTAGATTGCTCTGGGTAGTTTGGACATTTTAATAATATTGGTTCTCCCAATCCATAAGCATGGACTATCTTTCCATTTGTGTCATCTTTAATTTCTTTCATCACAGTTTTATAGTTTCTGGAGTCAAGTCTTTTGCCTCCTTGGTTAAGTTTATTCCTAGGTATTTTATTCTTCTTGGTGTAATTGTAAATGGGAATGTTTTCTTAATTTCTCTTTCTCTATTTCATTATTAGTGTATAGAAATGCAACAGATTTCTGTATGTTAATTTTGTATCCTACAACTTCACAGAGTTCATTCATCAGTTCTAGTAATTTTTTGGTGGAGTCTTTATGGTTTTCTATATATAGTATCGTGTCATCTGCAAATTATGAAAGTTTTACTTCTTCCTTATCAATTTGGATGCCTTGATTTCTTTTTCTTGTCTGACTGCTGTGGCTAGGACTTCTAGTACTATGTTGAATAAAAGTGGTGAGAGTGGACAGCCTTTTCTTATTCCTGACTTCAGAGGAAAAGCTCTCAGTTTTTCACCATTGAGTATGACGTTAGCTGTGGGTTTTTCATATATGGCCTTTATTACATTGAGGTATGTTTCTTCTGATCCCATTTTTTCTTCATTTTGTTGACGTGGTGTATGACATTGATTGATTTATGAACATTGACCCATCCTTCCATCCCCCCAAATAAATTGTACCTGATCTTTTTAAGTCATTGTTGGAGTCTGTTTGCAAATATTTTCTTGAGAATTTTGCATCTGTGTTCATCAGAGATATTGGTCTGCAGTTTTCTTTTTTTGTAGTATCTTTATCTGGTTTTGGTAATAGGGTAATGCTGGCCTTGTAGAATGAATTTGGAAGCTTTCCTTCTTCTTCTGTGTTTTGGAATAGTTTGAGAAGAATAGGTATGAACTATTCATTTATTTATTTAAAGATTTTATTTATTTATTCATGAAAGATACAGAGAGAGAGAGAGAGAGTGGCAGAGACACAGGCAGAGGGAGAAGCAGGCTCCATGCAGGGAGCCCGACGTGGGACTCGATCCCCGGACTCCAGGATCACGCCCTGGGCTGAAGGCGGCGCTTAATCACTGAGCCACCCGGGCTGCCCAGGTATGAACTCTTTAAATGTTTGCTATAAAAGCTCTCTGGTCCTGAACTTTTGTTTGTCAGGAGTTTTTTGATCACTGATTTATCAAATTGACTTTTGAAGAAAGGGTGAGGCCCAGCTCGAGATGGTCAAGCAGAGAAATCATCAACCAGGGTGGTGCAACAGATAAGATTTTCCCAATTTCCGTGACCATTATGGGATCTCCCAGCACAGGGCTTAGTTCCCTGGTAAGAAGGAACCTGCAGGGTCATCGTCTGCCAAGGGGACAGTTTCACCTGATTCAGGGATCCAAGACAGTAGCTAGGAGGCCAGAGATCTTGAAAACATTCAAGAGTATAATAAATCCTGCTGCCCAGGCTCCAAGGACAATTCCCAGAATTCCATGGTGACAGAACATGAATATCCAAAGTAGCCTTTAGAGGTGCTGAGTGGCCTCGGCCTTCAGATTTACAGCTGCAGATGAGTTCAGAATGGAAGCACCACGTCAGCTTTCCTAGCAGCATTGAACCTTTCCCTTCAAACTTAGGGTGAACGGTTCATCCTGGCTTGCCTGAGTCTCTCCCTGTGTCAGCACTGAAAGTTCCACACCCTGGCAAACCTCTCAGTCCTAGGCAAACTGGAATGGTTGGTCACCCTACAAATGATAGACACATCCAATCTAGGGTACTCTGACAACCCAACGGATAGATATCAGAGAAGGAAAAGTTAGAGAGGTTGGAGAGGGGGAATTTTGTTCCTCTCTCAATAATAAAGTCCCATAGCAAAGCCCACTGAAACCAGAATAAAAGAGTTTCTATAAACATTGGATTTTCTCAGAATCAAGAGATTTTCTGCTCCTGATGTTATAGCACCCAAGCTGTCCAAAATGGTAGCCACTAGCTACATGTGATTACTGAGTACTTGAAATGTGCCATTAAAAAAAAAAAGTTATTTATTTGAGAGAGAGAGAGAAAAAAAAAAAGTACAAGCAAGGAGAAGCAGAGAGAGAAGCAGGTTCCCCTTGAGCAGAGAGCCTAATGTGGGGCTGAATCCCAGGACCCCGAGGTCATGACCCAAGCCAAAGGCAGATGCTTGACAGACCAAGCCACCCAGGTGCCCCTGAAATGTGCAATTGTGAATTGAAATGTGCTCGGAAAAAAAAAAAAAATCAGGTATAAAACAGCTGCTTGATTCGAAGATTTACCACCAAAAAAAGAAAATGTAAAGTCTCTCATTAATATGCTTTATATTGATTACTTGTTAAAACAATAATATTCTGGATATATTGAATTAAGTTAAATAGATTATTTTTTTTTAGTTAAATAGATTATTGAAGTTAATTTTACCAGGTTTTAAAAAAATTTCTTTTAATGTGGCCATGAAAAATTTTCATTACGTGTACCGCTTACTTTATGTTTCTGTTAGACAGTGCTCTTCTAAGAAGATAATTCTAGGGAGAATGTCTATTGAGAGGGGTTCTTTTTGTGTGCTACTGTTTACAAAACCAAGTTAAACGTTAATTAGTTAAAATTTTGCAAATCATGCTAAGGCCTTCGAGGAGGTTCTCAGTGGGAAGTGCATTGCCTTGTAGGCGTTGCCGTGGAGCTGTTTAAGGCAGAAATGCTGCCCAGAACACTCTCATGCTTTCTTGTGACCAGTGACTCCAGGCCAAGCTGCAGTGCATGTAAAAATAACCCCAATGAGTTCATTGTTCTGAACTTACGGCCAAATGGACTGCTGGCTCTTTCCATATAGTCTGAATCTTTTATGACCAAGGGATACAAAACACATTTTTAAAAGCAGTGATGAATGCAATCCAAGTCTTTTTTTTTTTTTTTTTAACTTGAGTATTGAGCAATTTTTGGCTCTCTAAAGATGGTAACGATGATGGTGCCTTATATTGGTATAAATTTTTATATTCTCCGAGTCCTTTACAGTTTTCCTTTTATTTCCATTTGAAAGTGACTGTATATCCCCGGGAGGCAATCTGAGCTGTTTGTGCACATTTCACGGTTGGGAACCCTCACAAGTCTTCTTAACTCTGCTTGGTGTTCTGTTGGCTACACCCGGTGTAGTGATGGAGCCAGACTCTACCCACTTGTGGAAGGCGGTCAGGCCCGTCTGCGCACAGCTCAGCGTCCCCGTCGTGTTGGTAGTGAAAACGCAGCCACTGTGTGAGAATCTCTAGCACAGCCACGGGCAAGTGCTACACATCAGAGTCGTTTATTTTGTCGTTTGCTTTGTTTCCTTCTGGACAGCCGGTTATTAAACATCTATTAGCTCACACCAGGTACTCCTCCAAGAACGAGCGCACGTTGGGATTAGAAGAGAGGTGTGAGAAATCAGGAATAAGGATACAGGGCCACTTGGGGGGCTAAGGGGTTGAGCATCTGCCTCTGGCCCAGGGCGTGATCCCGGGTTCTGGGATCGAGTCCTGCATTGGGCTCCCTGCGTGGGCCTGCTTCTCCCTCTGCCTGTGTCTCTGCCTCTCTCTCTCTGTGTGTGTGTTTGTCTCTCATGAATAAATAAACAAAATCTTAAAAAAAAAAAAGGAATAAGGATACAGATTCTCTGAGTTCCAGCACTGGATTCTATAGATACGATTCTTTTATTTTTTATTTTTATTTTTTTAAAGATTTTATTTATTCATGAGAGGCTCAGAGAGAGAGAGAAGCAGAGATATAGACAGGCTCCCCATGAGGAGCCCGACGCAGAACTCGATCCTAGGACCCTGGGATCAGGCCCTGAGCCAAAGGCAGACGCTCAAACACTGAGCCACCCAGGCACTGGAGATAAGATTTTTTTAAGGTAAAAAGAGTCCTGCCACCTACAGTTTGTGCTCTGTAAGAAAATGCTGCTGCTGCTGCTGCTTCACCTAGAAGAAGCAAAGGCAAACTCCTGTCAAGCTGAGCCTGCACTCCCCATGAGAAGATGGAAATCACCCTCCCAGCGACGGCACTAGTTGTTGGCTTCTGTCTTCTGGTGTTTGTCTCTCTCCCTCCCCACCCTCCTTTCTCTTCCTCTTCCTCTTTCTATTTATCTTTATCTGCCTTTGTGTGTGTGTGTGTGTGTGTGTGTGTGTCTTGTAAGGAGGAAGAATACATTTCTGAGCTCTTAGCTGAGCCCCTTGTGATGGAAAAACAGATCGAGAGAAACAAACAGAGGTTTCTTAACACATATACCTCACATACCCTAGAGAACCCCAGGGAAATATGAGCGACTCCCTGAGGTGGCTCAGAATTCAGGATTAAATTCTCTTTTCTATTAAGAGAAAGGGGAAGAGGGAGGGAGGCCTCTTAGGAAGGAGAGGAAATGATTTTTAGGAAAGACGAACAGGCCCTTAGAAGAAAAGATGGGCGATAAGACCACTTGGAACCAAGTTTGGGTGGGGCGTTGGCTTCTAGTGGCCTCTCCTGTGACCAGAGTCAGTCTTTTCTGGCTGATGAAACTCCCTGGATGGGAATTTACACAGTTGAGCTCCCTGTGGAAGATGCATTTATAGGCAGACAGGAGGCATTCAGAGAAAACCTCCCCCGGCATTTGCTGTTGTTCAGGTACCTACAGCTCAAAATCATCAATATCCCAAAGCAGCGTATTTGGGGGCAGTGTGTCTAGAACTCCTGCAGTCATATTTTGGGGTGACCCATTCTACTACCCTTCAGTCTCTGGCATCCATACACAAATACACCATTTTTACTACATAGGTTACTACTATGGGACAGAAGCTAGAAATCCCAGAAACCAAATAACACCCGTGCAATGCCTTCATCCAAAGAAAGCTAGGACCAAAATGCCTCATTTTCTTCAGTGGAAAAGAAATCAGGTACTAAATTCCCTGATGGGAGCAAACTCTTTGAAACTGGAAAAGAAAGGATACACTCACTGGATGTAAAAAACTGTATATACCTCAAATGAAATCACTTCAATCATGTGTGGTTGTTTCAAATCAAGCCCAGTTTTTTTTTCCAGTTACTTCATTATTTCCAAACAAGAGAGGCAGATTAGTTAATCACATACGAATTTCAGATTGTGCTTGCTAACGTTTGCTCTTGGCACTCACTTGAAAACAAGCGCCTGGAAGACAAATCTCTCTAAATGCGCACCTCTGGGCAGTCATTTTGCTTTAATTCATCTCGTCCTTCCCCACGCATCATTGAACTAAGCAAAAAGCTTTCAGAATGGTTTTAACTCTAAATTTTGGTTAATTTTCAAGTTTGCATATTAGCTTGGAAATCAGTTGGTGCCAAAAAATAAAAAAGAGCCAAGAACCACACCAAACCGTGTGCCTTTGGTCCATAAAAGTATGGCCAGATGTTGTTTTATCACAGTGCTTCTGTGTATGTGTTATTAAAGAAAAGTGGATATTAAAAAATTAGGAAGCTTTTGAGAAAAATACAGATGTGGGGGTTTCCTTTAGGACTCAGAAGCTGTCGCAATGGGCAGGCACCCCCTCAAAGCAAGAGTAAGTAGAGCTTTACTCATTTATGTTACTTGTCTGCCTCAGAGAGTCATGTTTGCAACCCTGCAGCAGAACCAAAAAAAGCCATCTTATCGCCCTAAACTGATAAGAAGTAGAGGCATAAGTCACAGCATGTCACTTTATAGATTTTTAAAGACCTTCTATAGTCAGTGGCTTTTGTTTGCAGCAGGCCACTCGAACCCAGCAACGATTACGGTTATGAGTCCACTGCCCCCACTACCTTCTCTGAAATCAAAAAGTTCTGCAAGACAAGAGCTTTCTTGTAACTCCTTTGGTGGCAGCCCCTGACGCGAACTGATGGGAGGCTGCGTATTGTCTTTATTTTTCCCAGTTAACATGAACGTCTGTGCGCGTAGCTGCAGAAATCTGAATGCATTTGACTCTATGGTGTTGCCCCTGACCCTATGGATGGTGTCGGTAATATACAGCCCAGGCATGTGACATTTAAAAAATCCTGCAGTCCAAGCCTATCTAGCCCTGGAAGTTTCTGACCAGGGCCTTGAGATCTAAACAGATAAAGCGCTTGGAGCAGTGTCATCATTTAGGAAGTGCTGGATAACCGATTGCTATTAAACAATTAGAATGACAATGTTCTCGGTTGTTAAGGAATTGATAGGTAGGGAACCGGAGTCAGAAATGTACAAATGGCAGTATTGTGGCTGGACCTGGAATACGCTGGCCAATGGTGGCTCCTTGGTGGCAGCAAGAGGGAAGGGGTTTTAAGCATAAGGTGGTCTAATATTGCATTTCAAGTTGCTTGCTCTACTGATCTGTGATGGAATCAGCACACACACATGCACACACACACACATGCACACACTGCTATTGCTCAAAGCATTTAGTAAAGTCTATTATAAATAGAACCTTGAGACCTTGAGTTGGGAGCACTGCTTGGGTGGAAAAGGAAAGAGGGTCTGTAGGACCACCCAGTGCAGAAGGAAGTGGCCATGAGCAGGGGTGAATAGCCAAGCCAGGCCATGCATTAGACAGAGTCAGGAGGGCTAAAAGGGAGGGCTAAAATTATGTGTGAACTTTCACTTCAGTCTCATAAAGCAAGGTGGAAGTGTAGGGGACTTCTCAGTGCTGACACTTGGGTTGTTCATGCAAATAGCATCATTTCACAACTGATGTCACCAATGGGCAGAAAAATTTTAATATCCCTGCCTTACTGCACTGAAGGACCAACCCCCCTTCCTTAGGGCTTTGAAAGCACTGTAAACATAATACTAACCTGTGTTACAAATATTTGTGTTAGATATGTATTTGTATATGTGTATGTCTATATATTTTATTTTTTGTTTATTTTTATATTTTTATATATTTTTATTATTTTTAAAAATATATTTTAATATGTGTGTATATGGTCCATATTTTTTTCTTCTCTGGACTAGGAAAAATTTCTCAAGGCATTTCTCTCAAAATGCCAAGAGCATTTTTCACAAAACTAGAACAGATAATCCTAAAATTTGTATGGAACCACAGAAGACCCCAAATATCTAAAGGAATCCTGAGAAAGAAGAGCAAAGCTGGAAGTATCCCAATCCCAGATTTCAAGATAGGCTACAAAGCTATAGTAATCAAAACAGTATGGTATTGGCACAAAATGGACACATAGATCAATAGAACATGATAGGGAATCCAGAAATAAACCCACGCTTATGTGATCAATTAATCTACAACAAAGGAGGAAAGACTATCCAATGGGAAAAATACAATCTCTTCAACAAATGGTGTCGGGAAAACTAGACCACTTTCTAACATCATGCACAATATAAACTCAAAATGGATGAAAGACGGGCAGCCCAGGTGGCTCAGCAGTTTAGCGCCGCCTTCAGCCCAGAGCCTGATCCTGGAAACCTGGGATCGAGTCCCACGTCGGGCTCCCTGCCTGGAGCCTGCTTCTCCCTCTGACTGCGTCTCTGCCTCTCTCTCTCTCTCTCTCCTATCTGTGTATTCTCATGAATAAATAAATAAAAATCTTTAAAAAACAAAAAAAGGATGAAAGACCTAAATATGAGACCTGAAACCATACAATTCCTAGAAGAGAGCTCAGGCAGTAATTTCTCTGACTTCAGCTATAGCACCGTTTTTCTAGATGTATCTCCTCTGGCAAGGGAAGCAAAAGCCAAAATAAACTATTGAGACTACACACACACACACACACACACACACACACACACACACACAGAAAAAAGCTTTTACAGACAGAAAGAAACCATCAACAAAACAAAAAGTCAACCTACTGAGTAGGAGAAGGAATTTGCAAATGATATTTCCAATAAGGGGTTAATACCTAAAATATATGAAGAACTTACACAAATTAAACACAAAAAACCCCCAAACAATCCAATTAAAAAAATGGGCAGAGGACCAGAATAGACATTTTTCCAAAGAAGACATCCAGATGGCCAACAGGCATGTGAAAAGATGCTCAACATCACTCATCATCAGGGAAATGCGAATCAAAACCACAATGAGATTATCACACCAGTTAGAATGACTAAAATAAAAATGACAAGAAATAACAAGTATTGGCAGGGGTGTGGAGAAAATGGAACCCTCGTGCGCTGTTGGCGGGAATGTAAATTGGTACAGACAGTGTGGAAAATAGTATAGTGGCTTCTCAAAAAGCTAAAAATAGAAATACCATATGATCCAATAATTCCACTACTGGGTATTTATCCCCCCCCAAAACGAAAATACTGATTTGAAAAGATACATGCACCCCTATGTTTACTGCATTATTTACAATAGCCACTATGGAAGCAGCGTAAGTGTCCATCAATGGATGAATGGATAAGGAAAATGTGGCAGGCACACACACACGCCACACAATAAAATATTATGCAGCCACTAAAAAGGAGGAGATCACGTCATTGAGACAAAACGGATGGACCTAGACGGCATTATGCTACATGAAATAAGTCAAACTGAGGAAGACAAATACCATAAGACAATACCATACCAAATACCATTTCACTCATAAGTGAATTTAAAAAGAAAAAAGAGGAACGCCTGAGTGGCTCAGCGGTTGAGTGTCTGTCTTTGGCTCAGGTCATGATCCCAGGGTCCAAGGTTCGAGGCCCATATCGGGCTCCCTGTGGGAAGCCTGCTTCTCCCTCTGCCTATATCTCTGCCTCTCTCTGTGTCTGTCATGAATAAATTAATGAAATCTTTAAAAATAAATAAATAAAAAGAAAAAAAAAGGAAAACAAAAAGCAGAATCAGACCTATAAATATAGACAACAAACCAATGGTTGCCAGAGTGGAGAGATGTGGGGAGTTGGGCAAAATGGGTGAAGGGGGAGAGGGGGCCACAGGCCTCCAGTTATGAAATGAGTAAGTTGTGGGAATAAAGGGCACAGCATAGGGAATACAGTCAATAATATTATAATAATGCTATAACATAATAGTAGCTATGCGGTGAGCATGGCATGATGTATAAACTTGTCAAATCACTAAGTTGTATACCTGAAACTAATGTAACATTGTGTGTCCACTATACTCAAAATCCCCATGCTCAGGGATCCCTGGGTGGCGCAGCAGTTTAGCGCCTGCCTTTGGCCCAGGGCGTGATGCTGGAGACCCGGGATCGAATCCCACGTCGGGCTCCCGGTGCATGGAGCCTGCTTCTCCCTCTGCCTGTGTCTCTGCCTCTCTCTCTCTCTCCCTGACTACCATAAATAAATAAAAATTAAAAAAAAAAAATAAACCCAGAGACTCTGAAGCCACCAAGCCAAGTAAAAATGTCCTATCACCTTACTTCGCCCTCCTCTTGCAAATGGAGAAGGTAGAGAACAAAGAGAGCAGAAATTGACCTCCAGTAGCAGGTGGCATCCACCAACTACAAAGCCTAGCTCAGGGGAGAAGGGGGACAAGGAATCCTACTTTAAAAAAAAAAAAAAATCCCCATGCTCAATGATGGCAAAAGAAAAAAAAATTTCTCAAGGCAGAGACAATTTCATCATTGACTTGTCACTTCGGAATCTCATGCTATGCCCAGAAGACACTCAATGTTTGTTGAACACCTTACAAAGTCAGCTTGACTTGGCTCATCTTCATTTCAATCTGCCTCCTCCGCAAGGAGCAGAAGGAAACTCTAGCCCCTGAAGGACCGAGGTCCTCTCCAGGTGGTCATGGGCTGGGCCACATAATTCAAGCTGAAACTGCCCGAGCAGCTCCCCGAGGCCCCAGATGGTTGGGTCAGTCCCATCTTATCCTATAAAATAGCTCCAGAAGCCATGGGCCTCTCTTTTAGAGTCTTCAGCTCGGATGACTACCCACTCAGATGGTTTCCTTGGCTCTTCCTCTGTTTCATTTGAGTCTCTCTCTTGCTATAGCTCCACCTTTATCCCTCCTTCCCCTTAAGAACTTTCTTTAACCTTCTTCTGTTTCTTTTGTCCCTGTTACATCTCCTCCACTCTTACTTAGTCTCTTTGCTTATAGTTCCTGGTCCAGTCCATCTCCAAATCAATATTCATTCATTCATTCATTCATTCAGTAGTTTATGTACCAAGTATTCAGCACCCACTATATGCTAATGAAAAGAAGAAAAGCAGGGGCACCTGAGTGGCTCAGTCTCTTAAATGTCTGCCATCGGCTCAGGTCATGATCTCAGGGTCCTGGGATTGAGCCCCACGTGTCTGGCTCCCTGCTCAGCAGGGAGCCTGCTGCTCCCTCTCCCTCTGCCCCTTCTCATGCTCGTGTTCTCTCTCTTGCTCGCTCACAATCTCTCTCTCAAATAAATAAATAAAATCTTTAAATTAAAAAAAGAGCAAAAGGCAGACCTGGTCCCTACTTTCATGGAATTTATGATTTCATGAGGGATTCAAGCCTTAATCAAATAAATATGTAAATAGGCATATGGTTGCAAACCTAAGAAGGCATATATATAACCAACGAAGCTGACCTAGACCCTCTGGGGCTAGGCTTGCTTGAGGAAATGCCATGTGTGCCGACCCATGAAGGGTAACTAGGCACTAGGGGAGGAGAAAGGGCAGGGGGTTCCAGGTGAAGGGAAGACTGTTTTTAAGGCCTTGCAACAGGCAGGAGAAAAGCATGAAAAAGGAACAGACCAAGGCAGCCCAGGTAGCTCAGCAGTTTAGCGCCGCCTTCAGCCCAGGGTGTAATCCTGGAGACCCGGGATCGATCCCGCTTCGGGCTCCCTGCATGGAGCCTGCTTCTCCCTCTGCCTGGGTCTCTGCCTCTCTCTCTCTCTCTGTGTCTCTCATGAACGAATAAATAAAATCTTTAAAAAAAAAAAAAAAGAACAGACCAATCAGTGTGGTAACAACCCAGACAGTGGGACAATGAGGAAATAGGGGCCAGACGCCACTGGGTCTTATCATCCTGGTAAGAATTAACACAAATGAGAAATGTCAAATGCACCACAGAAGAGAGTACAACTGTAACACACATATTATTACTGAGCAGCACTACTCACTTCAAAAGGGAGAATTACTCGAGAACAGAAATGCATTTTATGTATGTTTTCTGTGTAATTACGACAGATTCGCTTCCCTCCTGGTGCGAAGGGGTATTCTAGAAAATTATTGTCTAACTTGCTCTGAGAGTATTCTGGTTAGCTCTGGTGTGTTTGAAACACTCAGTGGAAAAAGGTTTAAAACCCACTCACCACCCCCTGTAAGTCAAATTGAGCTGAGCAGACTGTAAAATTACAGGCCCTAGCAAAACAGAGGCTCCATTCTAATTGCCTATTGATCAAAGAAGAGAAAGAGAATAAAAATAAGTGAGTTATTAGCATCTTTGCTAAAATAGTTTCTTTTCCTGATTGGAAGGTAATTATAACAAGATGAGGCATGAGCATTTTATATATGTAGCATGACTGTGGTGTGGTTTAGTGAAAATTGTAGCTGGAAGATGAACAAACCCACATTCCCTGGTGACTTGGCTCTGGACTGGTGATGATCAAGCTTTGAAATGCAATCCTTCCCCTTATAAAGACGTGTGGGGAGGAAATTCTGGCTGAAACATTGATCGCATTAAAGAATATTTGAATTTCGGAGTCTGCTAATTCTCTGTGCTGCTGGGGGTTAACATTTGGTGTTAGAGGCTGTTTTATTTATGGCAACATCTAGCTCGGCAAAGTGTGCACCTAGATCTTGCAAGTGGAGAACAAAGCTGTTCTAATTAATAAAGTGAAAGGGCAGGAAAAATCCTCGTGGATTATATTGCCTTTAGGAAAATGTTTTTCTTCCTAAAAATGTATCTGAAGTAAATTGTCTACGGTAAACTTTGTTCCTCCTTGGGAGACATGTTTTGTTCAAGAACTATTTTTGCCTCATTCCAGCGGAGGGTGTCCAATGAATGCCAAAGTCCATCCATTCCAGATTGTTCTACTAAGGCCCTCTGCCCTCCTGTAGTGTTATTTAAACTGAGAAAGCCCAATTTGAGGAAACTACTGTAGATTAGCATATTTTATCTATGGTTACCCAGGTGCAAAATGGTGACAGATCATAGGATTAAACCAAAGCATACGGATCAGGGAGGGGATTACCTGGGAAGTAGAGCTGACTGAGATTCATGCAGTAAATAATTAAGGCTCTGAGGATGGAAGGAGAAGGTAATTCTCATCTAAAGGTTCAACTGGAGAAGGATTTGTTTCCAAACTCACATAGTTATTGGCAGTGTGTGGTTCCTGTGGGGTTGCTGGGCTGAGGGCCTCAGTTGCTTGTGGGTTCTTAGCTGGGGGCTGCCCTCAGCTCCTCACTGTGTGGTCCTCTCCATATGACAGCATGCAAGCTGGCAGCTTACTTCTTCAAAGCCAGCAAGGGAGAGTCTCCTAGCAAGGCACATTAAAATCTTCTGTAACATAGTCATTTACGTATAATCCCATACATCCTGTCACCCTTGCTGTATTCTATTGCATAGAAACAAGCCACATGTACCTACACTCAAGGGGAGAGGATTATATAAGAGTGTGACTACCCTGAGCTGGAGATCTTGAGGCCCACCCTAGAATCTGTCTGGCTCAGGTGGCAAGGTTTGAGAAGCAAAACCTTAAGCTGTTAGTATCTTAGCTGTAACAGTATATCAGTCAAGAAACAGATTCAGTGCTGGTTCTATGTGCAGAGTACAAAAAGGCAGAAGTAAAGACTTTCCTTTCATGGGTCAAGACACAATCTATTTATAGGGGAACAGTTAACACTATGCCAACTTAAAAAAATAATAATTTTGTGTATCTGAATCCTTTTATTGAAAACATAAGAGCAACTGGAAAGGGTGCCTGGGTGTCTCAGTGGTTGAGCGTCAGCCTTTGGCTCAGGTCGTGATCCTGGGGTTTTGGGATCGGGTCCTGCATTGGGCTCTCCACATGAAGCCTGCTTCTCCCTCTGCCTGTGTCTCTGCCTCTCTCACTGTGTCTCTCATGAATAAATAAATAAAATCTAAAAAAAAAAAAAAAAAAAGAGCAGATGGAAAAGAAGGGCCTTGGCAATGCAAAAATGAGGGAAGCACAGAAGCTATAGGAAGGGTCTAGAATTGGTTGGAAAATGACTAAGAAAACAAAGAGGAGAGATACTCAGACTCATCTCCTCTCTGAAGATACAAGCATCCTGTTCCATCTCTAACTCTTAGATCCAATTCATCCCCTTGCCCAGATTTTGTCAGACTTCCATATTCTGATTCAGTGTTGTTCATCCATGTTGCGATGTTGCATGGTAGCTACTCACGTGGCCTCTGCTGCCCACTGCTTGACTCTGAACTCCCGTTCCATCCCTTATCAGTTGGGTAAGTATCCACACGCTGTGAATGCTACTGACTATAAAATAGGGTCATAAGAACACCTACTTCACAGAGCTGATGAAATAAGACAAGTTGCAACATGGAAAGTGCTTAGAACTGTGCCCAGACACAGTAAGTGCTTCATAAAGGAGAGCTACTGCTGTTGTTCTTTGAACCAGTATCGATTGGGTGTCTGTTATGGGTACAGTTAGACCACCTCTTTCATCAACCAATTTATCCTAGGACCACTTGCAGGTTTCATCATGTGTCTCCATATTTGACAACACCATTGTGATGGCCTCGGTAATGTAACACTTGGCCGTCTCAAACATTTTCTCTTATTAAAAAAAAAAAAAAAAAAAAACCTGACTCAGTAGATCATAAAGTTCTATATTGATCGAAAATTACTGTAATTCATTGCAACAGCACTTAATGGATGTGGTTCAACCAATTTATTCCTCCCCTCCTTACATTCAAGGAGAAAAAGTCAGATCTCCAGTCCTTTGTCTGTCATTAAGAGGTAGTCAGCATCTTTAGAATGCCTGGCCTAGAATGAAAATCTCTCTCATCCACCCTGGTAGCTACCCTTTCTGCCTTCTGACAGTGAAATTCAAGTACGTGTTTATCCTTCATTATCTGCCTCCCTTAAATTGTCAAACTAGACTCATAATGGTTCCAGTATTTTAAAAACATTTAGTTATAGTAACCCCTAGGGCCTAAGAAGGCCTTGCAATCTGAGGATTGTCACTCTGTTTGGGGGGCATGCATCTCCGACACAGCACCTTGCTGCTCAATCTGGTAGCTCTCAACTATGCTCTTCACTATATTTCTGTCTTTGCTTTACAAAATCCCTCACCTACTGCATTTCTGCAAAGATGAGTTTAAAGCAGTGCTTCTTGAACTTTATTTTTTTTTGTTTGTTTTGTTTTGCTTCTCGAACTTTAATGTGCACAGAGTCCCCTGGGGATCTTGCTACAGGGGATTCTGATCGGCTCCTCCAGATTCTGATTCAGTAGGTCTGAGGCGGCCCAAGATTCTGCATTTCTGACAAGCTCCCGGGTATCGCCCATTGCTGCAGGTCAAAGGACCACACTTTGAGTAGTAAGGATTTAAAGGACAGATGCCAAAACCGGCTACAAAACCAAACTGAAATGAGCCTCTTGAGAGATTCCAAACCATTCTCAACTGTGAAGTCTGTACTCAACGCTGAAATTCAACCCTGGCTGCTCTGTGAGTTGGCCTAACCGGAAGTGTCCTGTGGGTGATGGACCCTGAGAGAGTGTTGGCTTCATCTATAATCAGCCTTTTAAAGACAAAAGCTACTGTCGGGCCCAAGAGATTTCACCTCATATTTCTGGTTGTAGCAATTGGGTTTGGGTGGGGGGAGTAGGGGAGGGAGAAATTATATCGTCGATCTTCTGTTTATGCTCAGAAGAGAATATGCATCCTATCCCCCCAGCTCTGATCTTGAGGCTGTGTTTCCTGAGGGCATGTGTTTTTTCACCTTGTGCCAAGAGCAACAAATGACCACAGATGGGCCCAGAGATGGCTTTGATTGAGCTGTGGCCTTTCAGAGCCCATATAAAGTGGTTGAAAAAAAAGCCCTGTGAAATCAATGGGTTGAGCAATTTTGAAGCCAATTCCCGAAAATGGGAAAGAGATAATGACCGACATAGCCCGATCTCGATATGATTTGAGAAGAAAGGAGAACCCAGCAATCCCTTTGGATTTCCGTGCCACAAGCTTAGGTGCGTGTCCAAATCACTGGGAACTTTGAAACCACTGATGCTGGGGTCCTACCCCCCAGAGTCTGATATAACAGGCTAGGGTGGGCCCAGGTGGTTCTCTTGTGCAGCCAAGGCTGACAGTCACTGTTCTAGACCAGTGAGTCTCCAAACTGAGCATCCAGTTTACCTGGCAGCCTCTCTCTCTCTCTCTCTCTTTTTAAAGATTTTATCTATTCATGAGAGACACAGAGAGAGAAGCAGACACGGGCAGAGGGGGCTCCCCGTTGGGAGCCGGATGCGGGACCCGATCCCAGGACCCCTGGGATCACGACCTGAGCCGAGGGCAGATGCTCAACCACTGAGCCACCCAGGTGTCCAAGTGGCGGATGTTGTGCCCGAGATTACGAATCCGAGAAACCACCGAGGAGCCGACACCGATGCAAGCGCACGAGGGTTTATTTACAAGCTCGAGCCTGGGTCCAAGTGCACCCGACACAGCGGAGCAGGGCCTTGGACCCCGAGACTAAGAGGCGTAGCAGCTTTATAGGGACCAGTGGCCCATGGGATGCGCAGAAAGTTGCAGTCATGTCAGTCCACACGCAGGTGGCCGATTGAATTACATTTTACCCTAAAGTATCCATTTGAACTGGCCTATCACTGAGCCGATTTCCGATTAGGGTGTGCCCTGGGCTTGACACAAGGCGGGGGCAGCACAAAATGGAGTCAGTCCTGCTCTGCTTGTCCAGGGGTGGGGGATTTTTGTTAAATTTCCTGGGTCCCACAGCGGACTCTTGATTTCGGCTTAGGTCCTGAGCTCAGGGCCGTGGGGTTGAGCACCGCATCAGGCTCTGCACTGAGCGAGGTATCTGCTTCAGATTCTCCATCTCCTGGGGGTGCCTGGGATATTTGTTATTTGTTTAGGCCAGTGATTCTCAAAGTGTGGTCCCTGCCCCACAGCATCACCATCACGTGGAACTTGTTGGAAATGCAAATTTTCAGGCCCCACTTGAGATAAACTGTTCCAGAAACGCTGGAGGTGGAGCCCAGCAATCTGAGCAAGGGGATTTTGATACACGCTCAAGTTTGAGAACCGCTAGCATAGCACCCCGAGATTACAAAGCACATGCACTTCATTTAACCCGTAATCACAAGATGAAAACCTTAGCATCACTTTGTTCTCTGAGTTAATTCAGCACTAAGCTTCTGAACATATCAATTTATATGAAAATGTAAACAAATGGTACGACCTCCTAAAGGAATACTTTGGTTAATCCCAACAACCAGAGGTTGAAGGCAGGCACGAGTTAGAGCGGTGTCTCAAATGTTAGGGTAAGGACATCAAACGGAGGGGTCGTGAGGACACAGATTGCTGGGCTCTACCCAGAGTTCCTGATTCAGTAGCTCTGGGGTGGGGTCTGATGATTTGCACTTTTAACTCGGTCCCAGGTGCTGCTGCTGCTGCTCCTGGTCCAGGGACCACACTCTGAGAACTGAGGAGTTGAAGTATTATTACCTTTAGCCTTACATAAATAATGGACTTTCTTTCAAGCTCTGAGCATCTGGGAAGAGGAGTACACAGGGGTATGTGGTGGGTCTAATGAAGACTAGGCCTTTTTCATAAACCTTGGTCCCAGTGTGGGAGCAGAACAGAAAGGCTGAGGTGTTACTATGGGATTTGAAACTCCAGTTGCAAAATCCTCTGTTTCTTCTTACAGGTAACCAGATTCAAAATCAGAGCTAGCCGCGGGGGGCAAATTATTTTCCTCTCTGGGAAGCTGTAATTAGTGCTGACTTGACATTGCTCAGAAGCTCAAGCTGGCTCGAGTAGCTGTTGCAGATATAAAAACTGTGGAGCAGGAGAAGTTAAAAGGAACAGGCCTTGAGAGGCCTACAGCATCCTGGCAATGGGAATCCAAAGACACTTTGAAAGTAGAAAGCCAAAAGTTCACAGGAATGGAGAGGGACAGCAGATGGGTCCCACGAGGGGAGCCCTTCTGGAGCTCATGTGTTTCCTATTGTCTTCACTGCTCCCTATCCTGCGAACCTGCTGCTCTGGTATCCTTCGGTGTGGTTGACAAGTTTTCTCTGTGTCTCTCAGCTCGGCTTTCCTTTGTGTTCCCTTCATTCTCAGGTGTGCTCTTGGTGGCCACAAGAGTTCCTAGGTTGACGTCTTTGCAGCTCAGCGACCTCAACCCAAAAGAACTTCTCTTTCCCACTCATTGAAATCCGAGTCCAGGGATTGGCTCCGGTGGGATTGGCTCTGGTCTATGCCTTTCCCCAGATCATTCACTCCCGTGAATGGGATCTTCCGGGATTGCCCCTGGTTGCTCTGGATGGTGTCACCCTTACGCAAACCCCCTCAGGCTGGGAGTGGCAAGGGTATGGTCCCTAGAAGACAACCAGGGGAAGGGGAGCTAGGAGGTACCACCACAGGGGTCCACTTCAGCCTCTCTTCGTTGGGGAGTGGGGCACGACCACTTTCTTGAGAATCAGGAGCGGAGTGTCATATACTAGGCTTCATTTTTAGCATCCTCAGGTTGTGCAGAGGGTCTTGAATGGCAAAAGAATGAGAAAGAGCTTGAGCATTTCTGTTGCTAGTGGAGACCTAATGGCAAGGTTTTGGAACCACATGATGGTGTAACAGAGTAATGTATTTTGATGGAATTGATTGAATTTGTTTTATAAGGAAACTTGAGAAGCAGGGGAACCATTTAAGGGACTATTGAGACAGGACAGAAGTAGGGTGACATGAAAAGGGGCTTGGAAGCTGATGGGAGGAAATGCAGCTGGTAGGCAATGTCTTAACTCTAGGAAGTTGGAAGACCTGTTAGGGACAGATGTCAACTGCATGCATTCACTGCCCTGGGCTGGAGTTGATAGGCTGAGTGTTTAGATCTTCCTCGCGTGGCTGAGAGAGCCACCACTGAACCAGGTTCTGCTCCTCGGCCTGCCATGGGCACTGGTGCTCCCTGACACCCCCAAACTCCCATCCCCTCTTCCTGCTTCTTGGCCTGGGCTCAGTGTGGATCACTGATTTGTGCTTCTGTTACATTTCTGCCCTGCAGAGATGTTTACCTTATTTTGAGTATGGCTGTATGTTTTTTTTTTAATATTTTATTTATTTATTCATGAGAGACAGAGAGGCAGAGACACAGGCAGAGGGAGAAGCAGGCTCCATGCAGGGAGCCTGACATGGGACTTGATCTCGGGACTCCAGGATCATGCCCTGAGCCAAAGGCAGTGCTAAACCACTGAGCCCCCCGGGCTGCCTTGTTTTTTTTTTTTTTTTTAATATTTATTTATTTATTTATGATAGACACACAGAGAGAGAGAGAGAGGCAGAGAGACACAGGAGGAGGGAGAAGCAGGCTCCATGCCGGGAGCCTGACGTGGGACTTGATCCCGGGACTCCAGGATCACACCCTGGGCGAAAGGCAGGCACCAAACCACTGAGCCACCCAGGGATCCCCTGCCCTGTTTTTTAATATTAGTTTTGTCTTTCACTTGATGTGAAATGTTTGGAACTGAGTCTTCAAACTGTAAACCCAAAGGCTGCCCACTTGTTCCAGTTCTGGCTGCCCACTGTTTCCTGCACCTTTCAATAGTAAAGGGAAAAGTAAAAACAAACAAACAAACAAAAACAACTACAAACCCCCCCAAAAAAACCTCCACCCCCCCCAAAAAAACCCCAACAATTTACTTTATAAAAAATACAGTTGTACAACTTATTTTATACATATAAGTTTAAAGAATACTCTGGTTAGAACCAGAGCTGTAACAGGTGATGTTAAAGTAATTTTCAAAGTGTTCTTTATGAATTGTGAATAATTACGCCGACAGTGTAACAGGAGGACACAGAGAATTTGACTATAAATACGAAAACCTTATGCTTTTCATTAGTGGAGGAATGAAATCAGTGTAGGGCGTCCTGGGAGGGCAGGGACAGGTGCCAATCGATACCACCACTGAATTTGTTGGTTTTATCATCATTCAGGAGTGGGCCTCACTTTGTGATTTTCAGATGTCTGCTACAAGGGACAGAGTCCTAGATGTGCCGATAGTGCACAACTGTCGTCCTGTCGTCTTCCCATTAATGCCTTTGGCTTTTGCTGTCTGGTTCCACAAGATGCCTGCGTGGGTGAGCCTAAATGGAGGAGAAAACTGGATAGGTTATGTCGTGGGTGTACTTTTGCAAATGTGGTATTTCAGCAGCCTGGAGAATTACCAAGGCAAAAGAGATGACTCTGCAGGCAAATTTAATTACTTCTAAAGAACAAGCAATTCCAAATTCCAAGTCTCAGATGAGGTTCTTATCGACTTTCTCAGGTGTTTAAACAGGTTACTTTCCCTTGGAAATCTTAGCTTAGGGGAAAGAATTAGAGCTGATTTAGAGTTTCTCTCAGTGTTTTTTAAATTATAGAGGCACTAGAGGCTTACAAAAATTATTCAAAACAGTCGTTTAGAAATTATAAAATGCAAGCCTTCAGCTTGAGGAATTCATCCCTCATCTCACTTTCTAGGGTAGCTTGTTAAAAGAGCTTTCAGTCCATTTTCTGTGAATACATCTATATCTATAATTATATCTACAGCTGTGGCAGTGCTTCTCAACCGGATGTGATTTTGCCCCCCAGACACTTGACAATGTCTGGAGACGTTTTTGGTTGTCACAGGAGGGGAGGCACTACTGGTGTCTAGAGTGTGGAGGCCAGGGATGCTGCTGAATGGCTCACAATGCACAGGATGGCCCCTGCCACAGTGAATCATATGGCCCAAAATGTCAAGAGCGTCACCCTTGAGAAACGCTAATCTACAGGTTTTCTTTTTTCTTTTTTTAAGATTATTTATTTATTTATATATTTGTTTTAAGATTTATTTTATTTATTCATGAGAGACAGAGAGATAGAGAGAGAGACAGAGACACAGACAGAGGGAGAAGCAGGCTCCATGCAGGGAGCCCAATGTGGGACTCCATCCCGGGTCTCCAGGATCACACCCCGGGTGAAAGCGACACTAAACTGCTGAGCCACCGGGGCTGCCCTATTTATTTATTTATTCATGAGACAGAGAGAGAGAGAGAGGGGCAGAGACACAGGCAGAGGGAGAAGCAGGCTCCATGCAGGGAACCCGATGTGGGACTCAATCCCGGGTCTCCAGGATCACACCCTGAGCCAAAGGCAGACGCTCAACCGCTGTGCCACCCAGGCATCCCTACAGGTCTTCTTCATACAAAAAACTTGAGAGGAAGATGGTGGCAGACTAGGAGGACCCTAGGTTCGTCTCACCCCATGAACACAACTAGGTAACTACCAAATCATCCTAATGCCTCACAAATCGACCTGAAGACTGCCAGACCGAATCCACAACTACAGGTAGAGAAGAGGCCACATGGAAGAAGGTAGGAAGTATGGAGATGTGGTTTAGGGAGATATGGATCACAGGTGCTGCAGAAGGGAGGAAGACTTGGTTACAGAGAAGGGGGAGAGAGAGAGGAGCACACAGGGGAACCCACAAGGAGAACTTTTCTCCAAAGCCATTGGCTTGGAAAACAAGTGAGGCTTATAGCCTGGAGTTTTAAAGGTCAGCAGGCTTGGCTGGGTTAGAGCCCAGAGGGCACTGGGCTGCTCCTGGAGAGAAGACAGGCAACCCAGGGGCAGACAGCATGGAAACAGTGAGCCGAAGAACTCCTGGGGCACACAGGGAAGAGGAGAGATTATTTGCTGTTCTCAGAGCACATCCCTAGAGGCAGCATTCATGGAGATGGCTCTCCAGGGACAAAGGAGCTGGCTGGCGCCATTTCCCTCTCCTGACCCTCAGCATCAACACAGAGCCACCTGCAGGAAGCACTGTAGTGCAGAAACTGGCTGCCTAATTTACTTACACCAAGCCCCACCCCCTGCACTCTGGCAGAATTACCCTCTCAGTCAAATTTGCCTCAATCCCAGCATGGTGGGCCCCTCCCTGAGAAGACCAGCACAAACCCCTGCCCACACCATGTTTCCCAACTAGAGAGTCCTACAGGGTCCCAGGTCTGGTGGAGTTGGTGTCAGATCTCATTCCACACGCGTATTAGAGCACACCTATTTAAAACTCACCACATTCAAGCCAGGGACCAAACATTGCCCAAGTAGGCAAGGAGAACCTCTGCAGATGACTGCCTAAAGGATAGAGCAGCCAAAACACAACAGCAGAGCACACACAGTACACACCGGAGACACTTCCTGAAGTGCCAGGCCCTGGGCACTACATGACCTCTTCTTCATAAAGCCAGTACTTGCAGGAGCAGGAGGCATAACTGGTTTTTCCAACACAGAGAAAAAGGCATAGGCTTAGACAAAATGCCAAGATGGAGAATTTTACCCCAAATGAAAGAACAAGACAAGGCCATGGCCAGAGATCTAAGTGAAACAGATATAAGTAACATGCCTGATGGAGAATTCAAAGCAATGATCATAAGGATACTCACTGGGCTTGAGAAAAGAATAGAGGACCTTAGTGAGACCATTACCACAGAGATAAAATAGTTAAAGAATTAATCAGAGATGAAGAATGCAATAAATGAGATTGGAAGTAGACTTGATGCTTTGAACAGCAGGCCAGCAGAAGCAGAGGAATTAGTGATCTAGAAAACAAAAAATAATGGAAAATACTGAAGCTGAACAAAAGAGAGGAATTATGCAACACGAGAATAGACTTAGGAAATTCAGTGACTCTATCAAACGTAATGACATTCATATTATAGGAGTCCCAGAAGAAGAAGAGAGGAAAAAGGGGGCCGAAAATTTATTTCAAGAAATAATAGCAGAAAATTTCCGTAATCTGGGGGAAGGAAACAGGTATCTAGATCCAGGAGGCAAGCATAACTCCCATAAAAATCAACAAAAGGCGACTAACACCAAGACATATTGTAACTGAATTTGCAGAAGATAGCGATAAAGAAAAATTCTTAAAAGGAGCAGGACAAACAAAGTCTTTAGCTTACAAGGGAAAACCCATAAGGCTAGCTGGAGATTTCTTAACAGAAACTTGGCAAACCAGAGAGAGTGGCATGATCTCTTCAAAGTTCTGAATGGGAAAAATCTGCAGCCAAGCATACTCTATCCAATAAGGCTATCATTCAGAATAGAAGGGGAGATAAAGAGTTTCCCAGACAAAGAAAAACTAAGAGTTCATGACCACTAAACCAGCCTTGTGAGAAATATATTCTTTAAAGATTTTATTTATTTGTTTGAGAGTGAGAGTGGTGTATGAGAGCGGGGAGGGGCAGAGGGAAAAGGAGAAGGAGACTCCCTGCTGAGCAGGAAGCCTGACTCGAGGCTCAATCCCAGGACCCTGAGATCATGACTTGAGCTGAAGGCAGACACTTAACTGACTGAGCCACCCAGATGTCCCAGCCCTGCAAGAAATATTAAGGAGATTCTTGGAATGGAGGAGAAAGACCAAAAGTGACAAAGACAAAAGAGGATCAGAGGAAATTCCAGAAATAATGACAAAACGAGTAATAAAATGGCAATAAATATCTATCAATAACTACTCTGAATGTAAACAGACTTAATGCTCCAATCAAAAGACATAGGGTATCAGAATGTATAATAATAATAAAAAACCAAGACCCATCTATATGCTGCCTGTAAGAAACTCATTTTAGACCTAAAGACCTACAAGACCCATCTCTATGCTGCCTACAAGAGACTCATTTTATTTTATTTTTTTATTTTAATTTTTTTTGCAAATGAATAATTCTTTTATTTCAAATAGACTGTATTTCCCAGAGGAAGTTAAGTAAAAAAAAAAATTTGGAAGAGTTAAGAATATCATGAATAATAATTGTTAAATATAGTTTTACTTGTTTTTTTATACAGGCTTTAATTTTGAACTTTATTTTATTATTTTACTTTATTTTTTTATAAATTTATTTTTTATTGGTGTTCAATTTGCCAACATACAGAATAACACCCAGTGCTCATCCCGTCAAGTGCCCCCACCTCAGTGCCCGAAGAGACTCATTTTAGACCTGCAGATTGAAAGTGAGGAAGTGGAGAAACATTTACCACACAAATGGAGGTCAAAAGAAAGCCAAAAGAAAGCCAGAGTAGCGATATTGATGTTGGACAAACTATCGTTTAAAACAAAGACTAACAAGAGACAAAGAGGGGCATTATATATTCGTAAAGGAGACAATCCAACAAGAAGATACAACAAGTGTAAATATTTATACACCCAACATGGGAGCACCCAAATATTTAAAACAATGGAACTCATTGATGATAACACAATAATAGTAGGGGACTTTAACACCCCACTCACAGCAATGGACAGACCGTCCAAGCAGAAAATCAATAAGGAAATCACGGCTTGAATGACACACTGGACCAGATGGACTTCATAGATAGATTCAGAACATTTCATCCCAACGTGGCAGAACACACATTCTTCTCAAGTGCACATGGAACATTCTCCAGAATAAAGCATAGACTGGGTGACCAACCAGGCCTCAACAAGCACAAAAAAGATTGAGGTCATACCATGCACCTTTTCTGGCCACAGTGCTGTGAACCTAGAAGTCAAACACAAGACAAAATTTGGAAAGACCATAAATCCGTGCAGGTTAAACAACACATTAGCAAACTATCAACAGGCTGGCTGGCCATACAGGAAAACTTTCAATAGGAATGATGGTTTCAGAAAATACCAATTCTGAGAATTACAGCACCATTATTTCTTACAAGCTCATATGGGGACTCTACCCACTAATGACTCCGAATTGTTTTCTTCTTCTTTTAAAAGTCTTTAAATCATTTTTAGAGCCGACAATGAAATATATTCCCAATTCCACTTAGTCGTTTCAGCACAGGAGCTCACCCTGGGGAGTCATCCAGGTTGTCCCTAGGCTGGGGAGATTCAGGACAACAGACTTTGGGTTTAGACGCCACAGCTGCTTGGATGAGTAGCCCCCAGACAATCTGGGCCAGGGTGCGACTGGAGACTGGGGGCTTCTGGCGAGTACTAAGCAGGATCTCAGACACAGTCAGCTTCTTCCTTCCTCCCTCCCTCCCTCCCTTCCAGAGAATAATACCTTAGAAAACTTTAAACTTCTTAGGAAACTAATTATAGACGAGAACGTGCAAGATGAGAAAATTTCAGCCTGCACCATTTTATATGGTAGAGAGCATAGGGAGCGAGATGGAGAAGAATCAAGTTTCAAGTCATTCAGGGGTATTTTGAAAATCTTGTTGTATAAATAATATGTTTCATAATAAACTTCTGTTTCAAAATATGTTAAATCATCAAGTAGCATTTTGTCACCAATAGACATTTATTAAGCACTTAGTATGGACCTGGCATTTGCCAGACACGATGTGTATTTATTCCAGAGAAGTAAACATGAAAATCCTTCCAGTGACCTTTATCAAATGCCATGATTCGTCACTCCACGTGAAGTCTCCACATATTCTTTATCCTGCATTTAATTTCATTCTCTGTCCTAGAAAACAGGTGTGTGGTTGGAGACAAAAACCAGAGCTTTGAGTCAGGCAAATCAGCTTGAATTCCAAATCTCACTATTAACTTGCACTAGGATGTGGCTGTAATATCTTGGGACAAAGACATTTGTCCTTTACCCCAAGATGATAATCACTCATGATACTTCCCGCCCAGCCCTCTGCTTCCTTCGCTCAGCTTCTAAGGAAATCAAAGGGAAAATAAATATATCTAACATCCAGTCACTTTCCACCACTTCTGCTGGGCCACCTTGGTCCCAGACATAGTCTTCTCGTTGGTCTGCCTACTTCTGCCCTGGTGCCCCTGCAGCCTCCTCTCCATTGTGTAGGCAGAGTGATTTTCTTAGGAAGGAAGAAAGACCACGTCATACTTCTCAAAAGGCTCGCTACCCATGTCGCTTGGAGTCAATGCTACATCTTTGGCTGTCCCTTCCTCTGGCCTTTGCACCTGCCATTCCTTCTGCCTGACAGGCTTTCCCTCCCTAGGTGGTCAAGGCTCACTCTCTCAGCTCCACTATCACATCACTGAAAAGGCCTTCACCAACCAGCTTCCCCGAGCAACCCCTCCCCACCTCCGTGGTGCTCCCTACTACACTCCGTTCTCTAAAATTGTTTCTCTGTATCACCTCTAACTCATCCAGTACATGTTATCTATTTGTTTATCATTTTTTAATGATCTTATTTATTCTTCATGAGAGACACAGAGAAAGGCAGAGACATAGGCAGGGGGAGAAGCAGGTCCCTGTGGGGAGCCCGATGTGGGACTCGATCCCGGGTCTCCAGGATTACACCCTGGGCTGAAGGTGGCACTAAACCGCTGAGCCACCTGGGCTGCCCAACAAGGAATATTTAAAAGATGAATGAGATGTTTGACATCTTTTTTTTAGTACTAAGGCTTCAAAATCTAGTGTGTATTTGCCACTTAGAGCACATCTCAATTTGGACATTTCAGGCGCTCAGTAGCTGCACAAGGCTGATGGCTACTGTTATGGACAATGTTTGCATCCCTGCCAAATTCCTATGTTGACATCCTACCCCCAGTGTGATGGCATCAGGAGGCAGTGCCTGTGAGAGGTGACTAGGATTACTTGAGGTCATGAGAGCAGAACCCTCATGAATGGTATCAGTGCCCTTAAACGAGTTACAAAAAAGCTTACTGCTGTCTGCTGTCTCCCATGTAAGGATGCAAGAAGACGGCCCAGGCTGTGAACCAGGAAACCAGCCCTCGGCGGACACCGAATCTGCCGGCGCCTTGATCTTGGACTTTCCAGCGTCCAGAACCGTGAGAAATGCATGTTTATTGCTTAAGCCTCTCAGTATTTTGTCGCGGCAGCCCCAACTAAGACAGCTACCGAATGGGACAGGGCAGATCTAGGCTTTCTCCTTAAAATGTCTCGGTGGCCCATGTTAATAATATTACTGCTGACGTATCCAGTCAACTGAAACAATTTCTGAGTGTCTACAATGTCTCGGGAGCTGTTCTAGGCCCTAGGACACAGCAGTGGGAGAAGTAGACAAACTTGGCCTTCCCGTCCAGAATTGACGTTCCGGCCTTGAACGCAGTACACAGTAGCAGGTGTATAACAAAGGAGAATAACGGCTGCCGCCATGGAGAGGGGTGACAGGGAGATCCTGGGGTGGGGTAGGGTTGCAGTCTTTCAAAGATCATTCTGGAAGGCTTCGCTGAGCCAGTGGTGCCTGAGGGAGGTGGGGGAGAAAGGCATGGGGGCGTCCAGGGAGAGGGGGCTCCAGGTGCAGGAAAGAGCAAGGGTGGAGGCTACTTTTGGAGTGTCCGGGGACGTGCAAGAAGGCCGCTGTACCCGGAGCGGGGATGCAAAGGACGGCGCAGTAGGAAATGATGTTGGGGAGGGGAACAGAGCGTCCTCACAACTTAGTAGGACTTGGCTTCCTGCCATGCCCCGAGTGAGAAAGGGAGCCTTACAAGTGTTTTTGTTTTGTTTTGTTTAAGATTGTGTTTATTTATTTAGAGAGCATGGACAGAGGGAGAGAATCTTAAGCAGCCCTGCTAAGCGTGGAGGCCAATGCAGGGCTCGATCTCAGAACCCTGAGATGAGGGGCTGAGCGGAGATCAAGGGCGGTCACTTAACCAACTGAGCCACCCGGGCGCCCCCTTGCAAGCGTTTTAAATGGACAGTTAATAAGACCTACATTTTACCAGCACATTCTGACTGAGCCCATACATTCACTGCAAGTCCTGGCATTGTTTTTCCCTAGAACGCACTGCTGAGGGGCGCCTGGGTGGCTCAGGGGTTGAGCGTCTGCCTTCAGCCCAGGGCGTGATCCCGGGGTCCCAGGATCGAGTCCCACATCGGGCTCCCTGCACGGAGCCTGCTTCTCCCTCTGCCTGTGTCTCTGCCTCTCTCTCTGTGTCTCTCATGAATAAATCAATGAAATCTTTATTTTTTTATTATTTTTTTTTTTTTATTTATGATAGTCACACACAGAGAGAGCGAGAGAGGCAGAGACATAGGCAGAGGGAGAAGCAGGCTCCATACACCGGGAGCCTGACGTGGGATTCGATCCCGGGTCTCCAGGATCGCGCCCTGGGCCAAAGGCAGGCGCTAAACCACTGCGCCACCCAGGGATCCCAATGAAATCTTTTAAAACAAACGAAAGAATGCACTGCTGAAATGTGGTTGAGCTCTTCAAAGGTGGCCCTTCCCCGGTACCTGCTCTGCAAGTCTGTCTTTGCCCGTTTGGCTGCATAGAGGGACAGAAGGAGTATACGTTCAGCTTTCAGGAAGGTCACCGTGTAGGATGAAAAAGATCAGTTTCTGGGCAATGTCTTCCATCAGGCGGACATCCCATGGAAATAAGACACACCTCCCGAGAGCGCATTCCATTTGTGAGATTAAAACATCTCCTAGCTGAAATGAGGTCTGCCTGTGAGACGTGGCGACCAGGAGACATGGCCTCTAGACCCCTGTGGCCCAGGACCAGCAGCGCCAACCCCTGCTGCAGAATCTCCGGCCCCGACCTAGGCGTGCTGGGTCACAATCTCAATTTAACAAGGTCTCCAGGTGAGTTGTGCACACGGCCAAGTTTGAAAAGTGCCCCTCTTGACCTTTCAATTCTGAGTCCTCTCTGAATTTCTCCATAATAATGATATTTTAATGGCTTAAAATAGCGATAAGCATTTACTATTTTTCATGATTATAAAGATTGACTGGACTCCATTGGGTGATTCTTCTGCTCCTCATGGGCTCGCCTGGGGCTGTGGCTCATCTGGAAGCTTGACTGGGCTGGAGCGGCCATGATGGCTCATGCCCATGGCTGGCGGCGGCCTGGGGAACATTCTGTCCCAGGTTCTGTCAGCTGAGGATACAGCCGTCCTGGGGTCAGACTGGGCTGGAACGCCCAACGTGGCTCCCTCTCACGGCGGAGAGTTGGTGCTGGCTGCCGACTGGGAGCTCAGCTGGGAATGTCACCTGGGGAGCCTCAGTCCAATGTGGAATCTCCATGTGGCTTGTCTTTCTTTCTTTTTTTTTTTTTTTTTTAATTTATTTACTCATGAGAGACACACACACACACACACAGAGAGAGGCAGAGACACAGGCAGAGGGAGAAGCAGGCTCCACACAGGGAGCCCAACGTGGGACTCGATCCCGGGTCCCCAGGATCATGCCCAGGGCTGAAGGTGGCGCTAAACCGCTGAGTCACCTGGGCTGCCTGTGGCTTATCTTTCTTAGAGCATAGCAGCTTGATTCCAAAAGGGAGCTTTCCAAGGGACGAAGCTGTAGATCTCCTCCGGCCCACCTCTGGAAGTCACTCAGTAAGACTTCGCTGCATTCTATTGGTCAAAGCAACAAGGCCAAACTAGATTCAGGGGGAGGGGAAAAGACTCCATCTCTTGATGGGAGGAGTGGCAAGGAATTTACAGCCTTCTTTAATCCGTCCCCCCATAATAACTGACGTCTCATGAGCAATCGTCATACGTTATCCAATATTATTCAATTCATCAATTTTATTTTTTTTTGAAGAGAAAGATTATTTTTTTAAAGATTTATTTATTTATCAATTCACCAATTTTAAAATGCATCTCTTTCTTTCTTTCTTTCTTTCTTTCTTTCTTTCTTTCTTTCTTCTTTCTTTCTTTCTTTCTTTCTTTCTTTCTTTCTTTCTTTCTTTCATTTTATAGGTCTACAAAATGTTGTTAAGTTAGTACAAAAAGGTCCTGTGGACCCTTACCTGGTTTTCTCCAGTGGTTAGACTGCACATAATTTTAGTATAATATTGAAACTAAGAAACTGACATTGGTACAGTATGTGGTGTGTGGTTCCATGTCATTTTAAAAGTGCACAAGTGAAAAATAAATAATATTTTAAAAATTTAAAAAGTAAATAGAAGTGCACAAGTGAGGGGCACCTGGGTGGCTCAGTGGGTTAAGGAACTGCCTTTGGCTCAGGTCATGATCCCGAGGTCCTGGAATCGAGCCCTGTGTCAGGCTCCCCGCTGAGCCTGCTCCTCCCTCTCCTCCCTGCTCCTGTTCTCTCTCACTATCTCTGTCGCTATCTCTGTGTCTTTCTCTCTCAAATAAATAAAATCTTAAAAAGTGCACAAGTGACAGTTGTCAGGTGGTTGCCATGCGAGCACTAGTGCCACATTTCATCAGCTTTTTTTTTCTTTAAAGATTTTATTTATTTACTCATGAGAGACACAGAAAGAGAGGCAGGGACACAGGCAGAGGGAGAAGCAGGCTCCCTGCAGGGACCCCGATGCGGGACTCGATCCCAGGACCCAGGGTCACAGCCTGGGCCCAAGGCAGGTGCTCCACCAGTGAGCCACCCAGGTGTCCCAACATTTCACCAGTTTAAAAAGGCATGTCCTCTCACTTTTCAGTTCTCTGAAATGAAAATGTGCCTTACAATCAAACACACCTGACAATTACAAGCATCATTTTTCATTTCCTAGTAGTATATAAAATGGTATAATAGCTTAGGTTCCACGAAATATTGTATCGGCCCACTTTCCAGATGAAGGAACTGAGGCACAGAGAGATTAAGAAATCTGCCCAAGGTCACATGGTGAGTCGGGTTGTTGATGGGAGCACAGGGTCAGAATTCAAGCCCAGGCACTCTGACCCTAGAAACAATATGCTCATTTTTACTCTCTTGGGAGGAAATTATAACGTGATTACACCTAGCATCTTATATCTTGAGCATGGCATTGGTGAGGTTTAGTGAAAAATATGTACAGGGACAAACCCCTCCTCTCTGGGTCCAGATCCTGCGTGCTTACCCCACCCTACGTTCCTCACCACAGAGCTAACATTCCTGCCTTCTGTGGGTATACCTTTCCTGATCACAAAGCTATATGAATTTGGAAGGTTAAAGGAGCAACAAGCTCAGGAGCTATTTAATGCTGAGCTTAAAGCAACAGCACGCTGCACGTCTATTGGCTGCTCTCTGAGCAACAGACTGCTACATCCGTGGAGTTCTAGTGCAAGGACACCTTTTTCCTTGGTGGGACACATCCAACCCTCCGTTTAATCAATTCTCTGTGGAGATTAGAAATTGAACGGGGAAAAATGAAATTAAGAACATGGAAAGGAGGTGATCCGTTTGAATTTCATATATGTGATGAAAATAGTGCAAATTCTGGAGACAGGTAGACCACCTATGGGTTGAAAAAAATAATTTTTTTTAAATTGTAAAGCTGTTTCAACCACATCTTACAGATGATACCCCCCCTTTTTTTGCACCACTAGAATGCAAAAGAGAGAGAGAGAGAGAGAAAGAAAGTTATTCATTGGTAGGTTGGAGCTAAATATAATGTTTACTACATAAGCCACCACCAAGAAAAGAGGAAATTAGTTTAACCAGATGGGATATATACAAAACTAATTACAGATCACAAGTTTAAACTTTGCTTCCCAGGCAGCTCTTTGAAATCCTAATCTCTAACTTGGGGCTAACAACCAAAAAACACAGCTGGCCATTTAAGAAAGCTGGGATTGGATGCCAGTTTGCCTTGTGTTCTAAATTCAACGCACAACAGGCCTACCTGCTTTAAAACCTACTCACTCTTCCTTTCATCATGCTTTCTTTGATACGAGCTATTTTGTGGGTCAAGAAAATACAGCAAAATCCAGAACAATTTAGGTCTGTTGAGAGGGTAAAGGCAATTATCTAGACCAACTGGGAAACTGTCGTTTCAACTAATCATTTCTGTATAATCGGTTAAATCTCATCCAGGCTTGTGTGGTCACAGAATACAGTGGAGGCAAGAAAGAACGGCTTTATCAACTTTGCCAAATAAAAAGGGGCCCAAAACACAGTAATTTGCTTGGAGTCAAGGTCCGGTTTGTTGAACCTGAACTAGAGAAGGTGGCAGAGAACTTGATTTTTATAAAATCAATTTTTATAAAGTAATCTTTGAAGTGACTTTTGATATCAAAAGTCAAATAGATAACATTTTATCTAACACTTAACTCAAAGCCACATCATCTCATTGAATTCCTCCTACCATAACCCCCCGAGGCAAATACCATCATTCCCATTTTACGGGTGAGAAAACTCTATCTTAGAAAGGTTAAGTAATTTGTCCAAGTCTGCACACTAATAAAAGGCAGGTCAGACTCCAAACCATTCTATCATTTGTGACTCATTATATATGCATTTCTGTTGTAAGCATATAAACATGAATTTCAAAACCTATCAGGCCCCAGTAATTTGGAGTAAGGGGCTGTGGGCCTGTATTTTATTAAGATTTCCATTTATAGTTCTAGCATTTCAGGAATTAGATTTCAGTGACATGGAAAATCTAGCCAGGAGGTAATTGGGCCCATTTTCTGCCCCAGGGTCACGGAACTGTGGTGTTTTGTAGCAGTTGCCTAGTTGGGGTTAACCACATAAAGGCGGTCCTCACCCACATAGACCTGAATTTTTTTTGTTTTTTTAATTTTAGAAAGAATAGAGTTCATTATTAAGTCCCTCAGCAGGGTCTCGGGTAGCATCCCATAATTAAACACATTAATATTCATGCAGTGAAATATATAAATATTCACCCTAAATGGGAAAAAGACTATAAATAGCTACCAGATGATTGAAGCCAAATTCTGCTAATAAATCACTAATGAAAAAGAACTTGGACTTTTCAAAGCACTTAGGTCATGGGATTGTGCATAAAGAGTTGTAGACCTATGTATTAAATACTTCTTTATCATTAGAAATCGAATTCTGAGGGATTCCAGTCACTGCTTCCAGAAAGTTCTCTCTTTTCTAAAACTATGTAGCACACTGGGCTTTCCCAGTGTGTGCAGTTCAGCTACCTGCCACCCTCTGTGAGAACATGAGAGCTCAAGATGGATGGGCTGTATGAGATCTACTTGTTATCTTTCTGAAGTTTACCCCCAATAAAACCTATTCCATCCTTATACCTTCTGGTGCCAGTGGTCATATACCCTCCACACAAAAGCAGAGAACCACTCGACTAGAAGGAACCTTCAAGTTCATCTAGTCTAATTCCAGGTCATGGCAGCTCCCAGCATGCCCCTGATGGTCCCTCCTTCCTGGTATCAACATCATATTAGAGGTCCCTCTGACTGACAGGATATAAAAAAAAGTCAAGATACGCCACTTCAGAGATTAGGTTGTAAAAGGTCTTGCAGTGGGGCACCTGGGCGGCTCAGTCCGTTATGTCTGCCTTCAGCTCAGGTCATGATCCTGGGGCCCTAGGCTTGAGCCCCAAGTCGGGCTCCTCCCTCAGTGGGAAGCCTGCTTCCCCCTCTCCCTCTGCCCCCTCCTCATGCGCGCTCTCTCTCTTTGTCTCAAATAAATTAATAAAATATTTAAAGAAAAGATATTGCAGTTTTCATCTCCCTCCCTCCTTCTCCCTGTCCCTCCCTTCCTCATCACTAGCTCTGGGGAAAGCCTGTCTTCCTAATTCTATCCCAGTGGCCATGTCATGAGAACATTTAAGCTGTCTTATGGAGGGTTCGTGTGGCGAGGAACCCAGACCTCCTGCCAACAGTGGTGTGAGTGCGCCGTCTTGGAAGCACATCCTCCAGCCACAGTCGAGTCTTCAGATGATTGCCGCCCTGGGTGACATCTTGGCTGCAGCTTGATGAGAGGCCCTGAACTGGAACCATTCATCTAAGCTGCTTCCAATTCCTGATCCGTGGGAACTCTGAGCTAATGAATGTTTTTTGTTTTAAGCCACTAAATTCTGACAGTATTTTGTTATGCAACAATACGTAACTAACACATTCCCCCATTTGACAGAAGAAGAGGTTGAGCCCTAGAGACATGAGTAGAAGCTCCAGGACTCCCCTAGTCCCGTGACTCCAAGGGCCACCCTAGCTCATTCTGCTTACGTGGAATGGGCAGGATGACTCTAATTTTTCATGATCTTGGGTGCTATTTCCCAGAATCTTCTGTTTTCTCACAAAGAAACTAGAAGCCCCTGGAAAATCTGGCCAATCACTCAGTTGTGAAAAGGAAAGTTTGGCACAGATGTCCTGGTTCTGGAGGGAGCCTGCCCACTTGCTGAATTTCCCAAAATAACCTGCTTTTGTGGGTTTGTTTTTTTCAGGAGAGAATTTTTGTTTTTTCCTGTAAGGATGAAGCTTTCTAGAATGCGGTTGTTAAGTCAGGGAAAATGAGAAAGTATCCAGCCCCTTTCCTGTCCTTGGTGTCAAAGAGCACCTTCTTAATAAACTGTCCACCGTCTCACAGGTTTTAGGTCCGTGTTGGCTCTGGCCTGGCCTGTGAGCCGGCGGCAGACAATAGAAGTGCAGCTGGCCCCCTGGTCATGTTACTGGATGAGTGATTGCACTCCCTGCTCTGATGCCGAGTATCCTCCCACCAGCTGCAGTTTACATACAGGACGTGCTTCCTGTCTGAAGCCCCTGTCTGCCTCTCATATCGCCATAAGCCATATGCTTGTGTGTTTTAAGTGCAGATGGAGACATTAGTCACGTAATGCATCATATGGGAAAATTCAGAGGCTGGCTATTTTATTTCAATACAAGAATTAATTTCTACCGTCGGTAACTCGTAGAAAAACCGAGAAATGTCAGTCGGAATTGTAGGTGGAATATCTACCCCTGCTTAATTTTACTAGGTTCTTTCTCTTAAGGTTACAATGTGGCATGACATGTGCAGAAATTCTAGAGCGACACATAAGCCCAGTGTGGTAGATTTATGGCAGTGAAGGCCCCACCTCTTCACCCCTTCATGCATCCTCACTCTCTGGCCTGTGACTTCGCAGTGTTTTCCTTAACAGGCAGTACCTATCCCCCATCCCTTGAATCTAGGCTGGCCTTGTCACTTGCTTTGTTCCAATAGAATGTGATAGAAGTGACTGGCAGTTCTAAGCCTTGACCTCAAGAGGTCTTAGAGCTTCCCTTTTCCTTTCTTAAAAGCTTGCATCTATCACGTGAATGTGTCCGGACTAGCCAGCGATCGGCCAGCCAGCCAACTCCCAGACATATGAGAAAGCCCAGCCAAGAGCAGCAGAGCTAGCATCTTGACCCCCATCTGACCACAAATGCATGCATAAGCTCAGCAAAAATAAAGAACCACCCAGTCATCCTGTAGACTCATGAGCAATAAATGGTCGGTTTTTAAGCCACTGAGTTTTGGGATATTTTGTTATGCAGTATTATTTGTGGTAATAGATACCTGGTATGCAAAGGCCAGGGGTGTTTTGGTATTGTGTGGATGCTCAGACCCCAGGCCAGAGGCAGGCGATGAGAGGTTTCCAGGGAGTGAGCTCTGCATGTCCCGTCTCCGGGTTATGAGCCTGACTGATGGTCTGAGGTCCCAGTAAGAGACAGGGCCATAGGTACTACCCAGCAGTGTGCACACTTCCAAGTCACTGTCCTGTTTGCAGCACAGGGGTTGAGTGTCCGTCTTCCAGAGTCCAGTCCCAGTGATTCAACATTTCTAGGGTAAAGACCTCCTACCCTCAGCTAGGGGTCTAACTGCATCTTATAGAGATGTTTAACAAAGCCACCAACTTTCAGCTACATCTGCCTTCTGTTTCCAGAGGTACCTGGTTCTACCAGTTACTGAACATTTGTGGAAGAGGGGGAGTTCTTGTTTTGTTTGTTTTTAAAGATTTTATTTATTTATTCATAAGAGACACACAGAGAAAGACAGAGACTCAGGCAGAGGGAGAAGCAGGCTCCCTGCGGGGGCCCGATGCGGGACTCAATCCTGGGACCCCGGGATCACGACCTGAGCCCAAGGCAGACGCTCAACCACTGAGCCAGAGCCACCCAGGCATCCCTTGTTTTTTTGTTTTTAAGATTTTATCTATTTATTTGACATAAAGGAGGAGAGAGAGAGCGAGCCCCGGGATCATGACCTGAGCCCAAGGCAGATGCTCAACCACTGAGCCAGAGCCACCCAGGCATCCCTTGTTTTTTCGGTTTTTGTTTTTAAGATTTTTATCTACTTATTTGACATAAAGGAGGAGAGAGAGAGAGAGAGAGAGCGAGCGAGCACAAGCAGGCAGAGAAGAAGGCAGAGAGAGGGAGAAGCAGACTCCGCGCTGAGCAGGGAGCCCAATGAGAGACTCCATCCCAGGACCCCAGGATTGTGACCTGAGCCAATGGCAGACGCTCAACTGCTGAGCCACCCAGGTGCCCCAGGAGTTCTTGTTTTGACTTGGGTTGGTTTTCAGCTTTCCCTACCTCCAGCTTAGGGCTCCCTGGTCAGATGAGGCAAAAACCTTAAGACAGAGCAAACTCTCAGGCTTCCTTCCTGGAAAGGACTGGGCATCTGTGCAAGGCAAGGGATGGGTGAAGCTGGGCCCTGGTGTCTCGAGTTCATGAGCAAGAATGACCCAGGGCAAAAAGAGGATTGATTAAAACAATGTAAGGGGAAATAGCAATGGAAGAGATCCTAAGAGTCTTTAGATTAGCTTCAGCAGCATCTTTAGTGACTAGCGAGAAAAAAATACTAAATTGAAACTTATGGGCAGCCCCAGTGGCCCAGCGGTTTAGCGCCGCCTGCAGCCCAGGGCGTGATCCTGGAGACCCTGGATCGAGTCCCACGTTGGACTCTGCATGGAGCCTGCTTCTCTCTCTGCCTGTGTCTCTGCCTCTCTCTCTCTCTGTATTTCTATGAATAAATAAATAAAATCTTTAAAAAAAATAAAAATAAATTGAAACTTATAAACGAGGACCTGCTTTGATGAAATCTCTCAACCGTTTATAGCTCCTGTCTTCCTAACTCTATCCCAGTGGCCTACAATTCACTTATACCCTGAAACTATCGATGTGTATTTCAGTCTGAGTTTTTCCAAAAGTTGTTTTCATATCTTTGGTCAAGGTTAGATTCCATGTGGGAGCTATTATATGCTTAATATTTTTGTAAGTATTGTCTGTGCTTTTCTGAGTTTTTCTTCAAAATTATTTCCTGGGTACTTTCCCCAAAATCAACAAAAGAAACAAAAAACAAGAATAAATGGTCATGGTCACTGCAAAATACAAACAATTCCATAACTCCCTTCCTCTCATCATTCTTCCCCCATACTTGTTTTTCCCTTAGATCTGGTTCTTCAAAGAATCATTTTTTAAAAGATTTTATTTATTTATTCATGAGAGACACACAGGGAGAGGAAGAGACATAGGCAGAGGGAGAAGCAGGCTCCATGCAGGGAGCCTGATGCAGGACTCGATCTCAGGACCCAGGATCGTGACCTGAGGCAAAGGCAGACGCTCAACCACTGAGCCAACCAGGTGCCCCTGTCCTTGTAAATCCTAACCTTATTTTGGAATGTAGACTACTGCACCATGTATTTAGTACTTTTTTTTGTTGAGGTAGAATTGATATACATTATATTAGTTTCAGATGTACAACGTAATGATTGATATTTGTAAACATTGCAGAATGATTACCACAGTAAGTCTGTTAACATCTATCACCACATGTTGTGATGAGAACCTTTAAGATCTACGCTCTTAACGACATTAAAATACGTAATACAGTATTATTAACTACAGTCACCGTGAAATTATGTCTGCACAGTACACCCCCATGGCTTCATTATTTCGTAATCGGAGGTTTGTAACTTTTGGCCACCTTCAGCCAGTTTGCCCACCTCCTAACCGCCACCTCTCACCACCAGCAGTCCGTTGTCTGTATCTATGAACCCGGTTTTAGACTCCACATATGAGTGAGATCATATGGTATTCATCTTCCTTTCTGACTTATTTCACTTAGCATAATATCCTTTAGGTCCATCTGTATCATCACAAATGACAAGATTTCATTGTTTATGGCTGAATAATATTCCATCCTATCTATGTATCGTATTTTCTTTGTACATCTGTCAGTGAACACTTAGGGTATAACCATATCTTGGCTACTGTAAATAATGCTTCAGTGGACATGGGGCTGCATATATCTTTTTGAGTTCGTGTTTTCCTTTTCTTTGGATAAGTACCCAGAAGTGGGATCGCTGGACATATGGTAATTTTATTTTTACTTTTTTGAGGAACCTCCATACTGTTTTCCACAGTGGCTGCATCAATTTACATTCCCATCAACAGGGCACGAGGGCTTCTTTTTCTCCACATCCTCGCCAATACTTGTTGTTTCTTGTGCTGTTGATTTTAGTCATTCTGACAGGTGTGAGGTGGTATCTCATTGTGGTTTTGCTTCGCATTTCCCTGATGATGAGTATCTTTGCATGTGCCTATTGGCCGTCTAAGTCTTCTTTGAAAAGAGTGTCTATTTGGATCCTCTGCCCATTTTTTTTTTTGCCCATTTTTTAATCAGACTGTTTTTTTGCTAGTGGGTGAGATACTTGGTACTTTTATTAAAGATGAGTGGTGGGGTTTTTAAAACTTTTTAAAAAGATTTTATTTATTTATTCATGAGAGACACATAGAGAGGCAGAGACACAGGCAGAGGGAGAAGCAGGCTCTATGCAGGGAGCCTGATGTGGGACTCGATCTTGGAACTCCAGGATCACGCCCTGGGCCGAAGGATAGCGCTCAACCGCTGAGCCACCCAGGTGTCCCGAGTGGTGGTTTGATAAAGGTTTTCAAGATGAAGGATGACTCTAATGCTGATGCTGTATTTACTCCCTGCTTTGATTTGGAAAGGATTCTCTATGGATCCTTAGCTCTCCTAAGACAAAATCAATATAAAACTTAAAACTCAGGGCCTGAGAAAATGCACACGGACAAAAACCAGGGGAAAAATAGAAAAAAAAAATGCAGGCTCTGTTCCAGAGATGAGCCAAAAATTTGGCTCCAAGCTTTCTGATAGCCCACTCAAAAAGGGAAAATATAGTCAAGTGTGTGATTCTTGTGGTCTAGGAAATAAAGCCTGCCAGTAATTCTGAGGAAGTAAAACTTTTCCTAGCACATAGAACTAAAAGAACATTCCCAGACAGGTCTTCACATGGGGCACGTGGCCTCTAAAATAAACATGGTTGCTGGTGTACTAGAGGTGTTTACTCAAAAATCCCTCTGTAATGAAGCTGAGAGGGGTGAATATCAGTGCACTTTCTGGCAAAAGCAATTTTTCAAGGGAGTCTGTTACAGTGTGACCTAAGCGTTCAGCTCTCCAGTGGCCTACCAAGAATGAATGAGTGTCTGGAGATGAATAGCCAGTTCATCCTTAAAATAAACTTCCAGTAACATCATTTCTCTCAACAGAGCTTTGACTTTTCCTCGTCATGCTTTTGAGCAGGGAATATCAGTAGACGGTCCCACGAAGGCTAAATAAAAGAGATTGAGCTTAATTTGCAATGTGAGGCTTTCAGGTTTGTTATAAAAGAATGTCCTGACAGCGGGAATTAGCGTTTCCAGTGGATTCCTGTGAGAATAGATTCTTTTAAATATAGTTTTGTCTTGTTCATCTTAAAGGCTGGAAAAATCTGCATAAGGCTTTTCCCAACCCTATGAGATGGGGACTGTGATGATTCATTTCCATTATGCTAGAAACAGAAGACTGTTTCACGCTGATCCCTGACTCCTGAGCTGGGCCAAGCAGGGGTAAGGAAGGAAACTTTAGAAAATGGGGCTCCCGGCCAACCTAGAGATAAATTTCATTTGGGGGCATGGCTCAAATCCACAAGGCCAGAATCAAACTTGCAACCGTCTGTTTGAGGCTTTGTGGGAACCAAGAATTCTAGGGCCCAGGGAGATGGGAGAACATCCTGGGAATAGACTCTCACTGCATCTTTTTCCGTTCCATGATGGAAGGCTCCCTAGGGCCTCCTTTCCTCAGGATTTTAGGGCTGGGGAGGAGCTTAATAGGCACCTTTAGAGCTCAAACTTGGACATACTGTGGCCCTTTCCCACAGAAGAGATGACCCCGAAGCAAGATCCTTGGACATCTCGTTATGTGCTTCCTGAGATAAAATTACCCAAAACAAATGTAATAGATCTCTCTGATGACCACATTCATTTTGCCAAGTATTTCCAACCTCAGGAAAACCAAATTGCATATTACGCCAGTGATTCCAGCTGGTTAAACGGAGATCATCCATCACCCAGTTTCTCTCAACTAGAAACAATCTGTAGGAGACTGAACTACCATCTAGTCAAGGAAACCTTCAAAATTGGAGGCAGGATGTGACAATTGTGGATATGTGTCTGCAATCAGTGCCGGCAGGTTGCCCAATTCTTGGTAGAGTAACTCGCTGAAAATGTTCTCCTTATATGCCCAGCCCTACACGTTCATCCATAAAAGGAATATCTTTGAGGTGAACATACTAATTGTCTTGGGTAAAGCGCCCCCCAAAATAAAGCCTGAGATAGGATCCTTGGGCATCTAACTTATCGGGGGCTGTTTGCAGGAGAAATCTGTGAGTGAGTAAGGAAAGAAGGATTGGGAAGAAAGCAAGAGTGTGGCTTCGGGAGAAGTCTAGCTTCCCTCAGCCTAGTCCCACAGGGAGCTCTGGAGCATGAACAGCAAAGCAGAGTCCATCCCATCTTGAGACAAGGGGGCTTTGATAACCTATAGCAATCAGTCATTGGCTCCCAGCCACCCTGCAAGGGGTTGGCAGCGGGGAGTGGGGAAGGGGACCCCAAGCATCTCCAGTTGAGGCAGCTCCAAATGCCCAAGAGCATCCTCAAGGGAAGATGTCAGATGTGAGCTTTTAGCTGCAGCCCTTATAGCAGATTAGCAAAAGCGATCCCAAGGCATGAGACGAGATACCAACAGCGGCTACTAGAGCAGGGCTTCTCAAACTTGAGTGATCCTCTGGAGCGCTTGTTAAACACAGATTGCTATACCTCACCCCCAGAGTTTCTGATTCAGGGAGGCTGGAAGGGGGCCCCCGAATTCACATTTCCCAGGTGCTGCTGCTGCTGGTGGTCCAGGGACTATCCTTTCAGAACCCCTGCGCATAGTGAACATTTTAATTAATTAATTAATTTATTTATTTTTAAAGATTTTATTTATTTATTCATGAGAGACACACAGAGAGAGAGAGAGAGAGGCAGAGACACAGGCCGAGGGAGAAGCAGGCTCCATGCAGGAGCCTGACCTGGGACTCGATCCCGGGTCTCCAGGATCACGCCCTGGGCTGCAGGCGGTGCTAAACCGCTGTGCCACCAGGGCTGCCCCATGTGCCTATATTCTTAAACTTGTTTTAGAAAATATGACTTATTAAATATCTATAAAATATAAATTATAGACTATATGTATTGTTTTCTGTTTAATATATATTATATAAATATATAAAATTATTTTTTTCTTTCACATGGGAAGCCATGGGAGGAATAATACCATTTCTAGAGAATGGGGAATCTATCATGAGGAGAAGCCATTATCTCATTCCCCAATTCATTTTTTTTAAAGACTTTATTTATTCATGATAGACATAGAGAGAGAGAGAGGCAGAGACACAGGCAGAGGGAGATGCAGGCTCCATGCTGGGAGCCTGACGCGGGACTCGATCCCGGGCCTCTGGGATTATGCCCTGAGCCTAAGGCAGATGCTCAACTGCTGAACCACCCACGCGTCCCCATACCGAACATTAAAAAAAAAAAAAATCAACCCCCTTTGGAAAGCTAGGTCATGGATATCTTCACTTTCTGGGCATTTACACATCAATGCACTTACAAAGGTTAAATAAAGTGAGGGGTTGGCTCATCAAAAATGTAGACAGACTGATTTTTATCAGGCCACTGACTCAGCTAAAAATTGCTTTCTCTCATCCATCACCAATCCCAACTCCCATGAGAGAATTTCAGCAAAGAATCGAAGGACAGTATCATTGCATCTAGAGACAAACCTCTCAGCAGTTCAGTGATGGGGTGGATGGAGGCCGGATGAGGGGTTAGGAAGCCTGAGCTCCACACCTGCTCCCCCACAAGTGACCGTGGGATCCCTGGCAAGTAGTCACAACCGGCTATGCTTCAGTTCCCTCGGATATGACGTAGAGACCTTAAAGGTCATGGCCAGCCCAGAGCTCTTCTGCCGGTTGCACCAGTATTTACCTCTGGGACCCCAGGCAAGCTCATTGGGTCGTAGGTCTTGGTTTCTGGATGCTGCGATGGGTGCTGTGTACTCAGTTCTCTCCCGAGCGCTGCCGCCCAGCCTTCTTTGAGCATTCTCCCCAGATGCATGCCAGACTCTTTGTCCACAGCTGAAAATGGTCAGAGGAAAGCAGCAACCCCTGAAAACACTTGCTTGAGTTTCCTTTGTTCCAAAAAGAGGAAGCAAAAAGGGTCACTGCTCTCGAGATGGACTGTCTCTGTCGCTTGATACATCACAGTTCGTGGAATCTTGCGAATTGAGAGCGTTAATGGCCAGGCCAAAGCTGACTCGGGGGCCTGGAAGATCACAAGGCTGGGGCACCCTCTAGAAGCTCTGAGGCTTGACTTTAATTCTCTGGGAACTCCACGTGGCGATCCGTAACGGTGTCTTCAGAGCGGTGTGGTCCATTGTATGAAAGCATCCTTGGGAATCCCTAATGCGTGGGTTAGGAGCGCAGTGGGCCACGTCACATGAATGGAGACACTGCTGTTTAAAAATTAATAAACTTGGTGATTCAGAAAGAGCACCGTGGTGCTGACCTTCAGGGTCCTCATGAAACAGAGACCACTATGCTTCCCGCCCCTTTGATGAAGGAAAGTCACACCGTGCGCCTGGAATGCAGAATTTCTCTTTGTTCAGCCGTTCAGTTGGATACAGATAATGACAATAAATATCTATCACGTGCTCTGTAAAAACAGCTATGTGAGAAGTGCAACAAAGAAAAAAGCAGGGTAAGGAGGGCAGGTGGTGCTGGGGCAGGTTTAGGGAGTCGGGAGGGGGGAGACGGGGAGGAGGAGGGGGATGTGGGGAGGAAGTGCATCCTGACACAGGGGCATCCGGCAGGCTCTGACACGCAGGGAACCTTGAGCAGAGCCTGAAGGGAGTGAGGGGTGAGCTCCATGGCTCTGCGGAGGGAGAGTGTTCCAGGCAGAGAGGGCAGCAGCACAAGGCCAGGCCGGAGTGCTGAAGAAACAGCGGGAAGCTCAAGGATGCTAGAGCACAGTGAGCCAGGGGAAGGGGCCACGAGCACAGGAGGGACGTGAGCTGACGTGAGCTCCTTTTGAAAGGATCCCTCTGGCTCCATGTGGAGAAGAAGGGAGACAGGGAGCTCAGTGAGGAGATAGTTAAGATGTGGCTTAGTAGTTGTTACCCCTGGAGGAGAGGTGTCCAACTCCCCGGATATCCATAGTTTAAAGGCCGAACAAGCAGAAGTTGCTAATGATCTGGGAATAGGACGTGAGACAAAGAAAAGGGGCAAGGATGAATGCGGTGCTTTCAGTGTGAGCCACCGGAAGAATAAAACCACTGACATGTAGAAAACCGAGGGGACCAAGCATGTGAAGGGTGGGATAGAGAACAAAGGTTTGATCTAGAATGTTCTAAGTCTGACATGCCTAGTAGACACCCACGGGGAGAGGTCATGTAGGCAGTTGGAGTCAGAGCCCAGAAGGGAGGTGTGAGCTGGAGACGCGATATTAGGTGGTGTCAACTGCATTCTTTCTAAACAACCATGTATTCTAAGCCTCAGTGGTAAATGATATATTGCAGCCAAGAAGCTCTAGGTGCGTAACAGTAGGTTTCTCCAACACAAGGCATTTTATAAACAAGTAAAACATAAAACCATAATGATTCTAAACAATGTGTGTCTTCAGATGAAACCTGCAGGTTCAGTTTTGCAGCCAGGACAAGCATACTCCACCAATATTTTGAGGGTCACCTTATGCAGCTGGACAGCCAGACCGAGGAGTAATGAGCCCTTCTCTGTCCATAGCTCCATGCCCTGGGGGAGAAAGGATCGGTGAAGTTGGGCTTCATCAAGATGGAGAACTATTGTACATCAAAGGACATTGTAAAGAAAGTGAAAAGACAACCCACAGAACAGAAGAAAATATTTGCGGATCCCATACCTGATAAGGGGGCAGTGTCCAGATTATACAAAGGACCCTTACCATCCAACAGAAGAAGACAGACATCCCAATTTTTAACATGTTAGTCATGAGGGAATTGCACGTCAAAGCCTCAGTGAGCTACCACTCCAAACAAATGACGATGGCTCTACTCAAAAGAGTCGAAAATAACAAGTGCCAGGTAAGGATGCCCAGAAATGGGGAGCGTTGCACGTTACTGGCGGGAATGGAAACTAGTGCAGCCACTGTGGAGGGCAGACGGGCAGCTCCTCAAAAAACATAGGGACACCTGGGTGGTTCAGTGGTCGAGCGGCTGCCTGCGGTTCAGGTCGTGATCCTGGGGGTCCCGGGATCGAGTCCCCCATGGGGCTCCCCACGGGGAGCCTGCTTCTCCCTCTGCCTGTGTCTCTGCCTCTCGGTGTCTCTCATGAATAAATACATAAATAAAAATCTTTTAAAAAAGAAAAAGAAGCAAGTGTCTTTGGCAGACCCTGCCTTTGCAGCAGGAAGAGATCGTCCCTAAGTTTTCATAAATAAGCCCTGGGTATCTCTGATACAGGCTCGGAGTCAAGGCCGCAGCCGGCCTGCTGCCGGAAGAGCCAACACTTTCCCAAAATGCGAGCCTCAAAACAAGGTTGTTCCCCTGATTTACATCCGTGGGGTTGGTATATTCCATTGCTCACTAAGGTCGAAGTGTTTTGAAAATAAAGTGTAACCAGCTAAACAGAATAGCCCTGATTCCTTGTTTACCAAAGAGAAAAATGAGAGACAGAAAGGCAGGATGGAGCAAACTGTGCCTTTGAGAGCACAGACTGTTCGGGGAGGGACACGCTGCTATTTTGGATCTTGTGTGGGTGTGAGGGTAACAGGCCTCTGGAAACAGCTGTTTAACAACAGAATGTGAGAAGTCTCCTGGGACTCCAAGGCCCGCCCTCTCCAGTGAGCCCAGAGAAAGTTCACCAGAGCCAGGAGAGTTCAATGCATTAAAAAATAATAATAATAATAAAAATTTAAAAAAAATGGAAATGGGGATTCAACACTGGAGTCTGACCGAGCTGCAGTGTTCAGCGGGGCTTTGCTCCCTCTGTTCAAAAGAACAACTCCAGGAAACTGAAAAGCCAAACCAGAAACAGACATAGTGTACTTTCCGGAAGAATAACTACCCTGAAAGCCGCTTCTGCAGGGATCCAGCCTCCCTCTGGGGCGGATTCGGGGGGGCGGGGGCGCAAAGGGGGTGCTGACGATCTGCCCGCTTTGGGAAGGAAACAGGCTTGGGTGGAGGGACAGTGGACCCTTGTGCAAACTTGTGTTTCCGGATCCAGCATTAAATGCAAACTCTTTGATGTGATCAAGAATAGAAGATGGCTCGATGATGGAACTTACTCTCCTTTTTGTTTTAATGAATCACGATATCCACCTTTCAGAGCTGGTCCCCCGGGCACCCGAAATGAAAACCAACCCATTCGCACCCAGCTACAAAGAACACACTCTAAATGAGGACCCAAATGGTGGTGCGTTAAGAGCTGGGTAACCGGTTGATCCACTTCCTTTGGCTTTTCCTGTAGAGCCAAGGTGTCTTAATCATAGGGAGAGTAACGACGAAGTCTTGTCTGTTTAAGGTATAACTACCTTAAAAATGCTCCATCTGTAGCCATACTCTGGTTAACATCTTTAGCATTGATTCATTCGATCATTCATTCATTCAACAGATGCATATTTACTGCCTGCAGCGTGTCAAGCGTCATGACGGGTATGGGGATAAGTGATGAGCAAAGCAGACACGGCCTCTGCCTGGGCCAGGAGGTGCCAGACAGAAATATAGAGAACTAGTTACTCAATTCGGGGCTGAGACCGAGGAGGACATCTTCCATCACCCAACTTCAAGGCCTCCTTCCTGAGTCCTCATTTTCTCTTCTGAGATTAAACTCCGTCCGTGATGAAATACAGTGGACCATCCACTCCCGAGAAACATAGGTCCTCAACATCAGAAGAAAATAGTCCAATTATACATTTCCCAAGGTCAGGATGATTTCGAGTTGAGCGATTACAGGAGCCCAGGCTGAGCTTGGACTCAGGCCTGCAGGCCTTTCCCTCACTTCTCGGGTTCTCCACTCTGGATCTCTTATAAGCAGTTCTACTAGAACAACAACACGCAGGACTCCTCCCAAATGAACGTAACTTACAGTTACATTTACTGGAAAAGAGTAATAGCCCATTCCCCAGAAAACTGTGAAGTCTACAGAGAACTAGCCCAGCTGCAAGATGCACGTGATGTAATATAATGAAAATGCATGCCAGCTATACGATAGAACAGGACTTACAGGGCTTCCCACTAAAATCTAGTTTCTTGATCAGTTCTAGCCTTTTTCCAGTAACAATCTGTACCACTTTCTTCGCATTTCTTCTTCCTTCTAATGGAATCAGTCCCAAAGAAGGGCCTTGCATTTGTTGGATTTGTACCATGCAACAGACACTTTGCCTTAGTGGCAGAGTCGGCTTGGGGGAGTTTAGGGGTAGAGAGCAGAGGTCAGATTGGGGCACCCGGGAATCACCTGAGTGAAGAGTTCACAGAAGTGCCAGGCAACTTGGAGCAATTGATCTTCTAGAAGCTGGACAGCAAGACAAGAAGGATGACTGGCCATTGACACATCTAGCAGCCTTCCCATCTAAGTTGGTAGCCTGGATTTATTCCCAATTGCGGGGAACCTCATTGGAGATGCTCTCCATTCAACTCGTTAGGGAGAACTGCCTGGGTCCCTCAGGCAGCCTTCTCAGTTGCTTCCTGGCTAGAGGCACGAGGGTGGTCAAAGACTGGATGGCTGTGTGTGTGACCTCTATCCTGTCTCCCAGAGGGTGATCCTCGTGATTAGGGTCAAGCCTCCCAGAGGTCATGAGCCACCTTTGAGAGACTCAGCTCTGATGCCTGGATATCCAGAACATTCAGAGATAAATCAGCGCTTCAGAAACAAAAATGAGTGAAACTCCACTGCCACGTCAGCCAGGGTACAGTGGAAACAGTCAGGAAACACGCCCAGTTTTTAAAACTTTAATGCCAGGCCTACTGCTGGCAAGGTCTTTCCAATAAAGCAATCATGGTTCTGTGCTTTTCTTCCTTTACCAACTGTATAATCAGACTACCTATTTATCCCAAAGGAGCAATGTCAGGTTAACCCCATAAACAAATTTCATTTTAACACTACTTAGGAAGACTGCAGGATCCGTACTGGCGCAACCCGAGACTGTTTAAATTACTCAAACTGTGAAACTGCACTCTTCCTTATGTGGTCCCCTGGATCTTAAACATCCTTATGAAATTACCCATGATTTATCAAGCACTTTACTTTTAAAATAATTCTCACTTACTTTTCACAACAAATTGGAGTAGAAGACCCCTTTATCACCAGTTAACAGATGGATACACCAAGGTTTACAAAGGATATGGAACAAGCCCAACCAATGAGGAATAATAGAGCAGAGATTCAAACCTGATTGGACCCCAAAGCCTGCAAGACCACAAGGCTCCCCACCCCCTGCCATTTTAATGGAGGGAGAGCCTACTTACCCCTTCTCCATGGACAAGAACCATAAATCGGAGGCACTCTACCACCCAGGAAAAGGGATCATAGATCCCACAAGCTCGAATAAAGGAAGGACACTCAGGCCAAACCGTCTTCATTAGGACTGTCACTCATCAGCAGCATCGTGCACAGATACAACATGAACTGTCTACAGAAATTCTTCCCCACAGTTACCAACCCTGTGTTATGGGCTTGGAGACTGCGGATTATCTCTTTTGGCAAAACCTGACTTAATGACGTGGTGTCTTAAAGACTGCCTGGGAGAAACGAGAGTACTACACAGAGCCCCCATCCCTTCCCCCCAGAGCTAAACCCCCTCAGATCCTATCTTAGCAGGTTTGCTTTAAGTCCCTCAAATTCTTTCACTTGAAGGCTTTTGGATGCAAGAGACCGATGCTCCCTTAGCCTGCTAAAATAAGAGAGGTTGGATAATGGGATGTACCCAGAGTAGGGAAGGGAGGTAGAGGGTCACAGATGCTGAGACACTTCTCTGCCTGTCTTGGAGCCTGCAGGTAAAGGAAGATTCTAGAATCCAGGCTGCTCTCCCAGCCCTGGGGTCCTCATTCAAGTTCTTGACCATTAACACAACTCAGTGGGGCCTGTGGGTGGCTCAGTTGGTTAACCAACTGACTTTGGCTCAGGTCATGATCCTGGGGTCTTGGGATCAAGCCCCACATCAGGCTCCCTGCTCGGGGGGAGCCTGCTTCTCCCTTTCACTCTGCTTACCACTGCCCCTGCTTGTGCTCTTTCTCTCTCTCTCTCTAATAAATAAAATCTTAAAAAAAAAAAAACAAAAACAAAAAAAAAAAAACATTGGGGATCCCTGGATGGCTCAGCAGTTTAGCACTGCCTTCGGCCCAGGGCATGATCCTAGAGTCCCAGGATCGAGTCCCATGTCGGGCTCCCTGCATGGAGCCTGCTTTTCCTCTGCCTGTGTCTCTGCCTCTCTCTCTCTCTCTGTGTCTCTCATGAATACATAAAATAAAAAAACTTAAAAAAAAAACACACACGAAAAAAACAACCCAAAACACAACCCAGCTAGTCTCCGCAGATCACCTTAGCTGTCCTTCTGTACCTGAAACTGGCAGAGGCTTTCTGTAGTATTGCTTCAAACTCCTGAGAGGTGAAAACTAACTGGCTCAATCGATCTGTTCCCAGCAGCCCCACACTGGCCTCTACGTTGACTGATCCCTGGGCCCATCTTTGGGCAGAGAACAGCCTTCCCAGATTGAGGAGAGCCATTGAAACAGGGTGGTTTCAGGGAGAAGAGGGGCAGTGGCATTGGCAGGTAACATGTCTGGGGTTAGATTCATGAGCAATCAAGAATCTTTTCTGACTCACCTAGTTTTCCCAAAAGAAGTTTGCTCTGTAGGATTTTTACTCGGGAGAGTTAGCAGGCTGTGATAGGACGGGGAGAAGGAGAAAGTGCTAGAAGAGAAGGGCTACTGTGTAAGCTCCGTAGGGCACCAGGTGGGAAGAAAAACCCCACATTTACTAAATTCCAGCTGTGGACCAGGCCCTGTGTTAGGTGTTGTGAGAGCTAATGATCAGAACACCTCCTGTATAGTGCAGATCCCAGCCTATCTCACCACTCAGCTTCTAGCAATATTTTAGACTTTTGACAGTGGACGTTGCAAGTCCTAATATTTCACAATTGGAAGGGACCCTGGCAAGTCATCGGTTTCCTCATATCAACAGATTACTCAAGAACACCCAACGTTCATAATCATCTACCATGTACCAGGCCCGGCGTGGAGCACTAAAGGTACAAAGCAAATTAAGAAAGTGATCATTCAAGTTGCTCCCTGAACAACTTGAACGATGGACACAGAGAGGTGCACAGACAATGTCAACACTGCAAGGCAAATGAAACATGTCCAGGGGGCTGCTGGAGCAGAGAGGAGGGCGTTCTTAGCCTGATGAGCAGAAGAGAGGGTATCAGGGAAGACTTCGTGGAGGAGGTGATTCCTCTTTGGAAGAGAGAATCAATCTCAAAAAGAAGAAAGAAAAGGGTATCCAGGCAGAAGCAGCAGCAAAAGCAAGGCAGGGAGACATCTCAAACAGTCTAACTTCAGGCATTTTAGAATAATGAGTTGGGACGGGCACCAGACCGGAGCCGATTCGCAAGGTGCGCAATAAGTTCTGCTTTAAAAAGTGAGGTTAGAGCAGCCTACGAGACACCCAGGGGAAGAGGTCCGAAAATAACTTCAGTTATGAATGTTACGTTCTTCATGCACCCAGCCAAGGTTTGAGAGAAGAATGTAGAAATAATGAGTGTATTACAGAGGGAAACTGAGACTCAGAGAAGTAAAGCGATTTGACGGCAATCACACCGTACGTATGAGCAAATTGAGGCCAGGAGCCCAGGGATCCTGCCACGGACGGGGGCTTCCACCAAGCCCAGCCTCCATGCTGTAGAGAAGGAAAGCTCCTGCTCAAACACCTTGCCACCTGCACTTCCAGGCCTCGCTCCACACCTTTCCGCAGAGTGGCTAGTTCATGATCATAAGGAGGCCGATGCTCGCCTGGGGATTGCTCTCATCACTAACGTGGCTTCAAGATTCCTTATAGCAGGTGGCCACCCACACACGAAAAATGCTCCAACCTGGTTAGAAACCCCCAATAGAATAAGCTGTTTCATTTTGAAGAATGTCACATTTTAATAATATTGTACTTCACGTATAAATATAATTACCAGAGGAGGAATGAATATGGGCAATCAGCACTATTTATCCTTCCTGGTGTCTGATTTAGTATCTGGAAAGCAGCCATTTTTATATAAACCCTGATTGGTCATTGGTGTGTACAATGGACACCCAGCTAATTGCCCTCTAAAAGCCATGAGGAAAATAGGCTTCCTATTCCCTGGCAGACGGAAAAGGTCAGACTGCTAGCTGACTTCCAATATCTGTTCTTCCTTTCTTCCATAAGGACAGAATGCCCGGTCTTTATTTGATTCACAGCCACTTGGAATAAAAACTAAAAATCCGGATTTCTTTAGAGCTAGTTATGGCCAAGTGGCTTAATTCTGGCCAGTGGAATGCCAGGAGAAAGGGTGTGCCTTCAAAGAGAAAGGCCATGCCCCACGCTTTCCCTTTTCCACGTGGGCTCAGGTAACCAGTTGAGGGAGCAGAGCCCCCCAAGAGAAGGAGACCGGGTCCCCCGTGTGCAGAGCTGCTGTCCCAAGAGAGGAGTAAACCCCGTCCAGCTACTGCTGGACATCCCTGGTACAAGTTGCTGAATCAGTATCCTATCCACTTTATTTTTATTATTATTCTTTTTAAAGATTTTATTTATTTTTTTATTCATGAGAGACACAGACAGAGAGAGAGGCAGAGACACAGGCAGAGGGAGAAGCAGGCTCCCTGCAGGGAGCCCGATGCGAGATTCGATCCCGGGACCCTGGGATCATGCCCTGAGCCGAAGGCAGATGCTAAACCACTGAGCTACCCAGGTGCCCCACAGATGCCCCGTTAAAAAGAATTCACCAGTCTGTGGCAGTATGCTTATTAAAAAGGAAAGTTTTGTCTGATTTTTTAAAATAGATGCATAACAACGTTCTTATAAATGTGCACAATCTTAAGCGTAACGTAGCTTGATGAAATTTTCCCTTCGTGTATACTAATGAAACTGCCATTCAGTTCACGATAGAAAGGAGGGCGGCCGACTTCAGGCAAACTAAACCCAGCCCACCACCTCTTTCTGCAAATAAAGTCTTAGTCTTAGTGGATCCCAGATGGGCCGGTTCGTTTACGTATTGTCTTTTGTCTCCGCTCACACTACGGTAGCAGAATGGAATAGTTACTGCAGAGATTGGCCTGCAAAGCCCAAAATATTTACTATCTGGCCGTTTATGGAAAAAGTTTGCCGACCCCTGTTATAGAACATTCTGGAGCACAGCAGAAGGCTCCGTCATGCTCTAAACAGGAATTTTACCCATCAAATCTTGGAATCAGTGAGCAAGAGTGATTATAGAAAGGGGAACATGTGAGGAAGATTGCCTTCCCCACGCAGGCTAGAAACCTCTGTTGGTTTTCTCATCCTCGTTGGAACAATCAAGCGTCTAACAGTTTTAGCTTGTCAACAAGTAGCCTGCCAGTGCATTGCAGAGCTCCTATTTTTAAAATTATCTCACAAGAGTGACTAAGAATTACATCTAAGTGAACAGGAGCGAGGAGGGAAACAGACTTCCTAGGCGGGTGCAGACTCTCATTCGGTGTGAGGTTCTGCAGTCAGATCCGACCATGGCTTGGGTCCTGCTTTCCTTTGTTTAGGTGTTCGAACTGCCGGGACGTGGAAGGGAAATGAGAAGGGGGGCTGAGATCTCATGAGTTGGCTTTGGCCCCGTTTCCTATCTTTCTCCCAATCATTTGACTTTACAAGCATCCGTCGCATACCTGTTGGGTGCTTTGTGCACCCTCTCCACTGCTACTTGAGGTTATATGGACGCTCTCTAAGGGGTCTGCCCTCTGGGTAATACCAAGGAAGAGCCAAATAAGTGAAGCCAACAGCTCCGTTGCACCTGTCCTTCTGTCCAGGCGAGAACGCACACATCCGCAGTAAATCCCTGTCGCTCAGCAGTAGCATGACCCAGATTAATGAGAAGCTCGGCCCATTCCAGAACGTTCTGAGAATGTCAAACACGTCAGGATGACAAGATGGCTCCCCCGAATAGATGGCAAAGAGCAGGTGCCCTCCTCTGCCAGAAAATCTTGGAACAGATACTTCAAATTCCGAAGCGCTTTATCCCGCGCTCTCCCCACGTATCCGAATCCAGACAACCCAGGGGCCACTGCAGTAGGGACGAGGACGTCCTGGACGCTCTTAGCCCAGAGCACAGGCCAAACCGAGCCCACACCCAACTCATAAAGAGATCCTGCTCCCAAACCTTGTGCTAGTGTTTGAGGATCCCCGAAAGTGTGCTTACGTCGGAACAGTGCTTTAGGGGGCGGCAGACTCAGCCTGTCTCCAAAGTCTGTTAATTCTAGTCCCAAGCGAAATTACCTGAGCTAAAATAAAATACTTCTTTTCCCACTGTTTCGGAAACTTTGGGAAACAGCCTTTCTTGGCCAGCCTGGGGAGCAAATGACTGGGTGGCGTCGCTCGAATGAGGAGGGATCAGAGGCCAGCAGGCTCTCCCCAGCCACGGCCCCAGTCCTGGGCGAGAAGGCAGGGAGCAAGGCGGGGGTCTCGGGGCGACTGGGCACGGGGCTGAGGGGGCCAAGGCAGGCGAAGCTGGGGTCTCACCCTCACCCCTAGTACACTCTGGCCTGCCTTCCAGCTGCCAGCATCTCAACCGTACTGATGGCTTTCCTTGGTGGCCCACAGCAGGGCTAGAAGCGCCAGACAGCCCCGCTCCGGAAGTACCCCCAACGGTGATGACCAACCTCTCTCAGCCTTTAGGCGGGAGAAGTCTGGGGCGCGGGTTCTGCGTTGGCACCCCGGGCTCCCCAGGGAGACTGAGCTCACCCGCTGTGAACCCTGCTGCGGAAGGTTCCTTCTCCTGACTTCCTTCCACCATCTCACTTCCGCACTCCCAACCTAGTGCTTCCTGGGCCGCTCCCCAAATAAATGACTCATGCTCAGATCTGCGACTCACGGTCTGCTGCTGAGGAGACCCAAACCAAGGTTGGGGGGGGGTCTGTGGAATTACAAGTCCCCGGGGCTGTGGGCAGATGGCCGACTCCTCTGTCGCCTGCTGTGTGAACCCACATGCCAGCCTACCTCAGCTGCCGGCCTCCCGCCCTTCGGAGCCCTGGCTCCACACTGCATGTGTGTCTCCCCTCCAGATTCACGTGTGGAAATCCTACCCCACAAGGGGATGGTGTTCAGATGGGCCTTTGGGAGGTGCTTCGGTCATGAGGGTAGAGACTTCCTGATGGGATTAGGTAGAGACACCCCAGAGAGCTCCCTCGTTGAGGACGCAGTGGTAAGATGGCTGCCTCTGAACCAGGAAGCGGGCCTCCCCAGACGCCAGACCTGCCAGTGCCGTGATCTGGGGCTCCTCAGACTCCAGAACTGGGAGAAATATGTTTGTTGTTGGAGCCACCCAGTCTGTGGTGTTTTAGTTACAACAGAAGGCCAGTTTCCTCCCATGGTTCTCACTCAGGTGTCAGGGGTTTGGTAGCCACCGCCCCTGTGGTGAATATTTGTATGCATCTCCCCTTCCCATGTCTCCTCCCTCTGGTGTAAAGCACCCTGACCCCCGTGTCCATCCACATCACAGCCATTTCCCCACCATTCCGAGCTCTGCCTCGCTTAGTTTTACCACCAAGGATCAGAGACAGCGTTTCCTGTCATTACGAGGGCATCAGGGAAAGAGCCAAGCTCTCCCGCCCCACGCTATCCATAGTGTCTCCCAACATTATCACAAGGCTGTGTGTGTACTGTCAGCCTTCACTGAACAGTAGAAAAATGATAACATAGACAGCTTAAACTGGGGTTCCACGTCACACTGTTCCCAGAGTTTAACAAAGCTGTAAGGAATAGTCACACCTTTACCCCACATACCCCTGAGGATGCGAGAGGCAGGCGGCATAGCCGTTATATGCATGTGTTCCGGTACCACTGGAATGCCCGAACCCAAATCAAGGTGCTGCCATTCCTGTGTGACCTTGGGCAAACTACTTACACTCTCCGTGCCTCAGTTTCCCCATCTGTAAATCAAGGGTAATAATAGTACCTTCCTCATAAGGTGGTTGCAGATGTAAATAAGTGTAGCATACTTAACGCAGAGCTTGGCATCGCGTGAATGTCAGGGGTTGGGCTGCGTGGGTGGCTCAGCGGTTGAGTGTCTGCCTGCGGCTCAGGGTGTGATCCTGGGGTCCCGGGTTCGGGTCCCACATCGGAATCCCTGCAGGGAGCCTGCTTCTCCCTCTGCCTGTGTCTCTGCCTCTCTCTGTGTGTCTCTCATGAATAAATAAGTAAAATCTTTAAAAAAAAAAAAAAAGAATGTCAGGGGTTGTTGCTACTACAAGCTAAGATTTCAACCTTACTTCTCTCTCTTCAGGACAGAACCCATTCTTAACATTTCCATTCTGTTTAGCAAAAAGTCTCTTTCCTACTGACAATAGTTATGCTCACCCTGGGTCCTTTCTCCACCATGGCAACCCTCGGGACATAATAATTCCCAGGAAAATTCAGAATGGAGAAGCCATAGTCCGGACTACCCCAAAAACTCTTTGAGGTCTCTGCCACTGAAGTAAAGAGACTCCCTCATTTTTCCTGCAGACTTCCAGCTTCTTCTGAGTAGCTGCTCCTTGGTAGACATGGATGCATGTGCATGTGTGCGTGTGTGTGCACACACACACGCACACACCCTTCCAAAGGATAAACGGTAATTCTTAATCCACTAAGGGACAGTTGAATCTGCCTTGCTTCTCCCATTGCCAATAAAAATAGCAACTTATATTATTTTTGTATGGAAGGCCACCTCTCTTTACTCATCTTCCTGCTTCTAGGCCATTATTAAGGACATCTTAGTACCTAGGAAACAGAATCCTTAATAGTACCACTTCAAACAGCAGAGCCATTTGCCCTTAATTTTCACTTTTAGCTATAAAAAGATTTGACTCAAGACTTGACTCGGATGCTTTTCCTTTTTCTTAAAAAATTTTTAAATTGAAGTAGCGTTGGCATATAATTGAATACTTTTCTTTATCTTGGACCAGAACAAATTCTTGGCTGGGCTCCCACCCCCTTCTAATTTCAGTAAAGAAAAGGAAGAAAATATAGATTTTTTTCCCCCTTTGTCCAAAGAGTGAGAGGTAGTGCTTCTAATTGTATTCTTTCAACTCTTGTTAATCGGGCACCCATAATCTCTAGGTGCTGGACACTGAATAAAAGTCAGAGAAATAGGGATCCCTGGGTGGCGCAGCGGTTTGGCGCCTGCCTTTGGCCCAGGGCGCGATCCTGGAGACCCGGGATCGAATCCCACATAGGGCTTCCGGTGCATGGAGCCTGCTTCTCTCTCTGCCTGTGTCTCTGCCTCTCTCTCTCTCTCTCTCTCTCTGTGTGTGTGTGACTATCATGAATAAATAAATAAAATCTTAAAAAAAAAAGTCAGAGAAATATAAATCTGGTCTCGAAACAGATTATGATCTAGTCGGAAGCACAAATGTCAGAGAGGAATAGAGGGGGAAAAAAAGAGTGGTGCCTTGATTACCACTTTGTATCCCCTGTTGAGTAATTGGTCCTTGGTAGTAAGGTTAAAAATAGGGTTTTAGGAGTTGAAGAAATTGGGTGCAAGCCTAGCGTGTGTTAACAATCCAGTCAGAGCCCAGAATTCCTCCTATGTGTGGTTTCCAAAGACGACCTGATATGTCACAAGATTTTCCTTTGCATATCACTTCTGTCTGCTTGTACCTCATAAGGTCTACAGTACACACGTGCCTCCTAGATAGTCTGAGCTGCCCTACAGTTCCTACCGAGACCCCGATCGACTGGCCAGTCCAGCATCTGAACAAGTTTAGGGCAGGAGTGTTTAGGAAGGCCTAGTGTTTTTAGGAAGGACTAGCCTTTTTAGGAAAGCATTTTTAAGTAGAAGATTGAATAGATGATGACTCTCACTTAGGACATCACCACTGTTCTGGGGCATTCATCTTTGGTTAGCAGGTGATGTCAGTATAAGAAAGAGACTAGCAGGTCGTCCAACAGGAAAGAATGCTGACAGAAGACATTTCTCACGCGTTCTCTCTCCAAGTGCAAGAAAGCATTCTAAGTGAATGGTGGTGAATACACACCCTGCTCGGGTTGGCAACTCTCACCATTAAACCTGTAAATTGAAAGGCATGTAAACCAAAATCCACGCGCCCCTCAACCTTGAGGGTATGAGTCACGAAAGCAATTCTCACGTTTCTCTGTGCAGAAAGGCTTTCCAAAAAAGGTCGTGGTTTTCCTGTTTCCTTGGTTCCCTGACACATAGCCCAGCCATGATCACATGTGGTGACAGGCAGGAACCTGTTGCCTTATTTGGGAATCCTGTCATCCTTTTGGGAGGGGGAGTGGAACAGCCTGCGAAGTCTAGATCAAAATGGCAGTAGCTCCCCAAAATAAAGAGAACCAGATAAAGGAAGTGAGTGTTTTCCCTAGAGTAAATATAGAAAACGGCTTGATCCAGAGAATAAATATTTCCAAACCCATTTCTTTGTAAAGGTCTCCTAGGAAGATACGTAGAATCTTCCATTTTCTGTACTGATTTCTCCCATTTCTTTCTAGCCAGATGCTGACTCTCTGCATTTTCCCAGCTGTTGTGGGGACAGCTACTCTATTGGGGGACACTATGTGAGTCACATTCACCCCCAAGTCTCGAAACAGATGCTTCTCAAGTGTCCAGTCATTCTGACCCCAACGTGTACCCTTTCCCATGGCACGCGGACAGGAAGAAGGGTGTCAGCCTAACACTAGGAGGTTAGAGAATGGGAAGCAAGAGGCCAAGGCCACAAAGGCTCTGGATTTTAGGGCTTCCTGTCTGCCCTCCCGGAGGGTGATGTAACTGGGAGGTGGCCCCAAGGCAGACACAAAGGCCTCCTCCATAGCCATGCGGGACTTCCAGCTCATTCTGGAGCACTGGGAACTACACAGAAAGCCTGTAGTCCTCTCTTCAGGTATTCCTGGAGCAAAGCTGCTGCCAGAGAGCACTCCTTCTTTATTCTGTATTTCTCCCAAGTATGAGATCACCCAGCTGAGAGAAGAAAGGACAGTGGGGAAAGAGGGGGGAGACAATGAAACAGTCATGGGTGTGTCAACTCAGCCTGGAATGTGTGCCCATTGTCAAACCCAAGTAACCCGAGAAAAACAAACACAAATCCAGAATTCCTTCTCCCACAGCGAGCGTGTCCTTGCATAGCAGAGGCAAGAGTGCCCTCTGCTGTTACCTATGACTTGTCATTTTTAATTTCAAAGGAAAAATTTCCAGCTCTATGTAAAACATATTTAAGAAATATCCTATGTAGGAAATTGGGAAACCTGCTTAGGGTGTCCGCTGTCCGAACCAGGCTGTGTTCTGTGTTGGGGGAGAGAGACTGGAACCCCTAAAACTGCAGAGGCAGCCGTGAAAATCCCATCCTGGCTTGGGAGGGGGCCCAGGGGCTTTGCAGATCCAGGACAGTTTGCCTGAGAAGAAAACCATTTCTTGGGAGCAGGGCCCTTCTTGGGTGGCAGCACACTCTTAATTCTGACCACAATCTCCATTTATTTTTCTGTCCTTTCCCAGCAAAGCAGTTTGGGCTTGTTTTTAGACTCATCCATTTATTTCTCTATGAAAGAAAAAAATACATCTAGTTCTCGCATAAGGAGATGAAACTCAATGGCTTTGCCCCCCGAATACTGCATGAAGATAAGAATCTAAAATACATACCAATACCCAACTCTGATGAAAGATCCATCACATAACCCAATGCACTTTCCTAGGGATATTAACTGAGATATAAAATAATTGTCTCAGACATTCACCTTAGGGTTAATCCACACGCAATCTCTAAGAGAAAATTAATCATGGTTATGATTAATATTTTGCATCTGGAAATGACTGCAAATCGAAGGCCATAAACACCGTTAATGGTGATGGTGATGCTTCAATATTTGCTCTCTTCCTGGTTTTTACTTTCAAGGCGGGGATGGGGCTGGTGCTTCTATATTTTAGAAGGCTTCAAGAAATTGTTTATCGCTGTACAAGTTTCTTTTACTTGTTAGAGAAAATATAATGATACGAGGTTCCCTCTAAAAGGAGGGAGAGAGGGAGGGGGTGCCTGGGTGGCTCAGTCTGACTTCAGCTCAGGTCATGATCTCAGGGTCCTAGGAGTGGGGAATCCCTGCTCAGTGGGGAGTCTGCTTCTCTCTCTTCCTCTGCTGCTCCCCACCACTCATTCTCTCTCTCTCTCAAATAAATAAATAAAACCTTTTTAAAAGTGAGGGGAAAAAAGGGGCAGGAGGGGGGTGGGAAGGGTGGAGATCAGTCCTTCACCACCATCTTCCATAGTTTCTTCCACAAATGTCACACCTCGCACTTGATAAGGTGCCTTGCTATATAGCCTCTTTGTTAGTTACATTTATCCCCCAGCAAAGGGACACAGTTGGAGTGGCGACATACCTAGAGATTTCTGAATGCTTCTGATTTCAAACATATGTATCACTTGAACCCTTTTGGACCCAAGAGATGGAATCCAACTTGGCAAAAGGAGAATTTATTGGCTCATGGTAATTAACATTAAGGCCAGAGGTCAGGCTACATCTCAGAGGGGACAGGAACCAAGAATCTAAATTACATCAAAGTTTTCTCTATCTTTCACCGATATTGAGTTCATTCTCTTTTTACTTGAGACGGACTTTTCCCACGAGGCAGAAAGCATTGTTACTGGCCACACAATGGAATACTCTGCAGATAAGTTAAAAGCACCAGTAAAGAACAGATGGACAGCATATGCTACTCTGAGAAGGACACAGCATCGGCTATTGTAATACTCTGGCCAAAAGTGCATAACATTTTCATATTTGTATACTTCAGAGTACAAGGCCTTCCCTTCACTGTGGATCCCAAAGCAGTTCCGGGAGGGCTTGAGGAGCAGCATCTTGTTCATATTCATGTATAAAGCACAACCTATGTATTTGTTTTGTTTTGTTTTGTTTTTTTGGTCTTCCCCCCGTTTCAGTAAAAGGCAACTCCAAGCTCCTAATTGTTCAGGACAAAAGCTTTTATTCCTCAAGATTCAATATCCTCTTCTTGATAAACCATAAGAAAAAGATGGAGTTGGATTTACTCATTTTTCATCAGCATTTGGCTCAGAGGCCCTCTGCTCAGATCTCAGGTTGGGGGAAAAGAAAAGATCTGAAGATGGATAGATGACACCTATCCCAACCCAAGTGTTGTGACTGTCAACATAGTATAGCTGGCACCCCATACCCCATTGTGATATTTTAATAAGTTGAGTATTAGATTAAGGAAATCTCTCATTCATTTCTGGGTCATTGCTATAGAGCCAGAAGCTCATTAGATGAGGCACAGAATCTCAAAAAGGAGGTAGCACAGTGATAGAGACCATTCTATCTTCCACTGGCCAGCACTTGGTCACATGGCCAAACCTAACTGCAGAGGAAGCTGGGAGATTGGTCTGTGTGCCCAGGAGGGCAAGGGAAATGGTTTGGTGGACAACTAGCCGGTCTCTGCCACCTTGGTGATAGATTACAAATAATGTCTTCTCTTTCACATATTAATTCACTAATCTGAATCTATTATTATTAAATATTTACACTTTTAAAATTATGATGATGTAGTTTCTTTTTAATTTATTAAATGGATGACCTACACAAAACTCTTGATTGCGTAGAAGACCCATTACGTACATGATGAATGCTAAACCTCATGTAACATTGTGCTCAAGTTGTATCAAATCATTTCTCAGAAGTGGTCCCTGATGATGGCAACTGAGAGACTCAAGAATGAAGGCTGGTGCCTCTGCAAGAAATTAAATTAAATATTGCTTAAGCAATTCTCAAGAGCTAGCTGCTAACTACTGCACTCCAGTTCCCATTTCTTCATACTTTTCCATAAAGCCCCAGATTTCAGCTTTTATTCTTTTACCCTTTCCCTCTATGATCTAATTTGTATATTTAATTTATATAGTGGTCAAAAGTGAACATAATAAGAAGAGACACTGAGGTTAGAAAACAAATGTTTAAAGAAAAAATAAGGAAAGAAAAGAATCAAAAGACTTCAGAAGTAACATGGATTGGAGCTGGGGGTGGGAATGATTGGACACAGCATGAGGGTCATATGCTTTTTGCCATTGGCCATTTTCTCTCTTTGATCTTCCACTCTGGTCTTTTTCAAGTTGCACTCACTCACTCAGTAGGTTCTTGGCTCTGCTGGGAAGTTTTAAATCAGAGATCCTGATTTAGTTGGTCCAGTGGCTGGGGTCTAAGGCTTTGGAAATGTTCGAAAGCTCCCAGCATGATTCTCAAGTACAGGAGAGCTGAGAACCACTGGTTTTCCTTTCTACATTGCTCTTAATTGACTAATTTTGGGTACTTGACCATAGTTCTGATGAAGTTGACTCATGAAATAGAAAGGCAGTCCATTTATTTATTTATTTATCTATCTATCTATCTATCTATCTATCTATCTATCTATCTATTTATTTAAAGTCAGTTCATTTCAAATGTGTGAAGAGGGGCACCCAGGTGGTTCAGTCCATTAAGCATCCGATTCTTGATTTCACCTCAGGTCATGATCTCAGGGTCGTGAGATAGAGTCCCATGTTGGCCTTTGCACTCAGCACTGAGTCTGCTTGAGATTCTCTCTCTCTCTCTCTTCCTGTGCCCCTTCCCCCAGCTCGTGCTTGTGTGCGCATGCTCTCTCTCTCTCTCTCTCAAGTAAATAAAGAAAATCTTAAAATGTATGAAGAAAAATACACCTACCCAGGCATAGTTAAAATTGTGATCTGTGCCACAAACAACCTCTGGGCAGCCAAAATAGTGATCGCAGAGTTCCTGCACTAAAGTTCATCTGATTTCTTTTCTTGGCACTGAAAGCCAAGATATTTCTGAATTATACTCTTTCCTCAGTTATGCCCTTGAACAACTTTGTAGAAAATTGGGATAAAGCTTATCACCAATTTAAAGACTTGAATACCTGATCAAGTAGGTAATTTGGAGACCCTTCTGGCCCTGTCAGTGTAAAGTTAGTTGATTCTTTACAAATATAAGAAGGATGGGCAGTCACCCCAAGTTGGAATGAGTATCCCACCACTGTTTGTGAAGAGTGTTTTGTAGCTGGAGCCCAGACATGGTGGGTTACACAAACTTTCCATCAAGTCCAGTGGAACAACATTCATGTAAACCAAGGTTTCTCCACGTTGGCACTATTGACATTTGGGGCTGGATCATTCTTTGTGGTGAAGCTATTCTGTGCACTGCAGGATGGTTAGCAGCATCCCTAGCCTCCACCACTAGATGCCAGTGGCACCCCCACCCCCTGGTTATGACAATCAGAAATGTCTCCAGAGGGCACCTGGGTGGCTCAGTCAGTTAAGCAGCCAACTCTTGATTTTGGCTTGGGTCATGATCCCAGGGTCCTGGGATGGAGCCCTGCATCGGGCTCCCTGCTCAGTAGGGAGTCTGTTTCTCCCTCTACTCCTCCCCACTGTTTGTGCGCCCTCTCTCTCTCATTCTCTTTCTCTCAAATAAACAAAATCTTTAAAAAAATGTCTCCAGGAATTGCCAAATACACTCATTGGGTCAAAATCGCTCCTGGTTGAGAACTGCTAGTATAAACTCACTCTTAGTTTGCCAACTAAAAAAACAAAAAACAAACAGTCCTGTTGTTTTGAAATACTGCATTTGAGTAATAATTTGAGAGGGGCTTCCTTCCAAAATTCTCCAACTGTCTTCTAGTCTTTTATGTCCCTATCAGATCCACGCACACCAGCAGTAAAAAATGAGCATTGCTCTGGGAGAGTGATTCTCAACCAAGGGCAGTATCGCTCCCTAAGGGATATTTGGCACCATTTGGAGAAATTTTTGTTTGTCAGTACTGGGGAAGAGTGAGGTGCAACTGGTGTCTAGTGGGTGAGGCCAGGAATGCTGCCAAACATCCTACAGTGCATAGAATAGCTTCCAGAATAATTATTGGAACCAGAATAGCAATAGTGCTGAGGCTGAGAAACTTTGATTAAAAGCAACCATATCCACAAGGTTCCAAGAAAAGGGCCATTTCAGGGGGCCTTTAATAATATAGATCAGTGGTTCTCAACTAGAGGGTGATTTTGCTCTCAAGGGACATTTGGCAATGACTGGTGGAGGCCAGGGATGCTGCCAAACATCATATAATGCACCAGACGTCTCCCAACAACAGAGAATAATCCAGCTCCAAATGCCAATAGTGCCAAAGTGGAGAAATCCTGCCCCTAGCATCACCTCTGTTACAGCTGTTAGGCCCAGTGGATTTTTTTTTACCCCCTTTTGGTTTTGTGTTTTTGCTCCCACACTTTGCATCTGCCCTTCTATTGCCAATCCAGTTTGGATGTCTAGACCCAATTCATCTTTGGCATAGCAATTGGGTGGCTAAGAAGGAGGGAGGCTTGGCACAGAACCCAGCCCCTAGGACTGATCAACACTGGGGAGCAGGCCAGTTAACATCAAAGGTTCAGCCAGGTTGGGGGAGGCAAGCCACAGTCACAATTCAAGTTGACAGTTGGTACAAATGGCCCTGCAGGAGACACTTTGTCCTGCCAGGTACAGGGACAGAATGGCTGGGAATCTGGGGCAGCAGAGACTTTCTGTAAAATTAAGCTGTTTCCGGGAAGTCAGGCAATAGGTAAGGCAATCTCAGCCAGCAAACTGAGGTTTGGGGCTAGATCCTGGGGAGGGGCATTTTGGAAGGGTGAGTCAGGACCCCAGGGAGAGGTGGGAACCTGGACAATTTGCAAGCCAGCTGAAGGAGGATTTGAGAAAAGGACTAACTTATGACTATGAAGCCGGGCAGATGGGAGCCTTGGACTCGATTTAGAAAATGAGTGATGGATCTTCATTAACAGAGTGGAAATGCCATGGGTGGGGAAGGTGGTGCCATGGCGAGCACTGCACCTTGGGTCTGAGAAATAGGAAGGCTGACTCCATAACAAAAAGCAACTCCTCTTCCCCCAACACCTCTCCTCCATGCACGTACACACGCACAGGCCCATGGACACCCGCACATGTGCATAGGCACGTAAGCACCTAGCATGGCCCTTACTGCTAACATCACCATAGGGATCACTGAGCCAGTTTCTGCCTGTGCAGATTGGTCTGGAGAACTGGGGGGTTATGTTGAAGCAAAAGCTGCTCGGTGAGCAGAGCAGAAGCATACTGTTGAGACCAAGACTATAATCAGTTACTTGTTTTTGTTTTGTCGATAATATTAACTTTATTTTAAAATTATGGATATTGGTAAGTTTTGTGACCTTTCTTGGTTTTGTCTGATTATAAAGTCAATCCATGCTTGCTGTAGAAAATTTGTAAAATACAGAAACGTCTAAAACATTTGTCCTATAATTCCATATCCCAATGATAATCACTCTCACAATGTTGCTGTGCTTTTCCTGATCCTCTTTTGCTTTGATGGCACCTTTTATCCTAATGGTCATTAACTGACCTTGTAACTTGTTTGACATGTAATAACAATCCAGTCAAATAGCAGCCTTCCAGAATTTTTCAGTGGCTAGGTCCTTGTGTCATTTGACTCTGTGAAAAAATGTGATTTTCTTTTTATTTAAATGGACTCTGGATTTTTTTTTTTAAGATTTTATTTATTTATTCATGAGAGACACAGAGAGAGGCAGAGAGAGAGGCAGAGACACAGGCAGAGGGAGAAGCAGGCTCCATGCAGGGAGCCCGACGTGGGACTCGATCCTGGGTCTCCGGGATCATGCCCTGGACTGAAGGCGGTGCTAAACCGCTGAACCACCCGGGCTGCCCTGGACTCTGGATTTATCCAGATTAGACTTCTCCAGGTGATAAACCACCTACCCACGAAGTGGTGAGTGGGGAAACCAGCCTTTCCCTGAGCATCACTACTTTCGTAGGTAATACTTTTTCTCCTTCTTCTTAATAGAAATGTTCTGCAATATATTAAGTTTGGTGATATGGATAAAACCACTGAAAATACATGTGAATCTGGAGCTGGAATCTCCGGAGAGATTTTGGTGATCATGGTTTTTCATAATACAAACCTGTCTTTGTACATGCAACTTTAGCACTTTCTTATTGGTATTCACGAACCATGACAGTGAACATCCTAAGGCTTATTATTCTGACAGTCCTGGGTGGAAATTTTCAAGGGTGAAAATTTCTGATGGCACAAACTCCCCAGCCGTCGGTTCTAAGTCTTCAGCTCTTCTCCCTGCATTTGATTCTCTCAGCCTCCAGAAAAGACAGAGCCTGTGCAACGAAAGTCAGGGAAGATCATCAACCCTGCTAAAGCCAAGATGGGTAGGGGGGTGGGGAAGAAGGAAGCACTGCAGGTGGGAACATGGAAAACAGATTTTTTTAAAAAAAGATTTTATGTATTTGAGAGAGAGAGAGAGAGAGAGAGAATGAGCAGGGGGAGGGACAGAGAGAGAGAAAGAAGAGACTCCCCATAAGCCGGGAGCCCAACACAGGGCTTGATTCCAGGACCCTGGGATCATGACCTGAGTCGAATTTAGATGCTTCACTAACTGAGCCACCCAGGTGCCCCCAAAACGAATATTTTAAAAGCCTCATCTGAGCAGCCAAGTAGTGGCATCTGATGCCAACAGAATACAATGCCACATAACTACCTCTTTGGTACAACTAATCATTTCTAGATTCTGAAATGCTTGATGCCACCAGATGTCATGAGAACAAACTAACATATTTAGAACCAACAGTAAAAGGTGGCTATTAAAGGAAAAAGATTAATCTCTTTGTTCACTGCCTGACCAGAAGCAAAGCAAAACACACACATACACACTCGACCTTGTCAGGAAAGAAGGCAACAGCATATCTTTTTTTTTTTAATAGCAAAATTAAAAAGACTTTATTGTGAAATACAAAATATTTGAAGATATTCCACATGTATAGTGTAGATTCACGGCAATACTGCGCAAATGACTGATTTTATTTTGTGGGTTGTACCTAAGGACTTGTCTTTGAAGTCTTCTGCTCATAGTATTGTATATGTTTTTGTCTGTTGATTCTTCTCTTTTGGCATCCTGCTTTTTCTTTTTTCCCTAAAATTTTTTTCCTTCATTAAGAGAGGTATCTGTTTCCAAACACTAGGCTGCGTATTTGTAACTGAGCTTTGTATTGTGTTGTGAAAGCCTTCTGCACTAGCAACAGCATATCTTTCTTCAAAATAAACATTGCCAGCAGGTGTAAAGCATGCATATGCTTCCTATCCACATTTGCCGATGAGACTGCCAAGTAAACACGCATATAAGCGTGTAACTGAGGATGGCAAACAGAAGTGTACATCTGTCAAGAGCACTCACTTCACTCCTGTCTTCTCTATCGGATGGCTGACTTCGGAGGGGGGCTCTTCTTCCAGTTACTGACAGTCAAGGTCTGTCTCTACAAGCATCTGAAAGCAGCTTGTTTTCCATACATTTCCATCCAGAGGATGGGATGGCCCCATTTTTTAAAAAAAGATTTTATTTTTAAGTAATCTCTGTACCCAACGTGGGGCTCAAACTCACAATTCCAAGATCAAGAGTCACACGCTCCATCGAGCCAGCCAGGCGCCCCTGGATGGCCCCATTTTAATGATTAAACTGAATGCATTCAATTATATCAGGCTTCTTATCATCCTAACAGGAACACTGTGATTGGCCGGCATTGACAGTCAGGAGAGTGGCTCTTATCACATGAATTTAAGTCCTAGAGACAGAAAGTAGCTTATGATTTGTCTTTTCATGGTTAATGTTTCTATTGAATATACTACTATGTCTTTGAAAGTCACCTCGAATTCTTTTTCAAATGAGGCATGATACCAAAACCAAACAAAAAAGATAAGATAGGGGGCACCTGGGTGGCGCAGTGTTGAGCGTCTCCCTTTGGCTCAGGCCATGATCCCGGGGTCCTGGGATCGAGTCCCACATCAGGTTCCCTGCAGGGAGCCTGCTTCCCTGCTTCTCCCCTTATATTTTTTGGATTTTAGCCCCTTAGTGGATATGTGATTTGCTAACATTTTCCCCAATTCGATAGGCTGCCTTTTCATTTTGTTGACGGTTTCCTTTGCAGAAATAAGTCCTACTTGTTTATTTTTGTTTTTGTTGCCTTTATTTTTTATTTTTTGTTGTTGTTGCCTTTAAGTTGTCTTCTTGAATCATGTTTTTACCATGAGATTGGTAGGATCCAGAAAGGTCTAAGGGTAGGCAAGGAGACTCTGAAGAAGCAGTGAGAAAATGCAGACCATGTTGGAGGAAAAAGCATACTCTGATATGGCTCTTTGCTAAGCTATAAGAGAGAAATAACAGAAACAGCAAAGGACCCTGGGGGTAAGGCTGAAGCATCTGAAGGAACTTGGGAAGATAGGGCACCAGGTGCTTTTGAAGAGCATGGACTGTGGGTTTCTATCTCCTACAGGGCTCTTTTACCCTGTCCCTCTTGATGGCTTCTGATAATGTCAGTGGAAAGGGCTGCTCAGAGTAGACACGTGGCACTACAGAGAAAATACCCCAAAAATTCAGAGAATTGGGCCACAGCAGATTTGCCCACTACTAATTCCCGAGGACCAATGACCATGGTAGGCTTGAGGAGGTTCACACAGTAACTTGAAGCCCCGTCTACCTCTAAAGAACTGGTAGAAAAAGGAAGAGACAGGAAAAAAGCATATCATATATAAGTAGATATCATCAAATGGACAAATAGTACACGAGTGGGGAAAGTTAACTAGCAATGTGGAAGTCCACAAAACACAGAAGCTAAGTCCTACATACTGAAGAACACTCATCAAAATAGAAGAGTATCGAAACAGAGACATCATCTGTAAAAGTGCTATGGACAAAGTTGACCTTTACAGGATTGCCAGATTCACACAAAATATGTACTTGTCTGTAAACCATGTTTGTAGAATTGCACTGTTCAGTAGCTGCGGCCATTTGAGTCTAGGCTTATTTTTTATTATTTTTTCAAGATTTTATTTTATTTATTTGAGAGAGAAAGCACAGCAGAGGAAGGGACAGAGGGAGAGGAAGAAGCCGACCTCCTGCCCAGCAGGGAGCCCGATGCAAGGGCTCAGTCCCAGGACCCTGGGAATCATGACCTGAGCCAAAGGCGGATGCTCAACCAACTGAGCCACCCAGGTGCCCTTGGATTTGTTTAAATTAATTAAATTTGAAGCATGCTTCCTCAGTCACACTAGCCACATTGCAGTGTTCAATAGCCACACGTGCCTAGTGGCTACCATATTAGCCTATTGACAGTGCAGACACAGAACACTTGTTGTCACTATAGAAAGTTCTGTTAGCAGTGTTTGAGAGTTGTGGTTCTTAAGTTTGAGGGCTGGGGGAGAGGGTCATAAATTCTTTGAGAAACTAACAAAAGTTATGGACCCTGTCCTAATAAAATGTGTAAACACACATACATTTGTGCTTTTGTATATAACTTCAGGTTTTTTATGGCTCCTTGAAGCCTGTTTATAGACCATTTAGGGATTTATGGACTCCAAGTTAAGAAAACCCAGAAGGCTTTTAAATATTTTGTTTTCTGGGTCATAATCTTACTCTTCACACTGAGTCTTGTCATATTCCCGGAAGTCTCTAACACTCAAGTGAATGTTGCATAGAAAATATTGCCCCTAATTTCCTTATTCCCCACACCAACAATGATCTTCTCTTCCAGTCCGTATTGGCTACGTGATCACTTCCTAGAGCTGGTCCTTGGAAGAACACTTGCTGTCACTTCTGAAATCACAAACTCAAATATCTGACACTCTGACTCCAGACTCCTTCCTTCCAGCTCTCTCCCTGTCACCCACTTAATCCAAACACTTTGCTTCTGCCTCCTCCAGACTCCAGCCCATCAGCCCCTAAACTTTCTCCCTGCCCATCACCCCCTTCCTTTAGTCACTCCCATCCGTATCCAGCTCTGAGAGCTTGGACCAGCATTTCAACCATTCCCCTGCCACCGTCTTCATTCCTCTTGCCTGTTAATCACCTCTCAATTCAGCCTGCCAAAACCCCATCCTCAGTGGGTCCAACCATCTGCCTTTTCCCCTGAAAAGTACCTATACTGCTGCTAACATTAGCAAAAAGGCAGAGAATTTCTGAGATTTGCATTACAGTACATTTATGGCAGCCAAAATCAATTGGGTCTTCAATGCCGCTGCAACTCCATTGTGTTTCCCTTGTCAGGTCTTTCTTCCATTTTCCACATCAGCCACTTATGACATTCTCTAATGTGCATATTTGCACAACGACATATGTATAGAACAATAAGAAATTGGAAATAAGCCATGCGTGTTGTAAAGGGACTAATTAAATAAACTGTGGTACAGCTACAAAACAGAACACTATGTACCTATTAATAAAATGGGGAAAATCTTCAAGATACAGTTTTTTTTTAAGTTTTACTTATTTATTCATGAGTGACACAGAGAGAGAGAGGCAGAGACACAGGCAGAGGGAGAAGCAGGCTCCCTGCAAGAAGCCCGATGGGGGACTCAATCCCAGGGCCCTGGGATCACAATCTGAGCCAAAGGCAGATACTCAACCACTGAGCCACCCAGGCACCCAAGGTACAGTTTTAAGTAAAATAAAATGAAGACTCAGAGTAGAATTTGTCATTTCCTTTATGCAGTAACAAATAAACTATGACATCTCAGCAGCTTAACATAATACATATTTATTTTGTGCTCATGGCACAACTCAATGGGAACAGGGTGACTCAGAGATCTAGATGCTACCATCTTAAACATGTGTCCTTTGAAGCTATAAGCAAGAGGATCCCTGGGTGGCTCAGTGGTTTAGCGCCACCTTCAACCCGGGGCCTGATCCTGGAGTCCCGGGATCAAGTCTTGCGTCAGGCTCCCGGCATGGAGCCTGCTTCTCCCTCTGCCTGTGTCTCTGCCTCTCTCTCTCTGTCTATTATGAAATAATAATAATAATAATAATAATAATAATAATAATAATGCCATAAGCAAAAAGAGAATGCATAAACAAGGCTCAGGAAGTTGTATAGGCCAGCCCAGAGGTGACATAATCACGTCTGCCCATCTTCTATTGGCCAGAACCTAGTCACATGGCATTAACCTACCAGCAAAGGAGGGAGGGATATAGTCTTCCTGAGTTCCTCAGGGAAGGAAAAAAAGGAGAATTTGGTGACCACATGACATTGCCTCTGCCAGTTAAGTAAGAAAGGAGACGGTACAGCAAGGTTATAAACATGATTACCTCAGTGGGGTGGGAGAGAAGAGGTAGGTGGGGCCAGGAACAGAAGTAACACTTTTCAATGTGCATGTAAATTACTGACCTGAGGGTCTGTGTTAAATATTCAGGGAAAAAAAATGTTTTCAATTAAACCAGCAAATGAGTAGAACATTTGCTACTCATTTGGTTCCCTCTTCTACCGTCCATGATGGCTCTCTGCAGATGGCTCTACCCTACCTCATAGGATTGCTGGCTGAGTTCAATGAATTGGTGCATGTACTGAGCACTTAGTACTAAGTGCTAAACTAGTGCCTGGCACATAGTCCCTGGTCTTGTTAACCATGCTGCTTCTAGCTATAAGGGCAAAATAGCTGTGCAGGAAATGTTAGCTACCATGACTGCTTAAGATACTTCCATCAAGATACTCCAAGGACGTTTCGAAAGGAAGGATCTTCTCAGACTTCTGCTTTTTCCTTCATCACTCAACAATTGGGGACGATCTGAAGGTCCAAGGGGTTTCAAAAATTGAAGAGACATCAGAAATGTGTTGTCCATCCAGCCCCTCCATCCATGGAGCTAAATCTAAAGGAACCAGGTAGCCCACCCCTTTCCTGCACCCCCCCCCCCAACTCCTCCACCTTCCCAAACCTCTGCCAAGGAAGAAGAGGATGGGAATGCATGGTCTGTATAAAGTCCAAATATCTAACCCAGCCCCCTCTGACTTTAATTTAACACTTGACCTCTTCAGGGGGAGCTGAAACACCATGTGGGAGTCATTCATAGGTTCCACAGTCATTGGGGTCCCTGAATAGCTCTACCTGCTGAAGCTGAGAGCTGGGCTCATTCTCATGGCCCCCTTCACCTAGGACCCACCTCAAGGGCATGTGACCAGAGTAGTCCCATATGACTCATGCTCAGGGGAGCCCTCACACTTGGCTTCATGCTCAGTGATTGCCATCGCCAGCAGAGGGCCCCCCAATTTTGTTTTACACTGAACCCCACAAATGATGTAGCCAGTCTGGCCTTCATCCTTTGTAGAAGCTGATTCTAACCTAAGCCCCCTTCCAAGACTTACTATCTATTAAAGACTCTGTATGAGCATTAAAACTGATTTTTTTTGAAAACTGATTTTTAAAATAAATAACAAATAAATAACAACAGCAACAACAATGAGATGACTTAATTTTTAAGGGAAAAAGCTCAATTTTCTAAATAAAGATGCCTACAATCGGCCAGCAGATGTCACTCTTGGTACATGGCAAAAGACAGGATTTTCTAACCGGCCGGTTCGTAATCAAAGATTTTTTGAGCCTCTAGGAAGGCAAGGCCTCAAAGGAGTTTGATCTAAGAACTTTTATTGTAACATCTTGCTTTTTTCTGATGAGGGTACCACCACAAAGACCGGAAATTCACCATCCACCAAATCTGAATGGAAGAATTGCAAATAAAATTGCTAATGAAGTATTAACTCAGTTAAATAAAAAATAAATAATGTGACAAAAAGCAACTTCTTCAGAGAGGTTGATGTAGCATTTTCACACTATCTAGTCTCCTCAAACTGGTGGCTAACCCGGGGTATATATGATCTTGAGATTTACAATAAGAAATACCTATTTGGTCTGCATCCCCCATTTCTAGCACGGAGCTTCTAAGACCCTACCCTTGGCATTTCCTAGGTGACAAGAGTGATAAAGGTGTCTTTTGTTATGTTAACGAGTGGCTTTTGGAAAGCAATGAGAAGTGGAGGCTGGTTGCCAAGAGCACCCACCTTGGGATTAGGGGATTGGAATTTTTGGTCCTAAACTCTCCTTCCCCCAACTCTGGAGGGGGACTGGAGGTTGAATCTATCGCCAAAGAATGATGATTTAATCAATAGTGTCCAGGTAACGAAGCCTCCATAAAAATCCAAAAGGTATTGTTTTTGTATCCTGCCACGCTGCCAAATTGCTGTATGAGTTCTAGCAATCTTGGGGTGGAGGCTTTTGGGTTTTCTATGTAGAGTATCATGTCATCGGCGAAGAGGGAGAGTTTGACTTCTTCTTTGCCAATTTGAATGCCTTTAATGTCTTTTTGTTGTCTGATTGCTGAGGCTAGGACTTCCAGTACTATGTTGAACAGCAGTGGTGAGAGTGGACATCCCTGTCTTGTTCCTGATCTTAGGGGAAAGGCTCCCAGTGCTTCCCCACTGAGAATTATATTTGCTGTGGGCTTTTCATAGATGGCTTTTAAGATGTCGAGGAATGTTCCCTCTATCCCTACACGCTGAAGAGTTTTGATCAGGAATGGATGCTGTATTTTGTCAAATGCTTTCTCTGCATCTAATGAGAGGATCATATGGTTCTTGGTTTTTCTCTTGCTGATATGATGAATCACATTGATTGTTTTACGAGTGTTGAACCAGCCTTGTGTCCCTGGGATAAATCCTGCTTGGTCATGGTGAATAATTTTCTTAATGTATTGTTGGATCCTATTGGCTAGTATCTTGTTGAGAATTTTTGCATCCATGTTCATCAGGGATATTGGTCTGTAATTCTCCTTTTTGGTGGGGTCTTTGTCTGGTTTTGGAATTAAGGTGATGCTGGCCTCATAGAACGAATTTGGAAGTACTCCATCTCTTTCTATCTTTCCAAACAGCTTTAGTAAAATAGGTATGGTTTCTTCTTTAAACGTTTGATAGAATTCCCCTGGGAAGCCATCTGGCCCTGGACTTTTGTGTCTCAGAAGTCAGTCGCATTTCTATACACTAACAATGAGACTGAAGAAAGAGAAATTAAGGAGTCAATCCCATTTACAATTGCACCCAAAAGCATAAGATACCTAGGAATAAACCTAACCAAAGATGTAAAGGATCTATACCCTCAAAACTATAGAACACTTCTGAAAGAAATTGAGGAAGACACAAAGAGATGGAAAAATATTCCATGCTCATGGATTGGCAGAATTAATATTGTGAAAATGTCAATGTTACCCAGGGCAATTTACACATTTAATGTAATCCCTATCAAAATACCATGGACTTTCTTCAGAGAGTTAGAACAAATTATTTTAAGATTTGTGTGGAATCAGAAAAGACCCCGAATAGCCAGGGGAATTTTAAAAAAGAAAACCATAGCTGGGGGCATCACAATGCCAGAAATCAGGTTGTACTACAAAGCTGTGGTCATCAAGACTGTGTGGTACTGGCACAAAAACAGACACGTAGATCAATGGAACAGAATAGAGAACCCAGAAGTGGACCCTGAACTTTATGGTCAACTAATATTCGATAAAGGAGGAAAGACTATCCATTGGAAGAAAGACAGTCTCTTCAATAAATGGTGCTGGGAAAATTGGACATCCACATGCAGAAGAATGAAACTAGACCACTCTCTTGCACCAGACACAAAGATAAACTCAAAATGGATGAAAGATCTAAATGTGAGACAAGATTCCATCAAAATCCTAGAGGAGAACACAGGCAACACCCTTTTGAACTCGGCCATAGTAACTTCTTGCAAGATACATCCACGAAGGCAAAAGAAACAAAAGCAAAAATGAACTATTGGGACTTCATCAAGATAAGAAGCTTCTGCACAGCAAAGGATACAGTCAACAAAACTCAAAGACAACCTACAGAATGGGAGAAGATATTTGCAAATGACGTATCAGATAAAGGGCTAGTTTCCAAGATCTATAAAGAACTTATTAAACTCAACAGCAAAGAAACAAACAATCCAATCATGAAATGGGCAAAAGACATGAAGAGAAATCTCACAGAGGAAGACATAGACATGGCCAACATGCACATGAGAAAATTCTCTGCATCACTTGCCATCAGGGAAATACGAATCAAAACCACAATGAGATACCACCTCACACCAGTGAGAATGGGGAAAATTAACAAGACAGGAAACCACAAATGTTGGAGAGGATGTGGAGAAAGGGGAACCCTCCTGCACTGTTGGTGGGAATGGGAACTGGTGCAGCCACTCTGGAAAACTGTGTGGAGGTTCCTTAAAGAGTTAAAAATAGACCTGCCCTACGACCCAGCAATTGCACTGCTGGGGATTTACCCCAAAGATACAGATGCAATGAAACACCGGGACACCTGCACCCCGATGTTTCTAGCAGCAATGTCCACAATAGCCAAACTGTGGAAGGAGTCTTGGTGTCCATCGAAAGATGAATGGATAAAGAAGCTGTGGTCTATGGATACAATGGAATATTCCTCAGCCATTAGAAATGACAAATACCCACCATTTGCTTCGACGTGGATGGAACTGGAGGGTATTACGCTGAGTGAAGTAAGTCAATCGGAGAAGGACAAACATTATATGGTCTCATTCATTTGGGGAATATAAATAATAGTGAAAGGGAATAGAAGGGAAGGGAGAAGAAATGGGTAGGAAATATCAGAAAGGGAGACAGAACATAAAGACTCCTAACTCTGGGAAACGAACTAGGGGTGGTGGAAGGGGAGGAGGGGGGGTGGGGGTGAATGGGTGACGGGCACTGAGGGGGGCACTTGACGGGATGAGCACTGGGTGTTATTCTGTATGTTGGCAAATTGAACACCAATAAAAAATAAATTTATTATAAAAAAAAATCCGAAAGGTCCAGGCTGGTGAACGTGAGGAGGTGTGTGGAGATACAGGGTGGGGGGTGGGGGAGACAAGCACACCTGGAGGGTGGGTGGGTGGGGCTCCCTGCCCTTCCCCCTGCACCCTGCCCCCTGCCTCCCTTCCAGCAGCTGTCCCTGAGTTAGTGCCTTTCATAATCAACCGGTGATCTAAAAAGTAAAATGTTTCTCTGCGTCTTATGAGCCAATCTAGAAAGTTAATGAACCCAAGGAGGGGGTCTTTGTTCTGTTGTTGTTGTTGTTGTTTAAGATTTTATTTATTTATGGGCAGCCCAGGTGGCTCAGCAGTTTAGCACTGCCTTTAGCCCAGAGCCTGATCCTGGAGACCTGGGATCGAGTCCCACGTCAGGCTCCCTGCACGGAGCCTCCTTCTCCCTCTGCCTGTGTCTCTGCCTCTCTCTCTCTCTCTCTCTCTCTCTCTCTCATGAATAAGTAAATAAAATAAAAACTTATTCATGAAAGACACACACACACACAGAGAAGCAGAGATACAGGCAGAGGGAGAAGCAGGTTCCCTTCAAGGAACCTGATGCAGGACTTGATCCCAGGACCCCAGGATCATGGCTTGAGTCAAAGGCAGACGCTCAATCACTGAGCCACCCAGGTGCCCCTAGGGCTTTTTGGAATTTCTGATCTATAGCCGGTTGGTCAGAAGCTCAGGTAACAACCTGGACTTTCAGCTGGCTTCCCTCCGAAGTGTGTGTGGGGGTGGGAAGGGGGCAGTCTTGTAGGATCTGTGGAATATGACACTGTCTCCAGGTAGATAAGTGTGAGAATTGAGTTGAACTGTAGGATACCTAGGTGGTGTCTGAAGAATTGCTTGTTGGATGTGTGGGGACCCCCTCTCCCCACAGTGAAACTGGGTCTCAGGATAACAAAAGAGCATAGTAAAGACATTTTCCTAATGTGTTCCCCATTGTCCTGAAGGGTTGGGTTTGTTGCCCAGAAAAGTGTCAAAGGCTGAATGAAGTCCAGCAAAGAATCGATGCCTTTCATTATTCCAGGGCTTGCAGCAAAAATGGCAGAATGAATCTTGGATGCGTTTCCTAATTTGCTGGAAGGTTCCAGCTAAAACATATATTCCCTGTTCGAAGTAAGTCATCCCCATGTAAATAAAGAGTGATGGAGTGAGATGATTCAGTTGCGAGAAAAACTGTCGGTCGCTAAGACCACGCTCCATTCTTAGGTTATGGGATCAGTCTGCCCGATATTAAAATGCCACTCACACTAAGGTAACAATTCATCATAGAAAGACATTCAAATGGCTCTCACAGTGTCTCAAATGAGTTATTTTATGTGGTGAAAGATTAGAAAGCATGTTTTTAACTTTCACTGGAATTCATTAGTGCGTGCAACACTGCAAGATCTGCAAAATCGTGGTACATAAAGCAAATCCACCTGCAAACAGTAGTACACAAACAAAATGAAAATAATGAGTAGGCTTCAATAAGGAGAATGGTCCTGACAAGTCCAACATGATCCAACAATCCTATGCCAGCAACCTGGAAAGCTGGCCCTCCAGGGGCCTGGACCAGTTATCCAAGACGTGTATGCGATGAATACGTAATTTACCGTATGTTGTTTTGGCAAAGTGAAGCAAGCTAATTATGAAGCGGGTGAGCAGGGTTCTTGTCTCACAGAGTCGAAGAATGAATCTCAGGGACAAAGGAGAGTGGGCAAAGCGACGGAAGTTTATCAAGCAAGGATACAGAGAAAGCTCCCAGGAGTGAGAGGGGTGCCAACGTAGGCCTCCACTGACAGTCTGTTATTTAGAACAGACCAGGGAGCTTGTGGTATTATCATTCTTGTGACATCTTGGTTTGAGTAAGGACTGCTGGTAACATCTTTAATGGCTTACTTCATCTTCGGGGGCTGGTTGTTCTTTGTTGGTCACAGTGCCACAGCCATAAAAAGACTCCACCTCTGACACCCAGGACAGGGCGGCCTGGTTTGTTCCCTTATCTCTGGTTTCATGTGCCTTGGCATTTCTGGGGCTTCTGTGAGCTTGATCACGGAGCCCCCTGCCTATCTCTCCCTCCCTAGCCCCCCCGTCCCTTCCTCAGTGAGACCCTTTGGATGTATATCGGTGGGTCATATACTTGGGGGGTGATTGCCAATATGCAACCATGTTGGCGGTGGGTAGAGATAAAGGTAATTTCTAAAGGAATGTTTCTATGTTAAAGTAGACTTATAGGACCCTGGGGGTCGGGCTAGGATTGTCCTCTGCCCTTAGCAAAGTATTAACGTTAATATATAGGCAGCTGAGTCCCTAGAGGAATGTCACTCTGCCTGTTTCAAGGACTTGTCAGTGGGCTGTAGGTAGTAAGGACATGTAATTTTTCTTTTGCCTTTGTTCCCACATCAATTGTGCTTACAAGGGAATCCTCAATACACAGCTATGTTGCATCAATCAAAGATAGAGAGCTAATGAGAGTGGGAAGAGCCTTAGTAAAGTGGACTGCAGGCATCGATGTGTACAATCACAGAGTAGACTGGTGGAGCCGAGCATCTCCAAAGGACGCCCGTTGATGACCCTCACCTCTACTCTGCATCAGCAGCCCCATTCCGTAGCCCCACTCCAGATCTTGTCTAACCCATCATTGCTCCTCCTCAAATCTCAGTACATATCCGGCCAGCCTCCTATCCCTACCTCATCTCCAACATCCCTTCTCTTCTTGCTTCTGGCCGTCCTGTTTTCTCCTAGTCTTGCAGTCTACTCCTAGCCTGATTTCTCTGACACATGTAGGGCACGTAGCTGGTACTGAACGTCCTCTCATCAGCACACCCAACCTCCTTGCACCACTGTCCTACTACCATATGCAGTGGGCAAAACTCCAGATCAGCATACTCAATCTGCCTTTGCATTTTATCCCTCCTGAAGGCGATCCCACCATCCACAGTGGGACAGGTTGGTGCAATACAAAATTCTAGACTCTCGCCATGGCTTATCCCTCAGGGCTGATGAAAACCTACCTTGTGACTACAAGATATTTAATATGCTTCTCAACTCCCACACCCTGGCACTTTTAGCAGATGGCTCACTTTCTCTACATCTCCAGGAACAGGTTAGCAAATTCCAAACTCACCAGGTCAAACTTTATTTATCATGTTTTTTATAAATAAAGTTTTATTGGGACACAGCCACACCCATTTGTTTACATATGGTCTACGACTGGTCTTGCACTATAATGATAAGGTTGAGTAGTTGTGACAGGGATTCTGTGGCCTGTAAAGCCTAAAATATTTACTATCTGGTCCTTTATTGGAAAACTTTACTGACTTGTTCCAGAACAATAAGGATGTCAGATATTTCTTCTTGTCGGCTCCCTTCCAACCTATGATCCTGTTTTTATTTCTTCCCATCAATCCCCAAGCATGAGACATCTCTTCTCATGGCCAACCGCTAAATCTCTGATTCTGACTCTAACCCATTCACTTTTCTCTGTCTTCATCCTTTCTGTTGCACTGGCCTATAGATCTCTTCAAGTATCCCAATCTAACAAGCCTTTCCTGATCCTTCACTGGGCACACCCACCTGCTCTTCGGTCACTTAGAAGGGGCTTGTACACCTGCTATCACTACCTTCTCATCTCCCCTTTACCCCACAAACGGTCTGGAGTCTGTCCTAATCACTCCTCCAAATCTGGTCTGGGAATGGCCACAAATCACCAATCACTATCACCAATCACTACCATGCTGTGAGAGCCAGTGAACACTTTTTGTTTTTTTAAATTTTTATTTATTTATGATAATCACAGAGAGAGAGAGAGAGAGAGAGAGAGGCAGAGACATAGGCAGAGGGAGAAGCAGGCTCCATGCACTGGGAGCCCGATGTGGGATTCGATCCCGGGTCTCCAGGATCGCACCCTGGGCCAAAGGCAGGCGCCAAACCACTGCACCACCCAGTGAACACTTTTTAGTCTGTAGCTTACCGGACCTCTCTGCTATATTTGACAACTATTGGCCATTTGCTCCTTCTTGACATTCTAGACTCACTTCGTCCCCATGCTATTATTCTCACCTACTTTTCCTTCTATCTAATTCTATGTATGTTTTCCTTATGGCCTCCTGAATCCACTCTTAATCTCAGAGTTCATCAGTGTCATCCATGGCCCACTGCTCTGCTCACTACATACATTTATGGCATATTTTTATCTACTCTTATGACTTTCATGGTAGCCTACAGCTGACGACTCTCAACTATGCATCTCCAGCCTTAATTACTCTTTCAGATGAACATATCCCACCGTGCGCTTGGAAAGTTCCATGTGAATTTTCTTTGGCCAGCTCAAGCTTAATATGTCCAAAGCCAGGCTCCTCAACTTCCTACTAGAACCACTCTTTCTGGTCTCCATCATTACATTATCTCCCAATCCCTAAGTTGGACATCTGAGAGTCATCCCTTTCTTCTCATTGTCAGGTGACACAATCCATAGACTTCTCTTCCTAACTATAAAAAGTGTATTCGGGATCCCTGGGTGGCGCAGCGGTTTGGCGCCTGCCTTTGGCCCAGGGCGCGATCCTGGAGACCCGGGATCGAATCCCACGTCGGGCTCCCGGTGCATGGAGCCTGCTTCTCTCTCTGCCTGTGTCTCTGTCTCTCTCTCTCTCTCTCTGTGACTATCATAAATAAATAAAAATAAAAAAAAATTAAAAAGTGTATTCATATTGACCACTTACTATGTATTATGTGCACTAGTGGTTTTCATGGGTTGGCCCAGCTAATCCCCAGGACACCCATACACCATAGGCATTATCCCCATTTAACAGGTGAGGTTCAAAGTAATAGAGTAATTTTCTCAAAGTCACAGGGCAAATATATGATAAAAGCTAAGCCAGTATTAGATCCCAAGACTGCTATGATCTCAAACCCTGTCCTCTTCCCCTCCACCACTGGGTGTTCTCTCTCTCTCTCTCTCTCTCTCTCTCTCTCTCTCAAGATTTTATTTATTTATTCATAGAGACAGAGAGAGAGAGAGAGAGAGAGAGGCAGAGACACAGGCAGAGGGAGAAGCAGGCTCCACACAGGGAGCCCGATGTGGGACTCGATCCCAGGTCCCCAGGATCACATCCCGGGCTGCAGGTGGTGCCAAACCGCTGTGCCACCAGGGCTGCCCTGGGTGTTCTCTTAATAGGAGTTTTGTGGTAGACACTGGGTTATCTACCCAACACCCAACCATTCCATTTTGCATTCTGTATCAGCCATGCAGTTTGGGGGGTTGACTCCTCTCACAATTCCAAGCACGGCTATAATTGTTTGTATTGAGGTGAAATTCATATAACATGTACTTAACTATTTTATTTTTTTTAGAGATTTTATTTATTTGAGAGAGAGAGAGAAGAGAGAGAGACAGAGAGAGAGAGAGAGAGAGAGAGAGAGAGAATGAGCAGGGGGGAGGCGCAGAGGGAGAGAGAGAAGCCAAACCAGGACTCCATCCCAGGACCCTGGGATCATGACCTGAGCCAAAGGCAGATGCTTAAGCAACTGAGCCACCCAGGTGCCCCGCAATTAACTATTTTAAGGTGTACAATTCAGCATTTAGTACCTTTGCAATGTTGTGCGATCATCACCTCTTTTTAGTTCCAAAACATTTTCATCACCCCCAAAGGAGACCCCATATGCATAAAGCAGTTGTTCCTCATTCCTCCCAGCCTGAATAGTTTTAACTTCATCAGGATCACCTTCCTTGGGATTTAACCTAAGCCAAGTTGAGCACAGATGTCCCATGGCCAAAGAAATTGGTTCTGGGATGGACATGGTGGCAGACCGGAACCAGGGCCCTGTGCCAAAATGAAGAGAATGTATAAATAAGTTACATTACTGTCAGGCAGCAAAAATGTCTTCTTTTCATAGAAATAGGCATTCTGTCCTGACTTCTAGCCTAACATGATATGAGAAGAAGAAAATGTACATTTCTGAGCTCCTCTGCCCTGGTGGTCTCTTGCTGGGACCCCCAACTTCAGGCACATCTCTGTGAGGAAGGCACTGAGAAGCTGCTTCTGCTCACCTCTTTGGCCCTAAGAATAAGCCTCATCCCGTCTGTTTGCTGAATCTATAGAAAACCAAGCAAAAGTTAAGGAGTCTGAGCGATGGTTCTCTCTAATCTTATGACGTGCTAGCCCTGCCATTTGGCCAACATGAGCAAACCAAATTCTGTGCAATGAGGTCTGGAGGAAGATCTGCTGGGGCCTTCCAGAAAAGTAAGTTCCTTCGAGAAAGTATTTTAATCTGTCTACACTGCAATGAACTGCCCCACAAACAACGAGATTGCTTTGGTGGTCGAACTTCATTAGCTGTTCTCCTGCCTGTTGGAATCATCTTCACACCGACAGATCCTGGACACATTCCAGACAAGTGAGTCTGTAAATAATCAACTTACAACAGAGCCCGAATGTGGTCTTAGGTGTACGAAAACTTTGATACGAACCAAGTCAAGTCAAGGATCTGCTAAAATAATTCCTTTTATATTTGCCTCACATGTTTTTCTGTGTTTTCTAATTTTTCTCTGGTGGATCTGCATTCTTCTCAACAGAAAAGAAGATACGGTGTGAGAACGTGGTTCATGTCCACCCATCAGTCCTTCCACTTTGTGGGCTTTTGCTCCTTGGGGGTAAAATGAGAGGTCTGGATTCTGCAATGGCTAAATCCACCCCAACGCTGGCCACCCAGAATTTGAGGACTCTAGTGAAATCACAGTCAAGATTGAGGCGGGGACCGCTAACAATAATGTAATAATTGGGCCGTAGGACCACATATGTTGACACGTAATGGCCTCAAAATAAATTTCAAAGGGGAAGGTGCTGAATATGACACAGCTCTTGTATACACAGAGTATTTTGAAGGAAGCACAAGAAACCAGCTATAGTAATTCCTTTGAGTTGGGGGACAGGGGCTGGCCGGGTGTGTGTGGGGGGCACCTGCATACTCTTGTAGTGCTGAACTTTTTGCCGGCTATACTATATTGCCTTCCCAAACCAAGAAACAAGAAGTAAGAATATGCCATATCCACGTCCTGCCATTTAACTTCACGAACACTGAAAGTGCTTGATATATAATGTTTCTATGCATCGTCTCCGTTGAACTTGGTCTCAGCTCGCAAGTTAGGTATTATTATTATTTTTTAAAAGATTTTATTTATTTATTCATGAGAGACGGAGAGAGAGAGAGAGAGAAAGAGGCAGAGACACAGGCAGAGGGAGAAGCAGGGTCCATGCAGGGAGCCCGATGCAGGAGTCGATCCCGGGTCTCCAGCATCAGGCCCTGGGCCGAAGGCGGCGCTAAACCGCTGAGCCACCCGGGCTGCCCGTCAAGTTAGGTATTATCATCTCTGTTTTTACAGGGGATTCCGAGAAGTTAAACAATTTGCTGGAGTCATTCCGCTTATGAGCAGCAGAGCTGAGATTGGGGCCGGGATCTACCTGGGTGTAGAGAACATGTTTGCGTTTCCAGTGCGTTTGCACGCACGCAGGCAGGCAGAGGCAGGCCACTGGCTTAGACGATCCTTTCCCAGAGTGACGCCCGGGCGGCACCTGCCAGGGCGCTGCTCCTGCCGAGCCTACGGTGGAGGGGGCCTCGCTGCTGGCTTGTGCCCGAGGGGCCCCGCAGGCCGCCGGGGCGCACCCGCTCAGCCCTCCTCGCCGCCCGCTGAAGGCTGTTTCCTGGAACCCGTGTTTCTTGGCCCGGCCGCCGTTTTTCCGGAGGCATGAGGATGTTTGCTGCGCAGACCAGCCTAAGTGTTGGAAAGGCAACGTTGTGCGAGCAGCAGGCGGCCAGGTGACGGGCGCGTGGACAGGAACGGCGGTCCCGGGCCACCCCGGCGCGGCCGGCTTGCAGAGTGTCCTACACCGGCCCCCAGGGGACCCCGCAGGGTGGAGCCCCCGCTGCCTTCGCCGGCTCCCTGCCCTTCCCGGCGGCCCCAGCCGCCTCCCCTACTGCTAGCTCTCGGGGTCCAGCCTCCAGGCCCGGCAGGCCGAGCGCGGCGGTTCCCGCCCTTGCCTCGGGAGACCCCAGCTCGGACGCCAGGAAAGCCCCACGAGGGGGTAAGTCGGGGGAATCGGACCCGCAGCTTTGTATCGAATTGGAAGCAATCCGGCACCGCTTCTAGTTCGCCTGCGCAGCCCGGGGTGCCCCCGGATTCCTGCGGGTCACGTTGAGCGGGTGAGCCCCGGCCCGCACTTTCCCTCGCAACGCACAAGGGCAGAGAAAGGGCTCTTGAGGCGTCCTGCGACCGCGTGCGGCCCGGCTGGGCGACGCTGTGCGCGCACACGCCGCGGCTGGGGGGGCGGGGGGCGGGCGAGCGGGGCGCGCGCCCGTGACGTCCCCGCGTGGGTTCCGCTTCCGCTTCCGCAAAGCCGTTGAGCTTTCCTGCGCGCGGTTCGGGGCTGTCCCGCTCTCCCGCTTTCCCGCTCTCGGCGGCTCTCGGCGGCTCTACCCCCCTCTCCGGCTCTCGGCGGCTGACCCCTTCTCGGCGCTGTCCTCCCTCTCGGCGGCTCCCCCCCCTCTCGGGGGCTCTCCCCCCTCTCCGGCTCTCGGCGGCTGTCCCCCCTCTCGGCTCTGTCCCCCCTTCTCGGCGGCTCTCCCCCCTCTCGGGGGCTCTCCCCCCTCTCCGGCTCTCAGCGGCTGTCCCCCCTCTCGGCTCTGTCCCCCCCCTCTCGGGGGCTCTCCCCCCTCTCCGGCTCTCGGCGGCTGACCCCTTCTCGGCGCTGTCCTCCCTCTCGGCGGCTCTCCCCCCTCTCGGGGGCTCTCCCCCCCTCTCCAGTTCTCTGGCTCTCGGCGCTGTCCCCCTTCTCGGCGGCTGTCCCCCCCCTCTCGGGGGCTCTCCCCCCTCTCGGGTACTCTCCCCCCTTTCCAGTTCTCTGGCTCTCGGCGGCTGTCCCCCCTCCGTGGCTCTCCCCCCTCTCCGACTCTCCCCCCTCTCCGGCCCTCCCCCTCCCCCTGTCCACGGCGGGAGCCCCACGCTTCCTCCCACATGCTCCCTCCACTTCGGGCTGCCCCACGCCAGTCGCCCCGTGCTCCAGGCCTGGCCGGAAACCTCGGCACCCGCTCCGGATCTGGAAAGGGACCCTTTCTGCTCCTCGGCACCGCGTGAGCGAGGCTGCCTGGGAGCCGCGTGCTGGAGCGGAGCCGCCCAGTAAAGGGCCAACGCCCGGCTCTCCGTCCGCGGCCCGCAGGAGGGTGTCCCTGGCTTCGGGGTGTACGTGTGCAAGGAAGGAGCCGAGGAGACGGGCATAAACAAGGTACGTGGTCGCCTCCAGGCGGATGGTGGAGATGGTGGCCGTGAATCCTGCTTATTTCACACCCTTGCTTTGAATTTGGGTCCAATTCGGGTGTGAAAGTGAGTGGAGACGGACGGTGGATTTAACAGCCCTTCCTTTGAGCCCACTGACTGTGCTCTTCTGTATTAATACTTCGCCCTACTGGAAGCCTGGAAATTTCTGTCAGTCCTGTCCCAGCAGTTCCGGCTCATCTCTATTCAGAACAACGCGGTTGTAGGTTTTTCAGGACAGCACCCTGTACTGACCTGTCATTTCGCTTCCAGGTAGACTCTTCTGGTCTCAGAAGCTCCAAGACTTTTGGTGTTCTTTATCTTTTTGGTCACTGTCTCACCTCATGCGTGTCAAATCACTCACTAGCGCAGGGGGTTGGGGGGGAGGGATTTGTCCTTTAGAGCACCTTTCTTTTTTTTTAATTTATGATAGTCACACACACAGAGAGAGAGAGAGAGAGAGGCAGAGGCAGAGGCAGAGACACAGGCAGAGGGAGAAGCAGGCTCCATGCACCAGGAGCCCGACGTGGGACTCGATCCCGGGTCTCCAGGATCGCGCCCTGGGCCAAAGGCAGGCGCTAAACCGCTGCGCCACCCAGGGATCCCTAGAGCACCTTTCTAAATCATACTTCCCTTTCCCTTTTTGCCACCTCCACCTGGGGCAGGTCCTCGTTACCATGAGGACCCAGGATCATTGGATTCTTTGGGTTCAGACACTAGCGTCCTCATGGATTCCCTTAGTGGAGTTTGAGCACTTCCTAAAGGGCCGGGTCATAGTAATCTTTAAAAATGCTGGTAACGACACAGCACAGCAGTAAACCTAAGTCCACTCATGTCACTCCTCCACTCAAAACCGTCCAGTGACTCCCCATGTCATTCATAGTATAAAAATCTTTTTTATATGCAGTTTTTGAATTGAGATGTAGTTGACGTATAACACCTTATTACTTTCAGGTGCACAACATAATGATTCAACATTTGTATATATTGGGAAATGATCGGCATAATAAGCCTGTTAACATCCGTCAGCACACAGTTACACTTATTTTTTCTTGTGGGAGCTTTTAAGATTTACTCTCTTCGCACCTTTCAAATATGCAGAACATTATTTACTATAGTCACCATTTGTATTTTATATCCGTAGGACTTATGTATTTTATAACTGGAAGTTTGTACCTCTGGACCCTCTTTGCCCATCTGCCCCCACCCCCAACCCTGCATTTGGCAACCACCAATCTGTTCTCTGCATCTAAGTTCAGTTTTTTGGTTTTGGGTTTTTTGTTTTTTTTTTTTAAGATTCCACGTGCAGATGAAATGACAAGATATTTGTCTTTCATTAAGCCCTCAAGGTCCATCTGTGTCACAAACAGCAAGACTTCCTTCTTTTTGTTTTTTAAAGATTTTGATTATTGGGACGCCTGGGTGGCTCCGCAGTTGAATGTCTGCCTTTGGCTCAGGTCGTGATCCCAGGGTCCTGGGATCGAGTTCCACATCAGGCTCCTTTTTCTCCCTTTGCCTACGTCTTTGCCCGTCTCTGTGTCTCATGAATGAATAAATAAAATCTTTGAAAAAAAATAAAGATTTCATTTATTTATTTGAGAGCACGAGTAGGAGGGAGCAACAGAGGGAGAGGGAGAAGCAGACTCTCCACTGAGCAGGGAATCCCACAACATGGGGCTCAGTCCCAGGACCCTGATGCTTAACTGACTGAGCCACCCAGGTGCCCCAAGATTTCCTTCTTTTTTATGGCTGAATAATACCGCATTGTATATATACAGTTGGCCCTTGAATAGTGCCAAGGTTAAGGGTGCTGTGACACCCTGTGCAGGCAGAAAGCCATGTATAACTTTTGACTTCCCAAAAACTTTATAGCCCACTGTTGACCAGAAGTCTTAACCAATAACATATAGAGTCAATTAACATGTATTTTGTATATTGTATATATTATATACTTTATTCTTATAATAAGAGAAAATGTTGGGCAGCCTGGGTGGCTCAGTGGTTTAGCACCATCTTCAGCCGTGAGCATGGGGGTGCATAGTCAGTGTTTTCATTTCCTTTGGATAAACATTCAGAAGTGGGATTGCCGGATCATACAGTATTTCTATTTTTAATTTTTTGGGGCGCCTCCCTCCAGTTTTCTCTTGTGGGGGCACCAATTTACATTTTCATCAGCAGTGCACAGGGTTCTCTTTTCTCCACATTCTCACCAACACCTGCTGTTCCTTATTTTTTTCATACTAGCTGTTCTGACAGGTGTAAGGTGATAGCTCATTGTGGTTTTGATTTGTATTTCCCTGACAATGAGTGATGCTGAGCATCTTTCCGTATACCTGTTAGCCATCTGTGTGTCTCCTTTGAAAAAATGTCTATTCATTTGCTATTGAGTTGTATGAGTTTTTTAAAATGTATTTTGGATATTAACCCCTTATGAGCTAGATGATTTGCTATTATTTTCTCCCATTCAGTAAGTTGCCTTTACATTTTGTTGAGGGTTTCCTTTGCTATGTGAAAGCTTTTTAGTTTTTTTTTTTTTTTTAAGATTCTTATTTATCTACTGAGCCACCCAGGTTCCCTGAAGGGTTTTTAGTTTGATGCAGTCCCATTTATTTATTTTTAGTTTTGTTGCCTTTCCTTCTGGTGTCAAATTAAAAAGAAAAAATTGTTGCCAAGACTGATATTAAGGAGTTTACCACCTTTTTTTTCCTAGAAATTTTATGGTTTCAGGTCTTATGCTCAAGTCTTTAATCCATCTTTAGTTAATTTTTGTGTATGATTAAAATAGTGGTCCAGTTTCATTCTTTCGCATGAGGCTGTGCAGTTTTTCCAACAACATTTATTGGAGAAATTCCCATTATATATTCTTGGCTCCAAACATTTATGTGGTTATAAATTAATTGGCCCATTTGTGTGGGTTTATTTCTGGGCTCTCTTATTCTGCTCTGTTGATTTATGTGTCTGTTTTTATGCCAATATTATACCTTTTTTAATTCTTATAGCCTTATAATGTAGTTTATTTTTATTTTTGTCTTTAAAGATTTTTATTCATGATAGACATAGAGAGAGGCAGAGACACAGGCAGAGGGAGAAGCAGGCCCCACGCCCAGGAGCCCAACGCGGGACTTGATCCCGGGACTCCAGGATCGCGCCCTGGGCCAAAGGCAGGCGCTAAACCGCGAAGTCACCCAGGGATCCCTGTAATGTAGTTTAAAATCAGAAAGTATAGGGGTGCCTGGGTAGCTTAGTGATTGTTTGCCTTTGGCTCAGGGCCTGATCCCAGGGTCCCGGGATGGAGTTTCTCATCGGGCTCCCCGAAGGGAGCCTGCTTCTCCCTCTGCCTATGTCTCTCTCTGCCTCTCTGTGTGTCTCTCATGAATAAATAATAAAAAATGTTTTAAAAAAATCAGAAAGTATAATACTTTCAGCTCTGTTCTTTCTCAAGATTGTTTTGGCTATTTGGGTTCTTTTGTGGTTCCATACAAATTTTAAGATTATTATATTTCTGTAAAAAATTCCATTGAGGGATCCCTGGGTGGCGCAGCGGTTTAGCGCCTGCCTTTGGACCAGGGCGCGATCCTGGAGACCCGGGATCGAATCCCACGTCAGGCTCCCGGCATGGAGCCTGCTTCTCCCTCTGCCTATGTCTCTGCCTCTCTCTCTCTCTGTGTGACTATCATAAATAAATAAAAATTTAAAAAAATTTATAGGTAATGTTTTTAATGACATCATAAATAGGATTTTTTTATTTTGTTTTTGAACAGTATGCTACTAGGGAATAAAAATGTGAATAGAAAGGTGATTTTTGAACATCACTAAGCTCTTATTAATTTTAATAATCTATCCATAGCTTCTTTTGGGTTTCTTTAACAATTGATGTATTCTTTTTTTAAAAAAGATTTTATTAAAAAAAAGATTTTAAAAAATTAAAATATTTTATTTATTTATTCATGAGAGACACAGAGAGAGAGATGGGGGCAGAGACACAGGCAGAGGGAGAAGCAGGCTCCCCGCAGGGAGCCCGTCGTGGTACTCAATCCCCGTACTCTAGGATCACGCCTTGAGCTGAAGGCAGGCGCATAACCGCTGAGCCACCCAGGCATCCATTTTCACTTGTCTTAAGTTATTTTTTTATTTCTTTTTTGATTTCTTCTTTGATCCGTTGATTGTTCAGGGTGTTGTTAAATCTCCACATATTTTTGAATTTTCTGGGCTTCTTTTTGTAATTGATTTTAGACCACTGTGGTCAGAAAAGGTACTTGGTATGATTTCAGTCTTCCTAATTTATACTGGAGAATGTACCATGTGCACTTGAGAAGAATGTGTATTCTGTTGCTTTTGCGTGGAATGTTCTAAATATACCTGTTAAGTTCATCTGGTCTAATGTGTCATATAAGACCAGTGTTTCCTTATTGATCTTCTGTCTAGATGATCTCTTCATTGATTGTAAGTGGGTGTTTTGCTTTATATATTTAGGTGCTCCTATATTGGGTGCATAAATATTTGCAAATGCTATATCCTCTTGTTAGATTGACCCCTTTATCATTATATAATGACCTCCTTTGTCTCTATTATGGTCTTAAGGTCTATTTTGTCTGCTAGAAATACAGCTACCCCAGCTTTCTATTGGTTTTCACTTACATGGAATATTTTCCATCCCTTCACTTTTAGTCAAAGTCCTTGTGGCAGCCTACAAAGCCCTACATTACCTCTCTGAGCTCCTCATCTGTAGTGCCCCCTAGCTCTATCTTCTCCAGCACACCAGCTTTGCTGTTCCACACACACAGTCCCACAATAGAACCTTTGTTCTAGCTGTTTCCTCTTGTTACTTGGAATGCTCCTATGGTAGCCATCCTCCAAGGTGGCCCCCAGTGAATCTCATCTATTGGTATTCATGACCTTGTGTAGTCCCCTTTCATTGCTGAATATAGCTGACCAGTGTAACCAACCAGTAGGATACTGCAGCAATGATGACTTCTAACTTCTGAGGCTAGGTCATAAAGAACATTATGACTTCTGTCTTTTTCTTTCTTAGATCATTGGCCCTGGGGGAAAGCCAGCCACTCTGCTGTGAGGATACTCTCTCAGCCTGTGGAGAGGCTTGTGTGCTGAGGAATGAAGACCTCCTGCTAACAGAGACCTTAGCAGGCCAGCCATGTGGGTGAGCCCTCTTAGAAGTAGATCTTCCTTTTCTAGTCATGTTTTCACATGACTACAGCCCCAGCCAATATCTTGACTACAGCCTAGGGGGACATTCGGAGTCAATTAAGCTTCTTCTGAATTCCTGACCCATAGGAACTCTGAGATGATAGGTGCTTATTATTGTTTAAAGCTTCTAAGTTCTGTGGTACTTTGTTTTCCAGCAGTAGTTAATACAACCCTCCCTTCCCAGATGCTGACTTGGTTAATGCCTTCACCTCCTTCAAATCCTTTCTCAAATCTCACTTATCAAATGATGTCTATCTACCCTCAGCATTCTATTCAGTATTGTAATCTGTGCCCACTCTCTTGCCCTGCTCCCCAAATCACAATTCCTCTTTATTGTGCTCTAATTTTCTTTTTCCCATAGTACCTACCACCTTCCAAAATAGTATCTAATTTATATATGTATTGTATTTATTCTTGTCTTTCCCTCTCTTATAATATAGCTTACTTAGAAACAGGGCTCTTTATGTGTTCTACCCACTGATGTAACCCAAGCACCTATAAAACTGGCACATAGTAAGTGCCTAAGAAATATTTGATAATCACTCTGGTAAAAATCTTCAGTGCTTTCCAGGGCCTGTAGAATAAAGTCAAAGGTACATAATTCTCAAGATCATTGCCAACAGGACTTCTCTTTCTTTAAGCCTATCTTTTGCCTCTTGTTTCCTTCCTATATGTAGCCCCCCTTACAGTCAAATTCACCTGCACACTATCTCTGCCCTAGTGTCTATCACTCAAAATACTTCCATGGCCATCTTGGCATAGGAAAATCTGACCTACCCATTCTACACTTGCCTCATCCATGCAGATTTCCTTATCTCCTTTCAGCAAGAAAAGACTTTGTTCTTCTGTGAACTTGCACAGCACCTGGAGACCCCTCATATTTAGACTTTGCTTATATTGCCTTTAGAATTAATTATGTGTATATGGACTATGACTGTGTTGACAGCAAAGAATCATTCACCAATCTAATTCAATTCACAAACATTTATTGGGCACTTACTAAGTGGCATTTGCCTTGTTGAGAATTGGAATGCAAAAGAAAAGAATAAAACAAAAGGAGTAGGGAAAGGCCCTATCCTCAGTGTTTCGTGCAGAAGAGAGATGTGGCCATAATGAAGGCAGCAGAGAAAATGAGAACTGGAAGCTAAAGGGGCAATCACCCAGAAGCAGGTGGGGAACCCCAGAAAACAGATGAGTCGAGGAAGCAGTCGTCAATAATGAGCAATGCCACAGGGAGGTTGGCAGCAGTCCCACGATAACGATTTACTTAAGTCACTAAAAGAATGTTTGAATTTCAGAATTCTTGCCAGTGTCTCTATTTGATTCATGCAGGGCCTACCTAATATTGGATTGAGGTCTGAAGAGTATTGTATGGGAAATGCTTTGCTTGGGGTGGGAATTGGGGTGCTGCAGTAGGGATAGTTCTTCATTTCTTTTACCATTGCAGGGTTCCATTTTAGAAAAATAGATTTTGTGACTCACTGACACATCTGTTGGCCACACAAAGGTCAAATCCAGATCCATACAAATTAGAATCATTGTGCATCTATCTTGGGAAATTAGGCAATTAAAATAAAGGCAGACCTCAGGAAAACTTTCTCTCTCTTTACAAAAAAAAAAAAAAAAAAAAAAAATGCCATTACATTCTGGCCCAAAAATGCAGCCCCTGTTCTTTACACTTTGCATGGCCAGGTACATAGTGAATGAGCAAAAACTCAACATTCCACATCAGAAAATTATTAACCTGTTTTCAGTGACATTTATCTATTATGGCATCATCTTCAGCTTCATTTTGGGGGCAGAAATGGTGACCCTTATTGGTACTGTAACAGAATTCGAAATGCTTGTTAAATATTGCTAAAATAATATTTGAGCATGTGATAGTGAATCACAGCTGGTAAACCAGTCCAATTTCCTCCCAATCTCTTATTAGTTTCTGTTCTGTAAGGGCAGCCAGCAAGCTGTAATACTCACATCCTTTGTTCTTGGTCTCAAACTACAATCAGGAGCACTTCTAACCAAAGGCGAGGCCTGGGCATGACACACAGACCTGGAAGAGTGCGTGGCAGAGAAGGGCACCATTGTTCCATGTTCAAGTTGGAGAAGATGACGTGGGAGGCGGGGCAGGAAGAGAGCCACAAGGTAATCAAGAATTGTTAAGATGCCAGTGAGTCCCTGAGGAGGCCTGTGCCATTGAGCAGGCCAAGTCAGAGCAGACAGGAGGAAATCACATAAGACCAGCCTGGTTTGGAGATCTGATGCCAAGGGTACCTGTGCCCTGTCCCTGGTTAAAACTGAAGTGGGCAGGAAGACCTCAAGGTTCCATGTTTCTGGGAGCAGAAGAGACATCCATTTGTGGTGTCTGTAGGGACGGTAAGGCAGCCTCTGAGAATTGCTCAGAGCCCTGAGATGACCAAGAATCAGAGAATGTTCCCCCCATGCCAGGGAGGGGGATGGTTATGGTACCATAAGCCAGTGAACCTCAAGAAGTCTTAGAGTTGGAAACGTGGGGAGACAGAATGGTAACCCCTGAAATGCCCAGGTACCGAAGCGTGGAAGAGAATAAGAATGAGGCCTCTGGGTGGGTACCAGGAAAAAGAGACACAAGGGGGCCTATCCCTCTGCAGAGAGAGCCCAAGATAGCAGACTGACTTTCTGTTCTCTAGGAGAAAGGACCCAAGGGAGGTTAGGCTCTGTTACTTGACATTTTATTCAGGTGCTAAGGTTCACAGCAGACATCCAGAAATATAGGCATAGCTATTGTGCTTTGTTATATTGCGCTTCACGGATATAGAGGTTTTGTTATTACAAAGCGAAGGTCTGTGGCAACCCTGCGTTGAGCAGTTCTGTTGGCACCCTTTTTCGAAAAGTATCTGCTCACTTCATATGTCTCTCAAATTTTGGTGATTCTCATGATATCTCGAACTTTTTCATTGTTATTGTATTTGTTAGGGTGATGTGTGTTGTTTGTGATTATGACTCGCTGAATGCTCAGATGATAGTTATCATTTTTTAGCAAGAAATGTTTTTTTTTTTTAAGATTTTATTCATTTATTCACAAGACACACACACACACACACACAGGCAGAGACATAGGTAGAGGGAGAAGCAGGCTCCCTGCGGAGAGCCTGATGTGGGACCCCAGGATCACACTCTGAGCCAAAGGCAGACACTCAACCACTGAGCCACCCAGGCACCCAGGACCTGATTATTTTGAACTCACCCTTAATTTCCGCTACAAAGAGCTAGATTATTGAGACTTCGATGTGCGAGGGAGTGCTGAGTAGAGGAGATACTAGGACATGTGGTTACCTTCTCCAGGCCTGTAAGAGATAGGGAGGGACTGGCCATTTCAAGGGAATGCCTGTGTGAGAGCTCACGTTCAATTGTGTGAGTTGGCACCTGCCCTTAGTTCAGGCCCAGAACTCTGCTTACACATAGTCAGCTCTCAGTAAACATTGTAAACTCCTGAACCAACCAAAATACTTTGCTCTGGTCATTCTTGTCTAAATTGAGAATTAATTTACCATAGCTTCCTGAGTTTAAGGAGAGTACTTCTCAAAAGCATCCCTTGGAGAAAAAGAAAGGAGTCCTCTTATATTTGCGTTTATATGAAGTCTTTCATATCACAGGGTCTTCCCTGAATTATTTTAACAACAAAGTATTTTTAGTGAAAGGCAAATGAACATGAAATGACTTAGCATTAATTTTGGAGACGTAGAAAAGTCACTGAAGTTCCTAGTGAAAAGGAGTGAAACACCTTTTAATACGGATGGGCTGTAATTCCCGATGATGATATCTAACATGTTTCGACTACTCATGGGGGCCAAGCATTGGCTAGGCCTTTTACTCCTCCTATCTGCTCATTAATTCTCCCAAACACCTCTGAGGTCGGTACTAATACCCCCATTTTGGAGAGGAGAAAACTGAGGCACAGAAAGGCTGAGTACCTTGCCCTAGGTCATAGACAGTAGAGCAGGAGAGCCAGGGAAGGGGCACAGATTGGTTGTGGCATTCTGGCCCCTGTCCCAGCTGCCTCTCACAGCCATGGTCAATGCATGTTGAGTGTGAACAAGCCTTTGCAGAAGCTTATTTAAAAACCATGGAGGGGTGCCTGGGTGGCTCAGTTGGTGAAGCATCTGCCTTCAGCTCAGGTCGTTATTAAATAAGCTTCGCCTGGGTGGCTCAGTTGGTGAAGCATCTGCCTTCAGCTCAGGTCGTGATCCCGGGGTGATCCTGGGGTCCTGGGCTCCCCAGTCAGCAGGGACTCTGCTTCTCCTTCTCTGCCATTTCCCCAGCTTGCGCATACGCTCTCTCTTCTCTCTCAAATAAATAAAATCTTAAAAAAGGAAAAGCAACGGAATATATAGGTTTGAAGATCACAAATACCTACACAGTGAATGAAAAAACCATGGCTGAGAATAAAATGTTCAGTGGCCCCAAGACATAAGTGGCTATATCTCAAAACAAGCAAGACAGGAAGAAAGTGAATAGAAATCTAAAAGATTCCTTTAGGCAACTCAAAAAGCACCTCCCAGAATGATGAGGACTTGCTTTTGGAAGATGCATGTGAATAAAATATCTTCTGTAAAATGTGAACAGGAAAACCTTCTAAAGTCATGTTTTATGTTATTTATTTATTTAAATATATGTAGCGGTTCTCAACTGAAGTACCTTTGCCCCACACAGGACATTTGGCAATGTCTGGAAACATTTTTTGCTGTCAGAACTTGGGAGGGGGTTGCTACTGAAATCTAGTGGGTAGAGGTGAGGATGCTGCTAAATAAACCTCTGCTCTAATTTTGTGTCCCTAGACTCTAACACTCTGCCTTGAGAATGCACAATTCACAGCATTGTGATGTCACAAAGGATTGGACATAACCCATAACTGGTGTAGGAAAATGTGTCTCAGAGTGTGTCCACAAGATTACTAGTTGTGTGAAACACCCTTAAAAAATGGCTTGTGTGGTCTTGTGATTTGGGAAAATGCTACATACCAGCTTCTCCCTTGTAACCTGGCAATGGAAAGTAAGTAGTACATTCAAATCTCTTAAGAAGTCCAATGAGATGCTCCACTTTAATCCAGAACTCTCCAAAATGATTTGATCATGGAGGCTTTTACAAAGATTTCTGGTGAGAGGGCAGGGATGCTTCCGATGTTGTCATGCTTGACTGTTTACATGTTGAAATACATTTCATTATGGATGACTTTCATCTTATTCCTTTTTATGTTACTACTAGAGAAGCATGTCACTTCTTGGAGGGAAAAAAAAGATGTGAAGGTGGTTTACGTTGTGAGTTTTACTTAAGGGTAGGGAAGTGGGGGCTGTAAACTCTTTGTCCTAAGAAAGGCTACGGGTCCTTGGGATCCCTGGGTGGCGCAGCGGTTTGGCGCCTGCCTTTGGCCCAGGGCGTGATCCTGGAGACCCCGGATCGAATCCCACATCAGGCTCCCGGTGCATGGAGCCTGCTTCTCCCTCTGCCTGTGTCTCTGCCTCTCTCCCTCTGTGTGTCTACCATAAATGAATAAATAAAATCTTTAAAAAAAAAAAAAAAAAAAGAAAGGCTACGGGTCCAATCAGGTGGCAAACCATGGTGGAGCAGTGCGCCTCAGCATACAGCAAGCGTGATGGCCTAGGCTGCCCCACCAGCAGAGATGCGCCCAGAAGAAAGGAGAGGGGATGTGGGCTGTAGAATCCTGCTGAGGTTGCCGAGTTGCAGAGCAGGGCTAGAAGCCACCCCGACTCTAGCTTCACCTCCCACGACACAGACAAGGGACCAGAGACTCAGCAAGGGCCTTCTACTGTGGCCTGCTCATACTGCACTCCTGGAGTGAGTGAACAGAAAGTTTTGGAAACAAAAATTGTACCATAATATTGTTTCCAAAGAATTTTACTACTTTGGTTCATGTTCATCAATCTCTGAAGACCAGTGGAGTGATGACATTAGACGTGTTTCTGGTGAACCTTCCTTTCCCTTGAAGTGCATAAATACAACCCCACAGCACAAAGTTTAAATTGTCCCCCTGGAGACCCTGGGATATTTTGGAAGGAGAATTGGCCAAGGAGTCAGGAAACATCATACCAAAAACATCAGCCTTATTCTTAAGGATAAGACCTTTTACACTTTACACATAAAAAGTTTTATCTCATTTGCCAGACTTTGTTAAAACAAAACACTGCTCTTTCAAAGAATCCAATCAACTCCAAAAGGATCAAGGCTGGCCACATGGCCACAACTGAGCACTTTCAAAAGTGAGAAGTTAAGGGGGCTTGGAGGCCTGGCTTTTGCCCTAGCTAATTAGGCATGCTACATGTGCTTGAGACTGTCCACTCACTTTTCTGTTTTCCCCATCTATAAAAGAGGGATGAAAATGTGTTTCCAGTTTTCCTCAGGGTTACTTTGAAGGCAAAATAATGCAAGGTATATGAAAGCTTTTTCAACATGTATGCAGCTTCACAAATACAAGGGAGAGTGGCTGTGAAGTGTACATACATCTTTTCCGACCTGAAGTGAATGTGAATATTTCAGAAGATTTCTGAGGGTCTCAGACTAATTCAGATTCCTGAATTTGGTCAACGCCAAGTAATCTCAGTGACTTGCTGATTACTCCGGAGCAGTATGACTTCCTCCCTCTGGATGAAGCCAGCAGAGAAGCCAGATAGTTCTGGAACTTACATCCAGATGTGTTTATCACGCTTTCCAATTTACACTTAACTGCAATGATATTTCTCCATTTCCCAAATGAATCCATACTCAGCCACAGCAAATGTGAACCTTGACTTGAAGAGATTTCTGGATGTTTGGAACATTCTTTTCTAGACAGACAGGGACTGTTACCTCTGAGCATTCCCCCCCCCCCCCTTTCTTACCTTGCCCAAGCACCTCCCAGCAAAAACCACAAGGGACACCTGTAGTTGACATGAACCTAGTTGGACATGTTGACGTTATTGCTCTTTGCAGCAAGAGAGACTACACACCATGGGGAACCACTGGGCATCTCATTAAGGGGTTTTCAAGAAGGACTTATTTGAGGATTTGGGCTTGTGTGAGGTGACTTGGTGGCAAGTTTGAAAAAGTGGGTTTTGCTTTAGAGTAGGTGTTGTGAAGAAGTAGCGGTAATTCTATGATTAGGTGTCTTAGATCCAATCTTATTTATAAAGCAGAAGGACTAACTTAAGGCCAAAACTATATTGGTAGAAGCAGCAGTCGCTCGTATTTGCCAGGAGAGGGACATGTTTAGTCATTTTTGTCTTGTCTTCTGTATTCACACATGATTATGGTTTTGTCTGGGTCCATCCTGTTCACAGACTGGCCTTGTGTGATGTTGGTGCTCCGTCAAACATTTACGTTGACCAGGACAACGCGAAGCCCCAGCTGTGAGTACCAGGCTAACTGCCAGCAACATCGAAGCCTCGCTAACAGTGTCAGGCTTTCAGGGCCTACTTGTCTCTTTCCCAGTCTTTATTGTGACAGAGAGTACAAATACAAATCCCTACACACCACAAAAGCATGGCTTAATGAATTTTTATGAGAGAAACACCTTCATAACCACAGTGCCGGTCAAGAAATGGAGCTCTGGCAGCTATCCTAGAAGCCCTGCAGGTACCTGGTCTTGGTCACAGCCCCAAAAGGAGCCACTTGACTTTCACAACAATCACTTCCTGGCATATCTTTATCGTTCTCTTGCACAGTGTTTCTCCTTAGACATTGTAGGTTGGTCTTATTCATTTTGAAAAACTTGATATATCTTTTGAATCTTTTTTCTTTTAATTTTTTTTAAGTAAGCCCCGTACCCAACATGGGGCTTGAACTCATGACCCCAAGATCAGGAGTCGTATGCTCTACCGACTGAGCCAGCCAGGCACCCCCAAACTTGGTATATCTTTTGAATTTCTTTGAATCCGTAGGTTTTCTCTCTGTGCCTTTCTTTTCTTACAGTTTATCTGTTGAAAAATTAAGGCCATTTGACCTATAACATTTCCCACTGTCTGGATTCTGCTATTTTCTATTTTGGGACAGTTTGACCCTGACCTTTGTCTTCTTTATTTCCTTCCACTCTCATCTGGATCCAGAGGTCTGAATGGACTCAAGTTCAGTGTCTTTGGCAGGTTCATAGGCAGTGTTGTATTCTTTCCTCAGGAGGCATGTTTCATCTCATGGCCCCTTGAGTTATTTTTATAAGAAAAATGTAGGCTATCTGTCTTCAGGTGTGAGATAAGGACTTAAACAGCTGTCCCCCACCCCCCAAAGAGGCCAGCTGTGTTGTGGTAATCCTGCCCAGAGGAGACTAGGAGAACATTGCCAAAGATGGCTTTGTGGAGCACAGAGGGCCAGAAGCAAGTCCTGAGATTCTACTAAATATCTCCTTCCCTTACATTTCTCAGAGTGATTTCCCTTTATCACCAGTTGTCCATATAACGTGGAAATGCCTATCATTCAGAAAAACTTTAAATAGAGCATGGTGACATCTGGCATGGATCACACTTCCTTATGATATGATGACAAATGTAGAGCTATTGTAAGGTGAGACGTAGGCACCAGAACGATTGTCACTAGAACATAGGATCCTGTGCTTGCGTCCCATGATGCATAATGTGCTTGACTGTTTCGCAGAGCCAATGACACATGTAGGGAGAACACAGCTCAGAGTAACGAAGGGACACTGCCACCATTGATGGCATCAGTCCCTCCATCATTAGCAGAGCTTGAAGTCACTTACTCTGAGAATCAAAGAGGTCGGCTAATTAACGTTTCCGTCATGTGAACAAATACCGTGGCCGCCTTTCAGTCTTCATCATCCTACGCCCTGATTTAGTCCCAGTCCTGACAGCAAGACAGAATTCACAACATTTATTTTAATGGTGCGTTTAATACAAGAAATTGGCTAAACTGGTGTTGGAAGACTGGAGACGGGCAAAGGGACAATGAAGGTATCTCTGAGATAACATGTGTTGGAAGCAGCTGCTAGGCTTGGTGGGAAGAGATTGGGGTTATCTGAATGCAGAAGATTGTAGGAGGGTCCCCGTGGGGCTACAAGTCAGATGTTTGAGTGGGGTTCTGATCTGATCTCATGGTTCCGATATAGCTGAGCAGTTGTGATAAGGCTGATCTTCTGACCTAGGGAAACAGCAGGAACTGGAAAGAGCTGCGAGGGCCAAGGAGAGGGACCATTCCTGGGAGACACTAACAGAAACCAGAGTAGAGGGAGCACAGCCTTCTCTGTCCTCTAGTGTCCCCTCATGGAAGAGCCCAGCCGGGGGCACCTGGCAAAGCAGAAATGTGGAAGTGTGAGTCGGGGCTGAGAGACAGCAGCTCCATCCCTGGCATGCTTCCCTTTGTTCTAAGCTAAGTGTCTCTGAGTCCCCTTGGTCTCAGTGAAAAGTATCAACTTAGTCTTTTGAAGCTTGTTTAGGAATCCAAAGTCATTTTTACACAAGGGGTTGGAGGCCTGATGAATGTTTCAGATATGCCCAGCTCTAAAAACACAGCTCCTACTTTTAATGCATTAAGGGGTGTCGGATTTCCTAGTCCCTGGCTTGAATGGCCTCCTCTTCCTTTAGATAAAAGTTCTTATAAGTTCCAGTGTCTTGTTTGAAATTCTTGAGCCTGTGGTCTGTTTTCCATACCATCATGGATCTGTTCCGAGGTCTTTTGTGCCCAGCCTCAGATTCCTAATAGCTTAGGAGCACTGGCCATGTGTTAGCAGGACTTTGAACTTGCTCCAAAGAGACAAATCCTAGGGGCACCTGGGTGGCTCAGTCGGTTGAGTGTCTGCCTTCGGCTCAGGACACGATCCTGGGTTCACCTCCACATCACCCTGTAGGACTTGGGGGCTCAGGCTGCCTGCTGTGCTCGTTCTCTGTCCTAGGAATGTCTATTCTGCCTACTGTAGGGAATTGTAGCAGGCCAACTTGGTGGCTGGTAAATAGCCTACATCTCAGACCACTTTTCTCAGCCAGTTTTGACAGTTGGCTTGGTCTCAAAGACCTGGAAGGAGGAGGCCTTTGGTTATCAGGAGCACCTACAAAACCATTATTTCAGTAAGTGCTCAAGATTGTCATCTTGATAAGATTAAAATCAAGAATGTTTTGAAACCGGAACAGCTAAGTAAAAGAAAAATTCTTCCAGCTATTGCTAAACATTTCAGATCACTAAGAAAAGATAAGCTTTAAACATCTGCTGGATTAAATGAAGGACATGCCAGAGAAGTCCCACAGAAGGCTTAAAACTGCTTATCTTATCTAACACTTTCATTTGCCATGAAATGGGTTCTGACACACATTCTGTACTAGCAGCAAGCCATGCTAACTTTTTAAGAAATCTATTTTCATGTGCCCTACAGTTAGACACAATAATAGGAAATCGGTTTGGCAGCCAAGCCCCTTGACAAATCATATCAAGGTAAAGAAGAACAGAATTGTTTCTATAGATCACATTTAGTCTCCAAGCAACAGTTTTTAAGAAGAGTGGAACAATGCAGTAGGATTTGGCCATTAATCTCCCCCAAGTCTTTCTAAATTTGTAACGGGGTGCCTGGGTGGCTCAGTCAGTTGAGCGTCTGACTCTTGGCTTCAGCTTAGGTTATGATTTCAGGGTTGTGGGATCTGCACTCAGCCTACTTGAGGATCTCTCTCTTCTCCCCACCCCTCCCCTTGCTTGCATGTGCACTCTCTCTCAAATAAATAAATAAATCCTTAGATGATACATGGATAGTTAAATTCATAACGGGTTCAGCTGTATCTACCTGGCAAACCTCCAAAAGGGAGTAAGAGGATTAAGACAACTGTGTATATCAGATACGTCATGACTCTGTAGATACTGTATTATTTTTCCAGGAATGCCCAGCATTTCCTGTAGTTTTAAACTCAAAAGTCCAGCCCCAATAATGATGGATACATATCATGGTACATTTGTCCAAACCCATAAAATGCACAGCACTAAGAGGGAACCCTACTGTAAGCTGTGGACTCTGGATAATGATGATGTGTCAACACAGGTTCCTTGACTATAACAAATGTCCCTCTGCTGGGGATGTTGAGAGTAGGGGAGGGCAGGGGGCATATGGGAAACCTCTGTACCTTCCTCTCAGTTTTGCCATGAACCTAAAATCTCTCCCCAAAAATGAAGTCTTTAAAAAACTCTCCAGCCCCACACAGAGAGGGGCTAGAGTAAAGTAGGCAATTTTCTGTCCAACTGAATTTAAGACTCAAAAAGAACACAAATCAGCTTGCAACAGCCAGAATGATTTTGATTTTCCAGTCTTCATCTTATTGCTCCAGTAAGCTGATAACAACAATTATAATAGTACCAGGGTACTAAAAATTCACAAACATTACATGGCATCAGAGATGTGTCTCCAGGCTCTACTTATTCCCAAAAATACTGCAGATCTCTGCGTTTACTGTATCCATTTCACAAACTAAAGGTGGTGATCAAAGAACAAAAGATGTATGGCTAAAAGAGCTGGAGTGAGCTGCTTCAAAGTCCCTGAGCCCCAAAAGAAGGTCACCATGATGCTACTGATAGTGAAGTGTGGCAATGAGAACTTTAAACAGCTGTTTTGACATACAATTTCATATCACAAACTTATCCCACTTGAAATGTACAGTGCAATGATTTTTAGTAAGTTTACTGAGTTGTGCCACCATCCCCGCAATCCAGTTTGAGAACATTTCCATCATCCCCAAAAGATCCCTACTATCTATGTGCAGTCACCCCCCACCCACCCCCAGCCCCTGGCAACCACTGATCTAACTTTGTTTCTCTAGACTTGCCTTTTCTGGACAGTTCACATAAATGGAATTGTGCAATATGTGGTCTTCGTATTTGGCTTTTTGAGCATAGTGATTTTAAGGTTCACCCATGCCAATGTAACGTTTTGCTGTAAGAATTTGATATCTAATGAATAGGGTTCTTTTTTTAAAGATTTTATTTATTCATGAGAGACAGAGAGAGGCAGAGACACAAGAAGAGGGAGAAGGAGAAGCAGGCTCACGGGGAGCCTGATGTGGGACTTGATCCCAGGACCCTGGGATCATGCCCTGAGCCACCCAGGTGCCCCCCAATTGATAGGGTTCTTAACAAAATTAAGCCACGGGCCAAATACTTTAGAAGTACAGTTTGGGTTCTTTCCCTAACCTTTTGATTTATACTGACTAGAATCACATTGCACAACAGCTCAAAAACCAGGGCGACATCATTGTGACCTAAAGGTCGAGGATTTTATTACAGACTTGGTGCCATCACCTAAGAGGGCCAGTGAGTGATGTGTCAGGGCTAACGACTTCTCTGTTCCTGATACCGAAGCGCCTTGGTCGCAGAGGAGACCACAGGAAGAATGAGTGTCAAGGGCATCATCAACTAGGTAGCATGATTCTCTGATTTCTTTTTAGTCAGGATTGAATGCTTTCTTTAGGATAAATAGTAGCGCAAATCGTACTGGGTTTCGAAATCATTTACATGGACAAAATAACGCTTTTCCCTCATGTACGCGTGCGTGCTCTCACGCCTTGGCTCTGACTGTTCCACTGTTCTGTGGTTGTGGCCATCCCACTCCTCCCCTGCACCCACCCTCACTCCGCATTATTTTCTCGTCAACTCCTCCGTTAAGCTAGGAGCTAGGTTTCCCAGTGTCTTGCTTAGGGTAGGCTCACTTATTTTAAGTATTTACAGTTTATTTTTTAAAGGGCTTTCCTTTTAAAATTAAAATTTATCTCATATAGTTATACATTTTATACACCAGCAAAGTGGCGGATCTGGGTAATTTTTAGCATATCCAGATCAGCTCTTTGGCAGCTTCTCGCTACCTAGATAAAAAGAATGTTGAGAAAGTGTGCATCAACCTGGCTTTATTAAAGCCTTTGAGCGGGAAGCTTCCAAAGAACCTGCTTTGAACCTACTTCTTTCTAAGTAGTACCAAGAAAAATAGTTACCCTTGTGTTATCCTGCGGGTGAGGCTACCAGCCCGCCAGTCTACGTCTACATCTACGTAAATCGCACTCAGGAAAATAGTCCTTTTACTGTCTCTGGAATGGTTCTCTGAGTTTCACGTTGGCACAGGTTAGCTTAGAGATGGTAGAGATGGCCAGCTGGCAACAATGACCTGAGGTACGATTTACACAGTGGTGTGGATGTGTGACCACAGCAAACGAATTGGGGAGCCGCCAAGTGGTACAGAGAAAGGACATAACTTGCCCAAGATCATACAACTGTCTGGGATTCGAAGCCACAGCAGGCAGTGATGTGGGTCATATGCCCCAAGACTGTACTGTGTGTTTTCTGCCTAGCTGTAGGAGTGAAGCTGAGGCCAGAGGGATGGAAGCCCCCAGGAAGGACCAGTAGAGGATCAAGGCACAGAGTGGCAATACTGAGGATTACTGGGGATGTAGAGACGGTCAGGAAGAAAATAAAGGGCCCCTAGTTAAAGCAAGAAGAAAATGCCACGAGGCACAATGGAGAGATTGACTGATCTCTCTTTCAGGAATCCTGGACATGTGAGGGAAAAGGCAGGGCTGAGGACAAGTGCCAGCACTTGGGGTTCCCTCAGGCGAAGGCATTGTGTTGACTAGGCCAGAGCTTCTCAAACTGAGCTGTGTACCTGAATCAGCAGGAGATCTTTAGTGCAGATTCTGATTTGATGGGACCTGAGGTTTTGCCTTTAAAAAAAAAAAATTAAAAAAAAAAAATAAATAAATAAAAATAAAAAAAAAAATTATTTAAATTCAATTTGCCAACACCCAGCACTCCCAGGTGGTGCCAGTACAGGTGATCCATGCACCACACTTTGAATAGCAAGAGACTAGACATAGATTTAAAATGGCAGCATAAGGCTTCCAAGGCAGTGCTCCTGGGGAGATCCCTCCAGGGTTCAAATGGGGAATGGCCCTCAACGAGCTGAAATTTGTGGGTGAGAGGTTCTAAAACAACCTTCCAGCAAAAGCATGACACTTGGGGGCCTCAAAGCTCTATGCCCGAGATTGTGTACCAACAACAAAGATCTCAAACTTGCTCTGATGATTTCCAGGCGTGGAAGTGGAAGGAGACATCTAGAAGAATGTGGACAGATTCATGTTTGGGAGAGAATCAGGGGGCCTGCCTCTGGAATTTGTGGCTGTTCCATACATATGTGTTCACACATGTACACAGGGTTGGCATTTATTGAGCTAACTTTATTGAGCAGTTACTATGTGCAAAGCACTATTTTTCAAAGCTTTGTATACAGTCTATACAGATACATCAAAAAGTTAATGGTGGCTGTCTCTGGGTCATGGAATTTGGAGCAAAAGGGTTCATTTGACTTTCTTTCTACTTTCAGCAGTTCTCTGTGGTCCAAATCATTATAATATGCATGGCTTACACACTGAGGGTCAGAATATACCATCTCATCTCCTCCAAATACACCAAGCTTCTCCTCCTTCTGTGCCTTTAGATAGATGCCTCTGTCCGCAGCGTTCTCACTCACTTGGCAAATGCCTACCATGCTTTCAGGTCCAGTTCCCATACCACCTCCTCCAGGAAGCCCCCTTGGTGAAGCCTCAGGCTGTCTGGGCTCTTCGGTGTGCCATCTTGGTCTCCCATCCACTCTTTCATGAGAGTCCTTACCATAGCCTATTACAATATTTGGGTCTTTCCTGCTATTCCTGCCACTAGCCAGTAAGCAACTTGAAGGCAGAGAGTTGGTTTCCTTCTTTTCATATTTCCAGCTCCCAGTTTAGGGACTGGCATTTAGTCATTGCTAACCTATATTTTTAAAATTAATTGTTGCATTGATAGACACACTTCTGTTTTTCATGTGCCTCGGGTTTGGTTGCTACCGTCAGATTTGGGGGCCAGGCAACGATCCAGATGAAGACTGTAAAAACGTGGTTGCGACGCTTGACTATCTGGGCCAAGTTCCTTATTGGGCTTAATACTGCCAGAGTTACCACTTGTGGGGAATTAACGTGTGGCTTGGTGAGCAAACCCAAACTTAGGGTCGTGTGTTGCTTTTTTTTTTTTTTTTAAGATTTTATTTATTCATGATAGACACAGAGGGGCGGGGGCAGAGGGAGAAGCAGGCTCCATGCCGGGAGCCCAATGCGGGAGTCGATCCCGGGACTCCAGGATCACATCCTGGGCCAAAGGCAGGCGCTGAACTGCTGAGCCACCCAGGGATCCCCCCGTGTGTTGATTTTTAGCCACCACACAGCCCCGGCTTCAGTTCAACTAAAAGTAACTCTTGTCTAGCTAACGGTTTGTTCAGGCTCTTGCCTTGTCATTGACCTACATTCCTCATCTGTAAGTAATTTAAATTCACCTGGCATTTTGTTTAAAGAAGGGAGTGGAGTCTGTCAAGGCAGAAGGCCTCAGCCCTCTGTTGGAGAGATCTGACTCAGCAGATCCTCCCTCCCTGAGGGACCAGCTCTCATCCTTTTTTTTTTTTTTAATAGTGTATTTTTTATTGGAGTTCGATTTGCCAACATATAGCGTAACAGCCAGTGCTCATCCCATCCAGTGCCCCCCCTCAGTGCCCATCACCCAGTCACCCCGTTTCCCCGCCCCCCCCGGCCCACCTCCCCTTCCACTACCCCTTGTTCGTTTCCCAGAGTTAGGAGTCTCTCCTGTTCTGTCACCCTCCCTGATATTTCCTACTCATTTTCTCTCCTTTCCCCTATGATCCCTTTCTCTATTTTTTATATTCCCTATATGAGTGAAACCATATGATGATTGTCCTTCTCCAATTGACTTACTTCACTCAGCATAATACCCTCCAGTTCCATCCACGTCGAAGCAAATGGTGGGTATTTGTCGTTTCTAATGGCTGAGGAATATTCCATTGTATACATAGACCACATCTTATTTATCCATTCATCTTTCGATGGGCACCGAGGCTCCTTCCACAGTTTGGCTATTGTGGACATTGCTGCTATAAACAGTGGGGTGCAGGTGTCCCAGTGTTTCACTGCAGCTCTCATCCTCTTGAGTTGAGCCATGGGATAGAGCGCTGGCGGGCAGTCCCATCCTCTGTCCCTCTGTGCAAGAAGTGGGTTAGGAAGAAAGAAAACACATTTATTTGCAAAGGAGGAACCTATTGAAGGAATGACAGAGATGGGCAAGTTGGGTCAATACAAATCTTCAGGGATCACAGCCTTTGAAACATAGAAAGTAGCTAAGAAATACTTAGGAGCAGGCCTAGCATGTAGCATGTCCGCAAGCCAAATCGTACTTCACTATCCTCATGGTGTTGTCAAAGGCTGCGTGTCCAGTACAGTAGCTACTACCCATATGCGGTGATTTAAGTTTAAATTAATTAAAATGAAAATATTCAGTTTCCCTGCTGTACTAGTCACACTTCAAGTGCTCAGTATCCATAATGTGCCTAGTGGCAACCACGTGGGACAGCACATTAAAGAACTTGTGCCTCATTGCAGAGGTCTATTGTCCAGCATGTGTCTAAGGGGATGATTTTTCTCTTCATGACATAACGCCCTAGAGCCTTCTTTGGTCGTTTTCCAGAACTTCTGAGGGCACCTTGCCTATTAAGGCCAAATCTCTGAATGGGCTGCAGGGGAACCAGGAACAACTAAGCAAGCAAACCCTGTCAAGTCCAAGTTCATCACTTTCAAGTTCCATGATTTTCAGCCAGCCCCCCTCTGCCCTTGGCACCCACTCACAGTGTCTCAGCAGCCCCCAGCCAGCCTTACACGTGCTCTTTCCACCAGGACACATTACACTCAGATGAGAGCAGATTTCCAGAGAGAAGGAACACTGAACACTTTTGGGATGGGATTTTAGCGGCTTCCTCCCCATATGTGAGGCCTAGGCCATTGCCCTGGGACTGGTCTCAGATGGTGTGGTTTCCAGCATTTTGAAGGAAGCTTTGAATACCTCTGGATATTTTATAGGCTGAGGAGACTGGGGCCTCATTTTATAGTATATTATAAAGGATCTCACAAGCATGGAGAAGAAAATAAGTCCAGATTTAAAGCAGATATTCATAGGATGCCATTCTCTTATTTTTAAAGAATATATATGCACCATATAAAGTACATACCACCACAGTTGGGAAATAGGAGTAAGAAGGAATAGAAGGATTGATAAAGAGGAATGGCTCCTTTTTAAAGGTCATTTTTCTGGAAATACAGTTTATACAATGTGTATGTGTGCACATGTATGCAAAAATGTAAAGTTTTTGTTTCTGGGTTCCCCGTTAATCCAAAGAAGACACTAGGGACTCTGATGGATCAAACATCAGTGAGAACAAGAATGTAGAAAGGATCATCAGTTTGGGTGTAGGTCATCAGACAGACCTGAGCTACTCCAGAACTAAAAGGCTTTAAGATGCCTCAGCTTCCCCAAGTAATCCTCTTTTGGAAGGTCCTGGATGAGAATCATTTAGAAAAGCCACTGTCTAAAATGAACACTCATTGGACCCCACTTCCCCCACCAATAGTCAGTTACATTCTTTTTAAATCACCAGGCATTTCACCAGTAAATCTACAAAGCAGTAGTCTCTATCAGCTGTTTTTTTGTCTGTTTATACCAGGCTGGCTATCTTCCAAGAATGGACATAACACAAATATAAATGTTGTATACTTTTTAAGCCGTCAGTTGCTGCAAATTTATCAGTCATTTATAGGTATTTCAATCGCTACATGTACACTTATACATTGTGTCAAATGTACTGATAAGCATATTTCAAATGTATCAATTGGAATATGTTTAAACAGAGATGAGGTTAAATTTAAAAATAAGAGAAGAAATTAGGCAAAAGAAAACAGAGTAAACTGTTCAGCATCCATGTTGGGGCCACAGATTTGGTTCTGAGCTTTCAAATAGCCAAGACAAAGAGAAACAGACAATTACATGATCCAGGGGCCATACAGCATCAACTAATTCTTAGGGAGAGGTTCTGTTCTTCCTCAGTCCTAGCAAAGGGAGCAGTGAAAAAGTGAGCAAGGACTTCATCACTGACCCTGTGACAAATAGACAAGTTTGATATATATGTTCTTGTAAGGCCAACGGAAGTGTTCAACTTCAAGGGTTTCAAAGAGCAATTCTTAAACAGGGCTGGGGATCAAAATGTTTTTGTCCAGTGAAACTGCTTTCCGATGTATCATTTAATCCAAGGATAAATTGTAGAGCTGTGATTCTTGGTGTAAGTAGGGAAATGAGGAGGCCTGTTTGAATCAACTGGGGAGATTTTTCAAACATCTAATATCAAACATCTCTCTATTGCCATCCTCCCTCGGGATTTGATAGGACTTTAGGATGTTCATCCCCAAATTTGTGAAGAGTGAGCCTGCAAGGACTCCTTCACATGGGCAGCATGTGGAGAATGGAAGCCATGGTGAGAGGGTGACCACCTAGGGAGCTTTCACCATCATCTGCTTAGACCTCCCTAGACCTAATAATCAAGGCGTCTTGGCTGGAGCCACTTATGTGTATTCTTAACTCCCTTACCACATGGTTCTGGTGCAAAACCCCTTTGAGAAGTGCTAACTAGATTGATGGATGGAACATGTATTTGTTTGGGTGAGCTTTCCTAAATGTTTTTAAAGAAAAATTTTCAAAAGGAGTGAATTCCAAGGTCTATTCCCCAGTGAACACACCCAGAGCACCACTCCTCTGTCCTTCCAGGTGATCAGTCCTATGATGAATTTATCAGTTAATCTCACCCCACCAAGGCACAGGTAACCGCCGATTAAAAGCGCGGGAAACCAGCAGGGAAGCATTCTCCCTCCTCTGCCTACCTACGTGTTGTAGACACATAAAATATTCTGTTGGTCAGAATCCAGACTTTGTTTCCTTAAATCCTTGGCCTTTTGAGGTACCCTGTGGTTGGAGAATCTGCTTCTATACATCTAAGCTCTGCTCAAAATGCCACTGACAGAAAAATACCATATTGGTGTAGTATATTTGATGGTTAAAAAATTCTGACACTGAATATTCTCAGTGTTTATTGAATTGATTTGAATTAAATTCATATATAATAATGATATGAATAACACTTGCTTTCATCAAACAATATAGACAGAGAAACTACCCACCTGGTTCAGGTAATTTGGCATACCTCAAGATTCCTGAACCAATCCCAAATCATAAAATTTAATTTCTAAAATGAAAAAAAAAAAAAAAAAGGAAAATAAGAAAAGGGGAAAAGAAAAAAAAAAAAAACAGAACCCCAGATCGTGAAGGCAATATAGGCTTGGACTACTGACAGATGCATGAAAAAGCTCCAGAAATTTCTTCTGCTTTAAACTTTGGCTAGCCCCAAATATTCCAATGACACTTTCATTGGGCTTTTTCTTTCCTTGTTGCCTACCCAGGTTTTAAAAGATTATTCCTGGGACACCTGGGTGGCTCAGTCGGTTGAGTGTGAGACTCTTCATTTTGGCTCAGGTCATGATCTCAGGGTAGTGAGATCCAGCCCTGCATTGGGCTCAGTGCATGGAGTCTGCTTGAGATTCTATCCCTCTCCCTCTGCCTCCCCCACATGAGCATGCATGTATGTGTGCTTGCTCTCTTCTCCCCTCCCCTGAAAAGTAATAAAATTTAAAAGTAAAAGATTATTCCTGGAAATGAAGGTGAAGCATAACAGAAAAATAAGCACACAGGGGAATTCAGGTGACTTTAGGGGATTGGTTGAAGGGAAGATCAGGAACTGGTTTCTCTCCACCAAAAATGAGTGGCCCCCAACTTGTAACAGCTTTTAGAAAATTCAAAGATACCCCATGGGATCTATTTACTTAGCCATCTACTGGTAAAAATAGCTCTGATTTTTAGTGCAAAATAGTTTTCACTTAAGAAAAAAGATGATTTTCTTGATTTGATTTTCTGTTTTAGCTGCAAAGCTGAGAAATTACTTGGGATTAGGGTAGTGTGTTTTCTTTTTTCTTCCTCTAGGGTTTGTAAGGAAACATGAGAACTACATCTTGCTAGGAGGTTATCTCTGTTAATATTTGGGAAACTAAAAGCTTATTGACAGAGGAGGTAGGAAGATGTGGACTTCATTCTTTGATTCAGAAGGCAGGCCTGGGATACTGGTGCTACTTGCAATAACAATTCTTTTCATAAAAGGTAGGTGGAAGGACATTTCATCACATTCAGTTTCCTATTCGCATTCCAAAGACAGTAACTTGAATTTGAGGAAAAAGAGAGTATTTGTGCTTCTACAGTTCATGAGGTCATTTGAAATGACTTACTTTTACTACCTTGAAGAGAGGTGGGAGAAAAGATGAGTAGAAATGTTGTAAATATGTTGGGATGCTTGCATTGCATTTCATTTCGTACTTTTGAAAAAGGTCTTTAGAAAGACCTATATTTTGGCCTCCTAATTTATATTGTTTAAAGGAACTCTGACTTCTGCACAAAGTCCAACAAATATCCTCAGGATGATTCAACATTGTACCTCAGGCTAAGATCTCTAATTTTTTCTTAAGTATTCTCATCATAAAAGGAAATAGATACAGGAAATCACATAAAGTGAACACATGCCTTAGTGAAGTATTCTAAGTTAAGCACACTGTAACCGTCACCAGGTCAAGAAAGAATTTTGCTAGCCACCCCAAAGCCCCTTCTATGTACCCATTCCCGGTCCCTTCCTTCCCCCTCTCCATAAGTAACCATCACTTTGGGTTTTCTTGTAACCACTTCTGTGCAGGTTTTGATTGTTTTATTACCCAGATGTGTGTACCTGGATAGGACATATAGTTTTGTCCATATTTTAAAATTTGATATGTCTTTTAAGTCTGTCTCAAACTGTAGGCTACTGGCTCATTCCTTTTTTTCCGCATACAATTTATCTGATGAAGAGCCTAGAATGGGGTGCCTGGGTGGCTCAGTCAGTCTGTCTCCAGCTCAGGTCATGATCTCAGAGTCCTGGGATCGAGCCCCAAGTCAGGCTCCCTCCTCAGCAGGGAGTCTGCTTCTCCCTCTCCCTCTCCCCCAGCTCGTGCTTGCTCGTGTGTGCACTCGTTCTCTCTCTCAAATAAATAAACAAACAAACAATCTTTGGGAAAGAAAGAACCTAGACTATTTGAACAGTCATGTCTTTACAGGGTGGAGTTTGCGGATTGCATACTTGTACTTTCCAGCTTTCAGGATGGGTGCTATTGATCCTCACTTCACATACTTGTGTAGCCTCCCCTACCTGGTGTCAGGGTTGGTCTGTGTCACCAACAGAATACAAGCAAAGTGATAGCATGTGGTCTATGAGACTTGATCATAAAGGATGTGCAGCTTCTGGTTTTGTGTCTTGGATTAGTCAGCAGGAAAAGCCAGCCACTACCTCAGGAGGACATTGAAACAGCCTGGGAGAGGCCCATGCAGGGGGAACCTGAGGCCTCCCACCGACAGCCAGCATTAACCTGACAGCCTGGTGGCTAGGCCACCTTGGAAATAGCTACTCTAGCCCCAGTCAAGCCTTCAGATAACTTCAGCCCCAGTGAACATCTTGTCTGTGATTTCAAGTGTGAGCTGGAGCCAGAACCATCCTGTCAAACCATTCTTGAATTCCAGAAACTATGAGTATAATAAGTGTGAATTGTTGCCTTAAGCCACTAAGTTTTGGGGTAATTTGTTATGCTGTTGTGGGTAACTAACAGCACTCTTGACATAGTTCACTATGTTTCTTTGTCCTCCATATTTCCTGTAGTTCAGCAGTGGGATCCTGAGACTTGTCAGACTCAGGTCACATCTCTCTGGCAAGACCACAGAATGATGATGGTTTCCTTTTAGGAAGCCCATAATGTCTGGTTGTCTCTGTTTTGATGATGGTACCAGCCACCGAGGTTTAATACTTACATATGTATGTATACACATATATACTTATCAGGGTTTGCAAAATGGTTCTTCTAATTTTACCTTTTCTTTTACATTTATTAGTTGGAATACTTTTATAGAGAGGGACTTCCACTCATTCACTATTTGTTACCCACTATTATAGTCCGTAGAGGAAGGTGGGATAAATCTTTGATTCACTTCCTTTATTTATTAGTTTTCAAGACCACACATTGATTTCCTGTCCTCTTGAAGAGGTGACAGTCATCATCATCGTTCTAAATATTATTATAAATTCGTGTATTTAAACATTATTTGATGATTTCAATCCATTGCAGTTATTACCATTATCATTATTAGAGTTCAAGTTGTACCATCTTGGGCTAGTGGGAGCCTCATTAAGTTGGTTCCTGTGCCTTTTGACTTGATCCTAATTGCCTTTGAGAGTGTCCTTACTATCTGGTATTATAAAAGGTTTCAGGCTCTATTGTGTCTTCTAAGGCTACTGACAGTGATGCTTTGGTCAGGGATGCCCAGGGCACTCACTTGGGCCCATCCTACCTGTGAGCCACCACAGGTACTTCCATAACCAGAACCAGTGTTATGGATGGACAAGCCCTAGTGGCTCTTAGGATGACTGCAGGACACAATTTAGCAAAAACCTCAGGGGGCTTTGAAGAACAAGGACTAACCTTTGTCTTACATTTTTCCTTAAGCTCTTCTTTCCAGCTTACCTCCTGACTCTGAGGATGAAACCTGAAACCATCCCGCAGATGACAGCGGCTGCCCTGACAAGACCAGCCACAGGCCCAGACCACCCAGGCTTTTTGAGGTAAACCATCGCCCCACTGGTGCCTGCGCAGATGGACCAGGAGTGATCCCCTGAAAGGACCTACTATCACTTTTGCCTCATTATAATACTAACATCTCCATCCAGAGAGGAGCCTCCGCCTCATTTACACAACATTCAAGGTATGTGAAAGCCGGTTTCCTTCGCCTGCTCCTGCGACTTTCTGCCCCATCCGACCCGACCCCAAGGCTTCTCTACCCAACTCAACCTGGTGCAGTTTCTGACCCACCAAGGAGCCAACTCAAGTTGGTTCGGTTATAAAACCTTGAGGGAGGGAAGCCTTGAAACAATCCAGAGGTACATGTTCTTCCCGACAAGGAGGCGCTATTTGCACGTGATCAGATATGTCAAGGAAAAGGTTTTCATAGGTCCCGTTAGCTTTCTACATTCAGTGGGTAAACAGGAAGTAGGAGTAAAAAGCGGCAAAGTTAATAATTGATCAAGCATGAGGTTAGCAGTGCCTAAAACAAAAACAAAAAAAGAGGTGCCTGAAACATAATTAAGTAGGGAACAAAACAACCTGAAGTTAATAACACAGCTAATACAACTGTAATTCAAAAACAGGTCCAGGAACTAGTGTCTGGGCTCACTACCGCCAATGATTATTGAAACATTTGAAAAATAAAAATGCTTCCCCCATTCTCCTTCAATTTAAAAAATAGTTGTTAGAGCATATACTCAACTACGTACTACACTGTTCTCCATCTTGTTAGCCCTCGTTTGGTCGGCTTTGTTTAATATGGTAATCACTAACTACATGTGCCAATTAAACACTAGAAATGTCAGACTAAGGAATTTTAATTTAATTTAATTTAATTTTTTTTAATTTTAATTTTAAATAACCATTTGCCTTTGAGCACTTGAAAATAGCTAGTGGAATTGAACTGAATTTTTTTTAATTTAAATTTTAATTGCCATGTGTGGCTAGTAGCTACCATATGGGACAGCGCAGATGTAGAGAGAGAAAGTGAGATGAACAAATCTACAAGGGCGGCAAAATAAAAACTAAAGACAAATCAGTTCATCCCCAAAACTCCCAGGTGAGTTAGAGCTGGAGGATTAGAAGGCTTGAATAAAGTAGTGCTCAATTCTGAAACAATTGATCACCTGAGGTGGCCTGCCCCACCCCCAGGTATTTTGATTTAATTGGCCCAGTGGGAGCCTCCGAGGTGCCCCCCCATTGTTAACGATCGCCACCCGGTGATTCCAATATGCAGTCCAGTTTAAGCATGTAAATGTGTGATCCGTTCATTCTTTCAACAAATATATATGTAGATCTTACAGTATGTTAAAACTCTCCTGGCCACTCCCGACTTTATCCCAGAGATCCTGCTTCCATAGCTCAGGGCAGTGGGTCCAGGAATCTGTTTACAAACAACTCAGCTTTGCAGAAGAGGGTGGAAAACCATTTCAAGTTTCCAGGATAGTAGTAACAGGATTTAGGCTGTGTTTTAAGAAAAATTCTACCTGAGTGTAATATTGTGATTTATTACAAGAAAGACATATTTTGTTTTTGGTCTCGTTTCCCGACAGAGGGCTCCTAAAACCCTTCAAATTGCCTGAAGAGAGCAATAAAAGGTGTATTTTGTTATGTTAATCGACCCTCTCAGCACCTAAGGATGGGAGCTGGTTTCCATAGATGCAACCAAGTGATTACAGGGTTGGAACTGAGCTCAGGGAGGGGAGGGGCTGGAGGCTGAATCAGTCAGGTCACCAAGAAGGTAGTCAACGTGGAAGAAGGGCAAAGCTGAGAAACTGGGAACTACGGAGTATAGGGTGAAGTTTCTATCTTGTGCATTGGTACCCTTGTTTTGTGGATCAGTTTCCTAAGCCACCTTTACTGAAACGGATTATGAAAGCAACTAGTTAGGAGTGTCTTTGGTGTTGAATCGGCCGCAGAGCTTGTTACAGAACAATCCGAGATGGCTTTAGGTGATCCAGACACCTAGGAGGCTATTCCTGAAAGAAAGCCAGCCTGGTGGACTGGATACAAGCCACTATAACATCTGTTAATCCTGAGAATGGGGCCTGGCCACCTCTCTCTATGAATACCAAGTGGAATGCCCCAGATAAAGCAGCTCAGAAGTTTCTCTGCGAGTCATGTGAGAGCAGCTTTATAATGACCAAGATAGTCACTCAGAGTATGCTTGTTACCCAGGTCATGCTAACTGCTGCAGTTAAGGGGGCACCTTATTGCTGCAAAACTGAAAGAGCTTGGGGGGAGCCTTATTAAATTTGCTGTTTTCCCTCCTGTGTCTTAAACATGGTAATAAAAACATTAGGTTAATGAGAACAGGAATAGGCTGAGGGGAGTCTAGAGGCTCTTCGCTATAAGGGAGAAAGTTTGAAACTTACTAAGAGCTAGTGAATAAGAGAAAGATGAGGAAACAAAGATGAGGTGTCTCAGGCCTGCCCGCCCCTCAGCGGGGTGGCAGTCTAGGGGTGGCTGTTAAGAAATGGGATGCCTTAAATGGACACAGATGGGGTTAAAACAAAAGTTTCAGTAGGGTAAAGGAACTCCCTGTTGTTCTCCAACATTAATAAGCCCTAAATAAGTCTGCTCTGTTTGCCTCAATCTGAAAGCATTGAAGTCCGGAATTACATCAGAATCTTTAAATAATCAGTTTTGCTACATTCCACTTCACTTTCAAAGAGGCAGATAATGATCAAGCAGGTCCTTTGTAACCTCCAATTTGTAAGGTAATTGTTTTGCACATTCTGATCACCTGAGGAGCTTTAAAAGCATCCCCTCCTGATTTCATTGGGCTGGTGTGGACTGGGCATCAGAATTTTTGAACTCTCCCCAGGGGATTCTAATAAGTGTCCAGAGGTGAGCACCACTGCTCTGGCAGCTTCTCAAACTTAAATGTGCTTGCGAATCACCTGGGGCTTTGGTGAAATGCCTATTGACTTAGTAAATCTGGGTTGGGGTCCAAAAATCTGTTTGTTTTTTTTTTGTTTTTTTTTTTAAGATCTTTGAGAGAGCATGTGCATGAGTGGGGGGGCGGGGGAAGGAGAAGCAGGCTCCCTGCTCAGGCAGGGACCTGAGCCAAAGGCAGTTGCTTAACTGAGTCAACCAGGTGCCCCCAAGATTCTGCATTTAAAAAAAAAAATACTGGCCAGTGGGAGTGTAAATTGGTACAGCATCTTAGAACAATCCAGTGCTATCAACCAAAACTAAAAATATGTGTGTGTTCTGACCCAGAATTCCCCAACTAGGTGTTCTCTGATGGAACACATGCACCTTGGAGCAAGATGACAAACATGCAAAATTCCTCGCATTAGTTTGTGCAATAGTCTAAATGCCCATCAATGGGGGACTGTGTGATAGGGTGTCCACAAAATGCCATAGAAAACTCTGGCTCAAAACACAATGAAGCCATCCATGTGTGCTAACAGGGAATTGTGGTATTGTCAGTTACCAAGTGTGAGGGGAAAGTGAGGCAGCCTTTTGAATGGGAGACAGCTTTCTTCTAGTGGTGGATTCAGGCTCCAACACTGCCCAGACCTTTGCCAAACCTTCCTTAGTTTGTACAGTAACTAGGATGCGTCCACCAGCATGGCTTCCCACTCCCCCTTACTGGGGTCAGACATGCAGTGAGGTCTGCTGCTACAGTCCTACCCCAGCAGCTACCCCATTTCTCATGCAGCATTTTCCCTAGTTAAATCCTTGCACGTCGGACCCCCTCTTGATCAGTGGTATACAGAGGACCTACGCTAACCCATTCCTGCTTCTGTTTGCTAGCTTGGGGACCTCGGGCCGCCTTGTCTCCTGGCCCCGTGCTGCTGGCCATTGCCAGCCAGCCTTATCAGGAAGGTTACTTTGTGCTAGTTACGTGCTCGATCTTTCCCGATTATCTAGTTAAGTCGGTCTTCAGGATTTGTAGAGGACACAGCCTTTGACTGTTTCTTAAGATTTAGATTCTGATGACGTCCCTAATTGTTATAGCACAGATTGAAGAAATTCCAGCAAATTGTATTTCTCCTTTGATAGTCTGGAATTCCCTGTGGACTTGGGCAGGTCTTTTGTCTCTGTACTGCAGATTGAGGAACATTCTGGGTGTTTTCCTAAGTTGCACTGAATTTGAGGGTTAAAGCCGCAGGGTTGTTGGTGCAGGAGAGCAACTGCTAGATTTGAAATGTCCCAAAAAAGTTTCCCCAGGCACAGATGTCACGGACTCCATGATAATTCAGATGTCCGGCATGCATACATGCCCACTGACTCCGACAATCTCTTCACGCTCCTGGAGCTATGCAAATGCTGGTTCTAGCCTTTCAGTTCGGTGCAAATTATTTTGTGGGAATGGAATCTTGCCACATGAAATATTGAAAAATTTAGTGGGAAACAGTTTGAGCTCCACACTGGTGTTTATTTTGAAAACGAATCCCCTCTAGATAGGAAATGGTAACAGTATTATCTCCAGGGAGGGATACTGGGAAGCTGGAGGAGGGCAGGCCTAAGGGGAGGCTGACTTCTCACTTAAAGCTCACAAATCTTTCCAATTAGTCTGTACTGAGGAAGTATTACACTTGCAATAAGTTTTCAAACAACAAATAATGAATTAACTCCTCCAAAGCCAAGAAACCATGAAAATAGGATTCTCCTAAGATTGTGTAGATGCTTAGCATTTAATCAGCTAGGTAATGCTATATGGCCTCCCACTACCTGCTGCACTCCCGCTGCCTGCTGCACGCCCGCTGCCTGCGCTCGCCAGCTGCCCTGCGCTGCTTCCTCCTGGCACCCCTGCTGCCTGTCTTCTGTGCTGCTCTGACCGGCCTGTGCTGCTCCCACTGCCTGTTGTCCCCCCCACTGCCTGTTGTGTCCCCACTGCCTGTTGTCCCCCCACTGCCTGCCGTGCTCCCCCTGCCTGCTGTCCTCCCACACTGCCTGCTGTCCTCCCCCTGCCTGCCGTCCTCCCCCTGCCTGCAATACTCCCTGAGGCCACTGCTGCTGCCTGTGCTCTGTGCTGCTCCCCAGCCTGGTCTCCCCGCAGTGACCTGTGCTGCCCCCACTGGCCTGCGCTGCTGCCTGTTACCTGTGCTGCTCTGAGCAGCCCTCAGTGCTGCCGCTGCCTGCTGTGCCCCCACTGCCCGTCGTCGTCACTGCCTGCTGTGCGCCCACTGCCGGCTGAGGTCCCACAGCCCGCTGTGCTCCCGCTGCCCGCGCCGCGCCCTCTGCCTGTGCCGCGCCACTGCCTGCGCTCCTCCTTCCGGGCCCCGCTGCTCCCTCCGCTACTGCCATCAGCCTGCGCTGCTCCTAACGCCCTGCGCTGCTCCCACCACCCTGCCCTGCTCCCGTGGGATGCACTCCTCCCTCTGGCTTGCGCCGCTCCCTTTGCTTTGCGCTGCTCCCTCTGCTCTGCGCTGCTGCTGCTGCTGCTCCGTGTGGCCTTCCTCCTCCCTCTCACCTCCGCTGCTCCCCCCGGTCTGCGCCGCTCCCCCAAGGCTGCGCTGCTCCCTGCAGCCTGTCCGCCGGCCCCCCTGCGCTGCTTCTTGACTCCGCTTCTCTCTGTCTCTCGCCTGTGCTGCTCCCACTGATCTGCGCTGCTCCCGCGGACCTCTGTTGCTCCCTGTGTCTTGCGCTCCTTCGCTCCTTCCGCAGGCGTGCGCTTCCGCCTCCCGGCTGAGCTGCTTCCTCTGGCCCGCGCTGCTCCCTCCGGCCTGCGCTGCACCCCCAGGCCCGCGCTGCTCCCCCTGCCTTGCGCTGCACCCACCGCGCTGCGCTCCCTCCGCGGCCCGCGCTGCACCCGCAGGCCTGCGCTGCTCCCTATGCCCAGCGCTGCTCCCTAAGCCCTGCGTTGCTGCCTCACGCCTGCGCTGCTCCCCCTGCCCTGCGCTGCACCCACCGCGCTGCTCCCCCAGCCCTGCTCTGCTCCCTATGCCCTGCGCTGCTCCTTGTGGCCTTTGCACCTCCCTCTCCCCTCCACCCCTCCCTCCGGCCTGTGCTGCTCCCTCCGCGGCCCGCGCTGCACCCCCAGGCCTGCCTGCGCTGCTCCCTATGCCCAGCGCCGCTCCCTTCGTCCTGCGCTGCTGCCTCACGCCTGCGCTGCTCCCCCTGCCCTGCGCTGCACCCATCGCCCTGCGCTCCCTCCGCGGCCCGCGCTGCTCCCTCCGGCCTGCGCTGCTGCCCCAGCCCTGCGCTGCTCCCTATGTCCTGCGCTGCTCCTTCTGGCCTTTGCTCCTCCCTCTGCCCTCCACCCTGTCCCTCCGGCCTGTGCTGCTCCCTCTCATGTGCGCTGCTCCTTCCACTGCTCCCTGCGGCCTGCGCTGCCCCCCTGCCCTGCTCGCCTGCGCTGCTCGCTCTGCCCCGCGCTGCTCGCTCTGCCCCGCGCTGCTCCCTCTCCCCCCGCCCCGCTCTCCTCTCTGTGGTGTGCGCCGCTCCCTCCGGCCCGTGCTGCTCCGTCCTTCCTGCCCTGCTCTCTGCCGCCTGCGCTGCCTCTGGTCTCCGCTTCACCCTCTGGCCGCCTCTGCTGCGTCAGGTCGGTGCTGCTCCGACCGCATGTGCTGCTCCCACTGCCCGTTGTCCTCCCACTGCCCGCTGCGGGCCCACAGCCCGCTGTGCGCCCACTGCCTGCGCGGCGCCGACGACATGCTCTGCGCCAAGGCCTGCACTGCCACCACAGACTGTGTTGCGCCCGCTGCCTTCGCTGCCCGTCTGGCCACCGCTGCACCCTGTGGCCTGGGCTGCTCCGTCCGACCTGCGTGGCACCCGCTCCCCTGCGCCGCTCTGACTGGCCCGGGCTGCTTCCTTAAGCCACCAGAGCTCCATCGGCCTGCGCTGCTCCCTCTGGCCACCGCCGCTACCTAGGGTCTGCGCTGCTCTGACCGACGTGCGCCGCTCCCACGGGCCCGTGCTGCTTCCTCAGGCCGCCATGCTCCACTGGCCCGCCGTGCTCCCGTTGGCCGACGCTGCTGCCGAGGATCTGCGTTTCTCTGACCGGCCTCTGCTGCTCCCGCTGCCTGTTGTGCCGCCACTGCCTGTTGTGCTCCCGCGGCTCGTTGCCTCCCCACTGCCGGTTGTGATCCCAACGCCTGCTGTCCCCTCACTGCCTGCTGTGTTCCCGCCGCCTGTCGCGCGCCCACTGCCTGCCGTGCTCCCGAAGCCTGCTGCACGCCCGCTGCGTGCGCTGCGCCACTGCCTGCGCTCGCCAACTGGCCTGGACGGCTTCCTCCTGGCACCCCTGCTGCCTAGGATCTGTGCTGCTCTGACCGGCCTGTGCTGCTCCCACTGCCTGTTGTGCCCCCCCACAGCCTGTTGTGCCCCCCACAGCCTGCTGTCCCCCCACAGGCTGTGGTGCCCCCACTGCCTGTTGTGCCCCCCCACAGCCTGTTGTGCCCCCCACTGCCTGTTGTCCCCCCACAGGCTGTGGTGCCCCCACTACTTGTTGTCTCCCCACAGCCTGTTGTGCCCCCCACAGCCTCTTGTCCCCCCACAGGCTGTGATGCCCCCACTACTTGTTGTCTCCCCACAGCCTGTTGTGCCCCCCACAGCCTGTTGTCTCCCCACAGCCTGTTGTTGTGCCCCCACTGCCTGTGGTCCCCCACAGCCTGTGGTGCCCCCACTGCCTGTTGTCCCCCTCACAGCCTGTGGTGCCCCCACTGCCTGTTGTCCCCCCACAGCCTGTGGTGCCCCCCTGCCTGTTGTCCCCCCACAGCCTGTGTTGCCCCCCTGCCTGTTGTGCCCCCCCAGCCTGTTGTGCCCCCCAAAGCCTGTTGTCCCCCCACAGCCTGCGGTGCCCCCACTGCCTGTTGTGCCCCCCCAGTTGTACCCCCCCCCCCGCCTATTGTACTCATCCTGCCTGCCGTATTCCCGCAGCCTGCGCCGTGCCCACTGCCTGCAATACTCCCTGAGGCCACTGCCGCCGCCTGTGCCCTGTGCTGCTCCCCAACGTGCTCACCCCACGGCGACCTGTGCTGCTCCCACTGGCCTGTGCTGGTTCTTCGGCCACCGTTGCCCTTTGGCCTGCACTGCATCCTCTGGCCTGCGCCGTTCCCTCCGGGCACCGCTGCTCCCTCTGGCCACCGCTGCTGCCTACGGTCTGCGCTGCTCTGACCGACCTCCGCTCGCTCCGCACAGTGACGTGCGCTGCTCTGCCTGGCCTGGGCTGCTTCCTTCAGCCCCCGCCGCTCCATTGGCCTGCGCTGCTCCCTCTCGCCTGCGCTGCTCCCTCTGGCCACCGCCGCTCCCTATGATCTTTGCTGCTCTGATCGACCTGCGCTGCTCCCACTGGCCCGTGCTGCTTCCTCAGGCCGCCACGCTCCATTCGCCTGCCGTGCTCCCGTTGGCCACCGCTGCTGCCGATGGTGCGTGCTGCCCTGACCGGCCTGTGCTGCTCCCACGGCCTGTCGTGCTCCCACCGCGTGTCGGGCTCCCACTGCCTTTTGAAGATCCCCCTGCCTGTTGCGTGCCCACTGCCTTTGGTGCGCCCGCTGGCTTCTGAGCTCCCGCGGCCTGTTGAGCGTCCACTGCCCGCTGTGGGCCCGCTGCCTGCGCCGCGCCCGCCATCTCTTCTGCGCCCACCGCCTTCGCTGACCGTCTGGCCACCGCCGCACTCTATGGCCTGCGCTGCTCCATCCGACCTGCGTTGCTCACGCTCACCTGCGCTGCTCCGATTGGCCTGGGCTGCTGCTTCCTTAAGCCACGGGGGCTCCGTTGGCCTGCGCTGCTCCCCGTGGCCACCGCTGCACCCTCAGCCGCCACTTCTCCCTCTGGCCACCGCTGCTTCCCGTAGTCTCCGCTGCTCTGAGCAACCTGCGTTGCGCACGCCTGCCCTGCTCTGTTCCCACTGGCCTGGGCTGCTTCCTCGGGCCGTCGTGCTCCATCGGCCTGCCCTGCCCTCGCTGGCCACCGCCGCTGCCGGTGGTGTGCGCTGCTCCGACCGGCCTGGGCCGCTCCCACTGCCTGCTGCGCTCCCGCTGCCTGCTGCACGCCCGCTGCCTGCGCTCGCCAGCTGCCCTGCGCTGCTTCCTCCTGGCACCCCTGCTGCCTGTCTTCTGTGCTGCTCTGACCGGCCTGTGCTGCTCCCACTGCCTGTTGTCCCCCCCACTGCCTGTTGTGTCCCCACTGCCTGTTGTCCCCCCACTGCCTGCCGTGCTCCCCCTGCCTGCTGTCCTCCCACACTGCCTGCTGTCCTCCCCCTGCCTGCCGTCCTCCCCCTGCCTGCAATACTCCCTGAGGCCACTGCTGCTGCCTGTGCTCTGTGCTGCTCCCCAGCCTGGTCTCCCCGCAGTGACCTGTGCTGCCCCCACTGGCCTGCGCTGCTGCCTGTTACCTGTGCTGCTCTGAGCAGCCCTCAGTGCTGCCGCTGCCTGCTGTGCCCCCACTGCCCGTCGTCGTCACTGCCTGCTGTGCGCCCACTGCCGGCTGAGGTCCCACAGCCCGCTGTGCTCCCGCTGCCCGCGCCGCGCCCTCTGCCTGTGCCGCGCCACTGCCTGCGCTCCTCCTTCCGGGCCCCGCTGCTCCCTCCGCTACTGCCATCAGCCTGCGCTGCTCCTAACGCCCTGCGCTGCTCCCACCACCCTGCCCTGCTCCCGTGGGATGCACTCCTCCCTCTGGCTTGCGCCGCTCCCTTTGCTTTGCGCTGCTCCCTCTGCTCTGCGCTGCTGCTGCTGCTGCTCCGTGTGGCCTTCCTCCTCCCTCTCACCTCCGCTGCTCCCCCCGGTCTGCGCCGCTCCCCCAAGGCTGCGCTGCTCCCTGCAGCCTGTCCGCCGGCCCCCCTGCGCTGCTTCTTGACTCCGCTTCTCTCTGTCTCTCGCCTGTGCTGCTCCCACTGATCTGCGCTGCTCCCGCGGACCTCTGTTGCTCCCTGTGTCTTGCGCTCCTTCGCTCCTTCCGCAGGCGTGCGCTTCCGCCTCCCGGCTGAGCTGCTTCCTCTGGCCCGCGCTGCTCCCTCCGGCCTGCGCTGCACCCCCAGGCCCGCGCTGCTCCCCCTGCCTTGCGCTGCACCCACCGCGCTGCGCTCCCTCCGCGGCCCGCGCTGCACCCGCAGGCCTGCGCTGCTCCCTATGCCCAGCGCTGCTCCCTAAGCCCTGCGTTGCTGCCTCACGCCTGCGCTGCTCCCCCTGCCCTGCGCTGCACCCACCGCGCTGCTCCCCCAGCCCTGCTCTGCTCCCTATGCCCTGCGCTGCTCCTTGTGGCCTTTGCACCTCCCTCTCCCCTCCACCCCTCCCTCCGGCCTGTGCTGCTCCCTCCGCGGCCCGCGCTGCACCCCCAGGCCTGCCTGCGCTGCTCCCTATGCCCAGCGCCGCTCCCTTCGTCCTGCGCTGCTGCCTCACGCCTGCGCTGCTCCCCCTGCCCTGCGCTGCACCCATCGCCCTGCGCTCCCTCCGCGGCCCGCGCTGCTCCCTCCGGCCTGCGCTGCTGCCCCAGCCCTGCGCTGCTCCCTATGTCCTGCGCTGCTCCTTCTGGCCTTTGCTCCTCCCTCTGCCCTCCACCCTGTCCCTCCGGCCTGTGCTGCTCCCTCTCATGTGCGCTGCTCCTTCCACTGCTCCCTGCGGCCTGCGCTGCCCCCCTGCCCTGCTCGCCTGCGCTGCTCGCTCTGCCCCGCGCTGCTCGCTCTGCCCCGCGCTGCTCCCTCTCCCCCCGCCCCGCTCTCCTCTCTGTGGTGTGCGCCGCTCCCTCCGGCCCGTGCTGCTCCGTCCTTCCTGCCCTGCTCTCTGCCGCCTGCGCTGCCTCTGGTCTCCGCTTCACCCTCTGGCCGCCTCTGCTGCGTCAGGTCGGTGCTGCTCCGACCGCATGTGCTGCTCCCACTGCCCGTTGTCCTCCCACTGCCCGCTGCGGGCCCACAGCCCGCTGTGCGCCCACTGCCTGCGCGGCGCCGACGACATGCTCTGCGCCAAGGCCTGCACTGCCACCACAGACTGTGTTGCGCCCGCTGCCTTCGCTGCCCGTCTGGCCACCGCTGCACCCTGTGGCCTGGGCTGCTCCGTCCGACCTGCGTGGCACCCGCTCCCCTGCGCCGCTCTGACTGGCCCGGGCTGCTTCCTTAAGCCACCAGAGCTCCATCGGCCTGCGCTGCTCCCTCTGGCCACCGCCGCTACCTAGGGTCTGCGCTGCTCTGACCGACGTGCGCCGCTCCCACGGGCCCGTGCTGCTTCCTCAGGCCGCCATGCTCCACTGGCCCGCCGTGCTCCCGTTGGCCGACGCTGCTGCCGAGGATCTGCGTTTCTCTGACCGGCCTCTGCTGCTCCCGCTGCCTGTTGTGCCGCCACTGCCTGTTGTGCTCCCGCGGCTCGTTGCCTCCCCACTGCCGGTTGTGATCCCAACGCCTGCTGTCCCCTCACTGCCTGCTGTGTTCCCGCCGCCTGTCGCGCGCCCACTGCCTGCCGTGCTCCCGAAGCCTGCTGCACGCCCGCTGCGTGCGCTGCGCCACTGCCTGCGCTCGCCAACTGGCCTGGACGGCTTCCTCCTGGCACCCCTGCTGCCTAGGATCTGTGCTGCTCTGACCGGCCTGTGCTGCTCCCACTGCCTGTTGTGCCCCCCCACAGCCTGTTGTGCCCCCCACAGCCTGCTGTCCCCCCACAGGCTGTGGTGCCCCCACTGCCTGTTGTGCCCCCCCACAGCCTGTTGTGCCCCCCACTGCCTGTTGTCCCCCCACAGGCTGTGGTGCCCCCACTACTTGTTGTCTCCCCACAGCCTGTTGTGCCCCCCACAGCCTCTTGTCCCCCCACAGGCTGTGATGCCCCCACTACTTGTTGTCTCCCCACAGCCTGTTGTGCCCCCCACAGCCTGTTGTCTCCCCACAGCCTGTTGTTGTGCCCCCACTGCCTGTGGTCCCCCACAGCCTGTGGTGCCCCCACTGCCTGTTGTCCCCCTCACAGCCTGTGGTGCCCCCACTGCCTGTTGTCCCCCCACAGCCTGTGGTGCCCCCCTGCCTGTTGTCCCCCCACAGCCTGTGTTGCCCCCCTGCCTGTTGTGCCCCCCCAGCCTGTTGTGCCCCCCAAAGCCTGTTGTCCCCCCACAGCCTGCGGTGCCCCCACTGCCTGTTGTGCCCCCCCAGTTGTACCCCCCCCCCGCCTATTGTACTCATCCTGCCTGCCGTATTCCCGCAGCCTGCGCCGTGCCCACTGCCTGCAATACTCCCTGAGGCCACTGCCGCCGCCTGTGCCCTGTGCTGCTCCCCAACGTGCTCACCCCACGGCGACCTGTGCTGCTCCCACTGGCCTGTGCTGGTTCTTCGGCCACCGTTGCCCTTTGGCCTGCACTGCATCCTCTGGCCTGCGCCGTTCCCTCCGGGCACCGCTGCTCCCTCTGGCCACCGCTGCTGCCTACGGTCTGCGCTGCTCTGACCGACCTCCGCTCGCTCCGCACAGTGACGTGCGCTGCTCTGCCTGGCCTGGGCTGCTTCCTTCAGCCCCCGCCGCTCCATTGGCCTGCGCTGCTCCCTCTCGCCTGCGCTGCTCCCTCTGGCCACCGCCGCTCCCTATGATCTTTGCTGCTCTGATCGACCTGCGCTGCTCCCACTGGCCCGTGCTGCTTCCTCAGGCCGCCACGCTCCATTCGCCTGCCGTGCTCCCGTTGGCCACCGCTGCTGCCGATGGTGCGTGCTGCCCTGACCGGCCTGTGCTGCTCCCACGGCCTGTCGTGCTCCCACCGCGTGTCGGGCTCCCACTGCCTTTTGAAGATCCCCCTGCCTGTTGCGTGCCCACTGCCTTTGGTGCGCCCGCTGGCTTCTGAGCTCCCGCGGCCTGTTGAGCGTCCACTGCCCGCTGTGGGCCCGCTGCCTGCGCCGCGCCCGCCATCTCTTCTGCGCCCACCGCCTTCGCTGACCGTCTGGCCACCGCCGCACTCTATGGCCTGCGCTGCTCCATCCGACCTGCGTTGCTCACGCTCACCTGCGCTGCTCCGATTGGCCTGGGCTGCTGCTTCCTTAAGCCACGGGGGCTCCGTTGGCCTGCGCTGCTCCCCGTGGCCACCGCTGCACCCTCAGCCGCCACTTCTCCCTCTGGCCACCGCTGCTTCCCGTAGTCTCCGCTGCTCTGAGCAACCTGCGTTGCGCACGCCTGCCCTGCTCTGTTCCCACTGGCCTGGGCTGCTTCCTCGGGCCGTCGTGCTCCATCGGCCTGCCCTGCCCTCGCTGGCCACCGCCGCTGCCGGTGGTGTGCGCTGCTCCGACCGGCCTGGGCCGCTCCCACTGCCTGCTGCGCTCCCGCTGCCTGCTGCACGCCCGCTGCCTGCGCTCGCCAGCTGCCCTGCGCTGCTTCCTCCTGGCACCCCTGCTGCCTGTCTTCTGTGCTGCTCTGACCGGCCTGTGCTGCTCCCACTGCCTGTTGTCCCCCCCACTGCCTGTTGTGTCCCCACTGCCTGTTGTCCCCCCACTGCCTGCCGTGCTCCCCCTGCCTGCTGTCCTCCCACACTGCCTGCTGTCCTCCCCCTGCCTGCCGTCCTCCCCCTGCCTGCAATACTCCCTGAGGCCACTGCTGCTGCCTGTGCTCTGTGCTGCTCCCCAGCCTGGTCTCCCCGCAGTGACCTGTGCTGCCCCCACTGGCCTGCGCTGCTGCCTGTTACCTGTGCTGCTCTGAGCAGCCCTCAGTGCTGCCGCTGCCTGCTGTGCCCCCACTGCCCGTCGTCGTCACTGCCTGCTGTGCGCCCACTGCCGGCTGAGGTCCCACAGCCCGCTGTGCTCCCGCTGCCCGCGCCGCGCCCTCTGCCTGTGCCGCGCCACTGCCTGCGCTCCTCCTTCCGGGCCCCGCTGCTCCCTCCGCTACTGCCATCAGCCTGCGCTGCTCCTAACGCCCTGCGCTGCTCCCACCACCCTGCCCTGCTCCCGTGGGATGCACTCCTCCCTCTGGCTTGCGCCGCTCCCTTTGCTTTGCGCTGCTCCCTCTGCTCTGCGCTGCTGCTGCTGCTGCTCCGTGTGGCCTTCCTCCTCCCTCTCACCTCCGCTGCTCCCCCCGGTCTGCGCCGCTCCCCCAAGGCTGCGCTGCTCCCTGCAGCCTGTCCGCCGGCCCCCCTGCGCTGCTTCTTGACTCCGCTTCTCTCTGTCTCTCGCCTGTGCTGCTCCCACTGATCTGCGCTGCTCCCGCGGACCTCTGTTGCTCCCTGTGTCTTGCGCTCCTTCGCTCCTTCCGCAGGCGTGCGCTTCCGCCTCCCGGCTGAGCTGCTTCCTCTGGCCCGCGCTGCTCCCTCCGGCCTGCGCTGCACCCCCAGGCCCGCGCTGCTCCCCCTGCCTTGCGCTGCACCCACCGCGCTGCGCTCCCTCCGCGGCCCGCGCTGCACCCGCAGGCCTGCGCTGCTCCCTATGCCCAGCGCTGCTCCCTAAGCCCTGCGTTGCTGCCTCACGCCTGCGCTGCTCCCCCTGCCCTGCGCTGCACCCACCGCGCTGCTCCCCCAGCCCTGCTCTGCTCCCTATGCCCTGCGCTGCTCCTTGTGGCCTTTGCACCTCCCTCTCCCCTCCACCCCTCCCTCCGGCCTGTGCTGCTCCCTCCGCGGCCCGCGCTGCACCCCCAGGCCTGCCTGCGCTGCTCCCTATGCCCAGCGCCGCTCCCTTCGTCCTGCGCTGCTGCCTCACGCCTGCGCTGCTCCCCCTGCCCTGCGCTGCACCCATCGCCCTGCGCTCCCTCCGCGGCCCGCGCTGCTCCCTCCGGCCTGCGCTGCTGCCCCAGCCCTGCGCTGCTCCCTATGTCCTGCGCTGCTCCTTCTGGCCTTTGCTCCTCCCTCTGCCCTCCACCCTGTCCCTCCGGCCTGTGCTGCTCCCTCTCATGTGCGCTGCTCCTTCCACTGCTCCCTGCGGCCTGCGCTGCCCCCCTGCCCTGCTCGCCTGCGCTGCTCGCTCTGCCCCGCGCTGCTCGCTCTGCCCCGCGCTGCTCCCTCTCCCCCCGCCCCGCTCTCCTCTCTGTGGTGTGCGCCGCTCCCTCCGGCCCGTGCTGCTCCGTCCTTCCTGCCCTGCTCTCTGCCGCCTGCGCTGCCTCTGGTCTCCGCTTCACCCTCTGGCCGCCTCTGCTGCGTCAGGTCGGTGCTGCTCCGACCGCATGTGCTGCTCCCACTGCCCGTTGTCCTCCCACTGCCCGCTGCGGGCCCACAGCCCGCTGTGCGCCCACTGCCTGCGCGGCGCCGACGACATGCTCTGCGCCAAGGCCTGCACTGCCACCACAGACTGTGTTGCGCCCGCTGCCTTCGCTGCCCGTCTGGCCACCGCTGCACCCTGTGGCCTGGGCTGCTCCGTCCGACCTGCGTGGCACCCGCTCCCCTGCGCCGCTCTGACTGGCCCGGGCTGCTTCCTTAAGCCACCAGAGCTCCATCGGCCTGCGCTGCTCCCTCTGGCCACCGCCGCTACCTAGGGTCTGCGCTGCTCTGACCGACGTGCGCCGCTCCCACGGGCCCGTGCTGCTTCCTCAGGCCGCCATGCTCCACTGGCCCGCCGTGCTCCCGTTGGCCGACGCTGCGCACGGCGGGCCAGTGGAGCCATGGCGGCCTCTGCTGCTCCCGCTGCCTGTTGTGCCGCCACTGCCTGTTGTGCTCCCGCGGCTCGTTGCCTCCCCACTGCCGGTTGTGATCCCAACGCCTGCTGTCCCCTCACTGCCTGCTGTGTTCCCGCCGCCTGTCGCGCGCCCACTGCCTGCCGTGCTCCCGAAGCCTGCTGCACGCCCGCTGCGTGCGCTGCGCCACTGCCTGCGCTCGCCAACTGGCCTGGACGGCTTCCTCCTGGCACCCCTGCTGCCTAGGATCTGTGCTGCTCTGACCGGCCTGTGCTGCTCCCACTGCCTGTTGTGCCCCCCCACAGCCTGTTGTGCCCCCCACAGCCTGCTGTCCCCCCACAGGCTGTGGTGCCCCCACTGCCTGTTGTGCCCCCCCACAGCCTGTTGTGCCCCCCACTGCCTGTTGTCCCCCCACAGGCTGTGGTGCCCCCACTACTTGTTGTCTCCCCACAGCCTGTTGTGCCCCCCACAGCCTCTTGTCCCCCCACAGGCTGTGATGCCCCCACTACTTGTTGTCTCCCCACAGCCTGTTGTGCCCCCCACAGCCTGTTGTCTCCCCACAGCCTGTTGTTGTGCCCCCACTGCCTGTGGTCCCCCACAGCCTGTGGTGCCCCCACTGCCTGTTGTCCCCCTCACAGCCTGTGGTGCCCCCACTGCCTGTTGTCCCCCCACAGCCTGTGGTGCCCCCCTGCCTGTTGTCCCCCCACAGCCTGTGTTGCCCCCCTGCCTGTTGTGCCCCCCCAGCCTGTTGTGCCCCCCAAAGCCTGTTGTCCCCCCACAGCCTGCGGTGCCCCCACTGCCTGTTGTGCCCCCCCAGTTGTACCCCCCCCCCGCCTATTGTACTCATCCTGCCTGCCGTATTCCCGCAGCCTGCGCCGTGCCCACTGCCTGCAATACTCCCTGAGGCCACTGCCGCCGCCTGTGCCCTGTGCTGCTCCCCAACGTGCTCACCCCACGGCGACCTGTGCTGCTCCCACTGGCCTGTGCTGGTTCTTCGGCCACCGTTGCCCTTTGGCCTGCACTGCATCCTCTGGCCTGCGCCGTTCCCTCCGGGCACCGCTGCTCCCTCTGGCCACCGCTGCTGCCTACGGTCTGCGCTGCTCTGACCGACCTCCGCTCGCTCCGCACAGTGACGTGCGCTGCTCTGCCTGGCCTGGGCTGCTTCCTTCAGCCCCCGCCGCTCCATTGGCCTGCGCTGCTCCCTCTCGCCTGCGCTGCTCCCTCTGGCCACCGCCGCTCCCTATGATCTTTGCTGCTCTGATCGACCTGCGCTGCTCCCACTGGCCCGTGCTGCTTCCTCAGGCCGCCACGCTCCATTCGCCTGCCGTGCTCCCGTTGGCCACCGCTGCTGCCGATGGTGCGTGCTGCCCTGACCGGCCTGTGCTGCTCCCACGGCCTGTCGTGCTCCCACCGCGTGTCGGGCTCCCACTGCCTTTTGAAGATCCCCCTGCCTGTTGCGTGCCCACTGCCTTTGGTGCGCCCGCTGGCTTCTGAGCTCCCGCGGCCTGTTGAGCGTCCACTGCCCGCTGTGGGCCCGCTGCCTGCGCCGCGCCCGCCATCTCTTCTGCGCCCACCGCCTTCGCTGACCGTCTGGCCACCGCCGCACTCTATGGCCTGCGCTGCTCCATCCGACCTGCGTTGCTCACGCTCACCTGCGCTGCTCCGATTGGCCTGGGCTGCTGCTTCCTTAAGCCACGGGGGCTCCGTTGGCCTGCGCTGCTCCCCGTGGCCACCGCTGCACCCTCAGCCGCCACTTCTCCCTCTGGCCACCGCTGCTTCCCGTAGTCTCCGCTGCTCTGAGCAACCTGCGTTGCGCACGCCTGCCCTGCTCTGTTCCCACTGGCCTGGGCTGCTTCCTCGGGCCGTCGTGCTCCATCGGCCTGCCCTGCCCTCGCTGGCCACCGCCGCTGCCGGTGGTGTGCGCTGCTCCGACCGGCCTGGGCCGCTCCCACTGCCTGCTGCGCTCCCGCTGCCTGCTGCACGCCCGCTGCCTGCGCTCGCCAGCTGCCCTGCGCTGCTTCCTCCTGGCACCCCTGCTGCCTGTCTTCTGTGCTGCTCTGACCGGCCTGTGCTGCTCCCACTGCCTGTTGTCCCCCCCACTGCCTGTTGTGTCCCCACTGCCTGTTGTCCCCCCACTGCCTGCCGTGCTCCCCCTGCCTGCTGTCCTCCCACACTGCCTGCTGTCCTCCCCCTGCCTGCCGTCCTCCCCCTGCCTGCAATACTCCCTGAGGCCACTGCTGCTGCCTGTGCTCTGTGCTGCTCCCCAGCCTGGTCTCCCCGCAGTGACCTGTGCTGCCCCCACTGGCCTGCGCTGCTGCCTGTTACCTGTGCTGCTCTGAGCAGCCCTCAGTGCTGCCGCTGCCTGCTGTGCCCCCACTGCCCGTCGTCGTCACTGCCTGCTGTGCGCCCACTGCCGGCTGAGGTCCCACAGCCCGCTGTGCTCCCGCTGCCCGCGCCGCGCCCTCTGCCTGTGCCGCGCCACTGCCTGCGCTCCTCCTTCCGGGCCCCGCTGCTCCCTCCGCTACTGCCATCAGCCTGCGCTGCTCCTAACGCCCTGCGCTGCTCCCACCACCCTGCCCTGCTCCCGTGGGATGCACTCCTCCCTCTGGCTTGCGCCGCTCCCTTTGCTTTGCGCTGCTCCCTCTGCTCTGCGCTGCTGCTGCTGCTGCTCCGTGTGGCCTTCCTCCTCCCTCTCACCTCCGCTGCTCCCCCCGGTCTGCGCCGCTCCCCCAAGGCTGCGCTGCTCCCTGCAGCCTGTCCGCCGGCCCCCCTGCGCTGCTTCTTGACTCCGCTTCTCTCTGTCTCTCGCCTGTGCTGCTCCCACTGATCTGCGCTGCTCCCGCGGACCTCTGTTGCTCCCTGTGTCTTGCGCTCCTTCGCTCCTTCCGCAGGCGTGCGCTTCCGCCTCCCGGCTGAGCTGCTTCCTCTGGCCCGCGCTGCTCCCTCCGGCCTGCGCTGCACCCCCAGGCCCGCGCTGCTCCCCCTGCCTTGCGCTGCACCCACCGCGCTGCGCTCCCTCCGCGGCCCGCGCTGCACCCGCAGGCCTGCGCTGCTCCCTATGCCCAGCGCTGCTCCCTAAGCCCTGCGTTGCTGCCTCACGCCTGCGCTGCTCCCCCTGCCCTGCGCTGCACCCACCGCGCTGCTCCCCCAGCCCTGCTCTGCTCCCTATGCCCTGCGCTGCTCCTTGTGGCCTTTGCACCTCCCTCTCCCCTCCACCCCTCCCTCCGGCCTGTGCTGCTCCCTCCGCGGCCCGCGCTGCACCCCCAGGCCTGCCTGCGCTGCTCCCTATGCCCAGCGCCGCTCCCTTCGTCCTGCGCTGCTGCCTCACGCCTGCGCTGCTCCCCCTGCCCTGCGCTGCACCCATCGCCCTGCGCTCCCTCCGCGGCCCGCGCTGCTCCCTCCGGCCTGCGCTGCTGCCCCAGCCCTGCGCTGCTCCCTATGTCCTGCGCTGCTCCTTCTGGCCTTTGCTCCTCCCTCTGCCCTCCACCCTGTCCCTCCGGCCTGTGCTGCTCCCTCTCATGTGCGCTGCTCCTTCCACTGCTCCCTGCGGCCTGCGCTGCCCCCCTGCCCTGCTCGCCTGCGCTGCTCGCTCTGCCCCGCGCTGCTCGCTCTGCCCCGCGCTGCTCCCTCTCCCCCCGCCCCGCTCTCCTCTCTGTGGTGTGCGCCGCTCCCTCCGGCCCGTGCTGCTCCGTCCTTCCTGCCCTGCTCTCTGCCGCCTGCGCTGCCTCTGGTCTCCGCTTCACCCTCTGGCCGCCTCTGCTGCGTCAGGTCGGTGCTGCTCCGACCGCATGTGCTGCTCCCACTGCCCGTTGTCCTCCCACTGCCCGCTGCGGGCCCACAGCCCGCTGTGCGCCCACTGCCTGCGCGGCGCCGACGACATGCTCTGCGCCAAGGCCTGCACTGCCACCACAGACTGTGTTGCGCCCGCTGCCTTCGCTGCCCGTCTGGCCACCGCTGCACCCTGTGGCCTGGGCTGCTCCGTCCGACCTGCGTGGCACCCGCTCCCCTGCGCCGCTCTGACTGGCCCGGGCTGCTTCCTTAAGCCACCAGAGCTCCATCGGCCTGCGCTGCTCCCTCTGGCCACCGCCGCTACCTAGGGTCTGCGCTGCTCTGACCGACGTGCGCCGCTCCCACGGGCCCGTGCTGCTTCCTCAGGCCGCCATGCTCCACTGGCCCGCCGTGCTCCCGTTGGCCGACGCTGCTGCCGAGGATCTGCGTTTCTCTGACCGGCCTCTGCTGCTCCCGCTGCCTGTTGTGCCGCCACTGCCTGTTGTGCTCCCGCGGCTCGTTGCCTCCCCACTGCCGGTTGTGATCCCAACGCCTGCTGTCCCCTCACTGCCTGCTGTGTTCCCGCCGCCTGTCGCGCGCCCACTGCCTGCCGTGCTCCCGAAGCCTGCTGCACGCCCGCTGCGTGCGCTGCGCCACTGCCTGCGCTCGCCAACTGGCCTGGACGGCTTCCTCCTGGCACCCCTGCTGCCTAGGATCTGTGCTGCTCTGACCGGCCTGTGCTGCTCCCACTGCCTGTTGTGCCCCCCCACAGCCTGTTGTGCCCCCCACAGCCTGCTGTCCCCCCACAGGCTGTGGTGCCCCCACTGCCTGTTGTGCCCCCCCACAGCCTGTTGTGCCCCCCACTGCCTGTTGTCCCCCCACAGGCTGTGGTGCCCCCACTACTTGTTGTCTCCCCACAGCCTGTTGTGCCCCCCACAGCCTCTTGTCCCCCCACAGGCTGTGATGCCCCCACTACTTGTTGTCTCCCCACAGCCTGTTGTGCCCCCCACAGCCTGTTGTCTCCCCACAGCCTGTTGTTGTGCCCCCACTGCCTGTGGTCCCCCACAGCCTGTGGTGCCCCCACTGCCTGTTGTCCCCCTCACAGCCTGTGGTGCCCCCACTGCCTGTTGTCCCCCCACAGCCTGTGGTGCCCCCCTGCCTGTTGTCCCCCCACAGCCTGTGTTGCCCCCCTGCCTGTTGTGCCCCCCCAGCCTGTTGTGCCCCCCAAAGCCTGTTGTCCCCCCACAGCCTGCGGTGCCCCCACTGCCTGTTGTGCCCCCCCAGTTGTACCCCCCCCCCCCGCCTATTGTACTCATCCTGCCTGCCGTATTCCCGCAGCCTGCGCCGTGCCCACTGCCTGCAATACTCCCTGAGGCCACTGCCGCCGCCTGTGCCCTGTGCTGCTCCCCAACGTGCTCACCCCACGGCGACCTGTGCTGCTCCCACTGGCCTGTGCTGGTTCTTCGGCCACCGTTGCCCTTTGGCCTGCACTGCATCCTCTGGCCTGCGCCGTTCCCTCCGGGCACCGCTGCTCCCTCTGGCCACCGCTGCTGCCTACGGTCTGCGCTGCTCTGACCGACCTCCGCTCGCTCCGCACAGTGACGTGCGCTGCTCTGCCTGGCCTGGGCTGCTTCCTTCAGCCCCCGCCGCTCCATTGGCCTGCGCTGCTCCCTCTCGCCTGCGCTGCTCCCTCTGGCCACCGCCGCTCCCTATGATCTTTGCTGCTCTGATCGACCTGCGCTGCTCCCACTGGCCCGTGCTGCTTCCTCAGGCCGCCACGCTCCATTCGCCTGCCGTGCTCCCGTTGGCCACCGCTGCTGCCGATGGTGCGTGCTGCCCTGACCGGCCTGTGCTGCTCCCACGGCCTGTCGTGCTCCCACCGCGTGTCGGGCTCCCACTGCCTTTTGAAGATCCCCCTGCCTGTTGCGTGCCCACTGCCTTTGGTGCGCCCGCTGGCTTCTGAGCTCCCGCGGCCTGTTGAGCGTCCACTGCCCGCTGTGGGCCCGCTGCCTGCGCCGCGCCCGCCATCTCTTCTGCGCCCACCGCCTTCGCTGACCGTCTGGCCACCGCCGCACTCTATGGCCTGCGCTGCTCCATCCGACCTGCGTTGCTCACGCTCACCTGCGCTGCTCCGATTGGCCTGGGCTGCTGCTTCCTTAAGCCACGGGGGCTCCGTTGGCCTGCGCTGCTCCCCGTGGCCACCGCTGCACCCTCAGCCGCCACTTCTCCCTCTGGCCACCGCTGCTTCCCGTAGTCTCCGCTGCTCTGAGCAACCTGCGTTGCGCACGCCTGCCCTGCTCTGTTCCCACTGGCCTGGGCTGCTTCCTCGGGCCGTCGTGCTCCATCGGCCTGCCCTGCCCTCGCTGGCCACCGCCGCTGCCGGTGGTGTGCGCTGCTCCGACCGGCCTGGGCCGCTCCCACTGCCTGCTGCGCTCCCGCTGCCTGCTGCACGCCCGCTGCCTGCGCTCGCCAGCTGCCCTGCGCTGCTTCCTCCTGGCACCCCTGCTGCCTGTCTTCTGTGCTGCTCTGACCGGCCTGTGCTGCTCCCACTGCCTGTTGTCCCCCCCACTGCCTGTTGTGTCCCCACTGCCTGTTGTCCCCCCACTGCCTGCCGTGCTCCCCCTGCCTGCTGTCCTCCCACACTGCCTGCTGTCCTCCCCCTGCCTGCCGTCCTCCCCCTGCCTGCAATACTCCCTGAGGCCACTGCTGCTGCCTGTGCTCTGTGCTGCTCCCCAGCCTGGTCTCCCCGCAGTGACCTGTGCTGCCCCCACTGGCCTGCGCTGCTGCCTGTTACCTGTGCTGCTCTGAGCAGCCCGCAGTGCTGCCGCTGCCTGCTGTGCCCCCACTGCCCGTCGTCGTCACTGCCTGCTGTGCGCCCACTGCCGGCTGAGGTCCCACAGCCCGCTGTGCTCCCGCTGCCCGCGCCGCGCCCTCTGCCTGTGCCGCGCCACTGCCTGCGCTCCTCCTTCCGGGCCCCGCTGCTCCCTCCGCTACTGCCATCAGCCTGCGCTGCTCCTAACGCCCTGCGCTGCTCCCACCACCCTGCCCTGCTCCCGTGGGATGCAGCCCTCCCTCTGGCTTGCGCCGCTCCCTTTGCTTTGCGCTGCTCCCTCTGCTCTGCGCTGCTGCTGCTGCTGCTGCTCCGTGTGGCCTTCCTCCTCCCTCTCACCTCCGCTGCTCCCCCCGGTCTGCGCCGCTCCCCCAAGGCTGCGCTGCTCCCTGCAGCCTGTCCGCCGGCCCCCCTGCGCTGCTTCTTGACTCCGCTTCTCTCTGTCTCTCGCCTGTGCTGCTCCCACTGATCTGCGCTGCTCCCGCGGACCTCTGTTGCTCCCTGTGTCTTGCGCTCCTTCGCTCCTTCCGCAGGCGTGCGCTTCCGCCTCCCGGCTGAGCTGCTTCCTCTGGCCCGCGCTGCTCCCTCCGGCCCGCGCTGCACCCCCAGGCCCGCGCTGCTCCCCCTGCCTTGCGCTGCACCCACCGCGCTGCGCTCCCTCCGCGGCCCGCGCTGCACCCGCAGGCCTGCACTGCTCCCTATGCCCAGCGCTGCTCCCTAAGCCCTGCGTTGCTGCCTCACGCCTGCGCTGCTCCCCCTGCCCTGCGCTGCACCCACCGCGCTGCTCCCCCAGCCCTGCTCTGCTCCCTATGCCCTGCGCTGCTCCTTGTGGCCTTTGCACCTCCCTCTCCCCTCCACCCCTCCCTCCGGCCTGTGCTGCTCCCTCCGCGGCCCGCGCTGCACCCCCAGGCCTGCCTGCGCTGCTCCCTATGCCCAGCGCCGCTCCCTTCGTCCTGCGCTGCTGCCTCACGCCTGCGCTGCTCCCCCTGCCCTGCGCTGCACCCATCGCCCTGCGCTCCCTCCGCGGCCCGCGCTGCTCCCTCCGGCCTGCGCTGCTGCCCCAGCCCTGCGCTGCTCCCTATGTCCTGCGCTGCTCCTTCTGGCCTTTGCTCCTCCCTCTGCCCTCCACCCTGTCCCTCCGGCCTGTGTTGCTCCCTCTCATGTGCGCTGCTCCTTCCACTGCTCCCTGCGGCCTGCGCTGCCCCCCTGCCCTGCTCGCCTGCGCTGCTCGCTCTGCCCCGCGCTGCTCGCTCTGCCCCGCGCTGCTCCCTCTCCCCCCGCCCCGCTCTCCTCTCTGTGGTGTGCGCCGCTCCCTCCGGCCCGTGCTGCTCCGTCCTTCCTGCCCTGCTCTCTGCCGCCTGCGCTGCCTCTGGTCTCCGCTTCACCCTCTGGCCGCCTCTGCTGCGTCAGGTCGGTGCTGCTCCGACCGCATGTGCTGCTCCCACTGCCCGTTGTCCTCCCACTGCCCGCTGCGGGCCCACTGCCTGCGCGGCGCCGACGACATGCTCTGCGCCAAGGCCTGCACTGCCACCACAGACTGTGTTGCGCCCGCTGCCTTCGCTGCCCGTCTGGCCACCGCTGCACCCTGTGGCCTGGGCTGCTCCGTCCGACCTGCGTGGCACCCGCTCCCCTGCGCCGCTCTGACTGGCCCGGGCTGCTTCCTTAAGCCACCAGAGCTCCATCGGCCTGCGCTGCTCCCTCTGGCCACCGCCGCTACCTAGGGTCTGCGCTGCTCTGACCGACGTGCGCCGCTCCCACGGGCCCGTGCTGCTTCCTCAGGCCGCCATGCTCCACTGGCCCGCCGTGCTCCCGTTGGCCGACGCTGCTGCCGAGGATCTGCGTTTCTCTGACCGGCCTCTGCTGCTCCCACTGCCTGTTGTGCCGCCACTGCCTGTTGTGCTCCCGCGGCTCGTTGCCTCCCCACTGCCGGTTGTGATCCCAACGCCTGCTGTCCCCTCACTGCCTGCTGTGTTCCCGCCGCCTGTCGCGCGCCCACTGCCTGCCGTGCTCCCGAAGCCTGCTGCACGCCCGCTGCGTGCGCTGCGCCACTGCCTGCGCTCGCCAACTGGCCTGGACGGCTTCCTCCTGGCACCCCTGCTGCCTAGGATCTGTGCTGCTCTGACCGGCCTGTGCTGCTCCCACTGCCTGTTGTGCCCCCCTACAGCCTGTTGTGCCCCCCCCACAGCCTGTTGTGCCCCCCACAGCCTGCTGTCCCCCCACAGGCTGTGGTGCCCCCACTGCCTGTTGTGCCCCCCCACAGCCTGTTGTGCCCCCCACTGCCTGTTGTCCCCCCACAGGCTGTGGTGCCCCCACTACTTGTTGTCTCCCCACAGCCTGTTGTGCCCCCCACAGCCTCTTGTCCCCCCACAGGCTGTGGTGCCCCCACTACTTGTTGTCTCCCCACAGCCTGTTGTGCCCCCCACAGCCTGTTGTCTCCCCACAGCCTGTTGTTGTGCCCCCACTGCCTGTGGTCCCCCACAGCCTGTGGTGCCCCCACTGCCTGTTGTCCCCCTCACAGCCTGTGGTGCCCCCACTGCCTGTTGTCCCCCCACAGCCTGTGGTGCCCCCCTGCCTGTTGTCCCCCCACAGCCTGTGTTGCCCCCCTGCCTGTTGTGCCCCCCCAGCCTGTTGTGCCCCCCAAAGCCTGTTGTCCCCCCACAGCCTGCGGTGCCCCCACTGCCTGTTGTGCCCCCCCAGTTGTACCCCCCCCCCCGCCTATTGTACTCATCCTGCCTGCCGTATTCCCGCAGCCTGCGCCGTGCCCACTGCCTGCAATACTCCCTGAGGCCACTGCCGCCGCCTGTGCCCTGTGCTGCTCCCCAACGTGCTCACCCCACGGCGACCTGTGCTGCTCCCACTGGCCTGTGCTGGTTCTTCGGCCACCGTTGCCCTTTGGCCTGCACTGCATCCTCTGGCCTGCGCCGTTCCCTCCGGGCACCGCTGCTCCCTCTGGCCACCGCTGCTGCCTACGGTCTGCGCTGCTCTGACCGACCTCCGCTCGCTCCGCACAGTGACGTGCGCTGCTCTGCCTGGCCTGGGCTGCTTCCTTCAGCCCCCGCCGCTCCATTGGCCTGCGCTGCTCCCTCTCGCCTGCGCTGCTCCCTCTGGCCACCGCCGCTCCCTATGATCTTTGCTGCTCTGATCGACCTGCGCTGCTCCCACTGGCCCGTGCTGCTTCCTCAGGCCGCCACACTCCATTCGCCTGCCGTGCTCCCGTTGGCCACCGCTGCTGCCGATGGTGCGTGCTGCCCTGACCGGCCTGTGCTGCTCCCACGGCCTGTCGTGCTCCCACCGCGTGTCGGGCTCCCACTGCCTTTTGAAGATCCCCCTGCCTGTTGCGTGCCCACTGCCTTTGGTGCGCCCGCTGGCTTCTGAGCTCCCGCGGCCTGTTGAGCGTCCACTGCCCGCTGTGGGCCCGCTGCCTGCGCCGCGCCCGCCATCTCTTCTGCGCCCACCGCCTTCGCTGACCGTCTGGCCACCGCCGCACTCTATGGCCTGCGCTGCTCCATCCGACCTGCGTTGCTCACGCTCACCTGCGCTGCTCCGATTGGCCTGGGCTGCTGCTTCCTTAAGCCACGGGGGCTCCGTTGGCCTGCGCTGCTCCCCGTGGCCACCGCTGCACCCTCAGCCGCCACTTCTCCCTCTGGCCACCGCTGCTTCCCGTAGTCTCCGCTGCTCTGAGCAACCTGCGTTGCGCACGCCTGCCCTGCTCTGTTCCCACTGGCCTGGGCTGCTTCCTCGGGCCGTCGTGCTCCATCGGCCTGCCCTGCCCTCGCTGGCCACCGCCGCTGCCGGTGGTGTGCGCTGCTCCGACCGGCCTGGGCCGCTCCCACTGCCTGCTGCGCTCCCGCTGCCTGCTGCACGCCCGCTGCCTGCGCTCGCCAGCTGCCCTGCGCTGCTTCCTCCTGGCACCCCTGCTGCCTGTCTTCTGTGCTGCTCTGACCGGCCTGTGCTGCTCCCACTGCCTGTTGTCCCCCCACTGCCTGTTGTGTCCCCACTGCCTGTTGTCCCCCCACTGCCTGCCGTGCTCCCCCTGCCTGCTGTCCTCCCACACTGCCTGCTGTCCTCCCCCTGCCTGCCGTCCTCCCCCTGCCTGCAATACTCCCTGAGGCCACTGCTGCTGCCTGTGCTCTGTGCTGCTCCCCAGCCTGGTCTCCCCGCAGTGACCTGTGCTGCCCCCACTGGCCTGCGCTGCTGCCTGTTACCTGTGCTGCTCTGAGCAGCCCTCAGTGCTGCCGCTGCCTGCTGTGCCCCCACTGCCCGTCGTCGTCACTGCCTGCTGTGCGCCCACTGCCGGCTGAGGTCCCACAGCCCGCTGTGCTCCCGCTGCCCGCGCCGCGCCCTCTGCCTGTGCCGCGCCACTGCCTGCGCTCCTCCTTCCGGGCCCCGCTGCTCCCTCCGCTACTGCCATCAGCCTGCGCTGCTCCTAACGCCCTGCGCTGCTCCCACCACCCTGCCCTGCTCCCGTGGGATGCACTCCTCCCTCTGGCTTGCGCCGCTCCCTTTGCTTTGCGCTGCTCCCTCTGCTCTGCGCTGCTGCTGCTGCTGCTCCGTGTGGCCTTCCTCCTCCCTCTCACCTCCGCTGCTCCCCCCGGTCTGCGCCGCTCCCCCAAGGCTGCGCTGCTCCCTGCAGCCTGTCCGCCGGCCCCCCTGCGCTGCTTCTTGACTCCGCTTCTCTCTGTCTCTCGCCTGTGCTGCTCCCACTGATCTGCGCTGCTCCCGCGGACCTCTGTTGCTCCCTGTGTCTTGCGCTCCTTCGCTCCTTCCGCAGGCGTGCGCTTCCGCCTCCCGGCTGAGCTGCTTCCTCTGGCCCGCGCTGCTCCCTCCGGCCTGCGCTGCACCCCCAGGCCCGCGCTGCTCCCCCTGCCTTGCGCTGCACCCACCGCGCTGCGCTCCCTCCGCGGCCCGCGCTGCACCCGCAGGCCTGCGCTGCTCCCTATGCCCAGCGCTGCTCCCTAAGCCCTGCGTTGCTGCCTCACGCCTGCGCTGCTCCCCCTGCCCTGCGCTGCACCCACCGCGCTGCTCCCCCAGCCCTGCTCTGCTCCCTATGCCCTGCGCTGCTCCTTGTGGCCTTTGCACCTCCCTCTCCCCTCCACCCCTCCCTCCGGCCTGTGCTGCTCCCTCCGCGGCCCGCGCTGCACCCCCAGGCCTGCCTGCGCTGCTCCCTATGCCCAGCGCCGCTCCCTTCGTCCTGCGCTGCTGCCTCACGCCTGCGCTGCTCCCCCTGCCCTGCGCTGCACCCATCGCCCTGCGCTCCCTCCGCGGCCCGCGCTGCTCCCTCCGGCCTGCGCTGCTGCCCCAGCCCTGCGCTGCTCCCTATGTCCTGCGCTGCTCCTTCTGGCCTTTGCTCCTCCCTCTGCCCTCCACCCTGTCCCTCCGGCCTGTGCTGCTCCCTCTCATGTGCGCTGCTCCTTCCACTGCTCCCTGCGGCCTGCGCTGCCCCCCTGCCCTGCTCGCCTGCGCTGCTCGCTCTGCCCCGCGCTGCTCGCTCTGCCCCGCGCTGCTCCCTCTCCCCCCGCCCCGCTCTCCTCTCTGTGGTGTGCGCCGCTCCCTCCGGCCCGTGCTGCTCCGTCCTTCCTGCCCTGCTCTCTGCCGCCTGCGCTGCCTCTGGTCTCCGCTTCACCCTCTGGCCGCCTCTGCTGCGTCAGGTCGGTGCTGCTCCGACCGCATGTGCTGCTCCCACTGCCCGTTGTCCTCCCACTGCCCGCTGCGGGCCCACAGCCCGCTGTGCGCCCACTGCCTGCGCGGCGCCGACGACATGCTCTGCGCCAAGGCCTGCACTGCCACCACAGACTGTGTTGCGCCCGCTGCCTTCGCTGCCCGTCTGGCCACCGCTGCACCCTGTGGCCTGGGCTGCTCCGTCCGACCTGCGTGGCACCCGCTCCCCTGCGCCGCTCTGACTGGCCCGGGCTGCTTCCTTAAGCCACCAGAGCTCCATCGGCCTGCGCTGCTCCCTCTGGCCACCGCCGCTACCTAGGGTCTGCGCTGCTCTGACCGACGTGCGCCGCTCCCACGGGCCCGTGCTGCTTCCTCAGGCCGCCATGCTCCACTGGCCCGCCGTGCTCCCGTTGGCCGACGCTGCTGCCGAGGATCTGCGTTTCTCTGACCGGCCTCTGCTGCTCCCGCTGCCTGTTGTGCCGCCACTGCCTGTTGTGCTCCCGCGGCTCGTTGCCTCCCCACTGCCGGTTGTGATCCCAACGCCTGCTGTCCCCTCACTGCCTGCTGTGTTCCCGCCGCCTGTCGCGCGCCCACTGCCTGCCGTGCTCCCGAAGCCTGCTGCACGCCCGCTGCGTGCGCTGCGCCACTGCCTGCGCTCGCCAACTGGCCTGGACGGCTTCCTCCTGGCACCCCTGCTGCCTAGGATCTGTGCTGCTCTGACCGGCCTGTGCTGCTCCCACTGCCTGTTGTGCCCCCCCACAGCCTGTTGTGCCCCCCACAGCCTGCTGTCCCCCCACAGGCTGTGGTGCCCCCACTGCCTGTTGTGCCCCCCCACAGCCTGTTGTGCCCCCCACTGCCTGTTGTCCCCCCACAGGCTGTGGTGCCCCCACTACTTGTTGTCTCCCCACAGCCTGTTGTGCCCCCCACAGCCTCTTGTCCCCCCACAGGCTGTGATGCCCCCACTACTTGTTGTCTCCCCACAGCCTGTTGTGCCCCCCACAGCCTGTTGTCTCCCCACAGCCTGTTGTTGTGCCCCCACTGCCTGTGGTCCCCCACAGCCTGTGGTGCCCCCACTGCCTGTTGTCCCCCTCACAGCCTGTGGTGCCCCCACTGCCTGTTGTCCCCCCACAGCCTGTGGTGCCCCCCTGCCTGTTGTCCCCCCACAGCCTGTGTTGCCCCCCTGCCTGTTGTGCCCCCCCAGCCTGTTGTGCCCCCCAAAGCCTGTTGTCCCCCCACAGCCTGCGGTGCCCCCACTGCCTGTTGTGCCCCCCCAGTTGTACCCCCCCCCCCCCGCCTATTGTACTCATCCTGCCTGCCGTATTCCCGCAGCCTGCGCCGTGCCCACTGCCTGCAATACTCCCTGAGGCCACTGCCGCCGCCTGTGCCCTGTGCTGCTCCCCAACGTGCTCACCCCACGGCGACCTGTGCTGCTCCCACTGGCCTGTGCTGGTTCTTCGGCCACCGTTGCCCTTTGGCCTGCACTGCATCCTCTGGCCTGCGCCGTTCCCTCCGGGCACCGCTGCTCCCTCTGGCCACCGCTGCTGCCTACGGTCTGCGCTGCTCTGACCGACCTCCGCTCGCTCCGCACAGTGACGTGCGCTGCTCTGCCTGGCCTGGGCTGCTTCCTTCAGCCCCCGCCGCTCCATTGGCCTGCGCTGCTCCCTCTCGCCTGCGCTGCTCCCTCTGGCCACCGCCGCTCCCTATGATCTTTGCTGCTCTGATCGACCTGCGCTGCTCCCACTGGCCCGTGCTGCTTCCTCAGGCCGCCACGCTCCATTCGCCTGCCGTGCTCCCGTTGGCCACCGCTGCTGCCGATGGTGCGTGCTGCCCTGACCGGCCTGTGCTGCTCCCACGGCCTGTCGTGCTCCCACCGCGTGTCGGGCTCCCACTGCCTTTTGAAGATCCCCCTGCCTGTTGCGTGCCCACTGCCTTTGGTGCGCCCGCTGGCTTCTGAGCTCCCGCGGCCTGTTGAGCGTCCACTGCCCGCTGTGGGCCCGCTGCCTGCGCCGCGCCCGCCATCTCTTCTGCGCCCACCGCCTTCGCTGACCGTCTGGCCACCGCCGCACTCTATGGCCTGCGCTGCTCCATCCGACCTGCGTTGCTCACGCTCACCTGCGCTGCTCCGATTGGCCTGGGCTGCTGCTTCCTTAAGCCACGGGGGCTCCGTTGGCCTGCGCTGCTCCCCGTGGCCACCGCTGCACCCTCAGCCGCCACTTCTCCCTCTGGCCACCGCTGCTTCCCGTAGTCTCCGCTGCTCTGAGCAACCTGCGTTGCGCACGCCTGCCCTGCTCTGTTCCCACTGGCCTGGGCTGCTTCCTCGGGCCGTCGTGCTCCATCGGCCTGCCCTGCCCTCGCTGGCCACCGCCGCTGCCGGTGGTGTGCGCTGCTCCGACCGGCCTGGGCCGCTCCCACTGCCTGCTGCGCTCCCGCTGCCTGCTGCACGCCCGCTGCCTGCGCTCGCCAGCTGCCCTGCGCTGCTTCCTCCTGGCACCCCTGCTGCCTGTCTTCTGTGCTGCTCTGACCGGCCTGTGCTGCTCCCACTGCCTGTTGTCCCCCCACTGCCTGTTGTGTCCCCACTGCCTGTTGTCCCCCCACTGCCTGCCGTGCTCCCCCTGCCTGCTGTCCTCCCACACTGCCTGCTGTCCTCCCCCTGCCTGCCGTCCTCCCCCTGCCTGCAATACTCCCTGAGGCCACTGCTGCTGCCTGTGCTCTGTGCTGCTCCCCAGCCTGGTCTCCCCGCAGTGACCTGTGCTGCCCCCACTGGCCTGCGCTGCTGCCTGTTACCTGTGCTGCTCTGAGCAGCCCGCAGTGCTGCCGCTGCCTGCTGTGCCCCCACTGCCCGTCGTCGTCACTGCCTGCTGTGCGCCCACTGCCGGCTGAGGTCCCACAGCCCGCTGTGCTCCCGCTGCCCGCGCCGCGCCCTCTCCCTGTGCCGCGCCACTGCCTGCCCTTCTCCTTCAGCCTGTCCACTTGCCCAGCCTGTGCTGCTTCTTGACTCTGCTCCTCTCTCTCTCTCTCTCTCTCTCTTCTCTCTCTCCTGTGCTGCTCCCCCTGATCTGCCCTGCTCCCATGGACCTCTCTTGCTCCCTTTGCCTTGTTCTCTTTTCGCAGGCATGAGCTTCCACTTCTGGCCTGTGGTGCTCCCTCCTGCCTGCTGTGCAGGCTCCTTCCTGTGCTGCTTCATGTCTCTGCTTGTCCCTCTTGCCTGGGTTCCTGCCTCCTGTGTGTGCTGCTGTCTCTGGTTTGTTCTCCTCCCTGTGTCCTGCGCTGCTCCCCCTGCCCTGCCTAGGCTGCTCCTTCTGCCTGGTCTTATTCCCTTTGTTCTGAGCTTCTCCCTCCTGCCTGAGCTGCTCCCTATGTCCTGCCCTGCACCCCCAGGCCTGCGCTGCTCCCCATGGCCTGCACTTCTCCCTCCGTCCTGCCCTGCTCTCTGTGCCTTCGCTGTTCCCCCTGCCCTGTGCTGCTCCCCCTGCCCTGCCTCACTCACTCAGGCCTGCGCCGCTCCCTCTGCCAGGCCTTTTTCCCTTTGTCCTGTGCTGGTGCCTCCTTCCCATGCTGCTCCCTCTGCCCTGTGCTCCTTCCTTCAGCCTGCACTGTTCCCTCCACTGCTCCCACTTGCCTGCGGATCTCTCACTGGCCTGTGCTTCTCCCTCCAGCCTACCCTGCTCCCTCCCCCTGTGCTGCTCCCCTGGCTTGTGTTTGTCCCTCAGTCCTGTGAGGCTCTCTCTGTCCTGCACTGCTCTGTCTGACCAGTGTTGCTTTCCCCAGCCTGACTGCTCTTTCCGGTGCTGCTACTCCCTCCGGCCTGCGCTGCTCTCCCGACTGCACTGCTCCTTCTCATCACCGCTGCTCCCTTTGGCCATGCTGCTTGCTCTGGCCTCCACTGCTGCTTCTTGTCTCTGTTGCTCCTACTCCCCACTGCTGTTCCCTCTGGCTCTGGTGTTCCCTCTGTCCTGCCCTGCTCCGTCTCCCCTGCCCTCCTCCCACTGGCCTTGGCTATTCCCATTGGCCTGTGGAGCTCTCTCCAGTCTCTGCTACTCCCTATGGCCTCCACTACTTCCTCAGGCCAGTGCTGCTCTTACCAGCCTGCACTGCTGCAGCCGGCCTGCGCTGCTTCCTCAGGCTACTGCTGCTGCCTCAGGCCCGTGATGCTGCCTCAAGTTTGCACTGCTGCTTCTTGCCTGCCTTCTTTCCAGAGGCCTCCTTTGCTCCCTCTGGCCTACACTGTTCCCACTGGTGACTGCTTCTCCTATTGGCCTGCCCTTCTCTCTCTGGCCTCCAGTACTCTCTCAGGCCTGCAACCCTCCTTCAGACTAGACTCTGCTCCCTCAGACCACCCCTGCTCCCTCTGGCCTGGCCTGTGCGCCTCTCTCTGGCCTGTGCCTCTCCCTTAGTCCCCTGCTGCTCCCACTGGCCTCTGTTGCTGCCTGTCACCTCTGCTGATACCTTGGTCTCCACTGCTGCCATGGGCCTTTGTTGCTGCTGCTGGTCCTCCCTACTGCCAGGACCTTCTGGTGCCACTGCCTAACTGCCCTTTTCCTCAATATTCTCCATTGTCTCCAAATTTTTTGTTGTTGTTTCTGATAATGTCCTATTGTCGCATTTCTCTTCTACGCACCACTACCTTGTTCCGGCGTCTCCCACAGTCCCCCCTTCTTTCTCCACTAGACTCTGCTTACTCCTGAGTGGAAGGCTGGACTCCCTCCCCCAACCCTAAGATCATGTGCTGAGCTGTAATCAATAGGCAGACGCTTAACTGACTGAGCCTCCCAGTTACCCCTGAAGCTTGGGGATATCTTTTTTTTTTAATAATAAATTTATTTTTTATTGGTGTTCATTTTCCCAACATACAGAATAACACCCAGTGCTCATTGCTTGGGGATATCTTAATCTAATGTTCTCTGTATCAGTGCTGGTAACAATGCAGATTACCCACAGTTGCTAGTTCACACTGTTCTCTCTGTGATGAGGAAAGAACCCTGTGCCACAAGAGAAAGCAATTTACTTCATCAAGAAAGTTGCTATGAAAAAGTCTTACGAACTAAGTCCTGCCTGGTAACATCAGATTTATGTTCTATTACAAGGTTCTTATCCCAGTTTCGACTTGCACTTCAGTCGCTCTGCCCTTAACTCACGGTCTAGATCCTGTTATATAATGAAGCAGTTGCTGAGTCAGTAGCAGGTACTAAAGGGATACAGGAATCAATGACCTGAAAAACCTCATTTACCCAAGAAATAGCTCAAAGAAAGCGAAACAAGTAGTTTGACAGAGATGGAGGATAGTACTGCTGCTCTACGTGTGGCTGTGTGGTTTGCATCTCCTGGGAGCTTGTTAGAAATGCAGAATCTCAGCCTCACACCCAGCCCCCCAACCCCCTGAACCAGAGTCCAAGTCTGCGTTGTAACGGATCTGTGTGCACAGTACAGATTGAGGGCTTTGGATACAGCCTCAATGTGGTTGTCAGGAAAGACTCCAAGGAGGTGACATTTGAATGTTGAGCAGGACCCAGCCATGTAAATATCGGGACAAAGAGTTGTCCGAACAATGGGAACAGCAAAGGAGATCTTTCCACCATCAGAGTGAAGAAGACCAGTGGAGCCCTCGCAGAGTGTGGCCTGAGTGAAGCACGTTCCTAAGACAGAGCCAGGTACCGCTCGCCCCCCCTTCCCCCCCCTTGTAGTCCAGGGATCCTTACTCACCGGGGCCCACCCTCTACATTCAGAGGCCCTGTGTGTCTACATCACATCTCTATCGAGGACTGGGCTGCCTCACTCATTGATATAAATGCTACAAATCACACCCTCCCAGAGTTTATGATTATTTAGTATTTTCAATAGTATAGCAACTACAGAGCATATGCTATTGCTAATCCCATTTTTTGTGCTTTCTAATGATAGTCTTTTCTCAAATTCCTAGAAAAATTAATTTTCACTTGCTTTACCATTCAAAGAATGCTCTAAGATTGTGGATAACTATCTTTTAATTTAGATCAGCCCCAACTTAGTATCTGAACTCCAGCTTCATGCTTCTGGATGTACACAGGACATCACCTGTTGAATGATTCTCTAACTTAGAGCTGAACCCATTTAGGTCTAGACTCTTTCTCTTACAAATACAATGCCTTTGTTTATTTTCAGGCTTATTTTTTGTGGGACGTTTCCAAAAGAAAAGTTTAAAATCACCTTTGACTTTTCCTACTCTTTTATCATTTATACCCATTATGTTATCAACTCTTACTGGGTTGGTTTTGGTTTTTCTTTGTTGTTGGTTTTTTTTCCTCCTTTGACCCTTTCCCTCAATTCCTACCGCCAAAACCCCGAATCCTCCATTTTTCCAACAAGGTCTAGGCTCTCCACACCCATAGATTATAGTCCCTGGGACTCCCATTTCTAGGAATGAACAGGACACCTTGATGCGGTCTTAAAATGATTGTTGCCTCTTAGACTTCAGGGTGAAATGGTCTGTCTCGTATTTCTCCAGAAGTAAAATGCAGCCAGGGCACCTGGCTGGCTCAATTGGTAGAATATGCAACTCATGATCTTGGGGTTTTGAGTTCAAGTCCCACATGGAGTGTAGAGATTATAAAGACACACTTTAATGAAAAACAGAAAACAGCTCTAAACTCAGGATAGCATCTCCACAACATAGAAATCATGGGATGCTGTCAAAATGTGTTTTTTTATTTCAAATACCAGTCCAACCTCCATCAGCTCTAATCTTCCCACCCAAAAAAACAAAACAAAACAAAAAAAACCTTTAAGCTCTCTAAAGTCTAACATTCCTGCCACTAGGTTTCTCTCCAAATAAAGCTGCTTTCTGGCAACTTAAATACCAAAGGCTCATATTAGCTACTTTCAGCAGCATAAAAAAAAATCATTTAAGATTTTATTTATTTGACAGAGAGCACAAGGAGAGGGAGCAGTAGACAGAGGGAGAGGGAGAAGCAGGCTCTCCATAGAGCATAGAGCAGAGAGCCTAACATAGGGCTCAATCCCAGGACACTGGGATCACAACCCGAGCTGAAGGCAGACACCCAACCAACTGAGCCACCCAGGTGCCCCTAAATGATTGATTTTTGAGTGTCAACATTTATGATCCTTAGAAGCCAACATTTGCAAAACCTTTGTATTTGTGTCCTATACAACTGACCAGGACCCTTGAGACATTTTAATATGACTCCTTTTTCTTAAACATTAAGGACGGAGTGTTTACTAAAATGACAATCCTTTATCCTGACTATACAGTGGGAAAGGCATTTTAACAGGAAATAAAACCTTGTGATCCCTGATGAGGCCCTCACACCCAAAATGCTTATCAGCCAGTTAAAAGTTTGGAACTCACACTTTGGAGTAACTACTGTGTTCTGTGTTTGAGGACTTTCCACAGATAAATGTGAAGCAGTTTTGGTGTTTCCCCAACTTCTTTCCCCAAAAAACTCAGACCAAATGGGATCCTTATTCACTTAAGCTTCAGTTCCCATTATATTGTGTTCTGTTTCAAGTTGAGAAAAATGTGTCTGTGTATTAAGAATGGCTTCCTTAAACCTTTGGAAAGCTCTTTGCAGTGTAATATTTAAAATTTTTAAATTTAACTTTAAAAAATTTTTTAAATTTATTTATGATAGTCACACACAGAGAGAGAGAGAGGCAGAGACACAGGCAGAGAGAGAAGCAGGCTCCATACACCGGGAGCCCGACGTGGGATTCGATCCCGGGTCTCCAGGATCGCGCCCTGGGCCAAAGGCAGGCGCCAAACCACTGCGCCACCCAGGGATCCCTAAATTTAACTTTAATTTAATTTAACTTTGCAGGAGACTTAAGTCTCTTCCAACTCTTACTCCGAGAGAGAGAGACCTGTCATAGCGGTGGACGAAATCATTTTCGGATTGCATGTCAAGGTTGGTTTGCTAAGACGTGGAAATGTGTAATGGCAGAAATAAAAGCATATGTAAATCTAACTGAGTGGGTCAGTAGGTGATCTTCTGAAGCAGGATCAGCAAACTATGGTCCATGGGCCATATCCTGCCCACAATCTGTTTTTGTGCATTCTGGGAACTAAATGGTTTTTACATTTTTAAACAGTTGAAAAACCAAATATTTCTCAATACATAACAATTACATGAAACAGAAATTTCTAGGTCCATAAATCTAGTTTTATTGGCACAGGACCTCATTCATTCATTTATATATAACCTGTGACTGCTTTTGTTCTACATCTGCAAAGTTGAGTAGTTAGGACAAAGACCATGGGACCTGCAAAGCCTGAATTATTTATTCTTCGGTCCGTTGCCAACAAGCTTGCCAACCCTATTACATAGGGTCATCTTTCTATTGTCCTCTTCTCTTTGAGCTGCTGTGGCCAGAGCCCTGGGTTGTCTCCCCCTCAGAAGGTACGAATAGCATGCTCCCCTTCGTGGTTAAGTTGTGTAGATCTGCAGTAGCCTAGATCTTAAGCAAAAGAGTTCTTGAGGACTGTGTATATCCTAGACCAGGGTAGGCGTAGCGCCAGTGATGACGAGACAGAGCATGGATATTTGTAGGAGATGCTTAGCGTACTCCATTCCTCTCCAGACACATGCTAGGGTGAGGGGTTGGGCTGGGGTAGGGCAGTCATGGCAGGAACAGGTTTGAAGATTTGCAGGCTTCTCATCTTTGTTGAGCACAATCAGTGGCCGAGCTGAGCCCACGGGTGATAAACAGAACCTCCCTGAAAGAATCTGTTCGATCAGGGTGGGTTTAGCCACCGTGTCGTGGAAAGACCATGTGGGCAGGAGGCTGTGCAGCAGGCTCCTTCAGCATTGTCGTGGGGATACTGTGGGATACGGAGCGGGTGGTGAGACGGGGGGATGCTACAGTCAGCCTGTTGGATGGTGTGTGCATCTGTTTCTCTAGCCCCGATGTGTCTAGGTTCTCCAGCTTTCAGAGAGAACTCTTCATTTTCCAAATTATGGAAGCCCTCGGCCTCCTCAAATGGTGCAGTCCTGTCTTCCCAGATCCCTTCCCAGTGTGTGGGAGCTTGGGCCTTGTGGAAGAGGCCTGTGCACCCCACCCCACCCCTGCCCCCCTTTTGTCTGGGCCGCTGCTTATCTCTTTCACTGGAACATAGCTTCAGGCTCCCTGCACCTCTCACCGTGTGACTTGCAGATCCTGCAGGCCGTTACTGACCTCACACCTCTCTGCCCTGGTCCCAGATGACTCTGTCCCACCTGGTGGGAGACACCGACTGTGCTCCATGCATGTGCCCTTGGCGCCCTTGGCACCCTTTACATTTGGAGGGCACACCCTTTACATTTAATGTTTGCGGTGTGTGTCCCCTCTCAGTAGCACCTGCAATTCTTGGTAGGCAGAGCAGCAAGGGGCTCCAGTCCCGCCAGCTCTGTTTTCAGCACTAGCACTGAGTTTCCAGAAGAGTGGCTTCCTCTCTGAAGACCATCACACTTGCTCACAGATAGCGTTTGGGGGCGGGGGGGGGGGGAGCAAGAAGGTATAGAGGAAAATACGGAGGTAAGACTTGGATATAATCTATAGGATTAAAAAAAAAAGTCAATCTGTAAAGAGGAAATTAACACAAATTACTCTGGAAAGTAAATTGGTGGTAGACAAGTCTCCCCTCCTGACCATCAATATGACTCTCTCTCTCTCTCTCTCTGATAGCCTGAAAATAACTTAATTTGTATTTACCAAGCTGCCAGGGTGGGGAGGCGAGGGTTGATCCTGATTTCTCTGCTTAACCACAAGGTGATTTGTGCAAGGTCTGGATCTCTTCAGACCTCAGTGTCCTACTGGGGGAAATGAGGATGATCAGAGTTCTTATGTCATAGGCTGTTCTGCTGGTCAAGTGCAAACGTGTGTGCCAAGGGCTTAGAGTCTGGCCCTTAGAAGGAGCTCACAGGGTAGCCATTGTTATCCTTCAGATGTCTTTCCCCTTCCTTTAAACCTATTTACAGACTTGTAATTTTACACTCACTCCTTCCCAAGCCATTGCACTTACTAAACTCAGTGGTACCTTAATACGTTGAATCACCCCAGGGGCTTTTCTAGAAATACTGATACCAGGAAACCAGTGATCCACCTCCAACCAATTTAATCAGAATCTCTAGAGATAAATCCTAGGGTTTAACTCCCATTTTTGGTAGAGTTTGCCAGATGGTTCTAACGGACCGGCAGGATAGAGGAGCTGCTGTAACTGTAAGCAGGGTTCCTCCCCCCAGACCCCTGGAACTGCATGGGAAAGCCTTCAGGGGCCTGCCTGCCTGCCCAGCCCAATGGCCTTTTCCCCATCATCCTGATCTCCTTGAATTTGTCAGCATAGTAGCCCTAGTTCTGACCTCTTGCTCAAGCCTGCAACTTGCACCTCTAGCCACCCGTTAGACACCCTAGTGGTCCATCTAATTTAACCCCGCCTATCTCCTGATAAGAACCTTGGCCCTGCCATTTATTAGCAGCGAGACCCTGAGCAGATCACATAACCTCTCTGTGCCTCAGATTCCTTACCTGTAAAATGGAGCTAACGGCAATGTTTACTTCTTAGGGTTGCGTGAGGCATGAGGATTGAATTCGTTAATTCAGGGGTAAGTTTAGACCGGTACCTGGCCCACAGGACTCCACAAATGGGAACAGGCTGTTGGTATTTGTTACATTGGTAACGTGATGTGGATAACCATGTCCCAGTGCCCTGCACCTCCCGCCCCAGCACCACCAGCCCTATCTGTGAGCCACATACGCAGCAAGCTTGCTGTGGCACGAACGTCTTGGGAGGTTGTGTGTTAAGTCTCACAACCATCTTGGGAGTCAAGTAATATTATCCTCATCAACCTGGGCACCAGAGAGGTTGAGTAATTTGCCTAAGGCCACACAGCTGGTAAGATGCATGGCCAAAATTTGAGCCCAAGTTAGATTCCAAAGCCTGTACTTTTTCTACTATAATATAAAGATGATTGAAAATTTAATATAATTATATTCAATATAGTTAGCTTTTTTTGGTAGCTCCTACCCAAGGTGACCAATCTTCCCAGTTTGCCCTGAACTCAGGGTTTTCCTAGGATGAAGGATTCTCAGTGCTAAACCAAAAAGCTCCAGGCAAACAGACAAATTGGTCCCCCTTATAATCAAACCTAAGCCCTCTCCCACACACTTCCAAAGAAGTTGATCTTGATCTAAATTACCTACAAAATGCCTTGACTTTGTCCACAAAGATAAAATGGTAGTATGATATTGTGACTCATAGTAAGAAATACATATTTGGTCTTCCATCCCAGTTCCTACATGATGAGAGCAATAAAAAGTGTCGTTTGCTAAGTTAATGAGGTGACTTTGAGAAAGTTTTCAGGGATGTGGGCTCGTTGCTGGGGGATCCAATCAAGTGAGGAGAGGACTGGAACTCTCATTCCCACCTCCTGATCTCAGGAGGGGAGAGAGGCTAGAGATTGAGTTCAATCACCAATGGTTATTTATTTAATCAACCAAGCCTATGTAGCAGAGCCTCCATAAAAACCCAAGAGGGCAGGGTTTGGAGAGCTTCTGGGTTGGTGAACACATGTGGTTGCAGGGAGTGACCTACTCAGCATAGAAGCTCTGAGCCCTTTCCCCACGCCTTGTCCTATGCGTCTCTTTCACCCGGCTGTTCCACAGTTATATTTTTTTATGATACACTGGTGATCTAGTAAGGAAAATGCCTCGAGCTCTGGGAGCTTGCTCTAGCAAGTTAATCAAACCCAACGAAGGGATCGTTGAAACCTCCGATCTACAGCTTATTGATCAGAGAAGCCCAGGCAACAACCTGGACTTGGGACTGGTGTGTGACATTGGTAGGGGCCGTCTTGTAGGACTGAGCCCTTAACCTGTGGAACTGGATGATATCTCTGGGTAGATTGTGTCAGAATCGAGTTGAATTTGTGGGACACTTGGTCAGTGTCCTTGGAGAACTGAGTGAATTGTTTGGTGGTATTGGGGGGGAAAACACACACACGAGAGGTTTAATAACAGCTAGCCATATTATGTTAGTCATTTTTTCACTTCTCTGCTGAGAAATCAATCTTCTCCTATCTTGTCATTTTATTTTTAAGTAATCTCTGTACCCAACGTGGGGCTCAAACTCACAACCTAGAGATCAAGAGTCCACTGTTCTATGGACTGAGCCAGCCAGGTACCCCTAAAATTTATTTCTATTTGAGTGAATTTGGGTGGGGGAGATACTTTGTTTTATTCAAATTTAAGAATTCTATCAGAGAGAAGTGGAAATAAATTGTGATTTTAAATAAACTGGTTTGGAAATCCCAGTTGATGAAAGTAATCAAAACTAAGTACCAGCAACTGGGAATATTAAAAAAAAAATAAGATTAATTAAAGGAAATTTTTCAAAAAGTAAAATTATGACTGAAAAAAATGTAAGATGAGGGTCACCTGGATGGCTCCTTTGGTTGGGCTTCTGCCTTTGGCTCAGGTCATGATCCTGGGGTTCTGGGATCGAGCCCTGCATTGAGGCTCCCTGTTCAGCGGGAGTCTGCTTCTCCCTCTCCCTTTGCCACTCCCCGTGCCTGTGGTCTCTTTCTGTCAAATAAAATCTTTTTTAAAAATGTAAGACGAACACATGTTAAAGATCTTACTTAACTCATCACTGTGGGAACTAGAAGATATTACAGCTAATTCAAAGGAGAAACCAAAGAACAGACACATAGATCAGGAATGTTGAAATGAACTTGGAGGCAAAACTGGCGTCTTCCAGCATGGGGGAGGGAAGCCACTTGACCTTCAGGGCACAGGATGTACATGTCTATAGATATAAATGATTTTGCATTGTTAACAGTCATCTACAGCAGTAAAATAGCTCAAAGACTGACAAGCCAGAGTCAGAAAACCAGGAAGGGTGCAGTGTAAACAGCACGTTGCTTGCCATTGAAGCACAAATGGTTCTTTATGCCACCATATGAGAAAACGTTTTTTGACTGAGTTTTCCCGCTGGTGTGGCCATGAGTGTTGGGGACCTTATGTAGCTAAAGAATAAAACCATAGTGGGTTTATTTTGGGAAACGGGAGTCATTTAATGAACTCTTTATGTTAGAAAGCATTACCAGAATTTTTGCAATAAATCCTGGCTTCCTATTTGTCAGGCTGCAGAAAATGAGCTCTCCCAAGATGCATATTTCTTTGGTATGCTAACCAATAATTTAGCTGGGAGATTAATTCCTATTTGACCCCAAACTCCAAAGCCACTGTTGATTTTGAAGATGGACTGTAGTGCGGTGGTATGGAAAGAGCTGGTTGGCCCTCTCCAGTTGTGGGCTTTGGACACATCTCATAAAATACCATTCTAACTCTGATGACCTCTAACACTTGATGGGTTCTTACCTTATACCAGGTACCACTCTAAGGTCTGAGTTTGTATTAACACGCTTAGCTGTACAATGACCCTGGGAGGTATCTTCTTCCTATTTCACAGCTGAGGAAATGAAGAAACAAATTTAACTCTCTCGATCGCACCCCACCCCACCATGAGATACAGCTAGTAAAAGGTGGCGCCTTCGTTTTTTTGTGGGATTTTTTTTTAAAGATTTTATTTATTTATTCATGAGAGAGAAAGAGAGAGAGAGGCAGAGACATAGGCAGAGGGAGAGGCAGGCTCCCTGTGGGGAGCCTGATGTGGGACTTAATCCCAGATCATGTCTTGAGCCGCAGGCAGATGCTCAACCACTGAGCTACTCGGGCTTTCCCTGGGGGAAACCTTTGAACCAAAGAGCAAATAAAATGAATTTTTAATTATTATTATTATTTTTTAAAGATTTTATTTATTCATGAGAGACACAGAGAGAGAGAGGAAGCAGGGACACAGGCAGAGGGTGAAGCAGGCTCCTCGAAGGGAGCCCGATGTGTGGGACTCGATCCCGGGACTCCGAGGATCACACCCTGAGCCAAAGGCAGACACTCAACTGCTAAGCCACCCAGGTGTCCCTAAAATGAACTTTTTAAAAGTAAGCTTCATGTACAAACATTTCCATCAAACCCGTGTTGCATTATTAATTCCTGAATATATGCAAACATCTATAATGTTTTAGTAATTATCTTAATGGAGCCTGGTAGCAAACATGGGATATCTTATTTCCATAATATGGAGATTAACATCAATAAAATTTTAATACATATTTTTCTATTTAGCAAAGATATCTATGAATATACGATAATTATCATATTGTGTTTCTACCATAAGCTTTCAGTTGCATAAATTCTCTGGCATCCAAGCAGATTCAGGAGTTTGACAAAAGAAGGAAATACTAATTATTTTAAGATTTGTGTGGAATCAGAAAAGACCCCGAATAGCCAGGGGAATTTTAAAAAAGAAAACCATATATGGGGGCATCACAATGCCAGATTTCAGGTTGTACTACAAAGCTGTGGTCATCAAGACAGTGTGGTACTGGCACAAAAACAGACACATAGATCAGTGGAACAGAATAGAGAATCCAGAAGTGGACCCTGAACTTTATGGGCAACTAATATTCGATAAAGGAGGAAAGACTATCCATTGGAAGAAAGACAGTCTCTTCAATAAATGGTGCTGGGAAAATTGGACATCCACATGCAGAAGAATGAAACTAGACCACTCTCTTTCACCATACACAAAGATAAACTCAAAATGGATGAAAGATCTAAATGTGAGACAAGATTCCATCAAAATCCTAGAGAAGAACACAGGCAACACCCTTTTTGAACTCGGCCATAGTAACTTCTTGCAAGATACATCCACGAAGGCAAAAGAAACAAAAGCAAAAATGAACTATTGGGACTTCATCAAGATAAGAAGCTTTTGCACAGCAAAGGATACAGTCAACAAAACTCAAAGACAACCTACAGAATGGGAGAAGATATTTGCAAATGACGTATCAGATAAAGGGCTAGTTTCCAAGATCTATAAAGAACTTATTAAACTCAACACCAAAGAAACAAACAATCCAATCATGAAATGGGCAAAAGACATGAACAGAAATCTCACAGAGGAAGACATAGACATGGCCAACATGCATATGAGAAAATGCTCTGCATCACTTGCCATCAGGGAAATACAAATCAAAACTACAATGAGATCCCACCTCACACCAGTGAGAATGGGGAAAATTAACAAGGCAGGAAACAACAAATGTTGGAGAAGATGCGGAGAAAAGGGAACCCTCTTACACTGTTGGTGGGAATGTGAACTGGTGCAGCCACTCTGGAAAACTGTGTGGAGGTTCCTCAAACAGTTAAAAATAGACCTGCCCTACGACCCAGCAACTGCACTGCTGGGGATTTACCCCAAAGATTCAGATGCAGTGAAACGCCGGGACACCTGCACCCCGATGTTTCTAGCAGCAATGGCCACGATAGCCAAACTGTGGAAGGAGCCTCGGTGTCCAACGAAAGATGAATGGATAAAGAAGATGTGGTTTATGTATACAATGGAATATTACTCAGCTATTAGAAATGACAAATACCCACCATTTGCTTCAACGTGGATGGAACTGGAGGGTATTATGCTGAGTGAAGTAAGTCAGTCGGAGAAGGACAAACATTATATGTTCTCATTCATTTGGGGAATATAAATAATAGTGAAAGGGAAAATAAGGGAAGGGAGAAGAAATGTGTGGGAAATATCAGAAAGGGAGACAGAACGTAAAGACTGCTAACTCTGGGAAACGAACTAGGGGTGGTAGAAGGGGAAGAGGGCGGGGGGTGGGAGTGAATGGGTGACGGGCACTGGGTGTTATTCTGTATGTTAGTAAATTGAACACCAATAAAAAAATAAATTAAAAAAAAAAAGAAGGAAATACTAGAATTTACAGATACCATAAATATGTCATTTAGGAAACTTATAGTGTACTTTATTATAGTGAGAAAAAAGTCTTTTAAGATTTTATTTATTCATTCATGAGAGACAGAGACACTCAGAGAGAGAAGCAGGCTCTCTGCAAGGAACCCAATGCAAGACTTGATCCTTGGACTCCAGGATCACGCCCTGGCCAAAGGCAGGCACTCAACCACTGAGCCACCCAGGCGTCCCAAGAACAAAAAAATTTGTTTAGATTTTACTTATTTGACAGTGCGCACAAGCAAGGGGAACAGTAAGCAGAGGGAGAGGGAGAAGCAGGGAGTCCGATGCAGGGCTCCATCCCAGGACCCTGGGATCATGACCTGAACCGAGGGCAGACACTCAACCTCTGAGCCACTCAGGCGCCCCTGAGGACAAATTTTAAAAGATACATTTTCTTCACTTTGACACTATACAAATATTATACAGTACCAAAAACATGTTTGTAAACTCAGTGAAGTGGAAGGTGTGGGGCCATGCAATGAACTCAGGATTAGATTTATGGACTTTTATGGGTTTTATAGCTTTGTTGGTTATAGTCAGACTAGGATAAATAGAGTTGTATCAAAATGGCCACTTACAATCTAAAAAAAGACCAAAGTACCTCACAGTTCTGAAATTGGCCATGGGGAGCCTCAGAGCTCATATGTACAATAGAGTTTATGTTAAATGGACTTAAAAGGAGATCCTCAAAGTTCAGATGGAAACTGTTTCTATTAGAATATACATAGGTGTCTTGGGGGTCTCCCCAGAGGCAAGGAGGTTATTTGGAAGGTGATCCCAGGAAATGTTAGCAAGGGAATGGGGAAGTTCGATGGGGAGGAGAAGGAAGCCAATAAAGAGTGAATTATCAAGTCACTTTCCACACTAGGCATCTGGAGCTCCAATCCCCTGGGGAACACTGGGAGACCATGTAGAGTTTTCCCAACCAAGAGGTGAGGTGGTGGGGTGTAGAGTCACCAAATCCCTGTCCATCACATGACTAAAAGTCCTCCGATGAAGAGTGGCAAGTGTTCAAGATGAGCAGCCTTTGTCAATCAGTGGAGAAGCCAGAAAGCTAGGGGTGATGCCCTTGTAACATCTGCTGCAATAGATTCTGAAAATTCAACTGATGAAACTGTCTTTCAGTTCTTCAGCGCATTTCCTTTTCCCAGTAAAAATAAACTGGAGTGGCAAGAAGAACGCCAATCAGGTGCCCTCATTCAATCCCCATTTTTATATTTTACTGCCTCTAACTTCTTAAGGCCAACTCCAGGCTGGAGCTCTCTGTACCCATTTACTCATCTGTAAAACAGAAGTCCTGTATGCCATGATCTTGAGCATCTCTTCCATCTTAAGATTCTGTGTTTGATGCAAATGAACCTCTTTTTTTCTTTACTTGAAAGGGTCAGTGCAGGCTGGCCAGACTGGGCAAAAGGTAGAAGGTGGGATGTAATAGTGCTTTAGTCAGGACTCCTCTGGATGCAGGAGATAAAAACGGACTATCTCAAGTTCAAAGAAAGTATATGAGAAGGATCCAGGAACTCCTAGAGATGGAGGGCAGCAGGTAGGTCTAGTCCTTAAAGGAAGAGAAGAATCCTCAAACTAGTTTGAGATAGTGATCTGATATAGACTGTGATAGAGAAACAGATGGTTATAAGTATAATTGTAGAAACAGAGATGTAGGGGCGCCTTGGTGGCTCAGTGGGTTAAGTGCCTGCCTTCAGTTCAGGTCATGATCCTGGGATCCTGGAGCCTCACATCAAGCTCCCTGCTCGGCGGGGAGCCTACCCTTCCCTCTGCCCCTCCCCCTGCTTGTGCTCTCCCCCTTCCCCCCCGCCCCCCCCGTCAAATTAAGTTAAAAAGAGAGATTAAATATATACAGGTACTGTGATAACTATAGAGATATATAGTGATAGAGGTATAGTGATAGTTATAGACATGTAGTTATAGATACAATATTAGTTATGGATATATAGAGAAATAAGCGTACACGGATTGAGAGTGATAGACATATATTTAGGGATGTATAGGTATAGGCAGGCATGGATATAATTACAGTTGTAGAGCAAGAGATACTGTGATACAGGTTTATATATGTGTAGCTAGATACATAGATTGTGTATAGATAGATACAGATATGGATACAGATATACATGTAGATGCAGGTAAAGACTGATACAGGACCACCTAGTACCTAAGCATTTGCTCCCCTTCTACTCAGTAGCCTTGTTGCTCCTGCTCCTCCATCAGTCCCCTGCCCTAACTTCAGCTTGGACACCCCTTGACTTGTCCCACTGCAGTTCTCCAGCCCCTATTGTTGATTGATTAATGACCTTCGTGTCCCAGATCCACAGAGGAAAAGCATGGTGTTTATATCCACCCTGGTCCAATCAGCTATGGCTGAGGACTGGTGAGTCACAGGGCACGACCACTGAGCCTACCATGTTAGTAAGATTGTAGGAGCTAGTTTTTTTTTCTGTTTAATTTTTTTTTTTTTTAATGATAGTCACACAGAGAGAGAGAGAGGCAGAGACACAGGCAGAGGGAGAAGCAGGCTCCATGCACCGGGAGCCCGACGTGGGATTCGATCCTGGGTCTCCAGGATCACGGCCTGGGCCAAGGGCAGGCACTAAACCGCTGCACCACCCAGGGATCCCTGTAGGAGCTAGTTTTAAAATTTGGGGAACGTGGGGTATCTGGGCAGCTCAGTCAGTTGAGTGCCTGATTCTTAATTTTTTGTTTGTTTGTTTATTTATTTTTTGATTCTTAATTTTGGCTCAGGTCATGATCTCAGGGTTGTGAGATCGAGCCCCACATTGGGCTCCATGCTCAGCAGGGAGTCTGAGATTTTCTCCCTCTGCCCCTCTCCCTGTTGGCTCACTCTCTCTCTCTAAAATAAAATGAATGAATAAAACCTTCAAGAAAACTAAAATTTGGGGAGGGAATGCTAAGATGTTCAAGCACCCAAAATATGTCTTATTACTCCTGAGGAGTGCTAGAGGCACTTAAAGAGGTACTTAAAGAGGATGAAGACGCTTGGGCTGCCAATGATTCAAGGAAAGTATTTTTAACTTTAATTCCAGTAAGGTAACATACAGTGTGATAGTAGTTTCAGGTGTAAAACATAGCGATTCACCAATCCTATACATTACTCGATACGTACCATGATCAGTACCATGATCGGTGTATGCTTAATCTGCTTCACCTATTTCACCCCATCCCCCTCCCTCCCTCCCTCCCTCCCTTCTGGCAACCAAGTTTGTTTTCTATAGATAAGAGTCTGATTTTATGTTTGTCTCTCGTTCTTTGTTCATTTGTTTTCCTTAAATTCCACATGAGTGAAATCCTATGCTATTTGTCTTTCTCTGACTTATTTCACATAGCATTACCCTCTAGATCTATCCATGTTGCTACAATGGCAAAATTTCATTCTTTTTATGGCTGAGTAATATTCTATTGTGTATATATACCACATCTTCTTTATCCATTCATCTCTCGATGGATAGGCTGCTTCCATAGTTTGGCTATTATAAATAATGCTGCAGTAAACATAAGGATATATATATATATATATATATATATATATATATATATATATATCTTTTCAAATTAGTGTTTTTGTATTCTTTGGGTAAATACCCAGTAATGGAATTACTGGATCTTATGGTAAATTCTATTTTTAATTTTTTTTAAACAGGAACTCTAAATTCTACACCCAACATGGGGCTCAAACACCCTGAGATCAAGAGTTCCATGCTCTAATGACTGAGCCAGCCAGGCACCCCTCTATTTTTAACTTTTTGGGGAACCTCCATACTATTTTCCACAGTGGCTGCACCAGTTTGCATTCCCACCAATAGTACATGACTTCTTTTTTCTCCACATCCTCAGCAACACTTGTATCTTGTATTTTTTATTTTAGCCATCCTGATGACAGGTGTGAGAGGATATCTCATTGTGGTTTTTTTTTTAAGATTTTATTTATTCAAAAAAAAAAGATTTTATTTATTCATGAGAGTCAGAGACCTACGCAGAGGGAGAAGTAGGCTCCTCCCAGGGAGCCTGATGTGGGACTCCTCCCTGACCCTGGGATCATAGGATCACGGGGATCACGCCTTGAGCATTAGGCAGACACTCAACTGCTGAGCCACCCTGGCATCCCTCATTGTGCTTTTGGTTTGCATTTAAAGGAAAGTATTTTAAAGCAGCAGGAAAGTAATACTGAAAGGTGTATCTACCCATAATAAAAGCAAAGGAAAAAGAGGCAACCTATGCTAGACAAGGGGCTACAAGGCCCAGAGAATTTAAGAGAGAGAGCTTGGGATGCCATATCCCACCCCTTACCCTAAGAAAGTGTATGTCTTCCAGAAGCAGACCCTGAGACATAAATATGAGACTATGAGTGAAAATACCTTACTTGCAGGTGATTCAAGGGAACAATGGTAAGTAGGTAAGACAAGAAGGAAGCCATAAGCAGAGGGTGTATTTGGTGAGTTCTCCCTGTGGTCCCTGTCATGCTAGGCCAGCAGTTCTCAATAGGACAGGACCACCCTCATCTCATGATGGTGTACTGGAAGTGTATGAGTGTTTAAGTAGACATGACTGGGGGAACTAATGCCAGCCAATGCTAGACATCCTGAACTATGTTACCAACCCCTAGCGTTGTGCCTGGCACCAAGTGAGTACTAATTAGATTAATGCATATGTGCTAAAGATCTCACAGAATGTGTGGAATAAAGGCCAGAAGCAAAGCAGAACGAATATTAGCCACGATGGAAGAGAAATTTCATTCACTCCTCTATCCATCCATTTATTCGTTGAATTAAGATCTCTTCCTTGCTGAAATTAGCCCAGCTTTTCAATTTCAAATACAGTCTTTTGGGTCATAGTTGATTTTTCTTCCCCCCTTTCCACAAAAGAAAATGTTAGAGTCATGGTACTTTGGAGAGAGACACTTAAAGATCCAGAATTTTTTGCAAACATGATACAGAAAGTGAAGCCCAAAGATATGAACTGGCTTGCCCAGGTTGAGGAAATTAGTAGAACCCTGAACTAAATCCTGATTCTTCTGATTTCCAACCCTGAGTTCTTTTTACCAAACTCACTCTTCCTCACTCTAGAGGAGCAGCACTCCTGTGGGTCTGGGGCCAGTTATTATCCGAGCAGACAATTTTTCAAGATTTCCTAATTTATAAAAATCTTGCTATTTGAAAATAGTTTAAGTAAACAATTCATGAACGTAGGGGATAATCCAGGAGCAGCATTTATACGTGTAGAACCCAAAGAATTTATATTCTTCCTTCCTTGTTTCCACGGCACCCCAAAGTACTTCTGTTAACACTTAGACCATTAATTCTAATGTATTTACATGTCTGTCACCCAGGGCAAAGGATTATCTCTTAATCATCTTTACATCCCATCTGGGCACAGTGTCCACCCCATGATTGGCAAGAGGACAATAAGTGTTTGTTAAAGGAGTAAGTCTATAAAGGATATGGAACTTTTTGCAAATAGGGAGGGGTATATGTAAAAAAAAGAAAAGCAATATTTTGTTCTGGCAAATTTTGCTACCTTTATCTTAAAAGAGGAATCACAAATATAGTTCCAATTTTACAGTCCACAGAACATTTCCCAACCACGCTTTTTCAAGTCAAGTCAGAGCGGCTTTGAGTAAGCGTCTGTACTTTTAAGGCCCATCTAAATGGAGTTGCCTGGCTTTCATTCTCAGAAATCATTGTATAGGATTTCTGTAGGACAAAATAAATAGACAAGCCCTGCAGGGGTATGCCAAGTTAATACATTCAATTGTGAACAGGAAAATAGCAAAGGATATTTACACGTGGAACAGGAAGGAAGTATACAGGGTGGACTCCAGCTCTACCACCTCCCAAGAAAGACAAAAAGAAAAGCCCTCGATGATTGAGTGCCTTCAGTTGGGAACATAAGTTTAGTCAAAGTCAAGGGCACTAACATTCAAACAATGAAATTTCATTCACTTGTAGACAAGGAGATTTTTCTATATAGTAGTGACATTTAAAGGGTCATAGATCATAGATTGGTCACTTAAAAATTAGATGAAAGCCATGCTGATCCTCACCGACATATAAAATATTCACTGTTTCTGGTGGCAAACTGACCTTATCCCCCCGCCCCCCACCAGGCCATGAATCCCTGCTGTGAAGAATGAGGTCTGACAGCAAAATGAACCACCAGTGAGCTCTGGCTCCCAAATCCACGTTTTTTCTGTTCCATTGACAGATGACCATATACGAGATGTAACTGCTCTAAACTTCACGAGCCTCATCTGTAAAACGGCATGGTAATATCTTCCTTGTTGTCAGGAGTAGATAATCATTCTGAAATATCTAGCATATAACAATCCATAAATAAGTTTCTCTTCAATTATCAAGCAGGAGGTTTTTAGAGCTGGCAACACTTGAGGGGAAATGAATCATGGTGTTATTTTTTTTCCTCTTTTAATCTCACCTTCATTTTTTTCTGTTCCCCAAGAAGTGTGGTCCAGATGTTCTAAGAACCACATGTTAGCTGGCCAGCCCAGGTCACCAGGGAGAAAAAAGCTAGAGACCGTCCAGTGGACACATTTCTACCGAGCGGTCCCCACCGGGCCTGGCACTTTGTAGGTTACAGATAAACGTTTGAGCAAGAATGAGGGGAGAGGACAAAGAAGGAAGGAAGGAGGAGAGGTGGGGAAAAGGAAGGATTTTTTTCTTCTACCATGGAGCTCCCAAGAACAGGGACTTTGACAGGCACAAAATGAAGAAAAGCAATATGTACCCGAAGACACACCTTCCCACATAGAATTTAGCCGTGTCCCCTTCAAGAAGCTTACACATCCTCGTTGACTCCTTTCGTGGAATAATGAGAGAAAAACAGACTGGGAAAACCCATCCAATTTCTAGAACATGTCAATGCAATTAACATAAAAGAAGAATTAAGAGGTACCATTTTCTTCTTCAGAAGGAATGATCAAGAAAACATGAAGTTTGGGGTGCCTGGGTGGCTCAGTTGGTTAAGTGGCCGACTCTTGATTTCTGCTTAGGTCATGAGCTCAGGGTCCTGGAATCCAGCTCCATAACGGCCTCCGTGCTCAGTGGGGAGTCTGCTTGAAAATTCTCTGTCCCTCCCCCAACTCGCACATGCTTGTGCTCTTCTCTTAAATAATCTTAAAAAAAAAAATGAAGTTTTAGGAGAAGGCCATGTGATGGAAACAAAGGTGTGAACTCATCCTGAGTTGTGGCTTTGGGCAAGGTGCTTCACACATTGGAGCTTTTTCTCCACTTGTAAAATGTTAGAGTTGGTCCAAACAATGGTTCTCAAGCTTGGCTTGCCATTAGAACCACCAGGGGAAAAAAAAAAAAGAACCACCAGGGAACTTTCTACAGGTCCCCACACTCAACCCACTGTTCGTACATTAGAAACTCTGGAGGTGGGGCTGGGGCACCAGGAGTTTCAAAGCTTCCCAGATGATCTCAGTGTGCAGCTGAACTTGAGAACTGCTCCTCCAGGGGATCTCTAGACTCTCACTACCCTAAGAGGTTCCCAGACAAGCACCATAGGCATCTTGAGATCTTTTTAGTAATCAAGACGCAGGTCTTACTCCAGAGCTATGCAATCAGAATCTGCATTTTAACAAGACCCTCAGCTAATTTGTAATGACCATAAAGTCTGAAAACTCTTCCCTTAGACTCTCTTCCGTCCAGCCGTTTCATCTGCTAATGCTTTGCTTCTGGTGCTGCTGTTTGGACGTAATTTTGGATCTCAGCGCCAGGCACAATGTAAGAAAAGTTCTCTATGTGTTACAGGTATATATTCAGAAGGCACAAAAATATCCTGTCACACCTGTACCACGCAGGGGGCTCAGTGAAAATAGATTGAAAACAAAAGTAGCACTGTAAAAGGTGTGGATGATTTTATGAGATTCTGATCAAAGATTGCTTTTCCTTTGTAGAATGCAGTGTGGGCCCCCTAAAGAGCGGTGCTCTTCAAAGTCAGCAACGCCACAGTGTTATTAAAAACACCTGCCTCTACATGGCGGTTCGTATCCAGTGTCTTCTCACCTGGCAACACATCACTTCCAGGTTCCTTCTCTTCATCATGCTCCCTGACGGCGCCTTGGTTCACAGCTCCCCTCAGGAAATAATAAGTGGGTCGGCCGAGGGGAGTTTGAACACCCGGGATGTTCATCACCTCTCTTAAGCCTACAGAAGAGAAGTCTGCTCTGATAAAAGCAAAAAACAGAAACTGCACCACTTTAGAACTTAGGGCTAAGAAGGCAGGATGGCCCCCACATGTTAGGCTACTCATGTTTTATTGGGACTTTTTGGAGTAATGGTTTATTTAGAGGAGTGATCTGGATTTGCGTGTTTAGGGAGAAGTGGCGTGGCCAAAAACTCATAATTGCAGATCAAATTCAGCCTCTAGAAATGAGGTAGCAGCCAGTGTGGTGCCCGGCCCCTGCCCCCCTGGGCCTGACCGTAGGACATTGGTAGTTAGCATCTGCAAGGCTGGGGGCTGCCTTTGGCTGTCAGCCCCCAGTCTGCCCTCACCACACCCCGCCAAAGTCCTAGGATCGGTTCCCTGCTAGGGCCTCCGGCAGTGACTGAATGCAAGTGCCTTTTGGATGAGCTCATGCAGAGACAGCTGGCTCTGGGAGATGCTCAGCAGCTCGGAGCTCCTGTTGCCCCCAGCGATGACCCCATGATCCGTACTTGCTAGTTCCCTTCCTGACTTACTCCTCACTCCCCTGCCAAGGTCGTCTGCACCTCCAGAGAAAATTGCTTCCACTCCGCTCCTTGCTCCCATGGTCAGCTTGTGGGGAAAGCCACACTAAGATTTTAGATTCCATTTGCTTTAAGGTATTTGCAAGCACATGGTTCATACCTTCTGTTCTTTCCTTTCAATTTTAGTATTTTCAGTAAACCAAATCGGTTTTGGGATGAAGACTAATGGCCTTGAAGAGGTCATCTAATCGATTACCTTATTCATGAGACTCATTTGACATCTGAAGCCACCCGGGGAGTAAGAAGTAAGCAAAAGGATTTCTCTATCAGCAGAGCCCCAGGGACAGGGGCCCTCCTTTCCAGTTCTACACTTGTTAGTTGCATGAGCTCGGGTGAGTCGCTTACCCTGACTCCGCTTTTTGACACTTCAGAAATGGGGGAACTAATAATCACTATCTATAGAGTTGTGGGTGTTGAGCAAGATGATACACGCACAGTGTTTAGGACAGGGCCTGTCGCTATCATCTAGAAACAGCTCAGTGGTCTAGCTGGTTACTAACCAAGGACACCGAATCCATTAGGACACCTTCAACCATAAAACCAAAGATCCAGCATGACTTAGACAGGTAAGGAGATCTACTATGGTATAAATGAAGAATCTGTGGCAAGAATCTTCCCCCATCTCCACTCCTCACATTTTATTGGCTAGAATTAAGGCATATACGGACTACGTAACCGGAATTGAGCTTGTCAAGATAAACTTTCTTCATATTCTAGTTTAAACTATTCTCCATCTAAAACTAGGTCACAGGGGGTGTTGAGAGCTATTGCTGAGTAACAGATTGTCACAGTAAGGCCTCCGCTTGGCTGACACTGCTGACCGTGGCTGAGCTCATTCGTGGATCTGTGGGTTGGGCGACTCTAGGCTTGAGTAGATAGCTCTGTTCCACCTGTTCCTCATTCTCCTTAGGTTGCCGTGCTGGCTGGGGCTTGGTCTCCTTGTGCCCATGAGAGAGGCTCGGGTATCTCATGGCCTAGGCTTGGAACTGGCAACTGGTTAACCTCTGCGCGTATGCCATGGGTCAAAGCAAGTCACAGCCGAGTCCCGAGGGACAATGTGGGGTCATAGGTTCTGCCCACTGTGAAACCAAACGGTATAGATGCAGGGAAGGGGTAGAGGAGGGACCAGTTGTGTTTCTGCACGGGTTACTATATCACAGTATCGTCTTGTGGCCCCATGTGAGCAGGCTGTTGCAAATGAGCATGGGAGGTCACCTGTCAAATGAAGGGGTTGCCCAGGACCTGGTGACCTTCCAGCTCTAGCAGCCCACGATTTGCAGTTTGTGGAAGAAAACCTAGCAGAGTATGAAAACCTAAACAAAAGTCGTAAAGGAGTGTTCTGAACCAGCATCCTTGGTTCCCGCTTTGACTTAACCAAATTCTGAAATCCGAGCGCAGGTATCGCCGAAACCTGCCGCAAGCAGCTGTCTGAAACCTGGCACGACGGGGGACTCTGACCGGAGTGAAGTGAACCGAGTCGGGGGACGGTTCCCGGCAAGCGCGAGCGCTAGCGCGGAGGATGCGCGGGTCGGGCTGGAGGCGGGTCCCAGCCAGATGTGCACGGCCCGCCCCGCCCGCCCGCCAGCAGCACCCCGAGCCCGAGCCGCGCCGGCGCCCCCACCGCCTGCTGGGACCGCGCCGGAGGAGCGGAGGAGCGGAGGCCCCGAGGGGACAGAGGACACGCAGCGGGAGGCCCCAGCCGAAGATGCCGCCGCCCTGGGCCCTGGCGCTCCCGCTGCTGCTCCCCTGGGTGGCAGGTGGCTTAGGGAACGCGGCCAGGTGAGTGTGCTGTCGCCCGGCCCCAGCTCCTCGCGGCGGCGGCCCTCCTCGGCCCCTCCAGGCACCCCTGCCCGAGTGGGGGGCTGCCGCGCGCTGCGACGCCGTTTCCCGGGTGCCGGCCCAGGGCGCGCGGGCTCTGCTCCCCGCGCCCCTTTGGCCGAGGCTTGCCCCCAGTCCCACTGCCCCAGCTGCGCCCCACCTGGCGGCGGCGGGCGGGCTGCGGGAGGAGGGCGGGCGGTGGCCCCGCGCGATCCGCGGTGCCGGCGGGGGTGCGAGTGCCAGTGGGTGGGTGGCATCCGTGCCCGGGGGGGGGGGGGTTGTGCTTTCCCTTCTATCTGAAGGGCACCCACTGACGGTCAGTCGCTCGCTTTGCTGGGGGAGGAGGGGGAGAAACGGGAGCACAGAGGAAGCGTTTGCTGTGCTTGGGCTGAGCCGGCTGGGAAGGGGGCTCCTCTACTCAGTGCCTTCCTGATGGAGGTTAATGAACTGGAAAGAAAGGATGTGGTTATCACATGAAATCGACTGATTTTTCCTGCCGTGGCAATTTAGAATCTGAAGCCGTGTCTCTACTGTTGATAAACTTCTCGAAGTCCTGAAACTTATTTTTCCTGAGATCAGCAAAACCACTTAGGAAGTACCTGCATCCTGTCCTGGCACTATTCTAAACACTTTAGGACTATTAACCCAGTGAAAAACCCATAAGTGTTCTGTATGAGAAGTACTATTATTGTAATCCTCGTGTGGCAGAGAAGAAAAACGAGGCACGGAGAGGTTGGACTCGCCCAAGGAGGCACAGCCAGTGAGTGATGGAGCTGGCATTCGGACCCAGGCAGTCTGGCTCAGATCCCTGCCTTTCTCCAGGGCGCTAGAGCAGCCTTGTAGGAATCAGTCACTGGAAAAGCTTTCCTGGTTCTTTGGCTGCGGTATCTTGTTTTCTGAGGTGTCCACCAGAGCAGGGTTTCTCATCCATGACACTGTTGACCTTTTGGGCTGGGCTGGATAATTATTGGTTGGGGCTGGTTGGAAAGCTGTCCTGTGCGTTATAGGATTTTGAGCATTATCTGTGGCATCTACCCACTAGATGCCAGGAGCAACCTCTCCACCCAGAATGTCACCAGACGTTGCCCAAGGTAGGGGCGGAGGGGCAGTGGTTTGCAGAATCCCTGCCTTGTGGAGATTTTTCTAGTCGACAATTCCTGGGGAGAGCCGCCTCAGAGCCTTGGTTTGGAACAGGCTTCTGAAAGGTGAGCCTGTCTATCTTTGTTTGACTTACAGAAAAAAAAAAATCTTTCATCAGTCAGCCACAGTATTAAGGGATTTTGAAGTTCAAACAGAACAAACCTCAAACCAGGTTCTGAGAATGTATGATCGTAAGTTTCAATTTCCTTTCCACAATAAAAATGTAAGCAGATGCAATTTGCTCATAATCACATTCTCCTTGAGCATTGGAGGTTCTTGTATTGCTAGAAAGCCCACTTAAGAAAGACCAAATGCTTTTGGGAGATGAGATTAGCAGTTCCTTAGCAGCCGGCAAACGGACCTCCAAGAGCCTCACTTTCAAAGTGCCACCAAATTAAATTAAAAGCCGAAAAGCCCCCCAATAAACCAAGGAATATTAAAATGAAGAATCCGTGTCAGGATTCTGCAGTTCTGTGGTTTTCAAGATGTGAAATGTGCTTTCTTTGCACAACGTCAGGTTCACACGCTGGTGTGTTTATTATCTGCTCAACAGGCTTGGCAATGTCAAGTGGCAGCTCTTCGGGAGCTGCCCAGACGCCGTGTTTCATCAACTCCAGCCTCCACATGAGGGATGATACGTCTACAGAAAAGGCAGAGACACTCGCTACAGAAGAGTGTGGACACTGCTTGTTTCCTGGGGCTTCCCAACTTAAAAACTGTGACTGATACAGGAATTTCTAATATAAGCACTGGGTTGCTTTTTTTTTTTTTTTTAAAGATTTTATTTATTTATTTGGCACAGAGAGAGAGAGAGAGCGCACAGTAGAATGGCAGGGAGAGGGAGAAGCAAGCTCCCTGCTGAGCAAGGAGCCAGGACTTGGGGCTCCATCCCAGGACCCTGGAATCATGACCTGAGCCAAAGGCAGACACTTAGCTGACTGAGCCACCCAGGCTCTCCAGGGTTTTTTTTTTTTTTTTAATTGAAATACTACATAATTTTAGTGATCCAGAGAATTGCATGCCACCTCAATGGTGCTTAGTGCATTGTAGATCGTTAACACTCATCAAATGAATAAACCATTAGCAGCATATATTTTCCTGATCATAAGCATCAGAAATTGGCTTGAACCCTATACTTTTTGTTTTCTATTTATTTGTTTATTTATTTACTAGACAAAGAACCTGATTAACCTTGTTTCAAACTTTATTCCCAGGCTTCGTCAGATTAATTAGCTGCAAAGAATGAATTGTGTCTAAGCAAAAAGCTGAAAAAGAGCTGTAGTGTCCAAAGGGCTTGGGTTTAAAAATATTTAGAGATCTAGGGGCACCTGGGTGGCTCAGTCAGTTAAGTGTCTACCTTCGGCTTGGGTCATGATCGCAGGGTCATGGGATCGAGCCCCACATCAGGCTCTCTGTTCAGCGGGGAGTCTTGCTTCTTTCTCTCCCTTTGCCCCTTTCCCTGCTTGTGCTCTCTCTCTCTCTAATACATAAATAAAGTATTTTTTTTAAAGTTTAAAAAACATTAGGGATCTAGATCTTATCAGAGCCATGAACAAAATTTTAGAAAAACACTCATAAAAATAACAGCTCCCAGTCACTTCTTCAAGTTCTCTCTTCTGCAGAGGATGATGCAATTCAACTTGCTTCATTCTTAGAAGCTTCGTCAAAATTCTTCCGAGGATCTGAGACTTCACCGTCCTCCTCCTTGGTAGGCAGCGAGTGGTGCTTTCCCATCCACAGGGTGTGTGGGCAGAGCTTCAGCCAGTCTTCTTAAACTAGCCAGAGCGTGTGCACCCAGCTGGTGTAGGATCCTGGGGAGCATTTCTGTGGGCTGCTCTGTCTCAGTGCCGCCTGGAATGGACAAAGCGTCCGTCGCCGGGAACACCTGCACTTCAAGGTTGGGAAAGTGGATCCTAGTTCCTGGCTTTGTGAACATGTTCACTTCTCCAATACCAGAAGGTATTGTCTACCCCTTCTTTCAGGAGAACTGAAGCTTTTTATCCCGTACTGTAGCGCTTCGGATGAACCACCTTCTTTCAGTGGCGGTTCCTTCCCCACCAATGCGCACCAGTGCTTGCATTTTGACGAGTTTCTCCTGGTTTGTGATAGTTTCTTTCATCTTGCTGGAACAGAAATGGGGCTGCGTGGGGGACTAGGGTTGGCACTCGGGGGTGTCGGGTGGATCAGCTGAGATTAAGTCGAACCTAGACTTTTTTTTTAATTTTTAAAACTTTTGCACTTGAATTCAATTATTTATTTATTTTTATTTTTAAATTTTTATTTAAATTCAATTTGCGAACGTATAGTATAATACCCAGTGCTCATCACACTACATGCCCTCCTTAGTGGCATAGGGTGGTCACCCCATTCCCCCTCTGTCCTCCTCTTTCATAACCATTTGTTTGTTTCCCAGAGTTAGGAGTCTCTCATGGTTTGTCCTCCTCTCTAATTTTTTTTTTCAAACTGTATCCAGCTTTATTAAAGATACTTTTCATAAACAATCATAGTATTTCAGGCAGGACATGGGCGGACGATCGTTAGCAGTATACAACAACTTTCAAACTCCCTTCTTCAATGGACTACCAAAATCAGAAAGCCACCATAAAACCCAATGAAGTCTTCATGTGATGCTCTGAACAGGGAAAGTTTAGAGTGAGGGTTGACAGTTCACATTTAGCATGTTGTTTAACAACTTTTCACAAGCCGACCCTGACTTTCAGGAAATGAAATGAAAATGGCAGAATTATCAATCTGAAGATCCACAAGCTAAAAAAAGGAACTCTTTTGAGGGACGCCATCTCAGTGGTGACACTGTAAAGTCCAGATTGCCTGACATACTGGGAACCATTTCATGGGGTCAGGCTCCAACAGGTCTCTGGGTTTAAGGGAGTCAAGTCTATGTTGAAGGTAGAGAGGGAGAAGAAGACATAACTGAATTTTAGTTTTTCCACACCACCAAGGTGACCCATGTGTGTCAACATCAAGGAATCCCTCCTCCTGGGAGCCAAGAAGAAGTTTCTCAAAACTAGAAGGGAAAGGTATTTTTCCCCCTTGTTACCAATCTAGCTTCCAAGATATTCTATTAGTGACATATGCCCTTCCCCCAAAACAACAATGAAGTGTTTTCCGTGTGCTAACAACATAGCTTTAAAAAAAAGTAAAAGTTAAAAAAAAAAGTCTGCATTTTTATAAAACTTGATAAAAAATAGTATTTCAAACTGTACAGTCACCAGAAGTACACAGTTATCAAAAATGCACACACTTCACTTGGCATCTCCAGCACCTTCAGCTTTCTGTGCCTGGTCTGTTTGGGCATCTCCATTTTCTGCAGGGTTATTTCCATCCTTGCCAACATCAGCTTTCCCCTTTTTCCCTTTGGGTACCTTCTCTCCCTTCTTTGCAGGGGCCTTTTTAGGCTTGGGCTCTGGCTTTGGAGGAGCAGATTTAGCAGATAACCTTGCAGATCCTCTCTGGGGCTCATCCTTCACCTTGGCTTCATCTCCTTTAGCATCCCCTTCAGCCTTTCTCTTGGGCATGGTGGCAACGGTGGCGGGACGTAAGCGCTGGACGCAGGGATGCAGCGGCACGCAGGCTTTGGCCGGTCCAGGGGTCGTTCTCACCTCTTCTCCTCCTCCTCTCTAATTTTTTGCCACTCAGTTTCCCCCCCCTTCCCTTATGGTCCCTTTCACTATTTCTTATATTCCACATACGAGTGGAAGCATGTGATGGTTGTCTTTCTCTGAATGACTTACTTCACTCACCATGATACCCTCCAGTTCCATCCACGCTGATGTAAGTGGTAGGCATTCATCCTTTCTGATGGCTGAGTAGTATTCCGTTGTGTAGATATAGACCACATCTTCACCCATTCATCTGTCGAAGCACATCATGGCTCCTTCTGCAGTTTGGCTATTGTGGACATTGCTGCTGTGGACATTGCGGTGCAGGTGTCCCATCGCTTCACTACATCTGTATCTTTGGGGTAAATCCCCAGTAGTGCGATTGTTGGGTCATAGGGCAGATCTATTTTTAACTCTTTGAGGAACCTCCACACGGTTTTCCAGAGTGGCTGCACCAGTTTGCATGCCCACCAGCAGTGCAAGAGGAACCCTAGGCTTTTTAAATGCCTTTTGGGCACTGGGGCTATTTGACGGTCTAGAGCATTTATTGATCTGAATTCCATCTCCACAGGGTTCCAGGATCTAACACTGACATCTTTTGGCCTTGAGCATATAGGATAAATATTAATTTTGCTATTCTTTTCAAATTGCAGGTGATTCCCTATTTATAACATTTCTGCTATACATTCTTTTCTCTCTATTGAAATCAAATAATGTGAGATGAAGGAATGACTGGGTTTATGCTGAGGGTCTGCACTCAGGGAGAGATTCCTGCTTTCCATAAATCACACCTTTGTTGAGAACAGATTCTTCTCATAGCCCTGTTAAGGAAGTGCCACTGTAATAATTTTCCATGAGCTTTGTGGCTTTTAAAAAACAGAGGTGGCAAGTGAGTCTTAAGGGGCTAAAATTAAGGTATTGGCAGGGCTGTTTCTTCTGGAGGCTCCCGGGGAGAATCTGTTCCTTGTCTCTTATAGCTTCTAGAGACTTCCAACAATCCTAGGCTAGCAGCAACATCACTTCAGTCTCTTCTTTGTCACCTGGCCTTTTTATCCTCTTAGTCCCTTTCCTCCCTTATCTATGAAGAAACCTGTGATTATACCAGGCCCACTGAGATAATCCAGGATGGTCTCCCTATCATAAGATCCTTAATTTGATCACATCTGCAGAGTCCCTTTTGCCATATAAGGTAGCGTTTACAGGTTCTGAGGATTAGGACCTGGACATCCTTGGGGAGGCCATTATTCAGCCTTGCACAAAAAAGCGTGAACTGCGAGTCGGTTGCTCTTGGTTTTATGGGTTGAATCTTACTTTGAAACATGATTCTAGTGATTTGTGAGTGGTTGAGGTATCTCATCTCTTATTCTTAAAACTAAAATTTATGAGAATATACCCAAATGTTCAGTTGCAACATAGAAATAACTTCTGAGCAACTTTATTTCAATAGTTTTCATTGGTTTAGAAGATATTATGGTCCTATTTATATGTGATTTATGTGCATAACCCAAGGTTGCATGAACATTAAAATGAAAATATTATCTAGTCTTCATAAATCAGATTGACGTTCAGCAAATATTGGTGAGCCTCTACTATGTGTCAACACTTTTCGGTGTGATTTCAATCACTTTTCTCAACCCTAAGAAATAGATATTGTGCCTATTTGACAGACCTTGGGATGAAGAAACTGGAAGAAATTCAATGAATTTCCAAGAATTTTATTTGATTTTCTGCTTTAAGAGCAGTGATATTCCAGTGTTTCAAATTTATTTCTCGAAAGTATCAGATACTTAAAAAGCTGACATTTTTTTCAAAATGCCTTCTCATACGTTATCACCAGTGATCTTGTTTAGCTTGACTCTTGCACAGTATGATCCAGGGATGTGTGTAGAATAAGTGATGAATGTCCGAGGCTCCACCCTCCCCAGTACCACCTCCTTCCTCTAAATTTACATTCTTTCAGAACAGACCCTGAGATCAGGATTTGAGTGTACCTGGTTTGTTTGTGAAATGACCCCAGAAAGTTCTAGTAGGAAAAGAAATGTTATGGAAATAAGTTATCACTGTGATTCAATCCTTCTGGGGAATTCCAGAAGACAGTAGGACACAAGCCTTAGAGCTATCGCTCCCGAAGGCAAGGGAACTGGGGTATTTATACTCTCATCAGTCATTGGTTGAAAGCTTTTGAGGAGGGGCCATGTAATAGGGATCTTATCACTTAGAAGGGGAGAACAGGTATTGAGGTACCACTTGCAATGTCAGCCATGTGTAAATTACACATCATATCCAATTTATGGATGAATAAACTAAGTTTCAAAAGAATAAAAAATTAAATGATTTGCCTAAAATATCACGGTGAACAGGTGGCAGATTGAGAAGCCATGATTATCTCTTAAGGATAATTAGATCACTTTCCATGGGGTGTTTTGTTTAGAGTAATCAGCCATACTCCCAGTTTCATCAGTTAACTTGCTGGGTCTCAACATACTGGTTTTAATAACCTGTTTTAGGGATCCCTGGGTGGCGCAGCAGTTTGGCGCCTGCCTTTGGCCCAGGGCGCGATCCTGGAGACCCGGGATCGAATCCCACGTCGGGCTCCCGGTGCATGGAGCCTGCTTCTCCCTCTGCCTGTGTCTCTGCCTCTCTCTCTCTCTCTCTCTCTCTGTGACTATCATAAATAAATAAAAATTGAAAAAAAAATATTTTAAATCCGAAGGTCTTGCTTTTGGAAACAAAAAGTGAGGCAGCCGGGGTGGCTCAGAGGTTTAGTGCCACCTTCAGCCCAGGACGTGATCCTGGAGCCCCAAGATGGAGTCCCACGTCGGGCTCCCTGCATGGAGCCTGCTTCTCCCTCTGCCTGTGTCTCTGCCTCTCTCTCTCTCCTCTCTGTGTTTCTCATGAATAAATAAATAAAATATTTTTTTAAAAAAAGAAAACAAACAAAAAGCAAAAAAGCAATACTCCAAAAGTAGTTAAAGTTAATCTGCTTTAGTTCAACATTAATAGAACAAATGACATGCCCAAACATTCTCATGAATGCCAGAGATACACACCTTCCTGCTGCCCCCACTAGACAATGTTGTAGGGCAGGCAAACTATCTGTTGTTTTTGGTGAGTGGGGTGCAGGGTCAAGGTTGTAACTCTAGGTTCTAGCCCAGTTCCTGGCACATAGTAGGTGTTGAATAAAAAAATTGATGCATAGTGAATGACCACAGGACTATGGTGGAGAGGCAAATAATGTTATTTACATACAAATAACATATGTTTATACTTCTATGTATATGAGCATTCAAAAGAATGAGTATGTGTATTTATGTTTTTACATATTACAGTTGACCTATAACAGAGGTTTGAACTACAGAGGTCCACCTACACATCGATTCTTTTTACAGTATAGCACTGTAAATGTATTTTTTTCTTCCTTATGATTTCCTTAATAACATTTTCTTTTCTCTAGCTTCCTTTATTGGAAGAATACCATATAGAATACATAAACAAAATATGTGTTGATCAGCTGTTTTATGTTATTGGTAAGGTTCAGTCAACAGTAAGCTTTTTTTTTTTTTTGATGTTTTATTTATTTAACAAAGCGCACTAGCAGAGAAAGTGGCAGGCAGATGGAGAGGGAGAAGCAGACACCCCGCTGAGCAAGGAGCCCAAAAGGGGCTCGACCCCAGGACCTTGGGATCATGACCTGAGCAGAAGGCAGACACTTAACCGACTGAACCACCCAGGCGCCCCCAACAGTAAGCTTTTAGTAGTTAAATTTTGGGGGAGTCAAAAGTTATACAAAGATCTTTGACTGCGCCAGGGGTTGGCACCCCTAGCTCCCACGTTCACAGATCAACTGTGTATATAAACACATGTAAAACTATGTGTGTGTGTGTAGAGAGAGAGAGAGCATATAGAACATATGAAACATTCCATAGAAATCAGATAAGAGGACTGTAGTTCGCATGAGTCAGGGAAAGTGGAGGACAGGGGATGACATTTAGTTTGTTCTTGTGGAATGAACGTGAGCCCACCTGATAAAAAACAGAGGGGAGAAGATGATAATTGCAGTACTTACTTCATAATAGGTATTGCATAGGAATGAGTAAATGGCTGGCTGGACTGATACGTACCTGCAAACCGAACGTAAAAAGACTTTGGCTCCAGCTGGGAAGTGGACTGGCCAGCTCTAGGGGCATGAGCCAAGTGTTGGCAGAGAAGGCGGGCTGGAAATAGGGTGCAAGGAGCCCTGTGTGCTGAGCCAAGGAGCTCAGACTTTGCTGTGAGAGCCAAAAGCACTGCGGGCTCTGTTCTGTAAAGATGACCCCATCGTGACCACTGCACGCTCAGAATGATCACCCGGTTGCACAGAATTATCTTTAAGGTAATGAACCATTGTTTAGTGGAATTGGCAGCATTTTTCCTTTCCAAATGCACAGAATAGCAGTGGTGCTTACAATCCACAGCATCTCGGATTTGATGAATACAAATGCAAAATTAAAAAGCAACATACCAGAGCAGCAAATCTCTTTTCAAAGCTCACCCCCTTTACTCTTCCAGTATTCCCTTTGCTTGGTTTCTGCACCACGTGGATTAGTCATCTATTGCTATTCAGCAAAATATTCCAAAACTCAAGAGGTTTAAAACCACATTCAGGGAGCTCTGGAGCACTGTAGCTGGGCGAGGCTTGGGGCTTTTCAGGAGGGTGGGCCAGTGCTGGAGTCCTCGAAGGGCTTGAGTCCAGAGGGGGCTCTGCTTGCAAGGTGGCTGCTCACCTGGCTCCCTAACGCAGGAGACCTGAGCTCCTCCCTGGCTGGTGGCAGGAAGCCACAGCTCCTCGCCCCTTGAGTGTCCTCGGGCCCGGCAGCGGGCTTCCACATTGCAAGAAATCTGAGAGAGAAGGCCAGAGTTGCTCTCCCTTCTGTGCCCTCATCTGGGAGTTGCCCCCCATCACTCCCGCTGTGACCCCTTCGCATGAAGCCAGGCAGCAAATCAGTCTAGGCCCACAGAAGGGGAGGGGAATCAGGCTTCACCTCTTGAAAGGTGGGATAGCAAAGAATTTGTGGGCGTATTTCAAAACCACCACATCAGGCTTTCTGGTTTTCCTTCTAAGTGTCTTTTACCAGCCTCTCTTTCTACAGAGCTCCGTCTCTAACCTGATTTCCTTCCTTGTCTCTACTTTCTCCGGGTGATCTTTCCAGTCCTGGCTTTTTCACCACCATGTGTATGTAGATGACTTGGAAATGTGAATCTCAAGTGCCAGGCTCTCTCTGCTGCATTTTTTTTTTTTTTTTTAAGATTTTGTTCATGAGAGACACAGAGGCAGAGACCTAGGCAGAAGGAGAAACAGGACTCAACCTCAGGATCACGATCTGAGCCAAAGGCAGATGCTCACGCACTGAGCCACCCAGACGTCCCTCTCTGTGTTGCATTCTTCACCTAACCATTGGGATGTCCTGTTATGCTTAAGACATCCCAAACAGAGCTCCAGATCAGCTCTCAGAACTCACTGCCCCCATCTCACCCATTCTCCCAATTCTGGAACAAACAGTATCCAGACTGGGGCAAGCCGAAAACCTGGGTGTCGTTCCTGACCACTCACTCTTGTCCCCACTTGTATTCAGTCTGGTGCTAAATCCTGTCACAGACCGTGTCTTGAACCCATCTGCTCCCTCCCCTGCCTGTCCCCACCCGGCCACACACCATCTCTCTCACCTGAAGCCCGTAAGAGCTGCCCTTTGCTGCTGCTTTTGCCTCCTCTCGCTCACGGCCCAAAGTGCTCCTCTTAAAATCATCGCATTAGCCCTCTCCTTAAAGCCTTTCAGAGACTTTCCATTGGATTCAGAATAAAATCTGTCCTATTTAAGATGGCATGCAGGGTCCCGTTGATCTGGCGTTGCCTGTTTCTCCGACGCCCCATCCTGTGTCATTCTCCACCAGGCTGGCTGTGGGTGGAAGCTGAAGGAACTGTCTGGAGGACACCTGCTTCGTCGGCTACCTTCTCTTCCTCGTCTTGCTTCCGCACTCCCCTGCCTGCCTTTACCTTATACACAAACCACTTGCACACACATCCTTGTCTCAGGCTGCGGCTGAGGGAACCCAAACCCAGACCCTCCCCATGCCCAATTGCACCTAGCTCCTGAGCCCAGAAGGTAAGGGAGAGAAATAGAGGAAGCAGCAAAGGCATTGAGTTTGGCTCAAGCGTTCATGACATGGTACACAGCTGATAGCCAGGCATTTGTTGACGAGGCTCTTAAATGCCTACCCATCGGGGAAGGTGACATGCTTTGGGCATCGCTGGGCCCATTGGGTTTGGACTCTGTATGTTGAAGATGGGCAGAGAAACCAGAATTCAGTCTTAACTGGTTCGGTACAGTGGACTTGCCGCACTGGGCGCTCCGATGAAAACAAAAGGAAATAGGACAAAGAACCCTCATGGCTGGACCTTATGGTCCCTATTCTGAAAAAAAAAAAAATTACTTCATTCGTTTGTCCATATTTAAACATCAGCCAAAGAAGTTTTAACTTCTCAACTTGTCTTGGAGAAAGAATATCCTAAAGTTTCCTGGAACCTGACCGTAAACAACCACACTGAGAATTCTGGCACCGTATAGTTTTGCAGAAAATAAGGAACCCCATGAAGAAACACTACACTACTTACACAATCCCTGGAATGCTTTTAAATTAACTTCAGCTGTGCAGACGGCAATTCGTGATTAATTTGGTCAGTGTAGACAGCAAGCTGAGTAATGCAATAGAGGAACTGGGACAATTCCGCATTCAGGGCAGACTCCCGCAGCTCTGGGCATCCTCTGCACAGAGACTTGCTCATCTACACGGACACCTCCGTGCCTCAGGAGCAGGCTCCCTGGGCCTTCCGTGTGCCGAATGGTGCTTGGCAAGAGAGATGGGAGAAAGCGAGCTGCTGGCCGGCCCAGCCAGACCTCCTGAGATGACAGGTGATGTGGCTGAGGTCATTTCATTCCAAGATTAGGAGTTCTCTTTCTAGGTTCATAAATTCCTTTTGAATGATTACTTCATGTTTATCGGGTCCCATGAGGTTAGGTCAGTCCAGCTAAATGCACACTAGCTCGTTCTACTCAGACATCTACTCTATTCCAGTGACTGATACTATGCCAGAACCCTGCCTCCTTGATATCTTGGAATGCACTGCTCCAATTTTAAAAAATACGTGCTTTGCTAAATATGGAACTAAGTGCAATTCATATTGATAGTTTTATAAGATATTTATTTTTATTTTTATTTTTTAGAGCGGGGGGAGTGTGGAGGAGGAGAGAGAATCCCAAGCAGCCTCCATGCCCAGTGCGGAGCTCAATGCGAGGCTCGATCTCACAACCCTGAGATCATGGCCTGAGCCAAAATCAAGAGTTGGACACCCAACCGGCTAAGCCACCCGGGCGCCCCTTATAAACTTTTTTTTTGCATGAATAAATTCATGTATGAGGAAAAAATCGTGTGCAGTAGACTTTAGGAAAAGAAATGATTTCTTGAAATTCTACTCTTTTGATCAGGCTAGGCTCATTTCTACATCAAACCATCTCAAAATTGCAGTGGCTGAACACAGTAAAGTTTCCTTGCCTGCCTTGACGTCCAAGGCATGTTTGGGAGAGTCCGCTGCATGCCTTCACACAGGGCCAGGCTCCATCTTAAAGTGCCATTTCCTCCAGGTCAGCAGAGTCCTTTTTATTCAGTGGGCTGATAGAAAAGGAGCGTGTCAGAGATCCCACGGGAGGTTTTGTGAACAGGCTTGGAGGTGGTCTGCCCACTTTCCATTGGCCAACTGGTCATGTGGCCCCCCCTAACTGGCAGGCTGGCTGGGGAGCATAGTGCAGCTTTTGTGCCCAGGAGACACAGAAATGGATTTGCTGAGCACTAAACCTCCTCTTCCGTGATCACTAAATGGTAACATGAAATTACCGACATTTGGCCATTTTTAACTTCTAAAAGTTTCATGTAGTTTAATCGTTTATGTCCCTTATCCAGAATGCTCAACAACCAGATATTAAAGTAAAAGAATAATTGAATTAATGACTGGGAAAGTTAATGATTGGGCAGGAATTAGAGCAAAGGACAGGAAGGAGGAGAGGGTGCCGGGGAAGTAATCTGAATAATTTGTTAACACTAACTTACAATGCGGTGTGAGGAGTATGTATGGAACTATAGAATAAAGCTTTTAAAGCAGTTTTTAAAAGATTTTATAAGATAGTGTGCCCTGCTATTATTATCAATATCATGCTTGCCTGTGCTGGATTCCTTTCCTTCCCTCAATAATACTGTTTCAACTTAAACAGAACTAACTATTTTAATATTTACTTTTCTTTTTTATCCATAATTTTAAATGGCTGCATATGTGCATTAAAAAACTGGCAAGCATAGACTGCAAAGCAGGATTCTTGGTGTAATAAATCCATTTCCTCTGGCGTCTACAAATCAGCAAGTGATTATTAGCCATTTTATCCACCAGAGATTCCCCCCCCTTAAGCTTTTTTCCATTTTCGTGACCAGATGTAGAATATGATGTTTAAACCACTAAAATCCCATTTGTGGCTGTCCCTTTGAAGCATCTCTCAAAACTGGGTGAATACAGGGTTGGCACACCCATTAATTACAAGGCATGTTGCTCATTTATGGACTTGCATGGTTCTCTGATGGTTTTTCCTACGATGTTGTTTCAAGCAGCTTGGTCTTCTCTAGGAAATATGCACAGAACATGTCCCTGCATCTACAGGGCAGCTGTGGGCTGAACTGGTGTTTTCTGGTTTTTGTGCAGTTGCCCAAACATCAGAATCCACTTTATGGTTCTAAGTCATGAGCTGATTCTTTACCGTTGTTTCCTTTTTTTTTTTTAAACAAATGAGAATAAGCCTAGATTCAATAACAAATCTCAGTTACCTTCTAACAAAACTGGAATACTAAGATGCCTTTGTGATGAGGAAGGGAATTCTTTATAGCAGATAAGAAATCTTACTTGATTAACAAGTTTTTGATGGCCCAAGTGTTAGTCATTAACATTCTGAAGAGCTTTACAAGTGATACTTTGTACACTGTCAAAAATGATGACTTGGAAGAAATTGATACACCTCAGATTTCTCAGTTTCACCTTTTCACCTAAAGACAAGCATGTGAAAGCAATAAAACTGGAGAAAGAGGATTTCTCTGGAGGGCTGTGGTAGTGCACAAACAGTACATGAATTTCATCTTCTGGTAACTCTCTCCTGCTCGTTAACCCCAGCCAGTGTTCTTCACAATCAAAAGTAATTGGCTTTGACCAATACATGTGAAATGGGCTTGCCCACCTGTACAGAGCACCCTGGGCTCTTTCACCAGTTTTTAATTAGGCCTTTTAAAAAATATTGTATTCCAACCAATTTCAATTTTTTTGTTGTGATTTCACATCCAACATTTTCGACGATCTTTTTTTTTTTTTTTGAGGTGTAACTGACATGTAACATTGTATTAGTTACAGGCGTACAACATAATGATTCATAATGATTCAATGATTCAATGAATATTCAATATTCAATATTCATATATATGGCCACATGATCACAGTAGGTCAAGTTACTATCTGTCACCGTACATTGTTACAAATTTTTTTCTTTTTCTTTTTTCTTAAGATTTTATTTATTTATTAATGAGAGACAGGGGCGGGGGCATAGACACAGGAGGAGGGAGAAGCAGGCTCCACGCAGGGAGCCCGACGCGGGACTCGATCCCGCGACTCCAGGATCAGGCCCTGGGCTGAAGGCGGCGCCAAACCGCTGAGCCACCCAGGGATCCTCAAATTTTTTTCTTATGAGAACTTTTAAGTTTTATTCTCTTAGCATGCTAAAAAAGAAAAAGATTTCTTCTCTTAGCAACTTTCAAATACGCAAAATAGTATTGTTAACTACGGTCAGCATTTGTACATTACATCCCTGTGACTTATTTTATAACTGGAAGTTTATACCTTTTGACCCATTTCACCCTCAACACCCCCCCCCCCACCTCCCTGTTTCTGGCAACTTACCAGTCTGTTCTCTGTATGTATGAGCTTGCTTTTAATTGTTCTTTGTTTTTTAGATTCCACATATAAGTGAGCTCATATGATATTTGTCTTTCTCTGATTTATTTCACTTAGCATAACGCCCTCAAGGTCCATCCATGTTTTCATAAATGGCAAGATTTCTTTTTTTTTTATGACTGAATAGTGTTCCATTGTGTATATATACCACATTTTCTTTATCCATCCAGCAGTGGACACTTAGGTTGTTTCCAGTTCTTGGCTACTGCATATGATGCTGCAGTGAACATGGGGCGTGCGTGTATCTTTTCAAGCTAATGGGTTCGTTTTCTTTGGATAAATATCCATAACTGGGATTACAGGCAAGTGGTAGTAAATTTTTGAAAAACCGCCATACTGTTTTCCATAGTGGCTGCACCAGTTTACATTCTCATCAGCAGTGCACAGAGGTTCCCTTTTCTCCATGTCTTCACCGACACTTGATATTTCTTGTCTTTTTGGTAATAACCATTCTACCTCGTGTCAGCTGATAGCTCCTTGTGGTTTTGATTTGCATTTCCCTGATGATGAGTGATGTTGAGCGTCTTTTCCTGTGGTCTGTTGGCTATCTGGATGTCTTCTTTGGAAAAATGTTTATTCAGATCCTTTTCCTCTTTTAAAAAAAGATTTTTTAAAATTTATTCATGAGAGACACAGAGAGAAAGAGAGAGGCAGAGACACAGGCGGAGGGAGAAGCAGGCTCCATGCAGGGAGCCCGGCGCGGGACTCGATCCTGGGCCTCTGGGGTCACACCTTGGGCTGAAGGCAGATGCTCAACCGCCGAGCCACCCAGGTGTCCCCTTTTCCTATTTTTTAATCAGATTGGTCTTTTTGTTATTGAGTTGTATGAGTTCTTTCTATATTTTGGGCCTTACCTCTTGCCAGATATATGATGAGCAAATACTTTCTCCCCTTCAGTAAGATTGCCTTTTCATTTTATTGATGGCTTCCTTTGCTGCACAGAAGTTTTTAAGGTTGATATCCCACTTGTTAAGTTTTGCTGTTGCTTTTGGTGTCAAGTTTCAGTAATGTCGCTGCTTATGGAATGCACCCCACTCCTACGGAGGCTGCTTTTGTTTTGCAATATCCCTGATGTTTCCAGCTGCTTAAAATCCTTCTATAACTCTCCAGAACCTTCAAGATGGACAAAATGTTTTGCATGGTCATGGGCCTTTACCTTGTGGCCTCTGCATATCTCCCTGCTACGTTCTCCTCCCCTCTATTCCCTATTCTCTCCACTTCCCTTCCCATCCCCTGCCCTAAACATACACCACTTTCTATGCTCTAGTTTACAGGCCATGTTCTTAGTGGCTCCCTCCTTGGCACAGGCTGTTTTCTCTGCCTGGGACACGTTCCCCACCAAACAGCCTCCTCTCATTTTGCCAAGGTAAGTTCTACCAGTCTCCAGAATTCATTATCAGGCCCCATTTCCTCCAGAAAACCCCTCACCCACTCCTCCATCCTAACAACTCCTACATCTTCCCCTCGTTCCTAAGACCTCCTCCTTCATGAGATTTGTCATGTTGCACTATAATTATCTGTTCACTTGCCCAGCTTCATCCCTAGACTGTAGGTTCTTTGTGGGCAGGGGCTGTTCTCATATATGTCTGCAGTCTCCATGCCTACTACAGTGCCTACTGTGTGTACTTACCTAATACATTTTGGGTGAACAAATGAAATGGATAGATGGATGAATGAATAATGCAGGGGAGGAAAAATAATTTTCCCTCTACCTAGGTCTTTGGCTGAGATCCCCCTGTAATAAAAGACAGATTAATAAGAGAAAACCAAACAGAAGTAAATAACTTCCATACCTGCTGTACACCTGGGAGATACCCAGGAAAACCGAGTAACTCAGAATGGCACAAGCCACCCCCTTAATACCATCTCCAGCTAAAGATAAAAGAGGTTGTTAGGGGTTAGGGGAGCAGGTTATGGGAGGTGACCAGGCAAAACACGGTAAATAAGGGTAAGATTGTTACACAGATTTAAGTCCTGGCCTTCTCTATCGATAAGTTTTTTGAGATTTAAAGTCATCTCTCCCTGGCACAGAGAGGGAGGCACCCTTACAGATGGAGATTTCCCTTATAAATGAAAATGTCTCTTACCCAAGGGTAACTTCTACTCAGGTTTCAGAGCTGCTTGTGTGTCTGCTATTTCTTAAAAATTATCAGTCCCAAATCTGTATGCCAAAGAAGCATGTTTTGAGGTGGCAAGTCCTGTTCCTCTTCCATACTTTCGTAAAGCGTGTTCCCATCTGACTTCTTGTACCAAATGTAAAGCCACCTGGTCTTTTTCCTGGCCCTGGTTTCTTCATGTGTAAAGTGATAGGTTAGAACTGGCTAATGTCTAAGGTCACTTTGTTTGAGGTGAAATTCTACAACAAGCTCCCCTTACAGCGAAAACTGATTCCTACATACATTAGCAAGTAAGGTCACGTGGAAACTGTGGCAGCCACCAGAATGTGCCTTGCAGACTTCCAACTGCCGGGAGTGTAATTAAGCCCGGGCCCCAGCTACAGTGCTCTTGGAAATCCATCACTGCATTTGAGCAAGGCCATGCTCCCACAGCTGCTCCTGCCAGGCCACCTTCCAGAATGAGCATGGCAGGGATACTAAGGCACCACCTTTTGCAGAAGCTCCCGCTCTGCTCTGAAGGTTACTTGTGGCTCCAGGACTCCCCTCAGTGTTGCCAGACCTTCCTCAGACTTCGCAGCAGCCTTGGACGCTTCCACCCAACCTGCCTTCCATCTTCCCTTCACTAGGATTCAGACTTCCGTGGTAGTAGGATGGCTCTCCCCGGCCTTCCCCAGCTCTCTTGCCATTTTCTCTCACAGGTGTTTCCTGTAATAACATCCTTGCACATTTAATCCCCTCGTGACTTCTGCTTCTCAGGGGATGCAGACTAAAGCAGAAACCTAGTTCAAACTGAGATTCATTGATTATGAGTCAATGACAGTGTTTTTTTTCCTAAGATTTTATTTATCCATTCATGGGAAACACACACACAGAGAGAGAGAGAGAGAGAGAGAGGCAGAGACACAGGCAGAGGGAGAAGCAGGCTCCCCATGGGGAGCCCGATGTGGGACTGGATCCCAGGTTCCTAGGATCACACCCTGAGCCCAAGGCAGACACTCAATCCTTGAGCCACCCAGGTGCCCCCCTCCTTTTTTATTTAAAGGTCAATGGCAGTTTTAAATTTTATACCTTACCCAACACATCTAATAACAATCTTAATCCTACTACTAGGATTAAAAAAGTGATGAGTTAGGGAACATTTACTGTGTTACTCACTGTTCCAAGCCCTTTATGTATATTATGCCCTTTCATTGTCACAAAAACCCTTAAAGGAAAGACCCTTTTTGTCCCCATTTTACAGATGAGCTAGCTGAGGCATAGGAAGGTGAAGTAACTTGCTGAAAATCACAGGTTCATAAAGCCAAGATTCAGATTCAGGAAGGAGACCATAGTCCTAACCATCATATTTTACAGCCATTCAACATCAGAGCTGATCCTTCTTTTTCTAGAAACACTCCTCTGCGTTTGACTTTCCTGACACTACTAACCTGGTGTTCCTTTTACCTTTCTGAGCATTGCCTGTGTCTCTTTCTGGACCTTTCTCTTCCTTGGCCCACCTCTTACATACCAGTTTCCTTAGGCCTGTACCCTAAGCCTTATTTTTTCTTACACTATATACATTCCCATAGATTCAGTAACCAACTGCCTGCGGATAACTCCCAAATCCAGTCCTGCTTCCTGGACTTCCAGCCCAAATATCCAGCTTCCTACTCAGTATCTTCTCTTGGTTGTCTCTCTAATGAACTCTCAAAATTAACACGTCCCCAAGAGGACTCCTCATTTATCGTCTTCCTGAACATGGTCCTCCATCTGTATTCCCCATTCCAGAAATAACAGCACTGCTGTCTACCCGATTTTGCATCCCTCTCACACTCCAGATCAAATGACCAGATTATGACCTCCATGAGGGCAGAGATCTTAGGCTCCACATGATTGCTGCTGAGCCTCTAGAGATTAACCCAATGCCTGATACATTGGAGGTTTTCAGCAAGTAAGGAATGAATGAATGAATGAATGAATGAATGCTGTAATCCTTTACCAAGTCTTTTGGTTCCACCTTGAATCTATCCATTTTTCCCCACTGCCCCTGCTACTGCTCCAGTCCAAAAGACCAGAATCTTCCAAGCCAACTGTATCCCTGCTTCCATTCTGCCTCCATCTCATCCATTTTCCAGACTGCTGCCATGATAATATTTTTCTAAGGAAAATGTTATCAAATAACCTTCCCTATTCAAAATCCGTCTGTGCTGCCCTATTACCATTCAGCTATCAGGCCTCATGACCCTAGCTTGACCAGCACGGCACACTGTCCTGTAACACATTCCTCTCCCTCTCTTTAGTTCACTCCTCTGATCTTCTATTGGTTCCTCAAATACAAACGTGATGTCTCTTAACCTGAACTCATTCTGTGATGTCTGCTTGGCTTTACCTCATTTCATGTGGTTGACTTCTGTTCATCTTCCGTTATGCTTGAAGTTTGCACCCTCTGAGAGAACATCTTGGATCCCTTCAGCCAGAGCATGTTTCTTTGTTTTAAGCCTCTCTCACTGACTAAATATGTTTAGTCCTTCTGTTACCCTCACCCTCTTATCTAAAAGCTCATTTTCATCACCGTGAATCATCTGGGTATTCCCAGTACCTAGCACAGTGCTCCATACGTAATCACGTTCTATTGACTAAACGGGGGTTTGGGGGATTAGGAAATAGGTAAGGCCTTCCCTTGCAGACCTATAGTCAAGAAGTTGGCAGGTCATCCTCAAGGTTTTGGTAGATTGAAATTTAATTAAATCAACCCCACATTCCTTATAAAAATATGGAATTAAGGGCAGCATGGGTGGTTCAGTCAGTTAAGTGTCTGCCATCAGCTCAGGTCATGATCTCGGGGTCCTGGGATTGAGCCCTGCATTGATCCTCTCCCTCTGCCCGCCCCCCACCTCCGCTCATGCTCGTTTGTTCTCTCAAATAAATAAATAAAACCTTTAAAAAGAAATATGGAATTAAAACCCCAGAGGCAGAATTGTCCCGCATATAGCTTTCCTATTTATCATGTTTTCTTTTTAAATCCAACTCCAATGTCAACATCCATTGTTAAGCCTTCCTCTTCTTTCCCAGGCAGAGTTAGTTCCAAGCTCCACTCTGCTCCCCAGGCATCAGCTCTATGTTGTTAAAGAAGGAGAAAGTAAATGTGGGTGCTTTGTCAATGTTTATTGTAGGCATGTGTAGCCAGGAAACGAACTCTGAAGATCTAGGTGGAAGAGTTTTTGCAGGGTGAGACAAAGCTACATCACCTTATTCACCAAGGTTTGGGGATAGCTGTTTTTACTGACTAGTTTCAGACCTGGTCTTCACATCTTAAGGACCTCAAGACAAATGATCCAATTTAAAAACGCACAAAGGACCAGAATAGATCTTTCTCCAAAGAAGATACACAAATGGCCAATAAACACATGAAAGATGCTCAACACCATTAGCCATCAGGGAAATGCAAATCAAAATTGCAGTAAGACACCACTTCCTACCCACTAGGATGGCTGTGATTTAAAAAATGGACACTAAACAAGTACTGGTGAGAATGGAGAAATCAGAACCCTCGTACACTGCTGGTGGGAATGAAAATGGAACAGTCATCTTGGAAAACACTCTGGCAGTTCCTCAAAAAGTTAAGCATGGTTACCATAGGACTAACAATTCCACTCCTAGATATATACCAAAGGGAAATGAAAACATATGTCCATACAAAAACTTGTACACTAATGTTCAGAGCAGCATTATTCGAAACAGCCAAAACATGGAAACCACGCAAATGTCCATCAGCTGATGACTGGATAAATGAACGTGGTCCATCTATACAATGCAAGGTTATTCAGCCATAAAAAGGAATGGGGTCCTATACTATTACATGCCACAGCATGGGCAGAACCTTGAAAGCATATCAAGCGAAAGAAGCCGGACACAAAAGATCCCATAGTGTATGATTACATTTCAGTGAAATGTCCAGAATAGGCAACTCCAGAGCCAAAAAGTAGATTTGTGGTGGCCAGGGATCGGAGGAAGGGGGAGATTGGGACTAACTGGTAATGGTATGGGGTTTCTTTGTGGAGGAATGGAAATGTTCTGCAATTAGATAATGGTGATGGTTGCATACTAAAACCACTGCATTTTACTGTGTGAATTATATAATTTTTAAAATGCTAAACAAAGATTCCTACGTACATCATTCTGTGTGGACTGACGAGCACTTGTTTACTCAACACACTTTATGTTCAGTTGTCTGTGGTTTCTTGTTTGGGAATTGTTAGTTAGGTGCAGACTGGGTCAAGATTGTGGTATCCCCTACACAATTGTTGGTAATGCCCAGATTAGATTGTGACAGGGGACTGTATTATTTCTCAGTCAAAGCTCTGAGAGCATTGTAATGATACTTACCATGCTATCCTCTCTGTAGTATATCTGTTTATAATTGGGAATTAAAGAAGAGAAAAAGATTGGGTCTTTTTCATCACTCTACTGTCTAAGTACTTGAATAGCTCAAGTGCTGAATAAATGTTTCACTTGCAGTCGTACTTAACAGGGGACAGTCTAGCCCCCAGGGGACATTTGGCAATGCCTATAGGCCTTTTTGCCTGCCCTGACTGGAGAAGTGGGTGCTTCTGGCTCCTATGGGTAGAGGCCAGGGATGCTGGTGCATGTCCTATGATGCACAGGTGCTTGGTGTTCTCCATGAAATGTCCCAGACCTTATCTTTGTGGCTCTTAACTGAAGAACCACGTTGGTGGGAGAGGCAGACCACAGGGGAAAACTGCAAGGCTATGTCACTTCCTGACCTTGACTAAGGTATTATTAACTTGCAGAGAATTCAGTCCTTGCAGCAGAAAGCACGTGTCTGGTAAAGAGCCCAGGGAATGTTTTACATCGTATTTAACATGGAGGAAACAACCCCAGCCCCCCACAAAATACACAAGTCTTTTCTTCCAGAAACTGGGTAGCAACCTTGGCCAAACCCTAGGTCACTAAATACCTAACTGTGAAGCGAGCTTCAGCTGTGGCCGGGCTCACTCCTTGGGGCGGCAAGCTGCAGGCCGCAGGTCAAGGCTGGTGGCCCTCTGTTTTTACGTGACCAGTGAGCTGAGCGTGGTTTTTGCTTTTTAACTGATTAAAGCTAAACCAAAGGAAGAATGCTATTATGTGACATGTGAAAAGTATATTAAATTCAAATTTCGGTGTCCATAAAGAAGAGTCTTCCTGAACCCAGTTATGCCCATCTGTTTGCTGTTGACTGCTATTGCCCATCTGGCTGCTCTTGTGCTTAGAGACCGTCCGACCATATTTATGGCAAAGCCTAAAATATTTACCATCTGACCCTTGATGCAAAGCATTTGCCAACTCCTGCCCTGCGGTTAAAGAGTTTAGCAGATGGTCTTCCTAGGAGGCAGTGAGGAAGGAGAACCCACCCTGGGCTGGAATCCCTGACACCTGGCTCTGCTGGGGACGTGGCTGTACCCCGTTGGGCTGGAGCCTCATCTGTGGCACAAGAGGGCTTCGCTGGAGGGTCTCTTGAGCCCTTCCAGCTCTTAACTGTCTACAGCGTGTGGAGATTCCAGTTTGTTTAGTGGGTCCCAGGTGGCCAAGGAGGTAAAAGGGTAGCATTCTTGCCTGGGACAAAGCCACAGGGCCCAGGCATCACAGCACCACACTCAGCACCGACACAGACGCAGACGCAGATCGCCACTGTCTGTACAGAGCAGGTTGGAAGGTTGGCACTCTGCGGGGCTCGGAGACCAAGTTCTGGCCACTCTCATGCGCCCTCGTTTTATATGATTATGTAACCCGATTCTTTTAACCCCCTGGGGGAAAAAGAACCCACAAGGTTAATGACAGGGGTAGGCTAGGACCCAAAGTTCAGGCTTTCAGAATCTAATTTAGCCCTTGGGGCAGGTGTATGGAAATTCACCAGGTAATTGTCATCTCTCATTTATTGGCAGGAGCCAATAAATTTATTTTTTATTTATTAAAATAAATTGTATAATTTAATAAATAATAAAATAAATAATAAATAATATTTAATTTATAATACTATTTAATAAATAATAAAATAAATAAATAAATTTACTTATTAATTTATCCTGCTCATTTATTGGCAGGAGCGAGTCTCTGTTGCCCTTTCTGTGTTCTCAGTACTAACATGCAGCTCTCTATCCACAGTCCCAGGGATCGCGGACTCTTGACGTCTGCACCGCAGCCTGGGCTCTGTCGCTATGGGGCTAAGCTGGCCTGCTGCTATGGCTGGAGAAGGAACAGCAAGGGAGCCTGTGAAGGTAATTGTGTAAAAACTCAGACCACCCTGTGCTCGAGTAGTAGGCCAGTGTCCTTAGTTTTTAATCTGTGACACCATAAACTGTCACCGAATTATTCACCGACAGTCACCAGATCCCTTAATCTGTTAAATAGGGTAAACACGCAACTGCATGTCCCATACACGTTAGGTGTTGGTGTGGATCATGCTGGATTATAAACGGTAAAGCACAAAAATATTACCTTTTTTTTTTTTTTTTTAAAGAATTAACAGTACTACCTTCTTTCTGTCTCTGCCTCCAACTCCTCCTCTCTACCTGGTCCAAAAATATCGATATACCACAGGTGAAGACAGAACTTGATAATATCTCGAATCTGTAAAACATCAAAAGGCACCACTAACGCTCTTACATGCTCAATATCACACAAAACCTCCCACCATTAGTTTCCTTGTGACAAGATGACAAGAGTGTCGAGATACTAGAAAAAAAATATTTGCAGATCATTATTGCCTACTAGATAAAGTTAGAACATTCCCCTGGGGCTTTGTCAATTAAAAAAGAGGGTGGGTCCTCACACTGATTGGATTTGTAGTGTCACGATCAAGTCAGAATGATGTGCGTAGCCCTGGGCAACGCAGGTAAGCCAGCTGAGGCTCCGCTTCCTCTGCACTGTGGAGAGATTCATCCCTACTTCAGAGGGGGAGGTGTGTAAGCATTAAAGGGTAAGCTCATCAGGCAGCCCCCTGGCTCTGCAGTTGAGCATCTGCCTTTGGCTCAGGGCATGGTCCCGGGGTCCTGGGATCAAGTCCCACGTCGGGCTCCCTGCATGGAGCCTGCTTTTCCCTCTGCCTGTGTCTCTGCTTCTCTCTCTCTCTCTCTCTCTCTCTCTCTCCTGTGTTTCTCATGAATAAGTAAATAAAATCTTTAAAAAAAAAAAAGGGTATGCTTGTTACCTGGCATGCATAGAAAATATCTCCTAAATCACCCTTGATTTGAAAAGACCCATAAATCCCATCCCTTAAAGTGCACGTGATGCAGAAATTAAATGTTGCTGTATTCTTTTTCTAGACCTAGCACGTTGTTATTTGAAGTCACTCAGGTGGAAAGGGGCAAAACCACACGGAACGCATGATTTGGAATCCTACATTTGCATGAACCTCAGCACCTACTGCCGTAAAACTTACATGTCTCTGGTGAATAAATGAGGGCAAGCTTTGGCTTTCTGTAAGGTCTACGCTGTAACTAAATCAGAGCAATTTGGCCTTGATGCAGACAGCCAGTCACATTCTTGATGTTTTTGTGGACAATATAATACCATAGGCAGGAAATAATTTAAAGCAAGATGCTAAAAGACCAGGTGCAGGGACACCTGGTGGCTCAGTAGTTGAGCATCTGCCTTGGGCCCAGGGTGTGATCCTAGGGTCCTGGGATCAGACTCCCCACAGGGAGCCTGCTTCTCCCTCTGCCTGTGTCTCTGCTTCTCTCTGTATCTCTCATGAATAAATAGATAAAACCTAAAAAAAATAAGTAGATAAAATAAAAGAGCACATGCAGAGGCTTCGAGCACAATGCTCAGTATGCACGGTTGGCAGGCTGAATTGCTCATCAGCACCCCTGCCGCCCCAGTGAGATGTTCAGGTATTAAATTGTAATGATTTTTATATCTAAAATCTATATTGTATTCTATCCAATTTGTATGGTCCTTCTTGACCGTAAAGTCATCTGCTCCCTTAGAAGCACCGAGTAACAGGGTGATTAGCCCCTGGCTACCGGATCTCTGACTCCCAAGCCAGAGTGTGGGCTACGTGGTAATGAGTTGAGAACTTGTGTCCACCTGCCCAAACAAGCAGAGTTACACCCCGGTCTGTGAGGTCCCAGTCCGCCTGGACTTCCCTTCCATCTGTCTGTTCACCCTTCATTCCTCCAGAGGCCCTGACTCCATGCTGGAGCTTTCTAGATCTTGGCCCCTGCCCCACCTAAATCTGCTCCCAGTGCAGGATGGCTCGGCTCTGAATCATTAACCTTCGAGTGTATGTCACTTAGCAAGAGGAGGTAAAGAGTTATCTGTGAACAAATCCCACTGAAGGGCTGCAGATGGAGGATTTGGAGGGAGAATTGAACAAGAACTTTAGCTAAAATGCACTTAAATCTCAGGCCATTTTAGACATAAACTAAATTTCCCTGTGTTGTAGACTGGCCGTTCAAGTCACAGATCCAAAGGCTCTGTAAATTGAAAACATCTTGCTGGAGCTTTGACCTGATAGCAGCAAGGGTATTATTCACCATTTCTCTTATGTTCTATTTGGCATTGATCCTGGCTTTCCTATCTGGCCCACATTAAAAATAACTTTCCAGGGAGCAATCAAAGGTATTCAAGGCTTAAAAAAGTAAAAAATTTATTTTTCTAACATCTAAACTTAAAGCTGCATCTCAAAGAGCATATCCATAACAAAATAGACACTGGAAAGCAAAATCCTCTTTTGTCTCCAGAAGGGAAAGAATGTCGCCGAAAAACATTTTTTCCTTACCTCATCACTTATGATTTATCCAGAGCCATAAAATGTTTTTCTGTCAGAAGTTCTACACCTATTACTTTATTTATTATTTAAAACTATTTGAGTGTCTATGTGTCTACAACACTACCAAATGCAGCAGGAGAAACAAAGATGAATGTTTATTTATTTATTTATTTTTAAGATTTAATTTATTTATTCATGAGAGACACAGAGAGAGAGAGAGGCAGAGACACAGGCAGGGGGAGAAGCAGGCTCCATGCAGGGAGCCCGACGTGGGACTCAATCCCGGGTCTCCAGGATCACACCCTGGGCTGAAGGTGGCTCCTAAACCACTGAGCTCCCGGGCTGCCCAAGATGAATGTTTAAATCCCTGTTCTGAAGGTGCTGGGAATCAGATAGTAGACAGAAGTGAAGGATTGAAACCAACTATATGTCTAATTATTTAATAAGATGGAGCCTGATCAACTTCATGGGAGAGGCCTACCCAAGTTCTGTGGAACTCTCAAAGTTGAGTGGACGTCCTGACATGGTGGGAGAAATCATTGAAGGCTTCTGGAAGGAGGGCTCATGCAAAATAGTTCTTGAAGGATCAGTAGGATGTTAACCATGGGAGAGTGGGGAAGGGGTGGCCAGGGTGAGGATAACAAGAAAGGAAGAGGCAGAGAGGGCCAATTGAGAGAACAGCAAGCAATCTAGTTTGATCATAGTGTTGCCTATGGGTAGGGAAAAGAGTAGGCCAAGGGCACAAACTGAGATGGAAGCCAGGTCTTGGTGCTGATACCTGTACTATATTCAAAAGGCAATAAAGACTGTTTGGTGCAAGGCATGGCATGATCAGAGCGTGCTTTTGGAGTATCAGTTTAATGTCATATTTGACATCAGATTTCTTAGGAGCAGAGCCTATAAGTGGGAGTCTTGGGTCAATAATCTGTTGAGGGGTGCTCTCCAGAGAAATCTGTAAGGGAGTAAGGAAGCAGAGGAAAGAACCAGGCAAAAATGTGGTTTCAAGAGAAGTCTAGCTTTGGCCTAATCCCACAGGGAGCTCTGGGGTGTTAATTGCATCACAGAGTTGAGTTTGTCCCGCCTGGAAAGCAGGGGCTGGGCTCTTAGACCCCGTATCAGTTAAGCACTGGGTCACAGGCTGTGGCGGGGAGAAGGGGGAGAGAAAGAGGTGCACTGTAATCTCCCAGATATCTATGGGCAGCATGATTCCCATTAGCTAGAAGAGTAGCTGTTCAGTGAATGACTTGGGTGGTAGAAGCAGGGATAGGATATTGTCACTGATTGGTTTGGGGACAAGAGAAGATAGAGATGATGGGGGTTTTGAGTCCAGGTGACTGGAAGATAAATGCTGACATAACAAAGAATAGGGTGTGGGGTCGAGGGAGTAGCTGCTGGAGTCTTTGGGAATAGGCTTGCATGGAGGTAGACCTACGGTGAGCCAGGGACTCCAGGGGAAGGGAAGTAGGCAGCATTCCTGGGCCATTGCGGAGTCATCCTTTCCGGTGCTGGCTAGTTCCTGAGCTCCTACTAGATCCAGAAGCTGCTGAGGGCTCCTGACTCCCTACAGACCTCCTTTCTCCCTCATTCATTGTTCTTTTGTCCTCTGCCCCTCTTCTCTTTGGATTTTTCCCATATTCCTTTTGTCCCATCTACTGCCTTTTCTCCCTACCTCCTCCCTGTGAGCCGGACTCAGACTTCCCATCATTTTTTACTATTTTTTTCTTGCCCTCCCAACCCAGTCAAATATTCTGTCTTTGGTGTTTCTCCAACCATTTCTTTCATCAAGCAAATATTGATGGGGTGCTGAATTTGTGTCAGTTGTCTGGATACAGAAGTGAAAAAAAACAACAACAAAAAACAAATTCTGCCTTTATCATGCCACCATCCTCCTCCTCCTTCTCCTCATGATACTTCTAGTTCCCATCCTTAGGGCTGGAAGTTGCACCTCCCTGCCTTCAGTCTGTGGGTTGATCATTTTGACTGATGATACACAGCTTTAAAAATAGAATTTGATCATTTGAAGAAAAAGGAAAAGAAAATATGGAAGACAAAAAAAGAGGCCAGTGACAGAAGGAAGGAGCACTTGATCCAGGATTATTCTGGAGTCTCTTCCAGCTCCCACATCTACTTCTTTTATTAAATATTTTTGTTTTATATGCAAACTAGCTGATGATGGTCTGGGATGCTTTGTTTTTCTTTGAATGCCACTTGGGGGCACGACAGTACTAAGCAAAGTTATAAACTCGCACTCTTTGGGGCGGAAGGCTGGGGGGAGTGATCTAGTTCACAAGGAAAACACTGTCCAGTATCCCAAAGAGGAAAACAGACTAGAGAGGAAGCAGATCATCCCTTCTCCGCCCCCATGAATTTCTCCCCCATAAGGAAGGCTGCTGAGTTGGACATGCATGCATTTTCTGTGCTGACTACTCCTGTTCTTTTATCAACAAAACACCTTTCCTTTCCACAGCTACCTGCGAACCTGGATGCAAGTTCGGGGAGTGTGTGGGACCAAACAAATGTAGATGCTTTCCAGGATACACTGGGAAAACCTGCGGTCAAGGTCAGTACTACAGGCCAGCATCCTAGTACGGACGGACAGACGGACCCCCAAGCTTTCCGAAGCCAGGCGATCATTGGGGCAGGGTTTTTGATACACTACAGTGCCCGAGATATTGTCGATTTTAAGTTGAGTCTTCAAATGAAAGTGGTTTCAGAATTAGATTTTTCCATCAATCTCTTCAAGAAAAATATAAAAGTCATTCAGATGTTTTCGTTAAGGTGCCAGACAAAAGGCCTTTTTTTTCCTCCTCTAAAATAACTTTTTTCCCTAAAATATTGTCATTGTGTTTTTATGCTACCAAAGTAATGCATATTTTTTACTGGAAAAAAAACCCCAATGACATAAAAGGATTTAAATTAGAAATGGGAGTGTCCCCCCGACCCCCAGTCCATGCTCAAACCAGCATGAACAGTTTGTCCCTGACCCCTGAAGTCAGGACAGTGCTCCTCTGCGTTGTTCCAGTTTTCCAGCGTGCACTGCCCAGGCGAGCACCTCGTGGTCTTTTTTCTGTGACGCTACAGACAGAAATGCTTCTCCTGGGCAGTTTTGCATGTCAGCACATACAGAGCTAGTTTATGCTTTTTAAGGCTGTATTCTTGGCCCTGATGCAAATGATGCAATATCATTTGTGTAAAAAATACTTTGTTGAACCATTCTCATCCGCCTGTCTCCAATGTCTCACCATTATAGACAGTGCTAAGTCAGACATCATTCTACACATATCCCTGCACCCTTGAGTATTTTTATAGGCTAAATGTCTAAAAATTGAATTTTGGGGTTGAATGACATGCATATTTTATGATAATTGACATATTTTAAAAGATACTTTATGACTTGTCATGAGCTGTTTATCTGAAGATCTTAAAGAGGGTATTTATACTATTGACAACAGTGGTTCTCAGCTTGGGCAGTTTTACTCCCCATTTACTTGCCAGAGAAAATACAGATCTCAAGTTAGATTTAAATTGCTGATAAACAACAGATGATTTTATAGGTTACATAGGTTTTAAATATTGCATAAGATATATGTCTCCTAAAAAAGTATTAGTCAATTATCTAAAATTCAAATTTAACTGGGCATTTTTATTTGCTCAATCTGGGAACCTTACCCCAGGGGACGTCTGGCAGTGTCTGAAGACGTTTGGGGGCTGCTACTGGCATCTAGTGGGTAGAGCCCAGAGATGCTGCTGAGCCTCTTACGGTGCACAGGGCAGCCCCATAACAGAATGATCTGACCCAAATGTTAGCAGTGCTAAGGCCAAGAGACCCTGGCTTGAAGAAACCTGCCATAATTAAGAAAGTGTCCCCAGTCCTATAATGCAGTTGAGCAAAGGGCAGCACATCAAGTTCAGCTGTCCTTAGGGCTGCCAGGGTTCTGGAGGGACAGATGGAGTCCCAGAGACGGGCAGGCAGTCCCTCCACTCTGCCCACCACCCCCCGGGGCCTTGCTGCCAAGCCCAGAGGTTAGCTACCTAAACTGAAATAGCTGCCAGCCCTGCAGCCTCAGAGGGGAGCTTGTGAATCTCTGATGTCCCAACACCAGCACAGAGGCCAGCGCCCTAAGGTGCTCCTTAGAAGCACATCCACCTGCTTGAGAGAAGTGCACCAAGAATCGTGCTCTCCTAAGTAATAATCCAGCTGTATCCCTTACCCAGCAGGGTTCACACCAGAAAAACTGCTTCTCCATATTGTCTTGGATTCTGTACCAAGATGCCTTCTGCAGAGGTTTGGAATAGAGAAGATATTTTTCGTGTTGGCTTTCAACTTTTTTTTTTTAATTTTTTTATTTATTTATGATAGTCACACAGAGAGAGAGAGAGAGGCAGAGACACAGGCAGAGGGAGAAGCAGGCTCCATGCACCGGGAGCCCGACGTGGGATTCGATCCCGGGTCTCCAGGATCGCGCCCCGGGCCAAAGGCAGGCGCTAAACCGCTGCGCCACCCAGGGATCCTCGTGTTGGCTTTCAATTCCCAGTAAAATATTAGTGTTGAGGGAGCAGTCTAGTTGGCTCGGGTTCTGGACTGTCTGTCTCCTCCCACAGCTTTCCTGGCCCTCTGGTGGCCTGATCAAAGTCCATATAGATCTATTAATGGTGACAGGCCTCAGCCCTCCACTGTGCTGTCTTTCCCCCAAATGCTTCTTCCAAGCGACGAGTGGATCACCTCTGATTTAGGGCCAAGTGATGGGGTATTTATGGGCTTCCCATTAATGTCCAATCAGCTTTTTCCAGTTCCTCTTTTTGAACGAGTTAGAATCCACACAGGACAAGGTAGAGTAGAGGGGATAAGCAATGGAGAAGGACTTCCAAATATCCCACTAAGATGTCAAAAAATTCCTGTATAAGGTTCTTGTCAGAGGCGAAAGCAGCCACTTCTTTATTTTTAAGAAAGACATGCTTTGCCTGTCACCCTGCTGAATTTTGGGCTTGCGTAGAATTTGGTTCTTTGCTCCTTTCTGTATTTTCCTTGAAGGAGTTAAGCCAAGAGGCATCCACATGACCACATTTCCAAAGATAAGCTCCTCTACCCATGATCGCTTTTGAAGTTTTATTTTCCTTCTATATAATTTTTTCTTTTAATAAAAAAGTAACTCTTTTTTTTGAGAGAGAGAGAGAGGAGGGGCAGAAGGAGAGGGAGATATTCTCAAGCAGACTCCCCACTAAACGCAGAGCTCATTGCAGGGCTTGATCCCAGGACCTTGGGACCACCACCTGAGCCAAAAATAGGAGTCAGATGCTTAACCTGTGACCACCCAGGCACCCCAAAAAGGCATTCATTCTTAGTATTTAAACTCGTTTTAGAAAAAAAATAAAAAATAAAAAAATAAATTCGTTTTAGGAAATACTGTAAAGCTCAGAGAAGAAAGTCACCCTCAATCTTACCACCTGGAAATAACCATTATTGGCATTTAGAGCAGAGCCTCCCAGGCTTCCATGTTGTCCTGCAGCCTCACCATCCATAGCTGCCTGCCAGGGCCCCCTCTGTAAGGGTGTGAGCCAACACAAGTTCGCCCAGAACAGTAACCACTGAATGGAGGTGTTGCCGTGGGCGCCTGTCCTGGGCTGCCCGGGACAGTACTAAAGGCTAACGTGTCTACGTTGTATTGCTAGCTTTTATTCAAGTCTTACACACAGAGAATTGTGCATATATCAACAGCGTACTGCCCAGTGAATTTTCAAATACATCCATGTAAGCAACGTGGAAGAAACGTAATAGCCTTCCCGAAGGCCCCTCCCTCTCCCCTGCAGCGGTTTGCCCCCCACCCCCAATAAGGAACTCTATCTTGACCTTTTACATCATAGATTAGTTGGGCCTGACTTTTTTTTTTAAAGATTTTATTTATTTATTTATTTATTTATTTATTTATTTATTTATTTATTATTTATTAGAGTGAGCACAAGTAGAGGGGAAGGAGCAGAAGGAGAGGAAGGAGCAGGTTCCCTGCTGAGCAGGGCACCCAACACAGGACTTGATCCCAGGACCCTGAGATCATAACCTGAGCCGACAGCAGACAGTTAACCGACCAAGCCCCCCAGGCACCCCTGTGTCTGACCTTTTTCTAAAGATTTTATTTTTAAGTCCTCTGTATACCCAAGGTGGGGCTCAGACTCACAACCCTGAGACCAAGAGCTGCATGCTCCACTGACTGAGCCAGCCAGACATCCCTTGTCTGACTTTTTTTTTAAGATTTTATTTATTTATTCATGAGAGACACAGAGAGAGAGAGAGAGGGGCAGAGACACAGGCAGAGGGAGAAGCAGGCTCCATGCAGGGAGCCCGATGTGGGACTCGATCCCGGGTCTCCAGGATCATGCCCTGGGCCAAAGGCGGCGGTAAAACGCTGGGCCACCCGGGCTGCCCCCTTGCCTGATTTTTAATGTACTCTTTGATCTCCAGCTTATTCTACTCACTCTCCCAGTCTTGAGCTTCATCCGTTGTTGCTTGGAGCTAGAGTTTGTCCAGCCTCGTTGCTATATCGTATTCCTTTGCGCGAGTATACAAGTCCTCTATCTCGCCTCCTGTCTGGAGGTGTTTGGCTTCTCTCCAGCGTGGGGCTATTAAGAACAGTGCTACAGTGATCATTTTAGTCCATGTTTTTTTGGTGGGGGCATATCCATGCCGCTGTTGGGGATCGACCCGGGAGCGGAATTGCTAGGTCATGGGTGTACGTGTCTCTAGCTAGAGCAGGTTCTACAAACAGTTTTCCAAATTGGCTGTGGCCATTTGCCTCCCCTGACAGTGCACCGTCCTTTGGTTTGCTCCACAGCTTCACTAGACCTTCAGAGTGGTGCTTTTACTGGCGATTGGAGAGGAGGCGAGTCATTGCCCCCACGTAACCACCCCCCACCAGCAGGGGTGCAGGGAGGCCAACATAACTCTACATCTTGATATTATCTGATCCGGTTAGCCTTTCTTCTTTTCTGCCTCTCCCCTGCAGATGTGAACGAGTGTGGCATAAAGCCCCGGCCGTGCCAGCACAGATGTGTGAATACGCATGGGAGCTATAAGTGCTTTTGCCTCAGCGGCCACATGCTCATGCCGGATGCCACATGTGCAAGTGAGTTTCAACAGCCAGGCGGCTCATGGTCATCCTTGGAGACTTGATTGTTTGTCATACGAACAATCTTTTTTTAAAAAGGAACATCATGGTAAAATACATATAACATGAAATTCACCATTTTAAACTGTACAATTCAGTGGTGTTTAGTACACTTACAGTGTTGTACGAATATCACCACTATCTAATTCTAGAACATCCTCATCACCCCAAAAGAAAACCCTGTGCCCGTTAGCAATCACTCCCCATGCTTCCTCCCCAGCACCACCACCGCCACCCCCACCCCGAAACCACTAACCTACTATCTGTCTCTGGATTTGCCTGTCCTGGACACCTGCTTTTTAAAGAAAGGCTAATTGGGGAGAAAAGTAAATGCTGTACATCTCTCTGTATACAGGGTTGTATGGGGTTTCCTCATGAAAATAAGCGTATTGTTTTAGGAAGGTGATACATTTAAATTCCATCTCAGGACATCAGTTCTTCCCACCGACTGCCTTTCTCACGCCCCTTGCCCCATGCTCAAAGATCAGTGACTCCTGTTGGAAATACATTCCGATTCACATTCCTGAAAAGAAAAGCCCTTCTGTGATAAAGAGAAACCCATGTCCTGTGGGAGGTAAGAGTATATCCATTCATTTATCCAGAGGGAAGGCTTTTCAGGTTTACTGTTGCAGCTGAAAGACAAACCCATCCTCCCTGCCTGGCTCCCTTCCTCCCCTCCTCCCTTCTTCCCTTCTTCTTTCCTCCCCCCTTCCATCTGTCTTTCCTCTGTAATACACCCCCCAACAAACCTGGACCTTACGGCCTCTGCTAGCTTCCTCTGGTTAGAGTTATGGAGTCCCTAGGCCATCTGGGGCTTTGCTGCAGTTAGACACTCTTGGCTGGTGCCCAGCTTGCTGCTCCCCGGGTTTGTCCTTATGCTTTCCATCCTTCGCAAAAGGCCCCAACACCACCAGTCACCTAGATCCTCTGTTGGCAGGAGGCTTAAGAGATAAAGCAGACATTCAAAGTCTTTTTAAAAAATTCTTATTCTTATGAATTAAACAGAAACCTACAAGAGACAAATACACATATAATAGATATTATATATAACATAATACATAGTTGAACAAACTCTTATAAGGTGAGCACCCATGTAACCAATACCAAGAGAACTTTGCCAGAACCTCCCTTACTACCCCATCACAGGAACCACTATCTAGGTTTTTACAGTCATCACTTAACATTTTTAAAAAGATCTATGCTAGTGGACGTTTTGAAACATTCCATGAAAGGCTAATCAGTGCCCCCAAAAAAGGATGTGATCCCAAATGGAAGGATAGAATTAGGTAAATTTTAAAAGAAGACAAAAAGAAAAGAGAATAAATGAGAAATGTTACCATTGGTAGGTGTTTGGTACCTTACGTTGACCTGTGTATCTATCCTTATTCCCTCTTTGCCTATAGCTGTATGTGGAAGGGTTGCCCAGGCCTCCCTGTTTATAGCTCCAAGTGTCCCGGGAGCCCTGGATATCTCTCCTGATTTTATTTTATTTATTTATTTTTTCTCTCCTGATTTTAATACACCTGGTCCCTGGCAGTCTCTTCTGCCCGCTGGGTGATGGACATGTTACGGATGGTGCTGGACAAAGGAAGTGTACTCACTGCACTTGCCTGTTGGAGATACCTGTGATCCATATATAGTAGACTTCTGCTAAGGAAGTGCATTTTTGTGGGAAAAGTTGTGTTTGGCAACAAGTGACAGAAAAATCCACCTAAATTATCTCATTTATGAAAAAGGCTGGAGGCAGGCTGTTCCCGCCTGCACGGCTCAGCAAGGACTCACTGCCTGCCATCCTCAGGGTACTGATTTTATTCTCATGTTTGTTGCCTCTTGTCACAAGATGGCTGCCCCAGCTCCAGATTATCACACATACATTTAAGGGAGGCCTGACAAAGGGGAAAGGAACAATGCCAAGGAATGAATGAATGACTCTCATGCTTCTCCCTTTCATCACGCAGTAGCATCTTTTCCAGAAGCCCCACTCCCTCCAGCAGACTTATTTTTATATCTCTTCGGCCACAGCTGGGTCCTGTGGCCACCCTTTGTTGCTGCAAGGGAAGGTGGGATGAAGACTAGTAATTGGCATTCTAGCTTCAATGATGGTTGTGATGAAAGGACAAGGGGTCCAGGATGGCTTTTGGGCAGGCAGTCGGTCATACTTGCCGCATGTTTTAATACAGGCATGTAAACGACCAGGTCTCATGGCTTGAGTGACTCTCATTGAGGCTAGGTATGTATGGAGAGATCTGTAGGACGGATTTTTTTGACCCTAATTACTCAGATTGATCATCTCCATCCGAGGTTGCATTTCCCCCAAGAGAGGCCACCCAGGTAACATCAAGGCATGATGAGAGAATATATGAGAGAAAGATGAGTCTTTGATAGCCAAGGGGTGCAGGCCCCGCTTAAAGACAGGCAAATTTAATACACCAGCCAACAAAACAGACCGTGGGGCTCCCGAGACACCACCCTTGCCCGGGTTCCATGTGGGTCTTAGGCAATGACGCTTATCCAACACATCCCACATATTGCCCCCGAAAGTCCTAGAATGCAGAGATCATTTGTCAGTGAGTGCTTTTGTACCAGCTCGGGAGGAAAAGGCTAATGCTTGCCTACATTTTCAGACTCCAGGACGTGTGCCATGACAAACTGCCAGTACAGCTGCGAAGACACGGAGGAAGGGCCGCGCTGTCTCTGTCCATCCTCGGGCCTCCGCCTGGCTCCAAATGGAAGAGTTTGCATAGGTAGGGCAGCAGGACTCACCTCTCCTCCTCCTTCCCCCTCCACTGAATTCCTTCTTTGCCATTCAGCACAATCTGCTTGTTAGCTATACTGAAAGTTCCTGAAAGTTCCGATTTATGCCCATTTCTGAGACGAGTAGCAACATCGACTCTAGACACACTTTGGGATGCCGGAAAGAATACTTCCCTGTCCCTTTGGGATTGACTAGTGCCATAGTGGAAAAAGGGTTTTCTTTTATTTTAGTATATTTACCCTGCATGTTTTACTTCAGTTACCACAGAAACCTGCTACTTACTGTCATCTGTCATTCAGTGAATAAAGTCCCAAGGGCCATTGGGCTCATTTTGGGTTCTAGCTAATATCTTCCTACAAAAAATGCATTCACTTATTATTTTTTTTTAGATCTAAGACTATAGAGAATATCTATATCCTTTCTACATTGTTTATGTTAGCAAGTAACTAATTTCCCATTGTCTTTAAAGGTTGCTCTAAGAGATAAGAACTAAGTATTCTAAAATCATTTCTGCTTGGAGGGATGAGCAGATTAAATCCATGATATTAAAGGAGGAGATAGAGCCATCCTTTATAACTTTGAATTTAGTTAAATCAGTGGATTAGAATTTGGTCTCTTGCTCTCCCCTGTCTTATTTTGGGTCTTAGTTTTGGATCCCACATAAGTGATCCTGAGCAAGTAGTTGATTTGGGAGGTGATCCCAGGGAATGCTGGTTGAGGAGGAGGTGAGGGAAGGCTCCACCAGGGAGTGAATTCAAGGAACAGGTTGAGCATCTATGCCCCTCTAGGAGACAGGGAGAGGGTGGGAGGGGGATGGTGTGGGAGGGGGATGGGGGGGTAGCTACCACCAGGTTTCCTCCTGGGTCAAGGGCACTGGGGATTTATGCACCAACTCCTGTTTATTGTGGGGAAGAGGGGTATGTGGGAGTGTTGGGGGGGGCAGGGGCCTCAATCCTTAGTGACTAAGGCAACACTTTCTGCCTTAGTTCCCTTGTGGATTTGCACTCTGTTCAGGAACCAAACTGTATATACTCGTAGCTCTGTGCTTATATGCAAGTGAGCCGACAACAAATCAAATCAGAATGTTGAAAGAGTTCTTACTCTTTTTTGCTTAAATAAGCAAATATCACTGCAATTTCATATTCTTATTTATTTACTGCAATAGAAATATTTCTCAAAAAAAAGGAAATATTTCTCAGTCAGGGTGCTGGACATTTATTTATCCCAAATGAATTGTGTATCTGTTTCATACCTTGATAAGCTGCATTTAGAAAGTTCAGCCAGATAGGTCCTAAATCAGTTAAATACTTAAAAAAAATCCCTGTAAAATTAAAATTTTGGCCCTGCTCTCTGAGAGTAATCAGATTTCATTAGATTCACAGGGTTTAGTGTTCTTCGGTGAAATAAGATTTCTATGACAAGGCTCATGCTTGACCAAACTGAATCCAGTTTTTATCTGCACGAAAGTGGTCACTGCAGAATTATTTTGGTCAATCCAGCACGTATTTAGGATTTTAAGAATGCAAAGAGAACAGTGAGCCAGCATCAACTTGCCTGTTTAACCACAGGTCCAAATTAACAACATACAACATCTATTCGATTTGTCATCTTAAAGTGAAAGCAAAGCCTGAGTCTGGATATTTTGGCCAGCATAGCTGCCAGCCCCCTGGTAACCTGACTCTCAAGGAAAGCAAGGAAGCCTGTTGTCTGCTAAGTTACATCATGGCATCATTACACTTGACCCACCCTTTATGTTTAAGTGCCGATGTAGGAAACTACCTCTCTGGTACTTGGGTCAGTATTGTAGGAGCCTTGGGGAGCTTGCTAATAATTCTTCCGTAGAAGACAGTATTTAAGGTATGTATCTGTTTGCTTAACATGTAGTTCAAAAATTGTACACACTCTACAATATTCATAGCTGGAAAAATATTACTTCCATCAACAAGCAGTAATGTCTCCGTACCAAGCGCCAGACATATGCTCTCAGCCCCAAAAGAGCCAGGGCCTACCAGATGTGAATGTGAGTAGTGACAGGACAGTGAGACAATGTCTCTAAAACGAGATGTACAACGCCATGGAAACACATAAAAGGAGGAGCTGTGAGTGTGCTGAGGGCATCTAGAATGCTTTCCAGAGGGTGCACGTTGGCAAGCAGAATAATCAGAATTTTCTACCAAAGAAACTGCGTGTGTGTGTGTGTGTGTGTGTGTGTGCGCGCGCACATGTGTTTTGGGGGGAGAACACTTTTCTTGCTATCACTGACACCTTCTGGTTCTACATCCTAGACGTTGATGAATGTGCCTCCAGTAAAGCCGTCTGCCCTTATAATCGGAGATGTGTGAACACGTTCGGAAGCTACTACTGCAAATGTCATGTTGGTTTTGAACTGAAATATGTCAGGGGCCGATACGACTGTGTAGGTGAGTCGGTGACACCCTCTCCTTTTTCCCTCTCCCCACCAAACCTGTAGGCTTTGTCTACAACTATCTTGAGGTCGATTCAGTCTAGTAGTTGAACAGTCTACTGTACTCACTAGTTTAACAATACGAGAAATGTCACTTGTTTTGTTTCTGGCTTTAAAAATTTTTTTTTTAAATATTTTATTTATTTATTCATGAGAGACACACAGAGAGGCAGAGACACAGGCAAAGGGAGAAGCAGGCTCCCTGCAGGGAGCCCAATGTGAATCACAGGATCACGTCTGGAGCCGAAGGCAGATGCTCAACCACTAAGCCACCCAGGCATCCCATGTTTCTGGCTTTTAGGGAACTCTGGTGAGATGAATTAGATGACACCAGACCAGTAAAGGTCTAAAGTAAGGAACTGCAGTGGATATAGTTTTGTTATTTGGGCAGATATCTTGAGATGATTTTTGTGGGTTTTTTTAAAAAAATTGGTTGGTTTTATTTTTTGATTCTCCAGATATGTAGCTAAAAATGGGAAAAATACACAAAAGGAGGGGGAAAAAGGCCTATTTGATCTTGATCTCAGTGATCTGTTCATAGCCATTTCTTTTAGGAGAGGCTTTAGAAAAATGTGTGAGGGAGATGAAGGCACATGCCCCTTCCTCTTTTGGCCCTCTCATGGTTCCAGCTCCAAATCCCCTAAAATGTTCCCTTTCTGGGTCCCTGAAGCCACTTTCTGAGTCTGGTCTGTCAGCTATTGGCCTGACCTGTGTGAAATAAAATATTTTGGCCCTTAGTGAAGGGATTCCAAGCCTGAACGAGCAAATTAAGTGGTGTGTTTGGGAGCCCTTGGATGCATTCACTCTGCTCTTGATGGAACATGGGATGGGGCTTGCACTACGGTGAAAGGAGATCCAGGCTCCCTGTTATTCATGTTACACTTAGAGCAAATGTTTATACAACGAGGAAAGCTAATGGGTTGGGGGCCAAGTAGGATTTCTCTCACGTTCCATCCAGAGCATCCCAGGACGTGTCCTGTGTAACTGCATTGTGGCAACAGTTGGTTCCAGCGTCTTGGACCATCTTGTGAACCCTCTGTAGCTCTTCACTCAGATCTTTTTAAACACAAAGGCCAACCTAAGCAGGCTGGTAAAAATCCATGTTTCTTGTGGGCTTGGACCCATCCAGCTCGTAATCCACTGACGCTGTGTCACAGAGAAGAAGCCTGTTTCCTGATCCCTAGGAATTTCCACTGGGCAAGGTGGGAATGCACGGGGTGAGCTTCTAAGAGAAACACATCTTGTGATTCTAAGTGAATCAGATTAGCATCTGAGCTCCTTTGGTGGCTAAATTAAAAACAATGGGCTCTTTTGTCTGCATGTGTCTCCCAAAGCATAGAGAGCAGGTGAGATGGAAAGGAGGGCTAATGAACTTCTCACTTGGGTAGGATTCGGCAAACTTTCCTGGTCTCCATCCAGCAGACCAGCTCAGACCAGCCTGACCCCGCTCCTGGCAGCCTTTGAACAAAATGCCTATGAATTCAGATGATGTCAACGGGTCATAGCCCACCTTATCCTCTGCTGGTTAGGAGTGTTAAGCCCTTCCACGTGTAGAATTTATTTTCTGATAGCGTTATTTAATTTTGGATTAGACGGATGAAAAAGTAAAGAAAAAAACCGAAACGTCTTACAGATGTCAGTAGTATTGATAAGCAGTCAAGATTGCCGTGGGGTGGTGAGCTGCAGGGAGCTCCCCGGCTCCCTGTGTCCTGGTGTCAGACAAAGGCCGGGCTCGGAGCCAAGGCTTCGGGCTTGGAACACCTCTCAGTTCTCAGGCCCCACTCGGATTGTTGGCAGTGTTGAGTGGTTGGTCTGGGAGTTGCTCAAGCGTAAGGGATAGTCTTTTTGTTCACGGGAAACCTTCACGTTTTCAGATATAAATGAATGTGCCGTGAATACCCACACATGCAGCCTCCATGCCAATTGCCTCAATACCCCAGGATCCTTCAAGTGTAAATGCAAGCAGGGATACAAAGGCAGTGGACTTCAGTGTTCTGGTAAGTAGCATTTGCTCACGGGGTCATAGTAGAACATTCTCGCATATCTCTTTCCTTCTTCCTTTCACTTCTCTCTCTCTGTCTCTCTCTGAGTCCATTCGTGTGTGCACGTATGATAGCGTGTGTGTGCAATCTTTGAAAATTTTAACTCTGCCTCAGTCCTGTCTTCTCTGCTAATCGGTCCACATCTTCAATAACTCACTGAAGTCTTAGGCACTAAAGCTTCAACACTGGCAAAGGTTCTGGATATTTATCTGGTCACAACTTACTTTCAAATACTGAAAATAAGATTTAAGGACAAATGGCACTGTGTGAATGCTATCTGTCAGGATAGGGTAGGTTACTGTGCAGTAACAAACAATCCTAAAGTGGCAGTGGCTTAGGACCACAAACTCTTCAACCACACAAATCAGAACTCCTTCCAGAATACACAACCAAAAGAATACGGTGAAGCTGATGTCGCTTTATCTGTCATCACCAAACCTAGATTGACAATATTTTTAAAAGATTTTATTTATTTATTCATGAGAGACACAGAGAGAGAGGCAGAGACACAGGCAGAGGGAGAAGCAGGCTCCATGCAGGGAGCCTGACGTGGGGCTCAATCCCGGGACCCCAGGATCACACCCTGGGCCGAAGGCAGGCGCTAAACCACTGAGCCACCCAGGGATCCCTAGATCGACAGTTTTTTAAAGATTTTATTTATTTATTTGAGAGAGAGAGAACATGAGCAGGGGGAGGGACAGAGGAAGAGGAAGAAGCAGACTCCTCACTGAGCAGGGAACCTGCCATGGGGCTTGATCCCAGCACCCTGGGGTCATAACCTGAACTGAAGGCAGACGCTTTACCAACTGAGCTACCCAGGTGCCCTGGATTCACATTTTTAGCAAAGATTCTCATTGTTCTTGTTGGTGAATTCTTTAATGTTTAGGTGGTTTAAAAAGTTTAAATTGATAAACCAAATATTTAACCAGAAAATGCCCCTGCTATGGAGCTATGACAACAACAGTAGCTTATTTCTCATTCATACTATGTCTAAAGAGAGTCATCAGGCATTTCTTCTCATTGCAGTCACTGAGGGAGCCACGTGGCAGAAGCTCCATCATCTTATGATACCCCAATACCAGTCTGAGGCCTTAGGGTTTGTCACAGCAGGGAAAGAAGCATGGACAACCACACAGCAGCTCTCAGTTCATTTAGCTTGAAAGTAGGGGCAAAAAATACGTCCTCCTGCTGCGTGTATGAAAAGAGCTAGAAATCCTGATGAGTATTGGAATGTCTACCGAGGCGAGTCAACAGTGATTTCAGTACATTCACTCTCCAATGTTCAAAGTCAGGTTTATCCTTCTGCTCTTGAGCCTTTTAGCCCTGGCTCATCGTGTGCCTCGATTTGTTTGCTGCCCCAACTCCACTCTCCTGTATACCCCTTAGCAGAGCTCCCACATCCTCCCACGCCTGTGGCTGCAGGTAGTGCCTTGACCTGTCCCAAGCCCTCGTGTGGCCAGTACTCCTGATGACACAGCACAGCGGCCCCCCTGACGGCAAAAAGAAAAGTGTCCACCCCGTGAATGACACTGAGCAGCACAGCCGTAAAAGGTCACAGTATCCCAGTGGGCTGTGCTTGAGTGCCGCTGGACGAGAGTGTGTACAAAAGGAAGAGGAGGCTGGAAGTCAGACTCTCTGAAGAGGTGCCAAAAGTACTGGGCAGCGTTTCATCTGGAAGAAACTGTGGAAGAGTATAAATGACGCCTGTAGATCCTTTAAGGAATGAGAAAGAAAAGTGACTTCCCAAAGCAGACTCGGAGCAGTGGGTGGAGGCTCCAGCCCCTCACAAATGCCGGCCAGGTAGCTGAGAGTGGGGTCAGGAGCCCTGCCAGGGGCACATTCCACCACGTGCGGCCCCCTGCGTTGGGCTGAACGTGGGATTACAGAGCCACTCAGTCTCTGGCAACTCTGTGCTGTGGTTTCTATCCCCCTGAGCCCTGTGCTCCTTCTAGAACTTTATTCAAAGACAGAGAAAGAGAGATTGGCTGCCTGTGCAGGGCTGTGCATGCCTGGATCGGAAGGGGGGATGCCATAACCTGGAGAGGCCCCTGCAGAGAAAACTGAGTGAATCAGCTTTCTGTATTGGATGATGGTCAAGGGCTCCTTCTCGCCACCGGATTCAGTTCAGCTGTTGGTCATTACCCCAAATGGCCCGAGACAAGTGAGGCTGGGATATACACGTTCAGATTTGGTAGCAGAAAGGAGCCCCTTGACCATCAGATTCAGTCTGAGCTCTGCCCCTTACTGCCTGTGACCTATAATAAGGTTTTTTTAAACTTCTAAGCTCCATTTTCGGGGCGCCTGGGTGGCTCAGTGGTTGAGCATCTGCCTTCAGCTCAGGTTGTGACCCTGGGGTCCTGGGATGGAGTCCCACACCGGGCTCCCCACAGGGAGCCTGCTTCTCCCTCTGCCTGTGTCTCTGTTCCTCTCTCTGAGTCGCTTATGAATAACTAAATAAAATCTTTAAAAATAAATAAATAAATAAGTAAATAAATAAATAAATAAATAAATAAACTCCGTTGTCTCCTGTGCAGCTTGTGATGAGCCAGGCCCCAGTCCCTGGGCACCCCCTAATCTCAGCAAGGCAGGGTAAACAGTTCCCTGCAGATCCTTATCTCCAGTGAGGCAGGCTCCCTGCAGGTGGCCGTGCACTTTCTCTAGAATGCTGCTCAGCCCCTTTGAAAAGACAGCCCTCAACCGCTGGATGGTGGGTGCCAGGAGTCTGGTTAAGGACCGCAAATGGTCGCAGGATGGGATAGTTTCAAGGTCTGTTCTGCATTGGTTCCCAGATGTCCCCAACAGGATGGAGCCCGTTACCCACAGTGATTACCTGCCCATGGAGGCACCATCTTTAGCTTTTCTCCCTTCCTGCCTTGCTCTCCTCCTTCCACTACCCCCGCCTCCTGGGATCACCTCCCAGATAAACCCTCTGTACCCAAATCCTTGTTTCAGATTTCTGCTTGGGGGAACCCTCATTAAAACAGGTACCTCTCAAGTACATTGTAAGGTTTGAATGGAGGTAATATAGGTAGAGAGCTTAGTTCAACTGAGCACATAGTAGATGCTCAATAAAGTTACTTATGGTTATTAATCGTGCCATTTCAAAAACTGTTTCTTAAAGGCCAGCTACTCTTTAATCTGCAATTCTGTAAAGGGAGATGCACAAATGCTATTGCATGTAAAAGAGATGCCTCAGGAAAACACTTGTTTCAACAAGTGGACAGCTCACCTCCACATACCCATCCCTGGCCTCAGGCCTAAGAATCAAAGTAATAACTGCCCAGAATAAACCTGGAGTCACTTTCCTTCCTGATCATCTAACACCTTCGAAACCCCAATGTGTCATTTTTTAAAAAGATTTTACTTATTTATTTTAGGAAGAGAACGTGTGAATGGGTGGAGGGGCAGAGGGAGAAAGAATCACAAGCAGACTCCTTGCTGAGCGTGGAGCCCAATGTGGGGCTCAGTCTCACGACCCCAAGATCATGACCTGAGCCAAGATCAAGAGTCAGACGCTTAACCAACTGAGCCACCCAGGGACCCTCATAGTGTGTTATTAATGTCCGAATGAAGGCAGCACCCCTAAGCATGCAGCAGAATAGCTGTTTGCAGCTCACATTTTCTGTATTGTCCTCCAGCATTTTTAAATTCTAAATCCCACATCAACACAAACACTTCTTGTGTCAAGAGGACTTCTGTTTTAGTCTGACCATCCAGCTTTAGGCATATTCTTGGGTAAAACAAATTTTCCTTTATTCTCTGAGACCTCAAACTCATCACAATGTTCTGTTTGATACCCTGAAACCATTTTGTTTTTTTTGTCCATTCTGCAACTGAATTTTTTCTTTCATCTTTCACCAGTGTTTATTTAAAAGAGAAAATGATCTTTGGGTCATTCACTGTAGTACTTGCCCAGCCCTTTCCGGTCTGCTTTGATTCTCTGTAAAATAAATAGCCATGTCTCTGTTGAAAATTGATCCTAACAGACTCCTAACCACACTGCTTAAAGGATGGCCCAAAATTCACTCTTCTGTGCATAGGAAAGTCATACAAAAAAAACTGAGAGACTCGCATCTAATTACCATACAGCATCATAAAATGTTATGTTGTAAAATACATTTGTATGCACATAAATTGTTATAATTTATAATATATGGCATTATATACGGTATAATATATGGCATTGATATACCAACTTTTGAGTTCGTTTTTTTTTTCAAAGATTTTATTTATTTATTCATGAGAGACCCAGAGAGAGTGAGAGAGGCAGAGACACAGGCAGAGGGAGAAGCAGGCTCCATGCAGGGAGCCCGACACGGGACTCGATCCTGGAACTCCAAAATCATGCCCTGGGCCAAAGGCAGGCACTAAACCGCTGAGCCACCCAGGGATCCCCCAAGTTCATTGTTTTTGCAAAAGTCCAGACTCTGTGTTACAATACAGAGGAGGAGTTAGGGCCTGGGTGGCTCAGTCAGGTAAGCAACCAACTCTTGATTTCGGCTCAGGTCATTGATCTCAGGGTGGTTAGATGGAGCCCCACATTGGGCTCTGCACTAGGCATCGAGCTTGCTTAAGATTTTTTCTCTCCCTCTCATCCTCTCTCAAACAAGAAAAAAAAAGAGGAGTTAGTAAGATTGTCCTTATGCACATATTACCCAGGGGAAGGAGTTCCCTAAATGTAGACATGTATGGATTTTTCCTGGTCTAATATATGTGAGGGTTAACAATACACTGTTAGATAATTTGGTCTTAATTTGACAGTAGCTCTACTTATTCTAAGCAAATCAAAACTTTGATGATTACCTGACTTGAGTAGTAGGTCAATTTAGGAAAGGAAACTGTCATTTTTTTACTAGCATGGCTTCTAGAATCCCATTACCTTGGCTTAACTCTTGGCTCCCTGGCATACTATCTGTGGGCTGTAAACAATTTAACCTTTAGTGCTTTGGTTCCCACATCTGCAAAATAAATATAATAGTATCTGGCCCTTAATATTCTTTTGATGATTACATGAAATAGTCCATACAAAATAAATAAATGTCCATATAAAGGGCTTAGTTCCAGCCCAGAATATATTAAATGCTCAATAATTGTGCGCTAGTACTAAGAGTAATAGTGGTAATGGCTTCTTTACCAGAATTCAACAGTTGTTCCCACTGAAAAAAAAGGGGGGGGGGCAGCCCCGGTGGCCCAGTGGTTTAGTGCCTGCCTTTGGCCCAGGGCCTAATCCTGGAGACCCGGGATTGAGTCCCACGTCGGGCTCCCTGCATGGGGCCTGCTTCTCCCTCTGCCTGTGTCTCTGCCTCTCTCTCTCTCTCTCTCTCCGTTTCTCATGAAGAAATAAATAAAATCTTTAAAAAAAAACAATTTCCTTAGTCATTAGAAATGTGCTTCTGATTTAATTCAATTTATAGACTGCATATTCAAGATCATAGGCATTGCTACAAAGGGCCATTCCAATTTTCTTCTTTCAATTATGATATAAACATTAGAAGTTTGAGTGTATGTCCTAGAAAAAAATATCTTTTTAACTCACTAAAAGATTTTAAATATTCTGGTGGTGAATTTTAAAAAGTAATAGCAAACAGGGGCATTTTGGTGGCTCAGTCGGTTAAGCATCTGACTCTTGGTTTCAGTTCAGGTCACAATCTCAGCGTCATGGGATCGAGTCCCACATTGGGTTCTGCACTCAGCTCAAAGTCTGCCTCAGATTCTCTCTTCTTCTCCCTCCAGCTCACACACACAGCCTCTCTCAAATAAAATCTTTTAAAAATAAATTAATAAAAATAATAGCAAACAGGCCAAAACTATGTTGGGCACTCATTGTAGTAATTGACGTGTATTTGCTCATTTATTTTATTTTTAAAATATTTTATTTATTCATGAGAGACACACTGAGAGAGAGAGGCAGAGACATAGGCAAGAGGGAGAAGCCAGCTCCCTGCGGGGAGCCCAATGTGGGACTCGATCCCAGGACCCTGGAATCACGACCTGAGTGGAAGGCAGACACTCAACCACTGAGCCACCCAGGTGCTCCTAATCGAGAAACTTTTAAGAAAAACAATCACCAATTAAGTCAAGTTGGAACCACCAATACCTAGATAAAGCCACATCTATCCATTGATAGTCATGCACATGCCTAGCTTTTATCCCTTGCCTCAGCTCTTTTTACATATTATAGGAGTGAAATTGTTGACACACAAGGGTTGCAATGGTTTGATTTTTTTTCAATAGGAAAAATCAAAACTTCAAAGCAGAAACTGCAAGCAGATGTTTAGGTTTGCCTGATGTGGGTTGAAACCCTCTTCCTATTTATTTAGTAAAGGCCCTTAGTTTTATGTTACTGATTGCATGAAGGAAATTTCCAGGGAATGAATGTTTCCTGTTAATTTTTCATGTGAGGGCTCCGGAAAAGATTCAGGGAACTGTCGACAAAATTACACAATGGGACCTCCAGAGGAAGGTCCATATGATCAGCACCAGTCAAAACTTAACATGCAGCCTCTTGCAGAGAAGCTGAAACAGGCCATCTGAAGGTCAGGAAAATGAGTAATGATGCGTTACTTGTAGTACTAGGCGTTGGTTTCCAACCCGTATCTGCAGACTGCCACACTGATAAATAGCTAGAACGTTTCATTGAAAAGGGAAATGTACTTCTTGCCATAACAGCTTTAGGTTGATTTCAAAGTAAAAGCAATGTATTAAGAGCTATATGTATATTTTCAAAGCATCGTTCCTTCTTCTTTTGATTTTCCAAAATAGTATAGACTTTGCCTCATTTATTTTTCTACCCCTTTGGTAGAGATTGAATCAGCCAAACGATGGAGAAGGAACTGAGTGGGAGAAGAGACTAGAAGATTGCCAAGAAAAATATTCCAATAAAATCCCAATCCAATTTATTTTTCTAGCATTCTTTGTAGGCACTGAACTTAATGTCTCCTCCCTTATATCGTTTTCCTCTTTAACTATGTCCAAGTAGTAGAATTGAGTGAATTGGTTCAGGTGTCGTTAGACCCTTTCTTGCCTAGTCTTAGACTGGCATATGCCTAGATATTTTATAAAAGGACAATATATCTGATGTTAAAGATCAGTGTTTTTAATTCTTTTTTTAAAGATTTTATTTATTTATTCATGAGAGAGACAGAGAGAGGCAGAGACACAGGCAGAGGGAGAAGCAGGCTCCATGCAGGGAGCCCGATGTGGGACACGATTCTGGGTCTCCAGGATCACAACCTGGGCTGAAAGCGGTGCTAAACTGCTGAGCCACCCGGGCTGCCCAATTCTTTAAAAATTACTTTTTTTTTTTTTTTACATCAGTTCTTAATTATCATGAGTAGATCCCTGGAAAGGAGGCATGCATCTTTGGACTCTAGATCTCAAGGAATTTGAACCAGTCTAGAGAAAAGTAACCCTTAACCTTAAAGCAGGAATAAACCATTGGGCTAGAAAAGGAATCATTCATCTTCTTGACACCTCAAATTCTAACTCTGCCCCAGGTAGCTGAGTGACTTTAGGCAAGTGACTCAACATCACCCAGTTGTCTCATCTACAAAACAAAGGTGTTGGGCTAAATGACCATTCTTCTACCTCTTGTATTCTCTACATTCTGCATCCCTCTCCCCACCCCCCCCACCCCCGACATTGGTCCACTAGAGGGTAAGAGGAATCAACCTAGAAGTGCATTATTTTATTTTATTTTTTTAGCAGTACCTTAAAAAAAATATTTTACTTATTTATTCATGAGAGACACAGAGGCAAAGACACAGGCAGAGGGAGAAGCAGGCTCCCTGCAGGGAGCCTAATGTGGGACTCGATCCTGGGACTCTGGGATCACGCCCTAAGCCAAAGGCAGATGCTCAACCACAGAACCACCGAGGTGTCCCAGAAGTGTATTTTTAAAAGCAACTTAATTTAGTGGTGAGAAATAAAAAATGAGTATAAGATAGTAAATACAGCAGTCTCTCTAAATATTCAATAAATAAAATCATTTAGTTTTAGATAGTAGTTGATTGAGATGAAGAGACTCAAAGGGGAGCGAGAATAGGGAAGAACAATTGGATATGTATACATTGAACCAGAAGTCCCCATTTTTGTATTACAAGTGGTCCATTATTGGCAAGTTATATGGTTCGACCTATTGCTAGAGCTGTAATCTTGGTACGTCAAATTTGGACAAATCAGTAGGGTTGCTGGACAACACCAGCGTTGAAGAATACCAGTGTGAACACAGAAATAGTAGAGGACCCTGGAAAATCCATCACTGTGGAATCTGTAGCCCACCCTGGGGCGAGCAGGTATTTATCTGATTTTCGTGATCTCTGAGGCAAAACAAAAGTGTGTCCTGTAATGAAAGGTATGGAAGACACTACCATAACATTGGAACTGCTTCAAATATAGTTCTTCCTAAAATATCAAGTGGTGGCAGAGTGCCTGGCTGGCTCAGTTGGTAAAGCGCATGACTCTCGGTCTCAGGGTTGTGAGTTCACACCCTATGTTGGATGGGAGCCTACTGTGGGTTGATTCTGGAAGCATTCATCGACCGCACTTTAAATGCTCCTTTTTTCATGAGTGACCTAATTAACAGCCAAATGGAAACTTCTCACCTTTCTTATTTATTTTAGTAATCCCTGAAAATTCTGTGAAGGAAGTCCTCAGAGCACCTGGTACCATCAAAGACAGAATCAAGAAGTTGCTGGCTCACAAAAACAGCATGAAAAAAAAGGTAAAAATTAAAAATGTCATCACAGAACCTTCTGGAACCCCTGCGCCAAAGGTTAACTTGTGGCCCCTCAACCCTGAAGAGACTGTTTCCAGAGCTAGGACCTCTAATGGAGGAAAGAAACAGAAAGAAGAGAGAAATAAAGGGGGGCTTGAGGAAGAGGAAAAATATGAGAAAGCCCTGAAGAACCACGTGGAGCGGGAGCAAAGCCTTCGAGGAGATGTGTTCTGTGAGTAACAGTTTTGTTATTTTACACATTTTATGAAAAATGAATTGTGATTTCTCCTGACAAGTGAAAGAAGATGAGACAGCTCCATGCCTGAAGTAAAATTGGGTTCAGTGCTGATGCTTAAGAAGCAGGGTTCTCTGTAAGGTCTGGAAATTAACATCTTCTGCAGATCCCAAATCAAATTTGCTGCTGTGGGAAACAAGGAGGATAGAAGTCCTTCCCCCTTCCCCCGGGGGGTTTCCTATTTGATGCAGACCCTCTTTCTGCTCTCAGCCAAGCACACTTGCTTGCCCCGTGAGCACAGTTGTCTGACTCCCCACCTCTCCACGCAGCACACCCTCAAACCAGAGACACCCCGGATCCAGGTGGATCTGCCAAGCTCCGCCTTTTTACTTTTTTTTTTTTTTAAAGATTTTATTTATTTATCCATGAGAGACCCAGAGGGAGAGGCAGAGACATAGGCAGAGGGAGAAACAGGCTCCATGCAGGGAGCCCGATGTGGGACTTGATCCTGTGACTCCAGGATCACACCCTAAGCCGAAGACAGACACTCAACCGCTGAGCCACCCAGGCGTCCCCGCTTTTTTACTTCTTGAAGGCACTTTTGACAGGTCCGCTGGTGCAAGGGGAATTTCACAGTTGTGTGACTACACTTTAAATAGCCCAAATGAGGGCAGCCCCGGTGGCTCAGCGGTTTAGCGCCGCCTTCGGCCCAGGGCCTGATCCTGGAGACCCGGATCGAGTCCCATATTGGGCTCCCTGCATGGAGCCTGCTTCTCCCCCTGCCTGTGTCTCTGCCTCTCTCGCGCTCTCTCTGTGTCTCTCATAAATAAATAAAATCTTTAAAAATAAATAGCCCAAATGACTGTTGTAGGGAGGAACATTCTATAGAAGAGCTTAAGTTTTCTCTATGAATTGGATGACTGCCCTTCTCACTGGCTGCTCTGTGGAACCCACCATAAGTCTCAGCCCCTCCAGGGTACTTTCCATATTAACCCCTCAATGTCCCCACGCTGAGACTTTGCATTTCTTTCTCACCGGGCATTTGTTGCTGCCTCTGGGGTGTTTTTGCCTTGTCTGTCCTTGGCTCCATAGCTGTTCGATTGAACCAAATAAACGGTAGACCCAGGCCCACCTCTGCAAGAAGTAGCATACCAATGGCATCATCTCCTCTAACAGAGAGTGAAAATCTCGAGAAAGCACACTTCCAAACCTGGTGAGAAGGGACACGTTACTAGTGTAGGTGTTTAGGACATCTTTGGAAAACGATGTTCTAGACGAGGAAACTGGAACCAATATGAATGCTTTGGGAATGTTAAGGGAACTGCCCTTCCATATTCTATAATTAGAATACATGATAAAACTCTCTTCATTCATTCATTCATTCATTCATTCATTCATTCTTAGCATGTGAGGGTTCAGGGTTTTTCTTAACTGATCAAATGTTGTTTATTAGCCCCTAAGGTGAATGAAGCGGGTGAATTGGGTCTCGTTCTGGCCCACGGAAAACCTGTAACATCCAGACTGGAACACAAAGGTAAATAATCCTTTGTCTCAAGAGTGTGCCCTTCTGCAGCATCCCACATCATTTTAATTTCTTTGTACGATGAGATCATTATTTAGGAATCACTGCTTCATTCCTAAAGACCCAAGGGAAAAGTCACTACACCTTGACACACCGTGCCCGTATGAAAATAGTGGGTCCTTACGTGATTCGTAAGGTCAATATGGGAAGGCTGTCTTCTCTCTGCCGCTCTTGCCTGACACCTAGAGCGATGGGTTGAGGCAGATGGTATATATTTGAAGATGGGAGGGATCCCTGGGTGACTCAACAGTTTGGTGCCTGCCTTCGACCCGGGGCGTGATCCTGGAGTCCCGGGATCAAATCCCACATCAGGCTCCTGTGTGGAGCCTGCTTCTCCCTCTGCCACTGTCTCTGCCCCTCTCTGTGTCTCTCATGAATAAATAAAATCTTAAAAAAAAAAAAAAAAGAAGATGAGAGAAAAGGACTCATTTGCTTCAACCTCCACACCTGAGGGCCCACTGAAAATTACCATGGACTAAATTCCAAGCCCAAGTGCCTGTGTCTGTTACCTGTTGTCACAGTAGCGCTGCATAATAAACAACCACAGACCCTCAGACCTACAGTACTAAATGTTTATTTTTACTTATGAGTCTGTGGATCAGCTGGGTAGTTCTGGGTGGGTGGGTCTGGGTGGGTCTGGGTAGGACTTACCCCATGTGTCTGCAGTCAGCCGTGGACTTACTCAGTGACTTTGCTGATCTGAGCTGTGCTCTTGCATGTGCCTAGGGCCTTAGTTGGGACAACAGGGTGACTCAGCTGTGCTCTGTGTAGTGTCTCATTCTCCAGCAGGCCAGCCAAGATGGTTCTCTTGAAGCAGTGGCAGGGTTCCAAGAAAGAGCAGGAGCACACAGGCCTTTTGAGGTCTAGGCTCAGAAATGGCACAGCATCACTTCCATATTCTGTTGGCCAAGGCAAGTCACAAGGCCGGGCTGGACTCAAGAGTTAGGGAAGGTGCTACAAAGTCATATTGCAAAGAGCATGGATACTGGGAGTGATTTTTTTTAAGATCACAACAGAATTTGTCCAGAATGACTTCACAGATTTAAACCGAAACACAGTATCTGCTATGACATTATCCTGAAGGCCATTTCATTTGCCACGATCTGTACTCCATGCAGTTGTTCTTTGTTAGATTAATAATGGTTTAAAAAGGCCACAAGAGAGATTGAAAGAGAGATATTTGTTACTCACGGGGCCTGGAGGATCACAGCACACTTTGAGCACTACACAGGGAAGTTGAGGCAGGGTGCTTAAAGAGAGAGACAGGATCTAGGGCACACACCCTTATTAGTGTTCATGTGCGGAGTACTTTGGGGTTCCGGGCTGAAGCTGGATTGGTCAATTCAAACCAGAAAGATCAGGGTCTTATTGAGCTCTAGGGGAGTCCTGTTTTTTTAATGATTAGTTTATTTATTTATGAGATATATAGAGAGAGAGCATGAGCAGGGGAGAAGAACAAGAGAGGGAGAAGCACTCACTGCTGAGCAGGGAGCCCGATGAGGGGCTTGATCCCAGGACCCCGGATCATGACCTGAGCCGAAGGCAGATGCTTAACCGACTGAGCCACCCAGGTGGCCCGCTCCGAGGGAGTCTTATCTAAGGAGTGCACCTGTAGGGTCCTCTAAGAGGATGGCCCTAGGAGCAGGGGAGGCCTGTTGATCACAAACGATGTTGGGAAGTCATATCAAGAACTTATATTTCCTTGTGACTTGGCAGGCTGCTCTCTGTGGCTTCCACTAGCATGAGGGGTGAAGGTCAGTTGTAGGGTATTTGGCCAAACAAAATGGTTGCCAAGGCAGCAACACCATAAGCTACTCCCTCAGCTCAATACTCGACGGCAACTGGAAACATCACATTGCCTTCCAGAGCTCCAAATGTTAGACATGTTTCTAATGCCCTGAATGATTATGAAATGTACCCTCGTTCTTCACAGATTTAAATATCTCCGTAGACTGCAGCTTTGACCATGGGGTCTGTGACTGGAAACAGGATATAGAAGATGACTTTGACTGGAATCCTGCTGATCGAAATAATGGTATTGAGATTTTATTCTTTTGTGTTCTGTGATACAGCACGGGTAAAGAAGCCTCTCCAGTGATACAGGAGAGGTATCACTCTTATTATTTATCCTTATTATTCCTAGGTCTTGTTAGGTCAGGGTTGTTTGTCATGTTTGGAAATTTTTAGACCTTCCTGAAATCTCTCCTGATAAATGGCTGAGTTGGTTCAGCATATATGCTCCACCTTATTATCCCTCTTACCCTGCCCACCCACACACAGGATGTCCCAGCAAAACTCTTCCATAGTCATTCCTGCTGCTGAGAGAGAGATGTTGGAATTAATGTACATTTTTTAAAAAGAGTTTTAAAGGAAACTATTTTTTAAAGTAATTTCTGTGCCCCACATGGGGCTCAAACTCACAACCCCGAGATCCAGAGTTGCAAGCTCTGCCAACGGAGCCAGCCGGGTGCCCCAGAATTCATGTACCTTTTAAGAGCACGGGGGGAAAGGTAGAAAGACATTGTTCCTTTTCCCGGTTTGCCAGCTAATGGTGCTCTGTAGCTTTTGTTTAGTTTTTTTGTGGGAAAATAAATCTGGAAAGGAAATATGACCTCTGCCTATATCTGAAGTTTTAGTGAAGTCACCCCTCAAAGTCTCCACACCGGAATGAGCCATCAGGTCAGCAACCTGAACTTTCCCCTCTATTGTTTGCAGATTTCCTTCTGGCCACTTAAACTGGGACTTTTTCAACTTCGGCTCCGAGCTGTGGCATTCCAGCCCTTTCCACTTCTTGGTTCAACACTATTGATGGGCCCCGTCTTTCCCCTTGGGTAGAGCATTTGGCTGGCAGATCCCATTCGGAGCATAAATGGAATCCCTGTCTCCTGGCACTGACCATGTAGTTAGAGACAGCTCTGGTTCTCAGGTTCTTTACAAATCCATTTATTTATTTGAGGATCTACCAATTCAGCCCTCATTTATAAGATCCTCCTATATCCTTCCTCTAGATTAATTCTTCCTTTAGATCTCTCCTTTCACATGCAACCAGGAAACCTGGATATCCCCTAACAAAAATTCCTTGTAAAACTTGAGATTAGGGTAGAGGGGATACACATCCCATGAAGCAAGTTGTGTGAGTGAGACTGTCCCCAAAGATTCAGGGCAACCACAGGGCGAGCTTAACCAGTCTGGACACAGTACGTCTTCGGAGAGCCTGTCTTGTCTGTAGTTAACTTGAGTTCCTCCTTCTTCCATCGTGACATCTCCAAGTTTACGTCTGCCAGGGCTGTATGACACGGGGATCCCGTAGGTCATTCCAGGATCTCGACAGTTTGCACAGTCAGTACATCTTAGGTTGGGTTTCCCAGCAATGGGAAGTCCCGTGTTGACAAACACGATTCACAAAAGGCCCCAGGGTTGTCAGCCTTCGTGTCACTCACATGATACTTTCCTCCCTCCTGCTGCACCCCCTAGGGTGCTAGGTGGGCTTGTCTTTCCCTGCAGAGTTAAACATAAGAAAGAAAAACGTGGGATGAATCAGCGTTTTTAAAATGATAAAATCTCCAGGACAGATCAAGATGGGCTTTAGTGGAGAGAGGAGATATCTGCCACAGCGGGTCCCAGAAGAGAGGGTGTCTGTGGTAGGGTGGCTAGACAAAGTGTAGCATGCCTGCATTTCAGATGAGCAGTGAATATTTTTCAGTATATCTCAGACATGTGCTGATCTGAAATGCAAACTCTCCTGAGCCTCCTGTATCTTTATTTGCTAAATCTGGCAATTTTACTAGCTGGAGAAGAAGACCAGACAGTCTCTGAGTCCAGTGAAAACTAAGGCAGTGTCAACCTGGCTCCTGCAAGTGTCTCCGGGAAGGTGCTAGCAGAAGACTTGAGCCCCTACCTCCAGCCCCCAGTGTATTCCTCCTGACTTCCACAGGAATTCCTTCTTTGCATTCAGACCCCACTCTGCGAGACCCCACTCTATGAGACCTCACTCTATGAGACCCCACTCTGTGAGACCCCATTCTATGAGAATGTTTGCCCAAGTTCATCAAAGCCACAGCCAGAGGCTGGGAGGTGAGCAATGTGCACTACCGCTGGTTAAAAGATACTTAGGAGGTGGATCTTGGAAACAGGAGACGTGTTCCTGGCATCCTGAACTGGAACTCAGAGTGATACGTTACGAGTGGTGGTTGAGCTCCATGAAGCCATGAGTACAAATTCACGTATGTTGTGGACTAGATGCCACACCGCCTAAGTAGCTGGCCATCACACGTATCATTGACTCTGTGGGAAATTGCATACCAAGCCTCAGACAACCAAGGTGGAAGGTTTTGGAACACACATTCTCCATCAGCTGGAAATTACCCGCAGTGTTAAAAGACTCTTCCATTAGATTCTTACGCCAGGTCTGCTACCACCACACTTCAGGAACGTGGACAAATTCCTCAGTTTCTCTGACCCTTAATTTCCTTTTCTGTATCACAAAGGCTTTCATCTCTGTGATCCCGAAAATCCATTTTAGCATGTAAATTTTGTTCCTGTGTTTGAAATGAAAAGGACTTCAGCTTTCCCTATAGGAGACTATCATTCATTTTCTTTTTGTTTATGGTTTTTGTTTTTTTTTTTAAATTCCAGTTCTCTGGAATTAGCCAGACCCTTCACAATGGCTTCACTAACTGTGCGTTTTTCTTCTCCTGAAGCTGTTGGCTACTATATGGCAGTTCCAGCCCTGGCGGGCCATAAGAAGGACGTGGGCCGGTTGAAACTCCTCCTCCCAGACCTGCAGGCCCAAAGCAACTTGTGTTTGCTCTTTAATTACCGGCTGGCTGGAGTCAAAGTAGGGAAACTGCGAGTGTTTGTGAAAAACAGCAACAATGCCCTGGCCTGGGAGGAGACTGGAAGTGAGGATGAAAGGTGGAAGACTGGGAAAATTCAGTTGTATCAAGAGACTGGCACTACCAAAAGTGTAAGTGGAAAACCAGTGTTAAATGAGATACGTGCTTTTTCAGTGATTCAACAAACACAACAAAACACTCAGGTACCCAGGCCCTGGGGCCACAAGGATGAGTAAGACTTTCCCCCTCCGCCTGAAGAGTTTCTGTTCTGGAGCAAAATAAGCAAGGCAATTAGTCAGCACAAGGGCACTGTCAGGTGCCTGCATATCACACACTCTAGGAAGGATCTGTGTGTGTGTCAGACTCCTCACCAACAGCCTCTCAACCAGACCATACGATCCTTAATATATCAAAGAATGTCTTATTTTTTTGTTCTGTGCCCAGCACTTATCACAATGAATGGAAGCTAGAAGGTCATTTTTTTTAAAGATGTTATTTATTTATCTGAGAGAGAGAAAGAGAGAGAGAGAGAGAGAGAGAGCACGAGCAGGGGGGAGGGGCAGAGGGAGAGGGAAAAGCAGACTCCCCACTGAGCAGGGAGTCGATCCTGCAGGGCTCCATCCCAGGACCCTGGGATCATGACCTGAACTGAAGGCAGACGCTTCACCAACTGAGACACCCAGGTGCCCTAGAAGGTCATTTTTAAAATCTTTTTTTATTTTTTTTAAGATGTTATTTATTTATTCATGAGAGACAGAGAGAGAGACAGAGATACAAGCAGAGAGAGGAGAAGCAGGCTCCATGCAGGGAGCCCGATGCGGGACTCGATCCTGGGTCTCCAGGATCACACCCTGGGGCTGAAGGCAGGTGCTAAACCGCTGCGCCACCAGGGCTGCCCCCTAAAAAGTTTTTTAAATTAAACTGAAATTGTGGCTATTGCCTGGGATCCCAAGACAGTCAGGATCTATGGTTCCCTCGGAGGACTCACAGAATTCAGAGAAGCTGTCCTATTCGGGATTGCAGTTTATTACAGTGAAACGATAGTGAATGAAGTCAGCAGAGGGAAAGGGCGTGTGGGGCAGAGTCCAGGAGAGGGGGTACAAGCCTGCGGTATTCCTCTGCAGTAGAATCAGATGGATGGCTCTCCGTTCTCTCAGCAGTGATGCGTGACAGCACTCACAGAGTGTGGCCCACCGGCGAAGCTCACCCAAGCCCTGGCATTCTGGGTTTTTGTTGGGGGTCGGTCTGCGCACATAGCTGATCTTAGAGTTACTCAGTCTCCAGCCTCTCCAGAGGTCAGGCTGTATCTGTGTGATCCGGGGCTCTCACGGTAATGCACGTTGTTGGCCTAAATTATCTAGCATGAGCAAAGACACTCTTGAGAGGCAAGATATTCCAAGGACTTAGAGGTTATCTCCCAGGAACCAGTCAAGAGCCATACCTTCTTTAGAATGTTCAGGGTCTGGCCAACCTGGACCTCCTGGATTCATCCTTTTCTGTACAGTGGGTTTATTTATTTATTTTTTAAAGATTTTATTTACTTACTCATGAGAGACATAGTGAGAGAGAGAGAGGCAGAGACACAGGCAGAGGAAGAAGCAGGCTCCATGCAGGGAGCCCGATGCGGGACTCGATCCTGGGACTCCAGGATGACGCCCTGGGCCGAAGGCAGGCAATAAACCGCTGAGCCACCCAGGGATCCCCCAAATCTTTAAAAAAAAAGTTTGGTTGAGGTGAGAAGAGGTGAGGTGGAACCTAGAAGGGGATACACGAAAAGCTGAGTACCAACTAATGGTTTCGAGAGGAAGAGCGATTAGTAGATTCATGAAGTAGGATTCCATTTACACTTTGCTTGTGAAAGATAATGATTCATTAACAAAAGGAAAAGCCTGTTTTTTGGTAATAGGCAGAAATGGAAAGCCTGGAATCTAGTGTCAGATGTGATATTCAGTCTCTCTTTATTTACTCGTCACACTTAAGCAGAACATCTTATTTAAAATATGGCCTAAGATAGGACTATAGATAAAATACGTGTTGGGTTATAGTTGATTTTTTTCACCATTTTTTCTCTCTTCCACTGCTTTACAATGTTTAGTGCTAATGAACACAGCAATTCTAGTTTATGTTCATTTCAACATATTTGCATCAATACAAATCTAATCCACATATTTACAGTGTTGTGTGTGTAGTGTGGTCTGGGGACCATGACACTGAGCTGTGCTGTGTAGAGTTGACATCCTATTGGAAAATTGAAATATGCCTCTGCACAGCATTCGCAATGACCTCCATGACTGAATTTATATACTGAGAAATATTTCCTATAGTGTGGTAGCTTGGGGGTGAGTAGTAGTACGTGCCATAAAAACAGTGACTTTTTTTTAAAATACACAATTTTGCAAATATGCCCCCAAAGAGCCTGGCCAGCAAGGACACTCTAACACAGCACAGCTCCATCAAGAGGGATGCTCAGACCCCGCCAGGCCCTGATGCAGGCACCTGTGCCCTGTACTTTTTCAGTGTGAAAGGAACCCTTACTGGGCCATACTGGGGGCAGGAAGGGGATGCTGAATAACCTAGAGTAAAGCATGCATACCAGTTGGTCAGTGTCCTATTGGCCGTGGATATTTGTAGCCGACGCAACTCTTATTCCGTAAACAAGGCATACAAGGTAAAGCACATTACTTTCTCTAAATCAAATTCTATCTGAATCCAAAGCTGCATCCTTAATGTGGCAGGAGGGTGAGGTGGGATTCGAGCTCGGCTATTTGCTCATGCCACCCCGGTGCCCCTCCCATTACTACTTTTTTTTTTTAATTTTTTTTTTTATGATAGTCACACAGAGAGAGAGAGAGAGGCAGAGACATAGGCAGAGGGAGAAGCAGGCTCCATGCACCGGGAGCCTGATGTGGGATTCGATCCCGGGTCTCCAGGATCGCGCCCTGGGCCAAATGCAGGCGCCAAACCGCTGCACCACCCAGGGATCCCCCGTTACTACTTTTTAAAAATTTTAATTCCAGTATAGTTAACATACGGTGTTATTTCAGTTTCAAGTGCACAGTATAGTGACTCAACAATTCTATGCTCAGTGCCCATCATGGTAAGTGTGCTCTGCATCCTCGTCACCTCCTTCCAGGACTGTGTTGAATGACAGTGGTGAGAGTGGACATCCTTGTCTTGTTCCTGATCTTAGGGGGAAAGCTCTCGGTTGTTCACCATTATGATGTTAACTGTGGGGTTTTCATGTATGGCCTTTATTATGCTGCGATATGTTCCCTCTAAACCTGCTTCTGTTAAGGGTTTTTATCATGAATGGATGTTGTACTTTGTCAAATGCTTTTTCTGCATCTATTGAAATGGTCCTATGGTTTTTCTCTTTTCTCTTGTTGATGTGGATCCCATTGATTAAATCCCACTTGATCACGGTGAATGATTTTCTTAATATATTGTTGGATTCTGTTTGCTAATATTTTGTTGAGAATTTTTGCATCTATGTTCATCAGAGATACTGGCCTGTTCTCTTTTCTTGTGGTGTCTTTATCTGGCTTTGGTCACAGGGCAATGCTGGCCTCATAGAATGAGTTTGGAAGCTTTCTTTCCTCTTCCGTTTTTTGAAATATTTTGAGAAGACTAGGAATTAACTCTTCCTTAAATGTTTGGAAGAATTCACCTCTGGAGCTGTCTATTCCTGGACTTAACTGTTTCTTGAGAGTATTTTGATTACTAACTAATTATCATCACTGGTAATCAGTTTGTTCAAATTTTCTATTTCTTTCTAAGTATTGGAAGGTTACGTGTTTCTAGGAATTTAGCGATTTCTTCTATGTGGTCTAGTTTGTTGCTTATCTTTTCAAAGAACTGGCTTCTGGTTTCATTGACCTTTTTTTTTTCTACTTTATTTCTGCTTTAATCGTATTTCCTTCCTTCTACTGGTTTTAGGTTTTATTTGTTCTTCTTTTCCTAGCTCCTGTAGGTGTACTGTTAGACTGTTTATTTCAGATTTGTCTTGCTTCTTGAGGTAGGCCTCTGTTGCTATAAACTCCCCTCATAGAACAGCTTTGCTGCATCCCACAGATTTTGGACCATTGTGTTTTCATTTTCATCTGTCTCCATGTAATTTTTAAAATTTCTTCTTTGATCTCTTAGTTGACCCATTCATTGTTTAGTAGCATGTTACTAAACCTCCATACTTGCTAAATGATGTTTATAAGTTTTTTTGGCCATTGTAGTATTTTTCTTTTAAATAGGTCATATTGGGGCACCTGGGTGGCTCAGTTGGTTAAATGTCTACCTTCGGCTCAGCTCATGATCTCAGAGTCCTGAGATTGAGTCCTGCATCGGGCTCCTGAGATTGAGTCCCACATCGGGCTCCCTGTGCAGCCCACTTCTCTCTCTCCTCCCTGCTCATCCTCTATCTCTGTCTCTTGCTCTCAAATAAATAAATACAATCTTTAAAAATATATATCTTTAAAAAACAGATATTAGTTTTGTATTCAGAAAGACATTGTAATACCTAATTCAATGATTATGAAAATAATAATAGCTATAATTTATGGAGCATTATTAAATACCATGCGTTGTAAGGAGAAATAATAGAGTAATATACCTAGGGGACTCCTTAATTTTTCAATTATCAATATCAGAAATATACAGATTTAGAGGACAGCAAAATGATTCTTTTTCAAAGAGGACTAAGTTTTAGAGAGAAAAAAATAATTTGGAAAATGTCATCCTTCTTTAAAGTGACACACACACACACATATTCTATCAAAATGAATTCAATAGGGCAGCCCGGGTGGCTCAGCAGTTTAGCGCCACCTTCAGCCCAGGGGCTGATCCTGGAGACCTGGGATCAAGTCCCACGTCGGGCTCCCTGCATGGAGCCTGCTTCTCCCTCTGCCTGTGTCTCTACCTCTCTCTCTCTGTGTCTCTCATGAATAAATAAATAAAATCTTTTAAAAAATGAATTCAATAGCATGTACATACTATGGTTATAAATAGATTAAAATATGTATTCATGTGGAAGGTAAAATGCAAAATATGGAAGTACTTGTTAATTATAGATGATAAATCTTTTTTAAAAAAGATTTTATTTATTCATTTGAGAGAGAGCATGAGTGACAGGGAGGGGCAGAGGGAGTGGGAAAAGCAGACTCCCCACTGAGCCGGGAGCTTGATGTGGGGCCCTATCCCAGGACCCTGAGATCATGACCTGAGCTGAAGGCAGATGCTTAACCAATTGAGCCACCCAGACATCCCCAATTAAAAATCTTTACTTTCTTTTTTAACAAAGTGATTGTTGTCTTTTCTAAGCTTTTTAAAAACATAGATTCACACTTATAAAAAATTAGCATTTTAAAGAAAGATGCTTTAAGACTCATACTCATATCAATGCCATCATATAGCTATTCACCATCCCCACCAGCGTCTCTTTTCTGCTTCATCAGTAATCCCCAAATAGTTTTGAAGGTGATAGAGATGAAGCACTTTAGGCTTGCTGTCACTACTGTGTCCCGTTTTCTGTGGTTCTTCAAAGAGAAGAGGAGGAGCCTCAGAGGGACAAATGGGAGTGAAGAGACACTGCAACTGCCCACTGCCTAGGCTGCTCTCTATGGCTCTTATGCTCCCTGGGTGCATTTTCTTAAGAACTGCTAGAGACAAGCTGTTGCTGAGCAGCGAGTGATAGCACAACTGGGTATAGAAGTTGCTTCCTCCTCCAGTCTCTTCTCAGGAAGGAACTACTTTCGGGAAGATGTTCCTTTAGGATAAGTTTTAAAAGCAGTGAGCCCCAAAATAGACCCATCACAGCACCTACAATGGGTGGGGTAACGAGGGTGGGCATGTTTAGATCTTGAGATCTGGCAGCTTTTCCATCCCCAAAATCCCTGACAGATACCCCAGATAACTAAAAATAAATGTCTGGATAATTAATTGACATCCTAATTTGGGTTTATTTTTCATAGTATTTAGGCCTGCCTCGATACAAAAAAAAAAAAAAATAGACAAGCTTCTTATGTTTTATCAAGGAGATGTGGGATATAACAATCAAAAGCAAGCGTTTCTAGAAAACCAACTCATTCCTGACGTTTGTTCCCTGAAAGCTTAGACTCCCTGAGCAGACTATTCTGGTAAAGGGCAGAGAGAAGTGCCTGTGAAGGACGGAAGCAGAAGCACTGATGGGGTAGTGAGATTCTCCAGGACTCAGAAGCTGTACCATTGCATCTCTCTGGCAGAGCTCTGGGCAGGAAATGGTTGTCTGAGGTTTCCATTGAGGCTAGATTCTTAGCAACAAGACTCCAGCCTCAATAAAGATTTCTGTGTACTACCCAGGCATGGAAGTTGAAAAAATGAGTGACTTGGGGGTAGCTGGGTGGCTCAGAGGTCGAGTGTCTGCCTTTGGCTCAAGTCATGATCCCGGGGTCCTGGGATTTAGTCCTGCGTGGGGCTCCCTACATGGAGCCTGCTTCTCCCTCTGCCTGTGTCTCTGCCTCTCTGTGTGTCTCATGAACAAATAAATAAAATCTTTAAAAAATAAAAAAGTAGTAATGGGAAAAGAGAAAAACGTCATTCAGCTATTATTTAATAATATTTCTTTGTAAATAGTTTTGGATGAATGAATATAAAATAGTAATAGTATTAAAGATAATAGTATATCTTTAATTTTGTTAAATGGGTCACTCCTGTCATTTTGTGTGCAAATTCAAGATAAATATTCTAGTATTCATCCTCTCTCTGTTCTCTTTACATTAGACATTTCTAAAATATAAGGAAGTTTAGTTCTCTTTTGATTATTAATAGTAGGTATTTTATTTGATCTATTTTGATTAGTAGAAATATTTTATTTGATTTTTATCACAGATAAAAATTATTATAGCCTACTATGTAACATTTTTCAAAACATGAAAACAATGACATTCTCAATAATTTCTAATATTAACGCCAATATTTTAAGAAAAATGGCTATATTACTACAAATTACCAAAATCTGAATATATAAAAATCATTCACTCTCAACTATAGAGTTTTACATTAGATGTTCACAGGGAGTGTTAAATTTCTTCTAGCTTGGTTTTTTGTTTTTTTGTTTTTTGTTTTTTTTATACTAGCTTGGTTTTTGAAAAGAAAACCACATTGTTGTTTTATTTTTCCTTTAAAAGGGAATTCCAAAATTTCCTTTTCAGCCATACCTTTCTCAGCTTTTCAGGACTATCCAGATTCTTTTCGGTGTTGCAATAACCCTGTTTTCTCTGAATGTAATCCACTCAGTGCAGATACTGGCATCTGGAAAATACATTACTATATATGCAGTCTCCATGCCTGCTCCTGTGCAGTAGGGACTGATGAATTCAGTTTTTTTTTTTTTAAGATTTTATTTATTTATTCATGAGAGACACACACAGAGAGAGAGAGAGGGGCAGAGACACAGGCAGAGGGAGAAGCAGGCTCCATGCAGGGAGCCCAACGTGGGACTTGATCCCCGGTCTCCAGGATCACACCCTGGGCTGAAGGCAGCACTAAACCGCTGAGCCACCCGGGCTGCCCAGGGTTTTTTGTTTTGTTTTGTTTTGTTTTTTAAGTAATCTTTATGCACAGAGTGGGACTCAAACTCATGACCCAAGATCAAGAGTCTCAGGCTCCATCCACTGAGTCAGCCAGGTGCCCTGAGTTCAATCCTTTTTAATAGCTATTAAATAGGGCCGCCTGGATGGCTCAGCAGTTGGGCGTCTGCCTTTGGCTCAGGGCATGATCCAGGGGTCCTGGGATCGAGTCCCACATCGGGCTCCCCACAGGAAGCCTTCTTCTGCCTCTGCCTGTGTCTCAGCCTCTCTCCATGTCTCTCATGAATAAATAAATAAAATCTTTTTTAAAATACCTATTAAATAGTTTGGTCATGGGTAGCCTGGGTGGCTCAGCGGTTTAGCACCGTCTTCAGCCCAGGTCCTGATCTTGGAGACCTAGGATCGAATCCCATGTCAGGCTCCTTGCATGGAACCCACCCCTCCTCTCTGTGTCTTTGTGTGTCTCTCATGAATAAATAAATAAAATCTTTAAAATAAGAAATAAATAAACAAATAAATAGATAAATAATTTGGTCTTATCATTGACTTGAATAATTTGCAGTAATATTTTTTATCTTCTCCATTATTAGATCATTTTTGAAGCAGAACGTGGCAAGGGCAAAACTGGAGAAATTGCAGTGGACGGCGTCTTGCTGGTTTCAGGCTTATGTCCAGACGGCCTTTTATCTGTGAATGGCTAAATGTTACTGTGCTCTTTTGTATCTTTATATTTAGCTTTTTATGTCAGTTCTGTGTTTTCTAATATTACATCATAGATTGCCCCACTTTAGAAATGCAAACTGAAAAATTGTAATGTATCAACAGAAACGTTATTGTAAGCTGCCTTTCTTACATAAGATATGCCAATATTTGCTTTAAGAACCACTTGTCACCTCATTCATTTCTGAATTTATAAAACGTAGAAATGTGGAAAAAGCTCAGCTTCGCCCCACCCCAGTATATCTGATTTGTCTACACAAGTTGATGGACCTCTATGTAACATTTTTAGAATTATAAAAATACAACAAACAACAAAAACCCCACAGAGAATTGTTTCTCTGTTTGACTTTTCTGGCACTTCTTAGAAGCTGACATCACAGATTTTTATCTAAGTGACTTAGCCTGATCGTTTACAGCCCAGCTTATATATTTAAATTCTTTGTAATAATATTCAAATAATCACCTGTGTCTTGGTTTAAGTTTTTTCTAAGTAAGAAAATGTGTTATTGGTGTTCTGTTTCAAAATGTATATAATTATTTGCTTTACTGGGAAATATAGGTTTCCTTCTTTTTCTTTGGAAATACCTTATATTCTTAAAATTCTTTTTTTTTTTTTTAATTCTTAAAATTACTTCCTTTTGGGACGCCTGGGTTGCTCCGTGGTTGAGCATCTGCCTTTAGCTCAGGTCATGATCCCAGGATCCCGGGATCGAGTTCCACACCAGGCTCCCCACAGGGAGCCTGCTTCTCTCTCTGCCTCTCTCTGTGTGTCTCACATAAATAAATAAAATCTTTAAAAAAATGTGTAGTCTCAGTCTTAAATTTTTTTAAACTGAAACTTTTAGTAATCCTTTGTTTAAAAAAATCATAATCTCTTTTCAACAATGTTCTCTTTAATACAACCAACACATACATACAACCTTTTAAGATGTTAGGGGGAAAACACTGGAGTTTTTTTAGTGTGAAGTAATTTTGGCATACAAAGTCTTGTCTTCAAAGGTTGTCATTGCATCTGTTAGGATAACCTCTAGTTATAGCAACCCCCAAAATAGTCTTTCAAATGAGACCGGATGAAGATGTGCCAAGCTAAGTCAAATCAGCCTGCAGAATTGTGAGAGATAATAAAATGGCTGTTTTAAGACACTAAGATTCGGAGTGGTTTGTTCTGCAGCAAGAGCTAACTGGTACAGGTGATTTCTAAGACTGTGACACAACTCGAAGAAGAACCCCCTGTTTCTTCAGTGACCGAGGAAATTCAAGAGCACAGTTAACGGCTTAGAATCAAGGAAGACAGAAGGGAGAACTTGGAACGAAGGACCAGCGTGTCCCAGTGATCCAGGTTAAAAGAGATGTTGAATCAGAAATGAAATAGGGAGGCCTGGGAATCAGGTTACTTATGGGTAGAAAGTCATTAAATTCATTGCACAAGGCTGAGTTAAGCAGAGTTAAATCATAGCATTTCATGTTTCTTTAAGATCTCTAGTGGAAATTTCTAGCTGCCTACCCAATATCCATTCTTGAATTTTTTCCTTACTACTATGACCATGTTAAAAAATACTTTTATGTGTGTGTGTTTGTGTGGGGTTTTTTGGTTTTGTTTTGTTTTTGGTTGGGGGAGTGGAATGTGCTGAATTAGAAGGCTGCATTTCCCGACCTCTCGGAGATGGAGAACCTCCTGAAGTCATTGGTGGGGCTTCCAGGAAGGGTCATTAAAGAGAGTTGTCAGTTCGCCGCCCCTCTTGGCCTTTCTCTTCCCGTTCCTTCCTTCCTGCAGTGTGTTTGGTTGTGAAGGCAGGAGCTCTGTGAGCTACCTTGCAATCATGAGGCCAAAGGTCGTAGCTCATGGAGGAGCACATAGCTGGAAGAAGCCTGGGTCCCCGATAACCTTGTGGCATCCCTATTCCTGTCCCAAACCCGTCACTGTTCAACATTTTATAAATGAGAGAAAAATGAACCCTCTCTCGGCCTATCTAGGATTTCAAACAAAAAGCACAATCCAGACTCTGGTGATACTCTTCCCTGACCCCTGGGGGCTGCCCCTGCCATTCCCACCCCAGGACCGTAGTCTTGGGGGACTAGCTCTCTGGACCCCTACATACCAACATACTGTCTGGGATTCCAGTCAACAGGCTACAGTGTCCTGGAGCTCTAGCCCGCGCTAGCATTTTATCATACTTGGGTTCCTTTGGGGGAAGCTCGGCTCAAGTAATTTAGCCATGATGCACGTCCGTTGTCCCTGGCGCCGCTCAACCCGAAAGGCCCTTGTCATCCACCGCCTCCCGCTCAGCCCCACACCGTTAGGGGCTTCTTCCTGGACACTAGCTTCCACTCTTCCTGCCCTCTCCCCATCACACCTACTGCATCGTCCGCTAAACAAACTCCCCTCCCTCACCCTCGGCTGAGCTGAGCTCTCTCCAGGCCTCCCTCCCCCCGTGCAGCCTTAGCAAACGAAGGCTGCTCATCCTTCCACGCTGCGCACACGCACGGGCCAGCTGAAGGTGGCACCTGGTTGCTCCACTCTTGGTCACAATCTCCTACTTCTCTACTTCACGGAAAAGCCACTGTTCCTTGAGGATGCGCTTAAATAGCTCTACGGTCCTCTCTGCCCTTCCTCGCCATTGTCATCAACCGATGTGGGGACATCTATGCGAATGACCCATCCGATGTCCTAGCCTCACAGTTCTTTGACCTCTATTCCAGTTACCACAGTCTCCCCAGTCACCGCACCATGGCCACCACCTTGGACTTGATCGTCACCTCTGAGCTTGAACTCCAACATCGAACGCTCTAGTTTGTCTGGCTTTCTCGTAATCTCCTCATGCTGCTCCTTTGGACCTTTTGAAAGCCCCGTTCCCTTCTTCATTTTCTTCCCATCTCCTGCCTTCCTATCTGGACTCTAATAAAACATAACCTCGATTCTAAGGCGCATCATCCCTTCAGAGACACTCCTGCCAATACCCCCACGGCCCACGCTCTTGTCTTCCTCCACCACGGCCACCAAAGGGAGCCCCGACCTTGACTACCCCACTGGCTGCTTCTCTCTATCCCATCACCGGGCTGCTGAGCAGTGCTCCCCAAAAATGACACGTTGTGCACATCGCTTCTTCAACAAAACCATGATCTCCAGCCCTTCCCAGACCCCGAGCGCTGCCCAAATCACCACTGAACGGTGCTCGCCTATTCGCTGGCATAGGCGAGGTATCATTTACCAGGATGTCCCACATCCCCTGGCCTCATAGACTGACACATGGAAATGACAATGGCACGAGTCCCCATTCTAGCCTCCTCTCTGGGGCTGAACGTCAGGGGCTGACTAAAGCACCAAGTTGATTTTGAGAACCCATCCAGGCCTCTGTCATAAGCAGGGAGGGGTACTGGAAGACACTGGGGGTCCCTGCTCCAGGGGTTGGGAAAAGCCTCCTTGTGGCCAGGAAAGTCTGTCCTGTCCCCCCCCCCCCCTTACAGACCTTAGGAGACTTCAGCTCCCGCGTGGGAGGTGCATCCTTCGCCTCATCTGTAAGATGACAGCTGGGCCTTGGCCAACACCCCGACCCCTTCTGCTTGGGCTCTTGATGCCTCGCTGAGACCATACCCACCTGCGGGCGGACCCGAGGTAGCCGCTGTGTTTGGTCCTCTTCTTTTTTTCTTTTTTTTTTTAAAAGATTTATTTATTTGTGATAGACATAGAGAGAGAGAGAGGCAGAGACACAGGCAGAGGGAGAAGCAGGCTCCATGCAGGGAGCCGGACGTGGGACTCGATCCCGGGACCCCAGGATCACACCCTGGGCCAAAGGCAGGGGCCAAACCGCTGAGCCACCCGGGGATCCCATCTCTTCTTTTTTTCCAGGAGAAAAAAAAGAGGGATGACCACGGAATAGTCTGATTTCAGACGTCGAGAAGCCACGTTGTCTTCAGATGCCAAGAACTGCCCTCCTCCAGGCCAACACGTCGGCCTCTTCTGGTCTCATACACGCGGGTACGAAACAGGAGACTCGTAGGCCGGGGAGCTGGGCTTTGTCACTCACGGGACAAGAGGCGGCGGGAGGAGGCGGTCCAGGCGCCCCTGTGTTCCCCCCCTCTCCCCCCCCACCCCGGCCGCCTCCTGCAGCAGGGACACCACTGGGCCACGGGACATTAGGCAACTGAATTCCTCTTTCCCTCTCAGTCATTTTGTTTTCAGAGCCCGTATATTTATTTTGCTGACGCTGTTGCTCAGGACACTTTGGGGATTGCTTTTTTCGGGTAGAAAAATCGTGTGAGATGGGGCAGCCCGGGGTGGGGGTGGGGGCAGGGGTTTAGCGCCACCTTCGGCCCAGGGCCTGATCCTGGAGACCGGAGATCGAGTCCCACATCAGGCTCCCTGCGTGGAGCCTGCTTCTTTCTCTGCCTGTGTCTCTGCGTCTCTCTCTCTGTCTCATGAATAAATACATAAAATCTTAAAAGAAAAAGTAAAAGTATTACCCACCCGGCCGCACCAAGCCAAGCCTCGTCTACCTGACTGTGCCAGGTGACTTGGGACACCTCAAGTGGATTCACGCCTCCACACCAGGCAGGCTGTCACTGAAGTTCCACAGCCTCATGTCTAATCCAGCCACCAACACTCTCACGCGGGGGACGGCCCCCGGCTTGCCCCCCAGGACACCAGTGGGCCCTGGACATCAAGCTGGTTGCTGGAGGTCAACAGCATTGGACTTTTGAGGGGGCTGAAGCCTGAGGAGATACGTTTGCTGCCCAGAAAGCCTGGAACCCTCATCTTCCCCACATCTGTTGGTGTCTCTGGACGCCCATGGAAGTTTCTAGGTCCCCCTTTCCTATCCATGTCCCTTTAAAAATCTTTTTCTTCGGGTGTCCAAGCTGCAGTCACACCGGCTGAATGGGAGGCACTTTGTGCTCTCCCTCATTTTTTGGCTCCTTCTCAGATTTCTAGCAGTGCCCTCTTGCGACAGCCTATGTGCACGCGTGTGGCTGCCACCAGGCAAACAGCAAAGAGCTGCCTTCAGCATCCCCTGCTCTCTCTTTGCTCTCTTTCTCCCCTCCTCGGTGTCTTGTGAACTCATGTCTCTTTCTGGATACCTAGAACCTTCCATTTCAGTCACCCCTGAGATCTCAAAGAATCCAATCTTTCACACGTTTCATTCTTGCCCCTTTCACCCCTGTCAACACTCACTTGTCCTCTGTCCCATTGCGCTGGTCTCCGACAGGTGAAGGGAGGCCACGGGCATCAGATAACTCAGATGTAGGGCATCAAGGGCTGCAAGTGTAACCTTTCTGATACCTGTTCCTTTATAATCGCAGCTGTCAATGCTTTAATCTGAAGGAGCGGGTGCGAAGGCAGTTTCAGCACCATCTAGGATCAGGGGTGCTCTTCTGATTGGCCCTCTGATCACACAGCTACATTAGGATGGGGGCCATGTCAGCTAGTGTTTGCTGGTAGCAGGCCCCAGAACCAGACCTCAGCTAACGGCAAAGGGAAGTGATGGTAAGGAGACAGGAATGGGCAGGTGCACGGGGAGACCGGCACCCCAGCCTTGGAAACGGGCTGCTGGGCTGGAAGCGGACTGTGGGGAGAAGCCACTGCCGCCCAGAGGGCCAACATCACTGGGACGGTCTCGTGACGCACTGGTCTCCGCATTACTCTGCTCAAAACTGACATTTGGGGTGTGGGGGGGTATATAATGGGCCCGCTTGCTCGTGCAGCCACCCCGGCTAACAGACAGCCCCCCCCGAATGGGTGTTCAGAAGGTGGGCCGAAAGCCACGTGGCCCAAACCCACCAAAGTCCGCCCCAACTGGTAAAAGCTGGTATTAAGTGCATGCAGTTGCCCCACTGCCTACCAGTTCAAGAGATTCCCTCCTATCAGGGCAAAGAAGTTGACGCCTTCGTTCTCTTCAGCAACTAGAAAACTAGGCAGTTTTGGGGTCGGGTTTGAAATACATAACTATGAACACTATTATCTGAGCCAAACGATGCAACACCTACAATCTGTTAGGTTGTTGCAGGGGGACAATGAGGCCGATGTGCAGATGTGTGTCTCAGGCACTGTCAATCAGAACGGCAGACTTCCAGCCACAGGTGTCTCCCCCCAAAGACTCAGAAGACCTGCAAGAAACATGGTTACCCTTTATATAGTCGTTTTTGATGAATGGCCCTTCACACGCCCGGCTCACGCCATGGCATGAGGGCTGTGGCCGATGTGTCTGGGGCCAGGCCATGAGGACAGGCCCTGAAGCCACACGGCGCAAGAATGAAAGAGGAAGTAGCAAAGACCGATGATTTCTAGTCTGATGCTGATGCCTCGCTCCTCCGATGAACTGTTGTTGCAAAAGACCTCCCTGTAAACGAAAAACCTGAGAACCAAAGTGAGGTGAGGCATTTCCTGGAGCAGCGCAAACAGGATCACCAGCCAACTGTCCTTCTGGCAACGGGCCGCACGGACAGGATGAGATCCCACGCACGTAGCAGGCTTCGGCTCAGATTTCTTAGCAGAAATGCAAAAGGCAACTGAGCGGGCAGGCAGAGGTCTTTGAGCAGCGTCAGGATCCTCTCATCCCACTGCTTTTTGTACCTTTTCTATATTTTTCTGAATAAATGGCACCTTTGAAGCATCCCTAGTAACAAATTAGTATAAATGTTGTTTCGTTGCTTCTGGACGTCCGTCCTTTGATACGCACCAAGTGACAGGAGCCGTGCTTGCTGGCCTTGCACTTCTCTGCTAATCTGTGGTCATAAGTCTGTCGTAGAATGACTCATTCTAAAGAAATGAGCAAGAGGGACCAACAGCGTGGAAAAGAATAAGCCGTATGGAAATGACCCCAGATTACGGCAGGTAGAAGGGGGTGTTAAATGAGACTTCTCTTGACTCAGGGTTTTGCCCAGGGCCCCAAAGTTGAGCATAGGGCTGAGTGCCCTCTGGTTCTAAAGAGACACAGTGTACCATCCGTACAGGCTAGGTGGAGAGCCCGAAACTACTTCTGCGTCCTGTGGTTCCTCACCCCCCTTCAGCTCGTGTATAGGAGAAGGCAAGAGTGGGAGAGGGCTGTTAGAATTCTAGAAGTTTATCTTATTACTAGATGGTTAAAAAAGCCAGCCTAATCTAATATGGAAACTTCAATCAGTCATCCAATTCAAAGCTCTGGCTCCCTCTCAGTTCAGGTGTGACCTGTAACTCTGTGGAAGAGCAAAGGGAACGTTATGTGGATTAAGTTCTTCACTCTCCTATTGCACACTTTCTGCACTATTTTCTGGTTTCTCCAGGGTAAGGGCGGCAGGAGGAAGGGATGGTAATACAGGTCTGTTTAGAGTCAAATGTCCACCTTTGTCTTCACATGACCTTCACTCAACCCCAGTGTCTTGTCTTCTCTTACAAGGATTGTCTCTCGTTGGATTTGGGGCCCAACCCAGTGATCCAGGATGGTCTCATCTTCAGATCCTTAATTATATTTACAAAGCCCCCCCCCCCATTTTTTCCCAAGTAAAGTTGCCTGGACAGGTTTGGGGGAGGCAGATTTAGGAAGTGGCTGTATCTATCTTGGGGGCCGGGGCACCATTCAACCCACAACACTCACCAAATTGTTTCATTGAACCTGAAAGTGACCGGGAAAGCTGTGTGGTTTGCTCAAGCTCCAGCCCTGGAGCAGCCAAGGGGCAGGAGAGCCAACAGAGCAGCAGTGAGGAAAAAATGAGTTTCTTGTTATACCCTATGGAGCGTCCCTGCTCGACCAATTAGATTCATTGGTGTCTCACTTAGTTCTTGTGATAGAAACCATCGTGTGGCAGTAAGAGCCGTTTGAAACTAAAGCCCCGAGTTTTACCGTCGCTTTGATTTTATCGGACCGTTGCAGGGAGAGGATGTGTCCGGATGAGCGGTGCCACGGCCACCTGGTGAATGTTCAGTACTTCCTTACCAAGGGACGCGGGCTAGGGCTGCAATACATACTTGTTAATTAATTACTGCATGAAATCAATCGCATCCGGCCACCGTTTTGTCAACCTTTCAGCTGAGCACTGCCTTGACTGAAAGCACAAAGCGTACGCCGTGGAGTTAGTTCAACACACTTCGCAGCTGAAAAACGCTCCTGGGGGCAGCTGCCTTCAACTCAGAAGGCCCCGGGGCCACGTCGCCCGCCACGCCCGGGGCCGCCCCACAGCGAGCGGCGGCGCGGGCTTGACGGCCGCCGGTGCCTCTGCGCAGACGCCACGTACCCAGCACGCATGCGCCCGGCCTGCGGTCTCCAGCCGCCGGCCTCGGATTGGTGGAGCCTCGGTGGCCCCGCCCCGCGTGCCGGAAGCTCTGTCCCGGCGCCGACGTCTCCGGAGATTCCCGGGCGTGTGCGCTTCTCGGTGAGCGACGCTCTAGGTTGTCGCGTGTGTGTGCCCGGCGGCGCTCGGGGACGCGCACCCCTGTTCGGGGACGCTCATCGCTGCTCCGGGAGGGCGCGGGGGGCCGCGGTGCGTCCCGGGGCGGGCGGGCCCTGTAGCGCCCTCGCGCCTCTTCTCGGGCTGACGTCGCTGGGGTGGGCGGATCCCCGGGGGCCGCCGCCGCCTCCGAGCTGGCGGCCCGCGCCCCTCTCCCGAACCCGAGCCCCCGCGGGCCCTTGCGCTGCTCCCTTCCGCCCTCTGCACCTGTGCCGGGGGGCGTCCTAACACGAAGGGGCACTAGCGCAGTGTTGCGTGGCTGTTCGGAAACCGCGGCGCCCCGACCCAGCGTTTGGCATCGGTTCTCTCCCTGGGGGAAGGGGCTCCCCTGTGTAGCTGCAGAGCTGTGCGTGGGTTATGACTAGAAACAAAATTTCTCTTTGATCGCTCGTGTCCCCCGGGGATTAAGCCAGATGTGTGCAGATGTGTGCAGCGTGCCAATATTAGTTAATATTAACAAGCTTTTCTATGCATTCAGTCCACAGATATGTAGGGCCTGCACCTGCCCGCCCGGCATAGACTCATTTTCATGTATATTCAGAAGCTGGGGCAATAGGTGTGCACGTAAGCGTTATCTGTATTAGCATATGCTCTAGAACTGTGTTGTCCCATAGGTAACCACGAGCTACATGGAGCACTTGAAATGTTCCTGGTCCTAATTGAGATGCGTCAGAGTGTCAAACAGCGAATTTGGGGGAAATAAGTATGAAAAAGAGAATGTAAAATATCAACAATTTGTTTTTATTAATTACATGTTGAAGTGGCAGTATTTTGGATACACTGGTTAGGTAACATGCTGTAACCTTCACTTGTTTATTTTTTTAACGTGGGTACTAGAAAATTTTAAATTTTAAATTTTATCTGTGGCTTGCATTGTATTTCTGTTGGATAGCACTGCTTTAAAAGGGCTCAGCAAACTGTGGCCTACAGCCAAATCCAGCCTACCTGTCTTTGAAAAACATTGGAGCAAAGCCATACTCATTCTTTTATGTGTCGTCTATGGCTGCTGTTCCTGCTACCAGAGCAGCAGACTTGAGTAGTCCATACAGAGACTGGATGGCCTGCACAGCTTACAGTATTTACTATCTGGCCTTTTCCAGAAGAAGTTCGCCAACAAACAACAAAGTTCTGTACAACAGTGCCTGCCATGGAGATCCATGTCACGTGAATCTTTTAATTATAGTCCTGTGTAATTGTCATGTAGGCTTACTGTGTGACAGGCATGGCTCTAAGGACTTTATAAGGACTATCTCATTTATTTCCCATATTAAGCCTAAGATGCAGAATTTCCCCAGTTTTGTAGATGAAGAAACTGAGGCACAGAATCATCAAGAAACTTACGGAACATGCTCAACGCCCCTCGGCTTCTGTGAACTCTAGCTTCTTGACCCTTCTTATCCCCACAAGCTTGATCTCTGCAGTCCACTCAACCCACAGTGGGCACCATGGTGCTGCTGCTGCTACTGCTGCTACTCCTTTTTGTTTTGTCTTTTACATAACTTTTCGAACTAGAATTGAGATGAGGTTGGCTCATGTGGAAGAAGCTGAGGGGCAGTGAGCTTAGGTGCAGTGGGTACGAGCAAGCTGGTCTGTAGTGGAAAGAATGAAGTGTACAGGGGCGCCTGGGTGGCTCAGTCAGTTAGGCATCTGCCTTTGGCTCAGGTCATGCTCTTGAGGTCCTGGGATCCAGCCACGCGTCAGGCTCCCTGCTCAGGGGTGTGTCTGCTTCTCCCTCTGCCTCTGCCCCTCCCCTCTAGTTGTGCTCCACCCCAAATAAATAAAAAATCTTGAAAAAAAAAAAAGAATGGGGCGTACAAGCAGAGAGGAGAGGAAGCATTCTGGATCCTCTTTTCTCATTTAATAAGAATTTGTTGAGTAATAGTAAGAACTGGCCAGGTGTCTGCTGGGCGTGTCTCCGTGAATGAAACAGACATCATTCTCTTATGGTCTTGTGGGGAAAGCAGACAATAAAAAACATTTTAGGGACGCCTGGGTGGCTCAGTGGTTGAGTGTCTGCCTTCGGCTCAGGGCATGATCCTGGGGTCCTGGGATCGAGTCCTGCATCGGTCTCCACGCAGGGAGCCTGCTTCTCCCTCTGCCTGTGTCTCTGGGTCGCTCTCTGTGTGTCTCTTGTGATTAAGGAGAATCTTTAAAAAAATAATTTTAATGTAGTCCACACAGTGAAAAGCCATCACAAATATTTGATTTTTTTAAAGACGTTTTTAAATTAAAAAAAATTTTTATGATTTTTTTTTTAACAGGCTTCCTCATCTGGAAGATGGAGATAAGCCACATACCTGACTTGGGGTCATCGCAAGGATGGAGATGACATAAATGTGTGTGGCACGTACAGTTCAATAAATGTACATTGCCTTCTGCTGTTAAGAGGTAAGGGAGGGAATAAGTCCGGGGAACTGGGTGCATCGTGACGCTTAAGACATTGCAACCACCAGTTATAATTGTAGAGAAGAGTCTCAGGTGAGCTGTGCACAGGAGGTGTTTTTAATATTTCCTAATGGGGCTCAGTCAGCAAAATCCAAAAGCAGGGAAGTTCTATACATTCACTGGAGGAGCAGGTCAGGAGCTGTCTTTGGGCTGATGGCAGTGTAACTGAGTCGGTCCTGTAGCAGGAGGGCCTTGTGCTAGTATGTGTATAGAGCAGTGGCAGCAGCTCTGCTTTAAATCAGAGTCACTTGGGCAGCTGAGAAAATAGCCAGGCCTACCCTCAGGGATTCCCATCCATTCTTTCTGGGACAAGGCCCTGGCATTGTTTTTGTTTTTGCTGTTTAATTTCTCCAGATGATTGAGGTTTATGGTCAGGCCTGATGCCACTCGTGGTGAGAATTAGGCTTAGCTCAGGGAGTTTCTGACAAAAGACACAGAACTGTGAAATGGGCAGTGCCTTTCTGTGGTTCAGTGAGGCCATGAGGAAGGCTGAAAGGGGCTTTTTTTTTTTTTTTTTTTGTAAAAGATTTTATTTATTTATTCATGAGAGACACACAGAAAAAGGCAGAGACAGGCAGAGGGAGAAGCAGGCTCCCCGTGGGGAGTCCAGTGTGAAACTTGATCCCAGGATCCCGGGATCATGCCCTGAGCTGAAGGCAGACGCTCAACCACTGAGCCACCCAGGTACCCCTGGAAGGAGTTTTTATTACCCAGCCAAGGACCTTGGAGCACCATCCTGAGACCAGAGAGGAACCTTTGAGGGGCTTTAAGTAGGAAAATGAGGGAATGGCTTGATGAGATCTGTACTAGAGGATGATCCCTCTAACGAAGTGCCATGAATCAGAATGAATGCAGTGAAGAAGCCTTTAGAGCCGGCCCCCAGATGGTCGGAAACCCAGATTCGAGTCCAGTATTCCTGCTATGAATGTCCTCTAGCGGCCCCGTCTATCCTTTGGAGATACCCTGTGTTATAAGTGGCCAGTTTCTTGTCTGTATTCCTTCCACTGGGCTGTCCGCTTCCTCAAAGCAGAGAATGTCTTTTTTTTAATTTTTTTAAAAGATTTTATTTATTTATTCATAGAGACACACACAGAGAGAGAGAGAGAGAGAGAGAAGCCGGCTCCATGCAGAGAGCCTGACGTGGGACTCGATCCAGGATCAGGCCCTGGGCTGCAGGCCGCGCTAAACCGCTGCACCACCGGGGCTGCCCGAGAATATCTCTAGGCTCAGCATCTAGTATGTACTAGATACGTAATAAATATTTATTGAATGAACTCTGTAGAGCTGTCAACTGGATACACAGCTTACTTATCTTCTTAGGGCAATTCTCAAAATTTTGCGTCTCAGCTGCTTTCACAGTATTCCCTCCTAACGGCAATAAATGCTTCATATCCACATCATTGTCCCATAGGGGGAATAGAAAGTTTGACAGGATTTTGGGCAGCCCGAGTGGCTCAGCGGTTTAGTGCCGGCTTCGGCCCAGGGTGTGATCCTGGAGACCCAGGATCGAGTCCCACCCACATCGGGCTCCCTGCAGGGAGCCTGCTTCTCCCTCTGCATGTGTCTCTGTCTCTGTCTCTGTCTCTCTCTCTTTGTATCTCTCGTGGATAAATAAATAAAATCTTAAAAAAAAAAGTTTGACAGGATTTAAATGCTGTTAAAAATAATGGAGAAGAATGGAAAACAGTATGGCAGTTCCTCAAAAAATTGCAAGTAGAATTACCATATGACCCAGCAATCCCACTTCTGGGTATTTACCCAAAAACATTGAGAGCAGGGTCCCAAAGAGATACATGTATACCCATGTTCATAGCATTATTCACAATGGCCAAAGGGTGGAAGCAACTCAAGTGTTTATCAGTGGATGAATGGCTAAGTAACATGTGGTCTATATATCCAATGGAATATTAATAACATTCTTACTAATGTTAATTTATTATTATTTATATTTCTTTAATTCATTGATTTATTATTAATGTTAATATTCCATTGCATGTATAGACCACTTGTTCCAGGACACCTGCTACAACACAGGTGAACTTTGAGAACATTATACTAAGTGAAATAAGCCAGTCACAAAAAGCCAAATACTGTTTGATTCCACTTACATGCAGTAGGTAGTCAAAATCATGGAGACGGAAAGTAGCTTGATGGTTGCCAGGAGCTATGGGGGAGAAAGGAACAGGGAGTTGTTGTTTAATGGGTACAAAGTTTGTTTTGCAAGAGAATAAGTGTTCTGGAGGCTGGTTGCACAACAACATGAATGTACTTAACAATTGAACCATATGCTTAAAAATGGCTAAGATGACAAGGCCTTTTTTTTTTTTAAGATTTTATTTATTTATTCAGACACAGAGAGAGAGGCAGAAACACAGAGGGAGAAGTAGGCTCCCTATGGGGAGCCCTATGTGGGACTTGATCCTGGGTCTCCAGGATCATACCCTGGGCCGAAGGCAGGCGCTAAACTGCTGAGCCACCCGGGGATCCCTAAGATGACAAGTCTATGGCATGTGTATTTTACCACAATTAGAAATGGAAAAGAAAGAAATACGGAAGAGAGGTAAATAAAAGGACGTGTGAAATAAAGAGCAGAGTGCTCATGCATGAATCCATTAACGTCTATAGATTTATAGAAAGGAAAAAAAAAGTTTTGCTGGTAAAACAAACTGCTGTTCTCATCGCACTGAAGCCCTGAAGCTATTCCCCTTCAGAATCTCCTTGAGACTCTGACCGTTTGTTGAGAAATTCTGACCTGAGTTAAATATTGCCTAACCTCTTTGTGGGCACTCTAGACCTCTCTCTGATTAACCACCTTGTCAACATCCAGCAAACGTCAATCCTGATTTCTTCAGTAGTGATGCCTATGGAATGAATATGGAATGCAGGCAAGATGAGTATTTCATGTTCAAGAGGAGATTCAACTGGCTTAGACTCAGCAATTGGAGTTACGATAGGAAATTGTGAATGCTAATCTGAAGGCAAAGCCGCAGGTCACGTAACACCTATATGATATTCTGATTCCAGAGGGAAGGTGGAAGACTGATCCATCTACTGTGCCATTTTCCAATAGGCAAACATTTGTAAGTATGTGGAATTGGTCATGAAATTATATTGAATGAATCACTTTTCTGGTTATGAAAATAATATATACTCATCATAGAAAATCCAGGAAGGAATAAAAACAAAACTCATCTAAAAATTTTACCATTCAGAAAATGTCACTACCTAAAATTTTGTGTATCTGTTTTTAACCTTTTCTCTTCATATGTGATTCTTAAATAAAATTTGGATCAGACTCATATGCTGTATTTATTTATTTATTTATTTATTTATTTATTTATTTATTTATTTATTTGATTTTATTTATTTAACAGAGAGCATGCAAGCAGGGGGAGCAGTAGGGAGAGGTAGAAACAGGCTACCCGAGGAGCAGAGACCCCGGTGCAGGGCTCAATCCCAGGACCCCAGAATCCTAACCTGAACCAAGGGCAGATGCTTAACCCACAGAGCCACACAGGTGCCCTATATATGCTGTTTTTAAATGACAGCTTTATTCAGATATAATTTATACACCGTACAGTTCACGTCCTTAAAGTGTACACTTCAGTGATTTTTAGTATATTTACAGTTGTGCAGTTCACCACCACAGTCAACTTTAGAGAAGGTTGCTTACTTTCTTCAAAAACTCTGCACTTGTTGACAGCCACCCCCCTTTCATTCCACCCCACTGCCCCCCTCATCCCTCTGCCCCAGTCCTAGTCAACTACCAGTCTATTTTCCATCTCTATAGATTTGCCAATTCTGGACATTTCATATAAATGGAATCATACAATATGTGGTCTTCTGTGTTTTTGACATAGTGTTTTCGAGGTTCATCCATGTTGTAGTATATATCAGAATTTCTTTTTTTTTTTTTTTTGGCCAAATATCATTCTATTGTATGGATAGGCTACATGTTTATCTATCAGTTGACAGACATTCAGGTTGTTTCTACTTTTTGGCTATTAAGAATAATGCTGCTGTGCACATTTGTGTGCAAGTTTAGCCATTTGGGACCTTGCAGTTGCTTCAAAGTTTGAAGAAAATTCTTACATGTACAGCTTCCACATCTTTTGTTTCCCTAATGTAAACTTACAGAAGTAGAATTGCTGACTAAAAGAACATTGCATTTTACAGAACTTGTCATATGGTTTCTAAGAAGGCTGCATTAAAAAATAAAAAATAAGAAGGCTGCATTGATCTTCTCTGTGCTCCCTTCGGTGTTATTAGCCTATGTGCTTAGTGATGGGCTTTTTTTTTTTTAAGATTTTATTTATTTATGTATTTAGAGAGAGTGCATGTGCAAGCGGCAAAGGGGGAGGGAGAGGGAGTCCAGCAGACTCCCTCACTAAGGGCAGAGCCTAAGATGGGCTCTATCCCATGACCCTGAGACCATGCATGACCTGAGCCAAAACCAAGAGTCAGATGCCCAACCGACTGAGCCACCCAGGGGACCCAGTGATGGGCATTTAATATCAAGTGCTATAAAATGGAAGCCCATGAGTTTTTGAAAAGACACGGTCCATGGCATCAAGATGCATATGTCCATTTTTAGACCAGATGAGCAGATGTAGGTACAAGGGTATTAGGTAGCAAGGTTATGTACATTATGAGGAGAGAAAAATAGAATGGTTAGATAAACACCTGCCTGGGATGAGATTCACACAGATATAATCATCAAACAACTTTTTACACCTAGAAGCTAAACAAAAAAGTTAATGGAACCAAACTGGCCTACGACTAGTTGGTCCAAAGTCATAAAATGTCCAGATTGCTTAGTCTGAATGCTTACCCTGTTTTTCAGAAGACTCGGATGTCAGCACAGTGCCTATTGGCTCTTCGGGCTTATCAGATCTGGCTCCAGCTGCTTTGTAGCCTCTATTATCTCATGATTTTGTCACATTCCTTGGAACATCTAAATAGCATCCCCTTATTGCCCTGTTTCTCATTCTTGTATATTCAGAAAAGTACCAATTAAAGATGATAAAATCCACAAGTAGTTCAGCTTTATAACTGAATATGGGAAGAAATGGGCCAGCCTTGCTCACTTACCCTGTTGATGCTGACACTGGCATGATCTCATGCCCAATGTGACCACCAAATTCCATCCAAAGCAACTGACCCATCTAGATCCAGAAAGACTATTAATCTGTAAAATTTGGGATGGAAAAAGTTATAGAGCTCTTCCAACAAGCTTCTTTTAAGCAACCGTTAATGCGGAAGCTGGTTACAGTGCCGCTTTTTTTTTCTTTTTCCAACTACTGAGACTCAGCCTTTTGAAACTAAACCATACCACATTGCAGATTCCATTTTCTAACAGGTCACACCCACTTGTGTTACACAACTCTTTCAGAAAACACCACATAGGTAGTTGGCAGAAAGTGCCCTGCTATTATCAGGAAGTTTGACTGGCAAACACAAGCTTGAAAAAGCCAGAAACCTCTTTTCTCTTTTCCTTGCAGCTGTAAAGATGTCTGACAAGAACCAGATAGCTGCCAGCGCCTCCCTTATTGAGCAACTGCTGTCTAAAAGGAATTTTGAGGATCTTGGCAACCACCTTACTGACCTGGAGACTCTGTGTGTGACGAAAGAAGATCTCCAGGAGACCATTGTGGTCAGGGCTGTGTACAGAGTCCTCAAACACTGCCCCTCGGTGGCTTTGAAAAAGAAAGCCAAGCACTTGCTGTCAGAATGGAAAGCTCTTTATAAAAAGGATCTCCACTTCAAACCGAGGGACAAATCTTTCCCTACGGGTAGAAATGAAGAAAACTCAAGACTTTCTCATGACCCAAGTCAGGATGAGCTATCAGGCGGCTCCAGCTCTAATTCTTCATCCCACAGTGTTGCAGAAGCCTTTGAAATGATTGTGCCTGAAAATAGCACAAGTCAGACGGAACCTAAGGAGGAGCATTTCAGGAGTGGTGACCCTAAATCCACTGCCCAGAGATCCAGTGAGTTGCTGGATCCCATGGTACCTGTGAGAGCTAAATGCACAGAGCTTCTTTATGAAGCTTTAACTAGTCCTTTCACAGAGCAGCCCAAAGCTGATTTGTGGCGAAACTTTGCAAGAGAAATTGAAGAGCACATTTTTACCCTTCATTCCAAGAACCTCAAAAAATACAAAACTTGTGTGAGAAGCAAAGTTGCCAATCTGAGGAACCCCAAAAATTCTCACTTACAACAAAACCTGCTCTCTGGGACCATGTCTCCGAGAGAATTCGCCAAGATGACTGTGATGGAAATGGCAAACAAGGAACTGAAGCAGTTGAGAGCCTCCTACACGGAATCTTGCATACAGGAGCATCACCTTCCCCAAGCGATCGAGGGCACACACACAAGAAAAATAAAATGCAGACGCTGTGAGAAGTTCAATTGCAAGGTCACCGTAATCGCCAGAGGCACACTTTTCCTTCCAAGTTGGGTACGGAATTCAAATCCAGATGAGGAGATGATGACCTATGTGATCTGTAACGAATGTGGGGAGCAGTGGTACCATAGCAAGTGGGTGTGCTTATAATTGTAAATAAATGTTCTCTTAACCAAGAACCAGAGTGATACCTTTTTTTTGATACCACCCTGTTATGCTTGCTTTTAAAATCTAATACAGGGGGGAAGCCCGGGTGGCTCAGCGGTTTAGCCCCTGCCTTCAGCCCAGGGCATGATCCTGGAGTCCCGGGGTCGAGTCCCACATCGGACTCCCTGCGTGGAGCCTGCTTCTCCCTCTGCCTGTGTCTCTGCCTCTCTCTCTCTCTCTCTCTGTGTCTCTCATGAATAAATAAATAAAATCTTTTTTAAAAAATTAAAAAAATAATAAATAAAATAAAATCTAATACACACTGTTCTTAAAACAACCCTACAAAGAAGGAAGGAAAGTCATTCGTTCAAGCTCACACCACAATCACTAAAATGTGACCGTTTGGGGAGAGAGTTGATGACTTTTTGTTTTGTGGCCACATATTACTCTGCTGTTCTCTGAGTGTGGCTGAGAGCAGCTCCTCCTGCCCTAGAGCCTGTTATAAATGCAGAGTCCCAGGCCTCGTGCTCCTGAGTCCCAACTCTGCATTTTGGCAGAGCCCCAGGTGATCCTGTTCAAGACGGTTTGAGAAGTGCTGCTTTCTCAGTAGGCCTGTAGTCCTGGGCGGCTGCCTATGAGAGTCCTCTGGGGAGCCTTGACAACCCACAGATGCTCAGGGCCCTCCCCAGAGCAATTGAATCCAAATGCGTGGGCTGCAACCCCAGGCATCACCATTGCTTTTTTTTAATTCCTCAAGGTGTTTTGAGATGCAGTCAGAGTTGAGAACTGCTCACACACAGGCTCTCACTTGATTGTCTCACAGCTCTAAGAAAAGAATGTCGCTCTGTATGATAGAGTTTTTGAATATACATAGGTGAGGTCCTGAGCCCCATGGCCAGTCTTTGGTGCAAAATAGTGGTTTTATTAAAGCACAGGGGACAGGACCTCTGGGCAGAAGGAGCTGCTGCCCCAGGCTTGTGACACATGACTGATTATATACTTGGGAGTAGGGGGTAAGGAAAAAGAGGTTTTCTAAAGAACTTCTGTATGCACAAGAGGACCTATAAGATACTGGAGGCCTTGCCATTGTCAAGGTTGTTTTTCCCTGTAGTAAAGCATTAATATTAAGACAATTGGGAGTTTCCTTCTGGAAGTTAGGTTATCGATAGGAATGCTTTTTTTTTTTTTAAAGAAAAAAGATTAAAGATTATATTTATTTGAGAGAGAGAGAGCACAAGCAAGAGGAGCAGCAGAGGGAGAGGGAGAAGCAGACTCCCTGCTGAGCAGGGAGCCTGATGTGGGGCTGGATCCCAGGACTCCAGGATCATGACCTGAGGTGAACGCAGATGCTTTACCGACTAAACCACCAGGTGCCCCAAGAATGCTTTTCTCTTATAAATCACTGAGACATTCTGTAAAATGAGGGAAACTCAGGTCTACTGGACTATATAAGTTAACCATTTGTCTCTCCTTTCCTATAGCTTTAGGGCAGCCAGGAGTGCCTAGGGAATGTCACACACATGCCACTCTGGGGGGGGCCGGGGTCATGGAGGTGTCAACTTGTGCTTTGTCCTCAGCTTGCCTTCTGCTCCCTCATCATGAGGAAACGGGTCCTTAAAGGTGCCGTGACTTGGCCGAGCCAAGCCCCACTCCAATGGCTCCCACACTGTCCTCCTCCAAATTCTCCATGCAGGACCTTTAGGAATGGATTTCTGGCCATGTGGGACGAGATGAATAGTGTCTTTAGGCTCTGATGTTGGATAACCAGGGCTTGGTTACTGTCCCCTGTCTTTTCTCACTTTACAGGTGTCTCCCTTGAACCATGAAAGTTATCCTCTAACCTCGCAGTTAGAATTTTGCTTCTAGTCCCCTTGCCTAGTCAGAGGAGTCATGTGTTTGTTTGTTTGGGTTGGGTGTTTTGTTTTGTTTTGTTTTGTTTTGCACAAGTTCTCCGGAGTATCTAAACTGTTGATGAAGTTTGGTTTCTGATGGTAGGGAGTCTTCATGGTCTCCAGGGCATGTGAATTTAGATCTTTAGGGGAGGAAAAAAGCTCTGCTAGGCTCTGAAGCCAGGACCCTGCAAATTAGACAATAGACAGACCAACAGGAGAAAATCTGTTTATTAACATATGGTGCGTGACGCATAGAGGAGAAACCTGGTGATGAAGAATTCCAGTGGAGATTAGATCGTGGGGTTGTGGGGCACCAGGGTGGCCCAGTGGTTGAGCATCTGCCTTTGGCTCAGGGCGTGATCCCGGAGTTCTGGGATCGAGTCCCACATCGGGCTCCCTGTGGGGAGCCTGCTTCTCTCACTGCCTGTATCTCTCATAAATAAATAAATAAAATCTTAAAAAAAAAGAACATGGGCTTGTATAGTAGCATCTTAACAAAGAATGAAATAAGACAAAGGCAAAGGGCTTTAGGCTTTTAGGGGCAGCAGACTGTGGGAGGGTAAATATACGGGGATGGGGGTCATGGAACATAATGTCTGTGTAGTAAGGCCTGTTTCTGTGGACTTTTCTTGCTGCCACCCCGAGGAGGTGGTTTCCTCCTTCCTGATACAGAATTCACAGCAGGAGATTACGTTCTGCCCTTAGGCAGGTGGACGGAAGGCCCAGAGCTTGTGTGGACTCGGTCTGTTCTCATGGGCTTTCAGCCTGGAATGATCATCATGCCGGATGGCGTATTTGGGGGTCACATACTCTGAACCCTTTTAGGTGTGAAGTTCCAATTCTCTTTATGTAAAAACAGGCCCTGATCTGTCAGAGGTCGTCCGTTGCCTCAGCCTTTGACTCTACCAACATTAATACATGAATTGAAGAGGAAGTTCCTTCTTTAAGGCTTTTGCAGTGTGCAACTGTTTACGCCCAACACGCCTTCTGCGTGTTTATAGCTGAACAAGTTCTCTTTGGAGAACTTGTCAAATGTGAATGGTTACAGTTTTAAAAAGTTTACTTCTGAGTTCTTGCTGCACCTACACATTTTCGCCAGTTTTCTCCTACCCATCCTAACTTCCTGTGTCAGAGCTCTGAAGGTAACCAGATATACAGCTTGCCTGCCTCCTGACACAGTTCCCCAAACAGTGCCTAAAACTACAATATGTATGTGTGTTCAAATAGGTTTGAAGTAACCAAGGCCATGAGGCCATTGAGTGCAAATTCTGTTCCAGTATCTTTTTTCTTTTAAGATTTTATTTTTTTTATTCATGAGAGACACACAGAGAGAGAGGCAGAGACAGGCAGAGGGAGAAGCAGGCTCGCCTCTGGGAACCCGATGTTGGGACTCCATCCCAGGACCTGGGGATCACGACCTGAGCCAAAGGCAGAGGCTCAACCTCTGAGCCACCCAGGTGCCCTCTATTCTGATATCTTTTTTCCCTGTGGCTTCCCAGGGCTGCTTATTGTGATGTAACACGCTAGTCTTTTTTTTTTTTAAAAGAGAAATTTGCAAAGTCACCTAAAACTTCCAAGTTTCACAAACTGGTTTCATGTGACTTAGAACGATCTTAAAAACTATTCAGCGGTTATAAAAGAGCACATCACATGAAAACCCAGTGTTCATGTCGTGGTTTGGTTTTTTTTGTGTGTGTGGTGGGGTTTTAAAAATTTTGTTATGCTGGAATTGGGCAAACAATTTGGAGACGAACGGAAGCATTTAAAATGGAAATTCCTTTACTCTCCAAAATGTAAAAATCTGGGTAGTCTTTCTCATTTTTTATCAACTTTTTTTTTTTAAATCAACTTTGTCAGGAACTTTTGGAACAAGAATAGGCAAATAGTAACGTGGGTTTTTTTCTTTTAGCCAATGAGACAGCATTACATTTTTAAGTAGAGATAATCATTCTTTCACATTTTATGTCTTAGCCACTAAAAAGAAAGTGTTTTTCTTTAAAATTGCTTGCGGAGGTGGGGGTGGGAAAGCTTTCATTTAATTTAAAATCACTTTTATGGGAACAGCAAGTTCAATGGCCCTATGGTGGGCGGGCCAGCGGGTGGCTGACACAGACCAGGTAGGGCAAGAGTCCACCGGAGCTGAGGTCCAGTGGCAAGGGGAAGAAGGACAGAGGTGAAGTCACAAGGGCCATTGGGTTCAGTAGGGCCTTTGTCAGTCATGATAAGGACTTTGGGTTTTGTCCAAGCCGGATGGGAAGCCATTGAAACCAGGGAGTTGGTAGTGATCCCATTTGAATGGCCTTTATGAAAGTTCCCTCTGGCCGCTGTGTTAAGTTAGAGGGGGAGGGAAGCAAGGCTGGATGCAGAGATCCCCAGGCAGATGGCCATAGCAGTGGTCCAGTTGTCACGGGACTGGTTTCAAGCAAGAGTACACGGAGACTCCTCTCCCTGCATCTTTAGAGTTGACAAAGCCCTTGGTGACAGGGTTCAGGAAACCCTGCTCCAGAATCTGGTACCTTGGCATATTGAAGAAGTGGAAGGAATTTGAATAAGGGCAAGTGCAAGCAGGACTCTGCCCCTCCCTTCTCCCCTGAGGCAGGTCCTCAGACCCTCCAGTGAGAGGTGCTCTCCTCATACCCAAGGCAAGGGGCACCCCTGATCCCTGCAGAGGCAGGGACACCCAGGGGAGTCTGAACAAAGACTTTCTCGCCTTCCCCCAGCTCATGCCCTTTTGTTCTATCATAGTTCTCCCTGATGTTCCACTCGTCATCAAACCTGGTACAAAAATGCACCAGTTTAGGGGTACCTGGGTGGCTTCAGTTGGTTAAGTGTCTGCCTTCAGCTCAGGTCAGGCTCCTGGGGTCCTGGGATTGAGCCCCAGGTTAGATTCCCTGCTCAGTGGGGAGTCTGCTTCTCCCTCTCCCTCGCCTCCCCCCACCACTCGTTTTCTCTCTCTTTCTCAAATAAATACATCTTAAAAAAAAAAAGGTAAAAAATCCCACACCGACTTAACTGTCTTTGGGGCTTCACTCTGTTATGAAAGCCCCTGTGTCAGGTAAAATCTATATTAAGTAAATGGGAATGCTTTCCTCTTGTTCATCTGTCTTTTGCTACAGAGTCCCAGCCAAGAATTTAAGTGGGGTAGAAGCAAAAAGATTTTTTTTTCCTTCCTTCTATTGGCAATTTTGCAAATGGATGTTTCATCAAATCCAACAACCACAAATTCCCTACCCATGACCCATAATAAAAACAAACTAACAGCACAGAGAGGCAGCACAATACAAGTATAGCCTGGATCTTGGTTGCCCTGGTTATGAGGAGTAACTGCATGGGGCAGAAGCATCAGTTGTTATACCTGAATCTAGAAGGGCTCTTCGCGCCTTTTCCCACATCACTCTCCTTTTGTCTGTGTTACTTTTTTTAGATAAAAAGTTGGGTACAATTGCTGCTCTGTCTCTCTCCCAGCACTTCCTGGAATGAGAGGCTCCTTTCATTCCCTATTACCATTTCTAAACACCAGTCAGGAAGCCTGCAGCTGGCAGCGCTCCACTGCCTTTGCGAGGGCGGGGTCTTCGTCTTTCAGGTCAGATGGCTTTATTTATAACTTCCCAGTAAATGCTAAATATTTTACAAAAATATTTTTAATATTTACTGTAAATGCCTAGACTGTAGAAGGCGTCATCTTGCTTTCCGAAGAGGCTACAGCCCAGAAGGAGAAAGGATGATAGCTTCATATAATTCTATTTGCATGATTATTTAAAGTGAGGTTTGCAGAGACGTTGCTGTGCATTATCGGAAATGCTGTGCAGTAGCGATTGCACATTGCTTTATTGCCCGGTGCCAGGGGCAATGAGATGATCAAGAGCCACCCCAGGCCTTGGGACCCACAAAATGACGGGGAAGTGCCAATGCCGTGGCCTGGTGGCCAGCTATCATTTTACATTTTAAAAGGTATGAGAAGGACACCGCCTGACTGATGAGGCAGGGGTACAGGGACCCAGGAGGATCAGGGAGGGCTGTGACCCTCAGGATAAATGTGGAGATGAAGTTAGCCAGGCAGAGGAATGGGGAAGGGTATTGCATCACCTTATTTGCTAGATTCCTGGCACTTCATCTACAGCATCTCATTTAACCTTCACAGCTACCCTGCCAGCATGTTAAAGGTGAGAAATCTGAGGCCTAGAGGGATTAAGTTAGGTACCAGGGCCAGGTGAGGTGTTGTTTGGGGGCTTTGTTCTTATATATCCTTTTGCCTCCCCAAATGTCCAGACTTCCTATTAATTCCACTGTTTTCTAGTTGTGGTTTGTTTTTTCAATGACAAGAATGTGTGCTTTATAGGCTCTGTCTGCCCCAGGGCTGCATCCTTCCCTCTGATGTATAAATGCAGTTCTAAATACCATTTCCTCTAAAACATAGTGGCTGTTATACCTTCAGTCTCTGTATAAGCTAGGGAGATTATATAACAAAGGTGACAATCAGCCATGCCAAATGAACCAAGCTGTTTTGTATCTTTTGTTAAATTATTGCAAGCATCCTACAGGACAATTGAAAAAAAAAATTTATTGGGCATGTTCTTTCTTTTAAAATACAAACAAGGTGCAAATAGGAGTAGGTTCCAAGTAGTTACTTCTTCAAATGGTGGCACATATTTTAAAATATATTTTTTAAAGATTTTATTTAGGGGGCAGCCCGGGTGGCTCAGCGGCTTAGCGTTACCTTCAGCCCAGGGTGTGATCCTGGAGACCCAGGATCAAGTCCCACTTCGGGCTCCCTGCATGGAGCCTGCTTCTCCCTCTGCCTGGGTCTCTGCCTCTCTCTGTGTGTCTCTCATGAATAAATCTTTTTAAAGATTTTATTTATTTGAGAGAGAGCGTGTGCACACAAGCAGGGGGAGGGGCGGAGGGAGAGGGAGAAACAGGCTCCCCAGTGAGCAGGGAGCCCAGTGCAGGGCTCCATCCCAGGACTGGGGGATCACAACTTGAGCTGAAGGCAGACACTTAACTGACTGAGCTACCCAGGCACCCCGATGGCACATATTTTTTTAAAAAATCTAAAACAGCCATAGGAAAGTGACAGATCTAATTAATAAACAAAAATATTCCCCAATCAAAAACTTACTACTTTTAGAATATGTTCACTTTCAATATGTATAATAAATATCGAGAGAGCTCCCCTGCAGCTGCTTTTAAATCATCAAAATGGCATCATAATTTGCTAAATTCACCTTTGTGGGTAGAAACAAAAAATTAAGACATTTCCGTGGATGCCCAGTGAGGTGTGAGTCATCTGGCTGGGTGCCACCTAATGTGCTGATGTGTAAATGACTGAACCCACTTCCTATTTCCCCAACCATGGCCTAGCCAGAGCTTGTCCAGTCACTGCTCCACTTGGCTCTTGCCTGGGGCAGGGGAACTGAGTGAACCTCTACCAGGGCAAGCTGAAGTAGACGGTCACCCACGTCTGACTGCAAAGAACTCCCAGGTTTAAGTGAAGTGTGTGTTGTCATCTCTGAGTCCACCGGGCATCTTGTCTTTAGTGTCTCTCTGACTGAGGCCTTGAAGCTCTACAATTGGTTTTTTTTTGTAAGATTTTTAATTAATTTATTTGGGATCAAGAGTGAGTAAGAGAGCATGAGCAGAGAGAGGGGTGGAGGGAGAGGGAGAAGCAGGCTTCTGGCTGAGCAGGGAGCCCGACTTGACTCGGGGCTCCATCCCAGGACCCCGGAATCGTGACCCCAGCTGAAGGCAGATGGTTAATGGACCGAGCCACCCAGGCACCGCTACAGTTGTGTTTTCATGCAGTAAATGTATGTGTATTCCCCAGCTTTGTGAAATCTCACAAATTGCTGAGCAGAAAATTTGCAGACATTTTAGTGAATTTCAATACCATTTAAAAATCAGGTGGTGGCTAAAGGGCCCGAGGGTTCCTTTTGGGGACAACAAAAATGTTCAAAAATTGATTGTGGTGATGGTGGCACTACTATGCAAAACACCATCGAATCATACACTTGAAATGAGTGAATTGTGTGGTCTGTAAATCAGACCTCAGTATATAAAGCGGTTATAAAAAAATCAAAAGAACTGAGAGAGAGAATTAGAAATAGGACCTTGATTGAATATTTATCTCACCGAGTCACTCTGAAGCTTTAGTGTGTGCATACGTGTAATGGAGAAATAATGGCAGTCTTTCTCAAACGGGCCTTGCAGGAGGCGCCCCTGCCAGTTCACACTGACCCACACAGAGGCTGTGTCCACACGCCTCGGCCTCTGTCCAGGCAGTTTGCAGCCTTTGTATTTCTCGATAGAAGGCCTGTCCCTGTTTCAGTCACAAAACATCATTGCTCCTTATATTTCTTCCCCGTTTCTCAAGCCACAGATTTGAGCTGCACTGTGAATGACGGTCGAGCCCCTAGAACATAGAAAATCTTCTAGAGTCAACCCAGAGCAGTTGTCATTTACATCCCTGGTTGGATCTGTGCTTCCAAACAAAACTGCAGATGAATTCAGCCCTCCACTCTCGCTGCCTCGCAGTGAGGCCCTGGCCTCGGCGGCATCAGCCAGACCTGGGAGCGAATACAAACACGAGGGCCCCGTCTCAGATGTGTTGAATCTGAATGTGTGTTTTCACAGAGCCCTCAGTGACTCCTTACAATGCATGTTACAGTTTGTGAGTGCTCTCTTGTCCACAGCAACCGGGCCTGTGACCTCGGCCTTCCCGCTTATACTTTCTGATGAAATGCCTGAGTCCCTAGCTAACATGGGTCTCTCGACTTCACTTGGTCACCAACCACCTCCACTCTTTACACTACTAAATCCAGGGGACGGTTCTCCTCAGCCCTGAAACCTGCCAGCAGCATTTGACACGCTGGCCTCCTTGTGAACACTTGGCGTGGCTTACAGTAGGTTGCGCTCTCTCTGGTTTTCCCTCTTACTGGTCACTCTGTCTCAATATTATTGCTGCTTCCTCATTATTTTCTTGACCTCTTAACTTTGGAGTGTCCAGAATTTAGTCCTTGGGCACTTCTATATCTACACTCATTCCTTTGTTGACGTATCTAGTTTAGGGTTTTCTTTTTTTTTTTTAAGATTTTATTTATTTATTCATGAGAGACACAGAGAGAGAGAGGCAGAGACATAGACAGAGGGAGAAGTAGGCTCCCTGTAAGGAGCCCAATGCAGGACTTGAACCCAGACCCTAAAATCGGGCCCTGAGCTGAAGGCAGATGCTCACCCACTGAGTCACCCAGGCATCCCTAGTTCTGTGGCTTTCTATACTATCTACATGCAGATAACTCCTCTTTATCATCAGGCTTGCATCTCTCCTCTGAATTCCAGGCCCCGACATCTAACAGCCTACTTGAGAACTCTACTTGGATGTCTAACAAGCATGTCAGACTTCATATGTTTAAAATCAAGCTTCTGATTTTCTCTCCATCACCACTTCTCCACTTAATAGCAACTCCAGGGATCCCTGGGTGGCGCAGCGGTTTGGCGCCTGCCTTTGGCCCAGGGCGCGATCCTGGAGACCCGGGATCGAATCCCACGTCGGGCTCCCAGTGCATGGAGCCTGCTTCTCCCTCTGCCTGTGTCTCTGCCTCTCTCTCTCTCTCACTGTGTGCTTATCATAAATAAAATAAAATAAAATTAAAAAAAATAGCAACTCCATACTTACATAATTTAAGCTAAAAACCTTGGAGGTATGGTCAACTCCTTTCTTTCCCTTCCTTCGAACTTCCAATCAATCAACAAATCCTATTGGTTCTATTGCAAAGATTAAGAATCCCAACGTAAAAATGGGCAAAAGATTGGGGCGCCTGGGTGAACCAGTTGGTTAAGCGTCTGACTCTTGATTTCAGCCCAGGTCATGATCTCACAGTCATGAGATTGAGCCTGGCATTGGGCTTTATACTGGGCATGGAGCCTGCTTAAGATTCTCTCTCTCTCTATCCCTCACTCTCTCTAAAAAAAAAATATATTATTATTTTTTAAGATTTTATTTATGTATTCATGAGAGACAGAGAGAGGCAGAGACACAGGCAGAGGGAGAAGCAGGCTCCGTGCAGGGAGCCCAATGTGGGGCTCGATCCCAGGTCTCCAGGATCACACCCTGGGCTGAAGGTGGATGCTCAACCACTGAGCCACCCAGGCGTCCCCCCCAAAAAATTATTTTAAAAATGGGCAAAAATATTTAAATAGACATTTCACCAAAGAAGATCGAAGATAGAGCAATGTCAAATAAGCACATGAAAAGACGCTCAACAATATTGGGGCACCAGGGTGGTGCAGTCGGTTGAGCATCTGACCCTTGGTTTTGTCTCAGGTCATGATCTCAGGGTCATGAGACTGAGCTCTGCATTGGGCTGCACACTTAGTTTGGAGTGTGCTCAAGATTCTCTCTCCCTCTCTCTCTGCCCCGCACCCCGCCTGATCTCTCTTTCCTCCCTTTCAAATGAATAAATAAATCCTTAAAAAAAAAAAGATGCTCAACATCATTAGTCATTGGGGAAATGCAAATCAAGACCACCATGAGACAGCAATTCATACCTTCAAGGATGGCTATAATAATAATTTTAAAAAGCAGAAAATACGTGTGGCAAGGATGTCGAGAAACTGGAACTTTGTACTTTGATGGTGGGGATGTAAAATGGTGCAACCACTTTGGAATAGTTTGGCAATTTCTTAAAAAGTTAAACACAATTTTACTGTATAATCCAGCAATTTCACACCTTGGTACATACCCAAGAGAAAGAAAAGCCCACACAAAGACTTGTGTAGGAATGTTCACAGCAGCATCACTAATAATAGCCAAAAAGTGAAACTATCAGGTGTTTATCAGATTCTGAGTGGATAAACAAATTATGGTCTCTCCATTCAAAAAAAAAATACTACTCAGTATTATAAAGGAATGAAGTACTGATATAATACTATATAAGTACTATATAATACTGATATAATACGTGCTATAATATAGATGAAAGAAGCCAGCCACAAAACACCACACACTTTCTATGATTCCATTTATATGAAATGTTCAGAATAGGCAAATCCATAAGGACAGAGGTAGATGAGCAGTTGCCTGAGGTTGAGGGTAGGACTGGGAAGTTGCTGCTAATGGGCATAAGGGATCCTATTGGGGAAATGTTTACATTTGGATTTAGAAATGTTCTAAAATTAGATTGTGGTGATGGCTGCACAACTCTATAAAACTGCACAAACTAAAAAAAAACTGCACAAACTCTCTAAAAATCATTTGTGTACTTAAAATGAGTGAATTTTACTGTATGTAAATTATGCCTCAGTAAAGCTGTTAAAAATATCCAGAGTCTGACCACAGTATGTTTTCTACCACCATATCTAGTGTATAGATAACTGTCAGGTTGTCTTATAACCTTTTCCTTTTTTTTTTCTTTTTCTAAGGAGAGCGAGCAAGAGAGCTAGTGGGTTGGGGAGGGGAAGCGGGAGAAAGAGAGACTCTCAAGCAAGCTTGACACCCAGCACAGAGCCCAACATAGGGCTCCATCGCACAACTCCAAGAACATAACTTGAGCCAAAACCAAGAGTTGGACACTTAACCAACTGAGCTACCCAGGTGTCCCAACCTTTCCCTTTTTGTATGTTACTTTCCATTTTAGTGTTCAATAGCTTTGTCACCAGAAATAAAAAAGGAAAAGGAGATAAAAATTAAGTTCTAAGGGCACCAGGGTGGCTCAGTCAGTTAAGCATCAGATTCTTGATTTTGATCATCATGATCTCACAGTGGGGAAATCGAGCCTGTATTTGGTTCCGTGCTCCACAGAGAGTCTGCTTAAGATTCTCTCTCTCCCTCCTCCACTCATGCTCTCTCTAAATAAATTCAATTTTTTAAAATAAAGATTCTGTCTCTCTCTCTCCCTCTGCCTCTCCCCCCACCTCTCTCCCTCTCAAATAAATAAATAATAAGTAAGTAAGTAAATAAATAAATAAATAAAATTCTATCTGTTCATTGTTTTACTCTGCAGAAGGCCCTACAAATCTTAGGTAAGGAACATAGTTGAAAAAGTTGTTTGATAGGGCACCTAGGTGGCTCAGTCAGTTGGTCATCTGCCTTTGACTCAGGTCATGATCTCGTGGTCCTGGGAACGAGCCTCGTGTCAGGCTCCCTGCTGGTTGGGGAGTCTGCTTCTCCCCCTCCCTCTCCTTCTGCCCCACACTCGTGCTCTTTCTCAAATAAAGAAATAAAATCTTTTAAAAAAAAGTCGTTTGGTGATTTTGCTGTTGTTGAGTTTTTCTATGTATTGTGCTTGGCTGTATGTCAGTAATTCTAAAAGTGCCTCTTTGAAAAATAATCATCCCCAAATCACATATATAAACATTATTTGTGACTTAATGAGTTTTTTCAATGGTTTTTAGTATATTCACAAAGTTGTACAACCATCATCATCTAATTCCAGAACATTTCCATCAATGCCCCCCCAAAACACCTTAAACCCATTAGCAGTCACTTCCCATTCTTCCCTCCCTTGAGCCTCTGGGAACCACTAACCTACTTTCTATCTCTAGGGATTTGCCTACCCTGGACATTTTGTATCAGTGGAATCATGTAATATGTGGTCTTTTGTGTCTGGCTTCTTTCACATGCTGAAAGTATGTTGTTTTTTTTTTTACCTTGAGAAATAGACCATATTTTACTAACCAAAGGAACTGTACTGGCCTTTATTTAAAGTGCAGCTTTAATTGAATTTACATCAATAATTTAACATTTACATCTGTCATAGTTGTACTTCTTCAAATTTTTATGTCAATAATTTCTGATAATCACATGTTAAAACTTGACATTTTGAAGGACAAAGAAACCTCACTCTTAATCTACAAGATAAAGGTCACAAGATTTTTTTTTTCTTTAAGAAAGGGGAAATATGGATATTTTCCCTTAGTTACTTATTTTAGTTGGCAAAGTAGAGTTCAATCAGATTTCATCACTATAACCACTGTCTTTACTAAAGACTTGTAGCCATTGTTTAGCAAGGACCAAAGTTAGGAATTCTTAGCAATGTGCTGGATCAGTCTTTTCTCCCCTGCATAGCTTCTTCGAAACACACCTACCGCGTGGTATAAAATTATTGTGCCTTTGAATTATATGGCTTAAAAAAATTATATGGTTTTAAAGTAGTTTCTGGGGCACCTGGGTGGCTCGGTCGGCTCACTGTCTGCCTTTGGCTGAGGTCATGATCCCAGGGTTCCGGGGTCGAGTCCTACATCAGGCTCCCTGCTCAACAGGGAATCTGCCTCTTCTTCTACCCCTCCCCTCTGCTCGTGCTCCCTCACTCTCTCTCTCACCCTCGCTCTCTCAAACAAATAAATAAAATCTTAAAAAAAAAAAGTAGTGGGTTTCCTTACACAATTCCATTATATCTCTAGGCTGAGAGATTTCACACTTAGCTCATGCTATGAATTTTCTCCATTCTATCTCTCCTCTGTTTTATCACTGCTTCATGTTATTTGTGGACATATTTTTTTCCCTTTAATTGTCCATTAAGCTCCCTGTGCACATCTTAGCTATGTTCGTATCCCTCAAAGCCCCAAGATCAATTCTGGGCATGGTAGATGCTTAAAGCAATTTTGTAAAATAGGCTTTTACTTAGAGTGGAATTTCAATGAGTCATATATGTTTCTGTTCTATATCTGCTACCCCACACTTGAAGCACTGCATCTTTAATAAACTGGATCAAATGTTAGGATTGCTAATGTTTCAAACCCTATCTCCAAAAAAATAATTTACTCCAATTTATTTCGTTCATGTTATGGCCAAAGTAATGAAAGAAAGTTCTGAGTCATAAGAGCTGTGTTCGATTGTATTCTTGCTCAAGTATTTGATGACCTTCCCAGTGAGACAATTCTAGAATGCCATATCGCTTACATCAGATTTGCCATGTGACTTGCACTACCCCTCCCTTTAGAAAGATTGTGCGCCCTGATGTGTACTTTGGCCATGGACATATGGGTGGAAGTGATACATGTCGCTTCCAGGTAGAAGCTTTAAGAGCCAGCCAACCAATGAGACCTGTAGAATATCAGACAGGCTTCTGCATTAGCTCAGGTTCATCAGCTTAGGTCCACAGGGAGCATGACATGGAATGGAACCATAGCTGACCTGTAACAGACATTAAAGTGGGAAACAAATCTTTGTTTTTATAAGCCACTGAGATTGGCAGGGGTTGGGGAGGGGTCCTCTTTATTTATTTATTTTAAAGATTTTATTTATTTATTTAAAAGATCTTATTTATTCATGAAAGACACAGAGAGGCAGAGACAGAGGCAGAGGGAGAAGCAGGCTCCATGCAGGGAGCCCAATGCGGGACCCAATCCCGGATCTCCAGGATCACACCCTGGGTGGAAGGCAGGCGCTAAACCGCTGAGCCACCCAGGGATCCCCTATTTCTTTCTTTTTTTTTTTGACGATGGCATGGCTAAGCCTGAACTGATCGATACAAAAGTGTTGAGAGGTATAATTCCAATTGCCTGAATTTATATTATGAATCACAGTAGGTTTGCACTAGATGATCTATAAGATTACATTCTAACTTTGTACCATTCAGAGTTTGTACAGTTGACCCTTGAAAAACACAGGTTTGAACTGCTCAGGTCCATTTATAGCTGGATTTTTAAAAATATAAATACAGTACAGTACTGTACATATACTCTCTTATGATTTTCTTAACATTTTCTTTTCTCTTGCTTTATTATAAGAATACAGTATATAATAAATATACAAAATCTGTGTTAATCAACTGTTTATATTATTGATAAGGCTTCTGGTTAACAGTAGACTATTAGTAGTTAAGTTTTGGGAGAGTCAAAAGTTATATAGGAATTTCCAATGCATGGGAGTCAAAGCCTGTAACCCCCATGTTGTCCAGGTATCAACTGTAATTTCAAATAAAGATATCAACTCCTTCTGACTTAGAAGAGGAATTTCTTGGGGAGATATTGAATAGTTCTTAGAGGCAAGGCTGGAGTATTGAGTTTGGACAGTGGACAGAAACAATGAGAATCCACAACATGAATTGGCCTGATAAAGGTGCTGTCACTGCTAGGCGCTAGGTACTGCCACTGGCATCATCACCACTGGCACCATCTGTGGTTCCTGGATACCAGAGGCCACCACTACACTTGCCAGAATGAAATTTGAAGTATTCCAGCATCTCTGTGTCCCTTGCCTAAGATCCAGATCTTCAAAGAGTGTGTGACTGGCCAGTCTTGGGTCTCATGCCCGTATCCTTGTTGCCAGGGTTCTGGAAGAGCAAATATCTAAGTATCTGGCCTATAGAGTGGTTATAATGAAAAGACTCATAAAACTGTTGGCTCCCTAACAGAAAAGCATTCAGGTGCTAAGCAAAACCCCTTCTCCCAACCCCCCCCCAAAACTCTCAGAAGATAAGAGAACTTTACAACTCCTAATCTGCATTTCTTGCTAAGTCATGCTTCCCTTTATGGAGGTCTAACATGAGCATTGTAGTATAAATGACTGTACTGTAACTGAAAGTTTCTGAAGCGAGTGGACATATTCTAGTACTATTTAACAGAATTTTCTGTGCTGGTGGAAATATTCTATATCTTCATTGTCCAATGAGGTGGTCACTGGCCACATGTGGCCATTGAGCCCTGGAAATGAGGTAATGCAATTAAGAAACTGAATATTGAATGCTATTTAATTTTAATTTATTTATATTTCAATGTAAGTAACCCCATATAGCTAGTGGCTACTGTATTAGACAGCATATTTCTAGTCCTTTTAGGCACTTACTTCACCTACTTTTCTCCACTAAGGTCTTTACATTTTCTGTCATATTTATTTCTAAATGTTTTATAATCTTGCTATTGAAATTGGTATCTTTTTAAATATACATTTCCTGTGTTGGTTGGTTGTATAAATGGAATTTATTTTTCTTAAACATTTTTTATCTAGCCACTATCTTGGTCCATTTGGGCAGCTATTACAAAATACCACAAACTGGGTGGGTTACAAACCACAGAAATTTATTTCTCACAGTTCTGGAGGCTGGAAGTCCAAGATCTGTCAGCAGATTCGGTGTCTATTGAGAGCCCACTTTCAGGTTCATTGATAGCCCTATTTTCACAGTGTCCTCAGATGGCAGAAGGGATGAGGGAGCTCTGTGAGGCGGTTGTTTTGTTTTGTTTTGTTTTGTTTTGTTTTGTTTAATAAGGGCTCTGATCTCATTGTGAAGGCTCCACCCTCATGATCTAATCACCTCCCAAAGGCCCCACCTCCTGAAACCATAACATTGGGGGTTAGGATTTCAACGTCTGGATTTTGAGGGGACACAAACATCTAGTCTGCAGTCTACCTTGTTAAACTCTTTGAATGATAAGTTTTCTATATAGTCCTTTTGAATTTCCAAGCACATTGTCTGTGTTTTATTCAGTTTTGTTGCTACCTTTGCAATCCTCTATTGCATACTTGTTCTATTTCTGTGTGCTGTGACCTCCAGTGCAATGTTAAATAGAGTGCTTGCAGCACACTTATTTTTTTAAAGGGCATACTTGTAGGGCACCTGGGTGATTCAGTCAATTAAGCATCTGAGTCTTGATTTTGGCTCAGGTCATGATCTTAAGGTTGTGAGATTTAGCCCCACAACAGGTTCCATGCTGAGCATGTGCCCACTTGGGATTCTCTCTCTGCCCTCTGCCCTTCAACATCTCAAAAAAAAAAAAAAAAAAAGGAGAGGGCATACTTACAGATTTTAACTACTAAGAATGATGTTTGGTATGGGTTTTTAGTAGATATTCTATTCTTTATGATGTTAAATAATTTCCCTTCTATTCCTGGTTTGCTGAGATTATTCGTAACAAATGGGTGTTGAATTTTATTGGATTCATTCTTTTCTTCATCTATGGAGTTGATTGTGTGTTTTCTTTTCCCCTTAAACTATTCACATTTTCATTTTGAGAGAGTGCACATGCATGTGCGAACAGGGATGGGGTGGGAGCAGAGGGAGAGGGAGAGAGAGATCTTAAGCAGGCTCCACACCCAATGCAGAACTGAAGCAGTGCTCCGTCTCACAACCCTGAGATCATGACCAGAGCTGAAATCAAAAGTCAGATGCTTGGGATCCCTGGGTGGCACAGCGGTTTGGTGCCTGCCTTTGGCCCAGGGCACGATCCTGGAGACCCGGGATCGAATCCCACGTCGGGCTCCCGGTGCATGGAGCCTGCTTCTCCCTCTGCCTGTGTCTCTGCCTCTCTCTCTCTCTCTCTCTCTCTGTGTGTGTGTGACTATCATAAATAAAAAAAAAAAAAAATTAAAAAAAAAAAAAAAGTCAGATGCTTAACCAACTGGGCCACCCGAGTGCCCCTAAACTGTTAATGTTAAAGTGCCCTTGAATCCCTGAGATACACCCAAATTGTCATGCGTTAAATTATATTGTTTTATTTTCTCTTGATTATTAGTCACTTTTTGCTGCCTCTTTGCATGTCTAATATTTTTTTGGTGAATGCTGGACGTTGTGTATAAATACAACATAAATGCTCTAGATGATATCTTCCACCACTGAGAGGATTCCCTCTCTCTTCTATTAGGCAGATAGGGTGAGAGATTTATCACTTTAATCCAATCATGGATTGGTCGGGTATAGGTTGAGTCTGGCTACAGCTATGGCCAGGAGTCTGCACTAGCTTGGATTATTATGTCTACTGGGATGGCCATGAGGGGAGATGAGAGAATGAAAAGGTTATGTGAGTGCAGCAGTGGTCTCAGGTTTTAAACCAAAAAGGTCAAGAAAACTGTTGATGAGCATTGGGTTCTCAGACATATGGCAATGGGGAGGTGGGAAGAGCAACACTTTAACATTACTGTTCTGAGCTCTAAGAGCAACACAAAGTTTTGGATGTGTCTGTGGATTTCAGGGGGGGCTTCTGTTTGAAGGAAAAAATTGCTAAGATAACTGGATTTTTGTCTTCCCTGACTATTATAGCCTAAGGAAAAGATTGATTTGGCTGTCATATAAAGTTTTTCTCAAGATTCCTTAAAATTGCTTCATTAGGGATCCCTGGGTGGCGCAGCGGTTTAGCGCCTGCCTTTGGCCCAGGGCGCGATCCCTGTGACCCGGGATCGAATCCCACAACGGGCTCCCTGCATGGAGCCTGCTTCTCCCTCTGCCTATGTCTCTGCCTCTCTCTCTCTCTGTGTGTGACTATCATAAATAAATAAAAATTTTTAAAAATTGCTTCATTAAAAAATTTCTACTTATTGCTGAAAAAATACTATAGCATGGAATTCAAAATTTAAATAAAAATTACCCAGAATCCTGCTGCCCTAACAATTCAACTGTTTTGATTTTCCTTGCTGCTTTCCATTCCTTTATAAATGAATACTATGCAGAAACACCGCCCCCCCCCAACACACACACACACACACACACACACACACGTACTTTTTATATAATGTAACCATGGTGTGCCTGGAATTTTCCTTCTACTGCCACTAAAGGTGAAGTTCATCTTATGACTCACATTCATCAGGAAATCAGCAAAGGGATCAGGTTCCCCACTTCATTCCTGAATTGTAATGCCTGTTCCATTCGGCCATCTGTAATTACCGGAGTTAAGCTATGTTTAGAGTATGGTAACAAAAGAGCATCACTATTCGAAATGCACTTAATTTTTTAAAAAGATTTTATTTATTTATTCATGAGAGACACACAGAGAGAGGCAGAGACACAGGCAGAAGGAGAAGCAGGCTCCACGCAGGGAACCCAATGTGGGACTCGATCCCGGAACCCTGGGATCACTCTCTGAGCCGAAGGCACTCAACAGCTGAGCCCCCCAGGTGTCCCACACTTAATATTTTTAAGAGAATACATAAGAGCTAGTTATGGCTGAAGAAACAATTATAATTTCGGTTTTTCCATCAGTTATGAATATTTTCTAATAGTTTGCGTCTTTTCCTGTTTAGAATTTTATTGAGTGCTACCATGTGCAAGGTTCTTAGTGAACAGCTCTTTTCTCAACTGATACCACCTTTCCACAGCTCATCTCAGGGCTCAGCAGAGTCCCCTGATTCATGCCCTTTCTGGTCCCATCCCCTGTGTTCCCACTGCCTGCAACTTGTTTCTTTCCTTCCTGTTTCTTCATCCAGTTTTTAACTACACATATGTCTAGTTGCTCACTGAATGCCTCCCTCACTCTTCTGAGCTTTCCTAACAAAGGGATTGAATCTATTTGATTCACCAAGATAAGGTCATGTTATGTAAATACAGCTGATAGATGGGAGCAAAAATGCAGGAAGGGTGCTTGGGGACACCCCTTGAATTCCTCCTGCATCTTGTCTACCACTATTCTCAGTACCTGGCACACTGAAGGCACTCACTATATATATTTGTTGAATCAATAAACATTAACATGAAATGACTTTTCATTTCCTGAAAAGTCTTAAAACCACCCAGGGAAAGAGAGTAGGTGTCTGTACTGCAAGCATTGGAGGGGTTTGGGCTGGTATGGTGGTTACCCACAAACTTGGGAGGTGCCAGTTACATTGGCTCATGACTCCCATGCCCCCTCTCTTCTGACAGTGGGCAGGCTGATAGAAGGAAACATGTTGGTGGTTTTTGATTCTCTGGTACCCATTCAACATCAGCCACTGTACAGAGCTCATGGGACCCATGAAAAAACTATGTTCTATCATGGTTTGCAAGTCAGACTTTCCATTTGATTATATCAACCTAAAGATCGCAAATTCTGAAGTTTTCTTACTAGTGAGATATACATTAAGGATGATGGCACTATTCATTTTTTGATTTACTACTCCTTTTTAAGCAAAGCAGTAAAGAAATCAGATTTCTGATATTTTCTCATATTGAAATTTTATCAGACTTAAAGATCATGATGAAAAGTTAGTGTAGGAAACATGCTGAATTTAGTGTCTAGCCAAACTGGAAAGGTGTGACATGTGACATTGTTTGAAATATTCAAAATGTATATATAAATATATTAATAAACAAATCGTAAAAATGAATATATAATTATAAATGAATATTATAAATCTATGTAAATATAAATAGATATTAGACAAATATTTCAATATTTATTGAAAAGTTATATAAGAAATGTTTCCTCCACCGAATTGGGATTTTTTTGCCTTCATATACTATTTGATAACATTTTTTTCCACTTATTGTATGTTGTTACCTATTTTCACTCTGACTTTAAAGCCAAATATAATGGATTTTGAATTACTTTTTATGCTTTTCTTTCTTCTTAGTACAGCTATACAAGTATATCTATGTAATATTGAGAACAAATCTCTTATTTTGTTTTTTTTTCTTTTTTTTAAATTTTATTTATTTATGAGACAGAGAGAGAGAGAGAGAGAGAGGCAGAGACACAGGCAGAGGGAGAAGCAGGCTCCCTGCAGGGAGCCTCACGTGGGACTCATCCAGGGTCTCCAGGATCACACCCTGGGCTGAAGGCAGTGCTAAACCGCTGAGCTGAGCCACCCAGCCTGCCTCCAAATCTCTTATTTTGATCAATGATTTAGGGAAAATAGTAAATTTCTGATTATTTAGATATGTCATTGAATGGTCAAATTGCCTACCATTGAGTTCTGTGTTTCTCCTTGTATGTGAAGAGTACAATCAATTTAACTATATCAGTATTTATGATTCATGAGTCTGGGGTCCACTTATTTGTAGTTTTTCATCAGAGATACCAGAGATTATTTCTTTCAGACTCCAGCTGGAAATGGGGTATTAACTCCCGGTGCTCACAGTAATAAGTGGGTGTCATTTAACAAAAGAAAACATTAATGCTGAGCAACCTTGACCTCTTTTTCCTCCGCGAGTGATGCAATAGATGTTTACAGAATATAAAGACAAAAATCTTAATTAGATGAAGTGAGTCAAATAAGGTCAATTTTTAGATGTTTTTCGTCAATAAACCAGTTCATGGAGCAAGAAAGATAGAAACCATCTAACTTGTGTCAGCTTGTCAACCACACACATCCAGCAACAAAAATCCCCCAAACTTGCCCTTCAGGGAAAATTTTTTTGACCCACCCTACTCTTGCACTGTCAAATCAATTAGATAAAGAAATGAATGGTGGGAGAGACCAGAATATAGGAGTATTCTTAAGTGTCCAGTTGTCTAGTGTCTAATAGTTTTTTTCAGAAAAAGTAACCCCTTATTTTTTAGGGGGATGCTGATGGTAAGCTCTATTCTCAGATGTTTGTATGCTTTGCTTACATTTTGGAATAGGCTAAAAATCACTTCTAGGACCTTCTTAGAACCCTTTTTGGGAAAACTCTTGGATTTCCCAAGATTTACTTTAAGATTTTTTTTTTTAATTTGACAGAGTGGGCAAGAAAGAATACGAGTGTGGGAGAGGGGCAGAGAGAAGCAGGCTCCCCACTGAGCAGGGAGCCCAATGGGGGGCTGTATCCCATGATCCCCAGGATCATGACCTGAGCCAAAGGCAGACACTTAACCAACTGAGCCACCCAGCTGTCACCTTTACAAATTTTATAATTTTTATTTTATTTTCCAAGGCTTCCTTTAAATCAAGATACAGTAATTCTGTAGGAGCTCTTGTTAATAGCTTGCTGGTTTTAGTAGTTATGGAGATAAAGTGCATCAGTCTCTGACTAGGATCATGATATATAATTTTCAGGTAGTCTTTCCTTAGTGATCTTGTGGATTGCTTATTACAATTTAGTACAATGTATGTGACAGTTTATTTTGTCTTTGGGGAGATTAATTTTAATGTTCTTATATGTTTTATTGTATAGTTTTAATTATTTTGTATTTAAAACAAGATAATATTTCTTTCCCATTCCTATTTTCAGCAGGTTTATATTTTATCAACCTTTATTTATATTTCTTTGGGGAAATATCCTGCATGGATAAAAAATAGACTTCTTTATAAGAGAAAAATTTATTTAAGCTCAAACTAGAACTTAATCTTTATTTATTTATTTTTAAAGATTTTATTTACTTATTCATGAGAGACAGAGAGAGAGGGAGAGAGAGAGAGAGAGAGAGGCAGAGACACAGGCAGAGGGAGAAGCAGGCTCCACGCAGGGAGCCTGAGACGGGACTAGATCCCTGGGACTCGATCCCAGGACTGCAGGATCACGCCGTGGGGCGAAGGCGGCGCTAAACCGCTGAGCCACCCAGGGATCCCCCTCAATCTTTATTATATGCCTGATTGTCACAAGTATTCTAAAATTGTCTTTTGTACTTGTGAAAAAGTCTCCTAAGTATGCTTTTTGTAGTGCTGAATGAAGAAACTACATTAATTAGATTCTTTACCTGAAAATGACTCCGTAAAGAGCCCGAGGTTATTTAATGATTTGCTCAGCAAATTATAAAAGTGAGATCCCTTTCTTGCAATACAAACAAACCAAATCCACCCCACAAAATATGCTGAGAGGTCACTAAAAGTCCCTCTGGCCTCCAGGGACCTGTATCATAAGAACGACGTACTCAACTCCATATATAAAGTGAGGAATTAAGAAGAGCTTTTCCGATACAGCCTTTCTCCACCACTGCTTTATATTTAGAGAAAACAGAGGCAGTATTTTAACGAGGTCACGGAAAAGTTTTAAATTCAATTTAAAAAATTCCCGTATGCCACATTATCACAGCTGTTTCCATTTTTCATCTTCCGTTTGCATATTCGTTTTCTTATGGTGATCCCGACAGCCTGTGAGTGTGCCGATGCGATCTGTTTGTCTCCACTCAAGGTAAACTTTTAAAGATAACTATTATTTCGTGCCGTCCGTCGGCGGAACGCGGCTGCGGCCTGGAGGGGCAGCCCGCCCCAAGAAACAGCGGGGTTTAGGGAGAGGAGGACCCGCGGCCCCGGCCGCGGCCCCGAGGCCCCGCCTCCCCGGGCCCCACCGCCCAGGCCCCGCCCCCCGGGGCCCGCCCCGCCCCGGCCCGCCGCCATGTTGTTCCCTTGGTGCTGGACGTGAGGAGCCGGAGTTGGGCTGGAGCGGCGCTACGGCCTCGTGCCCGCGGGTGCCCGGCCTCGTCTCCTCTTTGCACCCAGCCGGGCCGGCCGGGAGCTCCCGGGCGTCCTGTGTGCGGCCGCGAGGTGAGTGGAGCGCGGACGCCCCTCCGGGCCGGGCGGGGGCCGGAGCCAGGCGCGCTAGAGCCAGCGTCGGGGTGCGGGGCGGGGGGGCCTGGGCCCCGACTGCAGCCTGGCCCTCGGGGAGCCGGGGCGCGGGGCCGTCGTCGGTGTTGGGACAGGGGACGGATTGGTGCCTCCCGTGTCCTACTGACTGACGCAGGAGAAAAGGCGAGTTCCTACACCCACACAACCCAAGAAGAGGGACACACACCCAAACACGCGAGGCCACGCGGAGAGACGCCCAAAGATCTGGAAGACACACGGGGACACACGCACACACCCGGGGAGAGAGAGCTCCGTGAACGCCCTGGACGCGCGCAGACCCAAACACCCAGGGAGAGCGACACGTACGCACGTTCGGGGGGGAGGGGGGAGATGTACACATACGACCCCGGAGAAACACACACATACACCCAGTCTCTCCCCTGGCCCTCGGGGGCACACACGCATCCACCCGCGCCACCGCACCCAAACCACACCGTACCCCCGAATGATTAACGTAGAGGGAGCAAAAGCGCTCACACGGTTTGAGTTGGGCGACCTCCGACTGCCGCCCGCGTGAACGTTTGCTAATGTGTAAATGACCATTCAGTTGAGGAATTTGGAACTTAAAGCCAATTGTAGGGGCTGGCGGCACTCTTGGGGCGTTATCTGAGACTAGCTAGGGTTTCAGAATCCTGCTCGTTTCTTCTAACTTACCCTGCCGAGAGGCAAGATGAGAATTTAAAGGGCTGACCAAATAGATGTGGAGGTATTAGTGGTCTTTTTGTCGTTGTTTTTCTAAGTGATGATACATCCCGTGACCACGATTCTTTTGAGAAATGACTTTTCTACTAGTTTCCAAAATGTCATGTGACCGCAGTCTTTTTATAGGATTTCAGCAACCTGATAAAATCAATAGAATTTGATTGCTTTTTTAAAATTGAAGAGAATTTTTTTTGCACGTTTGTCTTTCTCTCATACATTGTGAAGGAAGATTCCTAAATTGCCCGTAATCCCAAAAACTTTTGCATGAAGCAAAACTGTAGAGATGAAGGAATCGCAGAATTCTTCAGACAGGGGCTTTTATTTTTATTTATTTATTTTTCTAATTTTTATTTATTTATGATAGTCACACACAGAGAGAGATAGAGAGGCAGAGACATAGGCAGAGGGAGAAGCAGGCTCCATGCAGGGAGCCGGACGTGGGATTCGATCCTGGGATTCGATCCTGGGTCTCCAGGATCGCGCCCTGGGCCAAAGGCAGGCGCTAAACCACCGCGCCACCCAGGGATCCCCAGACAGGGGCTTTTAAGAAGGCTGTGCCTAGTTTCTTTTAGGAGCTTATGTCGAAATTATCATTACCACTTGTCTGTGACTCTCAGTATCCTATTTACATCTCCAAATCTAAGACAATGATGTAATCCGGTGCTTTTAGTAATTTTGTATAGGCATTGTAGTAAAATCCTCTTGCTTATACTAAAAAGTTTCTGGCTTGGTGACTTATTTTGGAGAGTTTTCTGATTTGGGGATATTTTTGATTTATCATTCGTGACATTAGAGTAGACCCAACGAAAACTAATTGGCCTTGACTCTCTCTTGGAGATTGGGGAAAAATATGTTAGTGCTCTTCCTCTTTTCCATCCTCTCTTGACTTTTTGTCTCTTTCTATCCCCACTACTCCTTCCATGTAGACTACAGTACTCTGGAGGCCTGAAGGTTCCTCTCATTCTAGAGATTAATTTTTAGCCTCCTCTCATTTCTTACCATTTCTTGGGCAGTCACTCTGGCACTAGATGTTATGTGCTTAATAAATTCTGTTCATACACCATTTCATTTAAATCTCACAACAGTTCTCTGGTATTAGCTCCATTTAACTGGTGAGGAGTTTGTTGGGGGCATAGGAGGTTTGGGTCTGTTTCCCAGGTCACAAATAGAGAAGAGGACAGAGGCAGGATTTAAAGCAAGCCTTTGTGAGTTTAGAGCAGTAGTTCTCACCCTGTGAACTTTTGGCAGTGCCTGCAGGTGATTTTGGTTCTCACCTGACAGGGAGTGCTGCTGGCGCCTGGGTGGGTGGAGGCCGTGGATGCTGCCCACCATCCTACAGTGTGCAGCACAACCCTGCACAAGCAAAGAATTGTCTGGCCCAAAATGTCACTAGTGCTAAGGTTGAGAAACTCTGCTTTACAGCAATCTGTGTAACTCGGGGGCTCATGTTTCAGTGCTTTTGTAGTTCTTCAAATGCAATGTAATTTTTCTATTTAGGATACCTCCACATCATTTTAAGAAATAGCAGTGGGGAAAATTTGAGAACTTGACCAAGAGGCATATTCATATTCATTTCTTTGAAAGACTTAGGAATGAGCAGATAATTTCTCTTAATAGAATCTTTTTTTTTTTAAGTTTTTTTTTTTTTTTTTTTTGAGAGCATGCACAAGCAGGGGAAGGGGCAGAAGGAGAGGAAGAGACAATCCTCAAGCAGACTCCTTGCTGAGTGGGGAGCCCCACACAGGACTCAGTCCCAGGCCCCTGAGATTATGACCTGAGCCTAAATCAAGAGTTGGACACTCAACTGACTGAGCCACCCAGGTGCCCCCAGTATCTTTTCTTTTTCTCTTTTCTTTTTAAGATTTTATTTATTTGTGAGAGACGGAGAGAGAGAGACAAAGGCAGAGGGAGAAGCAGGCTCCATGCAGGGAACCCGATGTGGGACTCGATCCCAGGTCTCCAGGATCACATCCTGGGCTGAAGGCGGCGCTAAGCCACCGGGGGCTGCCCCTTTTTTTTTTTTTTCTTTTTAAAGATTTTATGAGCGAGAGAGAAAGTCAGAGAGAGCACGAACATGCGAGCAAGGGAGGGGCAGAGGGGGAGAGAGAGAGAATCCCAAGCAGACTCTGCACTGAGCACAGAGTCCACAGCAGGTCTTGATCCCATGACCCTGAGATCATGACCTGAAGCGAAATCAAGAGTTGGATGCTCTATGGACTGAGCCACACAGGTGCCTCCAGAATCTTTCTTTTTTTTTTTTTTTTTAAAGGCAAAAGTGTCAAAAAGAACTTGAGAGCCATTCAGAGCTGTTGAAATAGACTTAGGGGTTTGGTTTCTATAATATTCCAGTTGTCAATAAACACTGGGCAGGCTGTTGGGCACTAAAACGAAGGTGCTGGTGATATGAAGGGCAATAAGGAGTCACCAATTCTGCAAAGCTTACAGTCTCATCATAATTGTAAGAGCAGATTCTGACTTTGCCCTAGAACAAAATTTATTGCCTGGGCTACTCAAGGTCAGGGGCTAGGTGTCATTAAAAAAAAAAATAGCTGTGTACCCACACACATACCTGTAGGGCATTTACTGTGGATGTACTTAGGTGAAATGGGGGAACAATTCATGTGTTTTTGATAGCTTTTTAGGTTGATCAGGGGTGAATATTTACAAGAATCAAATTGAGAAGCCATTCTTGTCGAGCATCAAATTCTTCCTTACATTTAGCCATAGTAGACAGTAGCTATGCATGTATTGTACATGGGAATCAAGAAATAAATGAGAAATTTTTAAAAATGACTTTTGCATCATTTTTTTTTTCTTTCTGTTGTTTTCCAGCCGTTTTCACCATACCTGTCTAAGACTAGGCCCTTCAGGATATGTACTACTTCATTGTGGTGGTGAAAGTAACTGTTAGGTGAACTTTGGGGGTAAGTGATTGAGTCAGAAAGGTTTGGCTATCTTTTTAGGAATCACTGTGGTGAAAGTGTTATTCATGCAGCCAACATGGCATCTTTTGTGGGTAGCGTTGCTTTTGACTCATGTTGATGGACAGCATATTCTTTGTCAATTATAGATTTCTCTGCCTCTTATCAGTAGTTCTCTCCTATGAGGTAGAGGAGATGCTAAATTGTACACCTAAAAATGATTGCTATCATATGGGATCTAGCAAAGGAATGTGTATTCTTTGGAGGGGTTTTATTCTGGGAAGGATCAAAAGAAATTGGTGCAGGAACAACATCCATTGGCCTCAGAGGAACCTTGCTCGATGAGTAGTTGGCTTGCTACTCTGGCTAAGGTAGGTCACCACATTTCTTTCTTTGTAAAATGAGATGGGTGTATTTTATAATCTCTATGAGATTATATGACACCAAGTAGAGACATCAAATTATTGGCTTCCAAGTAGTTCAGCTCCAGGCAATTTGCTGGTTAAGCAGCAGGAGGAAATAAGCCAAATAGAAGTGTGCTTGTGTGTTTGAGAAACGCGTCTCACATGAAAGCTAGCTAGGTAATAAATTTGTTAGTCAAAACCAAGGACCAGAAAATAGGGCTTGTGACTAAGTAGGTCATCAACAGAGAACATTTATTAAGGATTTTCGGGGGCCAGGCGATGAGCTCATAAAATGCCTCAGGGAGTTTGGAAAGCTGTGATGCAGAAGCATGTTCTGAATACTTGAGAGAGGATGCCTGGGGGACCCGGGTGTGTAAGCTGGTGGAGGGGGCCTGACCTCTCCTTGTTTTGGGGAGGTAAAAGGCTGGAGGTAGTCCCAGGCCTGTGCTAGGGGTGCCCAGGCTCATTAGATAACTTAGAGGAGAAATCTCTGTTTCCCAGAATGAATCTTGATGTTGTACATGTTGTGAAAGTTGAGCTCTGGGCATTTCCACATTCTGTATTCTTTCATTGCTTTTTGTTAATTTTTGACCATGGTGGATACAGGGTTTAGATGCTGTTGCTTATCACGAACACAGAGAGGACAGCTAGAAGTAAATGCAAGTAAGCTGACAGATCGCCACGGAGTGGAGAAAGACGGGTGTGAGTTTTGAAAAAAATACAGAAATGAAGCAGGCAATTGAGGCTTCACATTCTGCCCTCACCAAACCCAGCTCACTTCATGATGGGGAGTCTGAACACAGACTCCACCTCTGTCCAAGGCCTGATGCCTTACAAATCTTTGTACTCGCTTGACAGGGGACAGAGAAACGGTATGGGACAACTTGATACACTCGTTCCGTGGCCACATTCGTTATCCACATGTGAGGGATAGCAGAGCAGTGTAAACCGACAGACTGAACTCTTAGGCCAATGTAAACTGAACTGTTTTAATTCCAAGTTCTTCTGAATTGGACTAGGATTTTGAGTACAGAGGCCAAAGTAGTTTTCTGAAGGTAGTTTTTACATGCACTGTCAGTGTTAGAGAAGCCCGAAAAAAGCCTTACAGATTCTCTTTCTAGAACTTGCTATGTAGAACACTTAGAGGAGTGTTGAAATGATTAAAAAGGTTCAAAAAAGTTAGAACTCACTGGGGTGTGGTGTGTAGCTGGCACCTGCTCTATTCTGTGCAGTTTCACGCTTGTGTATTTAATCAGAGTATTGATTAGATAAACATACCTGAAAATGCATACGTGGTTTAGTTGGAAGTCAGAACAGCAGAAGAACGGTTTGAGGACCACACATTGGTGAATGCAGAACATTCTCTGGAATGTGTTCCAGTATTTTTTTTTTTTTTAAAGATTTTATTTATTTATTCATGAGAGACACAGAGAGAGAGAGAGAGAGAGAGGGAGAGAGAGAGGGGCAGAGACACAGGAGGAGGGAGAAGCAGGCTCCATGCAGGGAGCCCGACGTGGGACTCGATCCCGGGTCTCCAGGATCATGCCCTGGGCCAAAGGCAGGTGCTCAACCGCTGAGCCATCCAGGGATCCCTGTTCCAGTATTTTTTAAAAGATTTTGGGGATCCCTGGGTGGCTCAGCGGTTTAGTGCCTGCCTTTGGCCCAGGGCGCAATCCTGGAGTTCCAGGATCAAGTCCCGCGTCCAGCTCCCAGTATGGAGCCTGCTTCTCCCTCTGCCTGTGTCTCTGCCTCTCTCTCTCTCTCTCTCTCTCTCTCTCATAAATAAATAAGTAAATCTTTAAAAAAATAATAAAATATTTTATTTGAGAGAGAGAGAGAACTCACAGAGGAAAAGGGAGAATGAGACCCCCTCATTGAGCTGGGATGTGGGGCTCGGTCCCAGGATCCTGAGATCATGACCTGAGCCTAAGGCAGATGCTTCACCAACTGAGCCACCCAGGCACCCCGAGTTCCAGTAATATTAAATACACTTTCATAAATAGTTGTTGTGGAACAAACAGCTGCCACTTTCATGTCCTAATCCACTTTAATATTTGCGTACTACTTGATTTTTATCACCCTAGCCCTGGAAAACCCAGCTTTGCAAAGATAACAGTGTTATCAAAAGGAATGTGGTACAATCTAATGTTGAAACCATGAACTCCCTTGAGCACCAGCTTAGCTTACGTGATGTCTTAGATCAGCTTCCTCTGTATAGTTCCCTCAAAAATGTAAAAAAGCCTGCCCTGCCCCTGTTGCCTATGAGGACTATCACTTGATATTCTCTCCCTTGTTGTTCATAGGGTTTCATCCCCATTTTCTTCTGTACACACTTCTTTAGGAAGTAGATTTGTCTGTGGAGAAAGGGGCCACTAGGTGCAGAGCGGATGGTCATGGGGTCTTTGGCCTTTCAGGAGAAACCCTTGTGCTTTCAGCATGGCCAGCCTGCCTCAGTAACTGTCCAGAAGTGCCATTGTGCCTCTTCAGGTCTTCCATGGGAATCAGCCTTCTCATTGTTAGCTGCTTCTCCCTGAGTTAGCGTTCCTCATCTCTTCAGTTTGTCCTTACTAGAATATTTGCTTTCCATCTCAATTTCATTGCTGTCTCTCATCTACGGTTATTCCCCATTTCTTGTCCCTTCGGGTTTTTGTATTTTTTAGACTTTTTTAAAAAATATTTTATTTATCAGAGAGAGCGAGCAAGCAGGGGTAGGAGCAGAGGGAAAAGGAGAAACAGACTCCTGGTTGAGCAGGGAGCCTGATGGGGGGCTCGATCCCAGGACCCTGGGATCATGACCTGAGCTGAAGGCAGAAGCTCAACTGACTGAGCCATCCAGGCACCCCTATTTTCTAGACTTTTTCTGTCATTTGGTGGAAGTGAAGGTAACACATGGTCGACCTGCCCTGTTTAATTAGACTGCAGGAAGTTAATCTTTGTGAACTTGTGTTCATTGATGTGTAAAACATAGGGTGATAGTGTCCAACATGCAGGTGATTTGAAGGTGCTATATGCCAGGTACCTAGTAGATATTCAGTAAACAGTGGTGGCTAATATTACTATGGTCATAGCATTTATTATTTGAGCAAGCAAGACAATGGCAACAGGTAGGGAGAGAAGCGGACACATTCTTGTGTGGGTGAAGTGGATAAGACAGAAGAGATTTTGGAAATGGGGGAAATAATTAGCTTGGTTTTATATATGTTGAATTTGAACTGCCATCAGGGTACCACATGCACATATTTTAAAAGGGGTTGGAATTCTTGTCCCAAGGAGGGGGGAGGGTGGGGGTGGACTTTAGAAATCACTGAGTTTTATATCTCAGGAAAATGTGGTCTGCGAAGAGGTAAGGGCTTCAACCTTATGATATACCTACTCTAAGAGCTTGTTAGAAGAAGGAGTTGCAGAAAGCTAAGGGAAGTTTTTGTTTGTTCGCTTGTTTTTAAGATTTTATTTATTATTTATTTATTTATTGAGACACAGAGAGGGGTGGGGGCAGAGACATAGGCAGAGGGAGAAGCAGGCTCCATGCAGGGAACCCCACCTGGGACTCCAGAGTCTCCAGATCACACTGTGGGCTGCAGGCGGCGCTAAACCGCTGCGCCACCGGGGCTGCCCATAAGGGAAGTTTTATAGACCATTAAACAGAAAATTTTCAAGGTCACCACCAGGCTGTTTAGACCTAATAGAGGCAGTAATGGTGGCTGAGTTCTGGCTAACATTTGAAGGTTCCACTTATGCCTCTAGCTGGAGGTGTGATACTTCATTAGAATCTTTCCCAGTTGGGTCTCCATTTCCTTATTTATTTAAGAAAAATGTCTTGAGTACCCTTTGAGTTTTTATGTCATGTACATCCAGACAAATGGCTACATCTGAGAGAATTCACTGTGGAGGTGTTTTTCTGGAAGCATACACGGTGAAGTCCTAAGAGAAGCACTTTTCTCTTTATTTGCTTTGGGGCTGTGTGTACCCTAGGGCAATTCGATGAGGACTGAGGATTGGCCTTTAGGAGGTCTCTGGTGACTGCTGCTGACACACTGGGATAGAGAAGTTGGGAGCCTGTGTATAGTGAGTGGAGTGGAGAGTTGATCAGGCCTAGAGGTGAATTCAGTAGGTAGTGAAGCTTTTTGTAAGCAGTCAGCTCCATTCTCTTGGTTGGGGCAAACTGGGGCATCATTGATGGAGAAGTGGGATGAAGTGAACTTTCCTATAAGCTGCCTGCAGTGCTCTTCTGTGTTTTCTCATTTTGACCTGGTGACCACTTCCCCACAGAATGGGCTCCTCTAATCTCATTGAGTGCTGTATGCTAGATGTATAGCTGTCCTCTTGAAATATATCTTGGGAAATCCCCACTCCTCTTAATTTTTCTTTCTTTCTTTTTTTTTTTTTAGATTTTATTTATTTATTCATGAGACAGAGAGAAAGGCAGAGACACAGGCAGAGGGAGAAGCAGGCCTCCTGCAAGGAGCCCAATGTGGGATTCGATCTCAGATCCCAGGATCACGCCCTGAGCTGAAGGCAGACGCCCAACCGCTGAACCACCCAGGCGGCCCTCTTACTTAATTTCTTAACAGCCAAAAAGTTCTACTTTTTTGTGGCTCCATGTCTTGTGTGGTCATCTTTGTGTACTAACTCTTCCCTGGGTTTTTATGAAAGTCTGGCCCTTACCTTTTCTCCAAATTACAAAGACACCTGTTCTTACCTGACTTGAGGTGTAGGAATCAGTGTTCCCTTTAGTACAGCAGATCATTGTGGATCATATTTAATTTGTGTTTTGCTGCTTCAGTGCGTATTTCTAACATGCATATTTAAATTCATTTCTTTCACAATGCAGTCTTCCTGAAATACCTAGCTGGAATTTCCAATATTCCAATCTTGTGACCTTTATCCATTTCTTTGTCTTTGAATCGTCCCTTACAGTGCAACCTTAAACTATCTGAAGTACTTTAAACAACCTTAAACTAAAAAAAAATCTCTTTATTATTGAACAGTTTAATTATCTTTCACAGGTAAATGTCTTATTATAGGTAGATTTATGTGTGTTCTTTTAAGGACCTCATTAAACAGAACAGAGAACAGAATGTTATCCTCACTTCCAGGATTAGCAGTTTCCCACGAGTAAGTCTGTTCACTGAACTGTCACAGTTCATGGTCAAAATGTAACATTAATAAAGTCCCACAGGTGAGGGAGAGAATGGGGAAATAGTGATGCCAAGTAAAGATGAAAGTCTGGAGGGTGTTATAACTTACAAACGGATCGTGTGTCATATACAAATGATGTAGGGGGCACCTGGCTGGCTCAGTCGGTAGAGCATGGGACTCTTGGTCTTGGGGGTTGTGAGTTCGAGCTCCATGTTGGTGATAGAGTTTACCTTAAAAAAAATTCATATACACATGCACATACAAATGATGTGAACATGTATTGATCATTTCAGATCCGTTTAAGAATCCGATGAAACTGAGTACCTAAGTGGTGGCTCAGTCAGTTAAGTGTCTGCTTTCGGTCAGGTCATGATTTCAGGGTCCTGGGATCGAGCCCCACTTCAGGCTCCCCACTCAGTGGGGAGTCTGCTTCTCCCTCTGCCTCTTCCCTGGCTTGTGCGTGGGTGCAGGCACACACGCGTGCTCTCTCTTTCTCTCTCAAATAAAATCTTTTTAAAGAATCAGATGAAACCCTTTGTACTCTTTCCAGAGAAAAGCTGAAGTGCACACTTCCATCTATACACCCAGCCTAATTTCACATGTCATTCTGGGAAGTGTTTTCCCCCTGCAGCTCCTTCATCGACTCCCCAATTATGCACACTATACCTGCACCATCCAATATCTGTGTGGCTGTTTAAATTTAAACTAATTAAAATTAAATAAAAATTAAAAATTCAGTTCGTCAGACCAGCCACATTTCAGGTGTTCAATAGCCATGTGTGCTTAATGAGCTACCATAGTAGATAGTGCAGGAATAGAATATTTCTGGGCCGCCTGGGCGGCTCAGTGGTTTAATACCTGCCTTCGGCCCAGGGTGTGATCCTGGAGTCCCTGCGTGGGGCCTGCTTCTCCCTCTGCCTGTGTCTCTGCCTCTTTCTCTCTCTTTCTGTCTCATGAGTAAATAAATGTTTTTGAGAAAAATGGAAGAGAGTATCTCCGTCGTCACAGCAGGTTCTGTGTGGTCACGGTGCTCTGTATTTTCAGGATGGTTTAAGAAGACTTAGTTCCTTAACGTCTCTTTTTCCTCCACTCTCCACCACTGTGAATGATCAGTTCGTATACTTAACTGCAGAGGTGCCTTGTTTTAAGCAAAATTGTGAGTATGTCTTTTTTGAAACTTTAATCAAGTGACTTATCTTCAAAAAAGTACTTATGGGGACACCTGGGTGGCTCAAGCCATGATCTCAGGGTCTTGAAATTGAGCCTTGCATCAGGCTCCACGCTCAACAGACTCTACTTGAGATTCTTTCCCCCCTTCCCTCTGCCCTCCCCACTTGTGTTCTTTCTGTCTCTAAAATAAAATAATTTTTAAGAAAGTATTTATCGAAATAAGTTATTTAAATAGGGTGTGCTGCTGTGGCATTGCAATACTGTAGTTTGAGTTACAGTTTTCCCCTTCTCTCACTATCTCTGTCTGTGGGGTGACGTTCAGTGGTCAACTAGATGGTTAGTTTCATCTGGCAAGTTGTACCTTCAAGTTGGTCTCTTCCTATGGTATTTTGCCTAAGTCTTCCCTGTGCCTGTGTGTGCGCACACGTTGACCTCTTGCTGTACAGATCTAGCACCCATTACACTTAGTGATTTCCTTGACTTTGTTCTTGCTCATGCATTTCAGCAAGATAACCAACAGAACTGGAAACAGCATGGAACTAATTAGACTGTTAAGTGAGACATACTGATATTAAGATTCAAGGAAATGAATACCGCTCTAGACAAAAATAGAAATAATTCAGATGGGCAGCCCGGGTGGCTCAGCGGTTTAGCGCCGCCTTCAGTCCAGGGCATCATCCCGGAGACCTGGGATCGAGCCCCACATCAGGCTCCCTGCATGGAGTCTGCTTGTGTCTCTGCCTCTCTCACTCTCTCATGAATAAATAAATAAAATATTTTAAAAAGTAATTCAGAGATTATCCATGCTTTTGTTTCCTTGGTTAGTTCCTTTCAGACTCAGAATAAGTGGTATGTCTCTAACTAGGACATTCAGGGTAAATGCAAAAGGAATGTGCGATTTTGAGGGGGAAAGATCTGTTCCTAAATTTAAACCAAGAGTGGTAAGTTCAATTTAAGTGTTTGGATGTGAGAACTAGTCAAGGAGTATGTATTTCACACCTGAGCTTTTGAGGAGAGCAGTTTACAAACCCAACCTACTCTCCCTTTGGCAACTTATTGGAGGAATATAGTCATTTTTAAAGTTCACCAGCTCCCTGTTAGAGCCAGTAGTACTTATTTTTAAAGTGATGTTTTTCATTGACACTTGCAAGAAAGAATCAATTTTTTTGTCCCTTCTCACACATTTTAATAGACTTCAAAAATAGAATGGTGGAAGAACTGAATAGCGAAAGAATTATAAGCACAAAAAGTACCAATAGAAAAATAAGAATAGAATAACGAGAATAAAGGAGGAAGTTACTACTCTTTGTTCTCAACTTTGCATTTATTTGATACATCACCATATGTAAAGTTTTGTACAGGATGTTGCAGAACCAAAAAAAGGACAAATGAATAGATAGAATTAGGTGTTGTGTAATTAGGGAGTTGACATTGTAATTAGGAAAGAGATGCATACATGTGTACTGACAGTGGTTAGAGTGCGAGTGAGAGCTATAATCAGGTGAAAATGATTATGAGAGCAAAGAAAAGAGGAAGATTAGGTTTCTGGGTGGGGGGCGGCAGCCTTCTTGGATGAGGTGATCTGAATTAAAGCCTTTGACTCGTATTTTCTTTTTCTTTTCTTTTTTTTCTTTTTTTTTATGAGAGAGAGAGAGAGATAGAGAGAGGCAGAGACACAGGCAGAGGGAGAAGCAGGCTCCATGCACGGGAGCCCGACATGGGATTCGATCCCGGGTCTCCAGGATCGCGCCCTGGGCCAAAGGCAGGCGCCAAACCGCTGCGCCACCCAGGGATCCCATGACTCGTATTTTCGTAGGTGTCTAGGTGTGGGGAGGGAACTCCCAGTCCAAGATAAGGGCCTGAACAAAGACTTGACTGTAAATGCCTGTGATAGGTGTGGGGACAGTGAGTTATAGTTATATAATTGGGACAGGCTTGTAAACAATGTTGGATGGCCCTTTGAATGCCACACTGAAAAACCTTTTCATAATGAAAATAAGAAATAAATGAGGTTAGTTATCTATCTGTTAAGAATGGATGCAATTGAATCTATAAACAATAAAAGATGTCTGCTTTTGATTTCTACAAACATTCCTATTAGAGATTTTTATTTTCTATGCTTGGATCTGACTCCCTCTTGGTTTACTCTAATATATGGCTTTGGAAACCAGCAAGGGATTGGGAAAAGCCAGAGAAAAGGATACTACTGATATAAACTATTCATAAACAACTGGTAGTTAAAAGTATACGATAGAAATGTTGGGAAAATAAGTGTTGTGAAAAGGAAAGAGTTGACATACAGTGTTTATCTTCAGTTTTGAGTTATCTGTTGAAAACATAGTTCATTTTCTTTCCTGCCAGTGACCTACTTATCCATTTTCCAATTCAGATTAGTGTGTGCTGTATATAACATGTGTTGGTGCCAGCACCTGTATTGTAATCCTAAGGTATCTAGTGTGTGTGTAACTGGTTTATTGATTTAAAAGGACACTGTTAAAGGGACAAAGAGATCATTAGTGGCTTTGCATAAATCTCATTTTAGGGTCTTATTGCCAATTCTTAGGCCATATACATATTTGTGCATGTGCCTCTAAATATACGCCTATATTCTTTATCTGACTCACATACCATAACATTCACCCTGTTAATGTATACAATTGAGTGATTTTTAGTATATTCACAAAGTTGTGCAACCATCACCCACTGTCTAATTCCAGAATATTTTTGTCAACCCCTTCTACCCCCAAAAGAATCCCTGTATCCATTAGCAGTCACTCCCCATTTACCTCTCCCCTCCCATTTTCTGGAACCATGAATCTACTTTCTGTCAATGGATTTGCCTATTCTGAACGTTAGTGTCTGACTTCTTTTACTTAGTATAATATTTTTGAGATTCATCTATGTTGTTGCATGTATCAGTGCCTCATTTTTATGGCTGATTAATCTTCCCCTGTATGGATACACCACTTTTTTTTAAAGATTTTATTTATTTATTCATGATAGAGAGAGAGAGGCAGAAGCAGGCTCCATGTGGAGAGCCTGACGTGGGACTCGATCCGGGGACTCCAGGATCACGCGCTGGGCCAAAGGCAGGCACTAAACCACTGAGCCACCCAGGAATCCCCGGATACACCACATTTTAAAAAATATTTTTATTTATTTGAGAGAGAGTGTGTGTGTCTGGGAGCATGAGCCAGGGAAGGAGCAGAGGGAGAGGGAGAAGCAGGCCCCCCACTGAGCAGGAGCCCAATGAAGGACTCAGCCCCAGGACCCTGAGATCATGACCTGAGCTGAAGGCAGACATTCATCCAGCTGAGCCACCCAGTCACCCTGTATATGCCACGTTTTGTTGACCATTCAGTTGATGGACATTTGAGTGGTTTCTACTTTTTGGCTATTATGAATAATGCTGTTATGAACATATATGTACAAGTTTTTGTGTGGATGTATGTTTTCATTTCTCTTAGGTATCTACCTAAGAGAGGAATTGCTGGGTCATATGATAACTTTATGTTTAACTTTTTGAGGAACTGCCAGGCTATTTTCCGTTATCATTGCACTATTGCATCTTTTAAAAAAGATTTATTTATTTGGGAGAGAGAGATTGTGGGCCCACGCAAGCGGGGGAGAGGGGCAGAGAGGGAGAATCTTCAAGCAGACTCCCCACTGAGCATGGACTCCCATGTGGGGCTCATTCACGACCCATGAGATCATGACATGAGCTGAAACTAAGAGTCTGATGTTCAGTTGACTGAGCCATTCAGGTGCCCCCTTGCAGACTTTAATGTAAACTCTTGTAGGCTTTTATATGATGTGATTGTGGTATGCATGCTGTTTTATCACTCAACAATAGCATATTTCTACAGTCCCACCTTTCCATGTTTCCTCAGGGAGTGCAAAACATCCCCAATTAGGCATTTAGGGCATTTGCTCTACTGTTTACATTTTTGCAGTTTGATTGATTGATTTTTCTTTTTGGGACAATTTTAGAATAGTATGGGGATGTATTTTTGCTATAGTTTAGATAATTTTTTTAAGGTTTTATTTATTCATGAGAGACACACAGAGAGAGACAGGCAGAGGGAGAAGCACGCTCCATGCAGGAGCCTGATGTGGGACTGGATCCAGGAACTCCAGGATCACGCCCTGAGCCAAAGGCAGACGCTCAACTGCTGAGCCACCCAGGCGTCCCTATAGTTTAGATAATCAATAATTTGGGGAAAAGTATGAGCATTTTTGTGATGGTATAATGTGCTTCCACGAAACTGAATCTATTTATTTTTAAAGATTTTATTTATTCATGAGAGACAGAGAGAGGCAGAGACACAGGGAGAGGAAGAAGCAGGCTCCTCGCAGGGAGCCCGATGTGGGACTCGATCCTGGGGATCCAGGATCACACCCTGGACTGAAAGCAGACGCTCAACCGCTGAGCCACCCAGGCATCCCAACTGAATCTTTTTTTTTTTTTTTTTTTGTAATTTTTATTTATTTATGATAGTCACACAGAGAGAGAGAGAGGCAGAGACACAGGCAGAGGGAGAAGCAGGCTCCCTGTGGGGAGCCCAATGAGGGACTTGATCCCAGGATCCCAGGATCATGACCTGAGCCCAAGGCAGAGGCTCAACCACTGAGCCACCCAGGTGTCCTGAAACTGAATCTTTTAAGACAGCATGTTTCTTTTGTTTTAATTTTTTTTTAGATTTTATTTTCTTTTTCTAAGTAATCTCTACACCCAGCATGGAACTCCACCTCACAACCCCAAGATCAAGAATCTCATTCTGCATCGACTGAGCCAGCCAGGTGCCCCCAAGTATGTTTCATTTTTATTAGACATAATAGGCATGCAAATTTCATCATTATTACCTCTGCACTTAGAGGTATGTACAGGGTGCTTTAGGAATGTGGGGGAAGGGACGTCAGTGGGAGATGAGGTCTAGCTGCATCTATAGGGGTGAGCAGGAGTTAGCCAGGTAGCAAGAGGAAAGGATCAAAAGGAGGTGAAGTATATAACCACAGAGTGACTATCTTACTCCAAGGTCACCTGCAAGGCAGAAAAGGCACCATTTTCAATCCCAAAGCCAGCTGGAAGGGATCATAAGGGCATCCACTGAAGCTCTACCTGAGGCCTTCCTCTTTCCTCGCCTCAGCCATTTACCTTTCTAGACTTCATATCTGATCAGGTTCCCTGCTGCTGAAGCTATTTCAGTGCTCTCATCTTTCCAGGGGTGTAGGCAGAAACCCTGCCCATGCGTCTCAGGCCCTGCCTGCTCCAGGGCCACTCCCTCCGGGCCTGTGTATAGCACTCCTCCCTCTCTGGGCTCCCGGTTCTCAGGCCTGCCTGGGGTTCTCCCTGATGTCGGGCTGCCTTCATTGCTTCCTGGCTCCGCCCTCCTCTGCTTTTCTCAGGGTTGTCTCCTCCTGTTGCTGAGCTTAGCCTGTGATCAAACTGACCTACCCTGGGTCAAATCCCGCTACCGTGGAAGCAGATCTTGGTGAGGCTGCTCTCTATGGACAGCATGCAGCTAAAATGATCATTCCACAAAAATGCCCTTTGCTTAAAGAAGATGTGTGTTGGGAGTAAAACCTTTGGCTTAGACTAAGAGGGGCTAGCGCTTTAGCCCAGCTTCCCACATAATCCGTCACTCACTTGAATTTGGTCTCTAGGGCCAGGATCCTTTGGCTTCCTCATGTCTGCCTACATTATCTTCTTATTTGTTTTGCTGAAGACTCTTACTGAAATTTGACTTAAGAAATGGTCATGAAAGAAACCTTTCCTTAAAACTGCCAGTAAAGGACAGCCGCAGTGACTCAGCGGTTTAGCTCCACCTTCAGCCCAGAGTGTGATCCTGGAGACCTGGGATCGAGTCCCAAGTCAGGCTCCTTGCATGGAGCCTGTTTCTACCTCTGCCTGTGTCTCTGCTTCTCTCTGTGTGTGTGTCTCTCATGAATAAATAAATAAATAAAAATTTAAAACAACTGCCAGTAAAGACTTCTTCATGTTGTTCATTCCGCAGAAACTTCCTGCACTCCTATTATGAGCCTGGCACTGTGGTGAAAAGCTGTTCCCTCTTGTCCGTGACCAAGTGAATCTGACCAAGTGAATCTTCCCAACGGCCCTGGGAGGTAGGTACTGTTGTTGCCATTGTCTTGTGAGCTTTGGAATGTCAAGTAGCTTGCCCAGGGGTGTGTGCTCTTGGCCTTTGGCAAGAACCATTCTCCTTTCTGACAGTAGGCTACTCTTTTGTGGCAAGAAAGTTTTCACCTCTACCTTGGCTGCCCAGAAGCTTCATGACACAGCGCTGCTTTAGCCTTAGTCTAGCTTTTCCTGTGTTGCATTGGTGTCCATCCCTCTCGTGACCCTTCTTTTTTCTTGTTTGTGTTAGCTCTATTTAATTCTTTGGAATAGGATTATTCTAAGCCACTCAACGTTTGGGCAAATTTTGAAGAATGACTGACATATTTTATACTTTTTTTTCTAAAAAGAATTTTACAGTTGTCTGAGTGTGAAACTTCGAATGGGAAGAAATCAGAGAGAGGGACAAACTTTGAACTCTGGGAAACAAACTGAGGGTTGCTGGGGGGGAGATGGATAGGGGGAAATGGGCTAACTGGGTGATGGACATTAAGGAGGGCACATGATGTGATGAGCACTTGGTGTTACACACAACTGATAAATCTGCACACTACATCTGAAACTAAGTGTGTACTTTATGTTGGCTAATTGAACTTAAATTTGAAAAAAGGGTGGGCAGGTGAAAAACTTCTTGAAAAAACAGTGATTTAAAATGTAGTATTTGATATTTGATTCTAGGATTTTTTTTTTAAGGCTGAGAAAGGTCATGGAGAGCTTTTAGGTGTGGTTTTCCTTTTATTCATTTATTTATTGGTTTTCCTTTTAAATTAAGGATCTAGGTGCTAATAGAAGTCAGATATTCATTCACATTTTAATTTTTATTTTTACCCTTAAAACTCTTGAGAACAAATTGAAAGTACATTGCTAAGGTGAGCTTTGTAACTTTTTCTTTGCAGGTAATGATGCTGCTTGAACTGAACAATTAAGGTAACATTTATGACCTATGTAATATGCTTTTCTTATTCAGGTTTCTTTATCAAATTTAGCTGAATTGTTAAAGTCATGTTTTTAACCTTGGTGAAGATTATTATTGCCTGTGGGCAATCACTCCAAACTGCAGAGTATAAAAGACTTTACAGGGATCCCTGGGTGGCACAGCGGTTTGGCGCGGGCCTTTGGCCCAGGGCGCGATCCTGGAGACCCGGGATCGAATCTCACGTCAGGCTCCCGGTGCATGGAGCCTGCTTCTCCCTCTGCCTATGTCTCTCCCTCTCTCTCTCTCTGTGACTATCATAAATAAAAAAAAAAAAAAAATTAAAAAAAAAAAAGACTTTACATTATATTTTAATGTAAGTTCTGAAAGTAACATAACAGGGATACCTTTGTTCATTCAACTTCTACTAAAGTTTCAAAGGGTTTTACTATTTTTAGAAAAGAAAAAGTATTTTTAATGTCTCTGAGCCAGTTAGTGGTTATGTTAATGTATAGATTGCCTGAAGCTAGCTTTTGTTGGAGTCCATGGGAAATAAGATGGCTTATATAATTATCTGTATCACCATGTATGTTTATATACAACTCTATAGTAAGAATCAGAGAAATGTTTATATATATAAATTAGTTGTTTTATCAAATGCCAGCATACTCGCAAATAGGATATCTGTGAAGCCCTAGATTATAGAAGGGAAATGCAAAAAAAAAAAAAAATTGTACCTCACTTCCTGATGCCCGGGTCTAGCATACCTCAAATTTGTTTAATCAGAATAATGGCACCAATTAGGAAATCCCACACTATTATGAAAAAAGAAAACTGTGTCAAAGTGTCCTGATAAAATTATAAATGACAAATCTCAAGGCATGTCTAGCACTTAACTTGGTAGATATGTGCAACCAGTCATCTGGATGGAGGTTATTAGATTGCATAATCTGCTTTATAATTTGATGTGAAAATCCTAACAGTTCAATGCTCTGCAGTAAAACTTTATGTCTGGCAAGGTAATTAGAGACTTATTCAAATACTAGGATAGATGGTATACTAGAATCACGCACATCTCTTACATCCTCATAGCATAGCATGGAACTTTTGTGTTTATATATCTTGAAAATCTTGTGAAAAGAACAACCTTGGAATGGGGGCTGCTGGGAAAGGTTCCCAGTGTTGGTGAGACCATGTTGATTGGTTCTGAGGGCTCAGCAGTTAAGTGGAGTAGGATCCCCAGCAGAGGAAACAACATGTGCCACGGTGAGGGCAAGTCGAAAATGAAGAACAGAGCTAGGTGTCTTGTCTTAGAAGTTGGATTTAGACCTGAATCTCTGGAGAACCACTGAAGAGTGTTAAGGATAGGGCATTAGACCAGTGGTGTCCTCATATCAGAATAGCTGGTGTACATTTTTGGGGTTGTTAGTCTTTTTTTTCTGTAAATTGAAATTGTTTAAGCAAGATTGCAAAGAGTTAAAGGAACTGACTTATCAAGTTGTTACGTATGTCAGGAAATTAAAGGGGCTTGAGATCGTTTGTTTCTTCTCTAACATGAATTTAGTTTGGACATTGGGCAGAGCAATCCACTTAAGTCAAAAAAGTCTCTAAGAGCTAAGTACTTTGCCTCACAGTTTTGTTTGACCAATTTAAATTGTATCAGTTATAGCAGTAATTACTGTAGTGGTAATTTTTTTTGCAGTAGTAATAATTTAAAAGAGCCAGTAAGACTTAGGGATAAGTTGCTACAGATTTTACCAGAATAGTATATCGTGTAGTTGGAAATGCAGAATTCTTACACATTACAGGAAATATTTAATTTTATTTTACAGGGTCACATTTGCCATATAATCAGGAGATTGCCAGATAATGTTTACTGCAGTGAATTTGCAAATCCATCCTGGTCAATAGAACAATTCTTATTCATGTCTTTGTTACCTTCCCATTGAGGGATTCACAATATCCACTTACTTTCTTTTTTTAAAACAATATTTTATTTATTTATTCATGAGAAAGAGAGAGAGAGAGAGAGAGGCAGAGACACAGAGGGAAAAGCAGGCTCCACGCAGGGAGCCCCACGTGGGACTTGATCCTGGGACTCCAGGATCACGCCCTGGGCCGAAGGCAGGCGCTAAACCGCTGAGCCACCCAGGGATCCCCACAATATCCACTTTCATGTTAAAGTTAATTACCATTTTTGCTCTAGAACTGTGCTGGCCATTACAACAGCTATTGCCTCTTTAAATGTGACTGTTCAAATTAGTTGCAATTAAATAAGATTTAAAATTCAGTTCCTCATTCCCTCCAGCCACAAGTCAAGTGCTCAGTAGTCCCCTGTGGCTAGTGGCTGCCATATTGGACAGTGCAGATGGAGGATATTTCCCATCATTACAGAAAATTTTGTTAGTGCTACTCCAAAGGTTGTCTTCTTTTACAAATGTATATATACTTTAAAAAGCCAGGCAATAGTGAAGTATTTATAGATTAAATAATATAATTTGATTCAAAATAACTGGGAAAAATGGAAGGTTATGGAAGAAACAGTTTTGCCATAGGTTGATAATTGACAAAGCTAGGTTTGGGATCCATGGGGGTTTCATTATATTATTCTCATTCAGAAATTTTGTGTATGTTTGAAATTTTCCGTAATAAAGAATAAAAACAGAAGCCTTAAATAGGAACAGTGCTCACTCCAGTGCTTAGAAGTAGCCATCTGTAAAATGGGCATCTGAAATTCTACCCCATACAGGTTGGTTCCTGTGGTGTAGGGAAATATTTAATCCTGCCCCAGGGCTTCTCCAAAAGGGCATGTAGAGTAGCACATTTTTTTCAAAGGTTTTTATTTATTTATTTTGACGGAGAGAGAGAGCACAAGCAGGGGTTAGTGGCAGAGGGAGAGAGAGAAGCAGGGAGTCCGACGCAGGGCTCCATCCCAGGACCCTGGGATTGTGGCCTGAGCCAAAAAGCAACTGAGCCACCCAGGCACACCTAGAGTGTACCACATTTTTAAGGTTTATCTCATTCCTCTGAAAACACAGAAGTGACAGCCCTGGTTTGCATTTATTAGCAGTTGGAACTGCCCAAATGAGTCTTGTGGGTAGAATGTGCTAGATTATAATATTCTATTAAAAAATTCCATTGCTGCTGTCATTAATTTTAGCAAAGTCCAGATAGTGTTCCTAATGAAGAGAATGGAGTTCATTTACTCAATTGTTGGCTTATTTTTGTTCACAGCCAGATCAGTCAGCTTCTGTGTTTGGTTTCCTGGTTACCAGCTCCTATGGTGATAGCATTGGAAGAGAGAAAGGGGAGGTCATTGAGAAAACCCTTGGCATAAGACGAAAGCCATCAATAAAACTGTCACTGTGCCACCGAAGGGTTGTTTGAAGTTGTTACAAACACCTGCGTACTTTGGTCTCCTGCTGCATCTCTAACAAATAGTGGCAGGGCTTATTGTGAGTAGAGAGAAATGGTTGAGGGCAAGGTCTTTGGGGTGAGACTTGGCTTTGAGTGCCCGCCTCAGTCAGTTGTGGCCCACGGAGGGGGAAGACTGAGCCCTCACCGGCTGTCTTAGGGAACAGCAGTAGAGCTGTGCCTGGTACGTGCTTGAGTGCTCAGGATAGGACAGCTGTGGCTATTAGGTCTTTTCTGTACAGAAAGGAATGGGTACTCTGCATTTTATTTCCTTTATGCGCTGATATTCATAGGATCGTGTAGAGAAATGTACAGGTCTAAAGGAATGTAATGGTACCTTTTTATTTTACAGAGTTCTAAAGTCAAAGATCTTGAGATCAATAATGGCAGGAAAATCTTCACTTTTTAAAGTAATTCTCCTTGGAGATGGTGGAGTTGGGAAGAGCTCTCTAATGAACAGATATGTGACCAATAAGTTTGATACCCAGCTCTTCCATACAATAGGTGTAGAATTTTTAAATAAAGATTTGGAGGTGGATGGACATTTTGTTACCATGCAGATTTGGGACACAGCCGGTCAAGAGCGATTCAGAAGCCTGAGGACGCCGTTTTACAGAGGTTCTGACTGTTGCCTGCTCACTTTTAGTGTTGATGATTCTCAGAGCTTCCAGAACTTGAGTAACTGGAAGAAAGAATTCATATATTATGCAGATGTGAAAGAGCCCGAAAGCTTTCCTTTTGTGATTTTGGGCAACAAGATCGACATAAGTGAACGACAAGTGTCTACAGAAGAAGCCCAAGCTTGGTGCAGGGACAACGGCGACTATCCTTACTTTGAAACAAGTGCAAAAGATGCCACAAATGTCGCAGCAGCCTTTGAGGAAGCTGTTCGAAGAGTGCTTGCTACTGAGGATAGGTCAGATCACCTGATTCAGACAGACACAGTCAGCCTGCACCGAAAGCCCAAGCCTAGCTCATCTTGCTGTTGATCATTAGAGAGGTTCCCTGTGCGATCTAACCAACTTACACACACATACACGAAAAATCACAGGGTGGAGAAGAGAATTAGCATTTGCAGCAATGGATCACCTACTCATAAAATTAAACTAACCATATTGCTGCTTTGTTAGTGGGTGGGAGAAGGGACACATCCACTCATGGAAGAATCAATTTACTCAGTAGTGGCACCTTACATTTATAAATTGTAATGGTTGTCTAATAACGTTTAATTTAAATATGTAAGTTACAGAGCTAATAAACGAGATGATCAAGACTTTAATTACAATTAAAACACTTGAATATTCTGGAAGTTAATGTTTTTTTTTTCCCCTGGGAAAATGGAGAACTACTTTTTATATGTGTATATTTTTGTGTAATTAGCATTTAATTCCTGGTTGAGGGGGGAAAAGATTCCCTAAAGCAATAATGTTAAATAATAAAGATTAAAATCTAATGCATTTGCATTGTGGTTATTTGATTACTTCTTCATTCTCTTTAAAATTATTTAAGTGTTCACATTTTCATTCTCCTTATCAGAATTGATCTCAGTAATCACTCGTCATTTGTGTGCCACATGCAGGACCCCCACCCCCAACACAGAAGCCAGCTTTATCACTCTTAGAGGAAAAACTAAGGCTTGTACTTTGTGTGAAGGTAAACATCTTCGTTCAGCACATTTTTATTCATTACTGCTTTCTCTATCATTGAACACTGTTTAGTGATTTGCTCTCAAGGAGATTTTGATAAAGCCAATTACAGTGCACATGGTGTGCCATTTGTGCCCGTCCCATCCCACAGAGGCAAACCAGCTCATTGTGGGTTACCAGGACATGCTGGGGCAGGGTTATCAAGCCCTACTCATTGGGAGCCACTGAAAAAGAGTAGCAGTATCATTCAGTAACCAAGTTTTTGAAAGTCTAATCTAACATAACACAATTTGGCTATACGCAAACATTTTCACATTTTGAATTTGGGGAAATTAAATCTTCATATTCTCATATTACAGATAGTTGTTTTTATCATTTATAATCAATTTCTCCCCCCTCCCAAAAGTGTAATCCACCATCAAAAACAAAACAAAACAAAACGGGGACACCGGGGTGGCTCAGGGGTTAGGGACCTGCCTTTGACTCAGGGCATGATCCCGGAGTCCTGGGAAGGAGTCCCGCATCGGGCTCCCTGCGGGGAAGCCTGCTTCTCCCTTTGCCTGTGTCTCTGCGTCCTTCATGAATAAATAAAGTCTTAAAAAAAAAAATAGGAATCCACTAACAGGTTGATGTATATTCTATATTCTTTTTTTTCTCTAGGGGATTTGCTTTGTTTTTTTCAATCAAAAGTGTGCCCATTGTTTTGTGACTTGCTCTTTCCTCTTAATATATGTAGACATACTTTGATTATAGTATATCTACCTCAATTTTCAGCTGTACGGATGCTTGTACGGATGCTTACCAATTTATTCAAACCATTCTCTAGTGACACACATCCATCCAGCAGCAGTATACGAAAGTGCCAGTTTCCCACAGGTTCAATAGCGGGTATTAGTAAATTTTTCATTTTTTGAATAGACAAGTCACGTTTCAAAATCATAAGGGACATATCTCTACCCTTGTCACTCAGTTCCTGTCCCTGGAGGCAGCATGTGTCCATTTCTTAGGTATCAAGCTAGATACTTAGTATGTAAGGAAAGCATATTGTAGTAGTTTGCTAGGGCCGCCGTAACAGAATGCAGACTTGAGTGGCTTAAGCAGTGGGAATTTCTCATCGCTCTGGAGGCTGTAAGTCCAAGATCAAGGTGTTGGTAGGTTTAGTTTCTCCTAAGATCTCTCTCCATGGCTTGCAGATGACCTTTCCTCTGTGTGCAGCACCCCACCCCCTTATCATATGACCATGTCTCTGTCCCAAATTTCCTCCTCTCGCGAGGACACTAGTCAGATGGGATTAGGGCCACCCTAATGGGCTCTTCTTAACCACCTCTTTAAGGGCCCTGTCTCCAAATACAGTCATATTCTGAGGGACTGGGGGCTAGGGCTGCAACATGAGTTGGGGACACATATCAGCCCATAATACATATGTGGGTATTTACATAATGTATATTTGGTTCTTGTATAGATTAAACATACTTTGCTGGTTTTTAAAAAAAAACAGCTTTTCAGTAACCTTTTTTCAGCTAAATACTCAGGGATTCCTTGCTATTCAAGAGGTCTAGAGCTAGGAGGCAAAAAATGGTCAAGGGAACCGATCTTCATGTGTGTAAAAAGACAGGCTGGTGGGAAGGGAGAATAATCCAGTTTAACACCGAGACTCCAGGTGATCCATGAACGGGCTAGCTGACCAAGCACAGTCCTGAAATGTGACAACTAAGGAGGAACGAAACCTGACCATCACTTCGGCCTTCAGAGACTACAATTAATTGATGGGAAAAGCTCTTCAACAAGAAGGGAAAGGTAGCTGCAGATAGGACTCTTGGGTTTTTAGGAAGATCTTTTGATCGGCTCGTATTACCTAAACAAAGATGAGAAATATTGAAAAAACAAGAGTTGGGAACAAAGCAGTTGGCGCCCGAGGTAGCAGGAGCCGTGGAAGCAGCTGCAAGGTCCCCAAGAAGCCAGCAGAAGCGGGGAATGTCTGCAGGCCACCCCTCCCCCGCCACCCCGCGCCAAGGGAGGAGAGGCCCCAGCGTCGCCTGCAGTGCCCGTGCTCACCACACGGCGCCAGGCTGGCTCTGTGACAACGTGTGCTTCTGTAGTTTACTCACGTAAAGCCTTTGAGACAGTTCAGCGTTAAGAAAAAAGCAAACTACTGAACTTGGAAAATAGACAGCTGTACGTCTGAAGCCCTTGTAGCAAATACAAAGTGCAATGTGGAAGACGGCAAAGTACAGTTCTGTCAGTGGGGTCATGTTTTTGTCGCCTTGTGAAACATTAGTTAAAACGTACTAGATGTTCCTTAAAATTTTACATTTCTGTAAAAATGTGTGCCTGCTTTCCCTTTAGTATCATGACACATGGACACCAGTGCTCTCACAATACCAGTGGCTTGTGGGGCAGTGACGTGTGAAGTAGAAAGTGGACCTGCGTCCTGTCCGTGGATTTTGAGAAGTCACCACTGAACTGGCAACCAGAATGGGCTGCTGTGCCTGAAAAGTGAAAGAATATGAGTGTAGCATGGGCAGAGCCAAAATCCACGGTCTCTCTACGTACACAGGAAACATGGGCACCAGTGAAGCGTCCTAGTAAATATCAGAATTGTGCATTCTTTGGGTCCCTTGAGGAATGCTGACATAGATTAGCAGTGACATAGTGCTGACACACACATGCTGAGTGGGGCCTCATGCCCAGGGCGCTGGTGACATCATCCCATTTCTCTTGTGGTCCTGAACCTTGTGTGACATCACCTACTACCAGATCCAAGCTTTTGCTGGCTTTTTAGCTTTCCTACCAGTCCTGGTTCCATCCTATCCACGTGCCCAGTGCTGCTTTTTGTCCACCCTTTCTTGGCCCATGTGTTTTCCCAATGCAGCTCACATCTGACGTCCCATCCGCACCCACACTTGGCACTGGACTTGCTTCAAGCTCCTTCAAAGACGCAGTCGCTCATACCATTTGGTACTTGGCTACGGTAACATACTCACGTAGGGCTTGTGTGACTTGCTCCCATCGCACCCTCACAAGCCTGGAGGACAGGATCATGGTTTGCAAGGTACCCTACAACCTCCTGCTGAAAACATGCTGCTGCTGCTGCTGGCAGCTCTCTGCATCATGTGTTTACTGAGGGCAGAGCAAACTGTATCCGCTAAGTACACACTGCGGTTTCTCCGGTGAGCCTGGCTGAAACCCCTACTAGATTTCTAGCAGAGTATCTTTCTGCTCCCAAAGCTCTGGCACCTAGTTTGAGGTGATCTGAATTCTGGAAAATGGGTTAAGATAATAGTTTGTAGACTCTCAATAGGGGAAATAGGACTAAAACAGCGGTAGCAGGGTGAGCAACACTTAAAAAATTCGATTGAACTTCCACACTCTTGGACAAGCATCTTTATTTAAGAAATCAAATAAATAAATGGGGTAAACAATTATGACACCAACTTCACACAAGGGTCTGATACCGAACTTGGAATGATTTGCTCAAGTTGTTCAGGATAGAACAAAATTGAGTGCTCACAATTAGCACAGAAAATATCTGGTTATAGTACTTGTTTTTTAAGTGGACATTTAGTGGTTTATAGTAAGATCCCACTTGTTACAGGAGGCCACTCCCCACCCCTTGGTGTACAGCCTAAAAAAGCCAAGAATGCAAAGGTTAATATAAACTTTTGTTTACAGTTCCAGATTTCCACCTTTTTACTAGTAGAACTATCAACAGGTTCACTTAACTTTCAGTTTACTGTCTGAAGGAAAGGCAATATAAGAACATAACCTGTCACTTTGGTCCCAGCTTCCCATTTTATAAATATGGATCTAGGATTCTAGATTTTTAGCAGAATCACTATTCCCAGTCTTTGACAGAGGGGGGCTTCGTGGCATTTGGCACTGCAAAAGCTGCTTGCTTCGGCTTCTTGGGTAGTGTTATATATACTGCCTATGTGATTTTATAACTATTTCTAGACGTATAGAAGCCCATGTACATGCTATCAATTTCATTCCCTACTGCAGAGACTTTTAGGTTTAAATCTGTCTAGCAAAATCTTGACAATGACATTTGGTTCTGGATTGTGACATCAAGATCAAACTATCTGAGTAAAGTCAAAAGCTCATTCTTAATTTTTAGAATAAGGATATTTTCAAGGTTATAAAGAGTTTATAAATAACACTGTTCACAAGCAAATATTGATCTGTTGATAATCATAAGAAACTGAATGTACTGTTTTGAAATATACAAGAAACTTCATTAAGTTTAGATAAATTTAGACTAGAAGTAAACTTTTCCAGGCTATTTAATTAAGTTACTTACAATGTACACATTCCTGAGAATACCCCATTGTAGTGACATTGTGTATTTCCAAACTTTTCCAGATTCAACTTAAAAGGTGCTTCTTCCCAAGAAACTGAACTTTTCTGTCAAAAGCGCTTGATCGAATAGGAGAATTGGGTTCATAAAATGGATTCATTGCAAACTAGGAAAGAAGAAGGTATTAGTGAGGTTGTCAAAGTACAAAGGCTAACAAATCATAGATGTCTAGAAGGAAATTATTGTAAAGTTCTAAATCAAATCATCAAAGACATCCAAAACAAAAGTCTGAAGACCACATTAAGTTTCAACAAAAACGTTCCGTGGGTAAAGAGTAACGCCCCCTCGAGGAGGTTTGGGTCTTGGTGTTTGAGAAGTACCCGTGGCAAAACCAATGGTGGTATGATAAGTGTTGCCAATGTAAGCTAAATGAACTTTCAGGACTCACCCTTTGTGTGAAATAGTAATGTACTCCTATTAATTATAAATATATGGCTCAATCCCCTGTGGTACATAAAACTGAAAATCCAGCATATGCCCATAGTTAAAAAAAAAAAAAGGTATACTACATTGCTATTAAGTTGCACTTATGTAGCAATTTTTTTTAGCAATTAGGTTAATACTGTCCTTTTAACACAAGGCTAAGTGATCAGTTTCTTAAATAGTGTAATATCATAATGTGTGTGAGAAAACTTAGAGGGCTAAATATTATTTGCTAATTCTGACTAGGAATATTACTGTGCAGATATGCAAAAACTCTTGTCTAAGTACAAAACATTTAATAGAACATACTGTTAGCACTGCATTTTAACCATAGACATCCTAGTACTATTTTATTCTTTCTAATTATCAAGAAATGTGAATGGCACCATTTTCCTTGAGTGACTATTTGGTAAACTGACAGTTTGTAATCTATGTGAGTGGCACCATTCTCCTTGAGTGACTATTTGGTAAACTGACAGTTTGTAATCTATATTTATTGCATTGTAACTTACTTGTAAAGTAGATGGAGAACATTTTAGATTGAATTATGAAGCAATTTCCTTCTGTAACCTGCTTCCTTCTCTTTTTAGGGTTCCCTAATAGATAGAATCAACCATCTGTGCTCAAAGGGGGAAACTGAAACCAATTTAAAAGTAACTACAGTGAGTTCTGTCCTAAATACATGGTAGCCTGGCAGTGAAGACTTGCCTGAGGAGGGAGTTTCCAGGGATTGTTCTGATTGGAGGAGATGAAAACAGCAGTACGAGGGAGTTATGGCAACAGGCCAGTTTCCTGTCAAAGTCAGAATCCCCTTTTTACAATCACATTGAAAAAGTTATAGAACATACCATACCTTTATGTATAAATCATAGACATCAGTAAAAAAGTTCTTTATTCCATCTTCTTGTCTTATGTCATGAAGCATAATAAATCTCATATGTGAAAGAATTAAGGTATAATCTTAATAGAAATGTAGTCAGGTGATACAATATCCTTCAAACGAGTCACATGCATTGTATTTGGTGATGGAAAAGCTGAATATATAAACTGGGTTTGAAGTTAGGTTAGTTTCATTTTAAGAGGACATAATCTTTTTTAAAAAAATAACTACAGAACAAAGTAAAACCAACCTTATGGTTCAGGTTAACTTTAGTTTTATATGAGACTTGGCTTTAAAGTTATCTGTTAAACAAAATGTGGGTATTTTTTTCCCCTAAAAAAAAAAAAAAAAAAAGTAGCCCTCTAAGTGGCAATTTTTACCTGACACTTTGAAGTCCGGACTTGGAGTCTGGCATCTATGTCCTTTGTTGTTCTAGTTTGTTACCCCAACCTTTAGTTAGAGATCTTTATTTAAAAGATAAGGATATGACCTGCAGTAACAAATGCCGAAACAAACCACTCGTTGAACTTGTCCACAGTTTTCAGGTACATGTTGTTCGACAGCCACATATTCTCATCTACAAGGTCGAGAGCAGCATGAGCTATGAACTGGTTCAGATGACGATGATCATCCTGGATGACAATGTGAGTAGCACCAGATCAACTTTCCAGACAGCATCAAGAATGCCAGCATTTTATTCTGGAAATTGTATACATAGTTTTCTTGGGGGTGGGATGGCATCTTCTGCTTTCACTTCATTTATTACTATCATGGGTTACAAAAGATCTTAACTGTTTTCACATCATAGTCTTTTTAATTTGGTATCTAAAACTCAGCAAATAGAAACAGCCAGTGACTTAATAAATGAAATGTGTTCAAGAAACTATATAGATTATTTTTTTAATTTTGTAAGAAGGAAGTTCCCAAATTTGGTAATCATTTAAGCACATGAGGAAAGAATAGTAGGTTATAAAAAAAGAGATTCTGCTTTAAAGACATTCACATCTTTTTAGAGAAAGACGTGAAAAAATCTGTAAGTGGTTATGGCTAAAGGACAGCAATTTAGGTAGGCTGGAGAGCCAAGGAGGTGGTGAAGGAGAGCTACACAGAAATGATGTTGGCGTGGATCTCAGGGTCGGCAGGGGAAAAGGGCAGGCCTTTTCACTGGGCCCAGGGACACTTGATGAGCAGTGGAGACAGCTGAGGAGGCGGTACTCTGAGGCTTGGCATAGGCCTCTTTCAGGTGAACGAAGCTTATGTGAGGGGGGATCTGGGAGTGGCAGGAGGCCATGCTCAGCCCCAGCTGTGAGCAGTCACCTGTCTCAAGGGGAGACAGTCCTGTCAGAGCTGAATGTCCTCGTGGGCTTACCTGGAGGTGGGACTGTCCCACCATAATATGGAAAGGGAATTCACAACCTGGAACAGTCTTAGTCCTGAGGAATTCTTTATTTCATTTCTTTTTCTTATTTTTTTTATTTTTATTTATTTATGATAGTCACACACAGAGAGAGAGAGAGAGAGAGAGGCAGAGACACAGGCAGAGGGAGAAGCAGGCTCCATGCACCGGGAGCCCGACGTGGGATTCGATCCCGGGTCTCCAGGATCGCGCCCTGGGCCAAAAGGCAGGCGCCAAACCGCTGCGCCACGCAGGGATCCCCGGAATTCTTTATTTCAAACTAAAATTTTCGGGAAGCCTGGGTGGCTCAGCAGTTGAGCACCTGCCTTTGGCCTGGGGCAGGATCCTGGAGTACCCGGATCGAGTCCCACATCAGGCTCCCTGCATGGAGCCTGCTTCTCCTTCTGCCTATGTCTCTGCATCCCCACCGCCCCGTGTCTCTCATGAATAAATAAAATCTTTAAAAAAACAAAACAAAACAAAAAACAAAATAAATTTGTCAAAGAACACTTCTGTTATGGGTCAAACCAAATTCTTATGTTGACGTCCTAACCACTCCCACCCCACCCAGTACCTCAAAATGTGGCCTTATTTAGAAACAGGTCATTGCAAATGTACTTAGCACACTAGAGTAGGATGGCCCCTAATCCAGTATCACTGGTGTACTTATAAAAGGGGAATTTAGAAACAGACACATAGGGAGAAGGCCATGTGAAGACTAGACTTCTCCAGAAGCTAGGAGAGGGGCCTGGAACAGATCTTCCCCCAGCACCTTCACAGGGGGCCTGGCTTGCTGAACCGTTGTTCTTGGACTTCTGGCCTCCAGACCGGTGAGACAATGGGCTGCTTTTACTTGAAGCCACCCGGTTTGTGTGTTCTATGATGACAGCCCTGGGAAAGGAAACTTAATATGACCTCCTTGCTGAGGAGGCTGTCTTGTGACTGGGTGGAGGAAGGCTGCCAGTTGCCTTGGAATCCCCTGTACAGTTCAGGCATGTTTACTTCATCACATCACTATGACAAAGCTAATTTAATCCTTAGAGAAATGGATGTATTTTGTGTCTGGCTTACAGCAGTGTTTTCCATCACTTTACATGGATGATCAATTATGAGATTAGAAGAAAAATGTAGAAATGCTTTAGAAGGTGAGTGGTAGCAGGAGAAAGAACCATGGTCAAAGTGTGCAACAAAGCGTTTTCATACGCACAGCTTTGCCTACCACAGGTCCACAGAAACTATGTAAGTAGCCCTGTACCACAAAGCAACAGCTGCTACACAGACGCTTCAATACAAAGTTTTAAAGGAGCAGTGTGCTCACAGGAATGTGTGGAAAAAATGTAGCAAAGCCACCTGATAATACCCTAACCCAATTTCTATCTTATTTTAGTGGCAAGATTTAAATAGTTGAAAAGCATCACACACTGGACATTATGCATTACAATTAATTTCAAAAATCAATTCTTGTCTTAAAGGACATTAAAGCTTATTTTTGGAATTGAGAAAAACACACTTTAACCTGTCAGCAATTTATTAGCAACATGGACTAGTATAGAAAGGTGGAAAGGCCCCAGGTATTCTCATCTCAGGATTCTACGTTTACTCTGAATGGCATGTTCTTGAGCCAAGCTTGTTTTTCTGGAAACATTACTGGCAACAAGAAAGTTGGGTGGTTGGGCAGCCTGGGTGGCTTGATGGTTTAGCGCTGCCTTCAGCCCAAGGTGTGGTCCTGGGGACCCAGGATCAAGTCCTGCATCAGGTTCCCTGCATGGAGCCTGCTTCTCCCTCTGCCTGTGTCTCCACCTCTCTTTCTCTGGGTCTCTCATGAATGAATGAATGAATGAATGAATAAATAAATAAAACAAACCTTAAAAAAAAAAAGAAAGTTGGGTGATGTCACTGGGGAGGACAGCATGCGGGCACCACGCAGCCAGTAGGTGGTGCAGAAGGTCACTGAAAACTGCCATATTCTCAAGGGCAGCAGGACATGGAAGCAAGGGTCTCTTTTAACCCTCCCAGGTGTAAGTGGACCTATTATGTATGTTCTGATGAAAAAGGTAATTCACTTGGACAGAATGGGCTCTCGTGGCATTTCCAGTCCTAACAACTGTTTTTCCAGGCCCGCTCCAGGTGAACTATGTTTCTATGTGCTGAGGGAGCAGCTTTTCGGAATGATTGACAGTGAACTACATATCAGAGAACAGACCCTGAGCATCCTGCTAGTATGTGCCAAATGTGTGCTGAATTAAAGGATGAATCAGCAACTCAGAGGATGTTCCCTGGCGAGCTTCTATCAACCTGTGGGACTGCAGAGCAAGCCTCATTTAGTTGTGGTGGATTCCAGTTACCTCATCTGTCCAGATCTCTTTCAGTTGTAAAATAATGCCACACTATTATTATTACAACAGTATAACAGTTCTTACAGAATTTTTTAAGGTTCCATACGCACTTTGGATTCTGCTTTTCCAGCTGGCAAAAATTCCATTTCGAAAACTGGATTATCATGGTGGCCAACAATTACAAAGTAGAAGCTTCCAGACATTGTCTTCAATATGTAGCTCCTAGTTAAGTGAAAATAACACATATTTTTAGTACTCTATACCAGTTAGCATTATTAGCACTAACACCAGGAAAAATTAATAAAGGGTGTTGATTTTGTCTTCTTCCTACTTGAAGACCATCTGCTACAAATTTAAGTCTCTGCAAATGCAGGAGCCTATGATATGCTTCCTCAAACATTCATGAGAAAGACATGAGGCGCCTGGCTGGCTCAATCGGTGGAGCATGTGACTCTTGATGTTGGGATCATGAGTTCAAGCCCCATGGTGGATGTAGAGATTACTTAAAAAAAAAATCTTTAAAAAATAAGAAAGGAAGACACAATTTTGTATTCTAGAAAAGATGGAAGAAACCATAAGCCAAAGAGAAAGACATCTAAGGCATTAAGTGTTAAAACTGTTGTTAATAAGTTTGCTAAGGAAATGAAGAGAAAGTGTGGGGGAGGCATTTTGGAGGGGGATCAGGGATTGTATGGCTTTTAGCACAATAATCTGGATGGGTAGAAGGATTCATATATGAATGCATGTATTTTAGCACAGGGTCTTTGTAATCAGACAAAGTTAGGTTCAGATCTAGCTTTGCCACTTTCTAGTAACGTGACCATAGGCACAGTCCTTAAATTCCCAGTGTCAGTTTCCTCTTCGGTGAAATAGAGGTAACAATCATAGATCCCTTACAGTGACTTTGAGGATTATACAACAATGCATGTGAAGCACCAGGCACGGTATCTGGCTCATAGGAGGTGCTCAGCATGTTACCTAGAACAACATGGAGGAGCACATGCACATGGAGATGTGCTGACTGACTCTTAAGGCCTCCATGTGGGGCAGCAATCTGGTTAACTGAGTATACCATCTCAGAGAATGTATGGTGAGGTGTGTCAGAGCCCAGGGCTCTTCAAGCCTCACTAGAACTGATTCACAGAGACCATCAGAAAATCTGAAATGTATTTCCTAATGAATACAACCTTTTGTTAAGGAAATCAAGGCAGAGCTGGCACTTTTAACTCTGGAAATGGAAGGCCCGTGACTGGAAGAAAGGGCAAATAGGACGTTCTTTGGGCATGACGAGGTAAATAGGATTTAAAATGCTATTTTGGGCTGGTATTGGCACATTACAGCCTGCAGGCCAAATATCTGGCCTCCCATCCTTTTATTGTTGCTGAAGGCTGCCTTTGCCCAACAACACGATGACAGAGTTGAGCAGTTGGGACAGAGACCATCTGATCCTTTACAGGGAGAGTCTTAGGGATAGATGAGGAAAAGGCCCAAACAGTAAAACTGAATAACAAGACAGGCAGGAATGATATGAAAGCTCCGCAAAACTAGGAGAAATAGCTACAATTCTCAAGATTGAAAGAAATTCTCAAGAGGGAGAGGGACGGGAGCTTTAAATTTGAACAAAGTTGACAAGATGTCATTAACTGGAATAGGTTTCATAGCTGGAGTTTGCCAAGGGAAGGGATCAATTTCTTCAGTACAAACATTTAAGAAGTAGCAGAAAACAATACACATGTAAGGAAGCTAGCCCTCATTCCCATGCCTGCATCGTGTCATAATAGGGTGAGGGTAAACCGAAAGGGAACCAAAGGAAATACCACATAAAGGTTATGTCATAAATGCTCCTGCTGGGCAGAAACTGAACTTTCAATAATTTGGTTTCACAGCAGCCGAAGGACTCATATAAGTATTTAATTCTATAGGCAAAACTGGAAGGTGAAGTGTCTCAGGAAGGGGATGCACCTGTATCTGCACTGTCTGAAGTGATAGCCACTGGTGGCTCTTGTGCCTGCAGATCTGAATTTTTGACTCTAATTTTAATTAATTTAAATTTAAACTTAAGTAGCCACCTGTGGTTAGTGGCTACTGTATCAGACAGTAGGGCTCTGTAACAATGATTTGAAGCTTTTTTTTTTTTTTTTAAGTTCTGCAACCTCTTCTACCTTCCCTCCCTCCACAGAGCAAGTACTACTTAGAACTCCAGGCTGTAATACAAATTAAGCAACTGCCGTGTGTGTGTGTGTGTGTGTGTGTGTGTGTGTGTGTGTCTGCTCAATTTCCCTATCACCTAAAATAGCGGCCCTTCAAGTATCTCCAAAGAAGACTAGGTCTCCAAGTGTGGAGGACAGAGCGACACAGAACCTGGCAATGGATTAGCCTGGGGAACTGAGGAAGAGGGAAGAATCAAGGATGTATCCAAATGCCTGACCGAGGTGATCAAGCTGAAGAATATCAAGATGAGTCTGTTCACCAAGAAAGGAAATAAGGGAAAAAAGGGGATGAAATGAACACGTCAATTTTAACACGCGGTAGTAGCCAGAATAGCACGCCCTGCTCTGTCCACATCCTGATCTCAAAGGTCTTTAAAGGGGGCAGGCAGGGAAGATAAGCCCAAGAAAGTGCAAGGACAGGAGGGTCACAGAGCTGCAATGCAGCTGGTGTTGAAGATGGAAGAAAGGGCCAGGAGCCAAGGAAGGTGAGTGGCCTCTAGAGGTTGGAAAGCACAAAGCCGATTCTTCCTGACAACCTCCACAAGGGTACACGTTCCTGCTGATACCTGGATTCCAGCCCACAGAGACCCGTGGTGGACCTCAATGTAAGGTAATAAATTTGTGTTATTTAAGCCACTCAATCTTGTTATGGCAGCAGATAACACACGTCAGAGCTGAAAAAGCTGTAGGAATGAGAAAAAACGAAATACTCAAAGTGCTCACAGAAGGTGAGTGCATGGGACGCCTCCATAGCTCAGTGGTTGAGCGCCTGCCTTCAGCTCTGGATGTGATGCTGGGGTCCCGGGATCGAGTGCCACATCGGGCTCCCTGCGTGGAGCCTGCTTCTCCCTCTGCCTGTGTCTCTGCCTCTGTGTGTGTGTGTGTGTGTGTGTGTGTGTGTCTTTCATGAATAAATAAAATGTTTAAAAAAAAAAGGTAAGTGCAGTGTGTAGGAGACTAAGGACAAAGGGAGTGTCCCGTTTATCACGGAACAAGGGTTTCAAAGCGCTGTGGAAGGTTGGAGGGAGGAAAGGAGGGGGGGAGAGTGGTGCACCAATGGGAAGATAACTAGGGATACTAAGGTAGGTGTTTTTCTTTCCTAGCATGCCTCTCTAAGGCTTACCACAGAGCTCCGTACCTAATAAGCACTCCATGCCTATGGAATGGAACTGCGAGGAGGGGAGCAATAGTGGGGACAGTGCCAGGGAAAGCTGGAATACAGGAGTGGGAGGCATGCTGGGATTAAGTAGCCTCAACACAGAAGAGAACTTTCTAGTGCTGAGGCCTTCAGCCTCAGAGGCCTGATGAAGTCTGATGAAGTGATTAACAACACCTTTGTGAAAAGTTGAGGTTTAGGCAGTCATGAAAAAATTCTCCATGACAAGAGACTGGAGTTGTTGACTGAATGGAGTGGCGCCAAGACACTCACCTGGGATGAAAACAGCAGCTGCCTCTGATGGCTAGGTGATGGAAACCGCTTGAGAGAGTGCATGACAACTGAAAAAATCAAAGTGGTGATATAGGAGCTCCGGACTACCTTGAACTAAAAGAGGACGCTAACTAGTGATGAACATAAAAAACGAGACCATGTATCTGTGAGGCTGGCATGAGAAGGGCAAAAGCACAAAATGAATGGAAATGTGTGAAATAAGAAAAAAGCCTTAGAGTACAATCAGGAAAAAGGGGAGAAAGGTCAGCTGGTTACATACAAGGATGCAGATCTGAACTTGAACTATCTCAAAGAGCCTGATTTTTAAATAGCAACTGTGACGAAAACAAAGTTAGGTACATTGTGAACCTGAAGACAGGTATATTAAAAAAACAAAACAAAACCCTCCCAATAAATATGGGCCTTCAAGTCTCCACATATTTTCTATTTTGGATTGACAAATGTGATTTTATACTAATCAGCAACATGAGAAATCTCAGGAACAAAAGTTACACCATCTGAGGTGTTACTATTTTCAGAAGCAAAGGCTTCTCTTCTGTAATTGGCTACTTTTGGACTAGATTAAAACCCCAAGAGAAACACGCATTAATGCCAGTCTCCAGTCAGATAACATGCTAGGAGCTTTTTTTACATTAACTTCGTTAACCTGAATCCCCAGACAAAAATAGAGTAAGTGGTTATTCACTCATAAAGTACCGGTTATGTGAGAATAAGTCTTGCCAAACTTACATTGTCTGTTTTGGAAGAGAAATCCAGGAGATGGCAAATAATTTTACGACGGAACCTGGTATCTCCCTGAGAAGTGGAGACGGATAGCTTGAATTTAAGATCCTGGTACCCTCAGAGCTGGGGCGGGGCGGGGCAGGGCAGGCAGCACTTGCTATTTGTTGAGTGAGGGACCACTCTCACCTGACTTGCATGCTCAGGGAACTTAAGGTTCTCCAAGTCAGCTGACAGCATGGGGTCTCTAGGGAACCTTTGAGCTTGACCTTAACCTAGTCCTGTTCAATATTTTGAATCTGTAAGTGGGAGACAGTTTCTCCTGTTCAAGGATAATATGTTGGGATAGTCAAGACACTGGAAGGCAACACTAAGGATTCAAAAACTTCTCCAGGCTAAGAGAACGTAGGTGAAAGTAACAAGATAGAGTTTAAGAGAATGCAAAAACAAGTCCCGTGTTTTAAAAAGAAGAAAAAGAAAAAAAAAAACCCTGTACAATAGATGAGAAACCTAGGTTCAGAGCAGCTTATTTACTAGATTTAAAAGTTTACATTATTCACAAGCTCTAAAAGGGGGCAGAAAGCTAATGGCAACTCTGGCCTGCATTAAGATAATGTGCTTTTAAATAATCATATTGCCAGGGAACATACCTCCTTCTGGGAAGCTTATTTTATATTTTTAAAATATTTTATTTATTTATTCATGAGAGACACAGAGAGAGAGGCAGAGACACAGGCAGAGGGAGCAGCAGGCTCCACGCAGGGAGCCTAAGGTGGGACTTGATCCCGGGACCCCAGGATCACGCCCTGGGCTGAAGGCAGGCGCCAAACCGCTGAGCCACCCAGACTGCCCTGGGAAGCTTATTTTAAAAGGATTAATAACTGTGAACTGGGTGTAGTAAGGAATGCTCTGGGGAGAGCTACTGAAGGAACTGAGGGGGGAAGAGGAAAAGGTCTTTCTGGGGGTGGGGAGTGAGCTACAGCAGGCGCTGACTTCAGATATAATGTAGGCTAATGGAAAAGGAACTGAACCAGGGATGGCAAACAGGTTACCGCTGGTGAGCCAGTTTCTATTTAACTGGTAGTGACGGCCAGGACCTGGTGCTGATAAGCCTGAGACAACGATCTGTAGCAGGAAAGCGGGCTGTGATCGAACCGCAGTACCTACGCGAGCGCCCAGTAATGAGCGCTGGACTTGACAGACTTATTCCAAGCTGCCCAGAGATCAAGCTCAGGGCTGCTCCTTTGAGGTTACCTGGGAATCTATTCGGGTCAATGTTAGGCACTTTCTCACACACACACGAACTACCAGGCTAGGCCCCAGTGAGACGATTAATCCCCTCCCATCACAGGACAGCGTCAATGAAGAACTTTCCAGCTCCAAAGAATACTGCAGCCAAGTTTAAGAAGCCCCCAGTTAGATGAACGACCTGATGAAAGGCTAAATGAAGCAAAGGCCCTGAGCTGGCCGACGCTTGCGGGCTGAAACGCGATGTGCATTGGCGGGGTGGCCTGTGATGAGATCAGCCGAAAGGGGACTGGACAGGTCCGACCCCGCCGCCTTCAGGCGGGCTGGAGACACAGCCACAACTCGCGGCGCGCGGGGCCGGGGATGTCCTCGAAAGCTCCCGCCCCCTACTCACTCCATCTCCTACCTGCCGCGAGAATCCGACAATCGCAACAGCCACACTTCCCAAGGCCGACCCGCGCCGCGCCGCGCCGCGCCCCCTGGGTCGGAACTCCCCGAGCGATCCTCGCGAGAGTCCGGCGGTGGCATCTCGCGAGAGTCCGGTGTTGGCGTCTCGCGAGAGGAGGGAGGAGCTTCCGGCCAGAGTACGGCGCGTGCGCAGTAGCACTCCCGGCTTGGGCCGTTCCGTTGGGCGGGCCTCGCGGAGGGGCGGGGTCAACGCGGAACGCGCCGAATTCCTGCTCCTACGTGTTTGTCTTCTGTTGCCTCACTACCGGTCCCCGCCCCCGAGGCGCGTGGGAAAGTCTCCTGTGGGCCACGACTCCGCCTACCCATGGACCGCCGAGAAAGGAAGTGCGAATGGTCTACAGTTCCTAGTTCACAGTGAGAGGCGGAGTTCGGCTTCCTTCTTCTCGACTGCCCCCAGGCGGAGACTGGGCTCCGGAGGCCGGGATTCCCCCTCTTCCTGCGCCTGCAGGCCGGGCGGGGTGTTAACTCGGGCCAAAGTAAGATATAATGCAGGGTTGGGGGGAGTCGGGAGGCAGTGGGAGGCCGACACCCGAGGGCCGGGGTAGATACACTGGCCCCTGCTCGGGGAGCGGCGGAAACGTAGCCTCTTGTTTGTTTTCGTTATAGCTCCTTTCCCCCTGATCGGCCTCCTAGAGTTTCCCTCCCTGGAGGCCACTCCTCTGTTTTCAGAAGTTCGCGCTGCGTCTGCCCACCAGGTAACCCGTAACGGTTTTTTCTTCCAGACCACAATGCCCTCCAAACCCGACATGTTGAGTCAAGATGAACTGCGAAAAAAGTTGTACCAGACGTTTAAGGATCGGGGAATACTGGACACACTCAAGGTATGAGCTTTATGCATCTCTTTTACAGAACTTAGGCAAGTCTAACCTGTAACAGGCACCCAACGTTTAAATACACCTAGCTCTTGCATTTTAAAAAGAGTATGACATAGATTGTTTTTGGTGAATTACATTTTTATGTTCCTGTGTAACTCTCTGCTCTGGAGCACAAAAGTCTTGAAAATGGCCTAGCGTTTGAGTGGTCTTAATATATTGAAGTAAGAGGCTTATTGGACTGATATTAAGGTAGTAGTGGATAGCCACGTAAGGTGAACATGTTCTAGTAGAGGTGGACTTGGTTTATAAATCTGGCTTGCAAGTCTTGAATGAATAGGTTTGTAATAGTACTCACTTTTGAATGAAGGATTTTGACAGCATATAGAAAACATTAGTTACTACTTACAGTAGAATAATTTAGGAAATGAGAAACTTCTTTAAAATGTATTCAGATGTATAAACATTTGAGCAGCAAGCATTAGTATACATTGTATCAACACCAAGGAGTAAGAGTAGCTCAAATGTTTTTGTTACTGGATACGTTTCAAAAGTATATTTTAAGATGTTAAGGGGGCGCCTGGGTGGCTCAGTCAGCTGAGCCTCTGGTTCTTGGTTTCCTCTGAGGTCCTCATCAGGATTGTGGGCTCCGCCCAGTGTCAGCTAAGCACTGGGGGCGGTGCCTGCTTAAGATTCTGCTTCTCCCTCTGCCCCTCCCCTCCTTAAAAAAGTCAACGAAAACTGAGCTTTTTTTTTTTTTTAATTTTTATTTGTTTATTATAGTCACAGAGAGAGAGAGGCAGAGACACAGGCAGAGGGAGAAGCAGGCTCCATGCACCGGGAGCCCGACGTGGGATTCGATCCCGGGTCTCCAGGATCGCGCCCTGGGCCAAAGGCAGGCGCCAAACCGCTGTGCCACCCAGGGATCCCGAAAAGTGAGCTTTTTAAAAACCTTCCTCCCTCTCCCATTGTTTTCGTAACTTAAAAAACCTTCAGATTCATCTGAAAAATATGGAAAGACGTGGAGAAACATCATCCCTAATATAAACAGTAAATGGCATAACTGTAAACCCCCCCCCCCCCCAGGATTTTAAGTAATCTCCATACCCAATAAAAGGCTCAGGCCCACAGCCTGGATGGAGACCCAGAGTCCCACACTTCATCAGCTGAGCCAGCCAGGTACCCCTCCTGTATAATCTGATTTTCCTGTATCCTTTAAAGTTCCTTGAAATCCTCATTTTCAATGGCACCAGGCTTGTCTTTGAACGTATGGGTAATTTATGTAGCAGTCCCCTGTTGAAGATTTACGTTACACTCAGGTCTACACATTCCTTTAATGCATCTCTCATTTTTTGCCTAGAATAGGTTACGTGACATTACTGACCTAGAAGCCTGAGTTGTTGTTGTTGTTAAGATTTCATTTATTTATGAGAGACAGAGCAAGAGAGCAGGAGGAGGTGCAGAGGAGTGGGAGAAGCAAGCTCCCCACTGCGTGAAACCCAATGCAGGGCTCAATCCCAGGACCCTGAGATGAACCTAGCTAAAGTCAGACACTCAACCTACTGAACCACTCAAGGCCTGAGCTTTTTTAAGGCTCTCAGTATATGGTTCTTGTCCTAAAAAGATTGTAATAGTATACTACCAGCAATTTGACAATGCTTATCTCTCCAATGGTATTGTCATGACTTTGTTTAAACACTGGAAAAACTTTATTTTAACTTTATTTTAATATTCCTTTAATTATTGAGGATGCCCATATTTTCTGGTGATTCATATGTTTTCTGTGGATTGGCAGTTCATGTTTCTTGCCCATTTTTCTCCCCAGGGGTGTTTTATTAACGTATAAGATGTGTTTTATTTTTTTTTAAGATTTTATTTATTTATTCATGAGAGACCAAGAGAGAGGCAGAGACACAGGCGGAGGGAGAAGCAGGCCCCATGCAGGGAGCCCGACGTGGGACTTGATCTGGGGACTCCAGGATCACGCCCTGGGCTGAAGCAGCACTAAATCTCTGAGACACCCGGGGCTGCCCCTAAGATGTCTTTTAATAGAAACTAAATCTCTTTTCCATTTTTTGCAGCCATACTTTATCTCAGTGTTCAATTTTGATTTGATTCCAAAAATATTGATGTTATGTTTTTAATATGGCCAAATCTATTTTTTTTCTTTTGCTGGTTATTCTCAGTTCTTCTAAGAGAACTAATACTCCCTTTTTATTTTTTAAGAAGGCCTTTTTTTTTTTAAGTTAACTTTAACCCATTTGGAATTAGTTGTAGTGTATAATGCATTAATGTGGTTTTTTATGTAGAATGGTCCTTGGATTCCTGGCCATGGCATATTTTCTTTTACTGTGCTTCTGAATTAGATTGGTGTTTTATTTATAGTCGCAAATGATACTGACCTATCCTTATCCTTTTTAAGTACTCCTTGTTTGGATTTGGTATCCAGATTCTGCTAAGCTTGTTCACTTTACAAATGCAGTCTATCTTCTGGAGAAACATTGTTTCTTTTTTCAGCTGGCTGTTCAGTTCTGTTATTCCAGCTTTACCAATGGGAAGACAGATCTTTACTTACTAAGTCTGGGCTAATTTTTGTTTTCTCAATTCAGTGACTATGGCCTGAGTGAGTTTTAATTTTAATTTTATTTTTTTAAAGATCTTTTATTTACTCATGAGGGAGAGAGAGGGGGAGAGACCGGGAGACGGAGATAGATAGAGGCAGAGACACAGGCAGAGGGAGAAGCTGGCTCCACACAGGGAGCCCGATGTGGGACTTGATCGTGGGACCCCAGGATCACGCCTTTGGATGAAGGCAGGCGCCAAACCATTGAGCCACCCAGGATCCCTGAGTTTTAATTTTTAAAATTCATTGAATTTTTAATGGCCTAATGAACATTTTATTTGGGTGTTTTTGAAAAGAATTTGTGGCTAACTACAAAGTCCAGTACCCATTAAATGCAATTTATCAAGTCTTTTTCCTTATTTTGAGTCTACCCTAATTTCCAAGAGAGATGTGCTGAGGATCCACAAGTCTCTTCTCTCCCAGTTTGCCTCCCCACCCACAATAATTGTACTTCTATTTTAGGAGCAGTAATTCTGAGTGGATTTCCCTCTTTGCATTGGCTGTTGGAGAGCCCCCCAGCCAGTTTTGGGATTCCTTCCAACAAGTGCTAGATGGCTTGCTTTTTGTGTTTGTTGAGCTGGGGATTCATCTGTAATATTCTTTGCTTTTTTCCTACCCTCATTTTCATCTTTATGCTTCTGTCACTCCTCTAAATTTTAACCTATTTCAGTAGGGTCTTGTTTGCAAGACCCCTTAAGTCATTTTATTAAGCTGGATCTAAATCTTTTTTTAAAAAAGATTTTACTTATTCATGAGAGACAGAGAGAGACAGAGACACAGGCAGAGGGAGAAGCAGGCTCCATGCAGGGAGCCTGATGTGGGACTCGATCCCGGGACCCCGGGATTGTGCCCTGAGCCGGAAGGCAGATGCTCAACCGCTGAGCCACCCAGGCGTCCCCCAAAATACATTGTTAAAAATATATATATGTGTTCCTTAGTTGTTACAAATCTAATTAAATCACCTCTAAATTTTACTGGTGGAAGATGCTATAATTTCTCTTTTTTTCAGTTACTGAACTATACTAGATGAGGCAGAGCATATGTATTCTAAACAGAGTACAGGTTTTTTTTTTTCCTTTTTACTGTGGGACTTTAGATGTATTCCGAGGCCTGTTCTATACTGGTAATTATATGCTCTTCTACTCTTGAGCTAATGGCTAAAAGAAAGAGGTATAACAACTCCATTAGTTTCTTGCTTGGATTCTATTAATATGAACTTATTAGATATAATTTACTGCCGAACCTCCTGAATCTAGGCAGTGTACTCTTAAGCTCAGCCCAGTTGTGTGTTTCCAAAATAGACTAGAACAACTACCCAGTAGTCTGAGTAACTTAGGGAATTTTGTTAAAACTCAGATGAATAATGCTCATATTAAACCTTGAGAAAATGACCCGCTTTGAACTGTAATTTTCTCATTTATAAAATGTGAGAAAATTACTTCCATGTCTTGAGATGTAAATACTGTATGCAAAAGTACATCGTAGTAAGTTTTTTGGATTTACTGATTTCTCTCGCGTATGTGAGATTTCTTTTTTTGGGAACCCAATTTTGTTTTGGTCAATATGCCCAATATTTTCATATTCTCCAGTAGTCCACAGAAAAGTGAGTAAGGGGCAGAACTGTCTCCTGTACTTGGTATCCTGACTAAAACATCCTGAAATGGGCTCCTGGGGAAGTGAAGTTAGAATATACATGTGTTCTGGCTCACCACAAGATAACTTGGAAGTTGGTGAAAACGAGTTTCTTCTTTCAAAACTCATTGAGCTACTTGTGTCACATGGTAACACAACGTATAGAGGATGGTTCCTAACTTTTGGTCATGGATCTGAAACCATTCTGGAAATAAGGATGCTAATTCATGCGACAAATCTGCATACCTCTAGTGAAATCCTGCTGAAAAATTTTTCACTCATTTCATTTTTGTTTTTTGAGCTAGACACAACTCCGAAACAAGCTAATTCACGAATTGATGCACCCTGTGTTGAATGGAGAACTGCAGCCCCCGTCCGTTTCAGTGGAAGGGAGTGCCCTCTTAACCAGCGCTTCTAACTCTCTAGTGGCAGATTACTTACAGAGATGCGGCTATGAGTATTCGCTTTCTGTTTTCTTTCCGGAAAGTGGTTTGGCCAAAGAAAAGGTAAAATCCTTCCTTTTCTATTTTTGAATTTTCTGTTAACAGCTTCTTTCTGCATAATAGCTGAGTATTCCTTCGCTAGCAACGTCCGTTTCTCGGGCATCTCCGAATTCACATCATATAATGTAACAGAGGGGAGTACTAAAGTTGATTATTATCAATTCCTTGACATCTTGATTAGTCTTTGGTACAATTGTGATGTGTAGAATCACTGTTTTGAAGCTAGAACTGACCTCCCATTCCAAGTAGTCTACTAAGACTCCCAGTTGCCATTTACGTTGAATGTCTGTTGTAAGCTTGTCACTGTACTAGTCACACTTCAGGTGTTAGCTGTTTTACAACTGAGGAACCAACCTCTGGAAAAGTGAAATAGTTTGCTCAAGGTCACATGATTTGTAAATAGCAATGCAGGGCTGTAAATCTAGATCTCTAAACTGTGTTCTTACTACATTAAAATCTTTTCACATATTTCTATTCCTTGGGATTACCCAAGAGAAGTGAGGGATACAATAGCTTTTAAAAATCTGTGGACTACTCAAATAACTAAAACACCTGTGGTTTTTTTTTTAAAGATTTATTTATTTATGATAGACATAGAGAGAGAGAGAGGCAGAGACACAGGAGGAGGAAGAGGCAGGCTCCATGCCGGGAGCCTGATGCAGGACTCGATCCTGGGACTCCAGGATCGCGCCCTGTGCCAAAGGCAGGTGCTAAACCGCTGAGCCACCCAGGGATCCCCAAAACACCTGTTTTTACCTATTTTCTAATTTATGTTCAATAGTAATAGTGGAGAAATAATCATACTTGATTATTTTAAAGGCTGATATAGCAAACTTTGCCTATTTTTTTTAAATAGACATAATTTTTTAAAGCAGTTCAGGTTCAGAGCAAAATTGAGCAGAAAAGAGGCCATCCCATATATTCCCTGCTCCCACTCATGCACAGCCTCCCCTACTAGCAACATTTTTTAATTAAATACTTGATTTTTTTTTTTTTTTTTAAGAGAGGGAGGCAAGGAGGGGCAGAAAGAGGAAGAGAGAGAATCTTAAGCAGGCTTCACACCCATTGTGGAGCCTTGAGCAAGGCTCGATCTCATGACCCTGAGATCATGATCTGAGCTGAAATCAAGGGTTTGATGGTTAACCAACTAAGCCACCTACACGCCCCCATTATATACAATTTTCCAATAGACCCTACATTGTCACACCTTACCACCTGTAGTTCATGTTTATTTTCATTTATTTTTCAAAATATTTATTTGAGAGAGACAGAGCACACAAATGTGCATGCAAGAGAGCAGGAATAGGGGGAGGCAGGAGAAGCAGACTCCCTGCTAAGCAGAGAACCCAATGTGGGGCTCGACCCCAGGACCATGACCTGAGCCAAAGGCAGAGCCTTAACCAACTGAGCCACCAAGGTGCCCTTAAAGTCCATAGTTTAACTCTTGGTGTTGTTACTGTATTTTTATTCCTTGTCTATAATTGACCAAAAGTTTCATATTCAGGAGTTTTAAGAAAATAAGAACAACGTTAGTATTTGAAAATTCAAATGTGCTGTATTTATTTCTTAACAACCAAATTTTCTTTATCAACATTAGGAATTCTTATTTGGTCCATCAGTCTTTAAGGTTTCTTATTTATTTATTTATTTATTTATTTATTTATTTATTATTTATTTCACAGACAGAGAGAGAGAGAGAGGCAGAGACATAGGCAGAGAGAGAAGCAGGCTCCATGCACCGGGAGCCCAATGTGGGATTCGATCCCGGGTCTCCAGGATGGCGCCCTGGGCCAAAGGCAGGCACCAAACCACTGCGCCACCCAGGGATCCCCTGTTTTGTTTTTTTAAAGTAAACTCTATACCCAATGTGGGGGTTGAACTCAACCTCAAAATCAAGAGTCAAATGTTCAGGGCACCTGGGTGGCTCATTTTGGTTAGGCATCTGGCTTCCCCCCAAGTCATGATCCCACGGTCCTGGGATTGAGCCCCACATTGAACTCTGCTCAGCAGGGAGCCTCCTTTTCCCTCTCCCCATGCCCCCCCACCATTGTGCTTGTGTAATCTCTCTCAAATCTTAAAAAAAAAAAAAAGGTCACATGTTCTACCAACTGAGCCAGGTGCCCCTAACTTTCCAAGTATGTTTTAGAATTTTGCTTATTGCATGAGTAATAGTGAATTACTTAGTTGTTACAGTAGTAAATCCAGTCCACATACTTAAAGGTTTCTACTCTAAAATGCTGTGCAGAATATTTTCTTTAAAGGAAAACCATTAAAAAAAAAATAAAGGAAAACCATTTGAAAACCTATCAATGTTCTCTGGGTAGACTTAGTAAAAATAAGTATTATAGTATAAATATATATTAAGAATAGTGACCCAAAAATGTTTAAAACTATTTTGTGTATGCTTTAGTTATTCATTGTTGTAAAGACAATAAAACTTCATTTATATTTTGAAGCAATATACTTTAAAAACTTTCTTGCAGTTAGGAGACCCTGGAAATTATATATGTATTCATTGGTTCATCGGATATTTGTGTGTTTATACTCTGTAAGGTATTAGCCATTTAGACATATTAGACGTATTCACTATGAAATATTTGGAGATTAATTAGGTGATCAAGAAAAATATTGGGCAACCTGGGTAGCTCAGCAGTTTAGCACCACCTTCAGTCCAGGGCGTGATCTTGGAGACCCGGGATCAAATCCCATGTTGGGCTTCCTCCATGGAGCCTGCTTCTCCCTCTACTTGTGTCTCTGCCTCTCTCTCTCTCTCTCATAAATAAATAAATAAAATCTTAAAAAAAAATTTTTATCCTTGTGACTTTAATATGTTAATAATATAAGAAAGTGCTTCAATTTTACATTATTAGCATGGTTATAAATTTTTAAATTTAATCCAAAGCATAATTGTCTTCAGAAGCCTCCTAGTTTATCATTTAAACACCGATGTAAAAAAGTCTAATTTTTTTTTCTTTAAGGTACTTACTATGCAAGATCTATTACAACTCATTAAAATCAACCCTGAATCCAGTCTCTACAAATCACTGGTAGGATTGTTTAGTTTTTATAATCTGCTTTGGTCTGTTAATTATAACTGAACAGTTGAATAAAGATGAAATATTTTCTTTTAACAGATCTCAGGATTTGATAAAGAAAACAAAGGTAGGAGCCTTCATCTTTATAAAAAAGAAATAGCAAGATTTTTGTCATGTACTTTTTCCTGCAGAACTATGAAAGTAATAATCTTGAGGGATATGAGTACGGAATTTAATATGAATTTGATTTTTCTTTTTTTTATTTTATTTTTTTTTTATTTTTCCATGCTGTGACAGTACCTTACCTTTTTATCTTTTTTTTTTTTAATCTAACTTTTGAAAAAGATCTTAAGTAATCTCTACACCCAACATGGAGCTTGAAATCACGACCCTAAGATCAAGAGTCACATGGTCCACTGACTAAGCCAGCCAGGCACCCCAATACCTTATCTTTTTTTTTTTTTTAAAGATCGATTTATTAGAGAACACAGAGGGGGAGACAGGAGCAGACTCCACACTGAGCAGGGTCACCACCCCTCTGATGATACGGGGCTCGATCCCAGGGCCCTGGGATCACAACCTGAGCTGAAGGCAGACATCCAACCAACTGAGCCACCCAGGCATCCCAGTACCTTACCTTTTAAATGAATAGAACAATTCATCCAATTTGACAATGTAAATCACTTCCCCAAGTTTCATTCTTCTTAATTGCTCTTACTCAAAGAAGAGACAGAAGTTGTTAAAGCCCTACAAATGATTTGAAAGCTACTTTTTGTAAAGACAGCCATTGTTGGGAACATTTCCACACACACAAATTAACAATGTTAAGGCTAGGTATCTTTGTATCCCACATCTCTCCCTCAAGTAGTTTACAGATTATTAATATTTGCTTAAAGAATGAGGTATCTGGTCAGTACTAAGTGTTAAATATATATATATTTTTATTAAGTATTTATGTGAGCCTGATAAATTGCTTTAATCTTGGCCTTGATAACCTTCATAGAGTCCATAACTGCCATGGGTGCCATACCATGGGCTGGGCTTGATGATGGACTTTGTAGCATGAACTTAAACTGGTAACTTGCCTGTAATACATATTCTTTAGGTCTATTTTAAATAATCTGTAACAATATATAGCAGCCCTTCTGTGTTGGTGTGCTTTTGGGTTTTGTTGCCAGTATTGCTACCATCCCCAGTAGGGCATTCATTTAGAACTTAGCATTCAGCAAACATTTGAGTACTTATTTTCTGCAACCATTAGTCTATGACTTAATTACCTAGTCTCTTGGGAGTAATGTTACCAGAGGATGAGTAAATATGATCACAAGACCTTCCAGAGTACCTGCAGCATAGGACATCCAAATTGAACTTCAGTATGGTAAGTGGTTCTATATTCTGTATAGAATATAGAGGCAGTAGCATCTAATATAAATTCCCTGTAATGATGGGAACGTCTATATCTGCTATCTGATGTAGTAGCCACTAGCCACATGTGACTATTAAACATTTGAAATGTGGCTAGTGTAACTGAAGAACTGCATCTTAGATTTTAAATAGCCACATATCCTACTGGGCAGGACACAGATATAAGGTGTAGATATATGTAGCTTAACTATTTTTTCAGAAGAAAACTTGAGGCCTACAGGGATATTAAGAAATAATCCACTTACTGGTATTTTATGTTACCTTTATTTATTTATTTTTTTATGTTATCTTTAAAAATAGTTTTTTGCCTTTATACACTCTGTTCAAATGCTTCTGGTTCAGAAAGACATGTGGTGAACAGCTCTTACCAGCTTTACCCAGCATCCTAGTTTAAGTTCTGAAATTCAGAAAAACTATGGATAGCAGACATGGTAGGCATCCTCATGGCAAGATTTGGGTAGAAGTCTTTGCTAACACTAAAACAGCTATTTTTAAAATGAAATAACTTTAAAATTTTGTGGCTTCTGATTAAAAAATTGAGAACATCGGAAAATATGTAGGGAGATATATTGTACCTAACTGTTGTTTATGCCCTAACAGAGACCCGTAGTTTTATTTTATTGTATCTGTATTCAAGGGTGCTGGGTTGTTGAATGGCCATACTACTTTTCCCCTAGATTCCACTTACCCATCCTTTCCACCCCTAACTTTTCAGAGATAATGCTGGAAAAAAAGCTGTGCAGAGAATTTGGACATTGGCTCCTTGTTTTCTGGAACTTAAAACCCTTATCTGTGATGGGTAAAAGAATAGCTACATATATCGGTGGGACAGAACGGCAAGCCCAGAAGTCAATCTAGACAAATACAGTTGACTCTTGAATAACATGGGGGTTGGGGGCTCTGACCCTCCCAACCATGTCCATTACGCAGTCAGAAATCCATGTAGAATTGTTGACTCCCCAAAAACTAATAGCCTGTTGACTGGAAGCCTTACTGATAACATAAACTGTCAACAGATATTTTGTGTGCTAAATGAATTATATACCGTACTCTCAGAGTAAGCTGGAGAAGAGAATGTCATTAATAATTAAAATGAAGGGCAGCCCGGGTGGCTCAGCGGTTTAGCGCCGACTTCAGCCCTGGGCCTGATCCTGGAGACCCGGGGTTGAGTCCTGTGTCGGACTGCCTGCGTGGAGCCTGCTTCTCCCTCTGCCAGTGTCTCTGCATCTCTCTCTCTCTCTCTCTCTCATGAATAAACAAATAAAATCTTAAAAAAAAAAGAGAGAGAGAGAAACTATGTTAACAATACTGTCTTGTATTGATTTAAAAAGAATCCCCATATAAAACCCGTGTTGTTCAAGGGTCAACTGTATAGTCAAGTGATTTTCGACAAAGGGTGAGGGTGGTTCACGGGAAGAAGGATGGTCTTTTCCACCTGCGGTGCTGGAACAATTGGGGCACTCATACACAAAAATGAACCTAGACACAGACCTTAGATCTACCGTCTATTTTAGTTCTCATACAAGTTATAAGTTTAAATGTCGAACTATGAAACTTAGGTAAGAAAACATTAAAAAAAAATGTGACTTTGGGGTTGGCGATGAGATAGAACACCAAAAGCATGTATATGAAAGAAAATTAACCAATTAGACTTTATTAAAATCAAAAACATCTGCTCTGAAAGATACTGAGAATGAAAAGACAAGCCCCCGACTGGGAGAAAATATTTGCAAAGGACATATCTGATAAAAAGACTTGTATCAAAAATACACAAAGAACACTTAAAACTCAACAGAAAAAAACGGCAAAAAAAAAATACATATATATATATATATATATATATATATATATGCAGTAAAGAGACAACCCAGTTAAAAAATTGATAAAGGGCACCTGGATGGCTCAGTTGGTTAAGTGCCTTCAGCTTGGGTCATGATCCCAGGGTCCTGGGATCAAGACCCACATGGGGTTCCCTGCTCCACAGGGAGCCTACTTCTCCCTCTTCCTCTGCCTGCCACCCCCCCCCCCATTTGTGCTCTCTGTCAAATAAAATCTTGGGGGAAAAAAATGGGTAAAGGATCTGAACAGACATGTCACCAAAGATACAGAGATGGCAAATAAGCATACAAAAAGATGTTCAAGGTCGTTTGTTACTAGGGCAATGCAAATTAAAACAACAAAGAGCTTTCACCATATTCCTGTTAGAATGGCTGAAATCCAGGCTACTTACAACAAATGGTGAGGATGTGGAGCAACAGGACCTCTCATTCGTTGATAGTGTGAATGCAAAATGGTATAGCCACTTTGGGAGATTGGTAGTTTCTCAAAAGTTAAACATAGTTTTACCATCTGACAGTGATGCTCCTAGTTATTTACCCAACTGATTTGAAAAAGTTCAGTCCATGTAGATACCCAGATAGAAATATTTGTAGCAAATATTTTTTTTTGTTATAATTGCCCGAAATTGGGAGCAACCAAAATGTCCTTGAGTAGGTGAGTGGATAAACAAGCTGTGGTACATCTAGACAATGGAATACTATTTGGCTAAAGGGATGAATTGTCAATCCATGCAAAAATATAAATCTGGGGTGCCTCGGTGGTATGGTTGGTCAAGTGTCCGTCTCCTGGCTTCGGCTCAGATGGTGGCCAAAGAGTTGTGGGATTGAGCCCCGCATTGGTTCCACTCTTGACATGGAGTCTGCTTGGGATTCTTTCTCCTGTCTCCACCCCCCACACCCCACTGCTAGCACACTCATTATCTCTCGAGAGTAAATCTTAAAAAAAAAAAAAAAAAAAAAAAAACTTGTATGTATATGTAAATTAACCTTAAATGCATAGTTAGTGAAAGAGGCTTGTCTGAAAAGGGTTCTAGTATGTGATTCCATATATATATATATACTTTTCTGAAAAAGGTGGAACTATAGAGCTGGTAAGTGAATCGATGGTTGCCTGGGACTCAGAGGGAGGGGGTAGGAGGTTGATTAGGTGAAGCACAGGGAATCTTTTTTTAGGGTCATGAAGGTATTTCATATGATACTATGATGGTGTGATATATAGCACTAAATATTGGTCAAAGCCTGTTGAACTCTATAGTACAAAGGGTGAACCTTCATATATGCAAATGGAGGAGGTCAGGTGATCCCAGGATGGCCTACAAACTAACAAAACCATCTGACAGTCTCACTGGGGAATGGGGAAGAAAAGATGCAAGCTGACTACCTTTGGAAATGAAGACTAAGACTAAAAGCAAATGAAACCATATATAGGCACTATATTTAGGGTGCTAGTTACTTCTTATGGGGTAGTGGTTAACAATTTGGAAACCATCATACATGTATGCTGGAACTGAACAATTAAATGGATAGTAAGTAGAGGGCGAGAGCTGGGTTTTTCCCTGTTAAGGCACCATTTCACAGATCAATAAGGAAAAGCAGCTAGAATGATCCATGTGGTAATGGATTTGTTGGAACCCTCAGTATAAGCTTAGGTTTAGCTTAATATAGGTGCAAAGGATACACAGATATTTATAGACATGTGTATCTACACAGATTAGAACACTCAAATTTCCTTGTTCTGCAGGCTGAGAGGGCCTAGAAGCAATGACACCCCAGTAACAAATGAGCACACCTAGTGCCCAGTTCAGAACATTAAGATTTGGTTTCCAATACCATTCCATAATAATAGGAACCAGGGCTACCTGGAGCAGTGGCTGATTCCAGGACTGGGGCAGAGAATGTACAAGATGAGCCTGGAGTCTTTTATAATGCCAGATGAAAGGAAATGCTTCATTAACAAAAATAGAACTGAAAGACCTTCCAAAGGCCAAAGCTGGAACAAATGGAGCAACAAAGTAAAATACTGGATTATATAAAATGTTACATAATCATATAGGAATTGAATTGCAATGTACGAAATACTCATGATCCCATACCAATGTAAACAAATAGAATAAATGAAACTAGAGAATTCCTTCTTAAAGGGGATATATACATATATATGGAGAGGGGAGAAGTGGAACTAATTACGGGCCTGTGAACAGTACTCCAGAACTGGAAAAGGACCATTCCTCACCTAGAACGAGTGATGGGGAAAGAACACATCTCAAAAGATTATCTACTACAGGATCTTGAAGAAAATTTCTGTAATATGTCTAGCTTTTCTATAGAGGCAGAGCAGACATGCCTGAGCAAGAAGGTGTGAGGAGAGAACAAGCAGATTGGAAAAAAGGTCAGGAGAAGATCAGTGGATGAGCCAAAGAGGCATTGCAAGCAACGAATATGAAAGAACAGACTGTAGGTCACATTAGAGGAAGGGAGAAACAGATTTTCAGTTCTTCAGAAAAGAGGAAAAAACAAAAAAGGCCTTTAGGTTGGCTGATGCAGAAGCCGAGTACTTCCAACTGTTTTAAGAAACTAGAAACTTCTAATTTATACTCCTGGCTTTAAAAAAAAAGTTTCAAACTATTCAGAAAAGTATAAGTGAAAGAAAACTGGAAATTGCTGCTCATATCTTCTCATCTGCCTTTCCACTGATACCTAGGATGAATAGTTTCTTGTTACTCCTACCAGAATTTAGTTTATAACGGTGAAAATCCGTGTGATTAAAACCTATATATAACCTGGGATCCCTGGGTGGCGCAGAGGTTTGGCGCCTGCCTTTGGCCCAGGGCGTGATCCTGGAGACCCGGGATCGAATCCCACATCGGGCTCCCGGTGCATGGAGCCTGCTTCTCCCTCTGCCTGTGTCTCTGCGCCTCTCTCTCTCTCTGTGACTATCATAAATAAATAAAAATTAAAAAAAAAAAACAAACCTATAACCCTAAATGGGATTGTATTGTTTTGCAACTTATTTTATTTACCAATGAATCTTTGTATATTCGGACTAATTATTTTTAAAGCGTGTATTTAACCCCCTTTGGTGAAGATTTCATCATCTTACTGTGTTTTGCTGTTGGAAGCAATCAGTGTGCAGTAGTACACCCTTTATGCCCCTTGGAAGTCTAGCTGTGTAAACTTTGGGAAGTGGAAATGACAATGTCAAAGGGGGATGTGCATTTGAGCGTATGTAAACCCTGACAAAATCTCTCCCAAGTGAATGAGCATGCCTATTTCCCCATTCCCCTGCCAACACTTTAGAGTACAGACATACCTCATTTTATTTTCACTTTTTATTATACTTCACAGATACTGTATTTCTTACAAATTGAGAGTTTGTGGCAACACTGTGTCCAGCAAGTCTATCAGTGCTGCTTTTGCAACAGTATTTGCTCACTTTGTGTCTGTTACATTTTATTATTTCTTGCAATGTTTTAAACTTTTGATAGAATCTGTGATCAGTAATCATTGATGTTATTAGGGTAATTGGGGGCATCACGAACCCCACCCATGTAAGATGGTGAACTTAATTGATAATTGTGTCTGTTCTCACTGCCCTGCCGACCGGCCATCGTCCGCATCTTCCTCTTCCAGCCTTTCTGTTCCCTGAGACACAAAGATATTGAAGTGAGGCTTATTAATAACCCTACAATAGCCTCTAAGTGTTTAGGGGAAAGGAAGAGTCGCAGATCTCTCGCTTTCAGCCAAAGGCCAGAGATGACCAAGCTTAGTGAGGAACGTATGTTGAGAGCCCAGACAGGCCGAAAGCTAGGCCTCTTGTGTCAAACAGCCAGGTAGTGAATGCAAAAGAGAGTTCTTAAAGGTAACATAAGGGGTTGCCCTAGTGAACACACAACTGGTAAGAAAGTGCAACGGCCTTATTGCTGACATGGAGACTGTTGTGCTCTGGGCAGAAGATCAAAGCAGCTAGAACATTCCTTTAAGTCCAAGCCTACTCCAGAGCAAGGCCCTACCCCTCTTTAATGGTATGAAGGCCGAGAGAGGTGAGGAAGCTGCCAAGCAAGAGATGGAAGCTCACAAGATTGGTTTGTGAGGTTTGAGGAATGAACCAGATTCTGTAACCTCAAAGTGCAAGGGGAAGCAGCAGGTGACCCAGAAGAAGATCAGCTCAGGTGACTACTGAAGGTGGCTACACTGGACAGATTTTCCATGTAGATGAAACACTTGTATATTGGAAGGAGAGGGCATCTAGGACTTTCATAGCTGGAGAGGAGAAGTCGATGCCTGGCTTCAAATAACAGGCTCTCTTATTAGGGGCTAATGCAGCTGTTGACTTTAGGTTGAAGCCAGTACTCCTCTACCTTTCCAAAATTTCTGGGGCCCACAAGAATTATGCTAAATCTAGGGCACTTGGTAGGCTCATCCAGAAGGGCATGCAACTCTTGATCTTGGGGTCATGAGTTTGAGCCCCACGTGGGGTGTGGAGATTACTTAAAAACTTTAAAAATTACACTGTCTACTCTACCTGTACTCTATAAATGGAGCAACAAAGCCTGGTTGGCAGATGTGCTTACAACATGGTTTATTTATTTATTTATTCATTCATTCATTTATTTATTTATTTACAACATGGTTTAATGAAGATTTTAGGTCTACTGTTGAGACCTTCTTAAGAAAGAAAATTTCTTTAAAAATATATCCTTGACAATGCATCTGGTCACCCAAGGTCTTTGATGGAGATGTACAATGAGATTAATAGTGCTTTCATGTCTGCTAACACAGCGTCCATTCTGCAGGAGTAATTTTGACTTTCAAGTCTTATTTAGGAAATAGTTGCCACAGTTCCTCTGATGGATCTGAGCAGTCTGTTGAAAACCTGGGAAGAATTCACCATTCTTAGATGCCATTAAGAACATTTGTGACTGATGGGAAGAGGTCAAAATACCCATGTTAACAGGAGTTTTGAAGAAGTTGCCTTGAACCCTCATGGATGACTTTGAGAGATTCAAGTCAAAGTGTTCAGTGGAGGAAGTCCGTGCAAATGTGGTGGAAATAACAAGATATGTAGAATTAGAAGTGGACCCTGAAGATGGGACTGAATTGCTGCAATCTCAAAATCAAACTTGAATGGATGAGGATTTGCTGCTTATGGATGAGCAAAGAAAGTGGCTTCTTGAGATGGAATCTACTGTTGGAGATGCTGTGAAGGTTATTGAAATGACATAAATGTAGTGGCAGGGTTTGAGAGGATTGATTCCAGTTTTGAGAGAGATTCTATTTTGAGTAAATGATGTAGTAGAAATCATGAAGGGTCAATAAATGTGGCAGACTTCATTGTCCTATTCTTGGCCACAGCCACTCCACCTCCAGCAACCCCTGCCCTGTTATCAGCCATCAACATCAAGGCAAGACCCTCCACCGGGAAGATTGTGACTGCCTTGAAAGCTCAAATGGAAAAAAAAAAAAAAAAGAAAGCTCAAATGATGGCTAGCTTTTTTAGCAATATTTTAAAATTTAGATATGTACACTGTTTTTTTTTGTTTTTTTTTGTTTTTACACAATGCTATTGCATGCTTAGACTCAAGTATAGTGGAAGTATTTTAAACGTACTGGGAAACATTCATTAGACTTGGTTTTTGGTACTCACTGTATTGCAGTGGTCTGGAACTGAAATTGCAGATTCTCTATGGTATGCATGTATTTTTTTTTAATGGGTGTGCCCCAATTAATACCATAACTGATTAATCCAATAACATATGGACAGTGCAATCATGAACATTGTTGTATATACATATCTTTCAGTAGAAATGTAATTGTATAACAATACAATGCAAAAATTATATATATAGGCCCTTTTGCCGTGTCGCCGGTGCCTGCGCCGCCCGCACCTCCTCGCCTCTCCTCTCCCAGCCGAGGCCCGGGGGACCGGAGCGAGACGCGGGGACCATGTTCCGACGCAAGCTGACAGCCCTCGACTACCACAACCTGGCTGACTTCAACTGCAAAGATGAAACAGAATTTAGAAACTTTATTGTTTGGCTTGAAGACCAGAAAATCAGACACTGCAAGATTGAAGACAGAGGTAATTTAAGAAACATCCACAGCAGTGACTGGCCCAAGTTCTTTGAAAAGTATCTCAAAGATGTTAACTGTCTTTTCAATATTCAAGATCGACAAGAAGCAATTGACTGGCTTCTTGGTTTAGCTGTTAGACTTGAATATGGAGATAATGCTGAAAAATACAAGGACTTGATACCCAATAATACAAAGAATGCTGACAATGCAGCTAAAAATGCCCAGCCGTTGATCAATTTGGATGTAAATAATCCTGATTTTAAGGCTGGTGTAATGGCTTTGGCTAACCTTCTTCAGATTCAGCGTCATGATGATTACCTGGTAATGCTTAAGGGAATTCGCATTTTGGTACAGGAGCGCCTGACACAAGATGCAGATGCCAAAGCAAACCAAACAAAAGAGGACTTGCCTGTTGCACTAGATAAACACATTCTTAGTTTTGACACAGGAGATGCAGTTCTTAATGAAGCTGCTCAAATTCTGCAATTGCTGCATATAGAAGAGCTCAGAGAGCTACAGACAAAAATTAATGAAGCCATAGTAGCTGTTCAGGCAATTATTGCTGATCCAAAGACAGACCACAGACTGGGTAAAGTTTGAAGATGAACATTTTAGGATTTCAGCTTCTCACCTGATTAGTACAAATGGGAACCATGTACGCTCTGGCATGTGTTTGGAAATCAAATGTCACATTTTCAAGGGAAGAATCCTAGAAAATTGACTATGTTCTCAAGATTTACCATCATTGTTTTTTTTCTTTAATAAAGTTCAGGAAAGTGAAAAAAAAGAAATTATATATATATTACTTGATAAGCCACCAAAAAATAAACCCCAGGAAATACCTCCTACCACAAGAAATAGAACAATACCAGCATCCCAGAAGCCCCCTTTGTATCCCTCCCAATCACTAAGCTTTCCCTATTATCCAGTCTTAAGTGCTATTCTGATATCTAGCACCATAGATTATTAATGCCTATTTTTACATTTTATATACATGGAATCCTATAATATATCTTGAGTGTGGCTTCTTTCTCTCAACCTTATGCTGATTCATACTATTTTTAGCAATAGTTCATATTAATTGCTGTGTATTCCATTGCATGAGTATGATGTTACAGTTTATTGAAGTATAATTAATATAGTGTTATATTAGTTTCAGGTATATAGTATAAGAATTCATTGTCAATATATATTTCTCAGTGCTAATTGCAGTAAGTGTACTCTTAATCCCCTTTATCTATTTCACTCATCCCCCCCCCACCTCCCCCTTGGCAATCATCAGTTCTCTGTATTTAAGAGTCTATTTGACTCTTTTCTTTGTTTCTCCATTTATTCCTTAAATTCCACGTGCAAGTGAAGTTTATGATATTTCTGACATTTCGCTTAGCATCATACCCTCTAGTTCCATCCATGTTATTGTAAATGGCAGGATTTCTTCTTTTTTTTTTTTTTTTTAATTTTATTCGTGAGAGAGACAGGGAGGCAGAGACACAGGCAGAGGGAGAAGCAGGCTCCCTGCGGGGAGCTCAATGTAAGATTTGGTCCCAGGACTCCGGGATCACGCCCTGAACTGAAGGCAGATGGCTCAATGACTGAGCCACCCAGGCTTCCCTCATTTTTTTTTTTTAAATGGCTGAGTGATAGTTCCATTGTGTATGTGTGTGTGTATTTACACCACAGTTTCCTCATCCATTCATCTGACAAGACACTTGAGTTGTTTCCTTATCTCACCTCTTGTAGATAATGCTGCAGTAAACATAGGGGTGTGTGTATCTTTTCAAATTAGCTTTTCATATGCTTTGGGTAAATACCTAGTACCAGAATTACTGGATTGTATGGTAATTCTATTTTTAATTGTTTGTGGAACCTCCATACTATTTTCCACAGTGGCTGTACCAGTTAACATTCCCACCAACAGTGCATGAGGGTTCCTTTTTCTTCACATCCTCGCTGACACTTGTTTCTTGTGTTGTTGATTTTAGCCATTCTGACAGGTGTGAGGTGATATCTCCTTGTGGTTTTGATTTGTGTTTCCCTGATGATGAGTGATATTGAGCCTCTTTTCATGTGTCTGTTGGCCATCTGGATGTCTTCCAAAAAATGTGTATTCAGGTCCTCTGCCCGTTTATTTATTGGATTGTTTTGTGTGTGTGTGTGTTGAGTTTATAAGTCCTTTATATATTTTGGGTATTAATCCCTTATTGGATATATCATTTGCAAGTATTTTCTGCTATTCAGTAGGTTGCCTTTTTGTTTTGTTGGTTTCCTTTGCTGTGCAGAAGCTCATTATTTTGGTGTAGTCCCAATGGTTTAATTTTGCTTTTGTTTCCTTTGCCTGAGGAACCTGTGTAGAAAAATGTTTCTGCAGTTGATATCAGACATATTATTGCCTGTGTTTTCTTCTAGTAATTTTATGGTTTCAGCCATTTTGAGTTATTTTTGTATAATGGTGTAAGAAAGTGATCCAGTTTCATTGTTTTGCATGTGGTTGTCCAGTTTGCCCAATACCATTTGTTGAAGAGACTTTTTTTTCCCCATTGTATATTCTGACACATATAAGTATAGGTTTATTTCTGGGCTCTCTATTGTGTCCCCTTGATCTATGTGTCTGATGTTACGCTAGTACCTTACTGTTTTGATTACTACAGCTTTGTAGTTTATCTTGCAATCTAGAATTGGGATACCTCCAGCTTTGTTCTTCTTTCTCAAGGTTGTTTTGGCTATTTGGGATCTTTTGTGGTTCCATACAGATTTTAGTATTATTCTAGTTCTGTGAAAAATGCTGTTGGTATTTTGACAGGGTTTGCATTGAATCTGTAGGTTGCTTTGTGTAGTATGGACCTTTTAACAATACTGGTCCTCTCAATCCATGAGCACGAAATATCTTTTCATTCATATCATCTTTCTTTTTTTTTTAATCAGTGTTTTATAGTTTCATAGTATAGGTCTTTCAGTTCAATTGTTAAGTTTATTTCTAGGTATTTTATTTTTGGTGCAATTGTAAATGCCATTATTAATTTCTCTCTCTGCTACTTCATTATTAAAGTATAGAAATGCAACAGATTTCTGTATATTAACTTTATATCCTGTGACCTTACTGAATTCATTTATCAGTGCTAGTGTTTTGACCTTACTGAATTCATTTATCAGTGCTAGTTTTCTGTACGTAGTATCATGTCATCTGCAGTTTTGCTTCTTGCCTATCAATTTGGATACTCTTCATTTCTCCTTCAGTGACTGTGACGAGGACTTCCAGTACTGGTTGAATAAAAGTGGTAAGAGGAGAGAACCTGGGTGGCTGAGGGGTTGAGCATCTGCCTTTGGCTCAGGGCATGATCCCGGGGTCCAGGATCGAGTCCCACATTGGGCTCCTTGTGGGGAGCCTGCTTCTCCCTCTGCCTATGTCTCTGTCTCTCTTTCTGTGTCTCTCATGAGTAAATAAATAAAATTGATTATTAGCCAGCTGAGCCACCCACATGCCACATAGATGAGTTTTTCTTTTTGGTCCATTCAGTCACCCTGTGTCTTTTGATTGGAGCATTTAGTCCATTCACATTGAAAGTAAGTATTAATAGGTATGTACTTAGTGCCATTTTATTACATGTTGTATGGTTGTTCTCCGTTCCTTTTCTTGCTATGCTCAGTTTGTTGGCTTTCTTTAGTGATATACTTAGATTCTTTTCTCTTTATTTTTTGCATATCACTGGTTTTTGATTTGTGGTTATATTTAGGCTAATATATATTTTTTTAAGATTTTATTTATTCAAGAGAGACACAGAGAGGCGGAGACATAGGCAGAGATAGAAGCAGGCTCCCCGCGGAGAGCCTGATGTGGGATTTGATCCCAGGATCACACCCTGAGCTGAAGGCAGACACTCAACCACTGAGCCAGCCAGGTGCCCCTATATTTAGGCTCATATTAACATTTTTTGCATATAGCATTATTGTATTAAGTTGATGGTTGCTTAAATTTGAGCCCATTCTAAAAGCACTAATTTTTTCCCCTCTTACCTCCCCACATTTTATGTATTATGATGTCATGCTTTACCTCTTTATTTGGTGAATCTCGACTGATTTTTACAGATATAACTGATTTTTACTGCTTTTGTACTTTAATCTCCATGCTGGTTTGTTTGTTTTTTTTTTTAAGATTTTATTTATTTATTCATGAGAGACACAGAGAGGCAGAGACATAGGCAGAGGGAGAAGCAGGCTCCATGCAGGGAGCCTGATGTGGGACTCGATCCCGGCAATCTGGGATCATGCCCTGAGCCAAAGGCAGCTGCTCAACCGCTGAGCCACCCAGGCATCCCTCCATGCTGGTTTTATAACTGATTAATGTACTTTTATTATGTTTGTATTGTGAAAATTTTTCCTTTTGTAATTTTCTTATTCCTGATTATGGCCATCTCTTAAAATTAAAAGAACTCCCTTTAACATTTCTTATAGGGCTGGCTTAGTGGTAATGAACTCCTTAACTTTTTGTCTGGGGAAACTCTTTACTTATCCTATTCTGAATGATAGCCTTGCTGGGTAGAGTATGTGTGGTTGCAGGTTTCTTTCCTTTTAGCACTTTGAACATATCCTGCCACTTTCATCTGGCCTGCAAAATTTATGCTAAAAAGTCAGCTGAAGCCTTTTTGGTTTGCTCTTGTATGTAACTTTTCTTTTGCTGCTTTTAAAATTCTCTATCATTACTTTTTTCCATTTTAATTATGTGTCTTGGGGTGGATCTTCCTGGGTTGATTTTGTTGGGCATTCTCTATGCCTCTTGAATCTGGATTTCTATTTCCCTCCCCAGATTAAGGATGTTCTCAGCTATTATGTCTTCAAATAAATTTTCAGTCCCCTTTTGCCCTCTTCTCCTTCTGGGATCCCTATGATGTGAATGTTATTAGGCTTGATGGTGTTGCGGAGTTCCCTTAACCTATTCTTAGTATTTATTGTTCTTTTTTCTTAAAAAAAAATAATAATAATAATCTGCTATTGTGATTCCCTCTAGTGTATTTTTAATTTCAGTTGATCTCTTCATCTCTGATTGGTTCTATTTTCTATCTCTTTGATGATGATCCCATTGAGATCCTCTCCTCTTTTCTCAAGTCCATCGAGTATCTTTATTACCATGACTTTGAATTTTTTATCAGGTATGTTGCTTATCTCCATTTCATTTTGCTCTTTTGCTCTGGTTTTGTCCTGTTCTTTCATTTAGGATATGTTCATCTATCTCCTCATTTTGTCTTTCTGTTTCTCTGTGTTAAGAAAGTCAGTTGTGCCTCCTTTTCTTGAATATAGTGGCCTTATGAAGAAGAGGTTCTGTGGTGCCCTGTAGCACAATGTCCTCTGTTTACCAGAACCAGACACTTCAGAGGTATCTCCTACATGGGTTATGTATGCCCTGATTGTAGCTGAGCCATGTTTGCCTTCAGTCAGCTATAGTGGCCCACTTTACCTGTTGTGGGCAGGGTTTGGTCCCTGTGGTGTTAAAGGGCCAGTCTGGAGTTGAAATGGGATCGTAGTTGGGTGGTGTCAGCGGTCAGACCAGATCCCTGCTCTTTGCCTGTTTTCCTGGGGCTGTGGTAGTAACCAGCCTGCAAGATGTTCTCCCTGCCTTGTCCCTTGAGAGGCTTTTGTTGGTGGGCAGGGCCAGCAGTCCAATCAGATGCCTGCCTCCCCATCTGCTGACTGGGGGTGCAGTGAGCCCAACCTGACATGCAGGGCTTTCTCTTTGTGTTTTCCCCTGAAAGGTTGCTGGTGGGTGGGGCTGACAGAGCAGATGTCTGCCCTAAATCCATTTGCTGGGGCTGTAGTTGAACTGGTGTGTGTGGTTATCTTCTCCTATTTCCAGGGCAGGAGTCACCTTGTAATGGCTGCTTGTGGGATATATCATGGCAGGAGTTGCTTTGGAGGGATTCCTGCCATTTGGGCATTGGATGAGGCAGATCCACAGGAGAACACGGGAGCTGGTTGGTGGTAGTAAGGTAGGTTTGGGGAGGGGGTGCTCCATGCCGTTCTGAAGTGTCTGGCTATCTGGACTTGGGGGTCTGGGAAGAAATGGCCCCTGGTAGCTCTTCTGTTCTTGGAGATGTATCCTTAAGATCTCTGCTCCTCCAACACAGGTTCTGAGATTAGTAAATAAATCTGCTTCCAGGTAGGTGTACCCCAGGAGCTTTTCAAACTGCTGCTTCTATGCTGTATCTGTGGGGTTGTTTGTTAGGCTGGCTCTTTAAGGGTGGGGACTCCATTTCCTATTGTCCTCCGCTCTCCCAGAGCTAAGGCCACTGATTTTCAAGGTACCTGGAGTTAAGCCCTGCTGATTGTAAAAACCTGCAAAGTCAAGCTCCATTGCTTTGTAAAGCCAAAGGATATGAGGACTCCTCTTTCCAATGCAGGTCTCCTGTGTCTGGTGTGGCTGGGATCTGCTCCCCTCTCTTCTCTGTGCTTGTAGTGTCCCTCCAGTTGGTGTTTAGTTTGGTTCCCAACTGTGTCTCTGCCCATCCTACCATTTTCAGTGTGGTTCCTCTCGGTGATTAACCGCGGAATGTCTGTTCTGCCAGTGTTTGGGTTTGTTTTCTGGACTAGTTCCATTGCTGTGTTATCTAGGTATGTCCGTGGGAGGAGGTGAGTTTAGAATCTCCTATCTTTCCAGAAGTCCCATATGCCTGTGTTTTTAATCTTAGCAATCTTACTGGGAAAACACAGTCTCTCTGTTGTATTATTTTGCATTTATTTATAATTTTGTTCACATTTGACAGTTAAACATTTTTTGTGTAAACTTTGTCCGTGTCTTGTTCCATTTTTTCCATTTTTTTCTTACTGAATTGTAAGAGCTCTTTGATATTGTGAAACCTAGTCCTGTTTTCATAGTCCTCCAAATATTTTTTTCCAGTGTATCACGTGTCTTTTGATTTCATTTCATGCCATACAGGTCTCTAATTTTTACGTTGTTAGATTGATAAATATTTCTCCTTATTGCTTCTAGTCTTGTCATGTTTGCAAAGGCCTTTCCTTAGAAATGATTCTTTAAAGATTCATAAAATAATGCAAAAAAAAAAAAGATAATGTCTTAAAACCAAGATTATGGGGCAGCCCGGGTGGCCCAGCGGTTTAGCGCCGCCTTTGGCCCAGGGCGTGATCCTTGAGACCTGGAATCGAGTCCCACGTCGGGCTCCCTGCATGGAGCCTGCTTCTCCCTCTGCCCCTCCCTCCCTCCCTCTCTCTCTCTGTCTCTCTCATGAATAAATAAAATCTTTAAAAGAAAGATTACATAAACCATGACTGAGCAATGGTTAAATGAAAGAAATTTGTGCAGCAAAACTGTGTTATACACTTTGTGTCTCTTAGGTTTTCTCCTGCACTTTTTAAGAGAATTGGCAGATTATCATCAGTCCAAGGCAAGCTGTGATGCGGAGACTCAGACCAGCTTGGCATTTCCTGGCAAAGACTCTCTTGGTAACTAGCCTTCTTTTGGAATTTTAATTGTTCTGTTTTGTCTTCAAATGATGAAATGATCTGATCTACTGTATTCTGCTTGTTCCTTGACTGGGAGGGATGTGACTCCCGGGTGGCAGAGGCACTCCTTTCCTCTGGAGTCTCGTTGGGAGAAGGGACCTGACCTGCTCTCCAGTACTGCTGCCTCTCCTCGTGACCGCTAAGGCCACACTTTCCAAATCTTGGGGGAATCCAAAGGCCCACATTCTTCCTTGTGTGCTGTGTTCAACCGCTCATAACTGACACATTCTTCCTTGTGTCGCTTCTAACTTTGTTTTATTGCCACTAAGTGAGAAAGTCCTAGATGACTCGCATGGCACAGAGGTTAGAGAAGTCAGCGGTGTATCACTTCAATTTACAGTTGAGGAAATGGTAGTCCCCAGAATTACAGCAACCTGGAAACACTCGCTCTGGTGCAGAACTGCTATCAGAGTCCAAGGTTTTTAAAATTATGTGATTACTCAGTTTTGTGATGCTGCCTGAGTCTTAAGGAGTAACGGGGCTTCTAACCTGTAAGAAGATAAGTCTATAATTTATAAAAGCTACACTGTATAATTTGGCCTTTAATTTATTTTGGCATGGATTTTATTCTACTGGGAACATGGTACGTGCTTGTTCTAGAGCACTGCTGTCCAATAATATGAGCCACGTGCAAGTTTTTTTTTTTAAGATTTTATTTATTTATTCATGAGAGACACAGAGAGAGAGAGAGGCAGAGACACAGGCAGAGGGAGAAGCAGGCTCCATGCAGGGAGCCTGATGTGGGACTTGATCCCAGGTCTCCAGGATCAGGCCCTGGGCTGAAGGTGGCACTAAACCGCTGAGCCACCCGGGCTGCCCAACACATGTGCAATTTTTAATTTCCTTCTAGCCATAGTAAAAACAAAACAAACCCACAGGCAAATTTGTTTTAATATATTTTATTTAAACCCAGTATAACCAAAATAATCAATATGACCAATCAGTATAAAACAATTGAGGTTATTTTAGATAGAATTTCTGTGCGCAGTCCTTGAAATCTGGTGTGTCTTTTATACTTAGACCACATGTCAGTTCAGATGGTCACATTTCATCTACTCAGTGGCTGCATGTGACTAGAGAGTCCTATATTGAACAGCACAATTACAGAGCATTTGGAAAATACAGAGAAGTAAATGAAAATATGTCTCAAATTCTCTAAAGAGATGAACACTGCCAATCTTAATCTACTTCTGCCAACCTTTTTTCCTAGGCATCCTTTCTGGTGGATGTTGATGTTCCACATGACCAAGATGCCTTCGGGGTCCAGGCATTCTGCACATTGTTGATTCTGATCCACAGTTGGTGGGAGGGCTGTGGGTCTACTGGAGAGAGCACTGCAGTGAGAGACAGTCAGTAAACTGGTTTCAGTCCTGGTTCCACCATCACATAGTTGCTTAGCCCTGTAGGACTCAGAGTGTAGGGACCACTATTTCCTTCTCTGTAAAGCAGAGTGGAAATATGGTGATCTTTGAGTTATTTTGAGGTCAGGGTTTTGAATGCATAAGTCCCCTTTAACCAAAGTCCACTGAAAGTGTGCTCTGCCTTGGCACTCAGGGACTGGAAAGAGATGCCAGTGTTTTCTGACTTGTACTCTCTGCTTTCTCTTCCCCGGACATCTGATGATGAAAATTTTCAGACATATGGAAGGGTTGAAACAGTTGCACACTGAACACTTCTATACCTAGATTCTCCCAGTAAATTTGTGTTATATTTGCTCGGTCACTTCTCGGTCCCATCCATTAATCCATCTTAATTTTTTGATGTTTCCAAGTAAATTGCAGAGATCCCTACACTTTCTCCGAAGCATACTCTTTGCTTTTGAACAGAGCTCCAGCCTCTTGTTCACCTGACCACATTTCTCTATCTTAACTTCCTGTGTGTGTGTGTTTTTTTTTTAAAGCGGAAAAGCTTCAGCTTATTGATGATCAGTTTGCAGATGCTAGCCCTCAGCGTCCCAAGTTAGAATCTTTAGAAATAAAGTTAAATGAATATAAGAAAGAAATAGAACAACAACTTCAGGCAGAAATGTGTCACAAGGTAAGCTCTGTCTTGTTATTAGCAAGAGTGATAGTTGTGCTTGTATTTTAAATGTCTTCATCTTACGTATAAGGAGAAAAAAATCTAGAATCCTTATTGTGATAAACTCTTGCACATTTGATTTTTCTTTCTAGTTGATGTTACTGTTTATGCCTTTTGAATGAATCCTAGAGGTACAGTGAATGAGATGAAACTAATGATGAGTCAAACTAAATATAAGTGGAGCATTAGTGTTAAACCTAACCATGAAGAGAGAAGTTATTTCTTTAGAAAAATTACTGGTATTTACAATTATTTGTGATCACTTGGCAGTTGAAGTATTTTAAAGATACTGAAGTAGCAAAAATTAAAATGGAAGAGAAAAGAAAGGCTGAGAAGGAATTAGCCAAGTTTCGGAACCAATTTGAGCAAGCTTTACGAGCCAAATCTGAAGCCTTCATTTCTCGTGAAAGGTTGGCTCTTGAGAGAATTCAAAAGCACCAGGAGGTAACATTTTACATTTATCTATTTGGTGTCTGTTTCATGCAGCTGTTAGTAGTTTGGCTCAAGGTCTGAGAGTGGGTTGGGACGCAGGCGGTTAGACGAGATGGAGCCCTCCAGGGAGTACTAGGGACTGGGGTCAAGAGCACAAGTGGAAGGATCGGCCTTAAAAAAGGATATGTAGACTATCTTCCTCCAAAACTGCTGGAAGTATGAACTGCAGGTGCAAACATCCAGGTGGGGATTATGAGGAACTCATGTGGAATAAGCTCCATCATCTTGGGCAGATTTGAGGGTTAGGAGGGCAGCTTCAAGAAGAGGATCACCAGTTGTGGAATGGCTCTGTAGAGGTAGAGGCAGAGCAACCATCTAAAGCAGACAGGATTGATGAAACTGTTGAGGGACCCAACTGAGATGGGCAGCCTGCCACTGATACAGACCAAACCAAGTACTTGTAGGCTACTGTTCTGTTACAGTTCTTGGGAAGGTTTGTAAGGTTAGCGAGGGTAGAAAGATAGAGGCGCTTGGGGGAGTGGCACTTTATAGAATTGCATTTACTTGGCTTGAGAAAAGCAGCCTATTTAAAGACCTTGGGGTTTGGTGGGATGGTGAAGGAAACTAGAGCGGGGGAAGGTGGGTGCCTACTAACCCAGGGGAGCAGGGAAGGCTGTGTGACAGTGTCAGAGACATCAAGGACTAGGTCTGGGGATCCCGACAGGTGGAAGAAGCAGCATGGGCCAAGAGGAGAGGGTTGTAGGTGTCAGACTGGAAACAAAACAGTGTGCTGCCATGGGATCAAAGGGCAAAGTCCCAGGAGTAGTGGAATCCAGGACTGCGGAAGTCAGGCGGGTGGCCATTTGTTTTTCTCTCCCAGAAAATGACTGGACAGGAGGTGGAAAGGCTGAGGAGCAGCAGGAGGCATGGGGTCCACTCTTTTAGGAAAACCCGATTCCTTTCCCAAGGGGCTATCTTAAACCAGCCTGAATTTGGAATGCTGTCTCCCAAGTTCAGCCAGAACTGCTCCCGTCAGAAGCTGTTGAAAGTAGAAGGGCTCCCTCCCAGCACACACCGCCCCCCCTTTGCTCTGGGCAATTCAGACCTTGTTATTTCATGCTGATTGCATCCTCCCATACATTTCTGGTGATTGGGCTCCTATAAAAATAAATGTTGGAAGCACTGTCTTTGAGATGATGGGATTACGTTTAGATTAACAACTACATCCTCAAGACTGGTGACTTCCTAGTCCAAACCAGTTACCAGACCAGAATATTCATTTAGTTAACTGACGACTTTGGAGAAGATGGCCATCCTCATGCAAATCATCTATCTTTAGTCCACCACCTGGTATGCCCTTCTTCTGTCCCTAATGAGACTTTTGGCCATCCAAATCCATCTTGAATGTCACCTCCTTGTGGTGCCTCCCCTGAACTCCTGCTGACAGACTCATCCAGGTGTCACTCCTGCCACAGAGTCTTTATGTATTTTGATTATAAAATCATCATATCATAGTGTGATTATTTCTCTCTCCCTAAGCTGTGAATTTTGTAAAGATTCTGTATCTGTTCATCTTTCTCTGTCTAGCTCCGAGTGTGCTGTTTGACACATGCTAGGTATTTAGTGAATCCTTGCTCAGCAAACACACAAATGGAAGTGTGACTCATTCATTCAGCTTGCTACCACTGAGTTAGAATGACTCAGGAACTGAAACTTTCTTACAGCAACAGAATCAGGCAAATTCTATTCTTTTGAAGTTTTATTGCTAAACTTATATTTTGTGTCATTTTTTTCTTGCCAAAGCACTTACCCAAATTTTAAGTGTCTGAGAGATGTTAAGTAGAATAAATAGACCAGGGATGTTAGGAATACAGGATAATGGAGTTTAACAATCATTGAGGAAGGGAACACATGGTTGGGTAAGGAATAGGCAAAAAGCATACCTCAAATTGGAACCTCTTGAAAGGGAAATTGTAACCTTAAATGTCTGTAGTTTGTTCTCTGGAATTTAGGAAGCAGTATATGGGTTCAGATCTGTTTTTATTTTCTTTAGCTTGCTTGCTAAAAATTAATGCTTTCATACACAGATTGAAACCAAAGAAATTTATGCTCAGAGGCAGCTTCTACTAAAAGATATAGATTTGCTAAGAGGCAGAGAAGCAGAGCTGAAACAACGAATCGAAGCTTTTGAATTGTGAGTAACGTATTCGTTTCAGATATTCGAAATGAATGAGATTTAAAAGAACTAAATATGTATCTTAATAGTCTGCTAATTGCTAAGTAGAGTTTTTGGTTGTAGAAGTGACAACACCTAGTTTTAAAAGGCACAATTTAAGAGAAAGAGGTTTTGCTTATGAAATATTACACGTGAGGATGAGACACAGAATGAGGTGCCATCATTGGGCTACAGTAAGACCAGACACATAATTTGAAGGAGCTAATAATGCTTTAACAAATCCTGTGTTTCTCCTTTACGTTTGGTCATTCAGATCTAATAGTTTTGATGTGCACATAGCAACTGAATTCTAGATACCTAGACCTTCCTCCTTTACTTGTTCTGCTGTCAAAAATAGAAAAAGAAAGAAAAAGGAAAAAGGAAATATGGTGGCTCTGACTTGACTTGTATCGGGTGAAACTATTTCTCCTGGTGTGTGTGTTACTTTTTCTAAGTGCTCACAGATGTATCATCCTTCAAATCTTACCTGGGATTAATACCCCCCTCACCAGTCTATATTTGGTGGAATAAGCTTTCTTTGCCATCTGGGATCTTGACATTCATAGATACTCCAGGAATCTGATTTTAAGAGTTTGTCTCCATCTTTATTAATGTTGTTTTTTCATTTACATAGGCTCTGTTCGTTTGATTTCTCTCTGCCTACCTTACTCTCCTTTTGGCGATACTAAAATGACACATTGATAACGAGAGAAAAAAGAAAAGGAACAAAATTTGGGCAGATTCTTGATATAATCATAATTATATAATCACTTCCCTACCTCGTCGTCCCCTACTTCTCTTGTCTAAGTCTATTAAATGAAATAAATGGATTTAATGCTCCTTTGGTTTAAGATTAGTCAGGAGAGGGAGCTCTAACGCAAAGCCTTTTTTTTTTTTTAAGATTTTATTTATTCATTAAAAAAAAAAAAAAAGATTTTATTTATTCATGATCTATAGAGAGAGGCAGAGACACAGGCAGAGGGAGAAGCAGGCTCCATGCAGGGAGCCCGATGTGGGACTCGATCCCGGGACTCCAGGATCACACCCTGGGCCAAAGGCAGGCGCTAAACCCCTGAACCACCCAGGGATCCTCTAACACAAAGCCTTTATCCTTTGCTTGGAACAGAGTGTTTGTAGCCCTCCTCACTACCGTTTAGACTAAGTACTTGTGAACCTGATCCTAGGCTCTGGAATTGGTTTTGTGGGTGATTGAAGGTCTCCCCATGAAAAGCACTCCCATTCTTCGGATTTGGAGGTTCTAATGGACTCATCCATCGTTTGCTATTTTGGCACTCTTTTCAACCTTCAATTGATGGATTTTTTAAATGCCGGAAACAAATCTTCTATCTATAATTCTTATGGGCTAGTCAATTAAGTCTCACAGTTAGAAATAATATTCTAGAAGAAACAAGCATTTAAGTACACTAGAGTTTGGTTTGTAGCTTTGTAACTAAAAACCTCACCCTTTTACCCCTAAATTGATTATGACCATTTATCCCCTGTAACCCTTTTTGAGTGTGGATCATCTTCTATAAGCAACCACTTTGGTCTTGATACATTCACACTGCCTTTAGCCAGGTGCCACCAGGTAATTCCATCTGCTTGTTTATGAACTGAGTCAGTTCATAAAATAGATGGAGGACTTCAGGTTCTTACAGTTTATTTCCTGGCAGTGGTAGCCATATTACAGTTTTAGCCTGTGGAACTAAAACACAAGTTATTTTTTCCCCATAAAGTTTCTTACTTCAGATGTCGTGGTTTCCTTATTTGCTTTCTCTATTTTTGCTAATTTCAGGGCTCAAAGGCTACAAGAAGAACAAAATAAAAGCATAACTGATGCACTTAGGAAGCGGGAGCTGAATATAAAGAGCATTGAGGAGAGCTATGACCAGAAGCTCAAGAATGAACTTCTCAAGTAATTGCTTGGCATTTTTAAAGGAATCCTGTGTTAAAATAAGTTGCTAGAAACATGGCAACACTGATGAAGTAGATAAGACAGATAAATGATGGCAAAATTCAATGTTTAAAAAACATATTTTCATTAGTAATCAAGCCTTTCCCTTGATTATTTAAGATGAGTTTAAAAAGATACAGAGAATGGCATCCTCTGCTCATTCTTATTTGTAGCTTCTCTGACACTTACTGAGGGCCTAAGGTTTGCTTCAATTTTTAGGGAACCTTAGCACTTGCTCATTTTGCACGGCTAAGCAGCTGTAAAGTTGGAATTAAAATCACTTTCTGTTCTGTTTTCTCCTCATACTGGCACTAAGATGGGGATAGGCAATAATGTATACATTCGTCTTTTTTTTTAATATTTTATTTATTCATGAGAGACACAGAGAGAGAGAGAGAGAGAGAGAGAGGCAGAGACACAGGCAGAGGGAGAAGCAGGCTCCATGCAGGGACCCCAATGTGGGACTCGATCCTGGGTCTCCAGGACCACGCCCTGAGCCAAAGGCAGGCACTAAACCGCTGAGCCACGCAGGGATCCCTACTTTGGTCTTCTTACCTGGTTAGAGTGTTTATCTATCATGTGCCTCGTATTCCTTCAAGGTTCTGGAAAGCCAAAATCCAGAAAAAAGCCAAATAATCATATGAAGCAAAAAAACAGCATAGGAGAGGAGAATGTGGACAAGTGTGGTCCCTGGGGCTTTCCTATAGCCTGAGTTTTGTGTTCTGGTGAATAATACCTTTGTGCAAATACATTAAGCCCATATGGAAACTTTCCCTCCAGTGCGTGGTATAGCATCTGGCACATAATAAGTGCTCAGTTGATACCAATTGAGTAAATGCATGTGTAGTGAAGAGATGACTCCACTCAGCTCCTCTGATTAAGGTCATTGGTCTCCTTTTTATTGCCTTGCTCATAATTTGTCATTGGAATTCCATTACATAGTACCCGCAAAGGTTTCTGGAGGTTATTGTTTAAAAGAATTCTGTTGGGGATCCCTGGGTGGCGCAGCGGTTTGGCGCCTGCCTTTGGCCCAGGGCGCGATCCTGGAGACCCGGGATCGAATCCCATGTCGGGCTCCCAGTGCATGGAGCCTCCTTCTCCCTCTGCCTGTGTCTCTGCCTCTCTCTGTGTGTGTGTGTGACTATCATAAAAAATAAAATAAAATAAAAGAATTCTGTTAAAAAGGAAAAGCAGCACCTTTTCTTTGTATCAGTTTTGAAATGGATTTTATCTACATGTTTTATATCTGCTCCTCTAACATACTAGCAAACACTGAAGTAACTCTAGTTGTTAAACTGTGACAAATGAGAAAAATGTGTGCTTTAACTTTGCATAGCTGTGGATGCAGTGAACTGTTTGGTATCATTTGTCTGGCTTTGGGTGTCCTCAGCCGTTAGCAAGTGTTGAAGTTGGGGGGATATCATAGGAGCACTTCTCTTTCATTTCCTTTCTCTGACCTCTGAACCAGAAAGTTGACTGCTAACAGCTGGTGGAGATGGTGGAAGCCCCTTGAGATGTGCCTTTGGGTACCACTAATTCAGGTCTGATGCTGTTGGCAGTTGGTGCTCTCAATACTGTGCTCAGTCTTGAAGGGCAAAAGTTCTTACCTAAGAAGAGGGGATGTGGGATAGGTGAATTGCAAGTGACTGACTTGGTTATCATCTGGGATTTAGTGTCTGTCACGTTACCTTAATTTACTTCTTGGCATCTGTCGAGACCAAGAGGAATCCCTGCTCTCAGTAACCTCATGACAACAGAGCCCTTCACTTTGTGTGATTGAGTTTTGGGACCGAATTTATAGGATCATAGCAGAGGTTTACGGACGGACCTTTGATGTTGAGAATTCAGATCCCTGGCTTTAGTCTTGAGAGAGCCTGGGGTTTACGTGTCACCGTGGTTGATGCCCTTATGTGCCCCAGGTGTCATAGATAAGCTCACGTGTTGATGGTAGACCATCCAGGATTGTGACAGGGAGCTCATGTTTAGTTCTTCTGATTCGTAGGTATCAACTCGAACTAAAGGACGACTACATCGCCAGAACTAACAGGCTGATTGACGATGAAAGGAAGAATAAAGGTGACTCTGGGGGCAAGCTGTATTTTTCAGCGCCGATGTGTAGGCTGTTGGTTTCCTAGTTGGGCCTGTTCTATATTCTAAAAAAGACACAGCTTACACTATCTTGTTACTACAAAAATGATATGTTGTTTGTTATTTTAATTTTACAAAATAAAAAAATACTGTCTTAACTACATTTTTGTGAACCTTAGTGCTTAACCTTTTGTATATTCCCAAAGGCCAGTAATTTATCAGTAGGATTTTATCCAACTTTATTTCGGTGTATTTTGATAAATGTGATTCTCAAGAAGGTGGCAGCAGCTTACTGTCATCCAGTAAATATTACTCTTAACCATGAGAAACTAAGGAAAATTTTAACTTCTCTGTCCCTGTGATCTAGTTTCTTATTTCCTGTACTTCTAATGTATTTTTATTCTTCATGATTTTTTCACTTGACCTGTAACCTGTTATACTCTTGTATACATTAGCCTGAGACTAGGAAAGTTGAATAATTTTTCAATCTTTGAGATATTTTACATTTTAATATATTTCTAGAAACAGACTGATGACAAGAAGTTAAACTTTCAGTGGCAATTTTAAATGGACTCTTGGGAGGACACCAGGGCTAGGTACTTGATACTGACCAGCAAGGTCACTCAGCATGGGGCTGCTCCTTCGCAGCTGTCTCGTGGAGGCTAATGCCTATTTGGGTATCTGTACCATCATATAGTCAGCAAAGTGTTTTTCTGATATATCTACATAGACTTGTGTTAAATGAAGCAAAAATGATAAAATGGTAACTATAAAATCACAACAGACAAATCTCTGTCTTCAAGGAAATTCAGACCTGTTGGCAGGAGGGCCATGCGCTCCTGTAAGTGATGAGGGTGTGTAGCAGGAGGAAGTTTGCCACATATTTGACCGTTACAACTAACTTCCCATCACCTGTTGAGTAAAAGGGCTTATTTCTTGCCTGCCTGCTGATATTTTTTTTGACTCTGACATCTGCTCTTTAAATAATGGAATAATAGTCATTAGGCCTGACCTACTGCCATAAATTATGAAATGATTTGTATTCACTAGGAAAACATGATGTTAATTGGTTGGCTCTTTCTTTCAGAAAAAGCTATACATTTGCAAGAGGAGCTCAGTGCTATTAACTCAAAAAAGGAAGAACTTAATCATTCTGTCAATCGTGTCAAAGAGCTCGAGGTAATTGTTAAGCCTATTGTTTTGGAACAGATATTAAACAATGTATGAAAGTTTAGTTTTAGTCGTGCGTCGTTTATCTTCAGTTACTTTCTTGATGTGTTTGGACTGTTGATTCCCTGAGAAGGTAAGGGCTGCTCTTTGTTCATTCACTAGTTCTTCATTTCAATTCTCGTTTCCTAGGGAAGCATAGGAAGAGGATGTCTTTTGGGGCCTACAGTCCTGCCTGAATCCTGTCTCTCTCCCTTTCTGCTTGTGTGCCTTTGGGCAAGTTCTCTGACCTCAGATTCCTTACCTGTAGACTCAGGATGTTGCCTGCATTGCATGGTTGTGCAGGGAATTCAGTAAGCTGATTATGTGCGTGGCACGTGGCTTACACATGCTGCTTCTACCTCAGCCTCCTCTCCTTCCCATCAAAATTTCTGTCATGGTGTCAAGATCTTACAGCTTACACCAAAATGACATGTATTTTTCGTATGCCACTGGTACTTTATTTCTGTTAATTCGTATGTTTGCTATCTGAAGGACAGAGCTGGAACATTAGGTAATTATAATAAATTTTATATACAGAACATGTTTTTGTAGCTGTAAGGACTCACTTGAGAACTTTGTAGGCTTCTATAACCAAACTTGAGCCCTATTGTAGTAAGAAAAGGAAAGCACCCTGCAGCACGTTAGCGATCTCTCACCTTTTTATTTTAAAAAATATATATTTTATATATATATATTATATATTATATATATATCTGCAACCTGTGGTTACTTCGTTGAACACTTAGTTGCGTCCAGAAACGGGGTGATGATTAGAAGCACTGGCTTTGCAGGACAGGGTTGTACACGGTAGCAGGTGGAGGAACTTCACCCTGTCCCCACTCTAGGGCAAAAGATGACTTGTACTGCTGGAGTTCGAGTCTTGCTGGAGAGAACCAGATTTCTGTCAGGGGGCCTTAATTCAAGCATGATGCCCAGCTCAGGGCAGCTAGCTGGCTTTCACTTAAGCAGTGCCGTCAAGTTACTGTCAAATACAAGTTTCTCTGTTTTGATTCCAGCTTGAGTTGGAGTCTGTCAGAGCCCAGTGTTTGGCAATAACAAACCAAAACCACCTGCTGAATGAAAAGGTGAAGGAGATGAGTGATTACTCGCTTCTGAAAGAAGGAAAACTGGAGCTTCAGGCACAAAATAGATTACTCAAACAACAGGTGGAAGACTCCAGAAATGAAAACCTGCGTCTCCTAAACCGTAGGTCATCGTTTTCAGACTCATGGCTTTGTAACTGATAATAACTTAGTTTTCTTTTTTTTTTTTTAATTTATTTTTTATTTTTATGATAGTCACACACAGAGAGAGAGGCAGGCTCCATGCACCAGGAGCCCGACGCAGGATTCGATCCTGGGTCTCCGGGATCGTGCTCTGGGCCAAAGGCAGGCGCCAAACCGCTGCGCCACCCAGGGATCCCAATAGCTTAGTTTTCTGCAATTGCTTTGTCCTCTAAGGGAGGCTTCAGTTGGGAAGATTTTATAAAATTAAGCTTCTTGGATTGAATGTTCTTTGCTTTTGCCTGTTACTGCGTAATTAATTGTGCCAGTAAGAAGACAAATTTTGCAACTGTATAAATCTGCACCTCTGGATGGTACCTTGCTGCCCTTGTCCTCTGACCCCTCTGGGCAGGTCAGGTTTGGCCAGTGAGGACACGCTCAGGCGCTTGGAGAAAGGGAAGAGTGAGGTGGAGGTGATTGCGAAGTAATCATCCATCTCCCCCTTGCGAAGTAGCCCTGCTCTGGCCCTGTGCCTCAGCAAAGTGACGTCCCAGTGCCCCAGACCTGCTCACTCTCTCTGCTTCTGGGAATGCCTCCCTTTCTGACCCTCCAGGCCCAAGGACTGATAACAGCCTGGCCCCAGTACTAGCCCAGGGAACTACACCATCCTTTGTGGCTACTCTGTGTAAGTCTCTCTTTATTAAAGGGTCTTCCAATGACCCGAATTGGGGACACCATCTGCTTTGCTCCTGGACTCTTGAGTGCCACTGACAGATGCACAGGTTTGATTGGACCTAGGGGCAGTCATTGGCACGCTTTGAGAGTGTTCCTTCTGTGCCTTCTGTGCATACTAGAAGAGAGATTCGGGTGTTCACATTAATTTGAAGGTTTGAAAGAATTCTTTTATTGGGAGTAGAACTCTGAAGAGTAGTCAAGTTTGCAATTATGTGCATTAAATTCTATGTTCTGAAATTCGAGAGAATTGCTCTTAGTCCATTTAATAAAACTAATTTTAATTATGTGCATTCAAAGGAAGGGAAGAACAATTTAAAGCTTCTTTAGCTGCTTTTGTTAGAGAAAACTTCAGGTTGATAATGACCAGGCCTTTTTACCTTCACAGACATTGCTCAGCCATCTCCTGAGCTGGTGGTTTTTCAGAAAGAACTAAAGAAAGCAGAAAATGCTATTGCACTTGAGCATAAAGAGTTTGAAAACCACAAGCTGGCTTTGCAAAAACAACTGCAAAGTGAAGTGAGTATTGCTCTTGGCTCGTCCAAGTGTTAGGGCAGTGTACTTTGGGGGGGTGTAAATTTGGTGTATGTCACACCAGTATAAATGAGATCTATTTTAACATCATAAATTTCCCCCCTTATGCTAATCACTCCCCCCAATATTCTTTCTCATCTGAGAAAATTCTCAAGTGATCATGTGACATATTCATAATAAAATTAAGAGGAAGGTAAACTCTTCTAACACACAGCTTTCCAAGTCTTGATGGTCCCCATTGTTAAAAGTATCTTTTGATTCTCAGGATTGTTAAGTCACAGGGTGACATTCTCTTTCTGATATCTGCCTCATGTCCTGGAGTAGCTGCTGTTTCAGATGAGCAAAGAAGGAGCTTTTAAACTTGTGTGTTTTGTTGTTGTTTTATAGGGACCCCCTCCAAAGTGGCAGGTGTACAGCTGCTCAGAATTGGTGAAACAGAAAGAGAAAAGCCCAATGAGAGAATTGTTCATTTTGAAGTAAGCTGTGATTTATTTTATACTGATTTCTTTTCCTTCTCTAAATCTTTTCAGATTGAACATTCTGCACAGCTGAAGGCCCAGATACGTGATTATGATGAGTCCGTAAACAGGTTAACCATACAGGTTGCCGATTTAAGATTGCAACTGAAACAAACCCAGACAGGTCAGAGACATTTTAAACCTGTGTGTATGTAAGTGTGTAAAGCTTCTGATGTTTGTGAAGATGTAATGATCATGACTCCATGAATTTTTAGTAATTCTCATAGTAGGAGAAGAGCTATAGAAATATGTGTCACCTTAGAAGGAAAATTTCTATTTCAGGACCACCAACCAGGTCAGCAGCTAAAGTGACTCGCTATCTTTTTCTTTTTAAAAATTTTTTTTAAAAATTCAGTTAACGAACATATAATGTGTTATTGGTTTCAGAAGTAGAGGTCAGTGATTCATCTGTTGCTTATAACACCCAGTGTTCATGCCATCACGTGCCTTCCTTAATGCCCATCACCCAATTGCCCCATCCCCCCACCTCCCTCACCTCCAGCAACCTTCAGTTTGTTTCCTGTGACTAAAAGTCTCTTATGATTTGTCTCCCTCCTGATTTCATTTTGTTTTATTTTTTCCTCTCTTCCCCTATGATCATCTGTGTTTTGTTTTTTTTTAAGTGATTTGCTTTCACAGATGCCCCATGGCTTGGGAGAGCTTCATGTCCCAAATAAGAGAGGTTTGGTAGTAACGCAGGAGTCCCCAAATTCATCCTGAAGCTAGGCCTTCCTGTTTTGTTACCCTGACGCTAAGACCAGTTGACTTGACTCTTCAGTGGTTTTATGTGTTCCGCTGTTCTGCACCTCATACCATGAAGAATAGTTGAATAAGGTAGAACCTTTGGAACATGTGCACTGCACATCGCAAGCCTCTGCTCTCCAGCTGCATCAGGGAGGCATTGTAGGAGAGGCAGTGGGCACAGGTACTGGCTTTGCATCAGGAAATGCCAGCAGCTCTACACCTTGCTCACTGTGCGAGCTTGCCTCGGTCGAGCCTCAGTACCCGCTCTGTACAATGGGTACAGTGAGTATTCTTAGTCCACAGCGTTATTGTGATGGCGCATCCTCATTCCCTTATCTAGAACTCAGGGCAGATGCCGCCATGGCCTGTGAGTTTTGCCACAGCCCTGGAGATTCTGGGGCACCATCCTGCGGTGAAACACATTCATTATTTTGTAATCAAATGCATTAGTATTCGTGCTAGGTGGAATAAATAAAGATTGTAAATGGGTTTATATTGGTTCAGGTCAAGCTCTTCAACCAAATCATTGTTTGGGCTTTGCACCAAATAAATTAGGAATATATTTTCAGTTCTCAGAGCTTTTTAGATTTCACTATTATGCATAATGGATTGTGAAATAAAATTGTGTTATAAAAGAAGACATATGAAGCCATAGCTGGTATATATAACTTCTTGATAAATGTTAATAATCACTATCATTACTGCCGCTTCAGAAACTAATGTGCAAGTTTGTCCTGAATACTTCCTTTCATTTTTGAGAAATAATGTTCTCCATCGACTTTAACTCTGTTCTCCACCTTTTCTCTTCATTTCTCACATGATCCTATTGTAACCCACAGCCCTAGAGAATGAAGTGTACCGCAACCCAAAGCAGTCTCTCATCGATCGTTCTGTCAGCAGACTACTAAGTGGCAAGACGGTGGTGCCTTGGAATGGTGATCTAAACGGGGATTTCTTGAAAAATCCCCTCAAACAGGAAAGGCTGATGGCAATTATACCAAGGATCACAAGTCTTCCAAATGCAAGCACGGAGAGTAGTTCCCCTGATTCTGACCTTGAGTTTGTAGTCAATACCAAGATGAGGGTGAAAGAGCTAGAACAAGAGGCCGAACGTTTGGAGAAAGCTTTCCAAAATTACCATCGAAGAGTTAGTCAACACCCTGCTAAAAGCCCTTTAACATCCAAGAGCCCGCCATCCCTGCACTTGGTAGGAACGCTCAAAAACATCACTTCAGGTGCCCCCCAAAGACCTCCTTCTGCAGAGGACAAGGTTGTCTCCGAGCAGTGTGCGGTGGGCACACCTGATGAGGACAAGAGCAGTGCCTCAGAAGCTCAGACAGGCAACATGGCCTCCCGGCCACGCCGGAGCATTTCCTCCAGACGCCTCTCCTCTACTCCCCTTCCCAAAGCAAAAAGGAGCCTCGATGATGAAATGTATCTGGAAGGTGAGCTGTTGCGAAGAAGGTTGTGGGATGCTCTGGATTTGGAGGTGTCTGGTCCTTGGGGGCCCCTTAACCGAGTAAGTGTGCAGCCCGGGACGGCAGGAAGGAGCAGGGGCTGAGCCTAGGAAGGCCTGAGTTTCAGCGCTGTGTCCTCCCTCTGAACCTGCCTTTCCTGCTTTACAGTGGCATTGCCCCCACCTTGCAGGGTGCTGTGGAAGGTGGGGGGGTAGTGTCCCATTCTAACCATTTCCTTGGCACGCAGACATGTCCAGAGTGATAGTGGCTTTCCTTTTACTGCTGGTTAGTGACATATGTTTTATTGTTACTATTGTAGTTTCTTTTAGGTATGGGAATGGTTAGTTTTGTAGATCATTTATGCATTGTATTCAACTGTTGACAAGGATAATAGAATTCATTGTCAAAGTAATAGAACTGTTCAGAAACCATGTTGCTGTCTTCTCCTTGCCATTTTTAATAGTCAAGCCTTCTGCCCCTTAGGTCTAGCCCAATCCCATGCTGCTGGCCCCAGTCCTGGTCCCGACGGAACACCCCAGCCTTCACCCACGGAGTCCAGGCACAGCCTTTCCCTCCATCCGCTGCCCAGCTCTCCAGAGCAGGCCAGGTAATCACCTTCAGCTCGGCCTCTGCTGAACTGCACGGGGTCTCAGCCTGGATTTGGGTTTTCTGGTGATACTAAAAGCCATGTGGCAGCATAGAATTTGTAATCAGATTGTAAGATGTATGATCTTTGAAAATCCTCTAAATTACCTGGGGTGGCTGGGAGGAAACATACTTTTTAGCAAATAAGTAATTTTCTACTTGTTTGCTAAACTTGGTGTGTAGAATATACACTATAGTATCAGTAAACATCTTCATATTTCTGAGAATAGACTTGGTTTATGAAGATAAAACAATGGTAAAAAATCTGCAAAAACAAACTCAGTTGAAACTTGAAACAATTTCACATATTGTTAAAAACTCATTTAAAAATGTTTTGGTACTTAAATATAAACAGATAAGGTTTCAGTCTTTTTTGTACTTGAATATAATTTTTTTTGTACTTGAATATAATTGATACACAACATTAGATTAGTTTCAGGTGTACAACGTGGTGATTTGACTCTATACATTATACTGTGCTCACCACAGTTGTAGCTCCCATCTGTCACTATACAATGCTGTTATACTGCCATTGACCGTATTCCCTATGCTATACCTTTTATTCTCATGGTTTATTCATTTCAAAAGTGGAAATCTGTACTCCCCCGCCCCTTCACCCATTTTGCTCATCCCCCCCTTCTCTCTGGCAACCATCACTTTGTTCTTTCTATCTATAGGTCTAATTCTGCTTTTTGTTTATTCATTTGTTGCTTTTTTTCTTAAGATTCTATTTATTTTAGAGACTGCACATGCATGAGTTGGGGGTGGGGGGCAGAGGGAGAGAGAGAAAATCTCAGATTCTGCGGTAAGTGTGGAGCCCAACAGCAGGGCTCAGTCTCACAACTGTGAGATCATGACTTGAGCTGAAATAAGAGTCAGAGACACTTAACTGACTGAGCCATCCAGGCGCCTCTGTTTATTCATTTGTTTTTTAGATTCCACATGTAAGTGAAATTACATGGTATTTGTCTTTCTTGGTTTGATTTATTCCACTTAGCTTGACACACTCTAGGTCCATCCATGTTGTTGCATATGGCAACAATCTCATCCTTTTTTATGGCTGAGTAGTATCCCTTTATGTGTGTATATATCACATTTTCTTTATTCGTCTATTAATAGACACTTGCGTTGCTTCTATATCTTGGCTATTTTAAATAATGCTGCTGTAAACATAAGGGTGCATGTATCATTTCAAATTGATGTTTGCGTTTTCTTGGCATAAATACCCAGTAGTGAAATTACTGGATCATAGAGTAGTTCTATTTTTAATTTTTTGAGGAACCTCCATACTGTCCTCCACAGTGGCTGCACCAGTTTGCATTCCCACCAACACTGCACAAAGGTTCCTTCTCCACATCCTCACCAATACTTGTCAGAATGGCTATAACCAAAAGACAAGAAGTAACAAGTGTCAGGTGGTATCTCATTGTGGCTTTAATTTACATTGCTCTGATGAGTGATGTTGATCTTCTTTTCATGTGTCTATTGGCCATCTGTAGGTCTTCTTTGGAAGAATGTCTATTCAGGTTCTCTGGCCATTTTAATCAGATTATTTGTATTATTAGTATTGAGTTGTAGAAGTTCTTTACATATTTTAGATACTAACCTTTTATGGGATATATCATTTAGAAATATCTTCTCCCATTCAGTAGGTTGCCTTTTCATTTTATGATGGTTTCTTTTTGCTGTGCAAAAGCTTATTTTCTTCTTTTTTTTCCTGTAGTCCTGATAGTTTAATTTTATTTTATTTCTCTTGCCACAGGAGACATATCTAGGAAAATGTTGCTAGGGCCAATGTCAGAGACATTACCACCTGTGCTCTCCTTTAGGATTTCTTGGGTTCAGGTCTCACATGTAGGTTTTTTAACCCCTTTTGAGTTTATTTTTGTGTATGGTTGAAAGTGGTCTAGTTTGCTTGTAGCTGTCCAGTTTTCCCAAGACCATTTGTTAAAGAGACTGTCTTTTCCCCATTTTATATTCTTGCCTCCTCTGTCATAGATCAATTAACCATATAATCATGGGTTTACTTCTGGGCTCTCTGTTCTATTCCATTGACCTATGTGTCTATTTCTGTGCCAGTACCATACTGTGTTGATAGCTACAGCTTTGTAGTATATCTTGAAATCTGGAATTGTGATCCCTCCAGCTTTGTTCTTCCTCAAGATTGCTTTGGCTGCTCAGGGGTCTTTTGTGGTTCCATATACATTTGTTCTAGTTCTCTGAAAAATGCTGTTGGTATTTTGATCAGGATTGCATTGAATCTGTCAATTGCTTTGGGTAGCAGGGACATTTTAATAGTATTACTTCTTCCAATCCATGAACATGGAATATCTTTCCATCTGTGTCATCTTCAATTTTTTTCATCAGTGTTTTATAGTTTTCAGAGTACAGGTCTTTTAGCTCCTTAGTTAAATGTATTTCTAGGTATTGTTTTTGATGCATTTGTAAATGGAATTGTTTTCTTAATTTCTTTTTCTGCTGCTTCGCTATGTAGAAATGTAGCCAATTTCTGGGTCTGAATTTTCTATCCTGCAACTTCACTAAATCCATTTGTTCCAATTGTTTTTTGGTGGAGTCTTGAGGACTTTTTTGTATAGGATCATGTCATCCGCAGATAGTGACAGTTTACTTCCATTCCAATATGGATGCCTTGTTTTTCTTACCTGATTGCTGTGGCTAGGACTTCCAGTGAATGAAAGTGGCAAGAGTGGACATCCTTGACTTATTGCTGATCCTCAAAGGTCCCAATTTGTTTATCATTGAAATAAATTCAAAATTGGTAGTGGATCCTAGGATATGATTGCTAAAGCAGAGAGGGAGTGGGTATGTTTAGGAGCTAACCAGTGGGTTTCCCACTCTAGGATTCGAGTCACATGTGGGATTCCTATTTATGCCTGATCCTCATGGCAGGAGACTCTGACCCCTTAGTTCCAGGCTCTAGCCTCAGCTTCCCCATGTTGATTCTGTTATACTGTACAGAGTTGTAAACTGCCACATGTGCCTATTATGATCCTAAAGTATGTAATGGTTTTTTATATCACTCTTTGTTGTAATAGAGCCAAGAAGAAAGACTCGTGTGCTAGGTTAGGGCCCCTTAGTGCACATGGGGCTTATAGTATGACATCTTCAGCTGGCATGTGCTGAGGGTGTGCAGAATCTGTTCTTTTCAAAAATGTTTTCTGGTTCTGGAGAAAAGAAACTGCTCCTGGGAACAATGTGGTAATGATGGTAGTACTTATCTCACAGCATGTCGTGGTTATGAGGAATAACTAAGTGCATGGCTTAGAGGGGTACCCACTGCAGTGTAGCTCCTGTATTCTGCGAGCTCAAGAAAAACTATTTTTCAAAAGCATTTTCTTGCATCCCAAAAGGTTTTTATCACCCTGTGCTCTTGGGTTTTACGTTCCCGCAACTTGACATTCTTGAATTTTATTCTTCCGATCCAGTCTTTATCAGAAACAATTGAAGCTTCAGGACAAAACTGAATTTTCAAATCCAGACAAGCCACCTTTTAAGGACAATGAGGAACTTGAATCATCTTTTGAATGTAAGTTCAAATATGAGTACTGGTTTTTATAAGTTCAAAATGTAGAAAGCTTAGTTTTGGTGAAAACGTTCATTGTCATAAGCAAAGTAGTTACAGATTAGGACATTTTTATTTTGTGATAAAACCACAAATACAGATAGATTGCCTCATTTTTATATCACAAAGATTTCCAAGGGTGTGTTCTGAGTTCCATTTATTAAGCATTTCAGGATAGCTCACAATTTCAAAGTTGGAACTAAGTCTATAACTGAATCCTTAACTCAGTTTACCAAGTTTGAGATTGCCTCAGACTTAAAATAAGTGATTTAAAAAAAAATTTCCCCTTTTATGGAACATGAGCATACTGTTATTTTTATTTGTATACTAATTCCATTGACTACCTAAGATTTACAAAACTCATTTTTAAATTAAAGAATAGAGATAAAATAATCCAGGCTTGAGAGCCTAGAAATGGGTGTCCTGGCTGTGGCACTGCCTCAGAGCCTACTGCTTCAGTATCAAATAGAGTTTTAGAGGGGATCATCTCTGCAGTCCTTTCCAGCTTGCAAGTCTTTATATTTGTATATAACCTGTCATTTCATTTCATGAGTTTCATTGCTGAGTGTGAGAGTATAATGGTTTGAACATTTAAATGATAAGGCTTGGGATCCCTGGATGGCGCAGCGGTTTGGCGCCTGCCTTTGGCCCAGGGCGCGATCCTGGAGACCCGGGATCGAATCCCACGTCGGGCTCCCGGTGCATGGGGCCTGCTTCTCCCTCTGCCTGTGTCTCTGCCTCTCTCTCTCTCTGTGACTATCACAAATAAATAAATAAATACCTTAAAAAAAAAATTAAAAAAAAAATAAATAAATGATAAGGCTTAGTAAACTTTTCAAAATCCTTATGACTAACTTTAAGCTTGTTAAATCATTGATTTCAAATAGAATCCAAATGATTATCAGCAAACCAGGTGAATTATTTCACTCGATTGATTTCCTGTTGGGTAACTAATTAGATTTTGTAGTGAACCTAATTCTTGAAAGAAGTGTGAATACCATTGTCAGGCGGCTCCAATGCAGACTTCTTAAGAGTCCTATAGACAAAGAGCTGGCCCAGTTGGTTTGGCCAGAACTGAAGTGCTTCACCATGAGTTAGCCCTACACTGCACTGCACTCCCTTCTCTTGCCCTTATTCCCGAGGACTCAGGGGATACTTGTTTGTACCTCATGTAGGTGCAGGGAGCACGCCAAAGCAGTTTGAAGTGAATGTCCTCCATCCTGCTGGCGACATGCCTCACATGGATGCTGCCGCAGCCGCTGTATCCTTTCACTATCCAAGTAAGTTTTCCTTTGTTTTAATTAACAAAATATATTAACAAATTAGTAATATTCAATCTTATTTCATTTTCTGTTTGCTTCCTCCATGCCTTAAAAAAGTAGGACAAGGAAAACCTTTCTGTATTTCAATTTTCAGAAAAGCTGATGACATTGGAGGAAAACTGGTCATCAGACTTGCCTTGCTTGGGCCTACCTCGTCTTTCCTCTTAACCTTCTCCGGATGACCCACTTCCCTCCCCAGTGTGGAAGAAAGGTGTAGCGGGGAGATTTGAGCTTTGCTCCAGGGCTCAGCCAACAGCCAGGTCCTTTTCTCCTTGGAACCTAAGTGTTTAAGCTTTAAAGTTGAAAGGAAATGCATCAAGTAAAGTCAGCTATTAGTCCTTTCCAAACATTGGGAGAACATCATCCCTAAAACCTATGCAAAACTTCTTATAAACAGTTTCTTGGCTTAAGGCACGGTTGGGAATGTGAGTAGTCGCTGAAAGAAGCAAGAGACTTTGAGAAGATTGATTTTTGCAGATTCCAGAATAAATCATTCTGGAAAGCAAAGCACTCATTCATTGAGACTTGATCAAGAGCCTTTTCTTTACTGGGCACTTTGCTTGGGGCTGGGCATACAGCAGTGTACCAACCCAGGTCCCTGCTTCATGGAGCTTCTAGTAGGAGAGTCGGGCAGTAGGCAAGCCATCATCGAGGACCTCCAGTGGAGAGATACTGATAGGGACAGTGACAACCAAGAGAGGATCTGATGGACAGCCATTTGGCAGACAAGAGTGAGTAGGGAAGAAAAATAACAGAATAAGGGAAACCAACTGAGCAGACAGCTGTTCTGTTTCTGACATGTAACATAGATTATAATAAATGGCCTTTTAAATTACTGTTAAATAGTATGATTACATTTTGATTATCGGGGGAAGTCTCTTACATCTGCTGTTTAACCTCTTCATCTGGATGCAAAGGAAATGAGAAAGCTTCGGACTTGCTGTCTTTGTGCCAGTGGAAATACTTCTTTTCTTTGCTCTTATGTCCAGGGTGGTTTCAGTTTCAGTACGCCACTAGGCAGCTACAAAGTACACTTCTCAGGGAAGAAGCAGCCTTTTTCTCTTCATCTGTGTAAAGTAGCTTCCAAACAACATTCCTACGCCGAGATTGCTGTTCTGTGTGAGTGTGTGATACATCCAGGAGTAACCCTCCTTCCCCTGGCCGGGAAGAGGCTGTGTCGCTGCCTATAGAAATGGTCAGCCTCCTTTGGGATTTGAATTTCATGACCAGAATTAAGACTATGTTGTTCCTCTTTTATTAGTAAAACGAACTTTTTGCTAGTGACTTAGAACAGGGCACTGCAATGAGTTTTGAAGTCCCTTGGTGAACCTGTGAACTTGTTGTTCATTAGCATTGCTGGGGAAAGTTGAGGTTATAGGCCAGGGCTGGGAAAGAAAAAGTCAGCACAGTCCTCTCTGGGACTGAGATTGGATTCAGTGTGAGAGGCCTGGAGACCTGTGGTGCAAGCTCAGAGAACAAACAATTAAAACCTGGTCCTTGAGCAGAAGGGATAGAAGCAGGGAGACAGATGCATATGGGTTTTGAGAAGGCAGGTACAAAGTACTGTGTGAATATGGTGCTGGAGTGGCCAGTTGTCACTTTAAGAACAAGGAGGACCTTGCAGAGAAGGTGGCATTTAGGTGAGGGCTTGCACCGTAGGTAAGGTTTTGGGAGAAGAAGGGGGCACATCGGGTTAAGGAGATGGTGAAAAAGGCATGGCGCAAGGCTGATGCAGCTGTACTCAGGTAACTGAGCGCGCTGCTCTACAGGTGGAATATTTCAAATGGGAAGCTATGATGATAGAAGAAGGCAGTCTGGAGAGAAAAAGACAAATTGTCAGCCTAAACCACTGTGGATTTGGACTCCCCCAGAGCAGAATATGCAGAGCAGATCCAGGAAGTGACTGGTGCTCACAAAGGTGAAGGTGGGTTGCTTGAAGGCAGAGAAGCCAGTGTCATGGAAAGCTTTGACTAGGTGATTTCAGCTGCCCAGGTAAATGGTGATAGGAACCCTCACTGCAGCAGGTGGAGGACGAAGAACCTGTAAGCCCTGGTGGCCGAGTGGACATAGTATGGAAAAAGCATGATTAAAGGGACAGGAATGAGGAGTTCAGTATAAAGCCAGGGCTGTGAGGGGGGAGGGTGTCTCTGTGTGTTGATGGCAGGAAGATGGCAGGAAACCTGTTAGAAAGCAGGGTGTAAGGAAACGGAGAGGTCAGGACTAGAGAAGGAGGTGTGGGAAGTGTTGAGGATCAGCCTGGAGGAAGTGGGTGCAAGCAGCACGCTGGCTAGAGTGGGGAGGGGGGGGTACTGCGTCCTGTCTGGGTCAGGAGAGACTGGGACCCCTGTACGGGAGCAAGGGGAAGAGTCGGGAAAGTGCTGTGCAAGTGAAGAGGGAATAAGGGTTAAGTCTGAGTCCTAAAGCTAAGGGGGAGGGGCAGAGGCAGACCCAGAGGGTGAGAAGCTGAGACTGGGGTGTGTGGGGGAGTTGTCTGGGAGGCCTGAGTGGCTCAGCAGTTGAGTGTTTGCCTTCAGCTCAGGGTCTGATCCCTGGGTTTCGGGATCAAGTCCCACATCGGGCTCCCTGCATGGAGCCTGCTTCCCCCTCTGCCTATGTCTCTGCCTCTCTCTCTCTTTATGTCTCTCATGAATAAATAAATAAAAAATCTTAAAAAAAAGAGTTAATGTCATCGTATTATGAGTGACTTGTCCTCATCTCACCAAAGCAAAAGGCAGGGTGCAGTGCTAGGAGTGGGTTTGGGGGCTCCAAGATGGAGCAACTCAGGAGTCCTCTAAGAACCAAACAATCTTCCTGAGTCTTGGCAAAGGCCCCTGGAAAGTAGTCATGCATTCGTTTGAAAAATCCGATGCTGGAAAAACTACGTGTTCTCTCTCTTTCCCATTAGGCAAAGATCAGAAACAAATGGGAGAACTGAAGGAAGAAGAAAAAATATGGGAAGGGCACATGAGAGAACGCAAGGAGAGAGAAGAAAGAAGGCAGAATGAGTGGCAAGAGGCTTTGGAAAGGGAACGAAAAGAACTAGAAAAACTGGATCAAGAGCGGGTAATGCTAAATACATGCAAACTCTCCACGCTGCTTTTCCCATGGTTTACTTTCAGTAAGTACCTTCCTCTCAGGGACATGAGTCCTTAGTGTGGCCTGAAGTCATAGGAGTGGAAGGTAACTTTGTTGATGGTTTGGTTTTGGTTTTCTTACCATTCAACATTGACTATATTCCCTATGCGGTACTTCAGATCTCTGTAACTTCCTTATTTTATGACTGGAAGTGTATACCTCTTAATCCCCTTTGTCTCTTTCACCCATCCCCCTACCCATCTTCTCCCTAGCAACCACCAGTTCTCTGTATTTGAGTCTGGGTGTTTTGGGGTTGTTGTTTCTTTGTTCATTTGTTTTCTAGATTCCACATGTAAGTGAAATCATATGGTATTTGTCTTTTTCTGACTTATTTAACTTAGAATAATATCCTCTAGGTCCATCCATGTTGTCACAATTGGCAAGATCTCATCCTTTTTATGGCTGAGTAATATTACATTATGTATATATATATATCATGCCTTCTTTATCCATTCATCTGTCTATGGATACTGGAGTTGGTTCCATATCTTGGCTATTGTAAATAATGCTGCAGTAAACCTAGGGGTGCACATATCTTTTCAATTTAGTGGGGTTTTTTTTCCCTTTAAGTAAATACTCAGTAGTGAAATCACTGGATCAGATGGTAATTCTATTTTTAATTTTTTGAGGAACCTCCATCTTGATTTCCACAGTAGCTGCACCCTAGTAGTTTGCATTCCCACCAACAGTGCACAATGGTTCCTTTTTCTCCACATCCTCGCCAACACTTGTTTATTGTCTTTCTGATTTTAGCCATTCTGACAAGTGTCAGGTGATACCTCATTGTAGTTTTGATTTGCATTTCCCTGATGATGAGTGATGAGCATCTCTTCCTTTGGTAGTTGGCTATCTATATGTTGTCTGTGGAGAAATGTCTGTTCAGGTCCTCTGCCCATTTTTAATTGGATTGTTGGGTTTTTTTTTCATGTTGTGTAAGTTTTTTATATTTTTGGATATTAACCCTCATTGGATATATCATTTGCAAATATTTTCTTCCATTCAATACATTGGGGTTTTTTTTTTAAGATTTTATTTATTTATTCATGAGAGACACACACACACAGAGAGAGAGAGAGAGGCAGAGACACACAGGCAGAGGGAGAAGTCGGCTCCATCAGGGAGCCCAACTCGGGACTCGATTCTCGGACTCCAGGATCATGCCCTGGGCTGAAGGCAGGCACCAAACCACTGAGCCACCCAGGCATCCCTTTTTTTTTTTTGCTGATGGTTTCCTTCACTGTGCTGAAGCTTTTTATCTTGATGTAGTCCCAGTAGTTTTGGGTTTTTTGTTTTGTTTTGTTTTGTTTTTGCTTTTGTTTCCTTTCCTCAGGAGACATATCTAGAAAAATGTTGCTACGGCCAATGTCAGAGAAGTTACTGCCTGTGCTCTCTTCTAAGATTTCTATGTTTCAGGTTGCACATTTAGGTCTTTAATCCATTTTGAGCTTATTTTTAAGAAAGTGGTCAGTTTCATCATTTTGCATGTTACTGTGTCCAGTTGTCCCAGCACCATTTATTGAAGAAACTTTCTTTTCCCTGCTGTATATTCTTGCCTCCTTTGTTGTAGATCAGTTGACCATATAAGCATGGGTTTATTTTTGGACTCCATTCTGTTCCATTGGTCTATGTGTCTATTTTTTGTGCCCGTGCCATACTGTTTTGATAACTACAGCTTTGTAGTATATCTTGAAGTGGCTTGGGATACCTCTGGCTTTGTTCTTCTTTTTTAAGTTTGCTTTGGCTATGTGGGGGTCTTTTGCGGTCTTTTGCGGTTCCATACAAATTTTAGTAGTATAAAGTATTTAGTAGTATTAAATTTAGTATTATTAAAAGCCTAATGTAAGCATCCCCATCTTCTCCTTTGCTTATTAAGAGCACTGAGAAAGGTTGTGTATAAATAACATAGACCTTAGAAGTTCAGCAACAAAGGGGAGCTTTTGCAAGCTCATTTGCAGCATTTTCATCTGGTCCTGGAAATAAGCCATAAAGGAGGTAGGCTTGGCTTTGCTTTAGGTATTCTCTTTTTAAATGGGGTTTAAAGACTTCTAAGAAGAAAGAAAGGAAGGAAGGCAGGGAGGGAGGGAGGGAGGGAAGGAAGGAAGGAAGGAAGGAAGGAAGGAAGGAAGGAAGGAAGGAAGGAAGGAAGGAAGGAAGGAAGGAAGGAGAAAGGAAGAGAAAAGAAAGAAAGGAAGAGAAAAGAAAAGAAAGAAAAGAAAGAAAAAAGAAAAGAAAGACTTCTAAGGTCAGCTAGCCTGGGACTAGAATAACCCAGGGAAGTGACTGCTGGTCAACAGTGGCCTCCAGGGGCTCCCCTGCCCTCCTCCTTCCTCTGGTTCTCTTCTGGCCTTCCGTGTTCTGATTCTGGTGCCAGGTATGTGTATTACTCTGGCCTCTTCTCACACCCAAGTCTTACTGAAATTCATCTTCCATACGGATGTTCCTTGGACTCCTGGTTAATTTGGTGTAAAGCACAGGACACTTTAGGCAAATTGATCCCTTCCTTCATTGAGATGACCTGTTTTGGGTGCCTGGGTGGCTCAGTGGTTGAACATCTGCCTTTGGCTCAGGTCATGATCCCAGAGTCCCAGGATCGAGTCCTGCATCCAGCTCCCTGCATGGAGCCTGCTTCTCCCTCTGCCTATGTCTCTCTCTCTCTCTCTCTGTCTCTCTGTCTCTGTGTCTCTCGTGAATAAATAAATAAAATCTTTTAAAAAAAATAGAGAGGACCTGTTTGCCCCCCTTTGGTAGCAGTGACTTCAATAGTTCTTTGGTATGCGGGATGTACTTAAAGGATCAGGACTCTATTACCATGCCTTTTTAAACACTTAAAAGTTTTAATGTATTTGTATATTTCCTTTGTTGGTGTCTATTCCACAGAGGATGATTGAAGAATCATTGAAGATTGAAATGGAAAAAGAGTTAGAATTGAGTGTTGAAGAAATGAAGGAGAAAGCTGTTGGTGATGAAAATCTTTTAGAGAAATACATGAAAATTATTCAGCAGAATCAAGACCAGGAGATGGCAGATAAGGTGCTGACACTGTGGACCAGCCTTCTGTGGAGGGGGGTGCCAAGGGATGTTTTGGTTTGTTTGAAAACTATAGAACCCAAATCTGCCTTCGCCATTGGAGACAAAATGGTAGAAAGCATAGAAAATCCACAGTCCAGGGCAGCCCTGGTGGCTCAGCAGTTTAGTGCCGCCTGCAGCCCAGGGTGTGATCCTGGAGACCCTGGATCGAGTCTCAGGTCAGGCTCCCTGCATGAAGCCTGCTTCTCCCTCTGCCTGTGTCTCTGCCTCTCTCTCTCCCCTCTCTGTGTATTCTCATGAATAAATAAATAAAATCTTTTTAAAAATTTAAAAAAAAAATCCACAGTCCAAATAGAGCCTTGGGTCTTTTTGATAACATTACAGTCGTGACAACAAAATTTCATCACTTTTTGCTTAAGTAAAGATTGAGGAGGTTTTGATTTGTCAAATTTTATAAAAATTGGAATGTCTCATTATTCTAAAAACAAGAAAGAAGGGGTGCCTGGGTGGCTCAGTTGGTTAGGCATCTGCCTTCAGTTCAGGTCATGATCCTGGAGTCCTGGGATTGAGCCCATCATCAGGCTCCTTGCTCGGTGGGGAGCTTGCCTCTCCCTCTCCCTCTGCCTACCACTCTGCTTGTACTCTTTCTCTCTGTCAAATAAATAAATAAAATAGTAAAAAAAAAAAAAAAAAAAGAAAGAAAGAAAAAGAAATATAATGAAAAGTCTGTCCACGAATAATGAATGCATTAGTACTGTCTGAGACCTCAATATTTTACTTAAGTCACAACTGTGGATGTTGAGAATGTATACCAGATAGTTTATTTTGATGTGCTTGCTGAATTTTTTAAAGATTTTATTTATTCATGAGAGACAGAGAAAGAGAGAGAGGTAGAGACAGGCAGAGGGAGAAGCAGGCTCCATGCAGGGAGCCCGACTCAGGACTTGATCCCAGGTCACCGGGATCACACCCCTGGCTGAAGTTGGCACTAAACCACTGAGCCACCTGGGCTGCCCAGCTTGCTGAATTTCATGTTTAAAAGTGACCTCTTTTTTAGACTCTTGAATTGGGTATATATATCTCAAATTAGTTCTTACAGAAATCAGAGTGTTAAATAAAATAGATATATATGTAATTTCAAAGTTTTTTTTTCCCCTTTTTGTATCAGAGTTCAAAGAAAATTGTCAGAGAAGGCTCAGAAGTGGACACACTGCCATCTAGTGACAAAGATGAAAGGTATGGTTTCCTCAATGTGATGTTCTATGCAAACCTTTATGTTGCTGGTGTGTCAGCCAAGTTCGTTCAGATATTGAAGTCAGCCTGTAAGAAATTAGTGAAACAATCAAAATTAGTTACTTAAAAATGTATTGCATTTTTTAACTTGTGAAATTGCTTCTGAGACCAATTGTAAGCAAGGACAGAAACCCCACAGAGAAAGAATGAGAACATTATGAAGATCCCTGAATAAACTTGACAAGAATTTAATAAATCACAGTTTTTTTTTCTTTCCCTAATTTAGTTTCAGGGGATTTTTTCCTGAAGAACCAGATGACTTTTGGTAACCGTGTTTGCTGTCCAGCATCTTACCCAAATCATGTAACTAAAGTGCTATGAATTCTCTGTAACAAGACGAAGTTCTCAATAAACATCATGTGTGTAATCCCATGCAATTTTGTTTCTCCTAATTTTGTTTGGTACCATAGTATATAAACCAAAAATCATCTAGTCAAGTAACAACTCTTTAGAATTTCTCCTTTTTAGGTTCTGCATGACATTAGAATGAGGTGCTCCCCCCCCCCCATTTTTGTTATAGGTTATATTTGCTCAAAAACTTATTGATCAAGTTCCAGGCTTACATTTTGAAAGTTTCAGCTGTGTTCCTTTCCTCTGCAGTTGGCTACCGGCCCCCCACTGCCGGTCACATAGGAGACCATCTTCCCCAACACTCTCCATCTGATCTATCCCTGAAAATAAGGACACAGGTTTTTCCATTGCAGGTGTTAGAAATAATACAGTATCCCCTCTGGTCTTCACTTTTCACATCTTTTTTTCTTGAGAGTGAACACGACCCCTTCTTAGATGATGGTGGTAAAAAGAAAAGATAACATTTACTGAGCACTTTATGTGTACCAGATACGATTTTAAATCTTCATGTTTTAATTCATTTAATTCTTATCGATACGAAGCACGTGTACCGTGACTCTCCACATTTTATAGATGAGGAAATGCGAGGCACAGAGAGGTGAGTGACTTGATCAGGGTCTCCTAGCCATCAAGTTGCAGAGCCAGGATGGGAGACCAGTGCTGCCTCTAAACTGAGCTGTTCTGGAGCTGCTCCTGTGGAGGACATCCCACAACTTTCAGTGAGTTGCCCATTGGATGTCCATTTCCAGAATGACCTTTAGAAACTACATATTGAAAAAAATAAGATAACTGCACTCTCACACAGCACCCGCAGAACTGTCTTCATCTTTGCACACCTGTACCTCACAAGGCAGCATCTTGTGTGTGGGAGCATCTTGGAAAAGCTTTTATGACACTGCCAGTATAGTCACCAAAAAGTGCCACACAGAACGACCCTGAGGGTGACCACCCACCCAGTTTGCCTGGACTGGAGGGGTTCCTTGGGAATGAGACAAGTGCTAACCGATGGTCCCCCAGCTCCTACCATGGGATGGGGTTGTCTAGTTCATCTTTTCAGTGAGGTCCCAGAGATCATTGCCCTGTACAAATATAGATAGGGTTGTATTGGTTTTGCCAGTGATGCTTAGTAAAGGTCACTGAGTTCTCACAAAGTGGGAAGGTGATTTTTTGGTGTCTATTACTACTTGGGCTTCTAAGGAATTTTTCATAGCAGTGTATCTTTGGAAGTAATTGAAGAAATAAGTTGTCTAAGCCTCATCATTATCACACTTAGCATATCAGACATTGAGTCCTATTGCCACTAGGAACTTGGCATCATCTGTTCCAGCACCACCTCATAATGTCTTTTTTTTTTCTTCCAGCTTTCAGATAAAATTGACCTGTAACACTGCATGAACTTAAGGTATAGAACGTGTTGATGAAGGGGCACCTGCATGGCTCACCGGTTGAGCATCTGCCTTTGGCTCAGGTCATGATCCCGGAATAGAGTCCAGCATCGGGCTCCCTACAGGGAGCCTGCTCCTCCCTCCGCCTGTGTCTCTGCCCCTCTCTGTGTCTCTCATGAAAAATAAATAAAATCTTAAAAAAAAAAAAAAAAGCATTGATGTGGTGCACTTACATGTTGCAAAATGATGACCACCATAGCAGACACCTGCATCATGTCACATAATCACCACTTACAGTTAAAACATAGCAACTTTCAAGTATATGATACAATATTATTAACTGTAATCACTGCTGTACATCAGATTTTCTGAATTTACTCATCTTGTAACTAGAAGTGTGTGATCTTTGACCAACATCTCTTCCCCACTCCCTAGCTCCTTGTAACCACCAGTTTAGTCTGTTTCTATGAGTTCACCTTTTTGAAATTCCCTATGTGAGAACATACAGTATTTGTATTTCTGTGCCTTATATCACTTAGCAGAATGCCCTCAAAGTCCATTTGTGTTGTTGCAAGGAGCAGGATATCCTTTCTCATGGCTGAATAACATTTCATTGTGTATATATACACACATATGTATATCCATATACATTATATATATATCCACATCATCATTGCTCATCCATCCCTTGATGGTCACTTAAGTTTCCATATCTTGACTATTGTTCACACTAGTGCAGTGAACATGGCAGTCCACATATCTCTTAAAGAACCTGTTCTCATTTCCTTTGGATAAGTACCCAGAAGTGAGGTTGATGGATCATAGGGTACTTCTAGTTTCTACTTTTGAGAAACCTCTATACCATTAACCACAGTGGCTACACCAATTTATATCCCCACCAACAGTGCATAAGGGTTCCCTTTTCTCCACATCCTCACCAACACTTATCTCTTGTCTTTCTGTTTTTTTTTTTTCTTAATTTTATTTATTTATTCATGGCAGAGAAAGAGAAGCAGAGACACAGAGGGAGAAGCAGGCTCCATGCAGGGAGCCCGATGTGGGACTTGATCCCGCGACTCCGGGATCATGCCCTGAGCTGAAGGCAGACGCTCAACTGCTGAGCCACCCAGGCATCCCTATCTCTTGCTTTGTTTTTTTTTTTTTCAATTTTTATTTATTTATGATAGCCACACAGGGAGAGAGAGAGGCAGAGACAGGCAGAGGGAGAAGCAGGCTCCATGCACCGGGAGCCCGACGTGGGATTCGATCCCAGGTCTCCAGGATCCTGCCCTGGGCCAAAGGCAGGCGCCAAACCGCTGCGCCACCTAGGGATCCCTATCTCTTGTCTTTTTGATGGTTACCACCCTAACTGGTGTGACATGATGTCTCACTGTGGTTTTGATTTGCATTCCACTGATGAGTAATGAGCACTTTTTCGTGTACATGCTATGTTGTCTTTGGAAAAATGTCTGTTCAGGGGTGCCTGGCACATGACTTTGATCTCAGGGTTGTAAATTCAAGCCCCAGACTGGGTGTAGAGATTATTTAAATAAATCTTTTAAAAGTGTTCAATTCTGCCCATTTTTAATTTTTTTTTAGAGATTTTATTTATTCATGAAAGACCTAGAGAGGCAGAGACACAGGCAGAGGGAGAAGCAGGCTCCATGTGGGGAGCCCGATGGGGGTATCAGGCCCTGAGCTGAAGGCAGACGCTCAACCGCTGAGGCACCGAGGCATCCCTGCCCATTTTTAAATTTGATTGGTTTTTTTGCTATTCTGTCATAGGAATTCTTTATGTATTTTGAATATTAACCCATTATCCAATACATGGTTTGCAAATACTTTCTTCCACTTGGACAGGTTGTTTTTCACTTTGTTGATAGTGCCCTTTGCTGTGCAGAAGGTTTTTAATTTGATGTAGTGTCACTTGTTTATCTTTGCTTTTGTTTTTGTGTCAAATCCAAAAAATCATTGCCAAGACTGATGTCAAAGAGCTTACCTCAAAAAAAAAAAAAAAAAAAAAAAAAAAAGCTTACCTCTTATATTTTCTTCCAGGGATTTTACAGTTTGAGGTCTTACATTCAAGTCTGATCCATTTCGAGTTGCTTTTTGTGTATGGTGTAAGATAGGCGTCCAGTTTCATTGTTTTGCATGTGCCTATCCAATTTTCCCAATACCACTTATTATAGTTTCTTCCCCTTTCCTTCTACATATCCTTGTATATTCTTGCTCATTTGTTGTAAATTAATTGATCATATATGCATGAGTTTATTTCTGGGCTCTCCATTGTGTTCCATTGATCTAGATGTCTGTTTTTAATACCACTACCATACTATTTTGATTATTACAGCTTTGTACTATAGTTTGAAATATGAATGTGTGATGCTTCCAGCTGTTCTTAAGTTTGCGTTAGCTATTTGAGGTTTTATTTTATTTTGTGATTTCATACAAATTTTATGATTGTTCTATTTCTGTGAAAGAATGCCTTGGGAATTTTGATAAGGATTGCATTGAATATATTTATCACTGTGGGGAGTATAACATTTTAACAATATCCTTCCTGTCCATGAACATGGAATATCTTTCTATTTATTTGTATCTTCAGTTTCTCTAATGTCTTATGGTTTTCAGATCTTTCATTTCTTTGGTTAAATTTAGTCCTAAATATATATTTTTAAAGATTTTATTTATTTATTCATGAGAGACACAGAGAGAGAGAGAGAGAGGCAGAGATACAGGCAGAGGGAGACGCAGGCTCAATGCAGGGAGCCCGATGTGGGACTTGATCCCAGGTCTCCAGGATCAGGCCCTGGGCCGAAGGCAACACTAAACCGCTGAGCCACTGGGGCTGCCCAAGTCCTAAATATTTTTTGATGCTATTGTACGAAGTCTTGTTTTCTTAATTTCTCTTCTGATGCTTCATTGTTAGTATATAGAAATATAACTGATTTCTGTGTATTAATTTTCCATCTTGCAGCTTTACCAAATTCATGGTTTTAGAATTTCTTTTAGTAGAATCTTTAGGATTTTCTATATATAACATCATGTCATCTGCAGATAGAGACCATTTTACTACTACTTTTTGATTTGGATGGCTTTTTTCTTCCTTACTTAATTGCTCTGGCTTGGTATTCAAGGACTGTGTTGAATAAAAGTGGCAAGAGTGGGCATCTTTGTCTTGTTCCTGGTCTTAAGTGAAAAACTTAAGCTTTCCACAGTTGAGTATACCAGCTGTGGGCTTGTTGTATATGACCTTTATGGTGTTGAAGCATGTTTCTTGTATATTCAATTTTTTGAGAGTTATTATCATGAAAGGATGTTGAATTTGTGAAATGCTTTTTGTGCATCTAAGGGAATGCTTATATGATTTTTATCCTTTATTTTGTTGTAGTTCATGTGTTGTTGTTCCTGTTTCGGAACATTGATTGATGTGCAGATGTTGAATCATCCTTGAACCGTTAGAATAAATTCTACTCAATCATGGTGTTGTGTAATCCTTCTAATGTACTCTTGAATTCAATTTGCTAATATTTGGTTGAGGATTTTTTTCATCTATGTTTGTCAGGGATGTTGACCTGTAATTTTATTTTTTTATAAAGTTCTTATCTAATTTCGATATCAGGCTAATGCTGGCCTTGTAAAATGAGTTCGGAAGTGTTCGGTTTTTTGGTTTTTTTGTTGTTTTTTGTTTTTTGTTTTTGTTTTTGTTTTTTTTAAGAATTAGAGAAGAATTGGAATTAACTCTTTAGAAAATGTTTATTAGAATTCACCAGTGAAGCCATCTGGTCCTGGACTTTTCTTGTGGGAAGAGCTTTGATGACTGCTTTGATCTCCTTACTAGTAATTGGTCTCTTTGGATTTTTTAAAAAGATTTTATTTATTCATCTGAAAGAGACTTGAGCAGGGGGAAGGGCAGAAGGAGAAGCCGACTTCCTGCTGAGCAGTGAGCCATACATGATTCCAGGACCCCAGAATCATGACCTGAGCCGGAGGCAGATGCTTAACTGACTGAGCCACCCAGGCACCCTAATCTCTTCAGATTTTTCTATTCATGGTTCAGTTTTGGTAGGTTGTAGATTTGGAGGAATTTATCCGTTTCTGCTAAGTTGTCAGTTTGTTGGGGTATAATTCCTCCTAATAGTCTCTTAGGACTCTGCATATTTGTGTGGTATCAGTTGTAAAGTCTCTTCTTTCATTTATACTTTTATTGGAGTCCTTTTTTTTTTTTCTTTTGCTAAGGGTTTAAGGTTTGCTAAATCTAGCTAAGGTTTTATCTTTTCAAAAAACCCAGCTATTAGTTCCACTGGTCTTTTCTGTTGTCTTTTTAGTCTCTAGTTTATTTATTTCTGCTCTGATCTTTGTATTTCCTTCCTTCTGCTAGTTTTGGGCCTAGTTTTTCTTTTTGTAGTTCCTTGAGATGTAAAGTTAGGTTTTGTGTTTGAGCTTTTTGTTTCTTAACATAGACATTTACTGCTCTAAATTTCTCTCTTAGAACAGCACTTGCCACATGCCATAAGTGTTGGTATGTTATGTTTCCCTTTTCATTTGTCTCAAGATGTTTTTTCTTTCTTTCTTATTTGACCCATTTGTTGGTTAAGAGCATGTTGTTTAATTTCCATGTATTTGGTTATTTTCCAGTTATTCTTAAAATTGATTTCTAGTTTTATACCATTGTGGTTGTTATGATTTCAATCTTAAACTTTTTTACTTGTTTTGTAGCCTAACATATGATCTATCATGAAGAATGTTCTGTGTGAGCTTAAGAATGTCTTATGTTCCTGTTGGATTAGTGAAAATTAATAAAGGGAAATCTTACTTAGAATGGAGTTGGGAAGCCCTGTAGCAGGGAGCTCTCCCACATGTGAACTTTTCATCACAGCTTACTTCATTTCTATGCCAGAAAAAGTTTACTTTATTGCTCTAGCAGGAGGAAGGAAAATCCCGATGTCCTGGGATCGAGTCCCACGTCGGGCTCCCTGCATGGAGCCTGCTTCTCCCTCTGCCTGCGTCTCTCTCTCTCTCTCTCTCTCTCTCTCTGTGTGTCTCTTATGAATAAATAAATAAAATCTTAAAAAAAAAATAAAGTCAAAATTACTTAGTGATCAGAAGTGGGATCTGAAGGAGATGAATACCTGAGGAACTAACAACCCTCAGAACAAATGGCAGTACCCACCTAAGCCCTTTGTGTTCTCCACTTCCCTGAGATGGCTTTTTTCTTTTGGTTGGGTAAATCTCCTCTCCAATGGAGTTCCCTCCCTTGGTTAAGCCCTCTGACTTTATTCAATATTCGTTTTTTGTTTCTGTGGAGGCACTGCCTTGCCTGGTGAGGATTTTAAGAATTAGAGAAGAATTGGAATTAACTCTTTAGAAAATGAGGTTTGGTTTTTATTTGTCCTCTTTCTGTTTGCTGCAGCTTCTTGGTAAGTGACCCATCCTGTCCGAGAGCGGGGGTAAAACACATTATTCCCTTGTTTCAGAACAGCTGTTCAAAACAGGGTCCCTTGTAGGTAAGACACTTTAGGGAATCTAAAGGCAGGATAGGTTCACCCTAGTCCTTGGACCAGGCTCGTGGCCTTTGTGGAAAAATAGGCAAACTTCTGGATAATTTGGAATTGTGATGGTCCATTCTGGGGAAACTTTGACTTAGATAAATCCACCTGAAGGGCCACCGTAAAGAGAGGATCCCAACCCTCTCAGAGACCATGGAGTGCATTCTGTGGTATGCAGGAGCTTCTAAAAGACAAAATGATTTCAAAAACAGCTCTAAAAAGGATCCTTGGAGTGCGTGGGTGGCTCAGTCTGTTGAGCAATTAAGCAGTTAAGCGGCTGCCTTCAGCCCAGATCATGGTCCTGGGGTCCTGGGATGGAGCCCTGCACTGGTGTCCCTGCTTAGCGGGGAGCCTGCTTCTCCCTCTCCCTCTACCCCTCCCAACCACTTGGGCGCTCTCTCCTGCGTTCTCTCTCAAATAAATAAATAAAATCTTAAAAAATTAAAAAGGATCTTTAACAGCATGCAGATAAAAATCTTTCATGAAAAAACACAAACTTTGGCCATCTGAGCAGGTAAACTTTTTTTTTTTTTTTTTTTTTTTTTTTTTTTTTTGAGCAGGTAAACTTAATCCATCTTCTAGAAACACAATTTGGATCCAGCTATTCATTCTTAGGAGTTTTGTGCTTGAGACATGGCTAAGGTTTTTTTGTTTTGTTTTAAACTAGGGCAGCCCTGGTGTTGCAGCGGTTTAGCGCCGCCTACAGCCTGGGGTGTGATCCTGGAGACCCGGGATTGAGTCCCGCATCGGGCTTCCTGCATGGAGCCTGCTTCTCCCTCTGCCTGTGTCTCTGCCTCGTTCTCTCTGAATGAATAAATAAATAAATCTTTAAAAAAATAAAAAATAAAGCTTATCTCTGTGGTTGTTTACATATGTCTATGTCTGTATTTTTCTACTTATAATATTGCCAAAATTAATTTGTAAAGAGCTCTATTTAATTGGCTTAAAGAAAAATAAGTACATATATAAATTAACTAAACTAACCCAGATGTTTCTTGGGTTCACATGATCCAGGATAATCAGTAAATAAAAGCTAGTTTGTTGGTTTAATTAAGACAGACATGTCTTAGAATTATCAACATTGACTATAATGCAGATACGTAACTTTTATTCTACCTGGGTTTATTAGTCAATAAAGTTTATGTTATCTCTATCACAAAATCTGTCAGCAAGAAAATTTGCTTGAGATGATGCCTGGCATTGTCTAATGTCTCATGAAGTTTTTGTGAGTGATCTAAACATAATTAGTGGGAACAACAGGACTATATAAACAAAAGTAGGATAAGAGTTTTTAGGTGCAGGGGGATCCCTGGGTGGCTCAGCGGTTTGGCACCTGCCTTCGGTCCAGGCATGATCCTGGAGTCCCGGGATCGAGTCCCACATCAGGCTCCCTGCATGGAGCCTGCTTCTGTCTCTGCCTCTCTCTCTCTCTGTGTGTGTGTCTATCATGAATGAATAAATAAAATCTTAAAAAAAAAAGTTTTTAGGTGCAATGATTATGTTTTTATGGCATGTATGGCTAAAAATAGCTTCCTCGGATATTTTTTGGTCCAAAAATCTCCAAACTTGAGAGTTTTGCTGACTTAAATGATGGAATTTCATTGAATATCTGGATACTTTTTTAAAGGAGATAAAATATTAAAACATTACTGAAAATAGACTTATCCACTTTTGACTTATTACGGAGAAACTGATGATATTTGGGTCTGTTAGTGAACACACTTCATGCCATGCTGAGAAAATGTCCTATGAGAAAAGCACATGTTTCTAGTCATAAAATATATTTATAAATTTGCAATCCATAGTTGCTTACACTTCAGTTTTTGCTGGGAATTAGGGATCCTAAGGGTTAAGAGTTCTAAACACATGTAAAAATACACCTGCTGCAAATAATAAGGATGAAAGAAAACTATATATGAAAAGTGTGCAAAGAAAGTAGGATGTGTGCTTTTAGTAAAAGGAGGTATGAGGAATGGATGTGTATTTTGTTGAGGAGAATCAAAGTGATTTTATCCTAAGAGAAAGCAGGCTGTTTTGGAAAGGGAAAGAGCAAAGAACAGACAAGTGGACAAAGAAAATTGTAGAAGGTTAGTGGAAAAGGAATCTTGGGAAAGGTATTTTATATGTAATTAAGCTGGCTAAGATTAAAATGAATTCATTTAAAAATAAGCTTTAATAAATCAAAAATATCCTAGGGTTCCAGGGCAGCTCAGTTATTTACGTGTCTGTTTCTTGGTTTCAGCTCAAGCTCTGATCTCATGGCTTGTGAGGTTGAGCCCCACGTTGGGCCCCACACTCAGTGAGAGTTTGCTTAGATAATCTCTCCCTCTCCCCCTTCCCTCACTTGCTCTCTCTTTCAAATAAATAAATCTTTAAAAAAATAAAAATTTATCCTGGTACAAAATTAAAATTTATGGTTTTTTTTGGTCTTTGTTAAAAGGAAAAGTTTTCTATTATTATTGGCCTCTTCTTTTTTTTTTAAATTCAAGTTAATTAACATAGTGTAACATTGGTTTCAGGAGTAGAATTCAGTGATTCATCACTTACATATAACACCCAGATCATCCCAACAAGTGCCCTCTTTAATGCCCATCACCCATTTAGCCCATTGTCCACCCATCTCCCCTCCAGCAACCCTCATTTGTTCTCTACAGTTAAGAGTCTCTTATGGTTTGCCTCTTCTCTTTTTATCTTATTTTTGTTTCTTCTCCTTTGTTCATCTATTTTGTTTATTAAATTCCATGTATGACTGAAAGCATATGATATTTGTCTTTCTCTGACCGACTTTTTCGCTTAGCATAATACCCTCTAGTTCCATCCGTGTTGTTACAAATGGCAAGATTTCATTCTTTTTGATGACTGAGTAGTATTCCTTTGCATGTTTACCACATTTTTTAAATTTTTTAATTTTTTTTAAAGATTTTATTTATTCATGAGAGACACAAAGAGAGAGAGGGAGAGAGAGGCAGAGGGAGAAGCAGGCCCCATGCAGGGAGCCCGACGTGGGACTCAATCCCGGGTATCCAGGATCACGCCCTGGGCTGAATGCGGCCCTAAACCGCTGAGCCACCCGGGCTGCCCTACCACATTTTTTTTTTAAAGATGGGGAGTGGTTTGAGGCAAAGGGCAAGAAAGCGAGAGAGACTCTTATGCAGGCTCCACACCCAACATGAAGCCTGAAATGGGGCTCCATCTCACAACCTGGAGATCATGACCTGAGCTGAAATCACGAGTCAGATTCTTAACCAACTGAGTGACTCTCTGGTACCACTATATACCACTTCTTTTTTGTCTATTCATCATTATGGCCCTTGCCATAATTTGGCTATTGTTGATAATGCTGCTATAAACTTTGGGGTGCATGTGCCTTTTGAATCAGCATTTTTGTATCCTTTGGATATATACCTTGTGGTGCAATTGCTGGGTTGTAGGGTAGTTCTATATTTAACTTTTTGAGGAAACTCCATACTGTTTTCTAGAGTGCCTATAGCAGTTTGCATTCCAACCAACAGTGCAAAAGTGTCTGCATCCTCGCCAACATTTGTTGTTTCCCTGAGTTGTTAATTTTAATTTTAGCCATTCTGACAGGTGTAAGGTGGTATCTCATTGCGGTTTTGATTTGTATTTCCCTGATGATGAATGATGTTGAAGCATCTTTTCATGTGTCTTAGCCATTTGTACATTGTCTTTGGAGAAATATCTATTCATATCTTCTACCCATTTGTTAACTGGTTTGTTTATCTTTTGGGTGTTGAAACTGAGGAGTTCTTTATAGATTCTAGATACTAGCCCTTTATCCAATACTCCATTTGCAAATATCTTCTCCCATTCTGTTGTTTGCCTTTTAGTTTTGTTGTTTCCTTCTCTGTGCAGAAGCTTTTTATTTTGATTAGGTCCCAATAGTTCCTTTTTGCTTTTGTTTCCCTTGCCTCTGGGGATGTGTCTAATAAGAATTTGCGTGGCCAAGGTCAAAGAAGTTGTTGCCTCTTTTCTCCTCTAGGATTTTGATAGTTTCCTGTCTTACATTTAGGTCTTTCTGAATTTATTTTTGGGTAGGGTGTAAGAAAGTGGTCTAGTTTCATTCTGCACGTGGCTGTCCAGTTTTCCCAATACCATTTGTTGAAGACACTGTCTTTTCCCACTGGATATTCTTTCCTGCTTTGTCGAAGATTAGTTGACCATAGAGTTGAGGGCCCATTTCTGGGTTCTCTATCCTGTCCCATTGATCTGTGTGTCTGCTTTTGTGCCAATACCGTACTGTCTTGATGATTACAGCTTTGTAATACAGCTTGAAGTCTGAGATTGTGATGCTTCCCACTTTGCTTTTGTTTTTCAACATTAGTTGGCTATTCCAGGTCTTTTCTGGTTCCATACGAATTTTGGGATTGTGTGTTTCAGGTGTGTGAAAAATGCTGCTGTTATTTTGATCAAGATTGCATTGAATGTGTAGATTGCTGTGGGTAGTATAGACATTTTTTTTAAAAGATTTTATTTATTTATTCATGATAATCACACAGAGAGAGAGAGAGAGAGGCAGAGACACAGGCAGAGGGAGAAGCAGGCTCCATGCACCGGGAGCCCGACGTGGGATTCGATCCCGGGTCTCCAGGATCGCGCCCCGGGCCAAAGGCAGGCGCCAAACCGCTGCGCCACCCAGGGATCCCTAGTATAGACATTTTAACAAAATTTGTTCTTCCAATCCATGAGCGTGGAATGCTTTTCATCTCTTTGTATCTTCTTCAGTTACTTTCATAAGTGTTCTATAGCTTTCAGAGTACAGATCTTTTACCTCTTTGGTTTGGTTTATTCCTAGGTTTATTCCTAAAAATCTTAGGGTTTTTGGTGCAAATGTAAATAGACTCAATTCCTTGATTTCTCTTTCTGCTGCTTCATTATTGGCATATAGAAATGCAACAGATTTTTGTTCGTTGATTTTCTGTCCTGTGCCTTGCTGAATTCATGTATGAGTTCTAGCAATTTTTTGGTGGAGTCTTTGGGATTTTCTACACAGATTATCATGTCATCTGCAAAGAGCAAAAGTTTGATTTCTTCCTTGCCAATATGGATGCCTTCTATTTATTTTTGTTGTCTGATTGCTGAGGCAAGACTTCCCTGTACTATGTTGTAACAGTGGTACATTATTGGTCTGTTCTTAATAAGAAATTGTAAACAAAGTTTCTTTACTTTTAATGTAATTTGCCTAGGAAACAAAGATGCTGTGTTATTTTTTAAAAAGAGTTTATTTATTCGGGATCCCTGGGTGGCGCAGCGGTTTGGCGCCTGCCTTTGGCCCAGGGCGCGATCCTGGAGACCCGGGATCGAATCCCACGTCGGGCTCCCGGTGCATGGAGCCTGCTTCTCCCTCTGCCTGTGTCTCTGCCTCTCTCTCTCTCTCTCTCTGTGACTATCATAAATAAATAAAAATTGAAAAAAAAAAAAGAGTTTATTTATTCATGAAAGACACACAGAGAAGCAGAGACATAGAGGGAGAAGCAGGCTGCCGGGGGAAGCCCGATGCGGGACTTGATTCCACGACCCTGGGATCATGACCTGAGCCAAAGGCAGAAGCTCAACCATTGAGCCACCCAGGTGCCCAAGATTCTATGTTCTATCTGTGTGTGTGTGTGTGTGTGTGTGTCGTGACTTTTATTATTTTTTGACATTCTTTTTCTTCCAAAATTTTTTAAAAATTCTAGTTAGTTAACATATATAGTGTGATATTGGTTTCAGGAGTAGAATTCAGTGATTCATCACTTAATATATTCGTACGCAGTACTCACCATAATAAGTGCTCTCCTTAGTACTCATCACCCTCTGTGTTTCGGATCTTTGATTACTTAGAAAAGCTGAGTGTTCTCCATTCAAAAAGAGTTACAGCTTTTGCAGCTGTGCAATCTATATTTGTACTTGGAATCTTTTTGTCAATTTGGGTAAGTAGATAATTAAGTATTATTTTGTAATTTTCTGTGACCCTGTTTCCCAACTGTCCAAATCTTTTGATATTCTTGACAGACTTCTCAAAATTAAAAATTTTAATGAGATTTTTTGACCCCAAACTCATGGTAAGAATTTTAGTGTGTCCCTGGAACATCTCAAAACTTTGTCTCTTTATAAAAGCAGAGATGTTACACTAATTAGGCTTATTTGGTATATTAAATTACATGGGATGCATTGTCCAATAAGGAATACTAAGTCTTCTTTATTTTGTGTTTGTATAGGTGTGTGCTAATATGCATGTTCTAAAATGTTTAAAATTTTGATATGTCCTGGTAGTCTTATCAGTCATAATTTTAAAATGTATGTCACAGATAAAGAAAATGTGGTTATACACACACACACACACACACACACACACACACCATTACTCAGCCATCAAAAATGAAATCTTGCCATTTGCAACAACGTGGATGGAACTAGAGGGTATTATGCTAAGTGAAATGAGTCAATCAGAGAAAGAAAATTATCATACAATCTCACTCATCTGTAGAATATAAGAAAACAGGATCATAGGGGAAGGGAGGGAAAAATAAAACAAGATTTAATCAGAGAGGGAGACAAACCATGAGGCTCTTAACCACAGGAAACAAACTGAGGGTTGCTGGAGGGGAGGAGAAGTGGGGATGGGGTAACTGGGTGATGGGCATTAAGGAGGGCACATGATGTAATGAGCACTAGGTATTATATGCAACTGATGAAGCACTGACCTCTACCTCCAAAACTAATAATACACTATATGTTAATTAATTGAATTTAAAAATAGTAACTAATTTGTCAAATGCATTAATAATTAGTATGCAAAATAAAAATAAATGTATGTCATAAAATGAACCAAATTTACTTGTCAATTGCTTCACTGTTTGTTTTTTTGATACGTGTATGTGGAACTCTTGCCAGATCTTTAACTGTGCCATCTTTAAGTCTTTTGTCATTTACAGTTATTGTTTTACTCTGATGCTTTTACAACAAATGTTTCTAAAGAAATGTTTCATCTTCAGAGAGATTCTTGAAAAAGGAATTTGACAGGTGCTCTAGAATACAGGTTTTCGATTACTTTAAGATCATAACACTGAACTGGGTAAGGATTTCTAAAACTAATGGAAAACTGATTGCTGTAATGCTTTGTTTTCCGGATTTAGAGGACCCTCCCACCTTTTCCCCTTTCTCCCCCTTCTCCTTTTAAGCTATCTATAATTTAAGACAATTTGGTACCAATGATTGAAGCATTTATCTATTTTTCTTTACTTGATCCCTCCAGAATTCTGAAACTCTTACTAAATAGTCTTCTTTTTCATGACAATATATTTGGATAAGTTCAGTGAGAATCTGTTCTTTTTGTATCAGGATGTCCAATACACCTAGCCCCCGCTTCCTTTCATCCATAGCTGGTAAAAAGGGATCTACTTCAGCCCAATCAAATCCATAGGGAATAATCACACTTTGGTGTGCATCCACAGACCAGAGATTTTTGTCATTGGTAACGGTATCTCCAGAAAGACTCTTCAACCCCATGGAGAGGCCCTATCAGGGACTGTTAACCAGTTTTTGTGCTGCCAAACTTCAAGGAATATACTCTTGGATCCATGTATCACATCTAAGAACATGCCAAACCATCACTGGACAAACACCATCTGGTGACCTGAAAGTAAAGATTCTTAGAAATCGAACAGATGAAATTAAAGGGGAAGGCTTTCCCACAGGGACCAGACCAGGCCTGTGCCTTTTTCTTGCTATTGCATCTTAACTTTTTTTTTCACTCTTGTCTGGGAGGACAGCGTTCTGATCCATATTTCCCGGTCTGTTGCCAAAAGGGGAAAGCTTACTTTCAAATCTGTCCAGAAACTGTTAGGTTCGTGATGTTGGAGATCCCTTGGTCTTATGTGTCACCAGTTGTCTTAGTCCCAAATGCCACTGTTGATTATACCTGCAGGTCTATGGGTGTTACTATCAGATTCGGCTATTTATAGCTAGGTGTTCTCATACCTCGCTTCAAAGTCTCCAACTATAACTGTACTAGTTCATCCCAACATTTGCACCTTTGCCAATTATATGACATTTGCGCACTCTTTTCCCTATCTAAATATTCATTCCCCTGCAAGGGAGATACAAATGGGCCTAATTCCTTTTTGCAAGGCTTTTGGAAAAGACCCTTTCAGGATGGGATGGTACCTCACAGAATGTCATGCCAATTCCTCTGATTCCTGGCTAGAAAAGGTCAATCAGGGAATTCCTGTTAATGGATCTATCAATAAGCAGACCTTAGCTGGAGACTTCTGTACTCCACTTGGTTTCATTTTTGTCTATAGTAGACGTGACTACAGGTAGGCTTCCATTGGGAGAGCTAGTCTGCTCTGCCAGCCAAAGCAGCAGCCGTCCCAATAGTCATCACTTGACTCATTGGCTGAAGTAGTTTGGGACAGTCACCTAGCCCTTTATTACCTACTTGATAGGTATCAAGATAGGAGGTGTTTGTGCAATAGCAAATACTCCCTGTTGCTCATGGGTAAATACCTCTGGATAGGTAGAAACCCAATTATAGAAAGTCAGGGAGCAGGCACACTGGTTGCAACAAATTTTACATGATTCTCCACGGTCCTTTGATCTGTTCAGTTGGCTACCTTCAAGCCTAGGGTCATAGCTCCGAACCATAATACAAATTGGAATTGTTGTGTGCTTTTTTTTTTTTTTAAGATTTTTATTTATTTAGAGAGCAAGTGAGGACGGGGAGGGACAAAGGGGGAGAGGGAGAGAATCTCAAGCAGACTCTGTGCTGGGCATGGAGCCCAATGCGGAGCTTGATCTCACGACCCCAAGATCTTGACCTGAGCCAAAATCAAGAGTCGGACACTTAACCGACTAAGCCACCCAGGCACCTGTCATGGCTACTTTTTACTCTATAATTTTAAGTTTTGTACCTATGGCCTGTCCAACCTTTGTAGAAATGATGTACCCCAATAAGATGATGCTGGCTCAGTCCTTCAAACTGATCTCATGTGTACAACCTTAACAAGATACAGACTTTGGATGGGAAATGCCTGAGAGTTCTCCCTCCTTTCTTGTTACCCAAATGGGGTCATAAATGGTTTGGAACTGCTATGTACTTTCCCTTTGACATGGGATGTGATAACTGGGAAAGGTCTTTCACGGCACCAAGGGACAAAGACAGTAAATACAGAGAACTCAACTCTTGATCAGTTATGCTTTGGAGAAAGATCTTGATCAAAAGAGAGAAATGTGAAAGTAAAGGGAAACTGGATTTAGAATGGAGTCAGAAAGCCCTGGAGGGGAAGCTCTCACACATATGAACTTTCTATCACAGCTTGTTTCATCTTCCCAGGCAGGAAGAAGTTCACTTTACTGCCTTAACAGGAGGAAGGTTTTCTCCTTGCCCAGCAATTGCCTAGCCAGTGAGAAACCCATCACCACCCTGAACACTGGCTTGCCTCCAGGAGACTTTTGCTCAAAGCAGTCCCTCCTTTCTTCCTCCTTTTTCCTCTGTAGTGTTCCTCTCTTTTGTTCTCCAGACTCTGCCTGTGGTTTGCTAGAAATTGCAGGGCTCAAATTGTGATTCCTCTGCTATTCCTGAATAAACTCATTTTGCTGGTAAAATCACTGGCTGTTTTATTTTTAAGGTTAACAGATGGAATGTTCTGTAAATGTTGGTTCAGTCCATCTGGTCCAATGTGTTGTTGAAGTCCAGTGTGTCTTTATTGATTTTCTGTCTGGATGATCTCCATTGTTGAAAATGGGGTATAAAATCCCCCGTTGTGATTGTATTGCTGTTGAATTCTCTCTTGAGGTCTGTTAATATTCGCTTTATATGTTTATGTGCTCTGATGTTGGGTGCCTCAATATTTACAATGCTCCATTTTTTGATGAATTTATTTTTATTGTCATATGATGAACTTGTCTCTTGTTACAGTTTTTGGCTTAAAGACTATTTTGTCTGATGTATATATAGCTACCCTTACTTTGTTTTTGGCTATATGCATTTAATATCTTTTTCTATCCCTCCACTTTCAGCCTGGTGTGTCCTTAAAGCTAAAGTGAGTGTTTTGTAGGCAGCATATTTATGGATCTTGGTTTTTTTTTTTTTAACCATTTAGCCACTGTGTCTTTTGATTTGGGGAATTGAGTCCATTTAAAGTAATTATTGATAGGTACAAAATTACTATCACCATGTGGTTGTTTCTGATTGTCTTACAATTCCTTTGTTTCTTTATCTTGTTCTCTTCCTTTGTGTTTTGATGATTTTCAGTAGTGGTATGCTTGGGTTTCACCTTTTTTTTTTTTATTCTAAGATTTTATTTGACAGAGCAAGTACAAGCAGGGGGAGTGGCAGGCAGAGGGAGCAGGAGAAGCAGGCTCCCTGCTCAGCAGGGAGCCTGACATGGGGGCTTGATCCCCAGGATCATGACCTGAGCTGAAGGCAGATGCTTAACTGAGCCACCCAGGTGCCCTGATCTCTTTGGTAGGTTGTAGGTTTGTGGCAATAAATCCATTTTTGCTAGGCTGTCCAGTGTGTTGGAGTATAATTGCTCATAATAGTCTCTAGAGTGGTTTGTATAGGTGAACCTCCTTCTGGCCCAAGCTCTTGGTTGCTTCTTAAATTTTTGTGATTGTCTAAGATGACTTTTTTGTTCTTGGCGCTTCCCACTAGTTGAATGTTTGTCAAGACTGCTTAGTGTTCCACTGGGTAAGATCACAGCACATAGATGCAGTTTGATTAGAAGGCAGACTGTCAGAGAGAGGCTGGGAAAGTATGTAAGTTAGGTCTCTTTTTCGGATAAACTGTGAGATGGATGTTTTTCTCAGTTCCTCTGCACTTGGCCTAGGTATTTAGCCGTGGGGGTGGGTGAGGGGGTGGTGTTGCTCTTGCACCCATTAAAAACTGCCTTTTTTTTTTTCCTGCAGTCCCGTAGAACTCCTGAATGCAAGCACCATTGGCGGTCAGAGCCAGGTACTACTGCAGGGATACGTCCCTTGCATAGCAGCTACTCAAACTGAGACACAATGTGTATGAGCTCCCTCCAGGGAGATACGGGTGCTTTGGAGTGGGCTAGAAGGAAATAGATGAAAGAGGCACCCACTGCCTTCCCTGGTCTTTGGTGGCAATAGCAGGCAGCCCCTAGAGGGGTGCTAAATGTGGAGGCAACAACTTTTAATATATAACAGATCCTGTCCAGGGAAAGATCAGGAGCTAGTCATCTAAGGCTGGTAAATACCATTTCTTTGTTCGTCTTATGGGTCTGGTCTCATGGATAGAAGCTCTAATTGGCTTTAAGAGTTGGGTGTTTTAGGGGTCTATCTCTCAGAGTCTTAAAAGTTGAGGTGCTAGATGTGGGGTCCAAGCTCTATTCTTCAGGGAGAACCTTGGCGTTAGCAGCTTCTACCTGATTGTGTGGCATTGTGTTGAGGATGTGGGGCTTACGGTGAGGGCTTGGCTCAGCTTTTCCTGCCCATTTCAGCGTGTATATTTTTTTGATTGCCAAATGTATAAGAGTAGCTCAGCTAGTTTTTGCATTTGTTTCAGAAAATACTAATCTAGGTGTAGTGGCACACCTGCTGTGTTCTCGGGAGTTCAGGGGCCTCCTATGTCACCATCCTGGACCAGAACCCTCAGGTAACTTCTTAACACTTTCTGATGTGACTCAGTTTCTCCCACCTTGTATTTTCAAAGACCTTGTCTAAATAACTCATTGCATACTTATTTTGTAGCTTTGGGTTTGATAGCTTCAGTTTCCAGTCAACTTAAATTCTAAGCAGTAGTCTTAACATTCTACATCAGGACATATCTCATTTAAAGACAAGACATTCTTCTATACCTTTTCAGATGGCTGCATCCTCTAGAAGGGGTCTGCATGTATGAGGTGAGAACGCCCCTGCCTACTCCCACCTGGACAAGACCACCTGAACACATCTGTGTTCACATCTTCCCCAGGTGGGTAAAGGTCAAATATCCAAACCGTGAGGAAGGCTGGGGAACAGATTAGAAAAATGATGATCGGGCAGCCCCGGTGGCGCAGCGATTTGGTGCCGCCTGCAGCCCGGGGTGTGATCCAGGACACCCGGGATCGAGTCCTGCATCGGGTCCTTGCATGGAACCTGCTTCTCCCTCTGCCTGTGTCTCTGCCTCTCTCTCTCTCTCATGAATGGATAAATAAAATCTTAAAAAAAAAAAAAAAGATCTTTGCCAAACTGACAATTCTACTTTTCTGTTTTTTTTTTTTTCAAAACTTTCCGTAGTCTCATTCATCCTAACACTCATTTTGAAATTTTGCACAAACATCTAAAAATAAATGAGCCCTGCTGGCTAGAGAAAGAGGTCGTGGCTTAGTAGAAGATACTAACAAAGGGATTGTCTCTTTTAAATCTTACAGTAGTATGACTATCATAGCATTAAAAAGCCCTGAAAGGATTTTTTTTTAATTTATTTATTCATGAGAGAGGCAGAGACACAGGCAGAGGGAGAAGCAGGCTCCCCCCCCCTCCCCCCGCCCCAAAGGATTTTTTTCAAGTTTTTTATTGTGGACTTTTAGTTGTCATCTCTTTACCAATTTGAAAGTCGCTTCACAAGGCATAGCTAAGACAAGTGAAAAATCACTACTCTGCCTTCTAGAGGTTTCCATAGTTTGTGGCAGGATTACTGTCAATAATTAAGAGACTGCATGTGATCGCTTCTGGCCATGATTTACATAGTGTATTATTCAGGTGACTCATGTAACTTAAGAAACTGTATAAAATGATACAAAAACAGAAGGTATTAAATAGTGTGACAAAAAGCATACTAATTGGGCTCCTGATTGTTCTCCTGCCGAGCATGAAGAAGGGTGACAATCTCCAGGTGGCAACTCCTTTAGAAACAGCAAGTTCTCAGTAAGTAACAAGAGCTGGTCCTTACTCAGAAAGGTCAGATGAAGAAAATCCAAATGCATAATCGTGCTAACAGCTAAGTAGTTTATTTTTTTTTAAGATTTTTATTTATTCATTTGACAGAGAGAGTGCACAAGCAGGGGGAGTAGCAGGCAGAGGGAGAAGGAGAAGCAGACTCCACATTGAGCAGGAAGCCCAATGTGGGGCTCAATCCCAGGACCCTGGGATCATGATCCGAGCTGAAGGCAGATGGTTAACCCACTGAGCCACCCAGGCACCCCAATTTAAGTAGTTTAAACAGATGCTAAAATGAAATCCTAAGTAACAAACTTAGCTCTGCTGCTTTAGAGAGTAATGGTTAGATCTAGAGCCTTTTTTTAAAAGAACTAGATCTTTTATACCTTGGGTTTGTAAAAGAGCCAGTGGTACACAGATCCCTAGGAAGAAGCAACCTTGTTTTTACTTTCCCCAAACTTAAGGGTTGTGTTCATCCCATATGTATACTTGTTTTCACATTTGTTGACACTAGTCAGAAAATTTCTATGCTTCACAGAACTATAGAGAGGTCAGTAGCATTCTCTCATAAACACAATTTCCATCCACACGTGAGGTCTTGATAATGCATACTATTTAAAAATGACACCATACTGCAGACAGAGAAAGATAGTATTTATGTATGGTAAAAAGGCAAGTGAGTGAAGCTATACTTTTATTGCATTACTCTTAGTACATCCACAACTATTTCCACCTAAATAGATCTTTAAAATAAGCATACACAAGTAATGACTATTATCTACAAATATTTATTGTAACACTTGAATAGAACTACAGGAAGCCCTTGGCACTGATAGAAAATATTGATTCACTGTTAGGTTACAAAAATTTATACATAGCAAAATTTAATGCTCTTTACATAAAAAATATTAGACTACTTAAACAAAACTTTCAGAAATTCCTGGTAATAGCTACCAGAATTAGAAAAGTAAAATTAGGCTTGAGACACTGCCTCTTCTAGAACACTGGACTCTAACAGCACCTCCACTGCTGGAAAAAAATATTTAAGTCTGTCATGCAACAGGAAAACAAAACAAGCTATTCTGGAACAACTGTTCTACACAGAAGAGAGCTTCTCCCAATTTAAAAAAAAAAAAAAAAGGTGAAGATCCAAATAGGCATTTTTAGGCATTAACAACAACAAAAAGAATCCAAATGAAATATTATACTTGATGTTCAATTTTAATAGCATCTTGATAAAGGTATGCTTCCTTTCATTTTAATACATTTCTGCACATGTATATGTTTTAAAATCCAGGAAACAGCCAAACCACAAGTTAATTCTTAACATGAATATACATAGTTAACCCTATATTATGCAGCCCCTTTTAAAAAGCACTGATGCACCCAACAGTTATATGTATCATTTCATAAAGAACAACACAAAGTTTACCATCACTAATACCCAATACCTATAATCACTTAATGTTCTGGAACACAATGATTTAGAAGGCAAGTTTCTTTTGAAAATGGCTTAAACTCAAGCAGGTGTTTTTTGCTGAACATTGATCTTGTATTATTCCAGGAAAGATTTAGATTTAAAAAATGAAATAAATACCAACCAACTCTAATTTAAATTACTTAAGTATTCAAGTCTATAAAAGTAGGAGGAGGTCTGTGGTCTATTTGTAAATTAGGTTTTTAGATAGTTGGTACGAAACTGTAAACTTGCTATTCAGACCACATAAAAATGGTTTAGAATGGTGGTCATTTTAATAAGGTAACACTTCTTAATCAAGAAAAACATTTGTGGAACAAAAGTCTATGAAGGATTTTGGGTCTCCTGTTGTAAAATAAGTTCTTAGAAATTTAAAACAAATACTTATTAAGGCAGAGCTGACATTTATTTCCCAGGAAGAAGAATGACAACTGGGCCATTTTATTCAAGGAAATCTATTATAAAATTGATTTTGGAAAGCTTGTCAATGAATCAGAATCCAGCTTCTTCAATGGTAGGTGTAGTAGATTTATAGTAGCTCCTTTTAGCATTATTTAAAAACAGATTTCTGATTGGATCAGGAGACTAATGTGTCCTGGACTTGAAGAACAGAGAAGTCAGTTAATTTTTTTAAAAAGCCAATTGTTAAGAATCACATGATCTTTGAGCCAAAGTTTAATAAATGTCAGCTGTCAGAAATGGAACCCCCACCCCCCATTCCATTTTATTCCCTATATAGGTAAATTTACTTGAGGACGGATGGCATATGTGAATTGATGGTCACATTCCTTGATGCTGGCACATCCTCAGTCCCTCTCAAGGAGTATGCCATATTCCCATCGCCCCTCTTGGTAGGATCGCTCTACCAATAAACGTGAACATGCCACAAATTTCAGAAAGATCAACAATCATTTTGTCAAAGTGTTGCCTTTTAAAATGGCTAACATGAAACCTCCAATATCTGCTCTAAAGAAAAAGATTGACCTACTGGAATGTTTTCCTAGAAATACATCCCAGCAGCTTGAGACAGACAGTGAAGTGTTTGTACTTCTACATTTGTTTGTTTGGTGGGGTACACATCTGTACTGCAGAGCAGCTGTCTGATGAGTTGTCAGAGCTGTAAATTCGTCGGCCGTAACACTCTGGCAAACATTTATGTGTAAGAATTGAGTTGTTCTTTTGACCGAGACTGGATATCTTGCAGTTCCTGTTCTTCCTTTGCTTTGATATCCTGGTAAGCCTGCATTTTGCTTGCATCCTTTAAGTAAGCCCAGTTAGAAGACAGTATCATGAGGAAGTGGATCTGGAAAAGAAGGGTGAGCATGATGGCTAGTGAGCATGTCAGAAGGCAAAGCAAGCTGCTAGGCAGATTAGACGGTCTTTACTGTCAAAAGGGAGAGAGGGTTATTCTGTATTAATACTCGTTCTGCTGTCAGAGCCATCAGATACTGGAAGCATGCTCTACTAGTATGCTTAAGAGTAAAAAGGCTGAAGAAAAGTTAGTATACAAACATAATGAACTGAAAAAAATGGCCAAAGTTATTGTTAAGAAAAAGCAAAAATGAAATAGGAGAGGATGTTTTTTTGTTTTTGTTTTTTACCATTTTGGGAGTAATTTTAACTAACGCAGACGTTCAGAAACACATTGTGTGCTTCTTTTAAAATCAGTGTGGTGCAAAGATCTTTCCTCTCTGTGGATAAAAATCAATTCCCCAAAGGTCTAGAAGTGAATAATACTTATTTTGAGTAACGAATATAAACCATGTATTTAACATGGCAAAATTACGTGAATGTCAAGACCACAATTTCAAGACCTCTAAGCAAAGCACACAGTCTGTGTTAACACATTTTTAGTAGTGAAACTCCAGTTTTTGTTCTCTAACTGCCATTAGTGCATTTCAGAAAATGTACAAATCCTTCTTCTTTACAGTTGATGTACCAACACTTCTTTCCTGCTTATTTTCCTCATCTTTCCTGCAAAATCTACATCTCCAGTTCCTCATATTTCCTTTTCAACATATTTGAGACTTTCAGATCCAGGCACAATTTCCGTTTCCCTTAAAACCTGACGTGTGCGGTTGGAGACCTGGCTCTGAGGAATCAGGGACTCCGCACCAAAAAGCGACAACGCAAGGTTACTGATGGTGTGGCTCTGAAAGGAGGGACTGTGTTGTGCTGAGAGAACACATACCCCACATTCAGATCCTGGTCTCATAGAAAACAACTGGGTGCCCTTTATTTTTCTTCACATTGTCCTCTAGCTAGCAGCCTACTTGGAGGGGCATTTATTTGGTAGTGAGCCATGTAATCCGAAAACGATTTTTAGTCAAATTTAAAATATGTTTGCCTTTTTTTTTCCAGAGTCTAAGAAAACAAAATCCAGATGAAAACATCTCTCTGCCATCTGCTCTCCAGCACTGGTATTGGTTATCAAGCAAGCAAAAGTAACGGACAAGGCAGGTGTTACAAAGTTTTAACACTTCATTTAGAGATACCGCTCAAAGTTCAAGAAAGTTATTTTTTAACGGATGCTCACCAATGTCAGTACATAACTGAATCGTTTTCACAACGTGGAAATAGCCAGAACTCATCATTTTGTAATTCACTCAGGGTAAGTCATCTTATTAATCTACAAAGCAAAATGAGTGGACTAAAGCTATTTACAAATTACTGTCACAAAACTGCAGCGACCTAGACTCAGCTTTAGTCTGGGGTGTCAGTGAGATTTCGGGCTACCGAGTAGAGCTCTCTAAAGCTCCTGGTTGGCCTTAAGCAATTTAGAATTTAGTGCAGCAATCTTCCCGACTCTTAAACTTCAAAACGGCATAGTTATAGGTAGTAGCCATCATGTAGATCAGCTGGTGGAAGAGAACAAAACAGGACAGTAAGATACAGGCAGTGAGGGCTGGAGCCTGCTCAGGGCCCAGGGCAGTGCTTCTCTCCCATTTATAATCACACAGAAGGGCTTCGTCCATGGCACACAAGCTCCGCACTTCACACACACACACACACACACACACACACACACACACACACTGCCACTCCTAGCCTCTGCCCTCAGTCTGCTTCTTAAGAAGACTTGGAGGTGTTGAAAGAAGGAGAGAGCTGGGTCAGTAGCCTGCGCCACGAACCTCGAGGCCCTGTGTCCCCTGGTCTTCCCCCAAACCGCCGCCTCGGCAGCAGTGAGTCCCCTTCCTGCCCATCCCTCAGCAAGAGAATAGGTGGCCACTGCGGTGAGACATGCCATTCCTTGCAGGGGCTAGAAAGGAACGACTCTCTTTCCAAGGGCATCTGCCCTTTCCCTCATGGTCTACGGATTGTGGATGTCTTGAAATCATAAACCGAGCCCGCCTGCTTCCAGCTGTACATGCATAGACACACATACCAAACCTGGGGCTGCGTACAGCTGAGCCTCAGTATCTGCAGCCTCCCTATGTGCCCACTTCCCTACGTGCTGCCATGCCTGCTTGTGGCACAGTCACGGTCACTGGTGGGCACTCAGAGGACTGAAAAGGTTTAGGCTCCCGGCTGTGGTCGGCCAAGGCAACACACTCTGCTTTCCCGTTTCAGCCTGTAAACGGGCATCCTTGCTGCAGTCTAGTTGGTGCTCTGGGGTTTTTGCATTTTTGTGATTTTGCTCTTTACATGCTCCCCAACCGTAGTGCTGAATGAAGTGCTCTCGAAAGTCTGTAGAGAGCAAGAAGGCTTAGGGGTGCTGCGCAAGCTTCATTCAGGTAGGGCCCCTGGGGCCGCTGGCCAGGAGTTTGTTAATAATAAAGCAGCGGTATATACTAAATAGGATGTCTTTCAATGGAAACACATAAAACAAAGTTATGTGTTGACCAGTTTGACAAAAATGTTGTACCCAGGGCCTGGCAGAAAATGAACCCCGTGTTTTCCCCTGGGAACAGTAGCTCAGTATTTGAGGAGACTTTACAGAACAAGATCAACCGTCTATGTATGTATGTGTATATATACATATTTCCAGTTGGAAAATAAGATTTCTTGGCAAAGAGATGGGTAATGCCTCACGTGAACATCTCTCCGGGACTGAAGTCCTAAAAGGCAGGGGTAAATATGCACCCATGCACTGGGCCCAGCCTGATTAACCGGTAGCTCAGCTACTGTGACCCTCTCTTCTTTCAACACGATCCAAATTCCACTACCTCTAATCTGTGCCAGGACAGGCAACTAGTACTGCCTGCACTCTAGATGTGGGGTAAGTCTACCCAGGTGAGATGTAAACAAGGCTGCGTCCCCGAGTTGTACTGCTGGAAGGGAAATCTGGCATTAGAGCCTCGAGGGAGGGGAGCTTGACGAGGCCAGTCCTGGGGCCGTTACTCACCAGGGCAATGACGGTGGCACCAGCTCCGGCACAGGCCACAATGAACAGGTGATAGGACATGTAGAACTAGGAAAGAACAGGGCATGATGTGAGCATTGTATATGCAAGGAAAGTGCCTCCACCTGTTTTCTTTTTTTTAAAGAGCTGCCACCAGGCAGGATGCCTGGGTGCACTCCCCAGCTATACAATGCCACCACTGGGTGGAAGAGCTTCTAAAACTTTCTGATGCCCAGGCTGTACCCTAGATCACTTAAATCCGAGTATCTGGGGGCTGGGTCTCAGCTGTGAGTATAATTCTCCTGGCTGACTGCACTGGGCAGCCACCTTTGGGAGCCCCTGCTTGGAGCCAGGCCCTAGTATGGATATACAAGCTGGCTAACGAGAGGCAGGGGATCATCATTTCAGTAACTCACTGCTTCCCAAAAGCATGCTAGGATTCTCTTAAATATGTAAGCTCCCACTAAGAATGTTCTTTTATAAACAGTTATAAACCGATGCCTAAAGGATATTCTAAGGTCTGACTTTAAACCAAAGTGGGTTAGAGTGAATGAGAAATAGTGAAACAATGATCAACTGTGACTAGATTTATAGAAATTGGGCTTATATACAAATTCAAGGGGGATCTTTTCGATGTAAATTAGTTTGCATTTGTTCTGTGATAAATGTCCCACTATGTGAAGGTGATAGAGAAGAATCTACACATATTTTCAGATGTACAGGATTAGGATCACTCCAAATTACTGCCCAAAGAGAAAGCTCTCTGAGTGCTCAGGATCCTTCCTGAACGAGGTAGACCATGTGAAAAGGACATTTTCTAAGTCAAAAATGGGTGAATACTGGTGACTACAGACCGTTTGATCTTAAAGAGCTTTCCTTACTAGCATTTGCACCATCTCCTGCTCTTTCTACCCGGGAGAGCCCTTTCCTCAGCCTGCTTTGCCAAGTGACCATGTCCAGGCCCTGACAGAAGGGTTTACCTCATTGGTGTTGCAGATGTTCTCGAGGGCAGAGCCACATATTTTCCCTGGGAAAGCATTCCAAGGAATGATACCTGTGGAGTAAATCCCAATAGAATGTTAGTTATTAGTTCATATACACTGCAGGGCCCCATGTTCCCAGTAGGCCTCACACTTAGGGTTTCAGTTACACTGTAATCACACATGCTGTTGTTGTTCTTCATCAGCACTTGACAGGTCTGCCCTCTGTGGACCAGGGTTTTTAGAATCAATAAGAAGTCCTCCTTGGACAGCAGGACAAGAACAAAGTCAACTAGTCCATAGTTGGACTAGTAGACTTAGAATTTGTAGGGAAAACAAATCAGGTTGTTTTGTTTAGTTGACCTTATATTTGCAAACGTTGATTTTCAAAGTGGTTTTCCCTACTATGAATTTATGAACTATAGTTAAACAGTTGTAGGACAACCGACCCCATAAAGCACTTCCCGGTCCATGAACTTCCTATGAAAGTCCTGAAATTGAGAGTCTATACCCAAAGTTTCAAGGTCCTTAATTATATAATTTGGATTTTATATGACTTCTATTCATTTTCATTGTATTTTACAGTTGTATTGGAAACACTTTGGGATTGAAAATCCAATTGGAAATTCAAAAAAAGGGAAACCCTGTGGATTCCATTCTTCTACCCTGTGTCTCCCACCAGAACCCGGATTCCTCTCTGTCATGCCATGGCCCACTAGGTTGCTGTTCTTTGTGCTGCCACTTGGGAGGTGTGTGCTTTTAAATATTAAACACAGCTCAAGCTACTCTTCTCCTAGGAGGGTTTCTTTAAGAAGTTCCTTATCCTTTCCATCCTTGCCAGGGGCGAAGAGGAAGTCTTCATGCTTTAGGAGAATGGGAAATGACAAGTCCCCACACTGTCAGTGAAACCAGTGATTTCCAATATAGAAGAGTTAAAAATAGGACCACTGATGGCCAGAAGTTTTTAGTGAAAATACTTTAAGGAAATGGTATACATCTAGAGATTTATTTACAAATACTTTAAAAGTCATCTTTACACTCTGTTTTCAAACCATCAGAAAGACCAATGTGGCTGAACCTTGGTCTTTATGAGAAAACAGTACTCCACAGGGCAGTTCTGGGCAAGTTTCTCATTATGTTGTAAGAGAAGATGCTGAAGCCAAGCCCCATGGGAAAAACAAGAAGCACAAATGAAATAGTCCTCTCTCTCCAGAAATCTTGTCTTCCATTTTAATGAAAAGTTCTTTTTCCCCGCCTCGCTGTTTTTGCCAGGAACAGGACTCCCTAGCATCTTGGCTAGAAGCACTAATTAAACTTCTTACTTAGGAGGCTGCCTTCGATTTAATTGACAGCAGGAGCAATGGCCCCCTCTGTGACTTGTCCAAATGAAGCAACCTTAGCTGCCTGCTGCGAGTATCTCATTCATTAGAAAATAGGTTTAAAGGGGTTTCCAACACTTGGCTTTTATAGAATTCAGTCTGATGACTTTAAAAGATGTCTGGATTTTGTTGTGTTTTCCAGTATAGATGAAGTTTAAGCAGTTAATCATTTTTAAAGACCGAATTTGAAGAGTGGGACATGGAAATTAATTGGACTACTATGCATATACCATATTTTGGATAAAAAGTTGAGTGGTATCAAACTGAAAAGAAATTGAAAAAAAGTCTGTAATCCTTTGATGTCCAGAAGTCTGATTAGAAGGCACAACTTCTTTATAACGGAGTTCAAAAAGTCTCATTTACTGCATACTTAACTTGAACCTACAACAAAAATTTCTATGACAACTAAGAGCCTAAGTGATGTTTCCCTCCAGAAAACAGCCAACATTGTAAGTATGTACTATTCCAAAAGAGTGTGTGAAACCTATCCACGACGCTAGAGGACAGGAGTCCGTCGGGCGAGTACAGGGAGACCATACCGTACTGCCGGATATCCACGCAGATCTGCTCCACACCAGCTGTGCCGTTGGTCTGGGGGGACTTGATGACTTCACAAGTTGACCATATGTTGTAGAACATGAACACGGGTACCGCAGAGAAACCGAACACGCCCAACCAGGCCACTCCCAGCACATAGGTGAGGAACACGAACTGAGTGGAAAATGAGAAGGAGAAAGGAAGAAAGGAACATCACTGAGGGGGGGCAGGTGCATCCCCTGGGGAGGAGTGCTCGTGGCAGCCCTAGCCGGATACTGGGCCCGTGGGATGCATTCGGCACCGCCTGGGCCACTGGAGTGACAGGCAAAGGGACAAAGGAGAGGGAAGTGTGGGCTGGGGCAGGGGGCTCATGCTGTCCACAGCTAGACGATGGAGAATGTTCCCACCCGAAGCCGCTTCCGAGACTTTTCAGGTCCCTCTTTTAAGCTAACAAGGACACAAGACCCTGAGAGGTGATCTCCCTTGTCCAAGGCTGCAGAGCCAACAAGCGATGGCTGCTTACCGTGCTAGAGTGCCAGGACGCTTTCCCAGGCCACTGAATTTTAACCTCATCTCAGTTTCTCAAAACTTGCCTTTATTTTACACAACGTACGGGGAGCATGGCAACAAGAGCTACGAGAAGCCCATTCTCAAAAGGACTTCATGATCCAGTGAAATCACTAAAAGCATCCGATGTTTGAACCTTTATCAACAATTTAAAATAGCCCTGAATGCAAGCATCACACACAGCGTAAGATAAAATTCCCATCTCTCTCTAATTTTTTCCTCTAGAGCAGCTCTGCACGCATAGCGGCTCTTCCTCGTGCTCCTCGACATGTGGCCACGGCCACTTTCAGCGAGAACATACGCCTAGTGCTCAGCTTTACTTCCTAACCTGCCTTGACTACCAGTTTTCAGAGAACTTTGCAAGGCTGTTCCAAAAACGTCATGTCATGGTATTCGTATTTTCAGAACGTGCACCCACAGAGCTTGTGGGCGATGCCTTGGAATTCTAATTTGGCTTTTTTTTTTTTTTTCCCAGGCAGTGCTGAGGACCTGAAAACTCGGTCTAACTTTCCATACTGCAGGAACTAGCTGGAGGATTAGCAGGTCTGCCATGGGGCAGGGGGTGGGAGGGTGGGAGGGTGGGGACAGGCTCACACAGGCTACCACCGCCTGCTGGTCCCCCCCCCCCCCCCAAACAGCAGAAGTCACTCACTTCTTTTAGTTCAAGGGCATTTATACTTTCAGAAGCATTTGCATTTCTAAAGATATTCAAAGCAGCAGATTTCAGCAGTTTCAGGCTGGCTCCTGTTGCCCCCGTGCTTATGGACAGGCAACTCCAGAGTAAGCTTTTTTTTCTCACCCACCCTTCAAAAGAATACTTTCTCTTTAATAATGCCACAAAGAAATTGCCTTCCAACGGTTGTCAGGGCTCCAAAGGGCAGGCGCGGGGTGGGGGGCTGGGCAGTGGAGAGCACCCCCTGTGCCTGTCTGGGGGGGCCTTAGGCATTCAGAGTAGCTTCCTTAGTGACCCCCCCCAAACCCCGCAGCAGCGTCCCATAAAGGGGCCCTGAGCACCAGGCCTGCTCGTGAACCCAGGGCAGTTTTGCTGTCCTTGGGGGCAGAGCTCATGGAGCTTCTGCACCTCCCATACCTTTTTGTCCTCAGCATGTTTCCCCCAGCTGTCATCAGACCTCCCTGTCACCCCCCCTAATTCCTACCATGTTCCAAGGCAGGTCTGTTCAATGATCCCCTTGCATGTACAGTGATTCCTCTAAGATACTGCAGTTTGGTTCCAGACCATCACAGTAAGGTGAGTCACGTTAATTTTCTGGTTTCCCAGTGCACGGAAAAGTTATATTTATACCATAGTCTATTAAGTGTGCAACAGCAGCAGGCCTGAGAAGGACATGGTGCAGACAGACCTTCCAGAAAATATACTTTGTTGCTAACAAATGCTAACCCTCTTCTGAGCTTTCAGTGAGTCAGTCGTCTTGATGGTCTTGAGGGTCTTTGCTTGATGCTGGCTGCGGTCTGATCAGGGCGCTGGGGGCTGTGGCAATTTCTTAAGACAACAGTGAAGTTTGCTGTATCAAATGACTCTTCCTTTCGCTCAGGATTTCTCTGTAGCATGCACACTGCTGGTTCAACAGCATTTTACCCACAGAACTTCTTTCAGAATTTGGACTCCATCCTCTCCGGTGCAGCTGCTGCTTTAGCAATCAATAGCCTTTTAGTCACCAGCTACTCATAAGAGAGTCAGCCTGTCCTCTGGAACTTTGAAGCCAGGCATCGACTTCTCCTCTCCAGCTATGAAAGTCCTAGATGCCCTCTCCTTCCAACATACAAGTGTTTCATCTACATGGAAAATCTGTCCAGCGTAGCCACCCTCAGTAGTCACCTGAGCTAGATCTTCTTCTGGGTCACTTGCTGCTTCCCCTTGCACTTTGAGGTTACAGAATCTGGTTCATTCCTCAAACCTCACAAACCAATCTTGTGAGCTTCCATCTCTTGCTTGGCAGCTTCCTCACCTCTCTCGGCCTTCATACCATTAAAGAGAGGTAGGGCCTTGCTCTGGAGTAGGCTTGGACTTAAAGGAATGTTCTAGCTGCTTTGATCTTCTGCCCAGAGCACAACAGTCTCCATGTCAGCCATAAGGCTGTTACACTTTCTTACCAGTTGTGCATTCACTACCTGGCTGTTTGGCACAAGAGGCCTAGCTTTCGGCCTGTCTGGGCTCTCGACATACGTTCCTCACTAAGCTTGGTCATCTCTGGCCTTTGGCTGAAAGCGAGAGATCTGCGACTCTTCCTTTCCCCTGAACACTTAGACGCCATTGTAGGGTTATTAATGGGCCTCACTTCAATACCTTTGTGTCTCAGGGAATAGGAAGGCTGGAAGAGGAGGATGGGGAGGCTGGCCAGTCGGTGGAGCATGCATCCTATATGCATGCAGTTTGTGGCACCCCAAAGCACTGACAATAACAACTCAAAGCTCACCACAAGTAGAATAATGAAAAAGTCTGAAATACTCTAAGAATTACCAAGATGTGACAGACATAAAACGGACAAATACTTTTGGAAAAATGGCGCCACTAGACCTGCTCAACACAGGATTGCCACAAGCCTTCGATCTGTAAAAAACACAATAGCTGTGAAGTGAGGTCTACCTGTATCAAGAAAACCCATGTTCAAGGTACCAATAGTGGCCTTTTAGCTTTTTGGAGCAGAGCTTAAATAAAACTGAACATGTAAGACAGGTAAAAGTGAGCTGTGCTGGTTGGCAGGGCGGCCTGTGAGCGTGACACAATGGTCCAGAAGCGCCTGTGCACACTCGTGCCTTGTCTACGAGAACTGCTCTGTGCACAGGCCCACGTGCTCTCCCACCCAGCCACGACGCACAAGCTCCTGGCACACTCTACCATCCCCCTATTTAACACCTGCTAAAAGGTAAACTGAGGCATGTTAAAATTCTTTATGAAATTTGAAGATTTGGGCATACATCCATTTCAATGGGACAGCAGCACCTGTTTAAGCAGTTGGAGGCACCCCAGTGACTTGAGCCTGGGAAGAGGTTTTGATAGAGCAGACGTGGCAGAGCTAGGACGCTATGTAACCAGCTGTAACTTAAGCTTAACTGCCTTATTTGGGAAAGCCCACTTGGCTGTTTATGATTGGTGGCTCTTAAGTTTCATTTTCTGGGATTCTAGTGCATCGACTTTGGCTTAGGTTGTGGTTTGCATACATGGGCTGCCAAGGCATTAGGGCCACCTCAGCCCCCTGGCCGCCTTATGTAATGACTTCACGAATACTCCATCCCCAAAATGTTAAACACCAGGCCCTGCGTGCCGGGAGAAACTGGACCCCTTGATTTCTGAAACTTGGTATAAGTGAGGGGGGAAGCTGCCCGAAGCTCCCCTTCCATACACACTTTGTTACTCTTTCCCCTAAGCTCCTTTTTTCCTCCTACAGTCACTTCCTTCTCCCAAAAGTAAGCACTCCCCTGAGTTGTATGGTCATCACATTTTTTTCTTATAGTTTGCACGGTGAGTTTTAAACTCATTTACTCCCTTGTTCTGTGAACTTCACCTTAAAAATTAAGGCCGAATTGAAATGACAATCCAATAAGGGATATGGAATTGGAGGGGTTCTGATCACTGAAGAACAAGGGAGTGGCAGCCTTCACTTCTGGAGGTAGTTTCTTTTAGTTTTCTTAACCTCGACTCTGGAGAGGATGTGTGCATGGAGCACTGTGTGCACACGTACACATATGGATGGGTGTGCACACACGTTTTCCTTCCAGCACGTGGGCACAGATTAGGCAAATAGATCCAAAAGGGGCCCAGCGCAGGCCAAAAGCCCCACTGCACGATTCTGACCCCCCTCCCACTGCGTGCACACACACAGTCATTCCGGTGAGCTGAAATGATGCCACCTGGGCCCACACAGCTTCTGCGCCAATGGCTAGGGCGGACTGGGACTGTGATTCAGAATAGGGCCTTGCTGATGGGGAAGAGTACCAGGGCGCAGCAAAGCCCCAGGGTAGGTGGAGGAGCGGGGTGGGGGTGGGGGTGGGGGTGGGGCCGCAGCCCCTGATGGAACACAGGACAGGCAGTGCGACAGCCTGCTGGGGGGCGGGCAGAGCCAGAGGGGCCGCCTGAGAAATTTCCAGAGCTCACCAGGTAAGAGCTGCCAGGCCCAGGTGCCACTTGCCATACCCCACGGGCTCAGATGACTGGGAGGTGGGCATCCATAGCAAGAGTCACATGGGGATAGGACCCGAGGCTCTATCAGATGATTTGCACCCGCTTCCCTTGAGCCCCACGACAGTCCTCGCATCTCTGGCTGTCTCTCCTTAGGTCCCCACAAAGCCGCCTTCTCTTTGGTCTTGCCGGTAGACCACACCGTGCCCCAGGGCTCTGTCCTCCACACACCTCGGTGTCACCTCGTTCATGCCCACCGCGAGTCTCTGTCATTTCCGGCCCAGTGGGTATCTCCCCACACGGCCCCCCGTGACGGTCGAACATGGGCAGCACACGTTCTGTCCTCTCGTGCTCAGTCCCCTGTCCTGGTCCTAGCAGCCAGCTCGGCCCACCCTGACCGTGTCCCCGTTCTCTGCTACCGGAGCCTCGCTGAGCTCTCCACTGCCCCCCCCCGCGGGCCCCCCCCGCCCCCCTCCATGCCTCCTTCGTGTGTGGGATGCTAGCACTCCCTGTTCATCGCTGGCGCTTTTATTCCTAGCCTGGCACTCGAGGCCTTTCCTGGTCTGGTCCCCATCCCTCCCGAGCAGCGCCGCTTCCGTCCTTCGTCACTAGACCCTTCTGTTCCAGCTGGGCCTCTGCCCTGCTCATGCTGCTTCCTCTTCCCCCCAGCCCGCCCCACCGCCCTCCTTACTGTGCGCGGCTTCGAAGCCTCTCGGTCCGGGCCCCGCTGCCACTGGCAGCCGCCTGTGGTTCTGTTCCCAGGCCATTAGCGAAAGGACTCTACAACGTCACAGGAACCAAGGGCCACACGGGGAAGCAGCTTCCTTAGGACCGAGCATCCTTCCCGGGTGAGCAGCTGCCACGGACACGTGCCCCGGGCTAAGGCGGCACCTACCTTGGGCAACCTGCTGCGCCGCTGTCCCAGAAGCGCACGGCAAGCTGCGGGCCTCCCGTAAGGACGGCTGTGATGCTGCTGGGCTCGCCCGGGCCCTTAGGCCAGACTGTTGGTGCTCTCCTGGGGGACAGCAGAAAGCTCCGCCCTGTGCCGAGGGCCAGGAGCCTCCATCAGCCAGCCGGGGGTCCCCCCCTCCGTGCCAGTGCTGCTCCCTCGGCTCGCACACTGTTCTCTGTACATCTGACTGCCCTGTCCGGTGCCAGACCAACACAGCCAGCCGCTCGGGAGACTTTTTTTGATGTGAACATACCATTGTACACTCAAATTCAACGTGCCCCAAATCAGACTCCACACATGCCTCTTCTCCCCCGGCCTCTCAACCGCCAGTTTCCTTTTGTGATGCAGGACTTGAGAAGCCAGGTCTTTTAATGAGCTCTTAAGCCGTGTCCTCCTCTAGACCAGAGGTCGGCAAATGTCTGCAGAGGGCCAGACGGGGAACAGCGGAGGCCCTGCAGGCCGCACACCGACTCTGTCCCAACCATTCAGCTCTGCTGGTAGAGGCCGAAGCAGCCACACATGGTGCGCACCAACTAATGGATGTGGCCGGGGGCCAATACAACTATGGTCACCCAGACGTGAATTTCATTTCATTTCCGTGTATAATTGTCCCCAAAAATTTAAGGATAAAAAGCCATTCTTAGCTCATGGGCTGTACAGAAACAGATGGCAGGCCAGATTTGGCCCAAGGGCTGGATTTGGCTATGAGCTTCTTGAGGACAAGAGCCTGTGTTTTCATCTTTGCACACCCACAGTGACTAGCAAAATCCACCCCCCGCCCATGCTTAGTAGAAAAAAATGCTTGGTACTTCCAGAAGGACTGTGACAATTTACCATGGTATATAGTCTCTAGGGCCACAATCCATATTCAAAGACAAATGCACGGGGGCACAGAGACAATATGGAAGTTACCTCCTTTCACAGTGAGAACTTTCTTTTTTTTTTTTTCAGTGAGAACTTTCTATCTGAAAACTCTCGGCGCTCTTACTGCCTGTATATTCATAAGGGAAATGCTTAGGACTCCAGCCAGAGGTTCTCATTTATTAATAATAATAAGTTGGCTTTTTCACACTCCCAACTCCAAGTTAGAATGACATTTGTGTCGTGGACTCTCCATCCACGCCTGATGATCTCCTAGCTTTCACCAAATACAAAGAAAGAGCCAGAGGTGTGGCTCTGGTTGAGCTTCAGACATCAGGTTCGGACTCACCATCCCGCTGATGCATCGGCCACAGGCAGTTGTTTTAAACTCGCCATGCAGCTCCTTCACTGCACTCGTGGTGTAGAAGCCTTCCGCCAACAGAATGATCCCATACAGGAAGAAGAAGGACGCGATCCCGTAGATGACATACTGCATCAGCTGTATTCTGGGGAAAGGAAGAAGGTCCAGAGAAATGACATTTACCACACGACAAAGAGAAGACGTTTTCAGCTTCTGGAGGGAAGACGTGAGGGTGAGTGATGCCCTGTGACATCTCCACCCCACTAATGGCTGTGCTGGGCTCACGGGGCACTCCGGGCAGGCATCCCTGCCCACCCTACAGCAACTTGGGCCTTTCTTCTGACGTGGGCCCAGGGCTGAGATGGACAACGTTCCCAGGCAAGGGAGAAGTCTGCTTGGTCAGGGGGCAGCAGCCTGGTTGTCATCTTTCAATAGTCCCCCGTGTCCCTAATTTTGCATGTGAGTAAACACAGGCATGAGAAGGTAGGCTCCTCCTCCACGGTGCACAGTTAGTGGCAGAGCCAGCGGGAGAACCCGAAGGACGACACGTCCTATCTGCCACAGCAACATGCCTCCCACCCATGCCCAGTGACGAATGTTCCTCTGACGGAACCCCTACGTGAGCACTTGGCTTCTGCCACGAGTCAGCTCTGCCCGGATGCTCTCCTTATTCGAGGCAAGCCTGGGCATGGGGATTCTGGTAAGCTTCCTGGAAGTTTAAGAGCCACTGATCAAAATCCCTGGCTAGTTACATCAGTACACCTTGCCCAGGTTCCGTCTTCATAGCTATTTCCTTACTCATCGTTGGCCCTCAGCGAGTCCCTCGTCCTGGCTGATCCTCTTCCTAACCTCCCCACCCCGGCGCATCCTTTGGACGTCATTTGTGAACAGATGAATAAAATTTCCTAAGGACTCTTGAAACATCATTCCAGTACTGTTCAATAAAAATTCATCTGTGCCTTTTTCAGTCCGGTAGTCAGGGAAAGGGGAGTATGTGGAGGAAAGGAAGGCGTTGCTGCTGAGCTTGCACAGTGACAAGAATCTCTGCGTAGAGCTGCTGTGCCTCCCCTGAAAATTCCAGGAATTCTGGAAGGAACAGCTGGGGCTAAAGCCCTGAAATGTCCCCTTTTCTACGCTGGAGGCCGCACTAGGTAGGTTTTGTTCATCTCCAGAAGTAAGAACCTGCTTGAGGGACGCCTGGGTGGCTCAGTGGTTGAGCACCTGCCTTTGGTTCAGGCCGTGATCCTGGGATTGAGTCCTGCATTGGGGTCCCCACAGGGAGCCTGCTCCTCCGCCTCTGTGTGTCTCATGAATAAGTAAACAAAAGCTTAAAAAAGAACCCTGCTCGGGCAGACCTAGAGGTGGGGCATCCTACGTGGGCACCTCTAGTGCCCAGGTGAGACCTGCCCTGGATGCCCCTGGGGCCAAACACAGCCTCCTCAGCCCTTTCCTCCTCCTCTTGTGAGCTGTTTTCTATCTGCATCCAAGTAAGCTTTAACAGAAGGCCCCCCTTGCCTGCAAGGAGAGCTCAGTCCTCGTTCTGAAAACATTACAGGGTGGTCGCATCTTAAATATCTTTTTATAGGGAAGCAGGTACTTACACCTCACTCAGCAAAGCATGGTCACTGGCGTTGGTGGAGAAGTGCTGCTCAAGAATCGCCACGGTGCCCGCGAGGGCCACGTGCCCACAGCCACAGAACAAGGCGACCCCGGAGAAGCAGAGGATGGTGGCCACCAGAGAGGCATAGGGGACTCCTCCCAGACACTTGATGCAGCATTCAAAGCAGCCTGGACCCAAAGGAGAGAAAACGCAGTGGTTACGGGCAAGAGGTCTCCGTCTTCATCCACACCACACCTTCGCAGGGAGGACTCTCCCTTGCCATCACCCCTCTCATGCTCTGTGTTAGCTGGACATGCCGAGGGCCGGGGAGGGGGGGTGGGTAGCTGGCTCGGCTCACATTCTGTGGGGAGGACCCTGGGACTCCCAAGAGGGATCGCAGCTGCATTTCCTCCGGGGGAGTAGCAGAGCAACCAACTGACAAATAGGGAATGAGTCACAACTCGAGGGCTTCCTCGCTGACCTGGGGCCGGCAGGGTGGAGGGCTGATCGAGTGACAGCGAGGACCCATCGTGCCACTGACAAAGGACAGGACAGCAGTGAAGCTGCAGTAGCGTGGAAAATCATGACCCCCCCAACCTCAACCTTCGGGGGTTTCAAGTACCTCTATTTCTGTAGCAGCCAGTGGCTTTCTCCCAGCCTCTGACCTCCTGGGCAACCAGAAGAAGCAGATACAGTAATTACACTGTTGCTGCGTTCAGAAAAATATCAACATGGTCATTTTGGACAGGTGATGGCTACTTTGGTCCCTACAAGTACAAAGTCACTAACATGCACTCAGGTGGGTCCACTCAAGTTTCATTCAGGTCAGAATCAAATGCCCAACTTTCTAACAGCAGGATCTCCCCAGCGCAGGCAACACCAGCAGTATATCATTATTCCTCCTCCACCGCCTCCCACTGCTTCCACCTGCCTCCTTCCCCAATACGTGTTCACAGTAAGAATCCAGAACTGGTGGGTGACATTTAAGTACTTGAAGGAAAAGGAAAAGAAAAAAAACAAAAAAACAAACAGAAAAGACAAAATGAGCGTCCATGAAGTGAAATGAAGAAAGAGCCACAGTTCACTATTCATCTTAGGAAGATGATTTTTCTTCATTTTTAAAATAAACCTTTACTGGAAATGACCAGAAAGTTCTCCCCTCGGTGTGTTAGTGAAAAGTGAAAGCAGGGGTGGCCTCGGGGTACTGTGGGCACCTGTCCTGACCTCCCGCGCCTGTTTGTATCATCCAGGCCTGCCAGGGAAATCGAACCCGGAGTCCACTCTGCTGCGTAACGGCGATGGAGAGCAGCTCATTACCTCAAAGCAAACACATTCCACCAGCGGATTCCTCCCCCTAAATGCTCTTTACAGGAGATGGAATGAGGACCCGGCCTAAAGCGCTGGAGGTGGGCTTCCCCATTTTGAGGAGCAACCCACTCGAAAGTAGCATTTGGCTCCCCACCCCCCCCGATGGCTGTAAACTCGCACCACCAGGTTTCTCTTCAGTTCACTGGAAAATAAAAAAGGTCGAGGCTTCCTAAGAAAGTGTGCTTTGCTTTTATTTCAGTTGTCAGGAAGAGCAACCTCCGTGGAATGGATTTCTGAAACTACGGGACCGTGGGGCCCAGTGCACCATACGGTTCAAGTTCACGTCTGATCCTTCGGGGCTTTGGGTTCTTGAGCTTTGGGAGCAAGGACGACGGGCTTGGCTCCACCTCGCTCTGTCATACGGCGTCCTGGGAACCGAGGGGAGAAGAAGGCAACTCAGAGTCCGACTTCTCTCCAGGCTCCCAGAGCCAGAGAAACCACAGCCGTGGGCCTCGTGTCCCGCTACACAGGGAGCGGGGGGCCGCCCTCCGCCCCTTCTCAGCCTGCACGGTGTGTGAGGGGCAAGACGAGCCCCTGCTTCCCTGGCTGATGCAGTGACAGCTGGTCCTCGCCAGACAGAGGTGTGTGGCACCCCTGCAGAGCAGAGCAGCCAACAAAAAAGCAATCTGCGCTCCTCGGGTGTGCCCGCCAGATTTCCCACGCTCCACAGCCGCGGGAGCTAGTGGCGACCGGACGGTCAACAGAGAACCTTCTATCATCACAGAACACTGCTTTCGAAGACCCATTTCTGACTCGCCGCTTACTCTATTTTCTATACAGCGAGCTGGGTTCTTTGGAGCCTTACTTTGGATTTCATGAATCCAGTGCTTTTTGAAGACCTACAGGGCGCTAAGTACCGTGCCTGGCACAGGGGGGACCAATACGAAAGCAGACGTCGTCTTCGCCTTCTGGGACATCAGCTGAAGCTGCAGGCAGGCGAGTAACAGAATTATTAAAGTACAGGGTGACGAGGGCCAAGTTAGAGACTGCTGGGGGGCCGGGGGGATGTGGGGGGAGGACGGGAGGGAAGAAATTCGTATTCCGGAGGGGTCGGGAAGGGCTTTCTACAGAAAGACCTAGGATGCAGGATATGTACACAGCTGACACGCTGGCCCGGATGCACCATCTGATCAGATGCTCACTGCTTCCTGCATGTTTCTGTTGCACACGCATTCTAGCAAACCCACATCCTTCCTCGTCGAGGCGGGCGAGGGTGAGGTGGGGTGGCGCGGCGCGCCTGCCCTTTAACGACAGAACTCAGCCTTCCAAATCCCCAGCTGCCACTTCAAAACAGTCTTTCATCCAAAGGGTTAGAGCATTCTGCTGCTTTCAAAGGAACGATCACAGCTGCTCCCTGGCTCAGAAAGACAAGTGGGGTTAGAAGAACGATGCCATTCAGTCCTAGATTTACCACCAGAGGAAGGCCCCAGTTCCCCTCCGATTTCTCTCTCTCAAGGACTCCAGATACCCCCTGCCGTGGGTCTAGTTTTATAACAGCAGGGGAAAGCAGGGACTGCAGGATTTGGGGGAGCCCTGCCAGAAGCACACTCTCAGCACATGCCAGAGCTCCTAGGTCTTCAGCCAATGATTTTATTTGGGCCTGTAGGAACTGGTTCCCACAGAACAGAAGCCACCACATAGGTTATCGCTGCTCCACACGCTCAGACAAAACTCTCACAGACCCTGCTGGCCAGTGTGAGTAGAAGCTTCTGGAACACAACCCAGGAAGAATGTACAGAAAACAATACTGCTGGATGCAGAGCATATTCTGCTCTGGCTGGCCAGTTATCTGCAGGGTGAAAACTGCATGTGTGGTGACTATCCACTCACCCCCCACTGGACCTTCCATGTCTGTCTAGAAGCTCTCTCTCTCCAAGTGTGTAAGGTATCGCTAAACACTGGGCACTTTGGTCTTATGCCACGCATTTGTCCCAGAGAAACCCAAACGGACTATAAGTAGGCTTTCTAACCACGGATATCAATACTGTTAGCGTCCTCACGTTCACAGCATTTCTCACTGGAGAGACAGGCAGGCATGTATGTGGCAGAGGAGGCCGTGATGGTGACATGTGCTCAGGCCAGCCTCACAGGCATGCGACCTGTGGTCTCACGGAGCCCTGTGCTTGGTTTAGTGCTCTGTTCTTGCCACCTTGACATTCTTCAGCATTTTTGACCAGGGGTTTTCCAATTTTCATTTCACAAGGGGCCTGCAACTCTGGGAGCCAGTTTTGAGTATATGCATGTGGGAGGACAGGATCTTTTGACTTGATATGCCCGCAGTAGCATTCTGTTTCATTTCGTAGGGTTAGACAGAAATACGGCCGAGAAAGGCAGACATTGCCTGCCCTATCATCCTGGGCACGGTGTCCCAACTCTGTAAAGACACTAGCCACGTGCCGGAAAGAATGACTTCTCCCTTCACTCTGGAAGGGAGGAATAACCTCCCACTCTCTCAACCGTGGGCCAAGGCTCAAAGTTCTCCTAAACCAGGGGTCTGCAAATTACGGCCCGTGTTTTTGTAAATAAAGTTTTATTGGAACACGGTTGTACCCCTTCGTTTACAAATTGTGGCTACATGTGCCCTACCGTGGCATGGTTGAGTAGCCAGGACGGGGAGTGCAGGGCTTGCAAAGCTTGAAACATTCACCGTTTTTACAAGAAAGATCTGCAGACTCAGGCTGGGAAGCCCTGGCGCTCAGCGTGTGCTCCCAGGACCAGCAGCACCTCTCAACATACTAAAAATGCAAATTCTCACATCCCACCCCAGAGCGACTGCATCAGAAACTCTGGGGGTGGACCCAGTAATCTGCGTTTAACAAGCCTTCGGGGGGCTTCTCACATATGCTCAAATTGAAGCACCACTCCCCTAAAGAATCACACAAGCTCTTTACGGCGTCTGTTGCACCTGTTTTCTTTTATTACCAGCCAAACTCCAGCACAATAAAAATCTAGCTCCACGAAAGGATTCCTGGCCTGAGGCCAAGATGGAGTAACGGGGACCTGATTTATTCTCCGGCCTACAACAGCTGAAAAACTGGACCGAACCTATGAAACGATGGTCTGCAAGATAGGAGACGTCAGGCCATGAAGAACGGCCCGCGGCTTCCAAGTCAATTATTAAAATGAACGCTCAGCAGAACCAAAGAATCAAGATCAGATGACCCAAGACGCATTTTGCAGCAGCAGTGAGCACAGGTTCATGTGAAGGCCCGGCTCAGCCTCGCTCCGACGAGAGGAACTCCTCCCCATAACCCTGCTCCTATCATCTCCGTCCCTGGGGTCCCTAAAGGCCTTGTCTAATTGAAGGCGTCGGTTAAACGGAGTAACAAATAAGGGTGCAGGTGACAGCACTGGGCGGGAGGGGGCAGCTGTCCATTTACTGATTCCATTTCACTCCATTAACCCATAGTCAGGGCTCCCCAAGTGTCTCTGAGGTCCCACGCACCAGGCTGGGTGCTGGGGACTCGGTGCTGGGCGAAGGTGGGCACGATGCACGCTCTCACAGAGTTTACGGTCTATGGGGGAAAGGCACATGAGCCAAATGGTTTTACTTCAGAAGTGCCAGAAGGGCAACAGTGGGGATTCACTGAGGCTTGGGGTGGGGTACGGGACGGCGTCCAGAGCTGAAACACGAAGGATGGATTTGAATTCACCTGGTAAAGGGAGAGAAGGATGGGTGAGGGAGGGTTCCAGGAAGCAGGAGAGCACGAATGCAAGTTCTGTGGTGGAAAAGAACAAGGTGCGTTGCCAGGCATGGAAGAAGCCAGAGCACGGAGTGGAGGGAGGGCAGGGGAAGGCAGGCAGGAGGGGTCTATCGGAGCTTGACTGCTGAGGGCTTTCTAGGCCTCGTTGAAGATTCTGGACTTTATCCTCAGAACCAGGTGAGGCCACGGAGCATGGATATCTACAGGGAGCAGACCGGGTTGCATAGGATCAGCCCAGCTGCTGTGACAGGAACAGAGTGGACGTGGACGGGAGGAGGGACCCAGCGTCCTAATTCAGGAGAAAGAGGACAGGAGCCTGGACCAGGACACAGGCAGTAGGAGCAGAAGGAATGAATGGGTCCGAGGGACGTTTAAGATGTCAGACGGGCACAACTCGGTATGGATCTGCTGGTGAGGCTGGGATGGACTGGTGAGTGCCAAGGAGGGCTGCTGAACGTCTGGCACGTATAACTGGATGGGTGTTGTGCTCTTCCTTGAGCTAGGGTTGACCAGAAGAGGGCTGGGCCTTGAGAACAAAGATGAGTTCAGTTGTAGACATGTTGAGTTTGAAGAGATTGGATGTCATCTCAAGGGAAGCTTTCTGGTGGGCAAGTGGATTCCTGGGTCTGTAGCTCTGAAGAGCTACGGTTGGACGCTGTCGGCTTCTGTTGGACGGCAACGAGAACTTGCAGAGGCCAAGACAAGACATGAGGGGATGAGCGGATGAGGGGACCATTTATCAGCTGAAAGGGATTCAGACCCTTTCCTTCGCCAAGCATGGCCCTTGGATGACCAACAGCAACCAGGGAGCTGGGAGCAATGCACGCTCCTGGGCCCCAGCCCGTGTCAGCTGCATCAAGGTCTGCATGTTCACAAGCCCCTAAGTGATTTGTGCCCAGGAGAGTTTGAGAAGCCCACTGCGAGCCAACGGTCCCCATCGCCCATCTTCCCAGTCCTGGGGGGTGCAACCTGACGCTCTTTCAAGGCCCTGCTTTTGTGCTCAACCCGTGTCTGGGGTTTTCTCCCTAAGAGGCAGCCCACTGGGCTTGGCCATGACACTCTAGCCTCTTGCCAATCAAATGCATGGCAGGTGCCAGGGTCTGCAATGAAGAAAAACAAAATGTTCCAAGTTGTTCAGCTGTCTTGAAAAGAGCACGAGTGGAGTGCTTTCTGCGAGCCAAGCAAGTACCGCTCACCTCAGAAGTGCTGGCAGAGACGCTGCGGTGCCCCACCGGGGTAGGCCTGAGAAAGCCAGGCCCGCAGTCCCCTCCCCTCCCGCGGGCGGCTCAGAGTGCCTCCGTGAAGGACCTGGGTCTGGGACTCTGGCTGTCGCCCACCCCTCCCATGAAGAGTCCCGGGCAGGGCTAAGGTCTTCAAATCCGGAGGCGGTGCCAGGTGTCAGCAGTGTCGGTGTCGTCGTAAGTCGGTGGAGCCAGGGAGGCCACTCCAAGGAGAGCACCATAAATCCACGGGCTCCGTTCTCCCGAGCGTCAAATGAGCAGTGACGCTGGTTAACATGAACCCGAAAAGGCAAGAAAGCATCCTTTGACGACTGTGATCTACTCGTGTAAACAGCAAAAAGAAATCACGCTGGGGTTTCTAAGCACATTTTACCAGGCCTTGTCAGGCCCTCTCACCAAAACCCCCGGACCTCGGTTAGGTCAATAATGTCTTAAGCCTTCATTCAGCCCGCCTCTGGCTAGAGAGGTTCTCAAATTTGGATTCACACAAAAAGTCCAGTGTGCCTTGGCCTAAGACGGTTTAAATATAAACCACATAGTAGGGAGAAAAAATACGCATCAGTGCCTGTAACTCTCAATGGCCATGTTGTCTCCAGCATCTCTAGAACCTTTTGTGCAGAACAACAGAATAAAACACGTTTTGTCCTCGGGCTCGCGGATGGCCGTTGCCATGGCTGAGTTCATAACAGCCCAGTGATCTGCCCCGAGCTGTCTGTGAGCCTGGCTGCAGATTTAGTGCTGGCTCAGAAGGACGGACGGCAGGAACAAGGGCTCGGATTCTTCCCCAGGGAAAGAGAGAGAGGGAGGGAGGGAGGGAGGGAGGAACAGGCACACGCGCGCCCTCTGCCTCACACACAGCCTCCGTGCCCTCTAAACTCGGCCTCCCTTGCTACTTTACTGGTTTCCAATGAGGCGAAAAATTAAAAAGAAGGGACGCAACCAAGGTTTGCAACTTTGAAGCAAGAGGCAACAGGAAAATACAGGCAGACAGGATCCTACTTAAGAGAAACAAAAGGCACCAGCAGCAGCGCAGGCCTCCCAGGCTCTGAAGGGCCCTAAGCAGGGTCTCTCTCACCAGGGCGGGCCTGGCAACCAAGGTGCAGCGACAGCAAACGGGACGTGGTTTAGATCAGCGGCGCTCAAACCGGGATGCCTTTGCCCCCCGCGGATGACGGCAGCACGTGGAGACGCTCGGGGTCCCACACGCGGGAGCAGTGTCGCCGTGCTGCAGGTAGAAGCCAGGGGTGGCGCTGAAGCCACGCTGCCGCCGCGCACGCACACACGCAGGGATGCAGGACACAGAGCATCAGTAGCGCCAGCGGCGACACCCTCCACCCTCGGGGCACACGGGCAGTCCTTGTAAGATCTAAAGTTAAATTAAAAAGAAAACCAAAACCTTAAACTCTGTTTTAAAAACACGGTAGTGGGGATCCCCGGGTGGCTCAGCGGTTTAGCGCCTGCCTTCGGCCCAGGGCGTGACCCTGGAGTCCCGGGATCGAGTCCCGCATCGGGCTCCCTGCATGGAGCCTGCTTCTCCCTCTGCCTGTGTCTCTGCCTCTCTCTCATATGAATAAATAAAATCTTAAAAAAAAAATCTTATAAAAAAAAAACACGATAGCACAGAAGTCTTCAAATTCTGCTGCACATTAGAGCATTTTAAAGCCCGGTGCCCAGACTTCACCACAGACCCATTAAATCAGAATTTCTGGGGCTGAGACTTGGGAATCCGAGGTTTTGCCTTCTTAAGGACCAAAAAAAAAAACCTCCCCAGCTAATTTCAATGAGCATCCAAGTCGGAGAACAAGTGCTCCTGAGAAAGGGGCCGCCGACTGGGGTCCACGAGCCACACGCCACTCTTCACGTGGCCTGGGAGTTAATAATGCTTTTTTATGTTTCGAAAGGATTTTTTAATGGCAAAGAGTCGTATTATTTATTTCAGGAGAGAAGTAAAAGAAGTTCAAATCCGTGTGTCCATAAATAAAGTTTGGTTGGAACACAGCCACGCTCGTTAGTTTATGGCCTGCGTGTGGCTATTTTCAAGCTGCAAAGGCAGAGTTGAGTGGTTGCCACCGATATTTACCATCTGGCCCCTTAAAGAAAAAGTTTGCAGAGCCCTGTTAAACAGCAGTGCTTCACAAACTTTAACGTGCCTAGAGGTTCCCTGGGGATCTCGTTAAAATGCCGATCCTGTTGAGGCAGGTGTGGGGAGAGAACCGAGCGTCTGCATCCCTCACGCACCCCCGGGACGGTCTGTTCAGCCAGCCCTGTGGGGCCACGGTCTGTGCAGTCCTGGGAGCCCCCGAGATGCTCTTAGCAGCTCTGCGAGGTTAAAATTCTTTTTAAAATAGCACTAAGGAAAAAAAAAAAAAAGATAGCACTAAGATGTTACTGGGTTTGGGCTTTTTTTTTTCTTTTTATAAAGATTTATTTTATTTTTTAGAGAGAGCAAGTGAGCGAGCAAGTGGGCAGTGGAGGGGGAGAGGGACAATTCCAAGCAGGCTCCACGGTCAGCACGGAGCCCCACGCGGTGCTCCATCTGACGACCCTCAGGTCATCACCTGAGCTGAAATCAGAAGAAGTCAGGTGCTTAACGGACTGAGCCACCCAGGAGCCCCTAAGATGTTACTTTTTCTACCGTGCTGACGTTTGCACAGCAAACCTGGTGACAGAGGAGCACAAATGAGGCAGTGGCACCCAATGGCACCCCGCAGCAGCGCTCTCCCTGCCACACACGCACGGGGGAAAACAAACAAAGGGAGGAGGGACACCAAGGTGGCTCAGTCAGTTGGGCTTCCGGCTTGGTTTCACCTTGGGCCATGATCTCAGAATTGGGAGGTGGAGCCCCACGTCGGGCGCCACGCTCAGCGGGGAGTCTGCTGGAGAGTCTCTCTCCCTTTACTCACCCCCTCCCCACACACACACTCTCTAAATAAATCTTAAAAAAAAGATAATTCGTTTCACTTAAAAAGGTCCTTGACACAGTAAAAAATGACTGATGCTATTAAATCTCAACCCTGGAGTATAAACCTTTGTAATAGTCTGTGTGGTGAACCTGAAGGGAGGCATAAAGCACATCTGCTGCCTACCCAAGTGTGATGATGGCGGTCTTTTTTTTTTTTTGTTTTAAGATTTTTAAAAATTTATTTATTCATGAGACAGAGAGGGAGAGGCAGAGACACAGGCAGAGGGAGAAGCAGGCTCCATGCAGGGAGCCCGATGCAGGAGTCGATCCCGGGACTCCAAGATCAGGCCCTGGGCTGAAGGCGGCGCTAAACTGCTGAGCCACCCGGGCTGCCCCGATGATGGCTGTCTTAAGGGAAGGTTGTCGTGTGGTTGAGCTGCGAGCCAAACCAGCATCTTTTTGTTCTGTTTTGGAACATCATTTTTTCTCGAATTAGTGACAAGCTATAGCTAGTAAGACTTGGGTGTCCGGCAGAAGTTTTCTCAAAATGATCCAAGTGAGCTAGAAAACAAGGGACGCCACTGGCCGCCCATCGATTGTGGAAAACATGTACATGCCACAGTGGAAGTGCCAGCTTCCCAATGCTTAATAGACTTCTGGATGAAACTGGGACAATATTAACAAATGAGAGTCTTGGTGAGGTAGTAGAATGAACTGTGTCCGTATTTGGAAGATCTGTGGGACTCAGAGAACCACTATTCTCCCCATGACCGATGTGCAAGGACATAAAATCATTCTTGGATACAGAGCCGATCAAAGCGCAGTGGAGAGCAACAGACGTGAACAGAGTACAAGAGGTCACGGATATGGCTTCAGACTCCACGTTACAAATAATCTTTGGGAAACCACCACGTGTTGCATTTTGCTGTATTACCAAGGAGGAGTTCCACAAACACACGGAAAGGCCATTAAACCATTCCTCTATTGTCCAACTACGTATCTGCGGAAGACCAAGTTTTCATCATGTACTTCAACCCAAACTAGTTATCCAAGATGCCTGTGGATGAAGGTAGAGGCAGACAGGAGAGCCCGGCTGTCTCACAGTAAGTCTGATATCAAGGACGTTTACAAAATCCTAAGACAGTCTTCTTCTTCTCACCGAAGTTTTATTTCGTTTTGAAAAGTAGTTATCTTTCCTAAATGCTACGCTAACGTGTAATGGATGTGTTATTACTTTAAATAAGTTCATTATTTAACAATATATTTGTTATAACTCTGAATACAGGCAATACTTCTAGATACAACCCACATCAGCAAAAGCTTTTTGGAGTCTTCTGTTATTTTTAAGAGTGTAAGGAGACCTAACACCCAGAAGCCTGTGAGCTGCTGGTACAAGGCATTAAGGTCGCATGAAGTCAATGGATGGGGGCTTCCTGACCAAGCGCTCAATGAGAAATTTGCTTCTCCATTGTCTCTCGACCTTCTACGGGTCACTGAGCTTTTAGCTCAACGGTATGATGCTAAGAACGCCGAAACTATTTTTAATGACGCAAAGGGGATGGCTTTTCAACAGATCCTTTTAAAATCTTGTCCTAAAACTCATTAAATAAGAACTTTTCAGGGTGTCTGGGTGGCTCAGTGGTTGAGCATCTGCCTTTGGCCCAGGGTGTGGTCCTGGGGTCTGGGGATCAAGTCCCACGTCGGGCTCCCTGCATGGAGCCTGCTTCTCCCTCTGCCTGTGTCTGCCTCTCTCTCTCTCTCTCTCTCTCTCTCTCTATGCAAATCTTAAAAAAAAAAATCCTTCGTTTTTGTAGCACATTATGAAAATCTTGAAATAGATTCGCCTCTAACATTTGCAATATGGCATGAGCAGTACAGGATCCTTATTATAAAAATGATATATTCACAAGTTAAAAACAAATTCAAGAAATACTTGTTGGTGCCTTCCTTTGCCTTTTGTGGGAACTGGCTCTGGTCTTCCTAAAGATCATGTGTGCGCTCTCCGCCTAGTGAGGTGACGGGGTGCCGCATCGGGGAAGCTGACAGGCCGCAGGGGAAGCTAGCTCTAAGTTCACACGACAGGCTGTAAAAGCATGGAGATCTGCAGGGTGTTCCAGAAACTTGAGAACTCTGTGCGATATTCAGCTTCAGCAGCACTCAGCCTCCTGCACCACCCGGGTGACCGCATCTCCGCGTCCCTGGGGAACCGCTGCTGTGTGTATGGCACTGGGCTGGGGGGCGCAGGGACCCCACTTGGGAGTGGGCTGTGGGGCCTAGATACAGAAGACATCATATAAGCACAACAGACAAGGGACTTGACTCGGGCATGGGGAGTGAGGCGGGGCAGGTCCCCTGTCCTAGCAGTCAGGACAGATGGACACGTGTGTGGGGGAGAGCAGGCCCATGGGCTGAGGGGTGCATGACAGTTTGGGGTGTGGCCGCCAACCCAGCCCGAAACGCTGTGGGCTTCACCTTGCGGGCAGTGGAGACAGAAGGTGGGTTTGTGAGCAGGCGAGTGGCGGGCCCGAAGGGTACGTGTAAGAAACTCGTCCTGGCCTGGGGAGCGCAGGGTGTGTAGGTGGCGGGAGTGGGTGCGAGCAGAGCGGGCCTTCAGAGTCTTAGTCAAAGGGCACGGGGCGTGTTCACGGAGGCAGGAAGGAAGAAAATCAGAAAGGGCTGGAGCCATGAAGCAGCTGTTCCCAAGAACACCACAGGCCCAAAATGGCGTCGCTTAGGCCAAGTTCCCAAGCCACAGGCTTAACACCTAAGCTAACTGCTATTTCAACCTCTCCCAGAAATGTCATCACAACCCGTCAGTCAGGAATTTCTTTTTTTTTTTTTTTTAAAGATTTTATTTATTTATTCATGAGAGACAGAGAGAGAGGGAGAGAGAGAAAGAGAGGCAGAGGGAGAAGCAGGCTCCATGCAGGGAGCCTGACATGGGACTCGATCCTAGGTCTCCAGGATCATGCCCTGGGCTGAAGGAGGCACTAAACCGCTGAGCCACCAGGGCTGCCCAGGAATTTCTTCAGTCAGCCAGCGCCAAAGAGTCTGCCACCAGGGGCTTCTCCATCCGCGGGAGAAAGATGAGGTCATGTGCGCGATAAGACCCCTTGCTCCCCCCACCCCCCCAGGAAAGAGGGGCCTGGCCCGGAACAATCCTTTCCTTCTATGAAAACCTTCCATTTTGAACAATTAAGCAGGCCCCCCTCCACCTGCTAGATGGGATGCCGATGGAGTCATCAATCATTTAACAAAACCAACTGGATCTTTTAAGATTTACTCTGGAATTTTGATTATTTAACACAGTCAATGTCACCACATTTTATAGGACTGGCTTGGTGAGAAACGGTGAAGGAATTTATGGGAACAACTTGTCAGAAGGGCCATTCCAGAAAATGTAAACTAATCCAGAAAGTGACGGAAAACACACCAGTGGTTGTGTAGAGAGGTCAGGTGAGAGGGAGGGCTGACGAAAGGGACCCCGGGAGCCCTGCAGATCAATGGACAGGTCCCCATCTGGCTCGTGCGGCCGGTTTCATGGGCAGAGTCACACATCAAATTTACCAAGTAGGTCACTTTAAATATATGCACTTAATGCACATCAATTATACCCTCAAGAAAGTAAAAAAAAAAAAAGACCCGTTTCTTAAGAGATTGTGAATCCGTCTGGGGAACTAAGGATTGGCAGCCAAAGGCCAGAGCCATACCCCCCTGGGTGGGGTGGGCTGGGGGGACACATCCTGTGGCTGCAGAACTCACAGGCTCCTTCCGCTCGGTGACAGCTTGCGGCAGGCAGCCTTCTAAGATATTCCCAAGGGTCCCTGCCTCCCGCTGTTCGCACCGTGTGACTCCCTCTCCCTGCGTGTGGCCTGGACCTGGTGACGTGCTCCCCCAATGAGATCTCCAAAGACCATGGCTTCTGTCCTGCTAGCACTTTCTCTCCCGTCCGCTCACTTGCTCTGATGAAGCCAGCTGCCAAGCCGTGAGGGCGCTACGGGAAGGCGTACATGGCAAAGGACCAAGGGAAGTCTTGGGCCAACAGTCTGAGGGACCGAGTCCTGCCAACAAACACAGCAGTGAGCTGGGAAGCGGATTCCACGGTTGGGCCTCCAGATGAGACTGCAGCCTCAGCCGCCACTTTCATGGCGGCCGCATCGGAGACCGCTGAGCCAAGCCCAGACTCCTGAGCTACAGAAAGTGAGATAATATATGTCATTTCTCATTGCTAAGTCCAAAATTCATCATCATGCAACAGTAGATAATGAGCACGCAGCCACAGCTCTGGTGTCTGCCGGCAGCTCTTCGACAGGATCCTTTCGCATTTTTCTAATACAGAGAGATACAATGACAGAATAAAAACATCGAGAAGAGCTGGTGTCAAATTCAGTAGCGCTGTCTGCTAAGGATGTGGCCATTTGGTTTGGGGCATCTTGAGAGTATGTTTACGAGTCACCTCTGAATCTCAAGCTGATGTTCTCCAGAAAAGTATTTGGAACTGAAATATACTTTGCCAAAGACGGTATAACGAGGAGCTATTCTCCGAACCGGGGTTATGATCCTCGGTGTATACAGTAGTGGCGCTCAAACTTCAGGTGGATGGGGCCCGGGAATATGAATGTTTAACCAGCATCCTTGGGGATTCTGATTCAGGGCATCAGAGGCCCACACCATACTGTGCAACCTCACTTAAAGAAATGACCCCCAGGGGATCCCTGGGTGGCTCAGTGGTTTAGTGCCTGCCTTTGGCCCAGGGCGTGATCCTGAAGTCCCAGGATCGAGTCCCACATCGGGCTCCCTGCATGGAGCCTGCTTCTCCCTCTGCCTGTGTCTCTGCCTCTCTCTCTCTATGTCTATTGTGAATAAATAAATAAAATCTTAAAAAAAAAAAAAAAAAAAAAAACAAATGACCCCCAAGCTTAAGGAGTGCACTTGTCACGATGAGCACTGGGTGATTAAAATAAAAACTTAAAAAAAAAAAAAAAGACCCAGCACGCCTGAGGGCCCCAGTGAGTTGTGCAGACGACTCTTGGTTTCAGCTCAGGCGATGATCTCAGGGTCATGAGATCGAGCCCCATTCAGGTTCTGTGCTCGGCACCGAGTCTGCTTAAGACTCTTGATCTCTCCCCCTCTCCCTCACGGGTGCTCTTGTGCTCTCTCTCTCTCTCTCTCAAATAAAGGAATCTTTTTTAAAAATGACCCCCAATATTACACTTAATAAAATAGAAACAGTCTTTCGAGGTCACAGAACAGAAAACTTGCTAGAGTATACCAGATGGCACAGCAGATGACAACAGCTCCCTGACATCATTTCGCAGGACTTGATTTATTATGGGGACACTCAGAGAGGGACCTGAAAGAGACCAGAGGGGGCAGAGCTTCCAGAAAGAGCCAAGGTACTCTGTGAAGAAGGGCTGGGCTTCAGCGTAAAGCCTGTGAATGGTGGGTCCCCTCGGGGAGCAAGGATTCTGGGGCCTGGAGAGAAGAAGGGGACAGATCCTGGGTGATGACCTCAGGGCAGTGAGCGACTAGCAGTCTTGGGTGCTGCCTTCCAAAAGTAGCTTAAACTTGCGACGTGGGCTGAGAATGCAAGTACTTCAAGTCAAGGGTTGGCAGGATTTTTTTTCCCCTGTAAAGGGCCAGATAGCAAATATATCTGGCTTTGCAGGGCTTATGGTTGCAACCACTCGATTCTGTTGTTGTGGCAGGAAAACAGCCACGGACGATCTGTACATGAATGGGCAGGGCTGGTTCTGATGAAATTTTATTTATGAACAATGCGGTGGGTGGCATCACCAGCTTGTGTCTAAGTCAAGTCCTCCCGGGAACGTCCATAACCTCCGTTTATGACCACTGGGAAAGAGCACACGAACGTAAACAGCGTTGTTTTAAGAGCACAGAAAGGCTCATTTTGATCCCATTACTTCTCCCAGCCTGACATTTGACCACTGGAGTTATTCCTTGGGGGGGAAAGCACTGTCCACAGAACTTTCCAGATACAATGCAAGCATGATGATCTTCAGCAAAAGCCTCATCCCACCTAAATGGCTCTCTGACACGCAGAGCTTTCTATTTAGCACAAAAGCCATTTTATATAAGCTTTTGACAGACATGGAAACACGTGGGGGTGTGTGTGGGGCTTATTTGTGAGTGAACGGGAGGGATGCCCGAAAGGACACAGCCTGGGGAGGTGGGCAGGCTCGAGCTCCCTACTTCCCAGTATCTCCAGTTAGCTCTCAAGGGTGGCAAAAGGTCTCAAAACACAATTCATTTCCATTAACTCTTAACAGCACGGCGCACAGGGAGTATCGTGAAGGAAGCGGGGACCAGATGTCGCTATTTCTGAAAGACGGCGAATCGCCGCTTTGAACAATCCAAGTCGGTGTCCCTTAAAACCAGATACTATGTCTGATAGAAAGCTCCAGATCTTCCATACTGATCGATGTGCTTTCCATCCCTGCTTTCCTTGTTTGCCGACTCCGAGCTGAGGATCAGACACGAGACCAAAAGGCAAAGGGGGCTCTGAATTTGGCACCGCTGGCGGCCACTGCTGCATGATCAAGCGCTAATCACACGCTAACAATATAGCTGATAAAAAACGAGCATTCATAAACAAGAAATTACATCTATTTGGCTGCTGTAATAACAGCCTTCGGTAAATGTGCCATAAAATCGCGAACCGCGGTCTAGGGCACGTGTTTTGGGAAGACTGCAGGTGACTTGGAAATGAAACGATGGGTCCGTGGCAGAAAACCAACTGCGAAGAACTCTAGAAATGGAACCAGAAACGCTCAGCGACCTTCCGGCGTGAAGCGGGCTGTGATACGCTTGTGCCGCGCCCACCGTTGAGCCTGGTGTAAGCTGCAACTTGTGGAGCCACAAGCCCCCCGACGGCTCCGCCGGCTGCAGCTGTGTAAGGACTAGGGCTGCTCCGGCCGGACCCTCGCCATCAGGAGGGCCCGCGCGCCAGAGTCCACGCGGCAGGCCCACGCCACCGGGTACAGGTGACACGGAGCTGCAGACCGGCCGCAGGGCCGCAGGCGAAAAGATGAAGGGCCCCCTGCACCTGGAAACGCAGTCACAGCGCGTTCAGAGAGGCCTCAGCCTTAGCGCCCCCCGCCCCGAGGTGAGCGAGTAACAGAAACGCAGGAGCCCCCCTGGGACTCCACGCGCACCTGTCGCGGCAGAGTCCCAGCTCAGCCTCGCGGGGGCCAGGGGGGCACAGGCTGGAGAGGTGAGGGGGTCACCCCTGCACAGCTGCCCGGCACCCCGCCAGCCGTGTCACCCGCTCGGGGCAGCAGATGAGGGAGACGGGCCGGCTTGTTCCCCCACCCCCACCCCGGGCCCGCTCCGGGGCCGCTCAGAGACCCAGTCTGGCCCATCGGAATCCCACGCCTCAGCTTCCCGCACCGCCCTCTGCCCGACCCCCACCTGCGCGCCCCACGCCACCCCGTGCAGTCTGTATGCGACGACGGCTCTCCGAACTTCTGGAATGATCCATGGCCATCTCAAACCAAGTTTCAGAAGAGTTTGGATTTGGGAAATGGGCGGGGGGGGGGGAAGGATTGGCAGAGTGGGGGGCTGGCTGCCTCTCAGCACTCAGACTGCACACTGAACCCCAGGGGGACCGTGCAAGGGTCCTCCGGGTCCCTCCGGGGATGGCCTAGGTTAAGGCACGGGGGCCCACAGGTCCTCCCAGGCCGTTCCTCTCCCCCGTCTTTGCCACAGGAGAGGGACTGATCCTGCTTGCGCTGCCCCCCACCCTTGACCAAGAGCTTTTTCCTTATTTTAGATTTTATTTATTTATTCATGAGAGACACACAGGGAGAGGCGGAGACCCAGGCAGAGGGAGAAGCAGGCTCCCTGCAGGGAGCCCGATGCGGGACTCGATCCCGAGACCCCGGGGTCACGCCCTGGGCTGAAGGCAGCTGCTCAGCCGCTGAGCCCCCCAGGTGGCCCCCGCCTCCCCTTGACCAAGATCTTCAACGAAGGCACGAGAAGGGCCCGGCCTCAGCTTGAAGGTCGCTCGCTGCCCCTCCGGCTAACAGGCCTCGGTGCCCAGGGGACGAGCGGGCCCCTGATCCGCAGCCCGTTCCAGGCGGAAAGCGAGCGCTCCATCCCGGGGGCTAACGGTCACTCCTTCCGGGCCGCAGCGGGGGGCTCAGGGGGGAGCATCTGCCTCTGGCCCAGGGCGTGGGCCCGGGGGCCCAGGATCGAGTCCCACGTCGGGCTCCCTGCACGGGGCCTGCTTCTCCCTCTGCCTGGGTCCCTGCCTCTCTCTCTGGGTCTCATGAGTAAATACATAAAATCCTAAGAATAAATAACCATTTCTTCAGTCCATCCCCAGTTCTCCCTCCTCCTCTGGGGCCTTCATCTAGGTTAGCGCTTCCCACCTTCCGTGTGCGCCTTGGAACCATCTGGAAATCTTGCAGAAACGCAAACCGTGAGGCAGCAGGTGTGGGCTGGGGCCCGTGACCCCCGCCACAGGCTCCGGGGGCTGCGCTCCCGCTGCTCACCCCCCCCCACCCCACCCCCGCCCACACCGTCCTTGTCCTGCTGCCCGCGGGGCCACCGGCCTCCGGGGAGGGTGGCAGCGACCGGCCCGGCGCTTACAAGACCATAAAGGAAGAAAAACAAGAAACTGCTGGCAAAGGTTTAACCGTCCAGGTCCTAAAACTGTCTGCAAAGTCACACCGAAGACGAGGGACACGAAAGGACAGACTGACGTCGGCAGAGCCACACCCCTGGACTTTGCCCCCCGGGGCGGGGGGCGGGGGTCGCGGCTGTGGCGGCTGGAGGTGCGGGAGGCCCTTCCTCTGCACAGATCAGCTCAGCCTCTCTTGAACCCCCCCCCCCCCCCCCAAGAAACAGAGAACTCCAGGGGGCGGCGGGGAACCACACCAGACCATATGGAAGCCTCTATTTTTTCCCTCACACCATCTGGTTTGGGATCTAAGTACAGGATGGCAACTGCGTCGACGGACGAGCCAACAAAATCTCTAGGCAACTGGGAAGGCGCTGGCGGGGCTGCGCTGCGGCGTCGGCCCGGGCCACGGCCACCGGCGGTCCCCGACGCTGCCACCGTGCTCGGTGCACAAGGGTCCAACTACGTGTGCGTTAGGGCCGCTCACTGCGGATCTGGGAAGATGATTCTAGAAATCCGCTTTAGTGCCTCCCCCCCTCGCACTCAGAGAAGAACCTGCTCGTTCACAGAACCCTCACATGACGAGTCACTGGCAACGGGACCCTATCAGAGTCCTGCGTGTCTCGCCGCACCGTTCCAGAATTCCCCAACCTCTGAGATCCTCCGTTACGCGCAGCGCGAGCGTGTGTGCGCGTGTGTGTAGACAGCAAAACTGGTTCCGATCCGAACCCACTTGGTGCCCAACCCGACCTGAGTGGCCAAGAGGCCGGTGCCAGGGTCACGGCCCAGACCTGGGCCCTCGGGAGGAAGGCCTCGAGGGCGGGGGGCGCCCAGGCCTGGGGTGGCATCAGGCAGCACCTGCTGTGCGCCCCACGTGACTTCCCGAAAGCCCAAACTCCTCTGGACTCTGAAACGAGTTCGGCCCCAAAAGTTTGCGGGTGGGGCGGGGAGAAAAGCCCCGAAGCCCGTATGCTGCCGTGGGCTGCCGGGGCTGCTCGGGTGGCCCGCGTGGCGGGCGCGGCTGCGGGTGGGCGCGTGGGCATCACCGCACCCACCGGGTGCCCGAACCTGCTCAGCACAGCACCCCGCGGCCGGGCCCCTTCTCGATCCCCAACTGGCCCCGCGTCTCGCAGCACATTCTTAAAGCCCCGCCATCCTCTTCCAAGCAGTTTCTGGTAACTCGGAGGCCTTCCTGTCCGGGTACCAAAGGCCTCCCCGGCCCCGCGAGCTGTGCGCACCCAATGCTGCTGGCGGGGTGGGCGGGGGGGGGCGAGGGGCTTTCTAGAAACAGCACGACACAGTTCACCTACGCAACCCGCCTGTGTCAGCGTACGGTTCGATGGCTCGGAGTGAATTCACAGAGCAGTGTCACCATCAGCACAACGGAACGTCTAAAGCCTCCCGTCACTCCACAAAGGACCGCCCGGTCCCGTCAGCGGCCACTGCCCACCCGCCCTCCCGCCAGCCTCCGACGGACACGGATCCACGCTCTGTCCCAGGACATCTGCTAACTCTGGAAATTCAATGCGAAGGGAATCCGACGGCAGTTGGTCCCTCGTGTCCGGCTTCTCGGACTCAGCGTGGTGGCCCGCGGTTCCCCCGAGCTGTGCTGGACACGGACCCGCCGTGCGCCTGGTTGCTGGTCGTGCTCACAGTCTGGGTAGGTCACGTCCACCAGCAACTTGCACATCGGCATTCCAGAACCCTCCCCATTCCTCAAAGGATCTATGAGAACAAATGTCTCTGGTCACTTCTTGCTCACTTTTTCTAACGGGCACTGTGCGCATGGGGACACACACACACACACACACGCACAGCTGGCGCCTGACAGCCACACGTCAAGAGAAGAGATGCATAATTCAAGGTGTAGAACTAAATCTGAAATCGGATTGCACGTTAATTAACCTGAAGCCACAATTTGGGTTTGGAAAGAGTTTTATTAGCTCAATGAGAGGTACGAGGCTCCGTGACTCTGCGCGTGCCCTACATCGTACCTCAGGGTTGCTCGTTCTCGGGGTGTGCATCCTACACCATCACCTCTGACTCGCTCTCCAAAAAGCGTGCAATGCAACTACTTGGGCCGAGTAACGCTGGGGAACCCCGGAAAAGCACAGCAACGCCGGGAGCCTGTTGGGTTTACCTGCCCCGCCCCCACCCCCTTCCAAAGAGCTCGGGGTCACTGGAGTTTGTGGCTAACTGGGCTGGGAAATGGCAGGTGCAGCCGCTGGGAACGTGGAGGTTGGGCCTCCTGCCCGCTTCCGGGGCCCCCGGAGTGACCCACATCTGGCTCCAACCTAGCCCCTGGCGGTTCTGAGACACCAGCGTCCCTCGTGGGCAAGGCAACTGGAAGCCAGACCCCACGGACCTACCTGATGGGACCGAGCACCCAGTTACCGGCTCCTCATGTCACGGCCTTGGGTTTTTCCTTCTCAAAGACACTGACGTTCGCACAGAGTGTGGGGACACCCGTGCTCTTGGAGACAAGGCTCCTCGCGCGTCCCAGCCCCGTTCTTGGTGCCGTGGGGGAGGACACGCGGGACACCCACCCACCACCCACCGCCCACCCCGCTACTGGTTCAGACACCGGCAATTTCGGAGTCAACCCAAAGCTTTGGGTCATTGCACACTGCTCCCTCTTGAGAAGAGGAGGTGAGGGCAAGGAAGGGGGGGAGGAGGGAGAAGAAAGAGGCCGAAGATGGGGTGGAATGGAGAGGAGGAGAGAAAAACAAAAGATGATTAAAAAAATCGTCAAGGGCCAATTCCACCCGCGCCCCTGCGAACAAATTAATGCGTCAAACAAAACATAAAATATCACCACACTGAAAGAGCCATTACAAATAATAGTAAAGAGAACAGTTGACTTGCTATGAGAATTCAGCCCGAGGCTGTATTTACCTGGACTGCTCAAGGGGCCTGCCCTGTCCCCCAGGGTTGGCACGGGATGGTACTGGTGGTTCTTTGAGCCTGGGTACATCCAGTGGTACCTGCCAATTTCCATTTCAGCTCTGCTGTTCACTGCCAATTTCAGGTGGCAAAGAGTCAGTGTCTCTATCTCCAGCAAAGATTCTACATCAGCATTTATTCTTTTACCAAATAGTTAAAGGCAACGAGGAGCTTAAACCAAACCACGCGGCCGGGATGCAACCTTTCCCTACCGGCTCAGCACCGAGGCAGGAGCAATCGCGAACGCTGGAGCCTCTCCCCCCATCCGGAGGTGGACCAAACTCACCCAAATCGCCTTCTCCTTCCTTGTTGTCACCACGTCCCCCTCCCTCGCCACCCCGCCCCTGAGAAACGCTGGCGTTGGGCAGACGCTATTTATAGTGGGAGCCTGGCTTCTCCCCAGAAGGCTGCTCTTTCTGGTTGCTTCCCCTCTCGGACCAACAGAGCGTCCTTATCACTGCGGCTGCACGAGCCTAAGGGGCTGCAGGGTCACCGTCGGCGACGGTCCCCGGCTCCGGCCCTCAAAGTCTGGCCAGTGAGCCCCGAGGCCCGCCGAGTCTCGGGCAGCAGTCCTGTCCCCCGCGGACCTCTCCGCGTCTCCGTCGGCTCGCCTTAAGCTCAGGACTTCGGAGTCTAGAATGTTCTGGATTAAATCCCCTTCCAATTACTTCCAGGGTTTGGGAGGGAGGGGCTGCTGGTCTTGGGCTCACACGGATGCTGCCCAGCGGCCTCCCGGGGACGCGGGTCCCTATCTGATAAAAGGACTCGGTTTCCCACTTCTTAAGGGCCTGGCCAGCGGGATGCGGGTCTGCCCGTGTCCCCGAGCCACAGGCGGCGGCCGCCAACCCCTCGTGGGCTCACCATCCCGAAGGCCCTCATCAGGGCTCCGGGGGCCAGGGGCACAAGCCACCCCGGGGGCGAGGCCCGGGGGCGCCACGGATGCTGAAGGGGGCAGCAGTCCCGGCGGCAGGTGCGGGGGCCCGAGGCCACAGCCGCGCCGCGGGGCGACAGCAAATGCCCACCGGCCGTGCCTGCAAGGCCCCAGGTCACCCCCAGCGGCAGGCGGGGGCTTTCCGAGGTGCTGTTTCAGAGAAAGCCTTCGTGGCTTCAAGGGAAAGCAAAAACATCTTTTAAGAGACATTTGGAGGCTTTTAAAGATGTTTAAAGGGGAAGGAAAAAATAAAGGATGCCAGGGCCAGCCCGGAGCTGCACAGCGACACACTTTGTGGCTGTTTTGGTTGTGTCAACGGCGCGAGGGCAGCTCGCCTTGGCGGAGCCCGTCGCCACGCCAAGCGGCACCTGCGGCCTCCGTGAGCCAAGGTCGGGCGTCGGCCGAGCCGTCCTAGGAAGTCGCTCCCGTCAGCGTCCTACCGTTAGGGACACGGAGAGGGCCAGGGAAGGGGAAGCGGCCTGGGTGGGAGGCGGGCCCACCGGCCTCCCCATGAGCCTCCCCATGGGCCTTCCCCACCTGCCTCCTCACGGGCCTCCCCACCGGCCTCCCCATGAGCCTCCCCACGGGCCTCCCCACGGGCCTCCCCACGGGCCTCGGGAACCACGACTCCGCCCCCGCGGGCCCGGCCTCTGCCCCTAAGGGAGGTTTCCCGAGGTCAGTGTGGGGGGGAGCTGGGCTTCTGTGCCTCCCGAAGGAATGTCTCGGGTCCCTCGCTCCTGGTGTTATTTCGGGGTCCCGGAAAGGACTTAACTCTCAGCCTTCCCTGGATTTAGGTTTTTTGCTCCAGCGCTCAGGAGAGTCTCTCTCGGGCGTGGGTTGTGCTGCATTGTCTGAGAGCAAAGACACCCAGTGGGGCTGGTGGAAAGAACCAGAAGCGGTGGCTTAAGTGGCTGGGAGCCCTCCACGTGGACCCCAAGCAAAGCCCTGCGAGGAGCTCGAGCACTCCTGATCTGGAAATTTCAAATCGTCCTCTAAAAAAAAAAAAGTTCCCTCTCCACGCCCAATGCACAGGTGCCCAATAAATGTCAGCTGAAAGCTCATTTGGTTGAAGGCGAGGAAGCACCCTGGGACCCCGGGGACCAAGATCCGGACCTCCAGGTCCCCCCCACGCTGACCTCACAAGCCAGGCCATGCAATCCCCTGCGTCTCTGCACAGGATGCAACCACTCTCTGTTCTCTCCTCACATGCAAGGGGCAGTCTCCAGACCTTCGGGCCACCAGGCACAGGCTGCTAGGCGAGGACAATCAAAGCCATGGACTGCCCCAAGGCTCCGTGTTCTCTGCCAAGAACATGGCAGCATGCCAGACATGCTTAACTCGGCAGAAAAATGCTACTCCTCCAGCAGATGTGGAGACGGGGTCAGCAAGCGGATGGCTGTTTTCCAATACTTCTGGGAAGGCCATCCTACCACAGTAAATCTTTAGACGTGAAAGAAAAGAAAATCCTGTCCATTCTCTATTTTTGAGCCAAGCTTGGAGACGTAACGTATAAAACTGATCCTAAAATTCCAAAGAGCACAGTATATACAGTTTTGTTTAAAAGGACAGGGTCCCAGCGTCTAGGAGGAAGCCACGTGACTGCAAGGACAGGCCTCAGCCTGAGGGGTCCATTAAGACACAGTCGATGCTGGGCAACGGGCAACGGGCAAGAAGAAATGGGTAAAATGTCCACACCCGGCCGGGAGATCCTGGCTCATGCCCTACCGAGGGAAGGCCGCAGATGTTCCCCTTAGGGAGCGGTGGTGGCTGACGGGGACGGTCACAACCGTGGGTGGTCGTCAGCAAAGGTGGGCATGGAGCAAACAATGGGGAATCGAGGAAAGGAAAACAAAACAATGCCTTGTACCTCTTTTTTTCTTGTCTTTTTCCCCCATTTACTTAGGGTGATAGTCTTCTGTGACAGGGCTGAACAACTGACCTGCAGCCTGGTCTACTTTCCGGCACCTACAAAATGACCACCGGAGGCGACTAGGTGACAAAGGCTGAGCTTCCTTAGAAAGGCCATCCTCCTGAGGCAAGGTCTCTGAGAGCTGGATCTGCCGTCTTTCCTTTCCAGGTAGGATTTAAAATATTAAGGGAAAGCTCGGACACCATCACGAAATACAAGCAGGGGCCAGCCAACGATGGCCACCTGTTGTTGTCAATAAAGCTTTATTGGCACTTGGCCACCTTTATTGGTTTCAGGCTACAACCGCAGGTCTGAGGAGTTACAACGGAGACGGGGAGGCCTACAGAGCCTAAAATGGTTACTCTCTGGCCCTTCCTGGATGAAGTGTGCGCACCCTGGATATGGAACGTGGCTACTTAAGACCTGGATGCAGAATGAAGTCAATGCACTCAATCAAATCAGCCTACAGAAGAGGAAGTCCGTTTCTTTTCTCTTTTTACACGTGTCTGGAAGAGAGAGGTCCCTGGGCTGCCTGGGGAGGAAAATCCTCCACCCGGGTACTGTCGTCCTGCTACGTAATCTGCCACTGGGTGGCAAAATCACAGGTAAAACCAAGATCCTGTTACACACAGTGGTCCCTAAGATGAGTTAGGCACCCCTGTACTCTACATGTGCTGGGGGAACTGAGGAGGAGGATGTCTCAAAAGAGAGTATTATTAAATGAATGAATGAATGACCAGGTACATGCATGCAGCTGGGACTGGAGCCTCCCTTTCTTCCAAGCCAGCGTGTGTCACCTTGTTCCTCCATCCCACAGCCATCCTGATTCCTGGCCTGCCACCTCACAGGGCTGTGAGTTTGGTCCCAAGGAGAAAAACGCAAGGGCGCGTCTCTGGAACAATCCAATTCATCACCAAGTCCCAGTGAGGGGCAATTTGCTCCGTGGGGACACTCACTGCCTACTTCACAGGTTCTCAGACCCATCAAGGCTCCCAAGTCATGTTATTAAGGTTTTTCACCCTAAATCGACTTGTAGTTTTACAGGTAATGGGAAAACATGATCTGTGACATTACAATCTGAACACGAGACTTCAGCCCAATTTCCAGGAAGGCAAATCTAAACTTCCAGAAATGGGTCAGAATTCTTTGTCTAATGAAACAGCAGGGCCAAGTCTCGACAAATATGCTAATAGAAACAATAATATAAAAGTAGGAGATGCGCCAAATGGCTTCACTGAGATCTTCTCCACCCTTACATTTTCTAAAAAAATAAAATAAGGTAAAAGCAAGCTGTATCATACCTACCACATCCGTCCAGCACCATCTGGCCGGTCATGCTTTTCTCTACAACCTATTCCCCAGACACCTTCTCTTCAAATGTCCTCCTTGGCAGACTCTCAGAGGGAAAACCTGCATCTAAAACTTTCTCTGTACTGTATTCCTAATCAAGTTAGGAAATGTCAATAAAAACCTCAATATCAAGTCATTTCTAGATCACCAGGAGGAGCGTAACGTTAAATGTGTCCCTCAGGGTTTTCAGCACACAGGCCATATATTCTAGAAGAGTGCTTTTCTTACTAAAAAAAAAAAAAGAGAGGGGCCAAAGTGCACACAATTAAAATAAAACGAACAAACACAACCCCGAACACCTAAGACATTAAGATCTATTTGCCCCCCAAATTTAAATGAATGTGTTAATTTTTTACACAAGTCAACAGTTTGAATTCATTTCTTACGTTGCTTACGTCCCAGAATTTATTTTCAATTATACATTATTTCCAATTTACTACATTTTTCTTCCCGTGTGGTTTGATGCCTGGAACTCTCAAAATTATTTCAGCAGTAATTCCAGGCACTTAACTAGCTCGGCTATAATTGTTTCAGTAGATTTCAATTTCCTACATGTAATAAAAACAATTTGCATCGCAGATTTTTTTTCCCACACAATACAGCAATTGATTCAATTGTTTTTCTACCCCTTGACTGAGCATTCCCAGCACTTCCAGATGCACTGGTTTTCACAAATGAATTGACATCAAGTAATACTCCACAGAAATAAATAGAAGCCTAGCTCTCCATCGCTTTGCTACTGAGGCCCATGATCTACTTCCTTTGATTCTGTCTTCTTCATTTCTTCCAGTTATTCCATTTCAGTGAATCTGTTTAGTCAATCCTCACACTTTGGTTTCATTTAATGCTTCCAAAGTAAAAACTGTTATTTGTAACAACCTGGCATTTCTTACATCCATCTGAGAAGAGCTGCTTGCTTGCCTTAAATATTTCTGGGTATCTCCTGAATACTTCTTGGGAATTTTGACCATCCAGTGGTGTTCTGTGGCAAAAGCGATGAAGCTGTTTCACACACACACACACACACCCCAATATGCATATGTGTGTGTGTGTGTGTTTTAGGATTTGATTATTCGTGTTTAAAATAGGATCAAAAGTCCTTCTGATTTAAAGATATGGCTCTCTGTCCTGCTGAAAAGTGAGGCCAACTAAAAAAGTTGAGGACAATTTATAAAGCTAAATTTAATTCTAGTCTTAATAATAATCCAATTAATTCTCTAATGGAATAATTATCCAAAGCTAGAATTCCCATTGTGCAATAATACCCCCCAATTAAGAGGCAGGTACAGCCCCTAGCATGAACTACTAAAAACAAATAGGAAAGGAGGAACACAGGGGAAAAAATAGATGTGCGTGAAAAACTCTGTGGGAAGTGACAAAATGTATAGGATTAAATTTCGGAAATTAAATCCCTTGCTGAAAGGCCTAAAAAAAAAAAAAAAAAACCTCCACAAAAAAACAGACCCACCAGCTCAAGGATTATATAATGCAGTCTCCAATTATGTCAAGATTTTAAATGTACATTTCAATGAAGTCAACATTTATCTTCTAAATTTGAAGTTAAATCTGAAGGGACACTGGAGTGACAAGCAGGCGGAAACATCTGTGACTGTCACTTCGTGCCTCTTGTGTGTGTGCGTGTGTGTGTGCTCGCCTAGAATGACAATGGGCGAGCCAACTGGGAAATGACAAAGATGATACTTGTGTGGGTTCTGACTTGGGTGCAGCTGGCACATGGACTTGTTTGTCTAAATGAAGATTAGCAGGTAAGCCATCCTCCAAATCAGCATTGGTGGCAGGCCACACAGTGACCACAACCCCCGTGGCTGTAGTGGTGACACACACGCCCTGGCCCGTATGCTTACTCACACCTGAACTCTACATGTGACAACAGCTTGTGTTCACCTGGCATTTTTTAATTACCCTAACAGCTAGTGTCTATCAATTTTGGCAGTTTTTAAAGTCCCTCCAGAAATTCCTTCTTGCTTCTAATTTTGTCTCTAAAATCACAGCTAGCTAGCTAGCTAACGAGGTTTCACCTACTGACAGTCAATAGATGTAGTGCAGCCTACAGATTTGCTAGTAAGTAGTATTTAATTGACGTAAAATAATAGCAGTCCGTACGTAAGCCTGAATGAGGACGAGATGCACAGTTGTGTAATACGGATTTTTTACTGGCTTTATGCTCCTTGCTTGCATTTGGAGAGAAAAAAAAAAGAAAGGCATGTTTTTTTTTTTTGCAGAGATCAAAATGGTTTTATTAATGGTCTATCAATGGTTAATTTCGTTTATTAATATGGCAAATACCATATTAATAAAAACCGTGCGCACTAAATGAAATCATGTGTTTTAGGAAAACGTTGCTGTAAACTGCGAGAGGCTTCCTCCCAACAGCACTATTACGTGATCATGCCCCGCAAACTTCATCTCTAATCGTCACGGAGATCAATCCTTACTTCTATCTCCATTCCTCAGCTTCATAAACACTCCCCAGCGCTCCTCTTATTGCTATTCGGTCATTCATATAAATCAAAAATATAGATCTACAAGAAAAAGCAAGGTTTTTGTTTGGTTCTGTTGGTGAGGGGCGGTAGCTTGCATGCAGGCATTGAATCAAGCTGCCAATTGTAACATTAAAATGCTATGTACGTAAAACCCCACCGAAACACATACCTAAAAAAATGGTTAGGATGGCAAGTTTCATGTTATGCAGATGTTTTTGTCATGCAGATTTGAATCATACTTCGAAGTTTAATTGATTCTAAAAAATGAAATTGCTTTGCTTAGGATATAATTGCTCTGCTTAGGATATGATGTCATTAGGGTATGGGGTACAGAAGAAATTCCCAATAAAAACAGGCAGCCTCTATCCAAGCCTGCTGTGAGGCTCAAATGCCTGAAATTGCCATGTTTGTAGGTGTAAAATGGTTGACTATTTCGGCAATTTTAGACAGTTCAACCAACACGTTCACAAGTAAAACGGAGTTGTGCTCCCACCCCGGAAAGTCACTATTGTTTAGGGGCTGTCACTTGATCCCAGGCTGTGGGAAATAACCTTGGCGTGCAGGCTGGCGATATTAGAGCCACTGCAGGTGCAGAAAACGTCCTCGCGCCTTCAGGATACTCTGTAACTTTGGGAGCAAGAGAGAGGTGGGAGGCATCTCACCGCATTGTCATTTAACGGTGGCTGAGCTGATTCTACGGGGTGTCACCCTTGGGATCAGTTTTTATCTAGGAAAAGACGGGTTAATTTTAGCTTCTATTTTGTCACTTTCTTGCTGCAAAACACGTAAGTCTGTAAAAAGGCCACTGCCTGTGTCAACAGTGTGGCAAGAGTCCCCTGCAGGGACAGGACCTTTACTGAATTCCCTGCTCTGAATCTCCCAGTTCCCGAGAGCAGGGGACCCTCACCGCCCCTTTGCATCAGCACTAGGTGACAGAGGTGACGTCCCCGCGCCGAAGCTCCCACTGGCAGTGGTTGGTCCCGGTCACAGTCAGGGCCCGATCCGTGGGAAGGACAACGATATTCAACAAGAAGAGGAGCAAATGTCCCCAAAATCACTACGGCCTTAGCCGCACCAAAGCCTGTTTCTGGGTTGGGTCCCCCTCCGGGGGGTCCTCAGCATTAGCAGGAAACAACGCTAATCCCCGGGAACAAAACATGCAGAACGTGGGACCTAAGTTCTGACTCGTTATATTAAATGGGGGAAAAAAAAAAAGAAAAAAAAGAAAGAAAGAAAGAAAGAAAGAAAAAGCAGGAGACCGTTTTCCCGGTTCGGGTACCCAAGGTGACCAACTGCGGGCGTCCCGGGGCGTCCCCCGTGCGGCAGGAAGATCTGGACCGGGAACGGCCGAGCAGGGGCTGGTCTATTCATTTAACATCAGCCTGGGGGGGTCCCCCCTCCAAAACCCCAAACCACCCAGGAAGCAAGACCACGCCGGAGGGCTCGTTGCGGAGCTGCTTGCGAAGCGACACAAAAGCGGGCAAGCCCCGGGAGAGCCCCCCCGGGGGACAGCCTGACCCGGGCTATTGTCAGGGCGCTGGGTACCTTTTCTGTCCCGGCTTTGTTCGGCGCTTTCCTCGGCGGCACTTTCCATGGCGGGCTTCATGCCGTCCCCCCAAAAACGCTTCTGCCCCCGCGCCCCGGCTCGGCTGGCTCCTGGACGCGCGCGCGGCTCACGGTGGGCTCTGCCCCGCGGCGGAGGCGGGCGGCCGCGGTGTCCCCGGGCCGGTGTCCCCGGGCCGGCTGCTCCACGGCGCCGGCGGCCGTCAGCGAGCACCCCGAGACGGCGAGCCCCGCGCCTCCTCCGACGGCCGCGCCCGCCCAATGCTAATCGGCCCTCTCGGGGAAGAGCGGCTCGGTGACGTCACGGCCCGGAGGCGGCGGCGGGGGGAGGGGACGGGAGGGGAGGGGAGGGGAGAGCCCCCCCACCCCCCGCGTCACTGCGCCGCGGGGCGCCCTCCCGCGCGAGCCCCTTCCTTCCGTCCTGCCCCGGGGTGCAGGCTGCGGGACCCCTCGCGGGGCATCCCCCTCTGGCCGAAGTCCACCCCCCCCCTGCCCAGGAGGAGCCGGGGCGCCCCCGCACCCGCTCGCTTTAGCATCCCTCTTGCCCGCTAGGCGATCTGCAGCGAGCCGCGGCTCCTAAACATATACGTACGCATAATGATGCGCACACCGCGTTCTGCACGGTGTGTATGAAAGGGAGGAGGAAACATACCCAACAGGGAGGGAAACCCCACACGTGGACTTAACAATGGCTGCATGTGGGGCGCCTGGGGGCTCAGCGCCTGAGGGTCTGCCTTGCGCCCAGGGCGTGACCCCAGGGTCCCAGGATCCAGTCCTGCATCGGACTCCCCGAGGGGAGCCTGCTTCTCCCTCTGCCTGTGTCTCTGCCTCTCTCTCTCTCATGAATAAATAAATAAAATCTTTTTAACCCCCCCCCCCCAAAAAAAAAAAACAAAAACCAATGGCCTATGCAATTTGGGATTACAATTACGATCCGCTCCCTGTCGGGAACCAACACCTGTGACAGCAAGGGAAACGGAGCTCAAGCCCGATTCACACAAAGGTATCGCTCCATATGTTAAAAGTAAGCGCAACACGCTACAAGGGTATCTGGCTCACATCTTGGGGACTTCTGGGAAAGAAAATGGAAAGAGGATGCTTTTTCTTGCTGGGCATGATTCTATATAGAGCTTTATTCATCAGAAGCTCTCCCCCCAAGTCAAAAGGCTGTTTTCAAGAGCGGTCTAAATGTCCAGCATAAAGGCTATTATTGTACCAATAATGACTGACCGCTGCTTTCACGGCTCCTCTTGCACAGCCACATCCTAGGGGACCACAGTCCTCGGCCCAGCCAAGGACAGAAAAGCCTTTATCGTGGTCATGAGCCATATGTGTCCGAGCATTGCTGGTTTCTGTACCACGATTGAAGCACTTGCTTGACCCCTTTACCTTCACTGCCTCTATCCAAGATATTTATAGGAACTCCAGTCAACTACCAGGATGAACCCTGAAAACCACGCGGTGAAGGGCTCTCCACCCGAGGACACCCTGCCACTTGGTTGGGTTGAGCACCCACCTTAGAAGCGGACACAAAGACAAGGTAGAGACCACCCTCTCCTAGCTCATCCAAGGTTCGGCGCTTTGTTGCTCAACACTTCCAAAAAAAAAAAAAAAAATGTGGGAGATCCCAAATCCAAATCCTGTAACCACCTGGTCTTTTAATGCCTTAGTTTGAGATAATCCCCCAAACCTTCTACATTCAATACCTCTGGCCCCTGGTTAAGCCAGAAAGGATTGTGAAAACCAGTTTAGCCTGTTCCAACATTTTCTTCTAATTTTACTTCTTGCTTCTCACTTTAACCATCCTCCTAGAAACCCACACCCACAATCAACTATTCCTTTAAATTATGGCCCCAGCCTTTTGTTGTCTCATGGCAAGAGGAGTGGGAATAGCACGGCAGCCTGACACTTCACACGCTCGGAAAGAAGTCGCTTGTGATCTCCCCACCTCCACCAGAAAATTCGATGATGCGCCCGAACAGGAGGGTCTTGCACATTTTTGCAAAGGCTACTTAAGAGCATTCATGCCAAAAGGTGGCAACCGTTGCTTGCTATCTTCTTGGCAGTTTAAGGTACAATGAAAACCAAAACAAAATTCAAGTCAGCACCAAAGGGGACAATCGTGACCGGCTAGGCTATTGGTTTTGTTTTCAAAGTGTCTACCAAGACCATGCAATCGTGGAACTGGCAGGACAGAAGACTTTCTTGGCTCTTACTTAAGAATATTATTGTTAGGGCCCCCTGAGTGGCTGCGGTGGAGCGTCTGCCTTGGGCCCAGGGCCTGATCCTGGAGACCCGGGATCGAGTCCCGCATCCGGCTCCCTGCATGGAGCCTGCTTCTCCCTCTGCCTGTGTCTCTGCCTCTCTCTAGAGTGCCTCTCATGAATGAATGAATAAAATCTTTAAAAAATTATGATAATATTGACTACGAACAGTAGTTTCACATGGTTCAACATTTGCATGTTGAAGGCTCTAGATTCAATATGGAAGACATTTTCAACTTAAGGCCAACTCTGGTTTCTGTATCAGTCTTAGAAATCAAAACCATTGGGACAAAATATTCACAGGCTCTCAGGTTGATACCTTGATCCACTTTCACCTTAAAGAACGATATGCAAATGAGCATTTCCCCATTTCCACCCTGTTCACAGCTTCACCATCTCTTCACTGGGCTCACAGCTTCACCATTTTCTCTTCACTGGGCTGATAATGTCAGATGACACTAAAAGTTACCTTTGTCACTGTACAAACAGCCTCAAAATCTCATTGATGTCTACAAAAAACCCTCTGAGTTGGAAAAGGCATGATAGAAAAATCGTTAATAGCAAGAAAGGAGAGTACACATTTATGACATTTCTGAGGTCTGCATCCATTTTTGGCCAGAACAATCAGACACATAGAATGAGTAAGATGGGAAATGTCTCAGAAAGCTAAAAAGCATCCTTTGGGCCCCATGAGTTAAGTCAGTCCGCCTGAAGGGAACACTTCTGAAAGCCACGACAGGAATAAGCAGCATTGACACCAAATGGCTACGTTAGATCAAACCATACAAAACTGTGAATATTGAGGGCACCTGGGTGGCTCAGCCGTTGAGTGGCTGCCTTCGGTTCAGGTCGTGATCCCGGGATCCTGGGATCAAGTCCCACACCGGGCTCCCTATGGGGAGCCTGCTTCTCCCTCTATGTGTCTCTCACGAATACATAAAATCTTTAAAAAATAATATTGACTATGAACAGTAGTTTCACGTGGTTCAACATTTGCAAGTCGTCTGTAGAATTCCAGCCAGTTCCATAAACATGCCTAACAAGTGCTAACATCTACAAGAAGCACAAGACTTCACAAGAGATGGTGCCTGTCTCCAGGTGACCCACAGACTAAGGGGCCACAGAGGACCCTCCTGAAGCAGGGCGATGCTGGGGCTGCAAGGACTCTTGCATCCCAACAGAGAAGTTGAGAGGAGGGAAAGAGAATTTGGGGAAAGCTTGGCAGGGCTGAGCTGGCTGCTGCTGGATGGTGGGGAACTGCCACGTAGGAGAGGGCAGGGAAGGGTGGAGAAGGGGAGGAGAGGGAAGGGCAGATAAAATAGCAGGAAGGAGGAGAGAAGGGAAGGGGGAGTGCGCCCCAGGAAAATCCGGAAAGCACAGGAAAAGGGTACCCTGGGTGGGTCAGGGAGGCGATTTTTCGGACAGAGGGTGCAGAGCACAGGGGGAGTGTGTGCTGCGGGTGGTGCGGGGGTGGGGTGAGGGGGGCGAACACATGGAGGGAGGAGGCTGAGCCCTAGGGTGGGAATCAGGTAGGTGAGGCCTCCTCAATGGCTGGGGTGGGGGGTGAGAACAGATCTGCTCTGCTCAAGGTCGCGCTGGGACCAGGAGGGGCAGAGCGCAGAGGAAGGCGCGACCCCAGGGCCACCTCACTGCATCCGAGCGCCTGGGGAGGAAACAAAGGGTGAGAAAGGGAGTCTGGAAGCTTGGGTGAGCGAGGACCCGGCCCCAAGGAGGGAGGGGGAAGACGCGGGGGGGGGGGGGGGGGGTCCAGGGACGGCAGCCAGAAGAGGGCTGGAGGAGAAGGCCCAGCGCGCACAGGGAGCAGCCGGGGGAGGGGGGAGGCCGAGGCCAGCTCAGCTCGGGCGCCACCCTCTGCCCCCCCACTCCCCGCCCCCCGACTCTCAGGTCGAGGACGGTGGCCCTGCTTGGGTTTTCATCGTGGCTTTCAGCAGACCGACGCTGCCCCTCTGGCGGGTCCCCGACGTCCCCCGTCCCCCTAGGGTAGGGGCCCCGCGGACAGAGCCCGTGTGGGCGCCCCAGCTCCGGGACGTCCCTGCTCCCCACTCCCCGCTCCGCGGCGGGTGCGTTTAAATGACCGGTGCACACTGAGATGCGCCTTGAGGGACCGCGGGATCCTACATAGAAAAGGAAAGCGAAAACTTGAAAGGGGGGTGAGGGGCCAAGGAGGGAAGGGGAGAAAAGGCCGAAGCGGGAGGAGGAAGTCGAGGAGGGTCCACGAAGCGCTACACGGAGGGTCCGATGTTGTCAAATACGGTGGAAGGAGCCAAGGGGGCGCCTGGGGGGCTCAGTCGGTGAAGCGGCTGCCTTCGGCTCAGGTCATGATCTCCGGGTCCTGGGATCGAGCCCCGCGGCCGGCTCCTGCTCAGCGCGGAGCCTGCTTCTCCCTCTCCCTCTGCCCCCCGCCCCCCCCCCCCCAAAAAAGGGAAGGAGCCAAGAGGAAGAGGATGCTCCCAGGGGCCAGGTGACGCACTAGGGCTCCTGCCTGTGTCTGCCCTCGTGATCCAGCTCCCAACATGTCCAGATAATTTTGATTTTTCCTTCTGTGATCGATTCCATTTTAATATCTGCCCGGGTTTGTGACGAACAGCTCGGCCAGCAGGTGCACCGTGTGCGTACGTGTGGAGGGTTCCCCACTCCAGCAGGATGTCCTACGATTCAGCTCAAGTCTGACACCATCTCCCGGGGGACAGCGTCACATGGCACGGGTTAAGGGCTCAGTCCCATGAGACACCCCCCCAACACACACTCACACACACACACACACACACACACACACAACCATCCCCCAACAATTCGGATGCCAATTCCAAGTCTGGGTTGACTGGCCAGCTATAGATCAGAGGTTCCAACGACTCCCTTCCTTCTTGGATTCTATTAATTTGCTAGACCAGCTTCTAGAACTTAGAGGAACATTTTACCTACTAGATTATGGGTTTATTATAAACGATGTTAAATGATATGAATCCAAAGCTAAACAAAGAGCTGCCCGGGACAAGGTATGGGGAAATGTGGGAAGCTTCCAAGCCCTCTCCCAGCGCAGGACTGTCCCCAAATCTCCATGTGTTCAATGAACCCAGTCATTTGGGGGTTTTATGGAGGCTTCATTACAGAGGCACAGTTGATTCAATCATTGCCAGAGGTGGGGAGTGAAGCTTCCAACCCTCTAATCACACAGTTGGCTCCACTGGTAGCCAGCCCCCAACCTGAGCTTCCAGAAGTCACCTCATTAACATAAAAAAAGGCACCTGTGTGGCTCGCCATTACAGGAAAGTCCAAGGCTTTCAGGAACTCAGCATCAGAAGTGGATTCAGACCAAATATTTATTTCTTACAATAAATCACAATTTCACAGGCTCCTAGTAAATTTGCCTTACATATCTCATATGCCTGTGACCCAAATAATTGACGGAAGTGTTGAACATAACAAGACCACAGGGAGAGATTCTTGTGTAGGCCACTATAGACGTCCCCCTACTTAGTGGACTGGTTCGTTTGTTCGTTTGTTCATTCATTCATTCATTCAGCCAAGGTTCATTAAGCACCAAGTGCATGCCAGAAATTGAGTCACCATTCTATGTTATATGGCCGTGATTGTTCAGGCAACTGAGAATTCATCAAGAGTGGGATGAACACATGAGAAGGCACAATAATCTACCTACATATCCTTATCAAGGTCACAGGGCTATCAATAAAGCTTGTCGAATGCCTACTCCTTCTGAGGTGGGGAACAGGCAAAAGAAAAAATTAAATGTCCTTACTGCCTACAGGCCACTGACAAGTCCCTGAAACAGGCAGAGTGACCTTCCTCTAGGGACTCAGCTGCCTCGATGTGAATACTTGGCTAAGGGCAAAAGGCAATCTTAGCGCGACCCCCATATTCTGTGAGTCTACTTTTTTTTTTTAAAGATTTTATTTATTTATTCATGAGAGACACACACAGAGAGAGAGAGGCAGAGACACATGCCGAGGGAGAAGCAGGCCCCATGCAGGGAGCCTGATACGGGACTCGATGCTTGGACCCCAGAATCATGCCCTGGACCGAAGGCAGGCACCAAACTGCTGAGACACCCAGGGATCCCAAGTCTACTTTAACATATAGAAATTCCTTTGGGGATCCCTGGGTGGCGCAGCGGTTTGGCGCCTGCCTTTGCCCCAGGGCGTGATCCTGGAGACCCGGGATCGAATCCCACATCGGGCTCCCGGTGCATGGAGCCTGCTTCTCCCTCTGCCTGTGTCTCTGCCTCTCTCTCTCTCTCTCTCTCTCTCTCTCTCTGTATCTGTCATAAATAAATAAAATATTAAAAAAAAAAAAAGAAATTCCTTTGGAAACTTCTTTTATCTCTACCACCCCGCCCTCCAATATGTGTTGGCAATCATCCCCCCAGCATATGACCCACTGATACATATCTGAGGGGTCTCATGACAGAGTTTTTATACGAAACAGTAATAAATGACCTTTTCCCAACAATAGCTAGCCCGTCAAGGTTCTGGAAACCTTGTTTCCAAAATACCTTGGAGACTTACACTGTCCTGAACCCCCTCCCAACTTGAGAGCATCTAATCAGTCACCCGTTGCAACGCCAGGACAGCTCTTTCTGCCCGAGAGTCCTGCCCTGTGCTTTAATGAAATCCCCTTGTTGCACTGAAGTTGTGTCAAGAATTTTTTTTTTTTTTCAAGAATTCTTTTTTGACTGTTCACTCCTGGACCCCAAGTTTCTTCTTCTTCTTCTTCTTTTTTTTTTTAAAAAGATTTTATTTATTCATGAGAGAGACTGAGAGAGAGAGGCAAAGACACAGGCAGAGGGAGAAACAGGTTCCATGTTTTGGAGCCTGATGCGGGACTCGATCCGGGGACTTCAGGATCACACCCTAGGCCAAAGGCAGGCACTAAACCGCTGAGCCACCCAGGGAGCCCGACCCCAACATTTCTATATCACTTCCACTTTCCTGAAATTATATTATAGGTTTCTTCTGGCCTCAGAATGATTCCTCGTGATGAGGAGTCATTCAATCACCATAGAGGGATGTTTCCATATTTATTCAAACTACTAATTCCTCTGAAATTTGCGCATTTCAACCAAGAGTTTTGCCCCCAAGGTCCAGCCTCTTAGTACCGGAGACTCAGCCTCCTTGTGGCCCCACAGCTCCAGAGGTCAGAGCCTCCTTCCTCTCCTTCCCACTTACCTCTCTTTCCATTCTGTCACTGCTTGCTTGCTTTTTCTAAGATTTATTTACTTGAGAGAGAGCAAGCATGTGCATGTGTGTACGCCGGGATTGGTGGGGGGGGGGGCGCTGGCAGAGGGAGAGGGAAAGAGAATCTCAAGCCAACTCCCCACTAAGCATGGCTCCGTTTGGGGGCTTGACCCCATGACCCTGAGATCATGACCTGAGCCAAAACCAAGAGTCAGGTGCTTAACCGACTGGGCCACCTAGGAGCCTCAGTTGACAGCCTTTATAGATCATCTATCCTCTCCTGGTGATGGATGCTCCCTCCTTTCTCATGAGCCAGCATGCCCTCCAGATTCCCCAAGCCCTTTCTTCTCACCCCTGAATAAGGAGCTAAGACTGCATTTGTGGAAGACATCATGCTGACCACCTCTAATCAAGACAAGCAACTCACAGCCAGTGAGTTTTTCCAAGACCTATTCTTTCCACACAATTTCTGGGGCCTAGGGACGACACCTGGGTGGCTCAGTGGTTGAGCATCTGCCTTTGCCTCAGGCCATGATCCCAGGGTCCTGGAATTGAGTCCTGCGTTGGGCTCCCCCAGGGAGCCTGCTTCTCCCTCTGCCTGTGTCTCTGCCTCTCTCTCTCTCTCTCTCTCTCTCTCTCTCTCTGTATCTCTCATAAATAAATAAAATCTTAAAATAAATAAATAAATAAAAGAAATTCTTGTTAAGTGACTCGTATTTCACCATATTCCCCATGATAAAATTAAAGATGTGTTGTAGTAGCAAGTATCTGAGCCTTAGAGGGAAAAGAATTACAGACACAAGAATTACAAAAGAATTACAGACACTTAAACCTTACCTTTGAAGCAGAAAAGGTGCTTTTCATATAGAGTAGAGACAATATTCAAAATATTAATGCTGTGCTGTGTTCAAAATGTTGTATCAAATAAAAACCACAAGAAGTAGAAATAGAGAGCCAGAAATGTGAAATAGGATTGTTTAGAATTGGGTCCTTTCCATGACTGGACCTTCCCAAAGCTTTATCAATTTGGCAAAACTTTGGCTTCCCTTTACCAGAATGAAATTTCTAATTTCACATCCAGTGTGGGTTTTTGATGCCTTTTGATTCCTTATTGCTCTTTCCTGATTTCCTCAGTCCCTCCTCTATACGTGTTATACTTTCCTTTATAGGAAATGACAGATCAGCTCAGATGATGTGTATAAAAACTCTTACAAAGCTCCGTAAGTACAGGCCAGCGGGACAGGTGTTCCTCTTTAATGGTGGAGGTGGCCCCCAGGCCGGCCCTTGCCCCCCCAAACTGGCTAATACCGGCCACGAGGAACAAGCACCCGAGCCCCCGTGTCAGCCCAATCCCTTCCCGATCTCCTCGGCTGTTTAACGACAGCAAGTGTCCTCATGAAGCCGCAGAAGCCGCCCTAACGGTGACAGCTGCGTTTAGCAAAAGCAAACCGGGAGGGCTGATGAACCTCTCTCTCTCCTGGCAAAAACTCCCCTGAACGTCCTTTGCAACTAGGAGAGGGTCCGGAGGGGAGAGCCTACCGGGGCCAACCAATTCGGGGGCAGGGGCTGTCCAGCGGAAGCACTACTCTCAAAGGCTGCAGAGGTTGGAAGAGCTCCTGGGCAGGGCTGTGTCCCAGAGGAGGAAGGTTCGAGAAGGAAGAGGTGGTCCACAGTCAAGGCAGCCAGAGGGGCAGACTTCCAGCTCCCTTACCAGTGTCAACAGAAAGACAACAACGGAAACCAGCCCTTGGCGGGGGGGGCAGCTAGTGAAGTCTTGGGAAGCCAGGAGAGGCAAGCGCAGCTGGCTTTCTAGGGCTTTCTAGGGAAATCGGGGAGTGACAAGAAGGCAGGAGGAACACAGGAAGGAAGAGAGGCCCCAAGTGTAGCAGCGGGTGGAGAGATTTAAGGTGCTGGTGGAGGCGGATGGGCGAGGACTCGAGATCCGGGGAGAGGTGGGGGGCCAGCCGCGGGGAGCACGGAGCACCCCCCTGGAAAGTGGGAGTCGGGAAGTGGGGAACGAGAGGAAAGAAACGGACCCAAGATTTAAGGAATTCCATCTCAGAAGAGGCGGCGGCGAGGGCAATCGGATCGGGAGGTTAAAAGGCAGTGGGGGGTGATGTGAAGGGTGCCCTGCTTCCTGGATTGGGGCCCCTTCAGAGCCCCAAGACAGAGGGACCAACTGGCCCACTTTTGGGGTGACATAAGGGAAGGGAAGGCAGTCTTGTTGGTCCTGGGCAGCTCTCCCCGTGTCCAGATTGCTCGGGGCCTGGAGGGGGGCTGAGTCTCCAGGGGATCAGAGACCCCAGGGAACCCCGGGGGGTCAGAGAGCAGAGGGAGCAGGAGGGAGATGAAGGATGCCGATACCCCGCTGTGCGGCTCATCACACAGGACGGAAGTGGCCCCCCCAGGTGTGCAATGGAACCACACCTAGGGCCCAAATGGCAACGAGGATCGGATGAGGAGGTGGTTTTGATTAAAACAGCCAAATCCCCACTTCTTGCCGTGCGCAGGAGGCGCACCCCAGGAGGCAGGCTGCACTGACGCCTGCTTCCGAGTTATCCCGTCCCTGGGGAGCTCCGGGTCCTGGGGAGGGTGGCTCTCCCGCCACGGCTCCCAGTGGTCGCATCCACCACACATGTACCTGCCGACGTGACGAGGACAGGCCGTCCAAGACCCCGTTAGCTGTTCCGCTGCAGCTATTGGGATCCCAGGCATGTCTTCAGGACGGTGCCTGCTCAGCTTGCCAGAAAGCACGTGGCCAGAGGACACTCTTACCCAGGGAGCTGGTGGCTCAGCCTCAAAGCGGGGTGAACCTGGGGTGCTCTGCGGGGCATTTGCCTTACATCATCTGCCAAAACCCCAACCCACACCGCCTCCCCAGCTCCTCTTCCCTTCCTGAAAGGCACAGCTCCAAAGCCCTGCTCCCTCGCAAGGGCCTCCTTGGTTCACCCCACTCGTTTTTTCTCTTCTCTGCATCCCGCCCACCCCTGTCTCAGTTACAAACACCTAACTACACTGGAAAGCCGCTGCCTTTACCTGCTCTCCCCTCCCCCCAGGTGGGAGACAAAGACACCCACCTGGATCCAACCCTATCCCTCACTGTCACCCCCCCTCCGCCCCCCCGCCACCCCGGAAGGTGGGTCTCAAAATCTTTGGCCTGTCTTGCTGCAGGAAGCCACACATTTTCCAGTTCAAGGTTAACCCACAAGGCAGGTGGGCTGTGAAAATTCTCACAAGGTAAGTTGGAAAGTTATGGGCTGAGCCTGGCAGGGTGAGGATAAAGATGATGCGGCCTCTTTACACGTCAGAAGTCCGGGTGAGCGGCGGTGCCCCCTCCTCGCCCCGATGGGTGCTGCGGGGCTATCACCTTTCCCTAAAGCGGCCTCCGTGTGTGCATTAGTGGGTGTCTCTGCATCGGGCTGCTGGGTAAAGGCACCTTATCAGGTGGGCACCCCCCCAGGTACCTCGGGGGGACGGGACCCCTCTGAGCCCATGCTCCGCAGCGCTCTTCCTGCTGACCTGGGCAACAGGCGAGCGCAGAGAGCCCTGGGGGCCGCTCTCCTGCACGGTCACCAAGTCATCACGAGGGACCCTCAGTCAGCTCGCTTCCGGAGCCGGCTGCACCTGCTACAGGTACAAGGGCGGGCGGGACGCGGAGCCCAGCAGCCAGGCTCAGCGCAGCATCCGGAGGGTCCACAGCCCCCCGCAACGCGGGACGCAGCTCGGGAGGCACCGAGAGGCCCGCGCCCAGGACCCGACGGGGCCCACGGACCGCCGCTGCCGCAGGAGCCCCAACCCACCTCCTCGCTCGCCGGGATGGAGAAGCCAAGACCAAAGGGAGCCAAAGGGACGTGGCCAGGGTCACACGGCTGCTCGGGGGCTGAGCTGAACCCCAACTCGGGCCACTGGATGCCAAGGCTGGGAAGTCAGGAGTCGGGGGGTGGCTGAAGATCACAAGGGCCCGAGTGACCAGGTGACCGGCTGCATCAGCTGCTGGACCCAGAGAGCCCGGGGGGCTGCCCAGGACTCGCTCAGGACGGCTCTTGCACAACCAGCTCCATTCTCCCAAACCCGGTCATCTGGTGCCACCCCCCTGCCCAAACCTCTGGTAAAATACAGAGCGACACTCCTCCCCAGTGAGCGGGGCCCACGTGCGCATCCTAGCCCACCACCCCTTGCGGCCCAGCTGGACGCGGGCGGCCCCTGATGCCCCGGGGCCTTCCTGAGCCTCAGCTCTGCCGTCTATTCACGGGGCCCACGGAGCGCTCCGCTCCCCAGGCTGCAGTAGGGCAGTGAGCACATGACTGCACAGAAAGCCTCGGCACGACGCCTCCTACGTGGTACTTGGGAAGCGCGACTATTTCTATCTTGCAAGTTCTTATGCTCCCACCACCCTCGTGCAGGTCCAAGGAGGCGGCAGAGAGAGCAAGGAAGAGCCGGCGATTCTACATCCTTCCCCACCTTTCCCTGTCCCCGAGGGGTTCACTTCTGAGCCCTTGTCCGGCTGGACGGGATCTTTCAGGGCACTCCTGACTCCCGCATCTCCCCCAGACCTCCCTGAGGAGGTGCAGCTGGGAGGCAAGGTCTGTGATTAAGCTGCAAATAAATAAATGGAGCTAAGAAGACTAAGGCAATGAGATTAAAAAAGACGTGTCTCCAAGGGCGCTCTTTAACAAATTGTCAAAATTGGTTTCTGGAATCTGGAGGATGTTGCTAACACCTGGGTACTCAGAACCAAATTAGATTTGCCTCTGATTTTTATTTAAAAAGAAAAAAACGGCACAGAGAGCCCTGCCCTCATGAAGAGCCTCAAGCTTGGTTTAATGCTCTGATGTCACGGTCTTGGCATTCCTAATAATTTCATCTTTAAGTCTGTATTTCGCAAATGAAGCCTGATCGGACGATGAGGCAGGTGCGTGAGCAGAGGAACCCCGAGCTCCTTGTCATCCGACCCGCACACGACATTCATGATGGCCCGTGAGCACAGAGTCCCAGTAGGCCCACAAGGCATGGAAAGTTCAGTGAGCTTCCAAATCAGTACCAGGGAACCAGCGTGCTGTGTTTACACTGGGTAAGCCCTGGCTCTGCCACTTGCCGCCATGAGGACTTGGGCTGCTCACACCTGAGCCTCTGCTTTCTCATCTGTCACAGGCAGGACAGATGCTTTGTGAAGCCTGCCCGGCCTCTGTGGGCCACTGGGCCTTAAGTGACCAGTGCAGCAGGATGGTCATAAGAAATAAAAGAATATCACAGAAGGAATCCTGCAGCCCCTATTCCCCCATCACTGTTCCTGTCCACCTAAGTCATTTAACTGTGCAGGGCAAACCATCTTTCGCCCGCTCGAACGGACGTCTGAACACCCTGCGATGGATTGATTCCACTGGGCTCCCGGCATTCTTTGGAGTGAGGTGCTAACAATTGGTTCTTTGGAAGTATGTGGCCCAACCAAGCTGTTCTCCGCCTTGATGTCACTGACCCGTGCCCTCTAACCTCTCAGAGTGGCCACATTACACTCATTTTCTTCATATGCTAAGACCACAAAGAAAGTGGCAACCAGTTAAGTGATCACCAAATTAAGTGATCACTCACTTAAAAATATATTCTAGAAATAAAATGGATAGGGGCACCTGGGTGGCTCAGTCGGTTAAGTGCCTGCCTTTGGCTCAGGTCATGATCCTGGGGTCCTGGGATGGAGCCCAGCATCGGGCTTCCTGCTCAGTGGGGAGTCTGCTTCTCCCTCTGCCTCTGTCCCTCCTCCTGCTTGTGCTCTCTCAAATAAATAATAAAGTCTTTATATATATATATATATATAAAAGAAAATGGATAAAACTTGGTACTATGCAGTAGACTAATACAGAAACTGAACTTGAGGGCAGCCCTGGTGGCTCAGCAGTTTAGCGCCTTCAGCCCAGGGCATGATCCTGGGGTCCCAGGATCGAGTCCCGCATCGGGCTCCCTGCATGGAGCCTGCTTCTCCCTCCACCTCTGTCTCTCTCTCTCTGTCTCTCATGAATAAATAAATAAAATCTTAAAAAAAAAAAAAGCAACTGAACTTGATATTACAATGTTTTGGGTTTTTTCCCCCCAAACACAAATCCAGTAGACTGTATTAGCCTAAAATTGGTTAAGATCTTTTCATAGATCAGAGATTATATTTTTTGTATAACCACAACTAATTATGTACCTTTTAACACTTAAAAAATAGGCTACCGGTAGGCTCGGCTAGGAAGACTATGGTATTTGTCAGCCCTTGAACTGCTGGGGGGATTGAGGTGTTCTGGGTTAAGCACGTGGCGTCATCTTCCCCTCGTCTACTCTAGATGTGACCTCCCCAAACTACCTACTCAGATGGATGATGCACAACCCAGACAAGCAGTCACACCCCAAATTCCGATCAACACACCAAAGTCTGAAAACCGCTCGTTTACAGAAGAGTACGATTATCCAACGTACAGCTTGACGGCCTACTTGAGATTTGCCAATACGTAGCTTGACGGAGTATTTGAAATCTACTTTCTGGTATTAGAATGCCTGCTCTTGCTAGTTCAGGGAAACACCCAGGACCTGTGGACATGTAATTCAAAAGCCCTCAGATGGAAGGCTACAGAAAACCAGTGTCTCGCTGGGTCAGCCACTGGGTGGTCCGGAATTAGTATAAAATACGAATTGCACAAAAATGTGAGCAATTTCATTTTGTCTGCTGCTGATGAGAGTCCACACTAAAAAAGACCCCCCCACATACCCGATTAAGAAGCGAAAAAATAAAAAAGACCTCCCAGCCACATACTTTTAAATACGGTCACATTTTTTTTTTCAAATGCAGTATTTCATTAAATTGCCCCTTCTGTTTATTTTCTGGGATGGAAATTCGAAGCAGGAGGAACTCACGTAGGTCCTGCACCCCACTAAAACAGTGGGTTCTCCAAGTTGGAAAACACCGAGACGACTTGAAATAACCACCCCTGCAAGGTCAGACGTAAGATATCCTAGGGTGTAGGAAGGCCACCAATGGAGAGTAAATCTGAGCAATCTCCTAGAAATCTAATATACTATTTTACATCATTAAATCGCACACTACGTCTTCTTCCTGGGGAACAGACTCGCAGGATCTCTAAGGAAAGGGCATCTGAGGACCGATGTCCATATAGGTCCCGACCTCAGGGAATGGACACGGGACACGAGGCCCATCAACTGCTGGGTCTCCACGGCCGTAGCTCGGACTCGGGTTGCACGCAGCGTGGCTACATGTGCAAGTTCACGATTTTGCCAAAAACGGAAAATTGTGACTCTAGGTCCCAAGAGTGTACGACAGAGCCCCGAAAGAACTCTGGGGCCTGGCTGCACAGCTGCTATAGGTCATCGCTTTGAAGCCAGACAGATGCTGAGGACGGACTCCGACGGTGCCCTAAGTTTCTAAGACAGAACAGAACCCTCGCTCTCCGCTGAAAAAACTAGAAGAGATTTTCAACAGGTGATTTAAGAACACTCTTAACAGGAAACGGATCTCCAGAAACCAGCATTGGTTCTTGAGGAACAAGTAACACCAAAATAACCTGCTTTCTTTTTTCTAGTTAAATATTTAATCTGTGAACTGAACATATTTCAAAAACAGTACATTAGAAAAAAGTGATCCCCCCCCCCATGGCCACCTTCTGAATCAGTTTTATCCAAACTCTTCTCTTGCATCTCCAACACTGTTTGTTTAGCCATCCAGAATCTCTGTCGTTGCCAAAGCACTAGCTGGAGTCACCTCCTGGTTTCCCAGAGCCCCTTATGTTTGCTGACTTGGGAGCGGACACCCAGCGCTTCCAAACACTGCAGGTGCCACAGCCAAGTGCACAGCAGCCAAGTGCCCACTCACGTTACGGGGGACTGTACCCAGGTCAGGTAGTCATGGTTCCTCCTAAATTCTACAATGGTCCTTTCTACATCAGTGGCATGACGTCTCGCTATAACAAATATATTTTTCTTTTAAAGATAAGATTATCAGGGGGGATCCCTGGGTGGCTCAGCGGTTTGGTGCCTGCCTTTGGCCCAGGGCGTGATCCTGGGGTCCTGGGATCGGGTCCCGCATTAGGCTCCCTGTGTGGGGCCTGCTTCTCCCTCCGCCTGGGTCTGCCTCTCTCTCTCTCTCTCTCTCTCTCTCTCTCTCTCAGGAATAAATAAATAAAAATCTTTAAAAAAAAAAAAAAAAAGATTACCAGCTCAGGTGAATGCCATCTTCCACACTGACCTCACAAGCCATTGGACAAAACCCTTCCCCTGTTTACGGGGGTCAGACAGGTGTTAATGTTGGTGACACACCAGTATACTTTAAAACATGTTCGTTCTAGGGTTGCCTGGGTGGCACAGTCGGTTAAGCAACTGACTCTTGCTTTCAGCCCAGGTCATGATGGCAGGGTCATGAGATGGAGCCCTGCATCAGGCTCCATGCTGAGCACGGAGTCTGCTTGAGATTCTCACCCCCTCTCCTCTGCGCCTCTCACTTGTGCGCACACACATGCACTCTCTGTCTCAAATAAATCTTAAAAAACAACCGTGTTCATTCTATGTTGTCAATCAACAAACAATTTGAGGTCACTTAATCATATACTCAAGTGGAATCAGAATAGGCTACTGTGATTTCAAAGTGGCCGCTAAATGATGGGTGTCAATTCAGAGAAGAGGGTACCAAGTACGATGCCGCTGGGCTTTAACCCTGTGTGCCGTGGAGGTGGCAATGTCACCTACGGCCCTGAGAGTGCAAGCCATTTACCTTCATTTTACCACCTAGGCATTTAAGATGAAGTTACTGGAGTCAATCTAGAATTTCTTCACAGAAGCCACAACGAGAAGAGTTTTGTTCGGTTCTTCCCTGATTTTCTGGTCCAGCTTAAAATAAATGTCACGCACACAATGAATTCTAAAGCAGGAGGAAAATTTTAAAACCGTCTAGCTCTCCTCTCCTTTTCTAGTCTGTAATTGGGAAAGACAGGACTAAACATTCAGGTTTCTTGACTCTCAGCCAAACATGCTCTTGTTTTTGCCTGATGCACAGTTATCAAAGTAAATATTCTGTTAGGATAAAGCTCAAATGCCAAATCCGCAATGCACGCACTCGACAGAGATAATTCTTCCTAAAATACACATTACATCTTTGCAGAAACACATGCATGTATTTCACAAAATACCTTTTAAAAGCAAAATCGTATTGGGCCAAGACAGTGTAACAGTAAAGACAACATAAATCTTTGGAAATCAATGCTTGTTAACATCAATTTATCTTTTTAATGAAAAGCCACTGATAAACCATGCCATTGGATTAAGTGAGCTAATGTATGCCATGGGCTTTGCACAAGAGCTGGGAACACTCAATAAAAAGTAGCGGTTATGATTAATAGGCAAGACAAGAGTGGGGGTGAAAATTCGTTTTTCACGAAGGCAATAAAGCTCCAGGATGGAGCTTGTCAACCAGCCCCGGCCACAGGATAATGGATGGATAATGGTCACCTGCTCCACCCGCTCTCGGGGGAGAGCCTAGGATTATGGGAAATTCCCAGCTCCCAAGCTGAGGTCTCACTCATTCTTGCCCACTCAGGAAAGTAGACCAAAGTGCAAGGAAGTGACAGCAGTGTTTAAGAGTCGAAGCATACACTTATCAAAAAAAAAAAAAAAAAAAAAAAAAAACCGAAAAGAAAGAAAGAAAGAAAAAGGAAATCCACACACACTTCCATGCTTTATTAGCAACAAACTGGAACTTCTCACCAACAATTGTATAGCACGAGTGTGATACGTTCCACAGCTGAGAATGGTTGCTTTGGGGGAACATGAAATGCCTCCAAGCACTTAAAATGATAAAGCATTAAAAGAATTCAAGCTGCTGCTGCTGCTGCTGTTGTTATATCATCAAAGAAGAAATGCTCCCTAATGTTTGCAGTAAGAGAGAAAAATAAGCAAATTCTTGATTTAGGCCAATTCTTCAAATCCCCAAATTAAATATGAGTTTGTAGCTTTCTTCTTTTTTAAGTGCCTGTTTCTGAGGGTTGGCAGAGAGAGGATAAATTGAACACAGCACTGTGAAACTCATATGTATTTAGAAAATCTAAGCATTTTTTTTAAGATTTATTTATTTGAGAAAGAGAGCGCATGCATTCGTGGAGGAGGTGGTGCAGAGGCAGAGAATCTCTAGCAGACTCCCTGCTGAGCATGGAGCCCACACAGGATTCTATCCCACCACCCATGAGATCACAACCTGACCCTAAATCAAGAGTCTCGCCCGACGGAGCCACCCGGGTGCCCCACAAACATTTTTATTTCGAATTGGCCACCCTGATAATTAGCTTGTTTAAAATGTCAAAACTCCTATTCGAGGGATTTGCTGTATGACCTTTCCTGCTGCTCAGAGAACAGTCTCATGGGTCAAAGTGACAGGTCATTTGTCATATTCACACCCAATAGTTGATCAGTCAATATGTTAATTACCTGGTTTACTTACTCCTTTTTTAAAAATTATTTATTTTTCACTAATGACCGCTAATCTCTTTTGGTAATTTTCAAAAGGAAGTGAGATCTAAATTTCAAACCTGTCAACCCCATACTTGTTTTTAATACATTCAGCGGGGCAAAGACAGAAATTCTTCCACGGTGTAAACAATTATCACGAACAAAAAATGTCTACTTGCTTTTGCTCCATCTCACTTCGGCTGCCCTAACGGCTCGCAGTCTGAAACCTCTGCCTAAAATTTTAACTTCTGAACTTTTCAGCCAGAACATTTGCATTTCCTTCTCTTTTGCCCTTGTCTTTCCCACTCACAAAAAATCCAGATACCTCATTATTTCTCAATTACAGTTGTACTAAGGCTTACAGCTGGAGGTGCACAGAAGGTGACGAAAGCCAATTCTTTCGTCTTAAATACTTGTAATTTAGTGCCAGCAGCACCGAAAACCGGTTCTAAACCTTTTAACGCTTCCTAACTCATTGGTCGAACCTGACACACATTTATCAGGCTCCAGCCACATGCCAGGGATGGTGCCAGGCTCCGGGAAGCTAAAAGGAGAGTGGAGGTGGTTTCCCATTTGGGCAGCGGAGGGGATCTTGGGCGCAGAGGGACACAACCACTTAGGATCAGCAAATACCCACCGAGCCACCGAGGGGCAGGCCTCATCAGGGCGGCTGCCAGCACACTGGACGGTCCCCAGCACAGGCTCCGTGTCCAATTCGTTGCCTGGCACAGGCCCAGCATCCGGCCTGGGGCAACTGCTATGGGGGTCACTGATGAGTCAACAAGAGGGACCTGGTTCTCAGCCTCCCCAGGACACACACCATCCACCACGGGAGGATGGCAGGTATTGGGGGGGTGGGCAACTGCTATGGGGGTCACTGATGAGTCAACAAGAGGGACCTGGTTCTCAGCCTCCCCAGGACACACACCATCCACCACGGGAGGATGGCAGGTATTGGGGGGGTAGGGGGGACAGTGGGCATGGGGCAGGGATGGAGCGAAGCTCCACTCACCCCACTCACCGGAGAAGGCAGGTAAAAGCTGGGGGGTGCAAGTGTCAAGGAAGCCTCCTGGAGGCAAGACTACCTGGAGGGGTACCTGAGGGATACGGGGCAGCAGTTCTCACCCAATGATGCTTTTAGGAATTTCATACAGTCTTCATGAGTCCCAGACCCCACTGTAAAAACTGAGAGGTCACTATTTCCCCCCCACTCCACCTGGGGAGCAAGCGCCTCAGTATCTCTAATTAGGTCCCAGATCCTCACCTGCAGGGCCTGGTCATATTGAGCCCACACACTTGAAAATGATCAAAAAGATTAAATGAGGATGCAGCCAAGTGCGGAGAACAGAGCCTGGCTTCTACACCGAGTGTTAACTATACGTTAGTGTAGATAAAAGCTGGTCATTTACACGTGCCCTTCTCAAAGCCATCATTATACAAGCCTTTTTTCCAAGTTGCCATCATTATCAGCGGCTGCCTGAGCCATTAAGAACTCTATGAGGGTTTTGCGCATCACTGAGTTTCAAAACAGGGGCAAGGAGTCCGGCTTGCAGGGGTTTACTTAACTCCCACTTTCATTCAACTTATACATTTTTTAAAAAGATTTATTTACCTTAGAAAAAAGAGAGAGAGAAATCATGAGTGGGGGTTGGAGCAGAGGGGGGGAGAGAGTAAGAAAGAAAGAATCCCAAGCAGATGCCTTTGGGGAGTGCAGAGCCTAACGTGGAGCTCGATCTCACAACCCATTGGATAATGACCTGAGTCAAAACTGAGAGTCAGATGCTTAACCGACTGAGCCACCCAGGCGCCCCTCAACTTTCACATTTTTTTTTAAAGATTTTATTTACTTATTCATGAGAGACACACAGAGAGAGGCAGAGACACAGGCAGAGGGAGAAGCAGGCTCCCTGCAAGGAGCCCAATGAGGGACTCGATCCAGGGACCCCGGGATCACACCCTGAGCGGAAGGCAGACGCTCAACAGTGGAGCCACCCAGGCGTCCCAACTTTTACATTTTAATAGTGAAATGCATAAGTGGACAATCACTGCTAGATGTAAAAACAAACAAACAAAAAAACCTCAACAATGGGTGCCTGGGGTGGGGGCTCATTCGGTTGAGCATCCGACTCTTGGTTTCTGCTCAGGCTGTGATCTCAGGGTTGTGAGAGAGACCCCCACGTTGGGCTCTGCACTCAGCACAGAGTCTGCTTAAGACTCTCGCTGCCCCTCTCCTCCCTCTCTAAAATAAACAAGATCTTTAAAAAAAAAATGCAGCAAGATTCTGCATTAACTCACACACAGGCAAGATGCTACTCAGAATAAGATGGCTCTTGAATGCTGATCTTATGCCACCTGTCGAGGTCAAACAAATGAACAAAACACGTGTTCAAACATTGGCTGTGATTGGAGTTTGAATGAGACAAGTCTTGGACTTGCCATCATTACCAGTTGGCACTTTAAGTCACTAAAATTAGGTGGCGGATCTGCTTCTTCACTATGACTTCCTTGACCTGCTGATTTTAATCAGAAAAACAGATTATTGGTAGCTGCTGAGCGGCTGTGAGTTTAATGCCAAACCGTGCCTACCATACCAATGAACACAGCCCAGATCTCAACTTAAAGAAGAAACAAATCCACAAAGTCTGTCATTTAAAACCTGCGTGAGTCCAGTACGTGAGCTACTTCTTTGTAGAGGAACGAATGAGCTCTCACCCTAGTTTCTATCCAATGAAGTTCCAGGGGTATAAATAACCTCTCCTTTTTACAGTGTAAAGATTTAGCAGCTTTTCACAATTTATGATCATGAGAAACAAAGATGCAATGGTTAAGTTTTTTTGTTTTCTGTTTTTTTGTTGTTAAAAAAGCACATTAGAGACCACCGCAATAAAGACATTGTATAGTTAGGGTTCGCACTGAAAGCACACCCCCTGCAGCAGCTACTAAGCACTCAACACAGACCTAGAATTCAATTAACATTCATTTTCTAGCTTCAAACGGTGGTGTAAAATTCACTTTCGGGCACTATATAGACTACACTACAAGTATACATGACAAATACACAAATTGCCTCCAATGAGTCATGTGAAATTTCAATTTGGAAGCACTTTTGTTGGTCTTAATGGCTATTTGGCAATGCGAGCATTATTCTTCAGTTATAAAATTCGCACATTTAAAGAACTAACTGAGCTAAAACGTGCCCACAGGAATTAAATCAATGCACTTCTCTGCATAAAAACCAGCCAGTCAGAGCAGGAAGGAAAACATATTTTTCCGATTGCTGAACGGGGGATTCCACATCCAGTACTGTCATCTCATTGTACCGAAATCCTGGCTCAATCTGCCACAGAAAAATCCAAGTTTAACACACGAACAGCGAGCCCCACGGTCTCCAGCCCGAGGATCCACAGGCCCCTCCGCTCGCGGCCTGGGCTTCATCGAGTTTTTGCCATCGCCAACTGTTTTTCTTTTTTCTCTTGGCTCTGCCTGGTGCGGGAGGTGCAAGGCCTCGGGTGCCCACCCCGCCGCCCAGCGTGGGGCACCCAGCCTTCCAGCAAGGGGCCGGGAGAGGCGGGCCGGGCCGCGGGCCGAGCAAGCCCCTGAGAACCGGCTGAGCCCCGGGCGGCCCGCGGCCCCGGGGGCGTCACGGGTGAGCGGAGCTGCCGCCCGGCTCAGCCCCTTTGTCCCCGCACAATACGGAGCGCGGAGCCTCCCCTGATCATCATTCATATTGCAGCGATGACAGGCCCCGGGCGGGCTCGGGAGGGGAAGCGGGCCTCAAATTAGCATATTTCTCCCGTCCACACAATGGAGGCTTTTAAGCTCCAGTTTTTTAAGACCCGGGGCGAGCGGGGAGGGGGGATCGAGCCGGGCCGCTCTTAGCAACAGTGTCTGAATGTAATGATTGGCCTCCCTCAAAGCGAGTTTTTTCAATCTTCTTCAAACAGGCCCCTCCAGTGGCCTCAAAACTTCGTAGACAGTGTGGATCGGGCCCCTAGGTAATCAGCGTCCTCCCTGGCGTCGTTCAATTGCAATTAAACTGGGATTTAAAAAATTCACTCTGAACCCTCAACCCTTCCTCCAATCCCTCCACGGAGCATGGCATCTCCCTTCCCCCTGGAGAGATGGACAAAGTGAAGAAATGCAGTTATTGCAACACTTACGGGGGGGGGGGGGGGGGGCGGGGGGCTCAGAGGGGATGCCCTTGCCTGGTTGGTCTATAGGTTTTTGATCTTCGTAATAAAGTGGGGGGGGGTGGCTGCGAGGCAAGAGGGACGCCCCGATTACCCTGAGACCCGACTCTGGGCTGTGCTCCCTGTTTGCTGAAGACTTTGGGTCACCCTGGGCCCGAAACTTGTAACGGGCTCGGGCTGCCAGAGCAGACAGGAGCATCTGAAAGGTCACAAAAACCACCGTATCAATCCAGTAAACCTCTACGAGGCCAGCCAGAGAAGCGATCTGTGTTTCACGCCACCAGATATAAAGTCCCCCAAAGATGGAATCGCAACCCCAGGGGGAGAAATGAAGATCTGTCCAGCTGGGAAGGAGTTCTTTGAAAGGGCTCTGCCCCCCTAACAAGAACTCCAGACCATCAGAGATCATTAAGGCGATGCCTTCGGTAGGGCTCAGGCTGATCTTGACGGACCCCGGGCCTGGAGGCTGGCCCAGTTCGAACCTTCCCGAAGGCCAAGATGGAGCCAGGCGCCGGCTCAGGCTAAGCTTGGCTCTGGAAGGCGGCCCATGCGCTCCTGCCTTCTCCCTTCTGGAAGGGAGAAGGAGGCGGCTGAAAACGATGCTGGGGCCATCTGCTCTGCCTCCCAACCGTGCCCCCGCAGGGCTGGCATAGCCTCCTGCCTTTAATAGATGCCTGACACTGTCCCCTCCCCCGGGCCCGTCCCCACATGGGGCCCAGGGACCCAAAGTGCACCTGTGTGTGTGGTCCAGTCTCCAGTCGCTGATCCTGGCTCAGCCTCTCCTTGTTCTCCAATGCACCCTCAAACCCCTGGCTCCCAGGCTCCCACCTCCATCTCCCTCTCTACAGTGCGTGCACACACGTGCACACACGCGCGCACACGGGGGTGCGCACACACACACACACACACACACCCTTTCTCTATTTACTGCTGTCTCGCTGGTCCACATCACCTGTGAGTGTGGGCCTCCCCCTAAACCCAGCTCTTCAAAAGATTTGAGCCCAATCTAAAAACTGATGTTCATGAATCACTAGACTGTACACCCGAAACTAATGGAAACACTGTATGTTGACTGGAATTACAATAAAAGCTGGGGGGAAAAAAAGGAAAAACACATTAGTTTTTAAAAGGAAAACCAACAAAAAGTGATGTTCAAAACAATAGCTTGATTCTCTCTGGTCAGATCTATGGATCCAATGCACTCAAGTCAAAATCCTGACAAGTCTTTTTGGAGCTGTCAACAAGCTAATTCTCAGGTTCTTCTGGAAAGAAAAAAAAAAAAAAAAAAAACTAGAACAGCCAAAATCATTCTGAAAAAGAACAAAGTCAGAGGATTCACATTACCCAATTTCAAGGCCTACTATAAAGCTACATCAATCAAGGCAGCGTGGTTTTGACAAAAGGACAGACACATAGATCAGTGGAACAGAACACAGAGCCCAGAAATAGACCCACACAAATAAACTCACTTTTGAAGAAGGTAATTGTATAGGCAAAGAATATTCTTTTCAGCAAATGGTGCAGGAACATTTGGACGTCCATATGCAAAATATGAAGTTAGGCACATATGCCTCACATAAAAATTATCTCAAAATGGATCGAAGACCACAATGTTAACCTATAAAACTCTCCGAGGAAAATACAGGGGGAAATCTGTGCGATCCTGGGCTTGGTGACAGGTGTTTAACATACAACACTGGAAGCAAGATCTACAAACCATGGGGGGCCTGGGTGGCTCAGTTGGCTAAAGGTCCGCCTTTGGCTCAGGTCATGATCTCAGGGTCTAGGGATAGAGCCCCGAATCGGGTTCTCTGCTCAGTGGGGACTGTGCTTCTCCCTCTCCCTCCGATCCTTCCCCTTGCTCACGCTCTGTCTCTCCAATAAATAAATCGGGTCTTTAAAAAAATAATAAATAATAAAACTCTAAAAAAATAATCTACCAGCCGAAAAATTGCCAAGGTAAACATGATCAAAGTGATAGCTTAGGGAGGTGTGTAGTAATTGGTTTAAAAGTTTTTAACGCCACCTGCCTCACCTGACCCAGGAATGTACGTGGAATGCCTCCCTCTGGAGGCTGCACGGCAGGGAGACCCCCCCCAGGACAAACACGCGGGTGTGCCCACCCCGCCCCGTGGCCTGGCGTGCCTTCTGGCTCACCATCCTTCTGCTTGGGGTGGAGGCGTGACCTGCCCGGCTGCCCGAGGCCCCTGGACTTCCTAGTGTCACCTGTGTCCTCATGCAGCACCTGACGCACAGGTGTCCAAGGACTTCAGAGCAAAAACACGGACGGGCACGCAGACGTTGGGCAGGCTCCTGGTCACCCTCGAACGCTGCCTCGGACCCTTGCCCACATCAGAAGCAACCCTGGGACAGTGGGAGAGGCGCAGCGGTGGCCCCGCAGGCCCCCTTGGGACGACAGCGCAGGCCCCGATTCCTCCTGGAAGCTCCAGGGCTCGCTGACAACGCACACGCGTGTACGTGTCAACACACATTCACTCGTGAGCACATACGTACGTACATGATGGGGAGGAGGAAGGACGTTTTGATGGGGAGGAGCAAAACGGATGCAGCTTAGAATACTTTGAATTTTGCATAGATGCCGGGGTGGCTGAGCAGTCGAGCACCTGGCTCAGGCCGTGACCCCGGGGTCCCGGGATCGAGTCCCCCTTCTCCCTCTGTGTCTCTGCCTCTCTGGGTCTCTCATGAATAAAGAAATAAAATCTTAAAAGAAAAGAATACTCTGAATCTTGAAGGATGTAAACTATTTAAGTATGTGGATGTATATAAGCCTGGGTGGGGATCCCTGGGTGGCGCAGCGGTTTGGCGCCTGCCTTTGGCCCAGGGCGCAATCCTGGAGACCCGGGATCGAATCCCACATCGGGCTCCCTGCATGGAGCCTGCTTCTCCCTCTGCCTATGTCTCTGCCTCTCTCTCTCTCTCTCTCTCTCTCTGTGACTGTCATGAATAAATAAATAAAATTAAAAAAAAAAAAAAAAAAAAGCCTGGGTGTACATGCGTATCAGAGTGTGTCTTGTAATACCTACATACACACATTTGAACACGCATACATGTACATGCAGGCACAAACCCCTCAGACATGCACACATGGATGTGTGCATGTGTATATACATATAAACATGTGCACAGATGTACATTCACGCACATGCATGCACACATGCGCACATAATCATATTCATATATACACGTACTTACTGTTAAACATTTTGCATCCTTCTAAACTCAGAATGTGCTAAGTTGAATTCATCTCCTCCACCCCCACCTGATGCCTCCCTCATCCTTCCCAAAGCTCTCCCTTGCTGTCAAAAGCTTCACCATCGTCTGAACAACTTAGACTGCTTAGGCATTCAGAATTCTAGCTCCTCCACTTCCCGGCTAAGTCCCTTCAGGAAGTCATTTGACTTCTACCTTCTCTGGCCATCCATGTCCACATCTGTACAAGGGACATAATAAACCCCCGCGTCAACGTGTTGTTGGGAACGGTCATTCAAATTCTACAAAATCTCTCTCTATACCATACACATTCTCTAAAATATGTAATAGTTGGCCACGACTTCTGCACATTGGATTAGTTACTGGGGTGTGTGTGTGTTTCAGTAGTTCCATCCATCCTTGCCCTTTATCTAGCCAACCTCTCCTGGCCTCAGGCTTGGATGGTGGCAAGGGCCGTGTAGCTGGTTAACTAATCCGTGCAATCTCCCATGTCTCAAATCCCAAACCAAAGCTCATCTGTCCAACCTTAACACTCTCATGGAAGTGTTCGCACAATCTACAATGGAACCTCTGCCTCCCAGATCAAGTTGGCTCTTACAGACCCACGTGGACCACCTACCTCCAAGCCAAGTCGTCCATGCTCACCTACGGGGCTCCTCTCTGTTACCCACGTGGAGCCTCTTGCCTCTCCTTCTTGGACCAGTTTTCTTCTTGCTCTTCCCTCTCTCCTTTCACTTGTCCTAATTCTATTCACTTTCATGGCATAACTCAAGGGCTCCAGCTTGTGGGAAACCCTCCCAATGATTCGATTCTCACCCCATCTTAGCTCTGTACCCTGCCAATTTACCACATCATGATGTTCTAGTTTTTCCCCCAAAGTGGTCTTATATTCCAAAAAGATGCCGACCTCTGATGGGACAGGGACCGTACGCGGTACTTCTCTGGTGCCATACCCAAACACCTAGCTTAGGTTTAGAAAAATGTGGTCATGTACAATGAGAACTCATTGATTTTTCAAATAATACTTACTAGAATATTCGTAATGCTTCTTTCCTGTGGCTTCTAAAAAAGGGAGTATAATTTTTCCATCTTAAAAACATGAAAATGGACCGCACAGTACCGTCTCTTTTAAGAAACTGGTAAGTAAACAGCACTTCATCACCAGGGAGGGAACATTTGGCAAAGCACATTATAGAATGCAAACTTACATATTGAATATATTACGCCGGTAGGGCTCAATGTGTAGAAACACTAAGTGGTTTTAATTTTCCACCTACAGTTTGTGAAGCCCAGGGGCCCCGGATGACCTCAATGTGGAACAGGAGGTACATCCATCTGCCAGCAGTAATTATTTTATTGACCTGATTAAAGAACGACTATTTCCATGGTCAAAAAGATCTATCCAAACACATCAGCCTTAGGCACACAATGGCAGTAATTAGAAATGCATATTTCCCTAATTAAAATATGAGTCAATGGGCAGAACATAAAATAATGTATTAACATTTACTCAGCATATTTCACTCACTGGTTATGATGTATGATTAGGCCAAAAACCATTTTTAAAAAGCTTTGAGAGATTATTGACACACCATATAATTCAGCCATTCAAAGTGTACAATTCAATAGTTTTTAGGCTTTTTTGTTACTCTCCACTTGTTCAGCATCTATGACTGCAACCATCACCATAATCTAATTGTGAACATTTTGGTTGCCCCTAAAAGAAACCCTGATCCTATTAGCAGTCAATCCCTATTCCTCTCTACCCTCCCCCACCCCCAACGCAGGTCCTGAGCAATCACTAATCTACTTTCTCTATAAACCTGCCTGTTCCGGGCTTGGGATATGTGGTCCTTTGTAAGTGTTTTTTTCCCCCCTTAGCACAATGTTTGCAGGGGTCAGCCACGTTGTAGTAAGTATCCGAATTTCCTTTTTTTATTTTTTCCGAATTTCCTTTTTTTAATTGATAAATAATATCCCATGGGACAATATACCACATTTTGTTTATCCATTCTTCAGCTCGTGGGCATTTGGGTTGTTCCAATTTTTTGGCTACCATGAATAATGTTGCTATGAACATTCATGTACAAATTTTCCCGTGGACTTAAGTTTTCATTTCTCTTGGGTCTATACACAAGAGCGGAATGGCTGGATCACGTGGTAACTATATTTTACCATCTGAGGAACTGCCCGACTATTTCCGAAAGCAGAGGCACAATTTAAAATTTCCACCTGCAGTGTGGGAGGGTTTCACGTTTTCCATATACTGACCAATACTTGCTATTGTCTTTCTGATTCTAGCCATCCTAGTGCCTGTGAAGTAGTAATCTCATTGTGGCTTTTATTTGCATTTCCCCAAAGACCAACAATGTTGGTCATCTTTTCATGTGCTATTTGCATATCTTTTAAAAAGAAATGACTATTAAATCCTTTGTCTATTTTACTTTTGGGGCTGTCTTTTTATTATTGAGTTAAATATATATATGTATTATGTATTCTGGATAGAAGTCTCTTAGATATATGATTTTCAATTTTTTTTTCCAGTCTTCTGGGTATTTTTTCACTTTCTTGATGGTGTCCTTTACAGTACAAACCTTTTTAGTTTTGGGCCACCTGGGTGGCTCAGTGGTTGGACGTCCGCCTTCGGCTCAGAGCCTGATCCCGGGGTCCTGGGATCGAGTCCCACGTCAGGCTCTCTGCATGGAGCCTGCTTCTCCCTCTGCCTGTGTCTGTCTCACTCACTCTCATGAGTGAATAAAGAAAATCTTAAAAAAAAAAAAAAAAAAAAAAGAAGTGACTGGAAAAACCTAATTTCACATCTGACTGCTCATTAGATGGCAGAAACTTGGTGCCTCCATCTTCTGACTATTAAAAGGTGTTTTAATCAAGTACGTATCCTATGAAAGTCAAGCATCCCTAATTTAAACAATTCCACCATCTTAGTATATTCAGAGTTATTTGAACAAATAACATCAAAATTATTATTTCAGCTGGATACAATAAGATTATTGCCAAGCCTCGGACAGAAAGACTCAGGGCCCAAGGAACTGGAAAATGTCATTCTATGGTCAGTGTTGGGCTCTAGAAGGAACTGAAGCAGGACAAAATATTCCATGGTGTGGTCCACAGCGTTTTCCAGTGTCTGCGGCTACAGGTGCTTCCCCCTCCAAACCTACCCACACATTTCCTAGTGTCGGAGCTCTCGAGCTGGTCTTTACCCCTGACTACACTCGGACCAACAGTAAGAAACCCAAAGACACAACTCATTTTACTTTAACGGGAGTTAGACCAAGAAAGCTGGGAGTGATCTTGCCTCACTTACTTGGGGGATCTTCTAACATTTGCCAGAATGTTCTTCTTTTCTACAGCAGAAGTGTAAGCACCTGAAAGGCTTCCAAGCGGAGTATTTATTTAGGATGGAACGCTGTTTTCCATCTCACAGAATTTGTGTTCATTTGTACGAAATGGCCTTCTAGTCAACCTATCCCAGCAACTAACTCCCAAAGCAGAAGGTTTCTTATTCCATAGAAGACAGATTGGGTTCTTCCAGGTGGGAGTAAGTTAAGAGCGACGATGCTCTGTCCTCTGATATCTATTTCTGTGTTTCTGTTCAACTACAGCTTCTTTAGCTTTCAGCTTACCGCTAGTTGTATATTTATAACTCAGTTTTTAGGGTCTTGTTTAAATCTTCAGCATTTCTACCACTTTGAGGGAAGGCTTATTTTTTTTTAAAGATTTTATTTTTTTATTCATGAGAGACACAGAGAGAAAGAGAGAGAGAGGCAGAGACACAGGCAGAGGAAGAAGCAGGCTCCATGGAGGGAGCCTGATGTGGGACTCGATCCCGGGTCTCCAGGATCACACCTTGGGCCGAAGGCAGGCACTAAACCGCTGAGCCACCCAGGAATTCCCTGAGGGAAGGCTTTAGCTGTCCACAAGGACAGCCCAGCAACTTTGGAAGGCAGGTGTTACATTGTCAGCGCCAGGCTCTGCAAGGGGCACACGGCCACACACAACTCAGTGCAACCTCCAAATCCAGGACCCTCGTGGTGCCTCTTCTCTGGAAACTCCCCGCTCTCCGGGCAGGAAGCTGCATCCTTCTGAGCATGCTCCCCAAGCCACGAAGGGCACTGTGTCCAAACTGGTGGGTTCTTTGTTTGAGTGGGGAGTCCTATTCCACAGGAAAGAATGCCAAAAGCCCTGCTCTCCACCCTCCATTCTCTTCTCCCTTTCTCATGGTCAGTCTCTCCCTTCCTCTGCCACTTGGCTGCCTCCCTGCGACATCTAAAGCTCTGGTTTTTCCACCCGAGTGCTCTTCCTTTTCCATACTGGCATTTTCCCCTGGGGAATTCTGAATTTCCACACATCTATCTATGGCAGCTCCCAATCACCCCCCGGAATTTCTAGACTTGTTTGTCTAGTTCCGCTCTGTGTTCCTGGGCACTATTATCCATGTTCCCAGGTCCTCCTTGAACCAAAAAAAGACTCTTTCAACGCCCACTACTTACAAAAAGGCCGCCTTGCACTCACTGTAGGCTCATTATTTCTGTTTTCTTGTTCCATACAGTGAAGTGTAAAGAAACTTACTCTGATCAACTGGAGCAAATACGGACTTCTGTCTCCCCAACACTTTTTTTTTTTTTTTTTGGTACACTCACTTTTTTTCTTCTTTGACTAATCATCATTCCAAGAACTGACTCATACTTCTACGGCAAACATCAGTACTGCAGTGGGCCGCCAACACACACACCACTGCTCACTTTCTGGTCTCATCAGATGCATGAACAGTAAGGGTGAGCGCCTTTTCTGAAGTATACCAACAAGACAACTACTAGTGGACAAGACAAGCAAATGGCTTGGATGGTCTGCCAATATGTCTATTTGTATGGAGATCTATCCCCCAGCACCTGTCACGTTTTGATCTGTTAAATATATATGAACGAGGTCCTAAAAATCCCAAATCAGTAATAACATAAAGATGAGACCCGATGAAACTATTTAAGATAAGCAAAAATATCATCTTGTGTGTCTGCAAACATCATTACACACGAGTTGCTGCCAAAGTTCTACATGTTGAGCAGAAAAATTTGGCAGAAAAATCAGTGGAGAGAGCAATAAGGCAATTTTTGCAAAAGTCCAAACAGTTTTTAATATGATTAAGTAATTGAAGACCAAAATTTAACACTTAACCAATAGGTTTCTCTCTCAGAGTCTACTTTAAGCACATAAGAATTCCTGCTCTTTATGGATTTCAGATGATTCTAAATGCAATGCATAGACATCCCATCTAAACTCTAATGCAACATTAATCCCATGTATATTTCTGGGTAGTTTGGATACATGAATTATTATTCTATTCGGCCTTTTTGCCACTCTGGCCCTCACGATATCCATTTCTTTATAGAAAATGGAACAGCTTGCTAATCCATTAGTCACTCAGCTCTAAGTGGATTAATGCTGACGCACTAGAAAATGGCTCCTATAGATCACGTCAAATGAGTAATTCCAATTTTGGACTTTATAATCAAGCCCAAAAGGCCCTCCAAATTACTGCTTTAACACTTGCTTAGTAGCAGGCTTCTTGTCCAAGTAACTTTATGAATATTGTGATTTAAATATTAATTGATTTTTAAAAATTCTCTTATTTCTTTAATTTTTGTCTCCAGACATAAAAAGTACAGAATAAATACCTCCATTTTCTTTCTATAGTCTAAGCCAGTAACTAGATGCATTTTCAATGGCCATTACAAAGAGATATGAGAGGAGCTACCAAAAAATTAAGAGTCTCAAACACTTTTCTTGTTTACACTGGCAACTGCCCCACATCACAAATGTCCCTCGCCTGGCAAAACTAAATGTGAGGGTGAGATACTACTTCACACAAACTAGAATAGGCCATAATCAAAATGATAGTAACAAGTGCTGGTGAGGATATGGAGAAACTAGACCCCTCAGCCACTCCCTGCTGGCAAGAACGTAACACAGGGCAGCCACTTTGGGAAACCATATGGAAGCATCTCAAAGAGCTAAACGGAGTTACCACGGGGAACTCCACTCCGAGGTATATACCCAAAGGAAATGAAGACACACGTCCACACAAAAACTTACAGGTGAAAGTTCAGAGCAGCATTAATCATAATAGCCAAAAAAATACAAACAACCCAAGTGTCCGTCAACTGGTACATGGAACAACAAAACGTGGTCCGTCTACACAGTGGACTACTACCTGGCAGTAAGAGCAAAGTGCTGACACGTGCTGCAACACGCATGAACTTCTAAAACGTTATGTTCGGTGAGAACAGCCAGACATAAAAGAATCCATGGAAGTCCATTTATATAAAATGTTCAGAAAAGGCAAACAGTGGAGAGAAAGTGGATCCGTGGTGCCCCAGGGCACCTGGGACTGGGGATGGTAACACGGGGGCCAGTTGTAAATAATCGCAAGGCATCCTACTGCGTGAGGGCGATGCTCTAAGATGGCATCGTGGTGGCAGTGGCTGTACAACTTGGCACAGTTACTTCAAGTCATTCTGTTGACTTTAAAACTGGTGAACATTCTGGTACGTAGGTTATACCCCAGTACAGTTGTTTAAAAAAAAAAGAAAGAAAGAAAAAAGGATGTCCGAGAAATCATCAGGACGCAGGTACGATAATTTGGGCCAGAGATGATGCAGGCCTGGGTGGGGGAGGAAGGAGGTTCGAGAAAGGAGGACTCACTCAAGAGAAGCTGAGAAGAACCATCGGGATTTCCACGATGTCTTTCCTTACCCACTTGAGCTTGGCGTGAACCCTCACGGCCAACACCCAGTCCCATCCATTTGGCCATAACCACACGCTGCCTTCCAACGTGGGTCGATGTTTCGTGCGCACTGTCTTTGCCTGGAGGCCGGATGCATCCGTGGGTGCACCAGAAACACTCACCAACACACGAATGGTGAAACAATGGAACATAATCAGCCCCAGGCGGAGTATCATTGATTATTCTGGATTATATTAACAGTCATCGTAATGTGAAGACAATAAAACTAGCAATTACCTTCACAGGAGTTTGCCGAAGTTGTCAACACAATAACAGAGTAAAAATCAATTTGTCAGAGAATAACCACCATAATTGGGAGCAAGAAGGGAAAAGAAAACAGAATCAGGGAGTTGGCCAAAAGCAACGTTCGCAATACAGGTACTTTGAGGGAAAAATTTTTTTTCTAATTTTTTTTTTTTAAGATTTTATTTATTCATGAGAGATACAGAGGGAGAAGCAGGCTCCCTGTGGGGCCCGATGCGGGACTCGATCCCAGGACCCTGGGATCATGGCCTGAGCCGAAGGCAGGTGCTCAACTGCTGAGCCACCCAGGCAGCCCAAGGGAACATTCTAGGACAGGGAGACTCTGAAGGACATGTTTGTCTTCCTGAGAGGCTGTCCATTTACTAATTCAAGCCTTCAGCCCATGGAGAGCAGGAGAGAGAAGAGGGTCCAGGGGAGGAGAGTCTGGACCATGGTTGAACCACTCATGTGAGCGTGGATGATTAATACGCTTAAGCTCTAGAACAGCCAGCTTCCCTGAGACAAATGAGAACACTAGAAACATCTTTCACAAAGTCCACAGGAGACCTCAGTGAAATTATGTGCAGCCTTCGGCACGCAATGCATAAAAAAGTATTACTGCTTTTCCTGCGGGGGTGACAAATCGCACGGGTGACATTCAGGGGCCACCTGGGCGACGGACCCTCCTTTCTAGAAGCATGGCCCAGGCTGTCCGGGGAAGGCCCCGGCACTGGTGACCGTGGATGGGACGGGCTCGAGGCCTCCTGGACTGGCCAGATTTTGGCACTCTGCCCCGGCTGAGCTGGCTCCTCGGATTCTCGCCGCGATCCCTACAGCTACTCAGAGCGTGAAAAAAATAGTCAAGAGGGTTCAAGCTTCGGACAGCTCAGGGCGAAGGAAGCTCTGCCGCAAGGTCTGGGGGCTCCCGAGCTGTGGATGCGGTTTGAGGTCAGCGAGACCGTAGGCAGGCGAGGCATCGCTGGCTCTGATGGCTGAAGACCAGTCTCTGTGGCTTCTTACTGGAGTGTTCTGGGACCGTGCGTGTTTAGACTGGTGTCTGAAAAAAATAAGATAGAGCACCTGGCTGGCTCAGTGGTTGCGCGTCTGCCTTTGGCTCAGGTCATGATCCCGGGGTCCTGGGATCGAGTCCCGCATCGGGCTCCCCGCAAGGAGCCTGGTTCTCCCCCTCTGCCTGTGTCTCTGCCTCTCTCTGGGTCTCTCATGAATAAATCAATAAAATCTTTTTTTAAAAATAAGATAATATATGTCCCCCAAAAGTATTACTGTTTTTATTGCAATTATTCTTTAAAACATCAGCAGCGATCCATTTTATGAATGAATGGAAACCATGTCATACTTCTGGGACAAAACGGAAAGGTTTATTGGAGGAGAGTTCCACCTGGTAACTAATTTCTGTCCCAAGTCACTAAAGTATATGGAGCAGAGCAGAGATTTTGAGTCCGAGCTGAGTTCTAATTTCTGCTCTGCCACTTATGGCTGCATGACCTTGGGCAGTAACTGAAACCCCCCCAGCCTCAATTTCTTCACCTGTAAATCGAGGATGATAAGAGCATAAGGTCGTAAGGTCGATGGGAGGGTCAACAGAGCTAGCACGCGCAGAGCACCCCATGTGCTGCCTGCGACACAGCATGTCCTTGATGAACAGTAGCTACCGTCATTATTAGTCCTATAAAAAATTACCATTATTAAAAGACATGCCTTGCTTCTCTGGCTCTACACCACATTTTTGCTAATCACCAGATGTCTCAAAGAATAATGCCTTTTGTTCTAGAAGGATGAATAGAGTCTTCTCAGACATGCAATTGACATGGAGGGAAAATTATCCCATCCCAGACTTCAGTTCCCCTGGGGAAATACAGTTTCCACAGTTTCTGATGACATGAAACTTCGTGGACAACATCTAGTCAGGGTACCATCGCCAGGGAGGTAGACTCTTCTTTGTCTTAGAGGGATACATATTTTTGGCAAAGAGATTGGTTGTTACTTTGCTTCTTCAAATTTCTCTTGGCAGGTGTCACCAACGGACCGATGCATCTTTGTAGAGAAGAACTCCTCTCCGCCTTCCTCCCTAACCAATCACATACCCAACACAGCACATACCAAATTCCACGGAGATTTGTTCCAAATTTACCAAAAACGGCCTCTTTGAAATGATCGCCATTGGCCTTACCTCCTACAAATGAACAACCAAATCAAAGAAAAATGCATCCTGATGTCTTTAGGGCAACAACATCCACCAAGAGATGGAAACCATCACGACCCCAACCTATGATATGTTCAATGAGAATAAGAGAATTCTCTTTATAGAGCCTATGTATTTTGCTCTATAAAGAGAATATCTAAAAAAAAAAAAAAAGAGAGAGAGAGAATATCTAGTTTTTTGGAAAGATGTCCAAGTATATGGAAAATTCCTCTGTGTACTGTATTCATTAATAAAATACAGAAAGGAGTACTCTAAATATTTCATGTGTGGCCCTAAAGATGACAGAATGATGGTTCATAGGAAACCTGTCTTAGTTTGAACTCCTCCAGGAACTGAGCCTGAAACACAGCTTGGCTGCAAGTCATTCATTTGGGAGTTGATCCCAGGAAGTGTGGGCAGAGGAAGTGCGAGGAGAGAAGGGAAGAGAAGGTAAGCAATAAAGAGAAGTTAACAAGCAAGTTATCACTATGGGTGACTGGGTCTTAGTCCCACTACAGAACTCTGAGACAGTAGAAAAGATGTGCTTCCGAGTTATACGGGGCAGGAGAGCTGGGGTATTTACACACCAACTCCCACCAATCACTGGTTGGGGGCTGCTCCTGGAGGGCCTTGATTCTCTTGACACTTGTGACCTGCCAACTCATGAACAAGGCAGAATCTGGCGGCCAAAACCCTCGGGCAAAGAAACCCGGGTGCTGGCACCTGGAACTTAGAGCAGAGCTCACTGAAGTGGTGAGGGGAGGGGCCAGCATCTGCTACAGATAGGTTACTTAGGCTAGGGAAAGGAACTTTCACAAAAACATACGCTAAAACAAAACAAAACAAAACCATTTGCCAAGAGAAGGGCCAGAATGCCAATCCCTGCTCAGAAGTGAGCTATACTATGGAAAACGAATCTGATGTGAATCCAGAGTAGTGATCAGATTTTTTATCTGGTCATCTCATGTGTTTCATATAAATATGGTATTTCCTTATTTGCTTTTTATCAAGTATATTATGAGGTAAGTCATGAACTAAACAATGTTATGGGTACAGGGTCGTCACAACTTGTTTTGTAGAGGGCCAGAGAGTAAATATTCTAGGCTTTGCAGCCATATGGTCTCTGTTCCACCTACACAGCTCTACTGTTGTAGCACAAGAGCAGCCACAGACAACATGGATGAGAACGGGCGTGGCCATGTGCCAAAATGCTTTTATTTACAAAAACAGGTAGCTAGCTCCTAGGCCACAAAAACTATGGCCTAGGAGCTAGCCACTTGTTTTTGTAAAGAAACAGAAAAGTAAGCTCAAAGATTATAAATTTTTTCAGGGCACCTGGAAGGCTCAGGTCATGATCTTAGGGTTGTGAGATCGAGCCCTACATCGGGCTCTGTGCTGGGCATGGAGTCTGCCTAAGATTCTCTCTCCCTCTCCCTCTGCTCCTGTGCCTCACCCCTTCTAAAAAAAAAATACAAATAAAATTTCTTATTTTCACTTATAATAGCATGACTTTGACATTGCCTCTTCTCAAGCCCTTCTCACTTTTAATTACTTTTAAAACATTTAATAGGTAATACAAGGATATGATTAGAAAATCAAAACAATATAAGGACCTATACTTTGAAAATTCCTACTTCTCTGGCTTCTACTCTGTCTGGCTCGCCCCCCAAAAGGTCACCATTTTTAATTAAGCATAAGTACCCTTCCCACTTTTCCTATGCAAAAAAAAAAAAAAAAAAAAAGCATACCGCATTTACCATCCAGCACCTTTTTAATTTAATAGACACAAGAAAGAAATCTTTCTATAAAGCAATGTACAACTTCCTCAGCCTTTTCTTTTTTCCCAGCTGCACAGAAATTCCTAGTGTGAATGTACCCTCTGATGGTACCCGTGGTGACTGAGCTGGCCCCACGGGCAGACACTGCTTTCTGTTCTCCGGAGACTGCCATGTCCACAGCAAGGGTTGTTCATGTCCGCCTTCCTCCCAGCAGCACACGAGAGTATCTTCTAACCTTATTTTTGTTGGAAAAAAGCAGAAAAAAAACCCTACTTTGAATGTTCACTCATGCATCTGTGTCCCCAAGACCACATCTACTTTCAGAGATATGCTAGAAGGGCCGCTGGGACTCCACATACAGCTGCACTCATGGCTCCGATTTATTACAGCAACACAGACAGATCATAAGGGAGAGACACACGTGGAGTCTGCAGAAGTCCACGTGCAGCTTCCCTGTGCTCTCGCCCTCCCCAGAAGGGTCACTCCGAGCACATGGTGCTCTCGGCAACAGAAACACAACACGTACGAGAGCCTTCTGCCCAGGGAGGCCATCAAAGAGACTCTGACTGGTCACGTAGGCACCCTCTGCCTAACCAGATCCAAATTCCAGACCCCAGGAAGGAAAGCAGGTGTTCAACATAAACCATACTGTTTGGACAGTCGAGGCCCCTAGAAGCAGCCTTATGGGCAAGGGGAAGTGTCGCATCCGTGTGGGGACCTGGCTAACCAGCCGAGCTCTCCGACGCCGGCCAAGGGCCACACTCGCAAGCAGGCCTCCTTAGGGAGGGTGGCCCCAGGCCCTGCTTGGGGGACAGTCAACTCCTGTCCGCACGATCACACAGGACGGAATGATCTCAGGTAAGCTAACCAGCTGGCTTGAAACTACACAGCCAGTGGCAGGAAGTGGACGTGGCTTTGGACCAACTCTGGCTCAGAGGGAGGAGTCCTGACTGGTCGGCAGCTTGCCTTGAACCTCCTCGCACCACTTGAACCAGGTGCTGCGGCCGGGAAATGTGCCTGGCATGACAAAGTTCCTTCCCAACAAAATTACTAGTTATTTCAAGTTGCTGCTTTGAAAAAATGACCCCATTCTTTCATTTCTAGAACTTCAAAGAGCCAACAAGGAACTGAGGGCCGGTGCTGGCTTCGTAGACTCCCCTGCAAGAACGGCTGCCCGAGCTCAGGGAGAAAGCCCACTGCCGAACACGTCTCTTGGGTTACGGCGGAGATCTAAACATCCACATCCCAGGGCACCCGGCTGGCTCAGTCGGGGGAGTGCGTGACTCTTGATCTCGGGGTCATGAGTTCGAGTCCCTGTGTTGGGCGTAGAGATTATTTCAGTAAATTTTTAAAAGCCTTAATAAACAAAAATATCCAAATTCCTGAACAGGGGACATCTCTCTGTAGCATGCATTTTCTAAGGTTTCTGTGAAAGTATACATTTTCTCCTGCAATCTGCCTGTGTGCCTTTACAATAAACTGAAACACTGAATTCTTCAGAGCTTAATAGGAGGAAGGCTTGTGAGAGGGTCTCGTTGTCAAGTTAATTTTTAACCGAAATGTACATAAGTGTGCAAACAAGTGCACATCTCACTTCATTTTCACAAAATGGATACCCCCGTGTAACCACATCCTAGATTTTAAAAAATACAGTACCCACGACCCCTTCCCCTTGTGCACCTTCCCGCCCTCAAAGCTAGCCACTACTGTGGCTTTTACCACTACTGATATGCTTATTCAGTTTTGACTTTTATTCACTTTTTTTTTTTTTTAAGGATTTTATTGATTTATTTGACAGGGAGAGAACAAGAGAGAATACAAGCAGGGGGAGCCACGGCCAGGCCCAATCCCAGGATCCCGTGATCATGACCTGACCCAAAGGCAGACGCCCAACCAGTTGGGCCCCCCAGGCGCCCCCAGCTTTGACTTTTAATATTAACAGATCACACAGAATGTTCTCTTTTGCTCACCAACTTGCTTGTGAGACCCGTGTACGCTGCTGCGTGAGTTACTGTGGCTTATTTACTCTCGCCCCGCACAGAAATCCACCGTACGAATTCACCCCAAGTTTCTTTATTCAAGCTCCCGTTGAAGCAAACTTGGGTTGGTGCCAGTTTGGGGCTATTAGGAAGAGTCTGCATGTTCCTGTTCAAAACGTGAGCAGAAGTGGTTTTGATGGACGAGTCACAGACATACGGTGGAGTACACAGACCCTAAGTCTCCGGGTGGAGGAACTGTCCCCACCTGGGCACACGGCCGGGGAGACAACCCCAAAAGAGCAAGACACAGGCTACTTCCGTCACCCCAGAAGGCTCCGGGGGGCTGCCTGGGTTTTCTATCACTTGGAAGGGAAAAGCACCCCCCCCCCCCCCCGCCCCAGCTGTAATCCCACAGCACACCCCCCAGCGAGGGAGCGCAGGGTGGCTGGGCAAGCCACGAGGGTTTTTTTTGTTTTTTTTTTGTTTTTTTATTCATGAGATCCAGAGACACAGGCAGAGACACAGGCAGAGACAGAAGCAGGCTTCCCGCGGGGGGCCGATATGGGACTCGATCCCGGGACCCCACGATCACCCGCTGAGCCGCCCAGGCGCTCCAAGCCACGAGTTCTGCTCCAGGCCCTGCCACTTGCTCAGGGCCTCGCCCAGGCCAGGAGGACCAGGCGGGCCTGGACGTCCCGGCCCCTGTGCTGCTGCTGCCCAAGGGCACACGGCCCTCCCTGCCAGGCCCTCCCTGCCAGGCCCTCCTCCCCAAACCCGAGTGCCCTCTGCTATTTTATCCTCGGGTTGGCTCGGTCGAGACGGGCAGCAGTTAACCGGCGTTTCCCACTAATCAACTCTCCGGTTCCTTCTGTGTCAGGGTTAAATCAGCCCCCGGCCTCCTCTTCCGCAGGTTGAATAATTGTAGGTCTTTTGTTCCTCCCGTGTTGGCTCTGCTCCAAGTCTTTGCGGCTCACCCCAGAACATTCTCTGGCTCTCTGCCTGCCTCTAGAAAAGAAGAAGCCCCGACAGGATGGAGTATTTTTGCAAAGCTGACCCAAAGACAGTTGAGGAGAGGGAAGTCGAGGCAATGCAGGCCGCCTCCGGAGCTTCCTACTCAAGGTGGGGGCTGCGAGCAGCAGTCCCGGGGGTCACCTGGCTCGCGGGCACCTGTGAGGGCTCATGTCCGGCCCCAGAGTCGCTGAGCAGAGGCGGTGGCGCAAGACGGCCAGGCGGGCCTACGTACACAGCGGCTGGGAAAGCACAGGCCGTGGGGTTCAAAGTGAGCCCTGAGAGGAGATGGGCTCAGGCGCTGCTGTCACAACTGAGCACAGACGTCATCATGGTTTAAAACCTTACAGGTTGCCTCTCTGATGGTTCTGGAGGCCCCAAAATCTGGAATCATTTTTATGGGCTAAAGTCTAGGTGTGTCGGAAGGGCAGCTTCCTTCCGGAGGCTCTAGGAGACAACTCCCTGGCCTTTCCCGGCTTCTAGTGGCCACCTGTATTCTTTGGCTTGTGGCCCCTTCCTCCACCTCCGGGGCCGGGCACATAACAGCTTCAAATCTCTGTCTCACCCCTCTTGGCTTCCATCCTTGCACCTCCTTTGGACTCTGTTGCCTCCTCTTACTGGGATTACGCTGGGACCAGGACCAGGACCAGGACCACTGGGATTACGCTGGGTTCACCTGGAGAAGCTCCCCTTCTCGAGATCCTTAATTCGGTCTGCAAAGTCTCTTTTGCCATGTAAGGTAACACATTCCCAGGTTCCAGGGATGATGGCCTGGACACTGGGGGGCTGGGGAGGGGAGAGGGGACGGGACAGCATTATGCAGCATGCTACAGATGAGGAGGACCAGAAATAGGATACGATGAGGCATTAATGATTAGCCAGCATCACTCATCACTTACGTAGGCCAAAGAACCAGATACAAAGAAATCCAAACAAAAATGTAGAAAGTTCCTGTAGAGCATATCACTTTGCACGGTAACATGCAGCAAGAAGGGACCTGTGGTTTGAAGTCCAGGGAGTCAGAGCTTTCCTCCCTTCTTAGAATCACAGCATCTTGGAAGAAATCTTGACCGTGAATTGCTTTAATCGCCACATCACACAAAGAAACTGGGGTGCTGGTGGACCTAGTGCCCCCCTCACAGCAGAAACAAGGATGTGAGCCCATGCGTCACACAATCCAATGCCCCTGCTTTTTAACGTTTAAGGCAGCCTGGGTTGGTTTTGTTGAACAGCAGCTCATTGATCTTTGGATAACCGCATGTTATCAAAAACTTGGAATTGACTATGCTCGCTCCTTATTTCCATGAGCATAGTAGCAGGTGCTAGGATACACGAGGATACAAAATTCCTGGCTCTTCTGGAGTTCACACTATTAAGGAGACAAGTAAACAAGGCTGGCACTGCAAACACGCGGTATGAGCACTACAGTGATGGGGGCTGGTTCCCGGTCCCATTCACACCACCACTGTGGCTGCCTTCCCAGAGCCCTGGCAAGCACAGAGGAGAGGGGCCCAGCTCGGCACCGTGTGTGCTGATAATTCAGGTGCTGCAGTGATCTCAAGTCCCACAGGCAAGCCGGAGCCCCATTTACTGAAGGTCTGAAGACACCTCATTTTGCACAAGACATGCTAACCCCATCCACACTTGTGGGAAAGCACGCTACTGCTCCAGTTCTCGTGGAAAACCACCCAAAGCGATCCTACTTCTCTTTTAGCACTAAATATCTGTGCCTCTTGGCCACCCATAATGGGGCTTTTTCTTTCGGCTCTTCTGACACCTCCCCAGGCTCAGCTAGATGATTCTGTTTGCTCCCCTCTGTCAAGCTCCAAGCTCATACCCATTATCGGTTACTATCAGTGGAAGAGCTGACTCTCCGTGGGGTGGGCGGACCCAGACCTCCAGCATTTATTGTAAAGGCTCCCATCACAGCCATTCTTTTTTTATTTTTAAGATTTTATTTATTTATTTGAGAGTGAGCGAGTGCAAGCAGGGCAAGGGCAGAGGGAGAGGGAGAAGCTGACTCCCTGCTAAGCAGGGAACCCAAAGTGGGGCTCAATCCCGGGACTCCGAGGTCATGACCTGAGCCGAAGGCAGACACTTAACCTACTGAGCCATCCACGTGCCCTAAACTTCACCCATTTTTAAGTGTACAATTTGAGGAAATTGAGCAATTATATGCAGCTGTGTAACCACCACCACCAAGACCCAGAACAGACCCCTACTTGGCAAAGTGTCTTAGTAACTTTCTGCCACTGGTCCCCTGATCGGACCACGGCAACCACTTATCTATTTTTTACTGCTATGGTTTGACTCTTCCAGACTATCATATAAACGAAATCATACGGCATATTCGCATTTACCTTTTTTCACTTAGTGTAATGTTTCCCATTCTCCCATGTTGTCATGTGTAACCCTAGGTCTTCCTTTCCACTGCTGAGCAGCATTCCACAGTATGGAGAGACCAGTTTTTTTTTAATCCATTCACCAGTTGAAAGCCATTGGAGTTGTTTCCCAATGTTGGGAGCTCACTGGGAATAATGCTGCTATGAACATTTGCTTGTAAGTCTTTGTGTAAACAGATTTTATTTTTATTGCTAATTTTTAAAAATATCAAGTTCTTTATGTAGCAGGCACAGTTATAAATGTATTATACCTATAATCTATAATGTTAACATCAGCCCCCAGGGATGGGTACTTTTAGTTCATCTTAAAAAAAAAAAAAGTAAAGTTGTACATGTTTACACAGCTAGGAAGTGGAGGAGTCCGGTTGGAACCCTGTTGTCCCATGTGGTTGTCATAGAGATTAGTTAATACGTATGACGTGCTTGGAACAAGAGGTTCCATACAGGTGAGCTCTAGGAACTCTGTTCTTTCCTACCACCCACAGAATATTTCATCCCATTTGAAAGAAAGGCCATACAGCTACTTCTTCAGTAGCTTCACCAAGTAGGCCTGTCGGTTGCCTTCGTCCCTCTTCCTGGCTCATTGGCTCACTTCGCTTTTCTTGCCCAGCCTCTATTCCAATGTCAGATTGAAAAAGAAATCCGTGTCTCATCGCCTTGGCAACTGATATCGCATCATTGCAACAACTGGAACATCACTCAGTGCTGAGACAAATACTTCATAGTGCTGCAAGAAAAACCCTATTAGTTGCCCACGAGGCTTTCATGCAGGAAGGAATTTTAGAAGGCAAGAGAATCCTCATTAAGCTGTTTCTCCATCAGCAGCTTTCCCCCCTCTTAGCTATTTCCGTTTGAAGGACTTTAAGAATAGTGCACCAAAATGTCACATAAACCTCGTTGCAAAGAGTAAAATATGACTGCCATTTAAAACATACAGGAAATGTTGCGGCACTCTGGTGTCATGAGAGATTTAGTATAAAAGATGGCTCCCATGTGGAGCCTGACCAAGGAGAAGCCCTCACTACAATTCCAGAAGATGCTTTTTACATAAAAAAAAGATAGTCGAAGAAGATAAGCTCTGGTGAAAACCCTGTAGAGAGGTGTCAGAGTAGCTTTGCTCCTGACATGGTAATTATCTACTGTTACCCTCTTGATGCTATCAAGTAGACATTCTGGCAACTGTTAAGATTTTTTCCCACGTGAATGAGACCATTAACACAGTCAAAAACCCTGAACATACTTCTAACAGCCTTTAAATAAGGGATTTCTTTCATATTCTTCATTAAAAATAATTCAGATAAGAATTCAACTGTTGATCATGTTCCTCTACTACTATTTTGGCTCTCACCACTGGCTTTTTTGGCAACTCCAAGGACAGATTTTGGTATTGCAAAGGTTAATAATGAACCCTCTGCTTTCAAATGGACTCCCAGCACTCGATATTGTACTTAATCAAATAAGAAAAAAATCTATTTTAGGCTCTTGGTCTTCTAATTAATTTGTTAATTGAAAAAGTAACTTAGGCAGATTCAATTAACAAAAGTAATAATATATGTAGATGGAAACAAAACTCAAAATGGAAATAAAGAACATATAGTAAAAACTAAGTCCCTCAGCAGGAGCTTCATGGAACCTAGATATCCCGACAGAACTCTGGGCAACATCCACACACATTTATATTGACACTTTTCAGAGGAGGGATTGTAGAAGTTTCCAACACATTCTTCAAGTGGTCTGTGACCCCAAAATGGTGAGAACCAATAGTCTGGTTGGTTCTTCATCCGTTCTTCGTACGGCTCAGTGGGTTAGGTTTTAGGGTAAAGGGATGGGATGGGATGGGATGGGATGGGATGGGATGGGATGGGTGTGTGTGTGTGTGTGTGTGTGTGTGTTGACAGGTAGAGTGGCAGAGTCATGGATTAAGTTCTCAAGTCAGGAGATAAGGCCAAAATGGTACCAAGGTAAAAACACAGAGTCTATCAAGTGGATCTTGGTCCTTGAAAGCTCAAAACCAGCAAGAAACACTTGTTCACCTTCAGCTGTGGCCTTTCCTTCCAGGGGGGCAGAGTCATCAAGATCCAGGTGGAAAGAGGGCAGAGACAGGGGTTGGGGGGGGACCCCTGGCCCTTCTCGCTGTACTGCTAAGGTCACATGCCTGAGTTTGTGAGTTAACTGTGTAACATGGCAGGTAGGTACAATATAGAGGATGTTAAGCAACAGTAATAAATAAAAGCACATTTTAGAGCTTTTGGAAAATACCCATGAGAAAAGTATTGTTCATATTCTCCCCCAAAGAGCTCTTTCACTTCTGACTTCATTTGTGGAAATGGAGTTCAAAAAATGGTATAACCATAGAAAGCCATATAGCCTTAAAGTGCCACTGCACCCCCACCCCACCCCACCCACCAACGTTTTGCATCTTGGATAGGCAGCAAGAAGAATCTTCAGGAACAGTATCCTCCTCAGTTCTGCTCAGATAAGAGATTTTGCACATTTTTACATATTATATAAATAATTTCAACTAAACTGTCCTCCACGGGCAATCTGAAAAATGACAGCGAAAGCTAGAACTCTGCACAGTCTCGAGACATCTCACCTCTAGATAGGAGCAAACGCCCTTATCCACGTGCTACATCCATCGGAGATAAAAAAAATTTACTGAACCCCGTTTTGTTCACTTACGCCATAGAGACTGTTCCCTACGGAAATGGTGGATTACAATTCCACGATGCAGAGTGGTTTAAAAGAAGACTGACTCAGTGGAAACTTTGTTTGAAGACACCAGGGACTCAGCCTCAGAGAAAACCACAAAAGCTAAAACACCACAAGCAAAAATAAGCTAGTAGTAGTTATTCAGCCGCCAAACTGTCAATTGTGTGACCTCTTTCCAGGCTGGCCACTTCCCAGGGCTCATTATGAGAAAGGTTGTTCTCTCTCCCGAATGAATGCAGCTTTTGAACACTTTTCTAGTTCCATTTGGTCCCAGCACCGATGGGTTATTTTAACCATCATCTCCTAATGGGAAATTCACTCAATTTCTTTCGAGAGAAAGAGTGGCCTTGTGATCATTCCAGCCAGTTTCAAAACTCCAGGATCTGTGGCGGTTTGAAAGGAAAGAGATGTAGTCTTTGGCAAAACAACAGAGAAAGAATTTCCCTTTGGTTCCATCCTCGTCCCTTTGCTTCAGTTTGTGGTGAAGTCGTGAAAGGCACCAGGAAGAAATGCTCATATTTGTATGGCACGTGGTAACCAAACTGCTATTTTTCATAAAGCAATTCTTGATGGGATCTCGCTTTATTCGACCCAGAACGGACAACAAATGACAGCAGGATGTGGCCCATTTGCTTCTGGGAAGCAGCGAGAGGTCAGCGAAGGCAAGAGAAAAGGTCGCCATACGCTGTATCAACAAAGTTATACTAAAAAGGTCATCTGTTGCCTGCTTGTCCACCTTGTAATACAAAGGGACGCTGGAAATCAGCCAGAACAGACCAATCTAAAAGAAATCGATGCTGGCCCCTACCCTTCCACCCAGCTCTCCGAGGACGCACACGGTCACATAAAGAAATCCCGAAGCAAATCTGTGGAGCACCTTAATTCAGCAAAAGAGAATAGGTGGTCAATTCTGCATCTCCTGGCCTGGCCCTGCAGCCAGTTTCCTCCCATAGAAAGCAGCCACGGGGGCCGCTCTCCTGGACCAAACGCTGACCCTTGGGGATGAAGGTGGGGAAGTGAAGGGAGCCCCAGGAGGCAGTGGCTGGGCCTTCCGCCACCGGCGCACAGACAGGGCAGGGAGGGCTTCTGGCTTTGGGGCCTTCCAGAGCTTCCAGAAATGGCAATCTTGAAGCCAGGGTCAGGGTTTTTATTTATTTATTTTTTAAAGATTTACTTATTTGAGAGAGAGGAGAGAGACAGAGCATGTGAGAGAGCAGGGGCAGAGGGGTAGAAGGTGAAGCAGACTCCCCACTGAGCAGGGAGCCCGAAGCAGGGCTCGATCCCAAGACCTTGAGATCATGACCTGAGCCGAAATCAAGAGGTGGCTGCTTAACCGACTGAGCCCCCCAGGTGCCCCCCACGGCCAGAATTTTTAAGAGAAGACAGCTTTAGAGGCCTGGGATAATCTCAGAAGGGACCCTCTGGCAATATACTCATCCATGAGCCCCAGGAGTGGTGAAGCAGAGGAAAGATGGAATGGTTGATGGGAAGTGCCCTTCTCAGGCAGCGTATGTGGAAGGCAGGGAAGGATAGGTGCTCAAGGACAAAGAAGAATTTCAAAGGATAAAGGCAGAAACGATGAGCTTCCAGAGCACGGCAGCATGTGTGCTGAGTGCAGCAAAGGCTATGTGGTAAGAAAGCCAGGGGGTACCCAGCTCTGCTATGGACTGGGGTCATGAAGACTTGGGGGAAAAAATAACTCACCCCTACACGTCACTTACCCTAAGTCCAATTCTGTTTCCTCATTTCTAAAATCAGGTAGTAAAGTCACCGGCTTACAGGGTGGTTGTAAAGATCCCATGTACGTGAGAGCACTTTGCAACCTCTACAGCAGTTCAGGACATCACGATCAAAAACAGACAAGAGGGATGCCTGGGTGGCTCAGTCGGTTGGGTGTCTACCTATGGCTTAGGTCGGGATCCTGGGGTCCTGGGATCAAGTCCCACATCGGGCTCCCCACTCAGCAGGGAGTCTACTTCTCCCTCTCCTCCCTGCTCAGCCTCTCGGTCACTATCTCTGTCTCTCTTTATCAAATAAACAGGTGAAACCTTAAAAAAAAATTGGCAAGAGGTCACAAGCTAAATTTCTGGGGTAATGTTTTAATTGCAACAGGTAAAAGGAAACCCGATTATCTCTTCGACTTCATTTTGCTTCTGACTCTTAGACAAGAACAAAGACCTTCGGCCAAGAAAGAAGCAAGGGAAAAAAACCCTTGGAATAGAGCACTAAGGCCTCAAATCGATTAGAAGATATTCTAAAGAGACTTGCGCATCAGAGTCAAGACAGATGACACTCCAGGTACTTGCAGAATCAGAAGCGAAAAGAGTTAAATGCTCCCCTGTAATACCAAAGGACCTGGGGGGAATGAATTTGCAATTTTCAAATGTGAAAAAGAAGATCTATGCCTCAAAAAGGATGAAGCACTGAGCTTGATATACATCCTAGTCAAGAGTCTGTAATAGATTATTAAGGAATATCTTGTGCACACTTAGGAGAGGATGCAGTGATTATAAGATATAAGAAGATTCGCCTCTCTTGCTTTTTTTCTCTCCCCAGAGAAGGGAATTCAATTGTAAGGTTGAGGGCATTTTTCCACACACAAACTATCTGGATATGGCACAGTGCCTATAAAGGGTTTTCCAATTGCCTTCGTTTACGAGAGAATATGAAAGAGCCGATCTTTAGTGATGTCGATTCCCAACAGATGTCCAGGCTGTGCCAGCAGTGGTGATCAAGTCTGAGGCTGCCAGGCAGTCTCCAGGGACCACAGTGGTCTGGGGCCGGCCCTTTCCCTACTGACGCATGCTGGTCAGTGGCTCACACAAAGGTACAGACGCTTTACGTCTGCAGGTGACATGATAACTAGGAGGTAAGGCCAACCCCCTTGAGGACACAATCATCAGATGCCACAAGGAGCTTGATAAAATGAGGAAAATCTATCTGGAGAGGTTAAACATCACGGGAACAAAGGTCACATCCTAATTTGGCTGTTAGAGACCAAATGCAGGATTTCCAGGGGGGTGCAGAAGGCGGTAGCAGGACAGGCTCATCAGCAACACACAGAGGAAGTCTGAAGGGCCCGGTTGACATAAACACCAACTCGAGCCCAAAAATGTGTTCATCCAGAAAGGTCAATTCAAGTTTTATGCTGAATAAACAAAAAAATGTAGCCAAGATAGCTTTTGTTCGGTGTTCAGTTCTGGATGCCACACACCTAGCGTAACTAGAAGGAGCCCAGTTACTCGGCAGAAGGGCTGTGGCAAGATTAGAAATTAGGCACACAGCTACCTCACACAGCCAGGTACTCTTAGATTCAGTGGGGTGTCTCCATTTCACATCTGTAGGACATCCGAATACTGAGAAAGACTCAAGTTGGGCAAAGGATCTTCCAGAAAGTGAAATGCTCTTCATAGACCTTAAAATAGAGTGTGTGGGGGCACCTAGCTGGCTCAGCCAGAAGAACATGTGACTCGAACTCGGGGTTGGGAGTACTTAAAAATAAAATCTCTTAGGGACGCCTGGGTGGCTTCAGTGGTTGAGCGTCTGCCTTCGGCTCAGGGTGTGATCCCGGGGTCCTGGGATTGAGTCCCACGTCGGGCTCCCTGCAGGGAGCCTGCTGCTCCCTCTGCCTATGTCTCTGCCTCTCTCTCTGTGTCTCTCATGAATAAATAAAATCTTTTTAAAATAATAATAAAAAAATCAAGTAAAATCTTTTTTAAAAAAATAAATAGAATGTGTGCGTGCACATGCACACGTTGTCTCTAAAGATATTCCTGGAAAAAAAGTTATCTAAATGATGGAAAAAATGCTTTGCATTAAAAACTTTTACAGATCATTAGCGGACAACTACTAGGTTTCAAAAAAGGTCAACATCTCAGCAAAAGCTGATTGTTTACTTGGTTTCTGAGTTTTGGAGGAAATCTTCACAACTGAGTGTTAACTACAGGATTTTCAATTCAGACCTAAAACTAGCATTGGATTTTTCTCACATTTCCTTATTTCCCCTAACTTTTGCTAATAGAACATGAATTAGATATGTAAATCAGCTCTCACTAAAAATGGAATACAGGATCTTAGTCATCTTTTCTTAGATAAAATTGTCTACTGTCGGTTATTAACCAGCCTACATAAGAAAGAATAACTTTTGAAATGAGATGGTTGCATAAGAGTTTTCCTTTACCCCTTGGGTCAAATGAGGGGAAATTCCGTGGCACAGAATAAAATGTATGCTGTTTCCACAGAACAGATTCTATTTCCACAAAGTTTGGCAATGGCATTCTTGGACAACTAACATCTTTCCTTTCTCACACTTATTCAATAAAGTAATTCACTGGGCAGCTCCCTGAAGTGGGGAGTATTGATTTGGACATCACATAACCCACATTTGTTGTCCCTCTCTGGGACCCTGGGGTCATTCCTTGCCTCAATTCTAAAGATGTTCCAAAGTGGCTGACTATGTACATGAGTAAATAGCACCGCATGGGACACTTAGAGACGGACCCCAGAGAGACAAGATGTAGATGAGCAGTTGCTTACAGTCGGGGGAGGGAGTTGGGGGAAATGTCAAGGGATGGATATGGGTATAGGTGGTTTTTTCTAGGGAGACAGAAGTGTTCTAAAATTAGATTATGGTGAGGGGCTGCAAAACCCTGCAAATATTTTGAAACAGGGAGTTGTACACTTAAAATGAGTGAATGGTATGGTATGTGAATTATAGATCAATCAAGCTTGTTAACAAACATTAGAGATTTTTAAAAATCATGAGGGTTTTGTGATGAAAATGTGTGGCCATCCATTGTTATCAGGTTGTCTGAAATAGTTTCTCTGTTGAACCAATGGTTTCTTCTTGAGCCTCTTTCATCTCCTTCCAGGTCCCCCTGTTCAGTGACATTTCAATTATTTCCCACCCCTTTTTTCTTTTTAACCATTCCTTGGGGAGAGAGAGGTTGAGAGAACTTCAAGCTACCAGCAGTGTCACAAAAATATTAGAGTTTCCATGTATCCTTTCCGCAGCTTCTCATGTTGCTATCTTAGGTACCTACAGAACATTGACTACAGAACATTGATCGAAGCTACAAAATTAATCTCAATACAATGTTATTAAATAAAGTGCAGACCTTCTTTGCATTTGGCTCGTTTTTCCCCACTAATGCTCGCTTTCTATTCCTGGATCCAATCCAAGACCTCGCACTGCATTCAGTGGCCACATCTCCTTAGCTTCCTTCCATCTATGACAGCTGCTCAGTCTTTGGTTTTCATGACGTCTCATCTTTTGAAGAGCACCGTTCATGTATTTCATGAAATGTCCCTCGGTGTGAGCTTGTCTGAGGATTCCTCTGGATTTGCTTCAGGTTGTGCATTACTGGGAAGGAAAGTAGAGAAGTGATGCCATGTCTGGTGCAATGCATCATATGGGTATGGGTGTGTGTGTGTGTGGAATGGCGTTGAGATGTTACCCTAATCCCTTGGCCAAGATTTAAAATCTAAAAGTTATTTCCATCCACTAAAAAATATGTATTCACTGTTGGCCACGTGCCAGAGAGAAGGTCAGGCTGTAGGGCAATGATGCCCATGCCTGTCTACAAGTCGAGGTGGTCTGTGAAGCCTTTTAAACACACATATTCCTGGCTCAGCCTCTCGGGACTCTGAACCAGGAGGCCTGAGGGAGGCTTCCCAGGAGATTCTGACAGTGGCCTGGATGGAGAGGCAGAGAGAGAGGCCAGTGGCTCTACTCCAGAGGAGCGCTCAGTCTAGAAGGCACGGAGGCAAGTCCCAAGTGATAACCTTTGTAGTGAGGTATGGACTCGGGGCTGGATGAGCAGCAGAGCCCCAACACTGCTACAGGGGGCGGGTCTGATGCCCTGGACCTGGTCTCCGGAGGTATTCAACTCTTAAATAGCCCTGGTTTCCATACTTATGTCTTTAAAACTGTGCAATGAAGGATGCCTGACTGGCTCAGCAGTTGAGCACCTGCCTTCAGCTCAGGGTGTGATCCTGGAGTCCAGGGATTGAGTCCCGCATCAGGCTTCCTGCGTGGGGCCTGCTTCTCTGCCTCTCTGTGTGTATCTCTCATGAATAAATAAATAAAATCTTAAAAAAATAAAATAAAACTGTACAATGAATCTATGTGTGCAAAGAAATGAGTAAGTCACAGGGTTTGCGTGCATTTTGTCAGAAAAGCCACACTGCCTAGAACAGTCCTGACAAAAAGGGAAGTCCTTTACAACTGCGAGGCCAAGTCGGCTTGGCAGCTTTGAGAGAGCTGTTTAAAGAAGTTAGAGCTGTCCCACCCTCTGGCAGCGTCAGGAGATTTGGGGGGCAGAGGCAGTGGGGTCCCCCCACCAGGGACATCAGGCTGAAGATGGTAGGCGTCACGCAGAAACCCCAGCGGCCCCCCAACCCGTGCTCACCAGCTCATTCCGTGTCGTTAACCCGAAACCCATGGCAAGGTCTAGTTTGAGCAGCTCTGTCTGGGCTCGTGTTAAGTTAGAAATCACCTGAGGAGCTTTGGCCTGTGTCTGCCTCTCTCTGTGTGTCTCTCATGCATAAATAAAATCAAGATTTTATTTATTTATTCATAAGAGACACAGAGACACAGGCCGAGGGAGAAGCAGGCCCCACGCAGGGAGCCTGATGCGCGACTCGATCCCGGGACCCCAGAGTCACACCCTGGGCCGAAGGCAGACACTCAACTGCTGAGCCACCCAGATGTCCCATAAATGAATAAATCTTAAAAAAAATTACCATTCAATTAAACGTAAAAGTCAGTATCTCAGCTGCAAGAGCCCCGTCACAAGTGCTCGTGAGCCTCACGTGGGGGTAGCGGTTATCATGTTGGGCAACACAGACGCTGCACGTTTCCGTCGCGGCAGAAGTTCTGTTAGCACCGGGCTGGTGTTAAATGAGCAGCGGCCCCTGACGGCCAAGGGAGGAGGAGTGTCAGGATCAGCGGTGGAGGCCCCTGGGTCCAGCTGTTACTCCAGGTGTGGCGATCCGCCCTCCTCCCCGGAAAACTGGTTTCCTTGCGATCAATCAAGGCGGAGAAAGCCAAGGGGGCGCCACCTTTAGGCAAGAGAGTCAGGAATCTGATTTCCATCTGCTGAATTTCAGAAGCTTTGGGGGGCGGGGGGGTTGCAGCACTGGACGGGACCCCGGGACGGCAGGTGTCGGGGGCTCTGCAGGCGGCCCGGGCCTCTGGTCACCCGGGCAGGCGGTGGCACAGAGCTGGGCTAGGAGCGTCGGCCCCGCACACAGACGGGAGACGGTGGGGCGAAGGCCAGGCCCGGCCCGGGGCCCGCAGAGGCCGGACACCAACGATCACCAACGCTCGGAGACCCGGGCAAGGGGCGGGAAGCGGCTACGACGGGGAGGCCAGGAGAGCGGTGACGGGGGCGAGGACCGAACGTGCCCTTGGAGGAGGAACAGGGCAAGGCCAGGAGCCGCCCAGGCGGAGCGCGGACACACGGCCTGCTCTGCGGCTTCACCCGAGCAGGTGAGGGAGCTGGAAGCTTCTGAGAGGAGGGCCCGGGTGCGGCCACAGAGAAACGCGGCGGAGGAGTATGCAACGGAGGGGAACCTCGGCTGGTGCGCAGCGTGCGTGGAGGAGCCGGGGGTGGGTGACAGAGGAAGCAGGGGTCTGGCCTGATTGCAGAGAGCCACTGTGGGGGGCGGGCTTTGAGGAGCCCCCAGGCCTCGGCGACCAGGGGTAGCTCACCGGCTGGCTTTCCAGGTGAAGACTGTCGAGGTACAGGGGTGGAGGCATTGCCCCCTCCACCCCACCCCACTGCCTGGGGCCACAGGGGGCTCAGACTCACAGTGGCTCTTCCGATGTCCCAGTGCTCGGGTTCAAACACGGGCTCTGTCACCTGGCAGCTGGGCAACCTTAGGAAAGGGGCTTACCGACTCCGGATCGGTTTCCAGATTCTTAAAGAGATTATAGGGGCGCCTGGGTGGCTCAGTCGGTTACCCGTCCGACTCTTGATCTGAGCTCAGGTCCTGATCTCAGGGTCGTGAGACGGCGCCCTGGGTTGGGCGCCACACTGGGCGTGGAGCCTACGTTTTAAAACAAGAAAGAGACGGAGACAGAGACAGATGACAAGGCTTCCTTCTGGGGTGATGAAAACGTTGAGTCGTAAAGCACTCACTGTGAATGTACTAAATGTCACAGAGTCGCTCGATTTAAAATGGTTGATTTTAGGTTATGTGAATTTCATCTCAAAAAGAGGGAGGACTGTGTGCTTCATAGGGTGGCCTTGAGATTAAATGGGTGAATCGACATTAAGCAATTAGAACGAAGTCTGATGCGCAGTCAGCCCTCCGATGAGACCGTTTAGGATTATAACGCAGTCCAGCTGCCTCACTCATGTAAGGGCCATGAAAATGTGCTCAAGGGATCTAGACCATTCAAGTGTCTCCATTTTTGCCTAATGGATGATTTTAAAACAAGCATTTATATTTAAATATGCATTTCCTCTTAAAATGTATCTCAAGTATCCTGTCCTCCACATTTTCCATCATTGGGATGGCAAGTTCCCATTTCATTAAGCTGTACTTTGTCTTTTAAAAATTAAATAGAGCATTAAAAAAAAAAAAACTGGGCTTCTTTAAACGACAAAAAAAACACTGTGTCATCTTTTCTTACCCTGAGCAACAACACAGGAGAATACTTAATAGTACATATTGTGCAAAGAGACACATTTCAAATCGAGCTGCCAGCGATTTACAATGGATATATTAATACTATTTTTATCCAAAAAGAATGGGATTAAGGAAGACATTATGAGGCAGTCAAAGGCTTTGTTTCAACAGTTTGTAAACACATGCAAGTGAAGATTGAAGCTCTTATCTATGAATAAATCGGAACAATTTCATAAAGAAAAGCCTACACTTTTCTGAGGCTTATGGAGAAAAATGAACAAAAAGATGTGGGGGGAAAATTAATACAATCAAAGGCGAATTCCTCCGTAATTAATGAGATTCAACAAATATGCATTAGGCAATGAATATACTCAACAGACTCCACAAGGTGCCGGGGGGGGGGGTACAAGAACCGGGGAGCTCATCACTGATGCCTGCGATGCTGGGGCACTTACAGACTGTTGTAGGCCGAATTGTGCCCCAACAAAAATGTACGTGCAGGTCCTAACCTCCAGCACCTATGAATGGGGCCTTCTTTGTAAAGAGGGTCTTTGCAGATGAAACTCAGTCAAGATGAGGTCATACTTGGTTAGGGGGGACCCTAACCCCACGACTGAGGCCTTTGCAAGAAAACGGTGATTTAGGCATAGAGCAGAGACACAGGGGAAATGCGAAGGCAGAGGCAGAAATTGGGGCCAAAACACTTCTACGGGCCAAGAAATGCCAAGAGCTGCAGACAAGATGAGACCAGGGAAAGGGCATGGAAAGGATTCTCCCTCAGCGCCTCCAGAAGGAGCCAACCCTGCCAGTACCTGGTTTTGGACTTTTTTTTTTTTTTTTTAATTAAATTTTTTTTTTTTTTTAAAGATTTTATTTATTTATTCATGATAGTCACAGAGAGAGAGAGAGAGGCAGAGACACAGGCAGAGGGAGAAGCAGGCTCCATGCACCGGGAGCCCGATGTGGGATTCGATCCCGGGTCTCCAGGATCGCGCCCTGGGCCAAAGGCAGGCGCCAAACCGCTGCGCCACCCAGGGATCCCTGGTTTTGGACTTCTGGCCCCTGGAAGAGTGGGAGAATAATTTCCACTGTCTAAACCACCGTGTTGGAGGTACCTTGTTACGGCAGCCCTGGGAAATGGATGCACCCGCCACCCGGGGCATACCCTCTTCATGGACCACGAGTGGTTGAACAGAAAAGGCGTCAAAAGCACAGGCTGTGAAGTCAGTTTTGACCTTGCCATGTGAGAGCTATGTGGCCTTGAGCCAGGTGCTCAATCTCCCTGTGCCTCGGTTGCCTTGTTGGTAAGCGGGAGCAAGAGAATCCACCTCACAGGATGGTCATGAAGATTCAAGGAGACCAAAGTCAAGAACGATGCGATTACCGTTATTCTGCAAATTTTTATTTCTGCTCTCTATGCATAACAATCCCTCCCTTCAAACTCCCTCTCCCTCTTTGGCCTACTTTTTATAACTCTGACATTTTAGCATTTCAAAAATGGTAGAAGCCATCTATGATGCCTAAATTTCCATGAAAACCTGAGTTTCGTGAGCAACGGAATCAAAATCTATTTTTGCAACCTCCAACTGTTACGAGAATAGCCCAACAATAGAAAGGCAGAATAGTACCCAGTACCTTTGAGCACAAAGACCGCACATCCATCTCCATCCCAGAGAGGCTGCAGCTGGGTGCAGGTAGAGGGAAAAAACATCCTCAAACCCGGGAAGAACGGGGCAGATGCAAATGAAGATGGGAAAGGGCAAAAGTGAAGTTCCTCTAGGCAGAGCCGAACCAGAGGCATTCATAGGATGGTCAAGGATGCATGAGTCATGGGAAGCCACGGGGAACGATCAGGAAAGGCATCACCATAGAGGCGAGTCCTAACACGGGTTTGAAATAGAATGGACATAACGTGGTAGAGGAGGATGGCACGAGCAGAAGAACCACTGTGGGTGGTTCCTCGGTAAGTTAGACATCGAATTGCCATGAGACCCAGGAATTTCACTCCCAGCCATATACCCAGAAGAATCTGAAACAGGTGTATAAACACAAACTCAGACACACATGTTCATGACGTGCACACCGTCCACAAGGGTATCCGGTTCACCCATCACCAATGTGTGGATAAACAGAATATGGCCTAGTCTTTTGGTGGAATGGCACTGAGCCATAGGAAGGGATGAGGTACTGACACCCTGCTACGATGAGGGCGAACACTGAGAACGGGATGCTAAGTGAAAAGAGCCAGACACAAAAGGCTATACATGTTACATGGTTCCATTTATATAAAACTTCCATAATAAGCAAATTTATAGAGACAAATCAGATTAGTGGCGGCTGCGGGGAGGGGAAGATGGCGAATGGTTATGGGGTTTCGTTTTGGGGTGATCAAAATATTCTAGAACTCAAGAGTGGTGAGGTTTGTACAAGATCATCATGGATATAATAAATGCCACCGAATTGCACACTTTTAAAATGGTTAGTTGGTAAACTTTATACATATCTTACTCTAAAATAAACTAAATGAAGGGGACAAAGGCAAGGAAAAATTCTACAAGAACAAAAGGCCCAGCGTGTGAGACAGAGTGATGGGTTATGTGGAAAGAAAGGAACTAACGGCAATTCATTTGTCACAGAGATGAGATTAACTTGATATAGCACCTAAGGCAATCTTTTTTAATAAAAAATCAAGGGAAGAGCTATGCACAACAAATGATGGCCGTCCTCACGGCCTACGCAGCCTCTGACTACAGATTGGGTCCTATGCTACTTTTGGATCACTCCTTCGAGTATTACCACGTCTTCAGAAGGTCACTGATAAATTGTTGATTGGTAATTCATCAAGGGAGACACCCGGGTGAATATGTAAGGCATCTACTACATCTTTGCCTTCAAAATTTTAAGTCTTGCTTGTTAAAAATTTCTACATGCAAATGTTCTCTGCCGAAGGCCCCCTGGTCTTGTGTTCCCAGCGTACACTGGTCGCCCAGGAGTGGCACAGCAGAGGCTCTTTCTGAGTAGATAAAAAAAAAAGTTCCATGTGACCTTAAGATTTTACTTAATTATTCATGAGAGATGGGGGGAGAGAGAGAGAGAGAGAGAGAGAGGCAGAGACACAGGCAGAGGGAGAAGCAGGCCCCATGCAGGGAGCCCGATGTGGGACTCGATCCCGGGACTCCAGGATCATGCTCTGGGCCAAAGGCCGGCGCCAAATCGCTGAGCACCCAGGGATCCCCCTCACATGGAACGTTAAGCTGTTGATGAGGAATATCAGGAAAATGCCAGGGTGCAGGGCAGATGGTGGGACAGACCCAGCCCCATGGTCAAAGGTGGTCTGGAATAATCTACTGTAGTGAGGATGGCCTGCTGCTGACTGAGGGCATAAGAAACCTTCTGCGGGACTGTGCAAGCTCAGGCACAGCACATCTACCTATAATCACTGGGGACAGTGGACAAGAGAACAGCTGTTTCCCAATGGGACCCAGCCTCCATTATAGAGTGCCATATGCACAACTTGAGTGGGCCCGTTGTCTGACAACGTCTGAGATGACATCATGCACATACCATGATGCTGTGTCACCCCACTGTCTAGTCCCAGGAATAATAGACAAGCCACTGGGGTAATTTGGGAGCACCATCTCAACTCCCAAGCTGGGGGGGATGGCGAGCCTAGGGTTCATAGGAGTACACAGGCAAGACTATTTTCTGGGTGACATAACTTCCAGCTGTGTTTCAGTGTCTGTGCGAGGCCTGGGTCATGGGGCAGCAGAGGACACTTCCGTGACCAAACCCTCCTACAAAGCAGCTCCTTGCTGCACCCACACCGCTGAAGACCAACTGGCAAATGCACACCGGCTAGAGCTACAGATGATTACATATCGCCTTCCTTCCAAGTAAGAAGTGCTCTCCATCTAGAATGGAGATGGGTCCTTTAGAAGTTGAGGAGGGGATTGGGATATGGGACAAAACAACGTGGTCTCAACAGTCTCTAAAATGTAAAAATTATGGCCCACCAAAGAGCACTGGGAATGTGTCAACTTGACAGGGACGCTGAGGTAGAGGGGTTTCCTTAGGGCACCCAACAAAGTGTGAGGGTTCTTTCTCCAGCAATAGTAAAAAAAAAAAAAAAAAACAAAAAAAACAAATCTCAACACATAAAACGATGTTCCACATCACTCACCACCGGAGAGATGGAAGTCAAAACCACAATGAGGTATCACCTCAACACCTGTCAATGGCTATAATCAACAACAAAAGAAACAAGAGTTGATGAGGATGTGGGGAAAAAAAAGAACACTCATGCACTGTTGGGAATGTGAACTGGTGCTGCCACCGTGGAACACAGTATGGAGGTTCCTCGAAAAGTTAAAAATGCAGGGGCACTTGGGTGACCTAGTCGGTTAAGCATCCAACTCTTGACTTTGAGTCAAGTCATGATCTCAGGGTTCTGAGATCAAGCCCCACATGGGGCTCTGTGCATGGGGCTCTATGCTGGGTGTGGAGCCTACCTAAGATTCTCTCTCTCTCCCTCTCCCTCTGCCCCTCCCCTCCTCTTAAAAAATTTAAAAATAGAATTACCAAAGGATCCAGAAATTCCACTACTGGGTATTTAACCAAAGAAAAAGAAAACACAGGCAGCCCTGGTGGCGCAGCGGTTTGGCGCCGCCTGCAGCCCAGGGTGTGATCCTGGAGACCTGGGATCGAGTCCCACATCGGGCTCCCTGCATGGAGCCTGCTTCTCCCTCTGCCTGTGTCTCTGCCTCTTTCTCTCTCTGTGTCTCTCATGAATAAATAAATAAAATCTTTAAAAAATAAAAATAAAAAACACAAGGCACGTTTTCCTATGTAACCGCGATACTATTATCATCACCCCTACAGGAGTTAACAACTTAATATCATCCAATGCCCATCTGTATTCCAATTTTACTAATTATCCCCCCAAAATATCAGTGACCTTTGATTTGCTTGAACCAGGATTTCACAAGGGCCTGGAGAGGAGACAGAGGCAAATCTAGAAGGCAGAGAAAAATAAAAAATTATAACTTAATAAAGGTGATTTAAAACAACAACAAAAAACGAAGCACCCAAACTTTTGTGGATTTTTTTTTTTTTTTCCGATTTAGGGTTTAGAGGGAAAAATAGGAACAGCCGATCTTGGGCAGGAAGGGTGCTTCCCTCCCCCAGCACGTGCCAATGCTCTGCTATCCTCGACCCCCTATCCACCTGGGGTCGGGGACCACCCACCAGTGGGGGTGCCAAGGAACACAGCAGAGGAGGGGAGGAATGAGAAGGAACCAATGTAGAGATTTGGGAACACAAAAATGTTGGCAAATTTCAGACCCTCACAAAGGCCACCAGCATTACTAAAGAACGGCCCCCTGTGCCAGCAATTTTCACACTCGTCTCATTTCATCCTCAAAGAGCGCCTTCAGGACCACTTACTCCCCCATTAAACAGGCTGGTAGGAAGGTCAGGGGCCTGCTGCCTTGTGGAACCACGGTCCCCATCCCCTCCAAAGATGTCCCCATCCTAATCCCTGAAACCTGTAAATACTTTCAATTATACAGCAATGGGGGGGGGCGGTTAGGGTTGCAGATGGAATTGAGGTGGCTCACCAGCTGACCTTAACACAGGGAGGTCAGCCTGGATCATCCTGGTGGGCCCACTGCAGTCACGAGGTCCTTAAGTGTGAAAGAGGAAGACAGAAGAGTCAGGGATGGCACGTGAGAAAAACTGGGCCCGCCCCTGCCGGCTCTGCAACCGCAGGCAGATGGCCACAAGCCAAGGAATGGGGGTGGCTTCTAGAAGCCGGAAAAGCAAGGAAAGGGTTTCTTCTCTAGAGCCTGTAGAAAGGGCCATGGCCTTGCTAACACCTTGCTTCTAGCCCCGGGAGACCCCGGCCAGACTCTGACCCCCAGAACCTAAGCTAACAAATTTGTGCTTTAAGAGGATCCCTGGGGAAAAAAAAAAAAATAAGAGGATCCCTGGGTGGCTCAGTGGTTTCACGCCTGCCTTTGGCCCAGGGCGTGATCCTGGAGTCCTGGGATCCAGTCCCGCATCGGGCTCCCGGTATGGAGCCTGCTTCTCCCCCTGCCTGTGTCTCTGCCTCTCTCTCTCTCTCTCTCTCTCTATCATAAATAAATAAAAATAAATCTTTAAAAAAAAAAAATTTGTGCTTTAAGCCACTGCGGTAACTTGTTACAGCAGCCACAGGGAACTCATTGAGTGAAAAGAGAGCATCCTTGGCTTTTACAGTATTATTTGGAATGTTTATCTGCCACTCTCCTCTACTGGTACTTTTTAGAACATACCTTAAGCTTAAAAGAAAAAAAAAAAAAAAAGTCTGCTTTCCTAAAGCGGTGCTCTGATCTGAATGTTTGTGTCCTCCTAAATTTTAGAGGCTGAAATCCCAAGCCCCAATGTGATGTGTTAGGTTAAATTTGGAGGTGGGACCTTCGGGGGGCACTTAGGTCATGAGGGTGGATGCTCATGAGTGCAATTAGTGCCCTTATAAAAGGTTCCAGAGAGCTCCCTGGCCCCCTCCACCGTGTGAGGACAGGGCCGGCAGGTGCTGGTTATGTACCACGTACCAGGGAGAGGCCTCTCCCTAGACACAGAATCTGCTGGTACCCCGATCTGGGCCCTCCCGGCCTCCAGAACTGTAGGAAATGCATTTCTGTTCTCTAGGAGCCACCCAGTCTGTGGTGTTTTGTAATAGCCATCCGAAAGGCCTAAGACCAGCAGAACATTTATAACCAAGGAAAAGACCCACAAACAGGTTGGCCGGTGGCATGAACCACCCAGGGCTTAAAAACTCCGTGCAGGGATCCCTGGGTGGCGCAGCGGTTTGGCGCCTGCCTTTGGCCCAGGGCGTGATCCTGGAGACCTGGGATCGAATCCCACGTCGGGCTCCCTGCATAGAGCCTGCTTCTCCCTCTGCCTGTGTCTCTGCCTCTCTCTCTCTCCCTCTCTCTGTGTGTGTGTGTGTGACTATCATAAATAAATAAAAATTAAAAAAATAAAATAAAACAAAATAAAAATAAAAGTTTAAAAAAAAAAAAAAAAACCTCCGTGCAGACCGTGAGCCATGGGCAACGGAAAATAATGGTTTCTAAATTCAAAGACAAAGTGGCCGGTTGTTCTCAGGAAGAACTTTTTATCGGGACAGCCAGAGACTTCTTCCAATTTAGACTGTAAAATTCCACTCAGGAAGGACATGATTCGTTCAGTTCTACAACTCTGACAATTCTGATAAGCAAGCGGCCCAGGAACCATGTAAATATTACACCATGCAGTAGCATCTGATAGGAAAAACCGAAATAAAACCCGACTAGCCTCAATCACAAAGAGCCGGAGTCAAAGGCTTAATTCCACAAGCCACCCAAATGCTCCACACGGACTTTACTGGGTTACAGTGAAAGGGACGCGGCTCTGCTGGCTCTGCTCCTCGGCCACTTAGCACTTTTTACTCCGAGCAAGCATCTGTATCGGCACAAACCGACGGATCCCCCCAGCTCTGCGGCGCATCACCTGGAGGGCCTGCGAGAGGGGCGCTGAGCCCACCTCCAGAGTGTGATTCAGTAGGGCTGCTGAGAGGGGGCCTGAGAATTTGCATTTCTAGCAAGTTCCCACGGGGTGCTGGTGCTACTTCTCACTTTTTGAGAACCACCCGGGCGAATCTCTCATCCTCACCTGAAAATCAATCTCACGGGGACGGGCAGGCATGGGTGTTGGAGCCAGCTTCTCCTTTCCGAAGAACGGAGCCCAGCCCTCTGAATTGTTACGGACACTTTTGGGGCTTCTGGGAGGGGGGCTTTCTTTTCCCTTGCTTTGCAAAGAACACAAAAGACCCTTTGCTTACACACCCACCGACTGTCCCAGAAACGTGCAAGCACATACATGGTTATGTCATCATCTGAAGTAGCAGATCAAAAAAAAAAAAAAAAAAAAAGAAGTAGCAGATCACATGAGGGTAGAGGCCTCACTACACACCTGTACAAGCAGAAGATGATGGCTTGTGGAACCCAGGGCAGGCAGGTGAGGGGGTTGCAGGGAATGGGGAGTCATGCCCCACCTCTCGTTTTTGTGCAACGCCGACACTCGTGCCCCGCCCCCCGCCCACTCCCATAGAATGTAAGGAAGCCAGAGCACCATTTTCAAAGGCAAGCCAGATCCCGCCACTTACCTGCCCCACACCTTTTTTTTGGCGCTCTTATTTTTTTTTTAATTTTATTTATTTATTCATGAGAGACAGAGAGAAAGAGACACAGAGAGAGAGGCAGAGACACAGGCAGAGGGAGAAGCAGGCTCCACGCAGGGAGCCTGATGTGGGACTTGATCCTGGGTCTCCAGGATCACGCCCTGGGTTGAAGGCGGCGCTAAACCACTGAGCTACCCGGGCTGCCCTTTTTTGCCACTCTTAGAACAAGATTCCAAACTCTCTACCAAACCCGGTGAGGTCTTTGAGATCCAGCCCCCACCTGCTACTTGACTTCATCTCCAACCTACACTCAGTCTAAACCCAAAAAACATGAGTCAGCTTTCTCTTCTCTAAATACATCAGTTTCTACCCAGGGCCTTTGCAACCTGCCATTCCCTGGTCCAGAGGCTCCGGCCCTGATCACACCAGCTGGCTTCTATTCATGCAGGTCTTAACTCCAACATCACCTGTCACCTCCACTTCAAAGTTTGCCTTGATCGTTTATCTAACCCGCACCGCAGCTCCTCACAGCCATGCTAACCTGTTCTAGAGACACCAAAGCACCTGCTCATTCTGAAACGATTTTGCTCATCTACCCACTTGCTTGCTTACTGCCCATTGCCCTTCACTAAAATTTAAGACGTGAGAGCAGAAATCTTGTTTGCCTCATTCTCCACTCTGGCCCCAGCAACCAAAACACCAACTGGAATGTAGAAAGCACTCAGTAAATAAGCCAGTCAGAAGTGAGACAGGGGGACCTGGGTGGCACAGTCAGGTGGGCGCCCGACTCTTGGTTTTGGCTCAGGTCATGATGTCAGTGTCGTGGGATTGAGCCACGCTTGCTGAGTATAGATTTTGCTTGAGATTCTCCCTCTGCCCCTCCCATTTGTACTTTCTTTCTCTAAAATAAATGGATCTTTCTAAAAAAAAAAAAAAAAAAAGAGACAGAGGGCAACCGACCACATTTTTTTTTCCAACCACATTTTCGATGCAAATGATCATTTAAGAGCTAATGCTGTCATCTAGTCCCTCAGTGCTAATCTGAGTCCTTTGTGTCTATTAGCTCATTTAATGTTCTTAAGCCTAGGATACAGTTACTATTCCTAGCCCAAGCCTGTGGGTGAAGAAACTTAGGCATGAAGAGTACTTTGCCCAAGACCACAAGGCTAGCTAGTAGTCGAGCCAGGATTTGAACTCATGCACATCGTTACAGAAATCATGCACTTAACCACTAGAGTACAGTAACATCTGCCCCCCAGTGTCATGGGGATCTGGTTTTTCACAAGTGTACACTAAAGAGGATGCCCTTCCAGTTCACACACAAACATTTTAGACAGTAGTTTCCCGTTGTGGTCCCTGGATGAAAACAAAGATTTTATATGCAAAGTAGTTTCGTTCCTAATACCAACTATTTGAGGTTTCTAGCACATTTCTTCTCCAAGAGCTCTTTTGCTCAATGTTCAAGTCCTCTTTCTTTTATTTATTTTTTTTCTTTTTTTTTTTTTTTTTTTTTTTTTTTTTTTTTCATTTATTTATGATAGTCACACAGAGAGAGAGAGAGAGAGAGGCAGAGACATAGGCAGAGGGTGAAGCAGGCTCCATGCACCGGGAGCCTGACGTGGGATTCGATCCCGGGTCTCCAGGATCGCGCCCTGGGCCAAAGGCAGGCGCCAAACCGCTGCGCCACCCAGGGATCCCCTATTTATTTTTTTTCAAGTCCTCTTTCTAAACCGGGGCAAGAGTCTTGATTGATCCCTCACTATCTGGGTTTAAAAGAATGAAGATCTAGAGCTTTGTTGTCCAGTATGGCAGCCACTGGCCCCATATCACCATTGAGCACTTGACTGGGGGCTCTGCCCACTGAGAGGTTTATTTTAAGGGTAAAATTCACACTGCACTTCAAGAAAATCTCACATGGGGGCGTCTGGGTGGCTCAGTCAGTTAAGCACCCGACTCAGTTTCAGCTCAAGTCATGATCTAATGGGTTGTGAGATGGAGCCCCCCCACGTCGTCGTCGTTGGGCTCTGCGCTCAGTGGGGAGTCTCCTCGAGATTCTCTTCCTCCCCCTCTGCCCCTCCCCTGCTTGTACCCATGTACTCGCTTGCTCATGCTCTAAAAATAAATCTTAAAAAAAAAAAAAGATCTCATATGAAAAATAGTGTGAAACGTCTCAGTTTTTAGGTTACATGTTGAAATATCATTTTGGATATGTTGAGTTCACTAAGTTACATCATTAATTTTACCTGCTTTTTAATCTCTTAAGTAATGTTTAATAGCCTTTTAAAAATTACACATGTGGCTCACATCAGATTTCTAGTGGACCACGTGGATCCAGAGTATTCTAGAATAGTTCATATTGGATAAAATATCTAAAATAGTCTTCCATGTTGGTAATGCATATTTTCTTAGTTTTGTTATTTTAGGGAGGCTCCACACCCAGTGTGGGGCTTGAACTCACAACCCTGAGATGACGAGTCACCAGCTCTACTGACTGAGCCAGCCAGGCACCCCTCTTAATCAGGTTTTGTAATCTAGAAACAAGTATCTGATTCGTCTAGAGTCTGAATGTCAGATAAATCCATCAGGCCTCCTTCAACTTAGCCAAATGCACAAGGCTGACTAATGTTCTCCACTATCCATTTCAAGAGTAGTGTACTTAGTGGCCATAAAGCAATTCCACATTGTTCTGAAGCAAAGAAAAAATGTTTTATGGACCTATCAACCGATAACGCAAACTCCCTAATCGACAGATTCTGCAGGCCCTGCCTCATCTTTATTTACTCGTATTAAGAGATGCTGGGACCCTGGTGTAAGAAGCAATAACAAGCAACCTACATTTTCTTGCCACATTTTTTCCCCTCGAGAGCTACACAATAATGCAGCATGTCATTAAGTGGGCTGAGCTTTCCCACAGACATTAGGATAATTGAGCCCGAGTTCCTGACCAAGGACTCCAGACCAAAGAGACAAAGACATAAATAAAAGACAGAAGGAAATATACAATCTCCAGCCTGCAAAAGTATTCCAAATACTGAGAGGATCCATGTCGTGGATGGGCCCAGAGGACGCGACCCCACAGAGCATCTGGCCCACCCTGAGATTCAGGGGGGAGCCGGAGACCCAGAGGAAGGGACGGGAAACTAACCTCTGCAGAGCATCTACCTATCGTTTGCAGATGTCGCCCCAGGCCACCTGATGGGGCCTTGTCACCCTCCTAAAAGGCACAGAGGTGCTTAGAACACGGCGAGCTTACAACTTTCCTTAAGGAGAAATCAAGTAACTTGTGACTGCAGGAGTCTGGTGGCCCACTCTGTGTTCCCTGGAGAGGGCATCTGGGTTTTTTAACCATCCTGTACCATCTTTCTACCAAAGGCTACATGAACCGTGCGTACGTAAAGCTATACTTACTCGCGGAGAAGTGCGTTATTGGAAAGCATACAGACACTAGATAAAAAACAAAAGTTTCTGTGACTTTATTATTTCGCCCCAAGCGTATTAGCTAATACGAGCGACTAGATACTCCTCCATTCAGCATCTTGCTTCCCACCTGAAAGTGGGCTCCTGCCGTTCAAACCGATGTCCAGAAGTGCAGCCCAATGTCTTTCTTGGCCCTCCAGGGAGCCCCCCCGGGGGGAACGGCGGCAGCCCCCCAACGTGTCTGCTGGAGGTTGAGGTGCCAAGGAGAAGGCAGGGACCTCGGAAGCGGCCCTGCTCCCCCTCTGCCCTCGGCTCCTCCGGCCCCCTCCTCTGCAAAACCTCGGGGGCCAGGAGGCAGGTGGCACGAATGGAGCGGGGCACTGGCCCCGTCTAAGGACACAAAGGTGCGCATCACCCTGGGCGTGTGAAAACAGACCGCCTGCCAGCACGACCTCCGCCTTGTGTCCCTGCCGCAGACGGGATGGAGGGTGACAGCGAGCGAAGCGCGGCCCGATGGTGGCCGATGGTGGCCGGCAGTGAATGGGCAGCGAAGGAAAGCGGGCGCACAAGCTGTACAGTACCCCCCGGCTGCATTTCGAGAAGTTTTCACTTTTCACCCCCATTGCTTTCAACTGTTATCATAATGGGCCCTAGCAAAAAACGGGCATGTCTTTTTTATTTTTTTTTTTTAAAGCTAAAACACACAGAAAAAGAACATCGGAAAAGCACAAAAACTGACACCGTACACTTCTGTGACATACTTGTAACTGGTTAAATGAGCAACAGAAATGCAATGCTGACCTTGCCATCTACCCCCTTCTCCTTATTGTACAATTCCCAAGCATAAAATGCTTATTGTTTTTCCCATTAAGGGCGGCAAAGATTTTTACCGAATTAGTATGCTACATATGCATTGATGCAAATTTATTCAAATTTTAAGCTAATGAATCAGAAAGCAAACTCTCATCCTGAATTTTCATATTTAATCAATGATTAATTTAACCCAACGACTTTAGGTACTGATCTCTTTGTAGGCGACCACATTTTTCGCTGATGAAATCTTAGACCATTCCCCATAAATACCACACTCCTGCATCCCAGTGTTTATAGTACTGTATGTATCAGGATATAGCTGCTTTACTTGAGCATGTGAAAAATGCTTCTATACATCCACAATATTTATAAGTTCCCAGCACTGTTGACATTATAGGGCCTGGAAGGGATAGAGCCCCTATGAGCCAGTCCTCTGTAGTCAAATTTCAAGACCTTTCCCCTCTGGGCCTCCGTTGTAGGGAGGCCATCAAACCCTAAGCACTCCTTCTTCTGCTGACATCGTCACTTCCTCAGCTCTCCAATAGGACTTACTCACATTGAACTAAAGAGAATGACTTCTTTGGAGTCCCATTCCTCTCCACCTTAAGTCGCTGCTCTAAGATAATGGTAGCGAAACATAGAAGCCCTTATTGTCAATGGGCGGCTCACCAAGCGGGGCACGAAGCTGCAGGGGCCCCTCTGATAGCGCCCTTCAACTTCCAACTAGGGTGCCTGCGGTGTGGTTCGGGCCTACTGGCTCCGCTGACCAAGCGGTGGGTTTCCGCTGCTGGTAACTAACAGGTGAGTCGAGCTCAAATGATGATGAGCAAAGTGCAAAGAGTTAATTCAGTTAATTACCTTGGGCTTCCTGGTTCGGGAGGGCTCTGGAGCCGCCTTGGGGGAAGATACAGGGAGGCTCGAACCTCCTCAGGCTGCCTCGACTATACCAGAAACAAGGCGAGCAAGAGGACAGCGCCTCTCTCCGCACAGAAGTCCGGCGCGTGTACCGGTCAGTTCCCATCACACCTGCTGTCACCATGACCCCTCAGCCTCTTGGCTGTGCTTGAGAACCACCTGGCGGGGGCTGGGGGTGGGGGGTGTCCACAGTCCCCAGCCAGGCTGCAACCCAGAACAATTAAGTCCTAACCCCTGGAGGGCTGGGGGGCGGAAGCCGGCCAGCAGAAGCTTGTCAAGCTCCTCAGCCAGATTCCATTGGACAGCAAAGTTTGAGAACCCGTGGAATACGGGGCGTATCACAAGTAAGGATGTTTTTGGGTTTCAATGTGACCACCCCTGTGCCCTTGAAACACGTGCATTATGGAGCCAATGCTCCTAGCTGCAGAATTTTCTAGCCTATGGGTAGGGTGACTACAGAAAAACAGACTGAGAACCAGTGATCTGAACAATATCTAATCCCTAGGGCCCCGTTCAGCACTCAGGGTCCATTTTTCTGTGATTCCAGTGGCATCTCACAGGACACATGGAACCCGATAAACACGAACGGAAAAAAAAAATGGCACAACTTTGGAACATTTCTCCATGCAGCCATGGATTCCTGTAAAGTCCTCTTTCTTGCAGGAAAACCATTTGTTTATAAGCCCGGTACTGGAAAAAAACAAAAAAACAAAAAAAACTTTTCAATCATGAGGGACCCTCCAATGCTCCCAACACACCTCTGGAAGGTAAAATTAATTACCTTCAACTGTCTTTCACGTGAAGCAGCCAAGGATATAGAGCAACACACATTTCTTTCTCACCCGGGGAAATGCAATCAGGAGCTGCGACTGTCACATGGCTTCTAACCGAGCCAATATTTGGCAGTTCAAACCCTGCCCTGTCAGCCACGTCTATACTCTTTGTTCCGGGCCCTGCACACACTGAAGCATTATGCTCCGGCTCTCAGCGAGGGCAAACAGGAAACACATTCTTTTCTCTGCAAGAGAAAGATGTAACTTTCTGCCTTCTATTTTTCTTCTGCACAGGGCAAGATTATTTCATTCCATCCATTTGGTTCCTACAACTCCCCCCCCATCCCCCCCCCCCCCCCGTTTTGCTGGGTGATGGTTTTAAGAAACCAAGAATAGAAAGAAGGAGGAAAAAAAGAGTGTTTCTGCCTTCTGTCTCCCAAGCCAATTATCTAAAACAGAATCAACACTGATTCTGATGGTAACAATACCTCTTTCTCTGTAAAATATTTTTGCATGGCAGACCGCCCTCCGGCCTCCAGATATGTATACAACACTTTTCCTTCACTGCAGTCGCCAGCGCTCCAGGCCAACTAGAATGGGAACCAGAAAGGAACTTACAGACCTCTCAGACATGGATATGCAAACACATTACCTGAGGGCTTTGTTAAAAGGAAGGTTCTGATCCCACGGGCCTAAGACGGTGGCTTTCCAACAAAATCCCAAGTTTTGGTGATGCTGCTAGTCTCAGGACATCTTGAGAAGCGAGGACCCGGATGGTGGTTCCCAGCCTTGGTGGCACCGCGGGGTCACCTAGAGAGCTTTATTTATTTTTTTAAAGAATATTTCATTTATTTATTCATGAGAGACACAGAGAGAGAGACGCAGAGACATAGGCAGAGAGAGAAGCAGGCTCCATGCAGGGTGCCCGACGTGGGACCCGATCCCGGGACTCCAGGATCACGCTCTGGGCCAAAGGCAGGCGCTAAACCACTGAGCCACCCAGGGATCCCCCTAGAGAGCTTTAAATACCGATGCCCAACCCCACCACAGAGCGACGGAGCCCGAAGTCGTGGGGTGTGGCCCAGGCATTAATAGTTCACCTACCCTGGGTGATTCTGATTTAAGCCAATTCCCAGAGTAACATCGGAAAACCAGTGCCTAGCCCCAACTCCTCCGGTAGAAGACAGAACACACTAAATCTGCGTGTGTGGTTAACAACCAACTCCCTATCAGGGAGGTGAACATGGATGCTGGGGGCAGATCCAGCCAGCCAACGCCTATTTGTGGAATGCCTACTAAATCCAAGCTGTGCTGGACATTGGGGTACCGTGGGCAACACAAAACAGGTTGGTTCCTTTACCCACATAAAGCTGACGGCTTAGTGGGGGGAATGGCATCACCAGATCGCACAGGATTTTGAGCCACAGACAGGTGCTAGGAAGAAAACACGGGTGCTAGGAAGAAACACTGGGGGGCAGGGAGGCGGTTTCAAGGTAGGACTGGGCAAACGTACGGTTTATTGTCCAGCCAGGAATCACAGAATCCCAGATTTTGTTTTTATTGTAGTAAATTGTGCGTGACACCAACTTTTTGATTCAGTGGTATTAAATACAACCACAATGCCATACAACCGTCACCACCATCCATTTCCAGAACTTTTCCATCTCCAGAAGCAGAAACTGCATCCCCATGAAACAGCAGTCGTCGGGAATTTGTACTTCCATAGCCTGATGCTACAGGAGGCAAGCCGACTTGACGCGCCCCAGGAGCACAACACTGTGAAAGAGCCAGACGTTAGCTACGTGCTGTCCCTTCATCCCGCTCAGTAGTCCCTGAAGAGAGAGTGTTCAGGCCCCCAGTCCGTGAGGGCAGGAGTCAGGGGAGTTGGACCAGGCTACTGGATCTGCGCTGCAGCGAGGCCTGGCCCGGGCATCACAGCCCATGCAGCCGCAGCCCTGGGTGCCAGGAGCACCCCTCTCCAGTTGTGACTAGCAAACGTGTCTCCAGACACCACCCCAAGTCTCCTGATGGGCACCACCACCCCAGGGTCGAGAGCCGGCGGGTTAGAAGGACGCTGTCTTCAATTCCAGGGCTGAAGAACATGGCTCAGTCTGACTCAGGACCCCAAAAGGGAGCCAAATTCCGCGCCCCCCCCCCGCAAAGGACACATTCACTTCTAACATGTGCAAAGCTCTGATGGCTCCACCATGGTGCGTATTAAAACCACCTGGCGGGGAAGGGGGATTTAAAAAAAAAATCTCCGCGCCCAGGCCAAACCCCAGACCAGTGGAATGGGACCCTCCAGCGGGGTGCTTGAGCATCAGTTTCCAAAGGTCCCCAGGGGCAGCCCCGGTGGCGCAGTAGTTTAGCGCCGCCTTCAGCCCAGGGCGTGATCCTGGAGACCTGGGATCGAATCCCACGTCGGGCTCCCTGCATGGAGCCTGCTTCTCCCTCTGCCTGTGTCTCTGCCTCTCTCTGTGTCTCTCATGAATAAATAAATAAAATCTTAAAAAAAAAAAAAAAAGAAGGTCCCCAGGTGATCAGGACCACAGACCCAGCACTTCCTGCTCCCACCGGGCGGGGCCACGGCACAGAAGCACCGGGAAGATCCCCTGGGGCCCCACTGCAGACCTACAGAAGCGGAATCTGCAGTTTAACTAGATCCCCAGGTGATTCGTAGGCACGTGAAAGTCTAAGAAAGGCCGCTCTGGAATGCATTAAAAAAAAAAAAAATAGTACCTCCGCTTGTGAGGCTAATCTTTTTTCCAGCTGCACAAAGCAATTCAAATACATTAAAAAAAAAAAAAAACTAATCATCCGAAAACCCTTGCAAACGGTCATTTTGGAACCGCTGCTCCCCAAGTCCCCTCCTGGAAGCCCAAGAGGCTGTACTTTGTTGGGGGGTGGAAGCCCCGAGGGAGAAACGGGGCATGTTTGTCCCTTGCGGACGCTGGAGCTCGCGGGGCCCCCCAAAAGGGGGGGGTCGGACGCACTGCTATGCGCCCCGTGGGCGCTGCAGAAGTCTCTGCTGGCCGACTGACCAGCCCAGACGTGAGAAGATAGGGGTGTTCGTCTCTGGGGCGGGGGGTGGGGGGCGCTTGTCCACCTGGCCATCTCCTGGGGTTCGCCCCGAGGCCAGAGGAGCGAGGGGCGAGCGCCCGGGGCTGCGGGGAGCGCGTTGCTGGCCCCGTGGCCGCCCCAGAAGAGAAGCACCCCCCTCCACCTCCCCATCACCACACAATGAATTCGCCTCTGGCTGCCAAAGTGGGAGCCGCAGAACAATGAACAATCCGAGCGGCCTGTTTCCACAATGCAGCCTTGTGCACGTCCACGGGCAGAAAATTATGCCTACCGCGCCCTGGGCACTCGTGGCTGGGCCGTGTGCTCTAGGCCCCGCCGCAAGTCGTGTCCCCCAGAAACCATCTGTTCCGAACGGGACATTTGAGCCTCCTGTCCAGCGGAGGCCCTGGGCAGGCGACACTAGAGCAAGGGTTCCAAGCGGCGGCAGACCGTCGAGGGGGCGCTCAACCTGACATGCGGATGGCACTTCAGGAACCTTCAGGAATCTCCCGGCCGGGGAGGTGGGTGGGGGCAACGGGGTCCCTGGGGGCTGGGCACCGAGGAGGGCACTTGATGGCAGGAGCACTGGGCGTTATACTATAGGTTGGCAAGCTGAATTTTAATTAATTTTTTAAGAAAGATTTTATTTATTCATGAGAATACACAGAGAGGAGAGAGAGAGAGACACAGAGGGAGAGGCAGAGACACGGGCAGAGGGAGAAGCAGGCTCCATGCAGGGAGCCCGACGTGGTACTCGATCCCGGGTCTCCAGGATCACGCCCTGGGCTGAAGGTGGCGCTAAACCGCTGAGCCACCCGGGCTGCCCTTGAATTTTAATTTTAAAAAAATGTAAAAATCAAATAAACGGAATCTTCCTTGTCGACCTGCGCATACTCGTGCTACTGCCTTCGACTCTTCAGCCAGGAGTTGTCAACTGCTTTGACAAGCCATGGGAATCCTCCAGAAATAAGCTCTGGCAAGCACTCAACTAGACGGTGATGAGACAACCCGCACCACCCGGGTCTGTGGGGGGGGGGGAGGGGGTAGCAGCGGCCGACCCCAACTGCCCCCCAAATGGCATCTCAAGAAGTCGGCCCATGCTCAGTGCACTCCATGCAAAAGCTGGGGGCTTTATTAATACTGACCTGGTGAACACAGGACGAATCTTCGTTTCCGTGCCTCCTCTGTAAAGCTCCTCCCAAACAGCAAACCTTTCCTTCTTTGCTTACACACTCACACACACCTGAGTCAAAGCCTGGCCATGCTACTTGGCCTATCCTGAGTTCAGCTTCCTCGTTGGAACCCCGGGTTGCTGGACAGCGACAGACACTGTGCAATTTCTGGGGAGACGACGGGCTCAATAGATACCTGTGATGCCCACCTGTGATGAGGGACGTCCTCGGGAAAACACGAAGGCAACATTTATATACCCTCCGGTACCCTTTTCTTTCCCGGGTCAAGTGAAGAGGAGCTTTGATCCATTCAGTTTTCTTAAAGTCCCCTATGGTAACCTGTCCTGTCCCCCTCCTCCCTCCTTCCCTCCCTTTGAGTACTCCAGCAAGTTCCATGGGGTACCAGTTGGTTCCACAAAGAACTTGGGGCCTCTCTCCTGAGGCTTCTGTCCTAAATAAATGGTCTTATATGCAGTGCACAAGGGTCCAAAAGTATATGTTTTCACCCTTTTTTCCAATAGTCTCAATTTTTTAAATTTTTAAGGTAATCTCTATGCCCCAAACCCATGGTCCCAAGGTCAAGAGTCATATGCTCTACTGACTGAGCCACCCCCAATTTTATTTTCTTATTTACATGCCTCTATTACTTGGAAATAAAAGCTCATATATTCCCCAAACCTGGAAAGTGAGGTACATATTATATAAAGTACTAGAAGTATGTATCTTTTTTTTATTAAAGATTTTATTTATTTATTCACGAGAGACACAGACAGAGAAAGAGGCAGAGACACAGGCGGAGGGAGAAGCAGGCTCCATGCAGGGAGCCCGACGCGGGACTCGATCCTGGGTCTCCAGGATCACGCCCTGGACTGAAGGCAGCGTTAAACCGCTGAGCCACCCGGGCTGCCCGTAAAGCTTATTTTTTAAATAAATACAGAGGTTTCAGTATTTTCTTCTGGTGCCCAATGAACCACCGTGTGCATCCCACTTTGGTGACCAGGGCTCAATTCTCCCACATTCTACTCAAGTGTGTCCCCCTGGGTAAAGATAATTTGAGGCAGTGAAAGAGAAAGAGAAAATACGAACCTGTTCTCTGATTTGTGTCATGAAAATCTAGTTTTAAGTTTAAATGCATTTAAGTTAAAAAAAAAAAAAAAGGAGTTTCCTTTCCTTTACAGAATGTTCTGGTGTGGAATTCCAATTCTGTTTCCCTTACGGCACTTTGCTGTGCAGTGTGGTAACTCATTAGCAACCAGAGGGCAGGATGGTCACCCTCTCGACACTCATCACTCCAAAGTCTGGTCCTACCACGAAAGCGGAAAGCCAAGGACAGGTTGAAGGATACAACTTATGAGCTCAGGGCAGCCCGGGTGGCTCAGGGGTTTAGCGCCGCCTTCAGCCCAGGGTGTGATCCTGGAGACCCAGGATCGAGTCCCATGTCGGGCTCCCTGCGTGGAGCCTGCTCTCCCTCTGCCTGTGTCTCTGCCTCTCTCTCTCTGTGTATCTCTCATGAATAAATAAATAAAATCTTAAAAAAAAAAACAAATCTTACAAGCTCAAAGGAATGCACTAACAACTTTTCCTAATTACGGAGAAGAAAGTTCCACGAATCATCTTCTACAAACAGGAAACATAAAAAAAAATTAAAAAAAAAAAACAAAAAACAAAAAACAAAACAGGAAACCTGTTTAGTCTTCCATCCTGAGCAGGTATTTTAGTAGACTTATTCTCAGCCACCCTCCGGAGCAACTGTAACTCCTATGATTTCATTTGGAAGGTTATCGAACAAAACTTCACATAAGCATAATCTGGATCATTGAAATCAGGGGTCAGTGAACTCCTCTGGTGAAGAGCCAGACGGTAAATAGTTCAGGCTTTGCAGGCCACAGGCGGTCTGTCGCAACAACCACAGCACAAAAACGGCCACAGACCACAGGAAAATGAATGGGCCTGGCCGTGTCACAGTGAGGTTTTATTTACTGAGACGTGAATTTCGTATAGTTTGCACAGACTGAAATATTCTTCTTTTTTTTTTTTTCTCTCAACCACTTAAAAATATAAAAACCACCCTCAACCTGTAAGCCGGTCGAGACCAGGTGGCAGGCCAGATTTGGTCCGTGGGCCATAGTTTGCCAACTGCTGATCCAGATGGCCATTTTATAACCAGATGTGCCCCCCAAACGCCATACCTGAGTGGGCAGCCTGTGTTTCTCCTAACTTCTCCCGAGTTAAAGATTTTTCACTCTAAGTGTCGCATTTCTAACACATGGTCTCAAGCATCCTCAGGATCTTGTATCTGAGAACTCCATGTGAAAGGCTTAGCATTATCTGGGTTTCTCAACCACATTTCCCTCCTAGCTTAAACTGAGTTCCCAGCTAGAGTGGGACCCCATGCAGGCCACACTTACTGAATCGACAGCAACACCACATCCCTTCTGTCGAATGCTGGCTTCCACCTTCTCTCTGACCGACGCATAACGGAGTTGATGATGAATTCTGAAACGTACCAGCCTAAATTTCCCTTCTTTTCTGAGCCCCACTCTGTATCTGAGGGCCGATCCTAATGCAAAAGCAATGGTCACACTCGACCTGATGGCCAAAAAGAGGCAGGCAGAGAGGAGGGAACCCGGGATCACTCTGGGCCGTGCGCTTTGGTTACTGGTCCCTGGAGAGCCAAGGGTTTTGAACACTCTGCAAGCAAAGGCTCGTACCCCAGGGGTCCCCTACTGGCTGGTGTAGTTACTTTCCCCCACGAGCTCCACGCAGGGCCACTCTGCACAGAGCCGGTGTATTGCACTTGCTGAGGGTGACGGAGCACGGTGCACATATGCCTCTGTCATCAGGAGGCTGCACAAGAGGAGCATCTGCCCCCGCCCGAGGTCTCTCTCCTCCTCTCCCTGGGGCCCTAAACACGCCTGCAGATCTCAAGTGACAGGCTGCAACCCTGTAGGGCTCAGGGACCTCGTCAGGAGAACTTGCTGGCGTGGGGCCTGGATCCTCCCCAGGGAGAAATAAAGCTGGTTCCAAGACGGAAACTCACTGTCACTTGGGGAGGGGTTCTCGCTCCAGGACATCTCAGGGGACACCGTTTTGCCACAGCACGTAGTGGAGACAGCAGTGCCTGGCCACTCTGATTCCCCCCCGCCCCCAGGTGACCCAAAAAACATCTCTGCCCACTAAGCCTTTAAGCAAACCCACAGATTAAACGAGTGTGCCTCACAGCCACCTTCCTCTCCAAAGCAAACCCCTACTCTGGCACCAAAGGGGGGGTGGACTGTGCTATGCTACTACGGTAAATTTGGACAAAATACTGTGAAATCTCGCTAGTCGGAAGCTAGATGGTAAAAGTTTATCACACAACTGCCTCCCCAAACTTGATCTACGTGAATTTGTAGAAGGCAGCTCCTTTCATCCACGGACCTCAAGCGTCTATCTCATTTGTCCTATGGTTAGAAATTAATATTCCTAATTTAGCACACTCGTCTGAAATAGCTGGATCATAGAGGTATCTTACTGTAAGTTTTTACCTTTTTTTTTTTTTTTTTAAGATTTTATTTATTTATTCATGATAGTCACAGAGAGAGAGAGAGAGGGGCAGAGACACAGAGAGAGAAGCAGGCTCCATGCACCGGGAGCCTGATGTGGGATTCGATCCCGGGTCTCCAGGATCGCGCCCTGGGCCAAAGGCAGGCGCCAAACCGCTGCGCCACCCAGGGATCCCTGTAAGTTTTTACCTTAAACTAAATCACAGCTTCATACCCATTTGCCACCGATTATTGACATCGAACAAAAATCCGTAAAACCTCATGGGAGTAAACAGCAGATCAAACAGCTGGTGAGGAATACAGAGTTGGGTTCTTTTCTGGAAGGTGATTTGCTCTGGAACCACCTTATATTTTATAGTTTGCATCTGCAACAAAACAAATCTGAGGCTTTTAACCTATTTGAAGGAAATAATGTATAAAGTGGCTAAAGCGTGGAGGTTTGTATAAGCAGAGAGCCAAAGCAGGCCTCCCCGTATGCTCCCCCTGACCCCATCCTCTGGGACAACCTCTCAACCCTCAGGGACATATAGGACAACAGCAAGCGAGTTGCAGTCATGCTTTCCCTGAAATGTTACAACATTTTGGTGAGAAAAGAGCTCGTCGTAACTTGCCACGCAAATATTTTCTTTTGGGGATTTTTCTCGTAAAGGGAGATCTTAATTTGAGAGTGTCCACTGGGGCATCTTGGCTGATGTTCTCTGCTTTCTTTACAGCTTCTAAATATACCCACATAATCACAACAGCCCAGAGGGCCCAATAAGCTCCTTACCCTCTCCCTGCTATGACCCGGCCTACAGTCGGGCATTGAAAATGGCCACTGTTAAACCTGCAAATCTAATTTCTGCACAACATCATAATAATCTGGTCCTTTTTTTTTTTTCCACTTTTAGTTGTTTTAAGATGTCTAAACTTGTGCTGAAACATGCTGCTTTCATTTCCCTGGAGGGGAATAATATTCCTTTAGCAAAATTCTTAGGTCAAGCCCATGTGTATTTTGGAACAGAGCAAAAGCTGGGGGAAAAAAAACATATCATCTGGGGGGACAAAATCGTAGCCAATTAGTAACAAACCTTTCTGGAAAGTGACTAGCATGGAGCAGGATTTTCCAGGCTGTATAAGGAGGACTGCAAATTCCGAGAGATGTTAATATGTATTCCACAGTTAAGTATCTTTGAAACATGACACAATTTATATCTCTACCATGGAAATTAGTAACGGACTTTAGAAGATTAGCAGCGAAGCAACTATTTTTTTTTTTTAAATCTCAGTGTTCCAGAAAGTTCTGTGACCTCAAAATCCCCATTTTTCCTCCGGGAATAGCTGTCAATATCTTAAGATATTAGTGTCCAGTTGATGGAACAGAAATGGTGAGATACAATTAGGGTTATTTTTTTAATCTTAAATATAGTGCTTATGAACAAGAATTTAAAAGTGTATATATATATATAGCTAGAAGATAAGTAGTTCATCATTTTAAAAGTTAAGAGAAATGAGACCTCTCTGTATGCCTGGAAAATAACAGAAGGAAGTACTGTGACTCACGCATTGTGAAGTTTCAAGTGCCACCCCTAACTGAAAGGTGTTACTGGTGTGAAACCATACCCCATATAGAGATGAAAAACACAACAGGCAGAGCCAGCTATTCAGAAAAACACACATTATACCTACATGTTACTTACTCCTTGTGCTTCTATAAGCCATGTTTTTTAAAGATTTTCTTTATTTATTTGATAGAGAGTGAAGGAGAGAGGACACATTGGGGGGGCAGCAGGAGGAGGGAGAGGGAGAGGGGGAGGGAGAAGCAGACTCCCCACCAAGCAGGGAGCCCGATGTGGGGCTCCATCCCAGGACTCTGGGATCATGACCTGAGCTGAAGGCAGCAGCTTAACCAACTGAGCCATCCAGGTGCCCTATAAGCTATTTTTAACACAAGACTTAAAGTACATTACTAAATATTAGACTGAACCATACACGATTGCCGATTCCGGACGCGAAAAAAGTGGTCACATGTTGGCAATTTCATCCCGTTCACTCTAACAGAGGAATTACATAGAGACAGGCAGAGAGTAGGGTAGTCTCAGATTTTAAAAATTAAACAAGAGAAATTGTGATGGTTTGGCTGATTAATTTGATTCTACGAGTGGGAACAAAAACTAAGGAACATTTATTCCAGATGATGAAGTCAACTGTTCAGCAGACATGTTTTTACTTGTAGGAAAAAGTCTGGATATCCTGGTCTTAAGTACATACAACATGCAGGCTCAACAATTCTTCCCCAACAGCTGAGCTCGGTCTACAAAATTCCAGCCACCTTGGAATTTGTGAGAACTGTATGTTTCAGATGCTTCTCTTCTTCTGGGTCACCAAGTTTTAAAATCACCTTAAAAGACCCAACAAACCTTTTCTCCCTTCTAGAAGTGGACGGGTGTTATTCAGTTCACATGAGCTAACTATCAAGTCCTCTTCCAAAAAAGACTCTATGTTAGAGTAAACTTACAAATCCCTCACAGGAGCAAATTGCATAATATTAAAATTCTTTTAGCCCAAATGGAAAATTACACTTGACAGAGAAGAACTTTGAAATAACCCATTCTCACATGAGCTACCTTTATCTCTTGCTCTTGTTGTTTAAAATGATTGAAAGACAAACTGATTATATTACTACATTTAAAAATCCAGGGGTGCCTGGGTGGCTCAGTGGGTTGAGTGTCAGACTCTTGGTTTCAGCTCAGGTCGTGATCTCAGTGTTGTGAGATCGAGCCCTGCGTTGGGCTCCGCGCTCAGCATGGAGTCTGCTTGAGATTCTCTCCCTCTCCTGCTCATGTGCTGTCTCAAATAAATGAATAAATCTTTAAAAAATATATAAAAATCCAGATGCTGCCACATATACATCCCATGAAACAAGGCTAGTTTGTTAATAAGCATACCTAGACCCCTGCATCAATCAGTGTGTGTTACCCTCTCGTGGGGAAAGTCTTCCACAGTGAATTATTTCTATTGTTAAAGAGTCTTCAATCTGTGGATAACACTGCACCACTTTCCTACCCAGCTGCAAGTCATAGTCAAGAATCCAAAGGAATGTCCCAAGTCTGTCCCAGAAACGTCCAGATGGGCTCACTCATGTAACTCTCCAATAAACAGGGGCGGCCAAGCGTGCACCGCCGAGCCAGCAGCCCACCACATTCACACTCCACCAGATGCAGGCCATCGCACCCTTCCACCAGCGGGGTCTCCTGCCACACGAACATGGAGATCTCCCTGTAGACCGCAAGATTCCAAGTGTTTTCCTTTAATCTACTTAACTGCATTTCTTTAGATCACCCTTAATTTCCTGCCCCGTGTTAAAGTGATTAGAGGTATCTATTAATGCCAACGGCAGTGCTCGACCACCACAAACTATTTGGTGTTGCCATGCGACGTTAATATCACTCTTGTCAAGGAGAGGGGCCATTCGTAGGAGCCTGTGCTGCCTTCCTGGAGCAGAGTGTGTCGTTTCCTTAGGCAAGGGTATCCTATTTAAAGGCCAGAAAATTCTCTGGGGTTGGGGGCCATCCCGTGCATCGTAAGATGTGTAGCAGCATCCCTGGGCTCTACCCAGTACATGCAAGTGCCAACCCTAATGGGACAATCCCACGTGGCCCCTGCGGAACCAATCACCCCCAATTGAGAACCACCGATTTAGACTTTCTGGAATTCTGGGAATAGTCTAAAGACCCTTTATAACCACCTTTGTGTTCTCTTAGGCTATTACTGCTCCAAGTGTGGGCCCAGGACCAGCAGCATCTGGGAGCTTGTTGGATATGCAGGTTCCCAGGCCCTCTCCGGTTGTAAGATTTTTTTTTAATGTCATTAATTTGGGGGGCTTTGGCAAATAAATTTATCCCTTCTTATCCGGATTCCAAATCAAAATAGAACTTGAGTAAATAATTTTATAAAGTATTTTCAGCTCCAAAATAACTGATTTGATAGGGCGAAGTCCCATGGAAGGTTAAGTACAGAAGGTTTGCACAGTCCCTTGTGCTCCACTGCCACAGAGGCAGTCCAAACAAATCATCGCTTTTTGCAAAAACACAATAAAAAACACAGGGCTCATGGGGGGAAATGGGGTTCGCGATGCAATACTCAGAAATGTCATCAATGACACATTAAAAAAAAGATAGAAACCTAATAAAAATGGTAGCATCATGGGACACACATTGAAGGATTAAGAGCTACAACTATAAGCATGAGGCGCCTGGTGGGCTCAGTCAGTTGAGCCCTGAGTCTCCTGATTTTGGCTCAGGTCATGATCTCGGAGTCATGAGATCGAGCCCCACATCGGGCTCCACATGGAGCCTGCTTGGGATTCTCTCTCTTGCCCCCCCCCACCTCTCCCTCCTCCCAGCCTCTACTAAAAAAAGAAAAAAAAGAAAGAAATACAAGTATTTTACTTCACCTCTTAAGGCGATTATTATTGTCCCCCTAATAGATCAATCTCATTGGAACACATTTGTAGCTTCAAACAAGAGACAGCAGAACGGACTGTATTTGAGACTGTTTAACTTCTCAATCCTGGATGTTGTATGAAACTAAGGGAGTTTTCTTCTGAAAGATATTTTAAGTCAGATCCATCAACCAGTGTGAAGCCTCCAGACATGTCCAGCCCACTTTCTGACAATGCTTCCAAGTAATAGCGTTTCGCATCATTCCAGAGATTCCAGGGTTCGAGAACTCACAAAAGTAACACAATGTGCCGAACGAGGGAGGCAGCCATGGAGAGGGTTCTAGATTCACAGAGAGGAGTCTGTATGCAAACCCTTCGGTGACTTGTGACACACCCCTTCATCTCCCTGGGCCCCATCATCCTACCCCTAAGCTAAGGCTGCTCTGAGGAGCAGAGGGGATAACAGATCTTGAAATTACCTAGGCCAGTGTTTGAAAACTATCAGTGGAATGTAAATCTGAATCTGGTCACAGACCCACACACAACCACGAAGGAAGCATAATCCTTACCCTTCCAAGAGCTAAGGAACACGATGTCGAAAACATCCTTTATTCTACTGACTTGGCATAAAATAAATGGTCATTGAGACGGCTATGAAAACGCAGAGGGTGGCTCAGTGGGTTAAGCATCTGACCCTTGGTTTTGGCTGGGGTTCTGATCTCAGGGTCGTGGGATCGAGCCCCCCAGGGGCCTCTGTGCTCAGCAGGGAGTTGGCTTGTCCCTCTCCCTCTGCCCCTCCCCCTGCTCTCTTCCCTCTCAAATAAATAATGAAATAAAATCTTTAAGCAAAATATTGGGGAAACAGAAAATAAACACTCCAAACACTAAGGTAGTTTATAGACACAGTAAGACGTGGTGCAAAGCAGCAGCTTCTACTGATCCAAAGAAAATTTCATTTCCTCCCTCAAGATTTTACTAGCTTCTGGGGCACCTGGGTGACTCAGTCCATTAAGCGTCTGCCTTCGGCTCAGGTCATGGTCCCAGGGTCCTGGGATCGAGCCCTCGCATCAGGCTCCCTGCTCAGCCAGTGGGTGGGGGTGGGGGGGTCCTGTTTCTCCCTCTCCCTCTGCTCGTGCTCTCTCTCTCTCACTCACTCAGTCTCCCAAATAAATAGATAAAAACCTTTTTTTTTTTTTTTTTTAAAAAAAAGGACTACTAGGTTGCGTCTCCCTGGCTTCTTGGGTTAGTGCAGAAGGTCCCACTTCCTGGTCTAAAAAGAAGATGCAATCTCCTGAGACTATAAAAACTCTCTTGCTCAATCCATTCCTCCTGTCGCGGCCTTTATGGTGTTTGAGGGAGTTTCGGAGCATCTGACATGGTTTCGTTCTTCCCTAACCCTGCCAGGAATAAGGACCTCTTGTTCCCAAAGTCCAGCCAGACACACAGGGTCAGCACTGCAAACTCCAAAAGAATTTGGCTTGCGTGTTTTGGGGACTCCACATTCAAATCTGCTTCTGGAGCAGAGAACACGCACTTGTACCTGAAGATGGACACAGACCACAAGAACTCGGCTGTGAACTCAGCGAATTCTCCTTACCACTTCCCTCCATTCAACCCATTACTGCGACCCACACCCTAGAAAGCTTTCCCAACTACGAAAGAGACGCTTTGAAGGCCGAAGCCTGCCTACTGATTTTATTTCCCATTGGAAACTCATTAAATGACCTCTGATTTTAAGGGTGTTTTTTTTTTTTAAAGGATTTTATTTATTTATTTGAGAGAGAGAAAGAGAGAGCAAGCGAGCAGAATCAGAGTGAGGGGCAGAGGGAAAAGCCGACTCTTCGCTGAGCAGGGACCCTGACCCGGGACTCGATCTCAGGACCCCGGGATCATGATGTGAGCCGAAGGCAGACGCCCGACCAGCTGTGCCACCCAGACGCCCTTTAAGTTTTATTTTCGAAAAAGAATTGCTAAGTGTCACATAGAAGCAAAAGGCGACGAGGTATACACTTGTTTTATCAAGACTCATCATCTGTTGGCCTGAGTTCAGAGTTCGTCTACGATCACTAGGCTATTAGTGGAGGCAGAAAATTAGCTGACTGTGTGACAGGAACCCAAGGGGGTGTTTTCCCTGGTGGGCTCGGTCCACCACCCTGGCAGCAGGAGCTTCCTAGTAGGAACACAAATAGGATCCCATGTCATAATTGACATTAAGTACCTTCAAAAAGCGAGCAGGAAATCCTCCAGGCCTGAAAAATAAATGTTTCTCCTCAACTGAGCATTACAGGCGAGTCCATAAATGTGGATTTAAATGATTTGGGCATTTGGTTCATTATCTCCCTTGACCGTTTCTGCCACTGTAGCTGGAGACAGAAGGCCTTCCCCCCCCGGGTGACAGAAAGGCCGGGGCGGCCCCCTTGGGGCGAGGTCACTCCCGCACGCAGAGGGGAGCAGCTGGCCCAGGACCGGGAGTGCTCAGGAGAAGTCGCGGGGCTACCACCGAGGCCTGCCCCCCTTCGTCCCCCACCCCTCCTGCTAGGCCCCCAGGCTCCCACCCGCAAGAGCTGCCCCGAAGCTGACAGGACATCAGGTCGGCCACCAGACGCGCCTCCAGCCCTCGTCAGGGCTCGCGACCCGCACTCACACCCAAGTGCCAAGCCAATCCCAGAGAAGCCGGTCTCTTGGTCCAGACAGCCTCGACAATCCCAAAGGTCAAAGGCCGTGGGGTCCCCCCTTCCCCTCCAGCCAATGGGCGCGGCGCCACACGGTGGACCCCAGGAGGCTCACACGACCCAGGCACGCAGAAAAACTACGAAGGATCAGGCTCCATGGAGATGGAAGGAGCCTCAAGTGAGGGCACCCAGTTGGGACTACAGGGTCGCCCCACAGTGTGACTCTACCAGGTGATCCTAGAAGCACCCCAGGGCTCCCTGGGGCCGGACAGCTGTTCCCAGAAATGACCGCAGACGACCCGTGGTGGGCGTCAGGGTCAAAGCTCACCGACGGGGACCTCGTGAAGGGATCCCCGAATGGGACGGCCTTGCTGTCCCGCCTCTGTCCTGGCCACTCCGTCCAAGCGGTCCCCTTCGCGCCCGTCGCTGCCCACGGGCCTCTGCAGGGTGAAAGCCCCTCGACTCGGCGGCCCAGACGCCTGGTGCCTTGGTCTTCCACCTGGGGTTCCCGGGCATCTCCGCGGTTCGGGGGGCGGGGGGCGAAGTCCAAGTCGGCAGCTTCCGGCCAGCCGGGGCGCGCGGCACCTGCCAGGTACTGAACACCTGCCGGGCTCCAGGCCCGCGCCAGGCGCTTGTCCCGGCGTCACTAAGTGCAATGCCCGCTACGGAAACTGAAGCGCGGACAGAATAAATACGGGCATTTGCCCAGAGCGGGCAGTTAGCGGACTAGGAAGGTGGGCATGTGCCCCCGGGCTCGTGCGCGGTGACACGTTGCCAGGGCAGGGCGAAGCTGGCAGCGAGGAGCAAGGTCACCATCACCGACCCGCCGTACCTGTGCAGGCCGCCCAAGGGCTGGGAGAAGCGGCTCCCTCCCCAAAGCCGTCACAGACCCACTGGGTCTCCGAGGGGACAAAGGGACGGTCACTAGGCCCAGGCTGGAAACAGAGACCGAGGGATACAACCCGATCACAAGGTGGAGCCACATGTGAGTGTCTGGGCCTGAGGCTGGGCGGGCCAGGGCTGAGGCCGAGCAGGAGACGAGCGCCCCCCAGTGGCTGGGAGCAGAGGGGCGGGATCACGTCACAAGTGGGTCCTCGGAGACGCGGCACCCGGATGGAGCCTCTGCCCCCTTGGCCATCGCCTCCACCCTCTGGACACCCTTCTCAGAATAATGTGCTTATTACTGCATGAAAGAAAACAGAGGATTTGGAAGAAAGTGCATTAAACTGAAGTACATCTTTCAAAATTGAAAACTTTAGGGCGCCTGGGTGGCTCAGCGGTTGAGCGTCTGCCTTTGGCCCAGGGCGTGATCCCGGGGTCCTGGGACCGAGTCCCGCATCGGGCCCCCCGCAGGGAGCCTGCTTCTCCCTCTGCCTGTGTCTCTGCCTCTCTCTGTCTCTCATGAATAAATAAGGAAAATCTTTTTTAAAAATCTGAAATATATGTAACCACATAACAGGTAACCGTATAGACCTGTATAATACGTATGTCCTTTATTAACGCTGCCGAGGGCATAATATACAGTTTCAAAGTAGTGATGACTGGAACAGTATTCTGAGATCTCTGCCGCAACTATAATGAAATACGAATAGATCTGTGCTCTCTGTTGCTGACAAAGTCGCAGGAACTGCTGAAGTCCCCGTGATTTCTTGCCCACATCCATAAGAAAACAGATGCTAAGTTTTCATTGCAGGTTAGTGAAAACACAAGTGTATTTTCCCCCTATTCCAATTCCTTCTGAGTCCTGTCCCCAGAGCACCCCTGGAGGGGGGTGGAGCCCTTTAGAAGCCCTTGCTTTAGACCAGGGCTCAGCAAGCTCCACCGGAGGCCAAATCCGGCCCGCTGCCTGTTCTTGTAAATAAAGTCTTATTGGCACCGGGTCACACCCATTCATTTCCAAATCGTGCTGTTTTCGCGCTTTGACAGCATAGCTCAGGAGCTGTGACAGACTATCTGGCTCTTTCCAGAAACAGTTTGCCGATCCCTGTGGTACACAGACTCCGTGAGCTGGGAATTCTCTAAATGTCTGGAGCGGGGGGGGGGGGGGGGGGGGGGGGGGTGAGGGTGGGGGGGGCGGGTGGGCAGCCCGGGTGGCTCCGCGGTTTAGGGCCACCTTCAGCCCAGGGCCTGATCCTGGAGACCCAGGATCGAGACCCATGTCAGGCTCCCTGCATGGAGCCTGCTTCTCCCTCTGCCTGTGTCTCTGCCTCTCTCTCTCTCTCTCTGTGTCTGTGTCTCAAATAAAATCTTAAAAAACTAAAAAATAGGGATCCCTGGGTGGCGCAGCGGTTTAGCGCCTGCCTTTGGCCCAGGGCGCAATCCTTGAGACCCGGGATCGAATCCCACGTCGGGCTCCCAGTGCATGGAGCCTGCTTCTCCCTCTGCCTGTGTCTCTGCCTCTCTCTCTCTCTCACAGTCTGTGTAACTATCATAAAAAAATAAATAAAAATAAATAAATAAATGAATGAATGAATGAATGTATGTATGTATGTATGTATGTATGTCTGGGCCAGGCCGCAGTTCAGGCCAGACACTCTGGAGTTGGCAGAGGGGACAGAAGATTCTAAGCAGATCTTTAAGGCTTGACTATGCCTCACCCATCCTCAAGGCCTCCGGGTCTCTCTGCACAAGAAGCTTATCTCTGGGTCTGAGACAGAGTGAGGCCAGAACAGGCTTCCTGCAGCCCGGGCCTGCTTCTACCTTCCAGAAAAATCAAAATGTGTTTTACTGCAAGGAGGCGCTCTGGCCTTTAGAAAACCACATCACCCTGTCCTCAAACGTGGCTCTATTAAGAATTTGTGTTGGTTCTTTGGAGCTGTTTGGACTCCACGGCTGCCATGAAATACTCCCTAAATACTGTGATAAGATGACCTTTCAGGCGGGGCTCCCTCGTACAATGCACAAGTACCCAAGCACCCGGGATGGAGCACCTCCAGGAAAGAGCGGTCTCCGCCAGCTAGACTCTGCCTCTTCCTTGTGGCCCCAGGTAATTCTGGTTTTTCGGACCAGCCATATATGCAACTTGCAGTCACAAGAGTGTCCCAGGAGGGCACCTGGGTGGCTCAGTAGTTGAGCATCTGCCTGCGGCTCAGGGCGTGATCGCAGGGTCCTGGGATCGAGTCACGCATCGGGCCCCCCGTAGGGTGTCTGCTTCTCCCTCTGCCTCTGTGTCTCTCTCTGTGTCGCTCATGAATAAATAAATAAAATCATTAAAAACAAGAGTGTCCCGGGGAGCAGCTCAAGGCCCCCGCCCGCCTGCCCAGCCTGCCCAGCTTGCCCAGCTCTGTACCGTGTGGACTCGTTACGTGAAACTTCGCAACCTGTCCTAAGTCTTGGATGTCAGAAGGTGTGGCCTGAGCCGGCTCTGTGCTCCGTCGTGAGACAAGGGGACAGCACAAGCTGGCACAAAGCAGACCTCGGAACTCATCTTGACACAGACGACCGTGCGACAGGTGGAAATTCTGAAGGGACGCAAGGGCCGGGCTGACTCCGGAGTCCCCGGGGCCCCCGCTCGGGTTCGCGGACGCGTGCGTCCACCAGCTTCGCACACGTTCTTCATTTTATTTCTCCCCAAATAAAGGCCATCTATAGCCTTCAAAAAAAAAAAAAAAAACTTTATAGAGCGATCAAATGCAAAGCGAGGGCTTCCTCTTTTGATCATTCGTGCAGCTGCTGCAGCAGAACCATTTTTCTTCATCCCCTTTCACTGGGTTTTTCTCTCCAGCAGCTGCTTTTGTTTTTTGTTTGAGGGCCTCCTCCCACTTACCCTCCCCTAACTTGTTACAAAGTTGGGGACTGGTGTGGGGGGGTGATGCTGAAATACAAAGCAGCGCTTGTTAAAAATTTGAGTAAATCTGGGCTAATAGCCAAATTTAATTCTAAAGACCCATTTTGGAGGCTCAGGCCTAAAATGGAACCTAGTATAGGTCTGGCTGTTTCTAGGACACCATGTCCCTACTGCCGGGGCGGGGGGGAGCGGGGCAAGAGCTCAGTTTGATTCTGTTTGCCACCATGTCTTGAAGATTTGATTCCTATTAAAAATGAACCATTTTTCATAGAGCTAAACTATAAAAGGTTTTTGTATGAAATAACACTTTACGATCGCGGGAAATTTTAAACTCAACTGGCTGTAGCAGGCCATCACAGAATTCTTATCTTTTCCAAACCACACCTAGCCGGACCCCACCTTCCCAGAAAGAGGGCAAATCTAGCATTTTTATGTTTTTGTTTTTGTTTTTTTCTCTGAAGAAATGTCCAACCTAATGTCGTTCACGTCTTAGGATCAAATCCATTAGAAATATCTAGTACTTCCAAGAACAGAACAGCTGTTGGGATAGAAAATCACCACCCAAGTTCATCAACTCTTTCCTATGATCACGTTCCTCGCCACATCTCTTGAGGCCACAGAACAACTTTAATAAAGCTAAGCCCAGTATGTCACTGTTTCACTAGTAAGTTATGTGGTAGTTCTGGAAGAGATACCCTTCTGTGTTTCACCGTCATCCCCAGGAAGATGCTGGAACAACGGTCATAAAAGTAAGGCCACTAACTTGAAAATGATGTAACTGCGCTTCAATGGGTGAGAATAAATGTACTGAAGAGTCTGCTGACTTTGCTTCCTTGTCTCCTCTTGGTTCCACAACCCACTTGCAGGTTAATTAGGACACAAACTAATTGTTTACCTTTCCGTGCTCCGTCAACCCCTGAGGGGTCCCAAGAGCCCTGATGAGGTCCAAGCGGCCGCTGAGTTTTATAAGGGCCTCTCCCGGGTCCAGACACGGTGCCTGGCACATGCCTTACCTCTTATCTGGTTCTTCACAACAGGCCAGGGGAGGTTTTCTGGGTGGGGGGGGACTGTGGCCTAGAGAAGCCGAATACAGTTTGTTAGTGAGGGGCGATACCAGGATTCAAATCCACATTTGCCTGACTTTCAGATGGACTCTGAACCACTGCACTTCCTTCTTCAAGTCAGCTGGGGTGGCGGGGGAGGACCAGCTTCATTGAATACCCCTGAGCTCGGGTACTTCATTTTCCGGGGACCCTCTCAAGTCTTGATTTATAGGCCCTTATTCATTTTTACTTTACGTACAATTTTGCCGGCTTGATTATCTGCTTTATCAACAGATAGAAAATGGTGAGAAGGCATCACTGAGAGTACAAATGAGATTAAAGGGAGAAAATTACGAAAATTACACACAGAAAGCACAGCTATTTGAAACCACTTTAATGCTCGGGGCCTAATTCCTGCGGCCTCGTCCCCACGTTGTAGCACGGCCCGGGAGCGGTGCCCGTGATCAAAGATGCTTATAAAAACCGATGGGGGGAGGGGGGGATCCCTGGGTGGCTCAGCGGTTTAGCGCCTGCCTTTGGCCCAAGGCACAATCCTGGAGTCCCGGGATCGAGTCCCACGTCAGGGTCCCGGCATGGAGCCTGCTTCTCCCTCCTCGTGTCTCTGCCTCTCTCTCTCTCTCTCTCTCTCTCTCTCTCTCTCTCACGAATAAATAAATAAATAAATCTTAAAAAAAAAAAATGATGGGGGCAACCCCGGTGGCTTAGTGGTTTAGCACCGCCTTCAGCCCAGGGCATGATCCTGGAGACCCAGGATCGAGTCCCACGTCAGGCTCCCTGCATGGGGCCGGCTTCTCCCTCTGCCTGTGTCTCTGCCTCTCTTTCTCTCTGTCTCTCTGTCTCTCATGAATAAATAAATAAAATCACTTAAAAAAAAAAAAAAAAGATCGGAATCCCCAGATGCCCCCCTCACCAAGCCAAGGAGAGGCATTATCAGCAGCAACACGCTGATGGCACACGCCCTCGACCTGAACACACAGCAAAGGGCGACCACATGTCGCACCCTGTGCTATTTTCCCCCCAGTGCATGACCTCGAGCCGATCACGGGAAAGCATCAGACGAGCCGGAATTGAGGGACACGCTACAAGGCGTGTGACCGGTCCGCTGCCCAAGAGTCCAGGGAAGCTGAAAAGCCATCACAAATAGGAGGACACTAAGGAGATGTCCTAACAAACTGCCACGTGGGCTCCCCAACTGGATCCGCAACAGAAAGAGGGCGCCGGGGTTTGGTTGCGGGTAAGGAGGGTGCCCACCTGGACTTCCTGGGACCATCGCACTCGGGCGACCTGGACGATTCGTGCTGGGGGAAGCTTGCTGACTGGTGTACGGGAACTCTGTACTATTTTTACACCGTTTCTCTAAAACTATTTCAAAATAAACAAAAATCTTAAACGGGCCAAATGTGGCTCCCCATGCATATGGAAAATAGATCTCAGAAATCTCTGCTCCAGAAATATTTAAAACAAAAACATCCTGGTTCTTTATGAAAGGGATAAACTTCCCATTTACTGAGAGCAGAGTTGGCACACAAACGGGTGTTGAAAAATAAATAAATCGCCTTCCCGTTTAACAAGTACCACATTGGCAATACCTTTCTTAAACAAACTTTTTATTTTAGAACAGTTTTAGATAGAGAGTGAGCGTGAAGACAGTACAAAGAGCTCCCATATACCCACCCCAGGTTCCCCTAGGTTTTTTTTTTTTTTTGGTTCCCCTAGTATGTCTTCTATTAGGACGGTATATTGGTCACAATTACTAACAAGCCCCACGCCCAGATACCTATGTCCCTGCAGGGGCCGACACCGCTGGCTCTCTGGACAGACTCATCACACGGATGACAGGGAAGGTCATTTTGGTGCTAATCGTGTATTTACTGAGCACTTACTATGGGCCAGGCGCTGCGCTCACAGTCCGCATACATCATATGACACTTCATTCTCACAGTGACGAGCGAAGTAGGTGCCTTTGATTTGTCCTTCAACATGGTAAAGACTGAGGCCCGCCCAGTGGGGCTATAGGACATGTTCCAGATCACCCAGGAGGAAACAGTGGAGCAGGATTCAAACACAGGACCGATTCCTAAGTGTGTACTTCTAAACGCTGTAGCTGTCAGCCAACCGAACCCCATCCCCGGCTGTTAGTCCAAGCCTCCTGCGTCCTACACACGTTCACTTGGCTTGATCTACAGCAACTATAGGGTTTCAAATTCCTTCCTCTTTGACATCCCCTTCGATTCACCCATCCTTCCCTCTAACTGGTCAGTAATGTCTTTGGCACCTGTCACCTAACATTGACCCTCTCCTTCCAGCCTATCCCTGACGTCTGGGAATCTGACCTGTATCACTGATAAAAATGAGTCACTAGGGACGCCTGGGTGGCTCAGCGGTTGAGCATCTGCCTTGGGCTCAGGTCGTGATCCCGGAATCCAGCATTGGGCTCCCTGCGGGGAGCCTGCTTCTCCCTCTCCCTGTGTTTCTGCCTCTCCGTGTGTCTCTCATGAATAAATAAATAGAATCTTTAAAAAAAATGAGGAACTAGATGGGACCCTGTGAAAATCCAGCAGCTACCTGCATCCAGGCCGGAGTGGTTCATTAACCAGCAACATTTGGGCCACGCTTCGAAAAGCGTCCACTGCATCTCACCAGGTAGAGGCTGGCCTGGTGGTTCTCAACCCTTGGCTGCACTTTAGAATCACCGATGGAGCTTAAAAGTCCATTACAGCAGAGTCTCTGGGGATGCAGGATGTAGGATGTAGGCACCCGCATTTTTCAAGCTCCCTTGGTGGTTCCGGCACGCAGCTGGGTTTGAGAACCGCAGAGCAAGCATTTGCTTCTCTTTATCCACAAGGAGACCAGGGATTCAACGCTGGCCAGACAGTGTGGACTCTGAGTTCTGGATCTTGACATGACCCTCCTCCCTCCATCAAACTGCCCAGTGACAACAGATGCTAGCCACCTGCGGGTACAACAGACCCTCTCGGAGCCGAACACTGGCCCTTGAGATTTACTTCACGAGCTAAGGAACTGGAGAGATAAGAACATAAATATCACTGAGAGGGAAGCTGCTCCCAGAATTTCTCCGCATTGACATCGAGCTCCTTAATTTCTTCTCAGAAGAACCAATGATACAGCTAAAAGGTCAATGAACGAACCTTGAGAATGCCGGTTCTAAGTATTCTCCAAACGGGCTTCATTAATGCAGGACGACACCGGCATTAAGAAGGGACAATGTGGCCTATTTATATTCAGGTAGAGCAACACGTTGCAAAGAGGTTAAAAACAAAAACAAGAACAAAGAACACGCCAGCAAGCTGAAAACATCATTTGTAACAAAAAAACACGTGATGGCACCTTAGACTCTCTGTATATGAAATAATAACACAGTTGATCCTTGAACAACAGGAGTCTGAACTGCAGGGGTGCACTCATACGGGGATTTTTTTTTTTAAATACAGTGCTAGAAATGTAGTCTTTTCCTTATGATTTTTCTCAGGAACATGTCCTCTTCTCTAGCATACTTCAAGAAGTATATAATACCTATACAAAATATGTGTTAATCGACTGCTTAGGTTATTGGGGATGATGATGAGAATAATAGCTGAGAATTTTCTGTGAGCCAAGTATTGCTCTGTGCTCTTTATACAAATACAACCACTGACCACTCGATCTCACAGAAACTTCATTGTCCCTGTGTTTCAGAGTGGACCGTGCAGGCCCAGAGCGGCGCTCCGCTAGGTAACTGGAATCTAACTCCGGCAGGCTGGGCCCCAAGTCCCCGCTCTACACCGCAAAACGGCGCTGTGACATCAGATGGTCGTGGGGGCCTCGTGACGCCCGCAAACACACAGAAGGAGTGCTTGTGGCGTCCGCACGTCCGCTGAAGCCAACACCGCACAGCCTTTAAGGCTCGATTCAGAGCAGAATCCTCTGCTGGCTTCGGCCCCAAGCCGCCTCCTTGCCGACCCGGACCAGGCTTTCTCAGGGGCCTACGTGCAGGCCCGCACTGGCCAAGAGAACTTTCTGCAAGGACATGACCGCGCTAGATCGCTGTCGTCCAGGAGGGGTAGCCCCTCGCCACGTGTCACTGTTGAGCATTTTAAATGCGGCCAATGTGTCTAAAGAACTGAATTTAATTGCATTTAAATGAATTCAAATGGAAATAGCTAGCGACCATCCTATTGGAAGCACTGCGGCCTGGCCACGCCATGAAGGTCCCTCATTTTCGCCTCTTGCAATTATTTTGCAAACCAAATGCGCTTCCAGGCTCGGCCTCCGGGCTCATTTAACAGCTCAGCAGCCCGGCTCCAGCCCTATTGAAATAAAAGGCCAGCGAGGGGTTTGGGGTTTGCACAAGCGGGAGTTCCGTGATCTCCTGGGGTCTTTGCCCGGCAAAATCAGCACGGCAGGCTCGGCTGGAGACTGGAACGGGTGACTCACGAAATGGAGTCAAGTCAAGGGCAATATTTGCCGAGGAAAGGCCATTGCCTGTTTCCCCGCTCGCTGAGGACGCAGCTGGCTCCCAAGAGCTGGGAAGGGTGTCCTGATTGGGGGGGGGGGGGGGGACACTGGGACACTTGCCCACCAGGAGCCTGCCCCGAGGCTCCCTGACTTCCTTGTCAGCCCTCATTTTCCTTCCCAGCCTCTGAAGGCCGAAGCCAAGGCGGAGGCCAACAATCTTACCAAAGAGCCCTAGGCCTCATCCATATGAAGTCCAAGAATAAAATCCGAAATGTTGGCCTCCTACTTGCACACTCGAATGCTGCGATGCACTGCTCTCCTTGAAAGACAACCCTGCAGTTTCTCTATGGCTCAGGGAGCAAAGCAATGCTGAACCAACCAGAGACTTCACCGCTGTCACCCTGTCACCCTGTAGCCGTGGAAAACAGTGTGTACACAGAATGCTTTATTAGCATCTAAAATCGAGCTGTGGAAACAGGCTGCAGCAACCCCCCCCCCCCCATCACCTGACCCCCTCCCATTACTTGTGCTCTTTAGGATGCATGTTTATAAGAAGTTTATACAGGGCACCTGGGTGGCTCAGTGGTGGAGCATCTGCCTTCAGCCCAGGGCGTGACCCCGGGGTCCTGGGATTGAGTCCCAACATCGGGTTCCCGGAGGGGAGCCTGCTTCTCCCTCTGCCTGGGTCTCTGCCTCTGTCTCTCATGAATAAATAAAAAAGTCTTAAAAAAAAAAAAAGTTTATACAATTAAGCAGCAGAAGAGATGCCTTTGAAGCAATCCTTTTGACAGACACAACTGGAAGGAGGTCAGTATTCTTTTATATTCGAAAAAAACATTTAATTAGAAGGATCATCTACCTGGGTGGCTCAGCGGTTTGGGGTCTGCCTTTGGCCCAAGGTGTGATACTGGGGACCTGGGATCGAGTCCCACGTCGGGCTCCCCACATGGAGCCTGCTTCTCCCTCTGCCTCTGTCTCTACCCCTCTCTCTCTCTGTGTCTCTCATGAATAAACAAATAAAAATCTTTTTTTTTTAAGATTTTATTTATTTATTCATGAGAGTCACAGAGAGAGAGAGAGAGAGAGAGAGGCAGCGACACAGGCAGAGGGAGAAGCAGGCTCCATGCAGGGAGCTCGACGTGGGACTCGATCCCGAGTCGCCAGGATCGCGCCCTGGGCCAAAGGCAGGCGCCAAACCGCTGCGCCAGCCAGGGATCCCAACAAATAAAAATCTTTAAAAAAAAAAAAAAATCACCTACATGGGGAAGCCAGTAACGTGAAGGCAAAAGAGACTGAAGACACAAAGAAAGAATTCGGCTGTCACCAGTGGAAGGAGGGAGCACTTTAAGACCGTCACAGAGCCATGACTTCCAATGCTTGGTCCTGCTTGGATTATTTAAAAGTGCCTCCCCAGATGGTCACTGTAAGACGACGATGAAAACTTCCCACTTTCTCATCCATTCATTTTGTTTCTACATCTTGGCCCAAACAAAACCCCATACGGGATCAGCAACATGATCCCAACTGGATCCATCTTTGACATTAGTGAGAGGAAAACAGAGGATCTAGCTTACTTTTATTTAGATAGAAGTATTAAATACTTATAATCCAAAGTTGAAGCACTGAAAGCTGTATGCTTGTAACATTAGGGGGACGCTAAGTATTCCCAGGAGAGGCCAGTCCTTCTGTTCTCTCCAGACCACCACACCGGACCCTGAGGTAGGGTCGTCGCGATGTTGGAGGCAACTTCAAAATGGCATAATTTTATGTTCATAAAATGTGTGCTTCCTCAATTTACACCGGCCAAAATGCGAACCAAAAGTAGGGGGTGAGCCAACCCTCTAACATAGTGTTCCAATGTTAACAAACATTGCAGTATCTTCTTGTTCTATCTTGTTTACAGTCTTAACTTTGGAACATTTCACAAAACAAGAGCATTTCTATTCAAAAATGTGTTAACCCTATCAACCGCTCCAAAAGCTCCTCCTTTTCTCCATCGTGGATGTAGTAATAGTTCTAACTTCAGCTACACGGATTTTTAAAAATATTTATAATAGGAATATGAAGCCTGGATGGCCAAGTGTGTCACTATTCTGAAAGGAAAATTGAATTATGACAACCTTTGAGATTTTTAAAACTCTGAAAGTTTATATTATACATTTTCACCAATTTTACTTCTTTTAATATATAAGTATGGCAGACACTACTGCCTGTTTTCCCCACTATCTATTGCCCTCTTCTTCTACAGTAAGAGTATTTTTAGCTGGCTTCCCAGCATCACTCGCAGTTAGGTGTGGACGTATGACTAAGTTCTGGCCATGCGGATATGAAAGGAAGTGACACATGCAACTTCCACAGAATGGCGTTAGAAAGCCTGCCCAACCTATTCCTCGTCCTCTTAGCAGGAACGCAAAGGTGATGGCCGGAGCTGCAGTGACCATCTTGGACCACGAAAAGGAAGCCAAGTCTTAAATATGATAGAACACGCCTGCCTTTGGCCCAGGGCGCGATCCTGGAGACCCGGGATCGAATCCCACGTCGGGCTCCCGGTGCATGGAGCCTGCTTCTCCCTCTGCCTGTGTCTCTGCCTCTCTCTCTCTCTGTGACTATCATAAATAAAAAAAAAAAAAAAAAATGATAGAACAGAGCCTACACCTCTGAACCCTTTTTGGAGGAGACCCACCATACCAGCTGGGATTTTTACATCAGAAGGTTGAAAACTTCTAGTACCCACACATTATCATTCATATTTGGGGGGGGTGTTCCATTATAGTAGATAAATCTATATCCCAGCTAATTAGTATAATGAAGTAACAAAATTATGTTTTGCTCTATCAAAAAAAAATAATTACAGAAGTATACAAAGAACTGCTCTTCCAAGTCACGTGGCATCCAATGGTGCTTCCAAAGTATCTTCAGAGAGGATAAGCGATTTACCTTATTTTCATGGGGTCTCCAAAATGGCAGTCTTCCAGTTGGGTCACTCATCTTTCTCACTGGAAATGGCCCAGTCGACTGTGACCACTTTTTTTAAATGTTTAAGTTTTTATTTATTTATTCATGATAGTCACAGAGAGAGAGAGAGGCAGAGACACAGGCAGAGGGAGAAGCAGGCTCCCTGTGGGGAGCCCAATGTGGGACTCCATCCCAGGCCTTGAGCTGGAGACAGACGCTCAACCACTGGGCCACCCAGGCGCCCCTGTGACCACTTTTAAAAACCTAACCCATCATCAAAAGCGTGTCGCCATTGAGATCATTAGGACAAATGAGCAACAGGTTTCCCTGTCCCCCTTCCTGCACCGGCAGAAGAAAATGAATCAGAGAAAGGGCACTCTCCGTGTCCACCCCCAACCCAGCTGAAGGTCCCTTGGGGTTATAAGCACCAACACCCAACAGACAAAACCAACCTTACCATTAGCGGATATTGACTGCACCACCTGCATCAAGAAGAGGTGAGGAAGACGGAGGGGAAGCCAGAGTGCTCAGGTCCAAACAGGGGCATAGCCACCTCCTGGCTCGGTGACCTCAGTGGTGGTATCTGTGAAATGGTGGCGATTCCACTGGGTGACACAGGTGACGCACTGAGAATAAAGCCTACGCACAGCAAGGGCGCAGTGAAGCTTTTATACCTGCGTATGTTGTAGGGAAGCAAATTGTGCCAATCCCAGATAGGCTTCTTTGACACATTATTTTAGGCTGCCTTTTTTTTTTTTTTTTTTTTTTAAGAAACTGTAAACACAGGAGAAGCTCTGAAAAGCAAGAATTTACCCTTTTGTAAGGGATATTTACATGTGTTAGGGAAATCTCCATCTGTAAGGGGGCACTGGGGAGAAGGGGGGATGACTGAATCTCTAGAAACTCTTATCAATCTGCATAACAACACTACCCTTGTTTACTGTGCTTTGCCTGGTGACCTCCCAGAACGGGTCCCCCACCTGCGACATCTCTCCTCTTTTGTTTTGTTTTTTCTTTTTTTTTTTTTTTTAAGATTTTTTGTATTTATTTATTCATGAGAGACACAGAGAGAGAGAGGCAGAGACACAGGCAGAGGGAGAAGCAGGCTCCACACAGGGAGCCCGACATGGGACTCGATCCCCGGTCTCCAGGATCTGGCCCTGGCTTGGGCCCAAGGCAGGCGCTAAACCGCTGAGCCCCCGGGCTGCCCAATCTCTCATCTTTGGCTGAAGATGCTTATTTAAGGTGGTGGCCTCAGCCATTTGGGGGAGTTGCTCAGTGTTCCTGGGTCTCCTGTATACGGAAAATACACATGAGGGCAGCCCGGGTGGCTCAGCGGTTTAGTGCCTGCCTTTGGCCCAGGGCCTGATCCTGGAGATCTGGGATCGAATCCCACGTCGGGCTCCCTGCATGGAGCCTGCTTCTCCCTCTGCCTGTGTCTCCGCCTCTCTCTCTCTCTCTGTGTGTGTCTCTCTCTCATAAATAAATAAATTTAAAAAAAAAAGGAAAATACACATGATATTAAACTTTGGTTTGATTTTTCTCCTGTTCACTGGCTTCATGTCAACTTAATTCTTAAAGCAGCCTGAAGAACCTCGAAGGGTAGAAAATCGTTCCTCCCCCCAAAGTGTGTATATGTATCATATAAGTGTGCACACATGTGTATATACCACGTATGTATACAACAGATATGTAGCTTATACACGTGATGTGGATATGCACGCATGTCTGTCTACACACACGTGTTATGTAAAACATATCCATTTTATATAAAATGGGTATGTGTATATGTATTGTGCTGGGGGGGATTGTGTTGGGGGGGGTCTCTATTTCTTTGTCATTGATACGCACATATATTCGGATTTCCATGAAAACCAAGTTGATTCATAAAAATAAAGTGCCTCTGTCCCAAGTTCAAAACCTTGTCAAAGCTTATTCTCTTGCATTTGTAATGAACCTAACGATTAAGTGCATCTGCCGCCTAAACATCCCCTAAGGGGCTCTGAAAGGCCCAGCAGGATTTTCAGCTGCTCTGGCCCAACCCCAAGGGGGGGCGATGTGACACGTGGGGACAGAGCCGGAAGGGCACCTAAGGCAGCAGTCTCTAGACCTGCCTCCTGCGGCTCCCAATTGTAATTTTATCTTCTCACTGACCAAGGGAGCTTATTTGAGCCACCAAAAAAAGATGCTCACATAAAAATACAAACACTCTGCTAATGAAAGATTTCCAGAGAGGCAGAAATGGAAAAAGAAAAAGAGCAGCTCACAGGACACCCCAAGTTTCTGGAATGGGTGGGTATAAAAGAGAGGGACCGCATGGTCACTGCCTCTGTCTCCAAAAAGGGACATGGTTATATCCCCAGGGTGGATAGGGAATGCAATCTGTGCACGAATATGTCTACACAAATTGTGACTCTCCACTTAGGCAGAATCTGAAATGTTCTGGAAGCCTCAGTCATTTGCAAAAACAGTCTAAGTATAAAAAGACGGAGTGGCCAACAGATGCTCCAAAGCCCAGTCCACACAGGAGGAGCCGAGGCCCTCGGGCACCGGGCACCCAACCCAGGCCCTTGCACGGAAACCAAGGCCTAGTAGGGCGCCCCTTGAGTTCGTATTCGTTTATTAACTTGTGGGTGTGGGCAGGTATGTGCGTGCTTTAAGGAGGTTCCAGCTCCAAAAAATGTCAATTAGGTGGCAGACGGGCTCTAAGGGGACCCGCAGGACACTGCGTCCGGATGGAAGCAGGTGTTGGGGAGGCTCCAGGGAAAGTGGGCGCCTCCGCCTCAGGAGCTGTGCACTGAAGCTACCCCGTCCTGAGCTCAACTACAGTGTATCCCTGGGTCCCTCAAGGATCTAGAAACAATCCGTTCAGGTTGTTTCACTCAGTTAAACATGGCAAGGACACAAACAAGCAATGTGGAAATACTCCCATTTTTTTTCAATGATAGACTTTAAAAGAACTTCAGTGCTTCATAGTAACAACCTCTGGTATTTCTCAAAAATACTATGTGATGTTACATGAGGAGTGACTTACTGGACCTGAGAAAATGACATGGAGGGATTTTTATGGCAATAAAGCAATTTTTCAATCAAGTAAGCAGCGGCCTGCCATTTTAAGTGCAGTTACCATGGCAACAATAACATACACCTTATCTCCTGCACCCTAAAGTGGAGTATTCATAGGTAATACAATCACAGAAATAATTAAGGCTTTCCATTTAAGGCTCAACTACGGGGGCACCTGGGTGGCTCGGCCGGTGAAGCATCCGCCTTCGGCTCAGGTCCTGATCCTGGGGTTCGGGGATCGAGCCCCCCACATGGGGCTCCCTGCTCAGAGAGGAGTCTGCTTCTCCCTCTGCCCCAAGCTCATGCTCTCTCTCTCTCTCTCAAATAAATAAATAAAATCTTTAAAACTCAACTACAGGGCAGCCCGGGTGGCGCAGCGGTTTAGCGCTGCCTTCAGCCCAGGGTGCGATCCTGGAGTCCCGGGATCGAGTCCCACGTCGGGCTCCCTGCACGGAGCCTGCTTCTCCCCCTGCCTGTGTCTCTGCCTCTCTCTCTTTCTCGCTGTGTCTCTCATGAATAAATAAAATCTTTAAAAAAACAAAAACAGAGGGGGGAGAAAAAAAACAAAAACAAAAACAAAAAACAAAAAAACCCTCAACTACGTAAGGTATTTGAGCAACATCTTAATGTCCGGGGTTCCAAGGGATGAAGCACCCATACTGCCGCTGCATTAGGTCATGATAGTTACTGGCACCGCCTGCGGTTGATCCTGTGACCTAACTCGTGGTTCCGATCCGTTGCATTACCAACCATCTCGACTTTCTTAATTGCATTCAATGATGAATGATAATTTGCTACGTTCAGAAAGTGCCCCTGGACCGCCTGGCGGGGCTCAGTGGTTGAGCACCTGCCTTTGGCTCAGGGTGTGATCCCGGGGTCTCAGGATGGAGTCCTGCGTCGGGCTCCCCGCGTGAAGCCTGCTTCTCCCCGGGCCGGTGTCTCTGCCCCTCTCTCTCTCTCTGTGTCTCTCATGAATAAATAAATGTTTTTAAAAGATTTATTTTATTTATTTATTTGTTTATGATAGAGAGAGAGAGAGGCAGAGACACAGGCAGAGGGAGAAGCAAGGCTCCACGCGGGGAGCCCGACGTGGGACTCGACCCCAGGTCTCCAGGATCAGGCCCCGGGCCAAAGGCAGGCGCTAAACCACTGGGCCACCCAGGGATCCCCAATAAATAAAATTTTTTAAAAAATAGAAGAAAATGCCCTCTTGAACACGTTTCTGTTGCTCTGCTTTCAACGGCTACTGTGATTTCAGTGCTCACAGGTGGGGGGGCGGGGCAGCATCCTGCAGACTCCTTGGCCGGGCCGGGGGGCATGTCACTCAGTGTCACTCGCCACCGTGGCTCTTGTTCTCACAACCGCACTTGGCCGGTGAGTGTGCGCGATGAGAACTCAGAAGCAGGCGGGTAAGCCAGGCTAGGGCTCAGACAGCGCCTCCGGTGAGGTTGAGCCAGCGGGCCTGCGCACCCACCCGCGGGCACCCACCCGCGGCTCTTTCTGCCCAGGCGGCGCTGCAGCCCTGACACCGGACGAGACCTCAGGCCTCCTTGTGGCACTCGGGGGACACCTCCTCGGGGAGGGGAAGGAGGCACAGTCACCCGCCACGTCCCGGGGAACACGATCTGCAGTGGGACAAGAGTTCTCTCCCCCGGTCCTTCCTGCTGGAACTTCTCCTCTCCCTCCACTTACCTACTCGGAGAGGCCACCCAGACGCTCTGGTTTCGCAGGAGGGTCAAGAGGCCAAACCTTTGATGGATCGCAGACATTTCAGACAGGGGTACAGGGCTGCGGGGGACGGCGGCCGGAGGGAGCAGGCCAGGGGGCTGCAGGTGGGGCGGCGGGACGGGCTTCTGGGCCCTCAGTATAGGCCTCTAGGAGTTCTGTTTGATAATCCTGCTGGGCACTGGGTGTTATACTCTATGCTGGCGAATCAAACTTCAATTTAAAAAAAAAGAGATAAGGGCAGCCCAGTGGCTCAGCGGTTTAGCGCCGCCTTCAGCCCAGGGCGTGATCCTGGAGTCCCGGGATCGAGTCCCACGTCAAGCTCCCTACATGGAGCCTGCTTCTTCCCCTGCCTGTGTCTCTGCTTTTCTCTCTATCATGAATAAATAAATAAAATCTTAAAAAAAAAAAAAAAGATAATACTGCTAGGAATAAACATCTGCTTCCAAATATAAATACTATAATAAACAGTGTTCTGATTACTTGTCAAGAGGATGAACTCTTTTTTTTAATATTTTTTATAGATTTTATTTATTCATAAGAGACACATGCAGAGAGAGAGAGAGAGAGAGAGAGGCAGAGACACAGGCAGAGGGAGAAGCAGGCTCCATGCAGGGAGCCCAACATGGGACTCGATCCTGGGGTCCCCAGGATCATGCCCTGAGCTAAAGGTGGCACTAAACCACTGAGCCACGGGGGCTGCCCGAACTCTTTTTTTTTTTTTAAGATTTTATTTATTTGAGAGACAGAGAACGAATAATAGGAAGAGGCAGAGTGAGGGAGAGAGAGAGAGAGAGAGAGAAAGAGAAGCAGACTCCCTGCTGAGCAGGGAGCCCAACCCGGGGCTCAATCCCAGGACCATGGGATCATGAAAAAGCCAGAGCCCTTGGGAGACAAATCAGAAGGAGGCCATAGCCACCATCTGCAAAGTTTCAGGGAAAAAAAAAAGAAAGAAATGAACGGGGACTTCTTTGGTCTCACAGCAGTCCAGGAAGTGGGTGGCTCTGGGGAGGGAACATTCAGGCCTCTACCTTCCTTCTAGCTTGTTGGACAGCCAGGCTGCATGAGACTGAACCATATGAACATGCCAGACTGGATGCAGAATGGTCAAATATTGCCTATCTCATGTGTCTCAACCCAAGACCTTGACCAAAGATTGGGGAAGTCAGGGAAATAAGATACTAAGTCAACCACTGTACTCTTCATTAGCAGCTCTCAGAACCAAATTAAAAGGTTAAACTTATTGCTTGAAATGAAATGGTGAATGAAAAAATAATTGGTTCACTTCAGTGTTCTATGCTCTTCTTTGTTACATGAGTATCAGAGAGTTTGCTAGAGAGGAGGCTGGTCTAACAAAATCATAAAACCTCTTGGGCAAAAAGAATTTTCCCAATCTAATCACTTGTGATCCATTTCACATCATACATGTGATCGCATCTCACTATTCTCATCATGAAGTGAGTCTTGATTATCGTATGAATTCATCGGACATCAGCTGAGTTAACCTGGGTTCGGGTCAGGACCAGGTTTGTCCCATCAGAGAGGCCTGTCCTCAAGGTTCCCCTTCAGAAAGGCTCCTCCTGAACCTGGCAACTCCTACACCTGAATCCCTTTATTTGCTATCTACTGTCCCTTGCTCTATTGTCAGCCCCAAACCCAAACCTTCCCACAGCCTATTAGGTCTTAAAGGTCTGCAAAGATGGTCTTTCATGACTTCCAAAGTTCAGGCGAAGTCTGTGTCCCCCCACCTTGGCACTCTTCACAATGGGGTCCAGGTGACCCTTTGGGGAGGGGGCAGGTCCTGGCACTGCAGAATGCTTAGCAGCATCTCTGGCCTCCACCCACCAGACGCCAGGAGGACCTCCACACCCCCGGTGTAGTCACCAAAAAAGGTCTGCAGACATTGCCAACTGTCCCCTGAGGGGTAAAATGGACCCTAGAGCGTAACCCTCGGACTGACAGACTCTTGGATCACAAAATAACCTGTTGCTTCCTAAAGAATCTGAGGCCTCCACAGCTCACCAGTCCCTAAACGAGTGAGGCTCTGACTTGCCAAACGTGACCTCCGAGCCCCGAGGAAAGAGCCTGCCCAGGCGGCTAGTCAGAGGTCTTCAAGCCTCCAGCCAAGCAGTGGTTTCAACAGACCCACTCCATGTCATGGTTACTTTGATCAGAGGTTTTAGTTCTCCTTTTAGTGCCATCTCAACTTGTCTTGCTAGGCTGAGGAAATCGCAATTCGCTCACAGACTAGAAAGACCACCATTTTCGTTCAAATCCCTTAAATGCAAACATGAGATGACAAAAAATTAATTTCACATCGAATTTAGATTTCAATTTTAGATTCTAGAGTTTCTACATGGAGGGACCAAGACAAGCATGCGTGCCAAAAAGAGGAGAATTTTAAGAATGGATTCTCCTAAAATAAAAAAATAAAAAAAAAAAATTTAAAAAAAAAAGAACGGATTCTCCTGAGCAGACCTTTTCACTCAAATCTCAATGTATGGAGCTGGTGTTTTGTTTGTTTTTTCTAAGTAGGCTCCCCTACCCAAGGTGGCGCCTGGCCAGCTCAGTTGGTAGAGCATGCCACTCTTGATCTGGGGGTCATGAGTTCAAGCCCCATATTCGGTGTAGAGATTACTTGAAAATTAATAAGTAAAAACTTTAAAGAATAAAAGTAAATGTATGGAGGTGTGTGCGCGTGTGTGTTGGTTGGTTGGTGGGGGATGGTGCCCAGGGAGGGCAGGCAGTATGTAGAAACCGTCCGACAGTCCAGTTTTGTTCTGGCCATCAGCAGCAGTAAGGGAGTAACAACCCTCTATTAAAAATCGCATTTCCAAATATGTCCTAGGAGATTTCAAGTTTGTGATCGCTGTTGCCTCCAAATAAATAAACAAAAGTTTGAGGCCTCGTAGAGGAATATTTCTGTGAAGTGATGGGTAACAGCCGCACACATAATCTCATTTGACGGCTGAATAAACCACTTTCTGGAATAAATCAAGCTCGCTCTCCAACCCAGTGCTGGCCTCCTCTTCACAGGGTGCAAAAATATTCCAGGAAAAGTTTTCCATTAAACTACTTAGGAGAACTAGGTAAGCTTGAGTCGACCATGAAAAAGTTCCTTTTCTCAAGTAACACCACCAAATGTGGAAGTAACACTCCAACACAAGAGTGATGCTTAAACCACTCCAGGGTTACCTTAGCTGCATCGCCCTCACCGATGAGTGGAAAATTGGCCTTTCTTCCTTCTCTTTCAACTAAAGAGTTTGCATCCTGGATATAAACTTGGTCTTTGTAATGGAGCCAACTGGGTCATATTTTTCTTTTAGAAGAAATCCACATCCTAACATATCGAAGGTTTTATTATCTGATCTTATTACAGCATGGCGAGGGGCAGTTCATGTAGAAATACCCCACTTCACTTTGGATCTTACGACCTGGCAGGTGAGTGATGGCTGAGAATCCGCCTCCCCCTACAGATTCTATAATCTGAACAAATGCATCCATTACGTTATACCTTCAGAATCCACAGGTCTATGGAAGGAAACCATTACATCCCATGCAACTAGATTTGACACCAACTGATTTACTGTTTCCCTGGGTGGGGGGGGGGGGGGCACAAAAACTAGGAGACACCTTTAATAGATTTTTTTTTAAAGGTGTGCGAAGGGATGCCTAGGTGGCTCAGTGGTTGAGCATCTGCCTTCGGTTCAGGTCATGATCCTGGGGCCCTGGGATCAAGTACAGCATCGGGCTCCCCGCAGGGAGCCTGCTTCTCCCTCTGCCTTTCTCTGTGTGTCTCTCATGAATAAATAAATAAAATCTTTTAAAAAGTGAAGAATAACAAAAAATAAAGGTGTGTGAAAACAGTACTGGGGAATATAAAAGATCTAATTGTATGAAGAGCTGTATTATGTATACAAGTGGAAGGTTCAACATGGTAAATACACTATCATGAAAATTATGCTATAAATTCACTGTAATCCCACTCAAAATCCTACCGGGGATGTTTGTGGAACATGAAAAGCTTATTCCAAAAGTACACCAAAAAGGAAAAACAAAAAACAAAAAACTAAGACTATCTCGGGCACTTTCAAAGAAGAGCAAGAGGAGAATAATTCTCCTAGGAGATACTCAGGCTTATTATACACCTACAACAAACAGGATGGTGTACTCTTCGCACACAGACGGCAAAACAGGGCCAAGAAACAGAACAGAGTCCAGAGATGTACACACACTTACAGTAGGGAAATTTAAAACATGAGAGAAGGTATTATATAAAAATCAGTGAGGAAAGGATGAGCCATTAAGTACATGGTAGCTTCTGCATAGAGAATATAAACATTGATTTTTATCTCATACTTATACCAAAAAACTAAAATCCCAATAGAATAAAGACTGAGAAATGAAAAGTATTTAAGTATTTTTTTAAATACTTAAAAAAAACTTTACAAGAAAATATAGAAGAATAGAAGAACATCTTCATGACCTTGGAGATAGGAGCAATTTTAAAACAAGGCAAAAATAAAGAGCACAAATCATAAAAGAATAAAGGGAAAGATTCATTAGGGTTTATTATAATAAAAAAAATTCAGTACAACAAAAGATACATTCCACAAAGCTAAAAGATTAACCAGAGAGGAAGAGGACATTGAGGACGCATTTAACCAAGGATTGGTCTCCAGAATGTATAAAGAATCATTATACACCAGTAAGAAAAAAACAAGGATACGGGGCGCCTGGCTGGTTGGGTTAGTAGAGCCTGCGACTCTTGATCTCGGGGTCATGAGTTCAAGCCCCACATTTTAAGTAGTCACTTAAAATTTTTAAAAAAACAACAACAACCAAAAAAAAGCCAAGGATATGAATGGAAAGAGAAAACCCAAATGGCCAATAACCTACCGAAAAGTTTCAACCTGTTTAGGGAATTCCAATAAAAAAAAAAAAAAACAATGAAACACCACGTCGTAGCTCTCAGATTTTTGAGAAATTAAACACGGCTGACAACTGCAAACGCTGGTGAAGATACAGAGAAACGCGTGTCCGTGCCCTGCTGGTGGCAGCGTAAAGCGATGCCACTACTCAGGAAGCAGCACTGACACTTTGATTTATAGCCAGCTCCATGTGACGACAAAGCATTCGTTCTGCTGACGACATCATTACTTCAGTCACAAGGAGGACAAAGCTCCTCAATGAAGGAATGAAGGCAGATTATTACCTACGTCCAAACAGCACAAGAAGCTCATTTAGCAAAAACACTTTTGTATCTGCTTCTAAAACTTTTCGGGATGAAAACCAGAAATCATCTCCGGCTTCCAACCCTTTGCCAACCAGCCTTGCATTGTGCTGGGAACAGCCAACCGTTCACTAGCTACTGTTAATTTGGACAATTCTTTTCTTTTCTTTTCTTTTTTTTTTTTTAAGATTTACTTATTTTAGAGGGAGCAAGGGTGAGAGCATGAGCAGGAGGGGCAGAGGGAGAGGGAGAACCTCAAGCAGAATCCGTACTGAACACAGAGCCTGATACGGGGCTCGATCCCCCGATCCCGAGACCGTGACTTGAGCCGAAACCAAGTCAGATGCCCAACCGACTCCGCCATCCAGGCGTCCCTAATTTAGACAATTCTTAAAACTCCATCTTCTTCAGGAAACGAATTGGGAGGGGGGTCTCAACAACTGTTAGATCCTTATAGCTCGAGGCCATAAAATAGTTACATTGATCGGACCCTGAATAAATATGCAACATCTACAACCACCCCTTATTTACAACCCTGCCATCGTGCACTTTCCATTTCCCAGGGAGATAATGGGGCTACCTTATCCCTGTAATCTCTTCAGCCATATGCATGTTTTTCATGTACTTGTCTCCTGGCTCATCAATTATTTTCAAAGGCCTTCTCACACCTGCTGTGTCAATGTTTTCCACTTAAAACGGAGGGGAGGGGACGCCTGGGTGGCTCACTGATTGAGCATCTGCCTTCGGCTCAGGGCGTGATCCTGGGGTCCCGGGATCGAGTCCCGCATCAGGCTCCCTGCATGGGGCCTGCTTCTCCCTCTGCCTGTTCTCTGCCTCTCTCTCTCTCTCTCTTTCTCTGTGTGTGTGTCTCATGAATAAATAAATAAAACTTAAAAAAATAAAAATAAATAAAACAGAGGGGAGGAACCAGCGGTTTATGGACTCCCTAGCACACCTCTACATACGAAGGCATTTAATAAGTGCTTTTACCCCTAGTGATTTAGACGGAGGCCTATTTCTCAGACAGAAAACATCCTCGAGTTTTAAAATCATGTTATTAATGGTGATCAAAAGCTGCCAGACCTAAGGGTTTATCCTGTATGGTTCCATTTATATAAAGTGGAAAAACAGGCAAAACTATGTTGGCAGAAATTAGGAGTGATTACCCTTGGTCGGGGTGCCTCAAAGGGAGCTTGTGGGGTGGGGGGGTGGTTTCTGCAGCGCTGGTTATGTTCCGCTGCTTCATCTACATGCCAGTTAGGTTGGTTAAAATTTACCAAGCTGTATGCTTGCGGTTTGCTTGCTTTTTGTGCACTTGTTATACTTCAATAGCAAATTTTTTTTTAATTTTTATTTATTTATGATAGTCACACAGAGAGAGAGAGGCAGAGACACAGGCAGAGGGAGAAGCAGGCTCCATGCACCGGGAGCCCGATGTGGGATTCGATCCCGTGTCTCCAGGATCGCGCCCTGGGCCAAAGGCAGGCGCCAAACCACTGCACCACCCAGGGATCCCTCAATAGCAAATTCTTAAACGATTTTTATGATACCTGTGCCTCTTACAAAACATCTAAAAGTATTCGTGACGATACCATTATATAACAGAGCTCAAACCGGTTTTTGGTAATCCAGGACACTGGCTTTGCAAAAACGGTAATAATTCATGAAATGGAAATCCATCTCCTTAACGTTCTGAATTCTGTTTCGCTTACCATGGAAACTGTCAGAATATGCCACATGAGAAAACTAAAAGGAAAATATAAAATAAAGTGCTGCATCAAATAAAGTTCTCTTAAGGGTTTGAATGTCTTGGCTAATTACATCTCTCCATCCTTTGCTCCTTGTGTGAAGAGCAGATGCCTGAATCCAAGCTGCCGTTACAGAGCCCCCCGGTTGAACATTCTTTTCAGGGGGTTGTGAAACCTCACGTTCCTAAACCTAACAGAGGCACCCGATGCACATCCAGAACAGCCAGTTTCCTAGGCCCCTTCTAACCGCCCCTTCTAACCGTCCCTTCCGACGTTCTTGTGCTTTTTACCCTGGAACTAGTTTCCGAGTGTGCTCAAAGCTCTCTGAACAATCAATCAATCGATCAATCAATCAATCAACAAACCTCTCTGAACAGACCAAGTGAGGGTCTCCGGCGGGGTTGGGGAGCAGGGGGGACACGGAGGGAGGGGGGTGCAGGGCAATCTGCGGCTGTGGGGAAGGAGCTGCGTGGGCCACAAGGGCAAATCGGTCCCTCCCTGTGCAACCAATACCTGCATGTCTCAGACACACGGAAAAAGGTCATGAAAGTCATGGCTACAGACCTTAAGGACAGGACGGCACAGGACAGAACGTGCAGGAAGGTTGCCTTCAAGGCTTAATCTGGGTAGATTTGATTATAGCTAAGGAGATGAATTCTAAATATGGAAAGGCCATCAGGGTAATTAAGGATATTAAAAAAATGGGACTGGATCCTTGATGTCTCTCTACTTAATGAAGAGCTCAAAAGATGATGAAAGCGATTTTAATAAGCAAGACCAATTTCCTATAGATTTCAGGCCTTTCAGAGCTACAGTGCGCTGAACAGCGGAGCAAATTACCAAGGAACCGGGCACTCTCTATTCTCAGGGGCGTTTGGTCTCATTTATGAGATGGTTTAGTTACCATTTTACTCCCAGGAAAGAGTGAACCAGGCGGTCTGCAAGGGTCCCCATTTTATCTCCAGAGTCTCTGATGATGTGGAAAAAAGGCTAAAAACAAAAACAAAAACCAAGACAAAACCTTCCTTCAGCTAGAAAGATCAAGCATCCTTTCAACCAGAGATCTTCCTGTTCAGCAAAGGTACTGTGAGCTAAGTCCTCAATGACGCCCTACTGAGATTTCAGAATACTGTGAAGCACAAGAGGTTTCGATCCCTCGTATTCTCGAGCAGGGGTTCTCAACATGGGTGGTTCTGCCCCTCACTGATGGTTATTTGGCCACATCTGGAGACATTTCTGGTTGTCACAAGGAGAGCGTTACTAGCACGTCGCGGGGGGACACCAGGGATGCTCCTAAATATCCTATGATGCACCGAACAGCCCTTCACGACAAGGAATGATCCAGCCCCCAAATGTCAACAGGGCTGAGGCTGAGAAAACTCGCTCGAAGAGTACACCTGAGAGGGAAGGAGGGGTGCCTCGCTGGCTCAGTTGGTAGAGCATAGGACGCTTGACGTCAGAGTTGTGAGTTCCAGGCCCCACGTTGGTTATAGAGATCACTTTAAAATCTCTAATAATGGGCAGCCCCAGTGGCTCTGTGGTTTGGCTCCTGCCTTCGGCCCAGGGTGTGATCCTGAAGACCCAGGATCGAGTCCCACATCGGGCTCCACATGGAGCCCGCTTCTCCCTCTGCCTGTGTCTCTGCCTCTGTCTCTCATGAATAAATGAATAAAATCTAAAAAATAAAAAAATTAAATCTCTAATAAAAGAAAAAAAGAAAGGGAAGGAAAGGAGACTTCTTTTATTTCAGTATCTGTCTCCAGCTGTTCAAAGAAGACAGTAGAGGGGCACCTGGGTGGCTCAGTCGGTTAAGTGTCTGCCTTTCAGCTCAGGTCCTGATCCCAGAGTCTTGGGATTGAGCCCCACGGCCAGCTCCCTGCTGAGCAGGGGTTCTGCTTCTCCCTCTCCCTCTCGCTACCCCTGCTTGTGCTCCCTCTCGCTGTGTTAGTGTTAAAAAAAAAAAAAAAATCAAGAAAGTAGAATGTAACAGTCTTACAGAAAACAAACAGGCAACCGAATGCCAAACAGTAACTCTAACTCCACATCCTTTCCGTCTTGTCAGACCGAGCTCAAACACACAGGGTTACACAGAGCCATTAAGAATAAAAATTTAAAAGATCAGCTTTAAGTGCTTTTCCTTTGGCAGATTTTGTTTTCTAACCAAGTAAGCGGTTTTTACTTCTAGACATTAAAATCCTACTGTTCCCCACCCCCACTCTCTGCCCAGGCCAAGCCGGTTTCTTCTGGATTCCACCAGTAACTATGCTCACTCCTACCTCTCTTCCACGGAACCCTAAGCCTTTCCACTCTTCTCAAAAACACCTCAAATCCAACTCTCCACCAGAAGCTTCCCATAAGCTACAGGATCTCACCCTTCTCAGAACTCCTGGTAGACTTCCTTTTGGGATTTTACAATTAGACACTAATGATTCTCTCGCTCAATGGTTTTTTTCATCTCCTCTGACTGTCACTTCCAACTGTCACTTCCCTGCTTGAAACCCCCCTGGTAATCCTCTCCAACCGAGAGGGTGACATGAAGTTCTTCCTGGCTCTTACCTGGGCCCTGGGCCTCCTGTGGGCCTCCCCGACCCACGCTCAGGCCACGCCCACCTCCTTGGCCCCGCCTCCTCCCACTCCCACACCTGTACCCAGGGGCACATCTGTACACCAGCCCCTTCTTCCTGCTCATCCTTCAAGTCCCCAATCAAGGGAACCCCACTCTGAAATACCAACACCCAACGCCCCCCCAACCTCATTTTCCTTGGACAGAGGAAATTACTCTACAGGAGCCGTACTTACTTCTATTATGATTGTTCATCTGTCTCTCCCAGAGGGCTGTGCTGATTTGAGGACGGAATCCAGTTTGGGGGTTTATTTTTTTTTTTTTTAATTTATTTATTCATGAGAGAGAGAGAGAGAGAAGCAGGCTCCATGCAGGGAGCCCAACGTGGGACTCGATCCCGGGTCTCCAGGATCCTGCCCTGGGCCGAAGGCGGCACCAAACCGCTGAGCCACCCAGGCTGCCCCATTTTTTAGTGTTTCCAAGTCATCTCTGCACCTAAGGTGGGGTAGGACTAGAACTCACAACCCCGGGATCGAGGGCCACACGCTCTACCGACTGGCCAGGTGCCCCGGACAGAAGGCAGTTTTGCTGATTTTTTTGTGTCTAGACTCTGCCCGGCCCGGGCTTGCCTGACCAGCCTCCAAAGCCCGCGGTCGGTGGCTGCCTGGCCGTGTGTCCCCCTGCCCGCCCGGGGCTCGGCCAGTGCTGGTGGCCCAGTGGCAGTGGGCGCCCGGTCCAGCCAACTGCGGGAAGCAATGGAAACACTCGACGGCGTGACCTTCTAGTCCTGGGGCGCTGATGCATCCGGCCGCAACAGTGCTTCTCTCCCTGCTGCCCCGATCTTCAAAAATCTGCCACGAGGGAAGCACTTTTCACCAAGGACAGGAAAATATTTTAAGACATCCAAAGGAAAAAGCTAAAGGCAAAGGAGGTAATGACACAACCTTCAAACTGCTCTTTAAATTGGCTTTGTGTCGGTCTGCCTAGGGCAATCAAATTACTTCTGCAGCATCTTCAAGCTCTGAATTCGGTTATTCCGTGAAAATCTGGGCTGGGAGTGTTGGTATTATTAAAGAACAATAATTAATGTCATTTGCCCTGTTTAACTTGGTGTGGTTTATTCAGTTCTGCAACACATGCATATAATTGTACATACTTTGTGACCTATATACATTCATGATGTGGATAGACCTTAATAAAGTACATTTTATACAAGAAAACCCTCATCCTTTCAACAGATATTTGTGGAGCACCGACGATATGTCTATCATCTGAATGAACACTGGGATATAATCATGGATAAAATGATCTTTGCTCTTGAGGAATTTGAACAGAAAAGAAGGCATATTAAAAACACTTACCAGTCAACTAACAGTAACCAGAAAAACGTTCAAGTTATTACACGGATGACACTGGCTTGAAAATACAGTAGCAACTGTCCTCTTAGCCTTGACCCCATGGACCCGCCCAGTTACTCCTTTTGTAAACCGTATTGACCACTGTCCACAGAACTCGGCTTCGAGGCAATTCTGCAGGACATCTATAGACTCCTTCTGCCGCCAGCTGAACCGTGTACCTAAGAGTCGGTTGTGTTTGCTCCCAAACCTATTTATGTATTTCTTACTATAATTATGAAATGTAATTCCATACCACACAGACTAATAAAACGTGTGCAAAAGAAAGAGCTTTTATTTCTTTGGAACCCAAGCTCATGGCCTTGGCAAGTCTTAAAAATGAGTCACTTGGAAAAATAGTTGCCTAAAACTAGGGACAGGACAATTGTAAAGGCTTAAGGGGTGCGGGGTAGAGGACATAAGAGCATTCTGCACACAGACTGGTTCTCGATGCCCTTAAGCTCTCAGTCTACTTTAGAAGAATCTGAAACTGGAAATCAGAAGCCAATGAACCTGGGCTGTGATCGATGGGCAAGCGAGACGTCAAGGAATCCCAACCACGGCTCACAATGAAAGCAAAGGCCTGGACTCTACAAAGAAATATTGGCAAATTAATGTCTAAAGTTAAATAGAATGTTTTAAGACACCTATGTGGCACGTCTGATGATTTACCACTTTGGCATTCACAATCAACCATCTAACTGCTTGTGCCAGGGCTCAGGGGCTCAGGATCATCTCTAGGAAACCCTTGCAGGGGTCAAGTGGTTTGGGCAATGCTTTTGCTGGAGCAAAAAATACACTAATTATTTCCTGTCTGTCACAAACATAACCCTGTGCTATTGGACTAGGAGGGTCATTTGAAATTTCAGTGCACATCCAGAGACTTAAAAGGGAACTCTCTCCAAGACCTGAGGGTGGGCTCAATGTAAGATCTTGACGCTCACAGGGAGGGAGGCTGGCACATTCTGGAAATACTTCCTGCCCAGCTATTCCTCAGGAGACCATTCCTTAGTCTGCAATTGCGTCTGAATTCCTGAGCGAACTTCCAGAACCAAACGGGAATGTATGCCTGTATGGTTCCTCAGGGTGCTTCCTTCTGAGTCTTGCCTCCGAAGGTGATCTGGGCCCTCTGTGCCGGGTGAGGAAAGGTTCCCTGGAGCCGCCGGCTCTGAGGAGAAGAGGGGAAAGCCAGAGCTGGAAGCACCACAGCTTCCTCCACCAGGCTCCCTGGAGAAAGGCCAATATTCCTGTTGGCGGACATGCCAAGATGCCAGCATTCAGCCCTACTACAAATGACTCCTGTGATGCTGGCTTCATGGAAACAAATAGTGTTGAAACAATCAGGGAGCTGTTTTCTTATATTTTTTTCAGCATAACATTACCTTCTCCTTTCTTTTTTTGAAATTACACCCCTTTAGACCTGTAAGCCCCCAAAGAAATAACTTCATCAGCTCCTTTGACTCTGTAGTAAATAGAGATCAAGAAGACAAAATGATTTACCTAAGATCACAGAGCAAGTTAGTGGAGTTTCTGGGGCAGACACATGGCCTCTGGCTTGCCCTGCTCTTCCTCAATTTCCTCACCCGGGGACCCGCAGCACCAGCTCCCACACCCGGGAGCTTGCCAGACATGCAGAAACGCAGGTCCCATCCAGGCCCATGGAATTAAAAACTGCCCCCCCCCTTTTTTTTTAGACAAAATCAAAGAGGGTTTGTATGCACATTCCAGTTAAACTGCTCTGAACCAGGTTTTTTGTAATGCTATTTTGTGCAACGACTGTTTAAATTCATAATCCTCATAAAAAACTTCCTTACTACAAAGTGGTTGAAAATAATTATTTTGCTGTCTCCGATCATTTCACACGGAATTTTCATTTAAAATTATAGGCAACAAATGAAACAAAATAAGCATTTCTCTCTGGATACATGATCCGCATTCAAGCAGGGTGGATATTCCACAAATGCCTCCATCAGAGGTTATTACATTGATTCCACAGTTGCTAAGGTCTTCAGGCCTGTGAGTGAGGGAACAGAATAATAATTCTGGGGGTGCCTGGCTGGCACAGCCCCTAGAGCATGGAACTCTGGATCTCAGGGTCCTGAGTCTGAGCCCCGTTGCACACAGAGATTACTTTTTAAAAAATTGTTAGGCAACATGAATTCCCAACATATAAAACCTGAGAAAAGCTGGGAATGTGTGTGGGTGGGTGTGGGTGGGTGTGCACGCGCACACATGCGCACAACAGCCCAATGTGGAACTCTTCAGCCAGTGAAATAATTAGTTTCAACACACTCCCTTAGGTGGTGTACTGCATACAAACAAAACATCAACATCTTCCCATTGTGCAAAACAACCAAAGTTACTGAATAGTCAAACGCACTTCAAACATCAATTGGCTCACGGCATTTGCAGGAACTGTCCAGAATGGGCAAATCCCTAGATACAGAAAGTAGATTAGTGGTTGCCAGGGGAGAGGGGGGTGCGATGGGGAGGGACATCCAATGGGCACAGGATTTCTTTTTAGGGTCAGGACACTGTTAGCGGTGGTGGTGGTGGTGGCACAACTCTGAACACACCAAAAATCACGGGCTTTGTACACTCAAATGTGCAAACTGTGCGGAATGTAAATTATATCTCAGCAAAGCCATCCGAAAACCACAACTCCTTCAACAAGAACATGTTTTAAGGCACGCTGAAAGATAAAACTGCACGCACCACTACTGCTCAGTATTTTACCTTTCAACTGAAAGATATGGAAGGCCTTAAAACTGGAGTCCAAAGGGGGCTTTTATTTCCAGGAACCTCACCCCCTTTTACCAGTAAGTGAACTAATACCAGGTTAAGGAAGTGACTTGCGTAAGAACCACAGTCTCAACTCAGCGCACCAATGGTGAGAATTTTCCCAGCATTAAATCATTTCAATTAAAACATTCATAAGGGTATGTTGGGTAATTAAACACATCTGGAAAAATAAGGCCAGTTCATGGCCTTGTGGCGTATTTACTAAGATTCCACCAAAGGAAATCAGTATGTTTCCTTTTGGCATGAAGGGCACTTTTTTTTGTTGTCGTATGTAAAAACTAAAAAGTAAAACCAAGGATACTGCCAGAACCAGTGAGGTATGCACAAATTAACATAAATTGGCAATTGAAGTGTAGACCCAACAATTGTCGAGACACAAAGTACTTCCTTGAGAACAGGCCTCTGGTTTGGGCACTGGCTTCATGAGAACCGTGTCTAACCTCCACACCTATTGAAACACTAAAGCCTGGCCCTGGTGCAGCCCGGGACCTGTGAAAGCCATCCTCAAAAAGGTGCCCCGGGGGTGGGGGAATTGGCCCCTCGAGGTCTAACGGTACAGATGCTAACACCTAGCGTTAATAAACCAGAAATAACTTTATTTCAGGAAAATCAGGTAATGCTTTCATCAATACCGCACTTCTCTGTAACTTCAACATCTTTGCGCCCAACATTGCCAAAATAGTTCCAGGCTGAGCGGCAGCCATCGGATTCTTGTGTATGAACCTCATTTAAAAGGGAGCATTAAAAAAATAAATAAATAAACAAAAGGGAGCATTATAAAAGGCGGGGGTGGGGGCAGAGCAGTATGGGGTGCCTGGCTGGCTCAGTTGGTGGAGCAGGGGATTCTTGATCTCAGGACTGTGAGTTCGAGCCCCACCTTGAGTACAGAGATTACTTAAAAACACAATCTTAATAAGTAAAAGGGAGCATTGAGTGATGTGGCTACTCAGGTGGGGGCACTAAGAGAAGTAGGAACCAGAGTCACGGGTCACGCCATTCCGCCCTTTCTAGATTTTATCCCAGCTCTCCCCTAGGTTTTCGGTAAGAAATGTTCTTGCTGGATTTAAGGGCCTTGTTTCCGTTCATATGATGATCATCGAGTGAATTTAAGAAGATTTACCTTCTACAATTCTTTGCTCTTCCCTTTAAATTCAAAGTCAGCTCTCCCTGCCGTCCCTCACCAAGATTACAGTCGGCACAAAATTACGCCCCCTCACTCGCACACGCACACGCACACTCAGTAGCAGAGGGATGCAGACGGGGAAGAGGCCACGGATGGGGATGGGGGACGGGCAGGGATCCCCAAGCCCTGACCATTAACCCGCAAGGGTTAAACCCGCGGCGGTCCTCATTCCGAATGCTTCGGCGGGGCTCTTCGGTCTGTGGCTTTTGTGGCGCTTGCGGCTGCAGTCTGGCTGCCACTAGAGAAGGACGACGGAGCAGGGAGAGAAACCCCTTCCCCAACACAGCTCTCCGACCTTTGCAGGTCCCGAGCTCCCCTCCCGATGGAGTCCCCACTTAACGACATGTTGCTGACGGCAGCATTTCGGGGTGTTAGGAGGTGACGGGAAGAAACCTACGGCCGCCCAGCGTGCGCCCCGGGCCAGGTTGGAGATCTCCGGTGTCCAGAACTGGGCTTCCACCGATACTAGTCGACCCCCCGCCCCCGCCCCCGCCCGCACTCGGGTCCACTCGGCACACCGTCCCCCACCTGCGCCCGGGTCCGCATTTTGATGGTGGGAACAGGGGACAATGAAGAGGGACTGACCCTCCGTCCCATCCTGTCCCTCCTCCCCTCCCCCCTCCCCGGTCCCGAGGGTCACGATTCCCAGACGAGCTCTCGGCGGACCCCAGGCTTGGGCTTCAGGGCAAGAGGAGGACGACGGCAGGGCGGGACAGGACGGGCCCGGGAGCCGAGAGCCCGGGCGACGGGGACAGCGTCCCGGCAAACGAGCCAGGGGCTCCCCTCGGCCAACCCTTCCAAGCGAGCCGGCGCCCGCCGCCCGGGACGCCCCGTCCGCGCTCTCCGCAGCCCCTCCGGGGAGACCGGCGGCCGCCCTGCCGCGAGCCGCACGCCCCGGGCGGAGGCGCCCCCACCGCCGCGCAGGGCCGCGCACCTGGGCGTCCGGGACACCTGCGCCGCGCCCCGGCCGCCGGGGTGGCCCAGGAGCCCCACCTGAGCGGGGCGGGGCCGGCGCGCGGGCTTACCCATGGCTGGAGACGGGCGCTCGGGCTCCCCGGGGACGGGCAGGGCCGGTGGCACAAGTTTGCGGGGCCGGCGGGCACGTGCGCGGGCCGGGCTCCGGGCGGGCTGCTGCGCTGCTGGGCCGGCGGCTGGCGGCTGGCGGCTGGCTCCGGGCTCCGGGGCCGGGGTGGGAGCGCGGCGCGGCTCCGCCTGCACTGGGGGCCGGCCGCCGAGAGGGGCCCTGACGTCAGCGCCGGGGGCTTTGTGCGCCCGCAGCCAGGGCCCGAACCCGGCAGCGGGCGCGCGGGGGCGGCAGGGGCCGCTGGCGCCTTCCGCCGGGACCCCCCTCCACCCCAGCGGGCCCCGAGGGGCGCGGGAGCCCGAGCAGCCGGGGGTGGGGGGTGGGAGACAGAGGGGGCCTGGGGGGCGCCGATCCGCGTTCCAGAAACGGGCTGTTAAGCGGCCGGAGGGGGCTTTGCGGTCCTAGTCGTCACCCATTGTGCGGATGAAGAAACTGAGGCCCGGGACACGGAACCCGGGACAGCCGGCGATGAGCGGCTTTGCCCCCATCCACAGCCCTGGATCCCTTTGTTCACATATGAGCCGGGTGGGGGTGACCCCCGAATCCGGTGGGGCTCAACCCTGGTTGCACATTAGAACCAGCTGGGGAGCTTCGAAAACCTGGTTGCGCCAGGGCCCCCGCGCCAGGGCCCGAGGCGTCCACGCCCGCAAAAGCTCCCCAGCTGATTCCGATGTGCACCCAGGACGCCGCCCCCGACTTGAGTTAACGTGTGGGTGACGATGATGTAGAAGGGGCCCCCACCGCTCTCTCCAGTCTGGGGTGCTCGCGATCGGCCATCTGATCCCCAGAAGTCTCCCGCCCCCCCAACGGCCAGGCTCTGGGAGACTTTGCAGACTCGCCCCAGTCACCGCTTCTCCCAGGCTCAGGCCTTGCACGTGAGCCTGTAAGTGAGCTAAAGGCTTAACAGCGGCCTGGCCGCAATTCCTTCTGTCTTCCTTAGAGAATCATTCTCCTGCCTCCAAAGGTACTAGGAAAGCCCTGAGACACACACACACACACACACCCCTTAGCCATCTTTCTAGGGCAGATACTTTCTGAGACATTTCTGAGATTTCTGAGCCTGACACTCCCCCCTCTGCCATCGCTTATGTTGTGATTCGTTGTTTTGATAATACGTGGAATCACTTAAACTATAACTGTCCATAGGACACGGACGGGATGGTCAACCCCAAAGAGAGAAACTTTCGCATTGAGAAAAGGCTGGCAGTAGCAGACATTTCATCTATTGAAATGTACTGGATTAGGGAAGATTTTTATCGAGGCAGAGCTCTAGAAAACCTAATAATATTTTGCATAAAAGGACAGATTTGTGCCGAGGAGATCACTGGCTCATTTCCACAATCCCAGGGGGAATAGTTAGTCCTCACCAATCCTTATGCACTAAAACAGGGGGCTCATAGGTTTAACTTCTCATCCTCGTTACAGGAAAGTCATTGCGCAGGTGCAGGCATCCAGCCGCGGAGGACAAGAACCAAGATGGCCTGGAAAGGCCAGAGACAGAGGTGGAAGTAGTAGGGGAGGGCAGAGAGGAATTCATTCCTGGTGGAGAGAAGATTCTTGGGTGTCGTTGGTGCCTGCATCTTGGGAGACTCCTAGGAGACATGGAAACGACAGAATGAGACTCGGGCATGACATTCTGAAATCATTTTGGCAAGCTATGACCTTAATCTGCTTCTCCAGGCCCCAAAATTCTAAGGTTTTGTGCCCTGAGATGAAAGTAAACCCTCTGGTCCACTTTCTGCCATTCCCTAGAAGTCTTGGATTTTTCTTTTTCTTTCTTTCTTTTTTTTTTTTTTTTTTAGCCAAAGAAAAGAAATAACAGCTGTCCAAATATTAGAGCGAGCCACAATGGGATGCTGTGATAAAAAACCAAGTTATAGCAATTGTGTACACAGTGTCAAAGGAAAGCCACGTTTTAATAGAATTTTTTACTCACTTTGGAAATGTCATGGACTTATTTCAACAAGTGATTGTCCCTAACACCCTTAAGAAGAAAAAAACCCCAGCAGTTGGGAAATTAGCAAGGCTACTACAGACAGGGTACAGAAGATGGCTAATAAGTGTATTTGACTATTACTCGAAGAAATGCTATTTTAAAATAATAAACCAATTTTCTCATATGAAGTAACTAAAATCTTTCAATAAATAAAGCAAGATTTGGGGTGCCTGGCTGGCTCAGTGGGTAGAGCATGCAACTCTTAATCTCGGGAGTTGTAAATTCAAGCCCCCTGTTGAGTGCAGAGATTACTTAAAAATAAGATCTTTAAAGAAAATGTCAAGAGCAAGACTACTTTGCAGGTGGGCGAGTAAATTGGTAGAGCCTTTCTGGAAAGCTACTTGGCAGTATCTATCAAGAGACTTAAAAATATTCATAGCCTCTGACCTAATAATCCCACTTCTGGGACTGTCTCCTAAGTAAATAATGACAGTTTTAGTCTAAATTAGTGTAAAAAGATGTTTATCTCAGAGCAAGATGGGAGAGCAAACATAAACCAAGAAAGGAAGCAACACCTATTCAATAAAAGGGGAGTAGTTACATAAATAATTGTTGATCTAGTTTGATGGCTCTCAGCCGAAGATGATTTTACCCCTCAGGAGACTTTTGACAATTCCTGGAGACAGTTTTACTTGTCACATCTGGAGAGGGGGTGCTACTGGTTTCTGCTTTCTGGTTGGTGGCTGTCAGGGATGCTGCTGAACGTCCTGCAATGCACAAGACAACCTCCCCCATACCAACCAACCACCCAGCCCCAAATGTCAATAGTAAGGAGGTTGAGAGAAACCCTGATCTACATGATCATATATCATGCAGCCAGTCTTGTTTGCGAAGAATTACGTGGGAAAATCCTCGGACATTTTGGGTTTTCAGAATACAAACCTAAATGTACGATATAATCCTAGTCGTGTCCATCTGTACATATATGTATTTTAAAGGACTGAGACAAAATGCACTCTCAGATGGGGCGCCTGGGTGGCTGAGTGACCGACTCTTGGTTTCGGCTCAGGTCATAAGCGTGTGGATTGGTCTGTGGGGCTCAGCCCTGCTTTCTGCTCCAAGCTCAGTGGGGAGTCTGTTTGAAGAGTCTCTCCTTCTGCCTCTTCTGTCTGTCTCTCTCTCTTTCTCTCTCTCTCAAAAATAAATAAATAAATCTTTTTAAAAATAAAATATAAAAGAAAATGCGCTATTAGACACTATTACCAAATACATCAACTATTGACCCACACAGCTGGACTACATTTCCCAGGCTACTCAGCAGTTAGGTGGGGCTAAGTGATTGAGTTCTAGGCAATGAGGTCAGGAGTAATGTCCACCACTCCTAGGCCTTACCCATAAATCCTCCAACTTGGATGCTTCTACTTGCTTTCCCCTTCTCTCAGCTGGAATCTGATGTTGACAGCAGGGTGCCTCAGCCAGCCTGGGTAACTGAATGGTTTTGCACAGCAGAGACTCACTCCCCCTGCCACACTGACAGCCTGGAGCTGACTGGGGCCCTCACATGCACCAGAAATAAACTGCTGTTATATTTGAGCCATTAGGTATTTGGGGGCTTATTTGTTACAGTGGAGGTCTGACCCTTATTAATATATCAATATATTAACATATATCAAAATATTAACAGGGTTTATCTCTGGGATCAGTGGAATTTTTAGTTTTATTTTTATACCCTTTTGTGTTTTCCCAAACTTCGACAATGAGCAAAAATGACTTTTTTTAAGATTTTATTTATTTATTTATTTATTTATTTATTTATTCATAAGACACTGAGAGAGAGAGGCAGAGACACAGGCAGAGGGAGAAGCAAGCTCCCTGCATTGAGCCTGATGCGGAACTCGATCCCGGGACCCTGGGATCATGACCTGAGCCAAAGGCAGATGCTCAACCACTGAGTACACCCAGGTGCCCCAAGAATTACTTTTATAATCAGGAAGAAATATATAGTTGTACCTTACTCAACAGTGGAGATGGTCTCCTAATTATTTAAACTATAAATGAAATCATATTCCAACTGATTTTATACAATTTGCGATCTTACCCTCAAATGCCTCATCGAGGAGTACAAATTCATTATAAAACGTACAGACACAATTTGTCTGCTCTGATCTTTTTTGGGGGGTGTTTAGTCACTTGTGCTCCACACTCCTTTCTGTTTCATAATTACTCATGAGTCTTGTGTCTGTGGCAAACATCTCCTTTTGGACAGAATCTTGGCTTGATGTTTGATTCTTAAAATCTCTCTGCTTCTCCCTTGCTGGAGTTACTTTCCTGGCACATCAGGCACAATTTTTATACTGTAAAGCCTTCTCCTCCTGTTCCCTCAGTGAGATGGCTGCTTTCTCAAACCAGTGGGAAGTACGTGAATTGGTCTTCAACTTTGCAGTCGAAGTCACCTAATGGACAAAACAAAACACTGAGCTCTGTTTGCAGGACTAAATGAAAATGTTAGCAGACCTTGACATGTTTGAACACACCAACAAAGGCACAGCCCTCACAAAGTGGAACATGAAAGCGTATGAATGAAAAGGCAACACCACTAATGCCCCCAGCTGCTCTGGCGGGGGTCAGAAGATACTGCCCAAGTTTGATGGGAAGAGGAATAAAGCTTTGAGAAGAGGGATGATGTAAGGGACATAAATCCTCATCCTTCATGTCAAGGAGCCAGTAGACATTATCTAAAGTTAGTGAAGAGAAAATTAAGCATATTACCAAGATTAGAGCCACTGTTACGACCCTATCAGATCCAACGTCATTTATAAACAAACATTTATGATGCCCCTTTGGCTCTCCATAAATGAAATTCAAATTAAAGAACAGCTCACTGTGGGGATCCCTGGGTGGCGCAGCGGTTTGGCGCCTGCCTTTGGCCCAGGGTGCGATCCTGGGGACCCGGGATCGAGTCCCATGTCGGGCTCCCGGTGCATGGAGCCTGCTTCTCCCTCTGCCTGTGTCTCTGCCTCTCTCTCTCACTGTGTGCCTATCATAAAAAAAAAGAACAGCTCACTGTAACTGCTAAGATCCCAACCGATTGAGATGTGTTGTATTGGGCAGCTGAAGACCCAGAGTGGCCTTGCCATCAGTGTCGTGGTGTTCCAAAACGGTGAACAACGTGGTAAAGTTCCAAGCAAAACAACGTACGATCTTTCCTCAATGTATATAGTAATTGCATTCCTTAAAAAAAAAAAAAATACTGCTTAAAACCACCCCAAAATATCCTGTGTTTCTATGTAAGATGGACTTATTTTTTTTAGGTACCAGTCACTAGAAGGAGATTTTTCATCTCCATTAATGTCCAGAAGACACTAAAAAACTGGTCAAGAAATGGGGACATGTCTTCATTGTGCAAGACTCTCCTGTGCCCTGCAGGGGGGCCTGTCACCCCATCCTGGGCCCGGTCAATGCCAATGGTGCCCCCTCCCCTTCCCAGTGAAAACCCAAACCGCCCATGCCAGTTTCCAGAATGCCTCACCTCCAGGAGTCTGGATTGTGGAAGTGCTGCCAGAGAAGCAGTTAGAGGAGATTGACTCTGGAAGTGAGACCACCAGTTGGAAGAGGAGGGCTGGGAGGCTTTTTCATCAAGCCCTACTATCCTATTTAATTGTTTTCCGGGCACCTGGGTGGCTCAGCGGTTGAGTGCCTGCCTTCTGCCCAGGCTGTGATCCTGAGGTCCTGGGATTGAGTCCCACATTGGGCTCCCCACAGGGAGCCTGCTTCTCCCTCTGCCTGTGTCTCTGCCTGTCTCTGTGTGTCTCTCATGGATAAATAAATAAAATCTTTAAAAAACATAATTGTTTTCACGGGTAGGTGCTGTGACAGCTATGTGTATTTAAATAAAGCACCCGTGCCCATCCGGTGGTTAGCTCTATGCCTTCCGGGCTCCTGAGACCTTATTTCCAGACATATCCCATCCATAAAATGGGGATAATCATAGTCCCCACCTCATATCCTTGTTGTAGGAAACCGGGTCTGGAGATATGACATCATGTGACCCCGGTCGCACCCTGAGCACATGGCAAATCCAGATTTAGCTTTGAGGCCTGGCGCTATCCAGATCCAAGCTCTGGCCACTCCACCAGGGTACCAGCCATAGACAGTGTTTCCGGATCCTAAGATTGCTGGTCTGGGCACTAGGAACAGGTGCAAACCCCCGTGCCAGTGCTGGGGCCTCCTCCAGAGTCAGTCTCCAGTTCAGCTGCGGCTCTGAAAAGGAGGAATGGCCACATCCTGCCCTGAGTGTGTACCCGAGCTCCAGTGGCAGGTAAGAGAGAAGGCGGCAGCTTCCCAGGGGGCCCGGGATTTGAAAGCTGGCCGAAAGCCCAACCTGCCTTGAAAACACAGCTCATTTCTTGCGGTCTTTTGGCACAGCAGAGCAGTCAGCAAGCGATTTCCCTTTGGTTTGTACTCAGCATTTCAACCCCTAAGTCTGGGGTAGGTCCACGTCTAATGCTTGGGTCTTTCCTGGGACACTCTGCTTTTGGACTGTGGCGAGATAGAATAGAATCAGAGTGTGCAGCAGGGCTTCAGGAACTCACTAGAATACCAAAGAATGTAGCTTATCTGACAGTCCGTCCTTGGTGTTGCAGATGAAATTTATTTATTTATTTTTAAAGAATTTATTTATTTATTTCAGAGAGAGAGCATGCGTGTGTGAGAGCATGAGCAGGGGGTAGAAGCAGAAGCAGACTCAGAAGCAGGGAGCCCGGACTCAGGGCTCGATCCCAGGATCCCGGGATCACGGCCTGAGCCGAAGGCTGGCGCTTAACCGACTGAGCCATCTGGGCGCCCCCGCAGATGAAATTTAAAATGGAATTATGTGCAGAGCTCAAAATGATTTAATTAGCCCTTATTTTCATTTGCTGACAATAATTTCTCTTCCTCTCCCCACACTTCCCACTTGCCTGGTGATGGCGAATTTGGTAGCCGCTTAGGAAAAATAGTGTTGGGGATGCCTGGGTGGCTCAGTGGGTTGAGCGCCGGCCTTTGGCCCAGGGCGTGATCCCAGGGTCCTCCCTGCTTGGTAGGGGGGTCTGCTTCTCCTTCTACCCCCTGCTCGTGCTCTCGCTCTCTCTCTCTCTCTGAAAGAAATAAGTAAAATCTTTAAAATTGTAGTGTTCCATGGGCACTGAGGGGGGCACTTGATGGGATGAGCACTGGGTGTTATGCTATATGTTGGCAAATTGAACTCCAATTAAAAAAAAATGTAAAAAAAAAAAGAAAAAAATAGTGTTCCTTTACTTTGGGCTAGAATTTTCCTATCTCCCCTCCCAAGTGATACTTGAAAATGTTTCGCAGAATCTTGAGTTAAGGCGGACGTTGCAACTCCGTGTAACATCGTCCACATTCGGGAATCCCCTGTGTCCTGTCTGTGGCTGTCAGCCATTCGGGTATATTTGAGTATCTTTCAGGACAGGAAGCTCACTACTGTCATTTCTCAACACATGGGATTGTTGAAACCTTTTCGATCCCAGACTCCTGTGGGCCTCCCAGCCTCCACTGCCTATCCCTGAGGGAGGCTCCTTTGATTCCAAGCTAGGTCAAGCTCCTTCGACTGTTCTTCATTAAGAGAGTTTTCAAATTCTCTCAGCCTCCTGGTTGCTCCTGGTGGCTGACATCCTCTCATTTTGCAAAGTTCTTCTTCAAGTAGAGGGGCTCTGATTAAGATGTAAATCTCCAGCTGGTTAGGTTGGAACTCTTTCTTCCCTTGAGCTGGAAACACGCGAAGTAATAAGTATTCTTTTTGTTTTTTATTGAGGTAAAATACATACAACATAAAATCACCGGTTTTAAACTGTGGAATGCAGTGACATTTAGTACATTCACAGTGTGGTGCAAACATCAACACCGTTTAGTTCCAAAACACTGTCACCAGCCCAAAGGAAAACTATCCCATTAAGGAGCCGGGAGCGGCTCCCCTTGCCCCCCTCCTCCTCTCCCAGCCCCAGGCAACCGCTAAGCTACTTCCTGTCTCTATGGATTTGCCTCTTCTGGACGTTTCGTTATAAATGGAGTCATACAATAGGTGACCTTTGTGTCTTGGCCTCTTTTGCCGAGCATCGTGTCGTAGTGCGTACCCGTACTTTGTTCCTTTTTCTACAGCTGAATAATATTCCACGGTGTGGATAGACTTCGATTTGCTTATCCACGTACCCATGGGACATCTGAGTCGTTTCCACCTTTTGACTACTGTGAATTATACTTCTATGAACACTGGTGGAAAAATATCTGTTCTCGTCCTTTGAATTCTCTTGGGCATATATAGCTAGTGGAATTGCCGGGTCGTGTGGCAATTCTGTTTAACTTTCTTTCTTCTTTTTTTTTTTTTTTTAGGATTTTATTTATTTAATCACGAGCGACACAGAAAGAGGCAGAGACACAGGCAGAGGGAGAAGCAGGTTCCCCGTGGGGAGCTCAAACCCAAGACCCTGAGATTAAGATCTGAGCTGAGATCAGGATTCGAACATTCAACCAACCGAGCACCCCAGGTGCCCCAGTAATCTATTTTTAAGACCTCCTTGACATGGTGTCCGAGGCCCTGCCTGGGCCCTCCCTAACCTCCCTGCCTGCCCCCATTCTCCATGCTTCTGCCTTGCTGCCATCACGGGCCGTCCCTCTCAGTGCAGGGCCTTTGCACACGCCCTTCCTGTTGCCTCTTTGTCTGGCGAGAGCCCATACATCATTTGGCCCCCAAACCCGAGCGTCATTTCCCCAGGGAAGCCCTCTCTGGCCTCCCTCCTAAGTCGAATGCCCCAATTGACAGTCTCATGGCACCAATCACCTCCCCTTCGTAAGACCTGCCACAGTTGTAATTTTCCTTCGGATTACGCAAATACATGATGTCTGTTTTTCTCCTCAGTTGAGCCACAACTATAGTGGGAATAAATTAAGATCTGCTGATTAAGGAGTGAAAAACTTTTTGGGGAACCTTGTGAGATTTTGAACTTGTGCCTAACTAAAGTCTGGATGTATGCTGAACATAAAGTTTCTAAGTTCATGTCCCATTTCCCCCTTGCCAGGACTCCGTTCCTACGATAATAATCTTGTCTCTCCTGCTTCATCACTAGTCCCCTTTCAACCAGATCTTTCCCACTGGTTCACATACATGTTCGAGTTACTGCCTTATCTTCTCGCTCCTCTTCTTAGCAAAACTGCTCGGAAGGGCATGATACTGGCCTGCACGCTTCCTTACCTCTCACTCTCTGAAGCCTTCTCCAATAAGCCTCTATCCCCATCATTCTGCCCAAACTGCTCTTATCAAGGACACAAATGATCGCCACGTGGCAAGATGGGACTCTGGCAGTGGAAGAAACATGTTCTAGAAACATATTCTTACTCCAGCTTCTATGAAGCCACACACTTCTGGTTTTCCTCTTACTTCACTGGGCGCAACTTCTCAGCCTTCTTGCCCACTACTTACAATGATCTTGTCATGAAAATATTTATTTCCCATGGTCAGTTTTGCCCCTAGCCTGGAGGTTCCAGGTGGGCAAGACCTTATTTATCTCCATTGCCCTAACCTCCATGCAGCGAATATATCAGATGCTCGTGTTTTTGTTAAATAAATGAATATCTCCATTTGAACTTACATCATTTTGAACCTAAGACCCTTTAAAATTCTTGTTTTGTATAAAAAGTATCATGACAGCTTATAAGTATCTTTCTGGGTTTTGATTCTTCTACCTAAAATACTAGCTACGCCTCCTACTTTGGGTGAACGCGCCTTCGGAATTTTCATCCACGTTGTGGATAAAAATACTGATTCTGACAATCTTTCTTCCTTCTGGTTGACCTCGACTTATTGGTCAGCATTCTCTGAGCATGATTGTTTGCAGCCAGCTAGGTAATCCTTGATTGTGTTGACACCCGGCACACACCTCCGTATGTTGTCCACAAGGGAATAACAACTTGTTTTGTGGAAAAAAAAGGCCATGGTCTGTTTAGCACACAAGAGCTCCAGGTGGATTCAGCTGTTCAGCTGGGGCAGGCACCTGTTAACAGGGTGATTTCCAAAATGCACCACGAGCAAGGTCCATTTAAGGCTCAGAAAGGGGAACAGATGTAACAATTATGCAACCCCTGCATATCTCAATGCCCAGAAATTGCCTCATGGAGGACGAAACAGTTCTTGTACCAGATTGAAACCAAGGTCAAGGAGCAATTGCAGTGCCCCAGTTTCTGCTGCTCTAACGAGGCCATGTGATAGGGTTTCAGGACCCTCCTTCCCTCTTCTCCTGTGAATGGCTATCCCTCTGCTTCAACTCTTTTTTAAAAATATTTATTTATTTATCTATCTATCTACCTATTTATTTATTTATTTATTTATTTATTTATTTATTTATTTATTTATTTGTGAGAGGCACAGAGAGAGAGAGGCAGAGACATCGGCAGAGGGAGAAGCAGGCTCCATGCAGGGAGCTGGACATGGGACTCGATCCCGGGTCTCCAGGATCACACCCTGGGCTGAAGGCGGTGCCAAACCACTGAGCCACCGGGGCTGCCCACCTCTGCTTCAACTCTTGCAGAAGTCCAGAGAGGATATTAAGCACCTCCCTGTTTTCCCATCTAGAAACTTTATCCAGGAAAGCAAAGAAGTTGGAGCAGTGTGTGTGTGCGCGCGCGCGCGCGTGTGTGTGTGTGTGTGTGGACTGCTGTACCTTCACAAATGCTGTTCCCTATGATCATCTCTTTCTTTTAAAATGGCTCAGCGATCCTCACTGGCACTTCACCATACGTCTGTAGATGCGTGCTACACATCACTGGATATTTTTCCCAGTGGATTCCTGACATAGAGGGAGGCAGGGAGGGGTAGCATTATCAAAATTTAGCAGAAGAGATCACCAAGCCTCTAGGAGTGGTGTGGTGCCAGCCGTGGGTGTGAGAATCCTGGAAGATTAGAACTAGAGCTTGTTGACTGGCGCCATTAGGACTCCTTGTCATTTCCTGTCCCCCTGCCGAGATGGGCATCCGGTTAGAAGTGTGCTGCTGTGACTAGGCCACCTGCTGTGTCCTTTGGGGCAAGAGACCCTAGTCCTTTGAACCTGTTTCTCTGTGCTTGAGAGGCAGATGGGAAAACTGCTGCCCCCACTACCTGGTGAGGTTTTGAGGAGGCTCCTGAGAGTATTTGAAAACCTGTGGCCCAGTGTAAAGCCCTGCCTCCAGGCTTACTATTTTTGTTGTTATTGCCATGAGCTGTCAAATCGATGTCTCTTTCTGGCTCATTCCCTTTATTTAAGATGGAGACTCCTGCAGCAGTCCAGTTTCCTGGTGTACGTTGACAGGAGACGAAGGGTCTGTGATCATACCTGCGAAGCCCTAGCTGGAGTCTAGTTAAAGGAGGAGCAGGAGGTGTTCATTCCCAGCTGAGCTGGAGACACACGAAGGACCAGCGGGATTCGTCTCCCTGTGCTCCTGTGGTGTCCTCAGTCCCTCACTGATGTTTCTTGAATGAAGGAACGAATGAAGGAAGGAATGAATGAATATAAAGAGCAGATTCACCCGGGATCAAACCTCAGCTGGAGCCCCTTACTAGCTGAGCCTCAGTTTTCCACTCTGCAAACTGCAGACAATAGGTTCCTTGCAGGGTTGGTAAGAGGATTTAAATAATAACTACTCAGTCTTTTTCTCTTCCCCACATTCAATTTACCCTCAGTGCCCCTTTCATAATGGTTATCTGCTTTACCTTTTATTCTTTTCCATTTTTGCTCCTTGTTAAAAGCAGAAGCAAAGTAGGAAGGGGAGAGTCCTGCCTCTCTGTCATCCCATCTGCCCCACACTTCACTTCTATCCAGTCTTTGTCCTTCTTTTGTCTGGTCATGAATTTAAAAATATCCTTTGTACCTTGTGGGTCACAAATAAAAGCACAGCACACCCAAGGATAAAATATTGGCAAATCAGCCCACCTACATAATGTCCTTTTTTTCACTAGGCAATCAAAAGCCATAATTCTAATTCTAAAAAAAAAAAGACACTTTTCTTTTGATTTCTTAAAATGCAATTGAATTTGAGATAAAGAATCAAAATCCTTTAAGAGAATTACATTGAAGTCGCTTTCTATCTCCAAACAGGTCATATTTGGGGGGCAATTTCCCAATATGTAAAATGAATAATGATTGCTTTAGAATAGTCATAATTATGTCCCCCAAAGGGAATTTTATCTCAGTTAATTTTTTTCTTTGTACTGTCGAATGACTGATTCTGAAGCAATTATAAAGCACAGCATTATTTTTCACCACTGAATAGCATGCCCATTACCCTTCACAGTTCCCTGTTTCCCTGCCACGCAGGCATTTGAAAACAGTGGTTTTGTGATTTAAGCTTAATCAAGCAAAATGCCATTTAGGAAGCTGATTTGCCAATTGACCTTTGAGCGTGTATGTCTTTGTAGCACAGCGAACGAAGGGCCAGGAAAAAACCATGTAGGCGGGCCGCTGTGGAGGTACGGTTAATCCTCTCTGGGTTTGGGTTCCACTTTCCTAAGGAGTTTTGTGTGGGCGTCGGGAGCAGATTGGCCCTCATGAGGAGCCAGGCTCCTTTTCTCTGTGGAAGAGAGGCCCCTTTGCAGCAGCTGTGTGCGGGGGTTTCTTCGCAGGCCCGGGGCATGACTGGGCATCTTGGGTCTGTCTTCAGGGCCAGGTCCTCTGCAGATGTGCCCCTACCTCTTCCCGGGGCCTCCTGCACTGTGCCTCGACGCCCCCACGGCCCCGCCTGAGCCTGGCTCCCTCCTTGGAGAACTGTCACACCCTAGGAAGAAGGGCATGTGGGGATGGGTGCCGGCGGGTGGCCTTTGCCCCCCTCCATCCATAACATACACGCAGCTGAGACGTGTGACCCGGTGATTGGGCTAAGAATGGGCTTTGAAGTCAGGTGGACTGGGTTCAAGTCCTGCACTGGGTTTGAATCCTGCCCTGGCTTCATAGAAGCTCGGGGACCTGAACCTGGTTGAGCAGCCTTCCTCTCCTGCAGAACGGGAGAGGAATCATGCCTATCTTATATATATATATATTTTTTTTTTTTTTTTCTTAAGTAGACTCCACGCCCAACGTGGGACTTGAATTCAGACCCCGAGACCAGGAGTGGCTCACTCTACCGACCAGGCCAGCCGGGTGCCCCAGAAGCATGCCTCCCTTAAAAGAGTTGTTCTGGGGGGATCCCTGGGTGGCTCAGCGGTTTGGCACCTGCCTTTGGTCCAGGGTGTGATCCTGGAGACCCGAGATCCAGTCCCACGTCAATATGTAAATAAATGTCATATTTGCCATTTATAACGCTCCCTGCATGGAGCCTGCCTCTCTCTCTCTATGTCTATCATGAATAAATAAATAAAATCTTAAAAAAAAATAAATAAAATAAATAAAGAGTTGTTCTGAAGAGTCAGGGAGCTACTGCACTTACAGGGCACGGCGGCGGCGCAAGGCCTCGCTTTCTGAAGGAGCTCGAAGAACAGGAACGCGGGCGGCCTGCAGGCAGAGCGGCCCGGGAGGACGGGGGGCGGGGGCTGGCCTGCACCCCATCTCCGCTCCTCATGCGTGGCAGCTCCAGAAGGCGTTGTGTATAGATTCCTTGTAGTTTGTGTTCGGTCCAGAAACATCCTCCAGCTGCGGGGGGACTTCCAAGCCCTCCCCGCGTGGGGCGGCAGCTGCGACAGAAGCCACTGGGGGCACAGACCCGGTCTCCCACCCCCGCCCGCCCATCCTTGGCACCCCGTCGGAGCTGGTCTCTCCCCTGCTGCGCCCACATCTCACTCACCATCACCGACTGCTCTCAATCTGCCTTTTCCTGATTTCCTTTGTCTTATTCCTCTGCCTCCTCATTATTTTTTTGGGGGGGAGGTTCCATTTCCCCCTCCGATCCCCACCAGCCCCAGGCTGGCGACACGCATCACGGGCCACTGTCCCCTCCGACGTGCTCTTCCAAGCCCACGGGCTGCCCAGACAGCTGGGGCCTGCTGCCCATGCTCTCTCCAGTGCCCTGCCCTGGGTAGACGCTGCCCAGCCTTTCTGCTGGCTGAGGCCGAGCGATGTCGCGCGTCTGTCGGTCCCTGGGAGCAGCGGTCCCCTCTATCCGTGGACGTCTCCTCTGCGCGGCCAGCTGGGCAAAGGCCCGGGGGCCCGGCCACCTATTTCCCGGCCACTGGGGTTAAGGGAGCCGCCGAGTGCCTGGTGGGAGAGGGCCTCAGAGGCTCTGCTGCTGGCCTGCCGGGCGGGGAGGTCCAGCTCTGCGAGTCCCTCGGGTTGTCCGGTGTCTCTGAGTGTCACTGGAGGCCACCTGGTACAGTCAGCCGGGGACGTTTGTGAAACGACAGGCTCTTGACCTCTTGAGTCAGAAGTTACCTATCAGGGATCATGGGTCGCAACGAGGTTTTTGGGCCGCTGCTACTCAGAGCGTGGGCCTGTGCCCGCAGGATCGGCCTCACTTGAGAGCTTGCTAGAAATGCAAATACCCAGCCTCGTCCGACCTCCGATTTCCAGAAGCAGCCCTCTGGAGCCCCTCCCCCCCCGCCCCCAGGCTCGGGATGGTTCTGATCCGCTCAGGGTGGACTGGGCTAAAGCGGTGTGTCGGTTCCTTCTGGCTGCTGTGACAAATTACCACAAGGTCAGTGGCCTCAGACAACACAGATGGGTCCTCCTACGGTTCTGGAGTCCGGAAGTCTGAAGTCGGCTTCCCTGGGATCAAGTCAAGGGGTCGGCAGGGCCGTGTTCCTTCGAGAGGCTCGGGGAGGGGACCCCTTTCTCGGCCCGTCTCAACTTTTCGTGGCTGCTTGTGTATTTCTTGGCTTGGGGCTCGTTCCTCCTTCGTCGAAGCGAGTGTCCGCCTCTGAGATTGTATCTCCTTCTCTGACTCTGACTCTCCGGCTTCCGTCTTAGAAGGGCCCCTGGGAGGACACTGAGCCCACCAGGATAACTCAGGATAAGGCCCCGTCTCAAGCTCCTTGACCTAATCACATCTGCAGAGTCCTTTTTGCCATTTATAACGCACCATTCACATGGTCCCTGGGATAGGACAGGGACGTGTCTGGAGGGGGCACATTCTCCAGCCTTCCACAGGCAGTGTCCAAAAAGGTCCTCGTCAATACATAACTGTGTTACCCAAAAGCAACGGACCAGTGTCTCTCCAGGGTCTTGACTGTGCCCACCCTGTTCACGTACGCAGTTCCAAAGGAAACTGAGAAGAATCCCCAAGAGCCCCTTGGAATGAGGGCTTGGGTGTTCCAAGCACTTCACAGAGATTGTCTTGATTTCGCAGGACACCCCGGTGAGCAGAAAAGGTGGTTAGATCATCCCCAGATCTGCTGACTCAGAACTCACATTTTTAACAAGAACTACTGTTCCAGACAACAGGCAAATACAAGCAGCGCTTCATGGTCTTAATCCATTTCTATAAGGAAAAATCACCATCTTTTTTTTTTTTAAGATTTTATTTATTTACTCATGAGAGACACAGAGAGAGAGGCAGAGACACAGGCAGAGGGAGAGCAGGGATCCCGATGCGGGACTCGATCCCAGGATCACGCCCTGAGCTGAAGGCAGACGCTCAACTGTTGAGCCACCCAGGCGGCCCGAAAAAGCACCATCTTAATTCTTAGGATGATTACGATGTTTTAAATCATTCTATCCTAAAAATTAAAAAAAAATCATTCTATCCTAAAAGTAATAAAGCTCATTATGGAAAAACGGTGAAAAGAAACAAAAAATATCACCTGCTCTCCCAACACCCTAATGTAAGCACTATTTTTTTATATGTGAACATTTCCACATAGCTACTTTGTGCATCCACATCACACTCTTCATCCTGTTAGAAGGCTTTTTTACTGAACCTGGTCTAAACATAGTTGTACTGTCATTACGTCAATGGCTTTATGATAGTGGAATAACCATTTGGTTTATTTCACCATTCTCCAATTTGGGGCAATTTTTCGCTAATCTAAGCAATTTTGTGACAAACATCTTTGTGCACATAGCTGTTCTCTACATTGAAGATTATGTCTTTAGAATGGATTTCCAAAAGTGGAATTACTGAGTCCTTGGTAATAAAAACTCAAAAAAGCACATTTTACGATATCAGCGGTACATCGTGTGCATGTGTGTGAGCTGGGAACTTGTTCTGGGAGGACAAAAATCTAACCTTTTTCAACTGGATTCCACGACAGAGTGATAATGGTTCACTCCTGCCTCTTGAACAACTGGGCCTGGGTTCAGCCTGTGAAAATGAGCCTAGCGCTAGGAGACTCCTGGCAACAGTGCTGTGAGGAAGCACCCACTCCCAACCTCGGATTTCTGTCCTCTAAGGCCATGACCTTGGTCATCAGCATCATCCCTGACAAAGTGGGTCATGGGACATGCTCACCCCTGTGGGCATTTATGCCAACAGGACTGCTTTATGGAGCTAGAGGGGTGCTAATTTTAACTGTTTTGATGGGGCATGTTAGAAAGTGACAGTGACTAAGTCACTGTCATTTGATTCCGGTTCCTTCATTTTTCACACCAGTCAGAAAGCAAAAGTGGGACAAAGATTTGGGTGATTTTAGGGGCACCTGCGTGGCTCAGTGATTGAATGTCTACCTTCGGCTCAGGTTGTGATCCCAGGGTCCTGGGATCGAGTTCCGCATCAGGCTCCCTGCAGAGAGCCTGTTTCTCCCTCTGCCTGTGTCTCTGCCGCTCTGTGTCTCTCATGAATAAATAAAACCTTGTTTAAAAAAAAAAAAAGGATTTGGGTGGTTTTCCTAGTGTACCTTTTTAAAAATATTTATTTATTTATTTATTTATTTATTTATTTATTTATTTATTTATTTTTAGAGAGAACAAGTGGGAGGGGTAGAGAGAAAGTCTTAAGCAGACTCTGCACTGAGTGTGGAGCCCAATGCAGGGCTTGATCTCATGACCCTCAGATCACAACCTGAGCCAAAACCAAGAGTCAGAAGCTCAACCAACCAAGCCACACAGGCACCGTAATGTGCACTTTTTGGGGTAGGTTTTGTTTAAGTAATCTCTACCCCCAATGTGGAGCTCAAACTCGACCCCAAGATCAAGAGTCATATTCCCTAGGGTCACCCAGGTGGCTCAGTCGGTTGGGCGTCCAACTCTTGGTTTTGGCTTGGATCATGGTCTTGGGGTCATGAGATTGATCCCCTAGTCAGGCTCCTTGGTCAGCATGGAGTCTGCTTGAGATTCTGTCTCCCTCTCCCTCTGCCCCTCTTCTGTGCACATGCACCCTCTCTCGCTCTCTCAAAAATAAAATAAATAAATCTTAAAAAAAAAAAAAAAGAGTTGCACGCTCTTTCAACTGAGGCAGCCAAGGCCCCCTGGTGCACTTTTTTCTCAGTGTACAATTTCAGTAGTTTGAAACAGCAACTATCACCACAATTGATTCTATAACATTTTCATCAGTTCTAAGAAACCATAGACCAAATAGCAGCCACTTCCAATTGTCCCCAAGTTCCCCCTCTACCCTGCCCCCCAGACAGTCACTAATCTAGAGATGACTCTCTAGCGGTTTGCCCACCCTGGGCGTTTTATATAAATGGAACCATTCAATACGTGACCTGTTGTGATGGGCCTCTTCCACTCAGCACCACATCTTCAAGGCTGGTCCACAGCACAGCATGTCCGTATTTCATTCTTCTTATGGCAGGACAGTATTCCGTTGCATGGATGTATCGCCAGACTATCTTTTGCTTAATCATTCATCTGTTGATGGACACTTGGGTTGTTTCCACTTTTTCGCTATTATGAGTAAGTCCTGCTATGAACATTTGTGTGCGAGTTTATGTGTGGACATGTTTGCATTTCTCAAGTACCCAGGCATACAGTTGCTGGGTGGTATGGGAAGTCTGTTTTTCACTTTTTGGGGAACCACCAGAACTGTTTTCCAAAGAGGCTGCCCCATTTTACATCCCCGCTGCACTGTATGAAGATTCCATTTCTTCCCACCTCTTCACCAACACTTGTCTGTCCTTTTTTATTCTAGCCATCCCACTGGGTGTCTCACTGTCGTTTTCATTTGCATTTCCCTCATTATTAATGCTGTTGAACATCTTTTGTTGTCTTTTGGCCATCTGTGTATCTTCTTTGAAGAAATGTCTTATTCAAATCCTTTGCCCATTTTTTAAATTGGTCTATTTGTCCTCTTGTTAGTGAGTTGCAAGAATTGTTTGCATACCTTGGTTCTAAGTCTCTTACCAGAAAAGTGATTTACAAATATTTTCTCCGAGTTTGTGGGTTGTCTTCACTGCCACCTCTTTTTCAATCTACACATCAGAGAAGCTGTAGCATTTGGAAATTTTCTTTTCCTTTCTTTTTAAAAGATTTATTTATTTGAGAGAGAGACGGGGAGAGCGCAAGCAGGAGGAAGAGGGGCAGAGGGGGAGGGAGGAGCAGACTCCTTGCTGAGCGAGGAGCCTGACATGGGGCTCGATCCAAGACCCCAGGATCATGACCTGAGCCCAAGTCAGGTGCTTTTTTTTTAGATTTTATTCATTCATGAGAGACACAGAGAGAGGCAGAGACACAGGCAGAGGGAGAGGCAGGCTCCCCACAGGGAGCCCGACTTGGGACTTGATCCCAGGACCCCAGGATCACGGCCAGAGCCAAAGGCAGACGCTCAACCACTGACCCACCCAGGCGCCCAAGTCAGGTGCTTAACTGACTGAGCCACCCAGGTTTCCCTCAGCATCATTTTAAAATGGAGTGCCAGAGCAGAAGCCCTTTGCTGATCTGATTCTTATGGTAAGTGAAACGGAACCAACACCAAAAACGACAGTTTCTTTTCTCTCTCCTGTGCCCCCAGCCTTCCTACCTAAACATAGATCTCCAGAGACGGGGGAATGTAAAGAAGAGGCAATAAATCACCTATGTTTTGGCAGGATCACCTTGCAAACAACAATGAATACCTCAGCTGAGAGGATGAGTCTATCAGTTGAACCTGCGAAATCGACCACAGATTGTCCTAATGGAAAAAAATAATAGACATTTTCAGGAAATTAGCCCCACATAGACAAGAAACAGGACTGTTCCATGTGTTGGACAAATGGTCCTTTCTGGAGAAAAGTGCTGATTCTTATACTAATGACATGTATATGCAGGTTGCCTTAAAGCAATAGCTGAGCATCTGTAGAAAAGTAGGGACACTCTTCCAGAGGCCCCTGCCACGTAACGGAGAAGTATCGGGAGAAAGATGGATCTAGAATGTCCTTTCCTTTCTTCCCGGTGGCACACATGCCTACCACCCAACTCTCAAGTTCAATCGAGTCCTACCTTTCTCCTGCGTGCTCCTGAGACCTCAGCAGCCACACAGATCACCTTGCTCTCTGACCACCCCGAGGGCCTTCTCTCCCTCCCCACATGACTTTGGCCTTGATTCTCTACTTCCTGAGACTTGTTTTCTCTGTTAACGTCTTGTCTCCCACATCTCCCTGCAAGTTTCTAAGGCCGGAGGCTGTTCCTGATATACAAAGAAGAGATTCTAGAAATGTCTGTTGAAGTGAGTGATATCATGACCTATAAGAGTGGGAAATACTGCTGGGCCAGCTCTCACCATCTCATATGGCTGTGCTTTGCCACGGTTCGCAAGGCTCCTGGCAGGAGGGGGGAACAGCAGGCCTGGGGGCCGCTGCTTCTGTCAATGTACCATTTGGCTCTTCCTCTTTGCCTCTTTCCTTCCTGTGCCTCTGCTTTCTGTTTGTGCCCTTTTCATTCTTATTTTTATTATTTTTTAAAATTTCTCTCCTTCCCACTAAGTGACAAGAAGAAAAATGATCATCCCAGAACTCAAAGGATGGCAAAAGGAGGAAAGCCTGGAATGATTTGTTTGGTGCTTTTTCCTCTTTCTTTTCTTTCTTGTTTCTTTTCTTGCTTGCATTTTGTCCAATGAGGCCAAGGGAGTTTGGGAAATTTGTATCTATGTAGAATTGTAGACGGTGGAAGAAACTCAAGAGATATCATGTGGCTCAACAGATACCTTTAGGATGAAGAAATGAAGGTTCAGAAAAGTGCCCCAAACAGCACAGCTAGTGAGTGGCAGGGTTGGGGCTAGAACCTGAGTCTCTGGACTCCTTGCCCAGTGCTTTTGCCCCTGTCCCTGGGGTGGGATATCTACGCATATGATGCCTGGTTCATAAAGAAAGGATGTTTGATAAATATCATTATCATGATTAGCAACGTCTCCAAAACCTAGCAGAATTTAGGCTGATTCCAAAGTCTAAAAATCTAGGAGTCAAATTCAGCATCAGCTGTAGAGAAAGTAATGCATTGCTCTGACAGTTTTCCTAAAACTCATCATGGCAGGGTTTCCTAAAACCCTATAGCCTCCTACCCTGTAAAAGTGTTGGCTTGTTTCTGGCAGATGATTAAACCCCAAATCCAATGCAAAAGCAGAACTTAGGAGCTGACAATTCAAAAACGCGTATGGATGTCAAGAGGCTTCTCCTGGCACCCTCATGGCTCAGCCCTGCTGCATGTGGCTTTGAGTCAGGCTGTCCAGGGCAATTAAAAGTCCTGTTATCCGTCAGGAGAGTGGCACGTTCCAGAATTAGCAAGAAATGATGCTGTAGGAAAAGGCTCTACAAAATGTATCCTTGTCGTGGGATCACATAAAATGTTATCTGTGTGAGAATCAGCCGATTTTATGGAGGGGAAGAAGGGGAAGACCATGGCCCTGAGAAATTCATCGTCTTGCTTTGAGAACCTTCCAATGAAAACAGGCTTAGATAGGGCTTCCTTCCAGCGGAAGCCTTAGGATTAGCTTCTTCTACTTTCACGGGCAGTGGAAACAGCATTCTCTTATAACCCTTTCTTTTACCATAAACATCTTGGTTATATGATATAACAATGATAGAAGAAATAACAGGGAAAAAAATGGAACCAAGACACTGAGATAAAAGGCAGAGCACAATTTTTCCGTTTGATGTTTTCTGAAAAGTACCATGATCTGAGTAGATTTTTACTTCTTTCATCCTCATGATGGCTGAGGCCCTGATTGTAGCAATCAAAGTCGGGTGGAGTACCAGTTGAATCAGCTCCCAGGATAATGCAACTCCGGGAGAATCCTTGAGCTCAGAGCTTTAGAAGTCATGTTCTTCAGAATCATGTGACATGCTGGCTGCCAGGGAGATGGCCAGTGTGGGGGTCCTGGCGGCCTGCAGTCCAAAGCCTTCCAGGACCTCCTGGCTCATCAGTACACTCCAGGAGGGCACAGCCCCTCCTCAGAACGACACGGCCCCCGTGTTATTTCAATTCTGTCTCTTGCGGCTCATATCTTACAGCTAGCTCGCAGAAGGCCAATGGTAGAAACCTCAAGGCTTGTGCGTCTCTAGGTTTGCCACTTCTGATGTTGCAAATAAGCCAATCATGGGCTTCAAAGCAAATCGTGGTTTAGGGAAATATTGAAGAGCTGGAGGGCATTTGTTCTATAAATCCTCATTGAGCATTTGTCGGAGGACCATCTCTGGGTGAGAGGCTGCGAGGGTCGGGAAACAGGACCCCCGCCCTCCGGGAATGGACAGTCTGATACCGGCTTTTGAAGAAGTACAAGTGACTCACCTCATTCAAGGGGGATCTTATATAAAGAGTGCTTTTGTGTCAGTGATCCTGAGACCCCTCAGTCCGTACTTCACCCTACCCCAAGAGCCACAGCTCCTTAGGATCCTGGGGGTCAGGATAAGAAGGCAGGAACTGCCAGGTCAGAGAATCTCAGGATACCTTTTGGCCATGTGGCAGCCGCCACATGACAGTCAGTTGGTGCCCCACTCAGTCCCTGCCTGATTCTGGGAGTGAAAGTTTATGAGGGTTGGCAAATCTCAGTACGTCAGTGTTTGCTCTAGGCTCCTTCTGTCCCCTCTCATTAATAGGACCACCTCGCATAACACAAGCTGAGGTAGGACAGGGAACGTAATGGCTTTGTTTCGTCCATGGTTTACACCACCGTGTCCTGGGTTTTAAAGATCCTGGGTTGCTTCAGTGTGAACCATCAGGATCTGAGTCCTTTCCCGATGGTTTGGAAAACTGCAGAGTCATTGCAAAGCAATATATTGAATAAACAGAAGAAAGAGCGAGAGAGCAGGGGAACGAGGGAGTGAGAGCCTTTACGCACATGTCCAGAAAGTCCAGTGTGTTCAGCCTTGAGGTTTAATTAGCTAGATCTGTCATCTCAACCCCAGACACTTCAGAGCAGCTGTTCTCAGCCTGGTTGTGCATGAGAATCCCCTAGGGAGCTCTTAAAATGTACAGATGCCCAAGTCCTACCACAGATGAATTAAATCTGAATCTCTGGGGGTGGTTCACAGACATCAGTATTTATTAGCATTTCCACTGCTATACAGTCATCAGACAACTGAGGATCACCGAATTAGATTTCTGGTAGAGGATTTAGGAGGTACTAGATTTTAAAAATCCCCTGCTCTTCTGAGTATGCTCCAATTCTATTTAAATATAAGACCCCGGCGTGATGCGTGTGAGGCCTCAGTAACCTTGACTTATTATTCTCAACATTTTGAGAATGTTACCCAGAGAATACTGCTTATGTGTATGTGTAAACACGTGTAAGTATATAGGAATGCATCTATATAGAGAGGTTGGGTTCTCAGTATCTTTCTGGAACCAAAGCTACATAATGGCTTCATTTTTATCAGGGTGGTATTCTCCTCCTTTTGTGACCTGGGCCCTTGAAAATTCATCCATTCCTTTATTTGAAGAGCATGTGCTTGCCTGCACTGCGTGCCGCAGCAGGTACAAAGGAGATAAGAGCCCAACCAGTCTGAGGTGGGGAGGAGCATAGCCACATCCAATGAGACGGTGTTGTATTGGGTGTTAACAGAGGTTTGGGATGAGAGGATGGCTTTGGGGAAAGAGCTAGAAGAGACTTGAGAGATGAGGGGTTGCTTGCCTGGCAGCTAAGGGTGAGGATGGAATAGCAGGATGGGGATAGGGTAGGCTCAGAGGCAGAAAAGAAAAAATTCCTACATGGGTCTCCATCTTGCCCTCATCTATATTATGCCATTAAGAAACAAGACAAAACAGGGTTATAGGCCTATTTTCTCCTAACACGGTGATGGGGTGGGCTGCACACTTCTTCACTGGGGGATCAGAATGGACCTGCAGTCCATGCTTTCTTTTTTGAAAGGATTTTTCCCAAAGCAGATTGTTGAATCTGCTACAACTGAACAGAAGACGAACCCAGTGAGAGGAATGAAAGCACCTCATTATATGTGAGTAGGCCGAGCAGCGCGCCTGGGACTTCAAGCTGGCAATAACACTCAATGGTTGTAGATCACTTTGCCATTTATTAGCGTATTTGATCTTCATAAAAGCTTTGTGAGGTAGGCGAGAGAAGACAGGCAATATTATTCCCACTTTACTTGACTCAAAGGGTCAAGTGATTGACCTGGAGTAAGGAAGTAATGAATTGCTCTAGAACCCACATCTTCCTACTCCTTATTTCATCTTTCTACATATTTCTTTCCTTCTGGCTGAACGCCAGCTTGTCACAAATGTCTCCCTGTCATACCATTTAGAAAGCAGAGAAAGCTAGTCCTGGAATAACTCAATTTGAGGAGAATGTCTCAGTCCCCGGTTTAGTTTCTTAGCAACCACATATATTTAGTGGTGACTCCTTCCACGCCCATAACGCATACCCAAAGCATGCTTGGTTTCGTATGTATTCCTTGAGCTGGATCATAATTTAACTACAGCTTTGGTCTGAAAACTCTAATCACTCTTTCATATGCAGGATCTTTTTTTTTTTTTTTCACCCTCTCTGCTATGCATATGATGGATGAAATTCTGACATTTTCTCATTTTAAAAAGAAATTTTCTTTAAGAGGACGATACTAAGGAGGACAATTTTTTTTTCCTTTTAAGGGTGGTTGATGACTTCAGTAAACTTATGGGAATTTATATAGGTGCAACCTTTTGGGGGAACAATCTGACGGGGAGGATCAAGGACCTAAAATACGTCCTCTGTTTGACTTGTTAGCTCCACCTCTGGAATCTGTCTTATGGAAAGCAATCTAAAATGCAGACCAAAATTTAGGCACAAATCATCACCGATGCATTATGTAGCAGACTGGTTGAGTTCAATTTTTTACAGTCATAAAATAGAATACCATGCTTTCATTAGAATCAATAATTCTTTTAGCGGTAAAATGCTTATCATTGTAGTGAAGAGATCAAGTGGAATGTGTCTATGCATATTATGAACCTGGCTAGGTGAAAGCACATGGATAAGAGAGAAACGCACCAAAATGTCAACAGTTGTTGTGTCTGGGAGGTGCCATATTGGCAAATTCTCTCTTTTTGCATATTTTTTGGTTTTTCTCAAGTTTTCTGCAGTGAGTGTGTGCTATTCCTACAACCAGGAAAAACTGAGCTTTTAAAGACTGTGCTTCTGTGTTGAGTGTGGGGTCTTCACATGCATCTACTTTGGATATAGCTCTAAGAATATGCTTCAGGGGGTGAAGTGAGGAATAACAGAATCATTCTGGCACTGACCTCCCTGCATCTATCCTCGATTCCCTACAGCTTGTTCTCTGCACAGCAGCCAGAGGGGTGCTCTTAAAATGTAAGAACAAATTTCACTCCTTCACTCAATATTCTCTAGTGGTTTCCCATCTCATTAAGGCAGTGTCGTTAGCAGAGCTGACAAAGCCCTGTGGCATCTGCTGCCTCCTCCCCACCACCCATGCTCCCTGCATCTGTCTACTCCAGCCACACTGGCTTCCTTGCCATCCTCTCAAGAGGCCTGGAAAACTCCTGCCTCAGGAATGTTCCCTCTGCCTGGAAGGCTCTTCTCTCAAACACCAGCATGGCCGCTCCTTCCCCATCTGCGTGTCTTCCCCAAATGTCACCTTCTCAGGGAGCCTTCCTAACTGCCAGTTCAGATCCATACACCCCACTCGCATCCTAGAGATCCATCCTACACTCCTCATCCCTTTTACTGGATTCATTTTTCTTTTGTCTGCAGCACACATCATCTTTTAATAGCACAGCTCACTTATTCAGGCTTTAATCTGTAATTGGCAGGCCAAGAGATGGAGCTCTCCTAGCTCACCTGCACTGTGATAATGTGCAAATCGCCAGTCACCTTTTGTGCCTTTTTTTTCCTCTTCCAATTTTTAATTTTTGTTTTTTGGCAGGGAAATGAGCACCTTGTCTATTTCGCCACACATTTGTCTCTGTGTATTTCTTACAACTGAACATGTAAAGGTCCATCATATAGGTCACTGTATATGCTTTAGGTCCCTTTGAGTCAAAGTCCAATCCATTTTCAAAATGGCCCTCATATAAAGACACACTTAATTTCCATTACAATTTATATTTATTTGTTTTTTTGAAAGGATAGTCTATGCACATGGCTCAATAGTCCAAACACAGAAAAAGGTAGACAGTGAAAGATTTCATTTGCCTC